>NC_080727.1:11135000-12382500 GCF_019097595.1 Hemibagrus wyckioides
CAATGTCTGTGCTCATTTGCCCATCTCAATCTTTTCTTTTTATTGGCCAGCTTGAGATATGGCTTTTTCTTTGTAATCTTCCATGAAGGCCAGCATCCCAGTCTACTCTTTACTGTTGATGTTGGTGTTTGGTGGGTACTATTTAATGAAGTTGCCAGTTGAGGACCTGTGAGATGTCTTTGTCTTAAACTACACACTCTCAGGTATTTGTCCTCTTTCACAGTCCTTTTTCTGTTTTGGTTAGGACCAGTTTGTGGTGTTCTATGTAGGGAGTTGTTCACAGCATGGTAAAATATTTTAAGTTTCCTCGCAATTTCTCGCATTGAAAATGATTAACTTGGTTTAGCAAACACAACATGAGATTGAAACAGAGGACTGATGGTTGCTGATAATGGGCCTCTGTGTGACAATGTGAATCTGATGTAAATTTAATGTTTTTAAATAGATAAAAATGGGTTTTTCTTTGGAAAACTAGGAAATTTCCAAGTGATCTCAAACTTTTGAACAGCAGTGTA
Organism: Hemibagrus wyckioides; assembly: GCF_019097595.1. NCBI lineage: Eukaryota > Metazoa > Chordata > Actinopteri > Siluriformes > Bagridae > Hemibagrus > Hemibagrus wyckioides. The sequence goes on from NC_080727.1 coordinate 11,135,516, forward strand.
TATACATTATTTATTTATTTTTTTAAAGACAGAGAGCAGGAAGTGACCGGGTAAATGGTCAACATATGAAAATAGATGACAGATTACATAAATGGCTCCATCATTTTTATCCAGTTGTTTCATACTGCTGTATCAGTTGTGGGGGTTTATTAGAAGTCAAATGACATGTTTAAATCAGTTCAGTTCAGTACAGAATTTTATTGTCCTTGGTGCATGAACATTATTTTGTTCTTTCTACGTTCCCTGTCAAATCTGAACAAAAAATGTCTTTTATGTCTTACAGGAGAAACTACTATGCTGGAAACTGGGCCAGTTTTACATTCAATGGCCTGCTGTCATGGATCGAGGAGTACAAGGTTTTTATTTCTTACTTCTGCAGAGACGTGGTGTTCAGGAAGTTTTTGAGGTTTTAAATGATAGTTGATACTGTTTTGGTTTGTTGACCCTAGGCTCAACAAGAACTTCCAAGCACGAAGTCAGAACAGGGATGGAATGATCAAATTGAGGATGAAGAGGAAGTTATTTTTCTCAGCTCTGTAGACTCCTCAATCTCCAATCTGGAAGTATTTTCTTATGCCAGGTATTGTTTTTTTTTTCTCTCTTTATTTTTGTCATGTCCTTTTTTTGACTCCTGAATGATTTATTTATATTAAATAGTGTATTAAAGCTCTTTATTTATTCAAATGATCAGTGTATCATTTAATCCAGTTTGTGTTTTGACTGCAGTAGTGTAACACTAGCTCATGAGAATTTGACTGGTGTATGTATTCAATTACCTTTTTAAATATGCCACTAAAAAAAGATTTTTAATTAGAACATAGTTGTCTCCAGAAACGCATGTGGTTGTGTTTGCCAGCTCTGTCTGGATCATAGCAGTCTCTCTTATTTGGACAAACAAAGCACATGTAAGTAAACTTCATGCTATGTAAACGGCATTATTGCACACAGCTCACATCATTAGACATTACCTGCCAGTTCAACCAACCACTGAATAGCTCAAGTTCCAGATACTAGGTGGTATGCTTGTTGCCATCCTTAATGCTGTGTCATTGGAGTGTGGCTTGATCAGAACAGAGGTTAAAGTGGTGCCCCAGTAGGTACTGTTGGAGGGTATGGAACATCCACTTGATGGCCATACAATCTTTTATCGTGCTGTACTTATGTTCCCTCACTGAGAGTTTTTGGCTCTCTCTCCCCCACCTGGGATGAAATGGCCAGCTCTCTGTCCAATATGTCAATTTGCAGTTAAATCCAGCTTCAAATAAAAGCAACACGTGCCTAACCAATTAAGCAGTTTGTCAGTGTCAGGCATAAGGTATGTTTCAAATTTAGACATCAAACAAAAATGGACCAAGCCACTGGCCTTGGAGGCAATTGGACTCCGTGATTACTCCCATGTCGTTTTTTGTCTTCGGGTAGTTGGCATACAGCCATGCCTGGAGGAGTCTCAGTGCGATGCTTTTTGAGGTTTCTATGACTGGGTGGAAGTGAAAACATGTTGGAAAATTTTACTTATGACATTTGTTTGTTGTGTTAAGAGAAAACCAAGGTGAATTAGTCCGCACCTTTTGTTTTACACATATATTCCCATGTCCTCCCTTTTGGAAACCACAGTTGCCAGAACCACAGGAACTAGTTTTCTGTGGCTCATTTTAGGAAATTGAAGTAGTATGTTTGAAGTGCATCACAACTATTTGCTTTCCTGACCTCATTGTCAACTTCTGTGCCTCTCTGTGTGACATCAAATGGCATTTACCACTGTGTAAGTAATTTGGAGTTTGGTATAGCTGCAAAAACTAGTACATTATCTCCCGGTAGAAATTCCCATAGCTGAGTACCTATCATACAGCTGGGAATGTCATGTTTGGGCCTGGTGCACATTCATCCTGTGTTAGGTGACTTAGGATGTAGAGCCAGCCATGCGATTATGGTAATCAGCAAGGATAAGATTTTGTGTCACTTGATATAACCAACAAATAGCACAACTTTGGGCTGATTCTGCTGACCATCAACTAGTTTCATGAAGGGTTGACCGGTGAAGCTCTCCCCACCCTCCGACTCTCTGTGAGGTAACCCCCATTGTGAATGGCCTTGGCACCGCCTCCCCAGCAAGTGCTGCACATATTTCAGACCATGTCTCACTACTGCAGGATCCATGACCATTTCACATACCAATATCTAAATATCTGGCCAAATTGTCCCAAGGACGAGGACTAACTGTTATAAATATATATGTTACAAGGTTGGAATCTCAACATGTAATATGTCTTTTTGACAAGCTAAGCTTAGAAATGTTATCCCATTTAAAAATGTAATTGCTAGTTGCTGCCAAACAGAGGCAGCTTGGTGGTGCTGGGGCTTGAATCCCAACCTTTTGATTAACAGCCTTAACCACTTGAGCTACCATTAGCATTAAGGTTATCTTGCCTCAAAAACATAATAACTTATAAAACTTATGAAATAACCTTTTTTCCCCTTAAATATCAATGTAAGTCATATATGCCCTGATCACTACTTACAAGCGATGGCCTACTGGCTAGCAAATAAGTTGTTATAAATATTTGAAGAACATTTAAAAAAAAAAAAAAGAATGATAGTACAATCATATTTCTGTCTCTTCACACTACGGTTTTGAAAATATTGTTGATCATCTCCTGGCAGAATTTTATGTTTTGATGATTCGTCCTGTTCTGGTCTTGTATCCATCAAATTAACTGCTATGCTATACGTATATTCTTTTTCAGTGCATTTTGGCCATGCATTTCTACACATTCTACGAAAGGAAATTCTTGAACATACAGTATCAGATCATGGTTCTCAAGCCATTTCAAACTGATTTCCTTTTTACTTCAACATTATTAGGATGTCAATGCACCTAAAATGCTATTCTGTTAAACATGTAAAAGGTTTCATTCATTTGGTGACAGCATGCCCATTATAAGAGCAGTGTTTACAGATTTATGAATGACTTGCTTTAGAAAAGGTCATCGAAAATAATGTTTCTTAGATCTTGACACTTGACCCAGGCAAATTTAGTGACTCACTGTTGAGTTTCAGATGATCATAAATAAATGTATTTTAGTTTCAACTTGATTGTGTAGCAATATGTTCTGTCACCTATAGTGAAGACTCTGAGGATGATGAGCAGCCAAAGGCTCCTCAAATGGACAAAGCAGCTGAGGAGACGAATAGCTGCCATACAGAAGCTCAAGACACGGATTCTTTCGATTCTTGTACACAAAGTGATTCTGACCCACACAATCCAGAGGGGAATGAGCAAACATCTAAGATCCAAGACACCTGCCAATCAGAGGAGGACAAAAAAGATCAGCAGCCAATAAGAAGCCCAGAGCAACCATTAGAGGTCAAAAAGAAAATAACCTATGCTAAGCTACTGAAGGAGGGGCGTAGATTTAACATTGATCTTGTGTCTAAGGTGAGTCTTGGGTCCATTTAATCACTGAAATACTGTATACAGTTAATAGTTTGATTTATGTATGTATCTGTTAATAATGTAATACAAGATGCATAACTCATAGTTTGAGTACTGGACACATCGTACACAAAGACTTTTCACTGTAAAGAAAAGTTTTGCACTGAACCTTTTTTTCTGATCTTCTGCCATCTTTTACCAAGGCCCTTAGAGTCAAACTATTGAGTCTATGTGAGTGAGAAAAGGGGAGTCTTCATATGTTTTGCAGCAATAGGCTATGAAAAGTAGATGCACTATTTTACATCTAAAAGAGATGTAATTAAATTTAGAAAGCAATTTATTGTCCAAAATTAATTTTTACAAAATTTTATTTGTGTTTCTGCTTAGTCATGTTGATATACTGTACAGTTGAAGTCATTTTTCAAGTTTCAGGTTTCTGCAAAATGTTTAACAGAATTAAGAGGGATCTTTATGCATCACAGTTTTTTTTTTGTTGTTGTCGTTCTTCTCAGAATAAGCTGTTTCACATAACAGATCTTTACAGTTCACAAGACAAACTTACACGAATTTACACAAATGAAGCAGGTCAAAAGTTTACATACGCTTGATTCTGAATACTGTGTGTTGTTACCTGGATGATCAGCAAATGTTTTTATGTTTAAGTATAGCTCTTTACGAGTCCCTTGTTTGTCCTGAGCAGTTAAACTGCCCACAGTACTTCAGAAAAGTCTTCCAGGTCTCTTTTCCCGCATCTTCTACATATTTAATGCCTTTCCAGCAGAAGCTATATGATTTTATATAATCCATCTTTTCACAGTGAGGATAACTGAGGGACTTCTACACAATTATTACTAAAAGTGCAAACATTTAAAGATGCTCAAAGAAGGCAACATGATACATTAAGAGACAGGGGGTGTAAACATTTGAGCAGGATGATCAGTGTAAGTTATTATTTTGTTTAAAGATCATATTTTTTTTGTTTAGTTCTTCCCTTCAGAAGCTACATGAAATATTTACATATTTCCCAGAACACACAATTATTGGTGCAAACACAATTATTTGTGCCCTGAATAACCTCACACACAATTTCACATCTGTTATGTTAAATAGCTTATTCAGGGCAGATCTTACGATTATAGGACAAACTATTCGATTGTGTGCATCAGAAGCCCAGTGTTGTATAATTATTAATATTATAAATGATTAATATGTTTTAGTCTGCTGTAGTTAGACATGGCAGTTCTATCACCTTAAATTCAAAAAATGCTCGCACACACACACACACACACACACAAATTTGATCATTGCATATATTGTAATGAGAATTTGATGCTTTCATCTTACAGCTGCTGTATTCCCGTGGCTTACTGGTGGACCTTCTCATCAAGTCCAATGTCAGCCGTTATGCTGAGTTTAAAAACGTCAGTTGCATCCTCACCTATCATAATGGCAAAGTGGAGCAGGTAAGCTGGAAAAGAATGTGCACTAATAGTACTTGAATGTATATTCCCTCTTTATTATTGATGGGTAATATTAGTTTGAAGATGCGCTCTGAAACATGAGTCTTTGCCCATTGTAGAAAATCTCTATTTTTGCACATTGTTTAAGTCTATAATAAAAGCTATTAATTTTGTATGATCCTGAACATTGTAGCCACCATTCATTTTGAGATTTTGAGATACTTAGCTTAATGTGTTTTGATGAGCAAAATCATCATTTTCTGAAATGAAATAAGAAAGAAAATAATGTTTGAATGCTTAGGTATGGTTAGAAAGTATAGACATGTCTTCATTTATGTTCAGCATAGTCACTAGTGTTCCAGTATTTCTGATCCAGATAATCACCTGATATTTTGCATATAACCTCTGCTGAATTTCAACTTTTCTAATTTTATTTGACCAAAAATAATAATAATTTGTAGTATTTTTTTTGTTTATTTATCAGTGTGTAGAAATATAATGCAAAAAAGGCAAAGAAGGGGAAAGGGAAACAGAGTGAAGTAGAATAAGAAAGTAAAGGATAGTGAGCAAATGTCACTGAAACACTCATGTATTTGAGTGGCATTTGCTCAGTCTCCTTTACTTTCTTATTCTACTTCACTCTCTCTTTCCCCTTCTTTCCTTCTTATACTCTGTCACTCCATAAATGTTTCTTTTGTACTGATCATCTTTCACTCAGCTTTATATGTTGACTCATAGCTTTACTTGTCTTCTCTCCAAATAACCAACACGCCTCCCAAAGGTCCCGTGTTCCCGTGCTGATGTATTTGGCAGTAAGCAGCTGACTGTAGTGGAAAAACGTATGCTGATGAAATTCCTTACTTTCTGCCTGGATTTTGAGCAACACCAAGAGGAATTCCAAGGTATGACTGCCTTTTCTTTTTAACAATATCTGTCCTTCATGTTTGTATAGTTGAGTGCAAAAAAAAAAAAAAATTCAAATGAATTGAGTCTGGGAACAATACAAAATTTCAGCAGATTTACTATTTGCTTTTTATTTTTTGTATTATATATATATATATATATATATATATATATATATATATATATATATATATATAATTCACAACTGGTGTTTGATCAATTAGAATTGGTATTTAAACACTCCTCTTCATCATGCTGTTCACATTTTGACATCATGAGACCAAGACGACACCTAACAATTGATCAACAGTACCTCACCATTGCGAGGCTTCAAACAGGATGTTCTCAGAGGGAAGTGGCCACTGAGCTTAGTGTGTCACAGAGAGTCATCAGCAGGTTGCGACAGAGATACAGAGCGACTGGAAGAGTCACAGAAAGGCATAGAAGTGGACGTCCTTTGGCCACATCCCACATTGATGACCGCTTCATTGTGAACAGTGCCTTACGGAACCGGATGATGAATGCCACTCAACTCCAGGCACATTTAATGGAGGTGAGAGGCACCCAAGTGTCACGTCAGACCATTCGAAACCGTTTACATCAGCATGGTCTGCGTGCTAGATGACCTGCATGGACCAGGGAGCATTTGCACTGGACAAGGGACCAATGGGCCTCAGTGCTGTTCTCTGATGAATGTCGATTCACGTTGAGCAGAAATGATGGTCACCAACGATGTTGAAGACGTCAAGGAGAGCGCTATGCATCAGCCACTGTTGTCACCAGGCGAGCTTTTGGTGGTGGTGGTGTTAGTGTTACAGTCTGGGCAGGTGTGTCTACTCAATATAGAACTGCCCTACATCTTGTGAATGGTACAGTGACAAGCCAATACTACCTGAATAACATCATTAATCCAGTCATTGTGCCCCTGCATGAACAACACAGGACTAATTTCATCTTCATGGACAACAATGCTCCAGCTCATCGAGGTCACATCATTAGGGAACAGCTGTTGCAGGCTGGGGTACATCAAATGGAGTGGCCTGCAGACCTGAATCCTATAGAAAACCTATGGGATCAGCTGAGTCGCCATGTAGAGGCTCGTAACCCTGCACCCCAGAACCTCAATGACCTGAGGGCCGCCCTTCAAGAAGAGTGGAATGCCATGCCTCAGCAGACAATAAGTCGACTAGTGAACAGTGTGAGATGTCGTTGTCAAGCTGTAATTGATGGTCAAGGGCACATGACAAATTATTGAGACATTAACATTTTTTGTTGTGGTATACCCACCACTGTTGTTGGCTTTTGTTTCAATAAGTTGTTTGAGATGAGGAAATCACCATTGCATGCTTCTACTTAAATACCCTACTTTCATGATATAATATCAATATAGCGTGAACTTTTTACATTTTCCGTAAATTTCACCCAAAAGCCAAATATCCTTAACTTTTTGTGAGTGGTGTGTATATATATATTACATACACACCTGTCTGTCACACCCATTTATGGACCTTCCTACAAACTGTTGACAAAAAGTCAAAAGACACACACAATTGCATATGATGATATCATGCAATTGCATTACAATTTCCCTTAAATAGACAAAGGGCTTAGCCCAAATGTGTTTTAGCTTGACAGTGCGAGGTCCAAAGACATGGACAAGAATTGAGTCGAGGTGCTGACCTCAACCCTACTGAACACCTGTGAATGAGTTTATTATTAAATATTAGCATATATATGGAATTCAGCACTTTGGGTTATGCTTTTAATCCCAGCCATCCAAATATAAAACATGTCATTAGCCAAGGTTATGCAATATGCAAGTTCACTTCCAGAACAAAAATCTACAAATAATTTACTCATCCCCTCGTCATCCAAGATGTTCATGTCTTTCTTTCTTCAGTCGTATAGAAATGATGTTTTTGAGGAAAACATTTCAGAATTTTTCTCCGTATAGTGGACTTCAGTGGTGCTTATGAGTTTGAACTTCCAAAATGCATTTAAAATGCAGCTTCAAAGAGCTCTGAACAATCCCAGGCGAGGAAGAAGGGTCTTATCTAGCTAACCGATCAGTCATTTTCTTAGAAAAATTAAAAATTGTATACATTTCAACCACAAAAGCTCTGGGATGCGCGTCCGCGACACGGCGTATCACGTAATCCTGCCAAAAGGTCACGCGTAATGTAGGCAGAACACTACAGACCCAGTGTTTACTAACGAACGTGCAAAGACCAAGGAAGTGCAAATAAGTCAAACGCTTTTTACTAACAAAACGGTACATATAACTGTCATTCCACAGGCAACAACTTCGGAGCGCTCCTCTTTCTCCACACTTTGTAAACACTGGGTCTGTAGTTCCGCCTATGTCACGCGAGACCTTCTGACGTGATTACTGGGGATGCCACAATACTCAATATAATATTGAACCGTTCGGTACGACTTCCACGGTTCAATACGCATATTTCTTTAAAACAATAATAACCAGGCGTTTAAAAAAAAAATTCCCTTCATGCGCTCTATTCCTCTCTGTACCTCCTGTGTGTATTTGCCTGCACTGTATGTCTACGCGCTGAGACAGACACGCCTCCCTGCGAGTAAATATCCAGTCAGTGAGCGCTAAAGTTAGGGGCGGTGACCATGCTTGAGATGCTGGTGTCAGATTTCATTCTAACCCTGGAGAGCGCGGTGAAGTGAGACAGAAACACGAGGAAGTAGCGCCGTGATTCAGATCTGTGGTCTGGGGACATTTGTTGTTGACCATGATGCCGATGAAACAAAAACGGTAAACAAAAAATGACTGTGTTTAAGCACTGTTCCACACGAGTTAGATACTGACATGGAAATACTTCCAACATGACCACATCTACAGCTCCATCACCCCGCGATATCACTGTGTGGAAGCAGGAGCCTTTTTCCCGACCTCTACGAAAAAAACGTGCAAAAAAAAATTGAAAACGCTTTAAAGCACAAAGTCTTTCTCTAATAACAGAGAGTTGGACCTCGGGGGTAACAGAGAGTTATCTCACTGTGACTGGTCATTACAGAGCGGATTGGGAATAAAGAGCGCCGTCCTCCAAACCTCTCTCCTGTAATAGTCATATAAGCGCTAATTTTTATATCTCACTATTTTCAGTACACTTCCATTGTGTTAGTTGATTTTTGCATTTAAGTAAAATGAAGAGAATTGCAACTAAAACCATTTTTTTTCCCTCTTAACATACATAACGTTCCTGTCACCTAAACAAAGAATGATGGAAAAAACCCTTTAATTTGCCAAGCCATCCGAACCGAAAACCGTGGGTAAAAACCGCGGTACGTATTGAACCGTGGGTTAACTGTATTGTTGCATCCCTAGTGATTACATAGTACATAGCGTCATGGATATGCATCCCACAGCTAGCGCTAGATGAACTTTTGTGGTTAAAAAATATGGAATTTTTGAGTTTTCTAAGAAAATGACTGATCGGTTAGCTAGATAAGACCCTTTTTCCTCGCCTGGGATTGTTCAGAGCTCTTTGAAGCTGCATTTAAACTGCATTTTGGAAGTTCAAACTCATAGGCACCACTGAAGTCCACTATATGATGAAAAATCCTGAAATGTTTTCCTCAAAAAAACATAATTTCTTTACGACTGAAGAAAGAAAGACATGAACATATTGGATGATAAGGGGATGAGTTATTTGTAGATTTTTGTTCTGGAAGTGAACTTCTCCTTTAACTGTGAACTGCATTTGAATGAGCCTTATCAATTAGATTGAAGGAGGCATTGCTGTCAGAGCCATGCTGTTTTATAAAATGGATTAACACCCTGAGAATTCAACAACATTGTGGTATAAATATAAATACATATCTGTTTCATATCTGTTTAAGCAAACAGAAGCTGTAATGATGTATGTAAATGTAGAGTTTAAATTGCTTGGTGTTAATAGATGACATAAAAATACTAATCTATTTCTTCAGATTTCACAGATATGCCATTTTCGGAGTTTCTTAAACGTAAAAACCTGACAGAGAACCTGCAGCATTTTATTTTGCACTCCATTGCCATGGTGAGTCAAGATGCTCCAACCAACACTGGACTGAAGGCTACGCAGCACTTCTTGCGTTGCCTAGGTCGCTATGGAAATACACCCTTCCTGTTCCCTCTTTACGGCCTAGGTGAAATCCCACAGTGCTTTTGCAGGTGAGGCAACCTCTTTGGCTTTAAGATAATTCAGATGTATAAGTTGACTCAGACATTTGTTTTTTTGGGTTAGGATTCAGATGCCTTAAATTATAAAAATTCATGCCACCATCAAATTTGGACTCAATTTGGGAAATATGTTGATGATCATAACTTTTGAACCATCTGTCCAAAATTTTAAAAGCCAGGCACCCCTGGGTTCTGTGGTTGAGATCATTTCAACTCTATGATGTCAGTTTACAGTATGCCTAATAAGATTTTCTGTGATCTTGAATTTTGTCAAAAACATGCTAATACTCCTAGAAGATTTTGTCTAACTGTTACCCGATTTGACACACATCATCTTCAGTGTAAGACACAAGTTAGCAAAAGAATTTTAAACACTCCAAACAGTTTGTTTATAATAGGCCAACAAATCAGACCACAAAGCTCCTATACAGGATGTGATTCTGCATCTTCGCAACAACAGTGGCACAGAACCTGGTAGGCATTTCCACGACCATGACCTGAGTGATTTGCCACAGATTTTGTGACATTGCCACCTACTGGTCAAAAGTGAATATTCAGAATTAAATGTTTGGGGGTTTTTTTCAGATAGGTCTTAAAAGAATTGAACCGTTCTGTAAAGTGCTATATATAAATAAAACAAAATAGGTGGGTGTAGCTCAGCGATGCATCTACTTATCATTATGAAATTTGATATCTTGGTATCTGCAGAACCACACCCTGAATGTACCTTAGACGTTTTGTGGTCATTATAATTTCCTGGATTATGCTGAAGTGAACAGATACCAACATCTGTAATTCAAGTCTACTTCCAGTCGACCAACTTGGATTTTTTCAAAAACTGTAATTGTGAGATTTCTAAATGATGTACATCAGATTTGGCATACATCTTCAGATCAACCTGGACATATGTTAACTGACACCTCAAAGTAGCAACAGACAACACCACAGAGCACAGCAGTAGAGGTATCTGCAGCAGCAATGCCACCCTGCTGCATATTTTTTTCTTCTGAACCTTTCTTCTAACAGACAGGTTTCCACCACCGTTCTCCAAATCATACACATCATGAGTGAATCTAAATGAATCTCTTTGATGTTTCGTTAAAGTTAGTGCTCTGCTTATGATTTGTGATTGCTTAGGCAGCAATTGTATTGTGTCTGTGAATGTGCAACTTGCCAAATGTTAAGCTTGCCAAATGTGGGTGCTTGGCCCCCCCAAATGCTGCTTGCAGTTGTATTATAATCCTAATTATAATTGTATAGATTGGCAGAATTTAATACTATGTGGATACTCACACTTGGGGGTATTTTGTAAATCATCATCTTTAGGCTCAGTTTCTCTCTAAAATGTGCCTGAAACCCAAAACACTATATTAAATGCACTTAAATTTGCACTGTTATTTCATTTGTGCACCTAATGTTCCTTCTCCCACATGGGTCTCAACTATAACTCACACTTGATGGCTTTCTTTTTTCTCTTTTGATGTACTACTCCTCTCCCTCAAAATCTTTTCTCTGTAAATGTCATAACATCCTCTAATGAAGGCACAGAAGCCACACTCTTCTAACACAGACAGAAGTACATTCATATTTAACAGTAATTTAATAGAAGGTCAGTATTAGCCTTTCATGGACACTTGGGGGAAGGCTCAGACTTGGGTGTAATTGTCAGGTGTCCACATACTTTTGGTCATAGTCTGCCTGTACATATACACCAGTGATAAATGTGGGCCATGGATTATTATGCTAAAAATCACAGAGGCAATAGATTGGTTTGACAATTTCTAGCCATAATTCATACCAAGGCATAATTCCAACACAAATCATTGCAGAAAAAAAAAAAAAGGTTAAATTTAGTCTACCTGTCCAGGCATTTCCCCCAGATAAGAGCAGTCCAGTTTGGGCAGAAAAACGGCCCAATCTGGCTGTACTGGCAGGACACAGAAGAGAAGGCGGAGTTATCCATCACACTGATACCTGCTTGCACATGATGGATGGACAGACGACGGCATGAACTCAATAAAGCTCCCTCTCTCTCAGGTTATTCACAGATCAGTGAACAGCCACCGCTAATAAAGTGATGAAATGTTTTGTCATCCTTGCGTGCATTATCCTTCAAATTTTGACAGCAGTGCCTTTTTTGTTTCTAAATAACCTCGGGCACTCCTGCCATTTCCCAGATTGATGGGAAGGGGAAATACGCTAATTGAAGGCAGTGACTGTCTTTCTAGCATCAGCAAAGATTATAATCTTTGTTGATAGTGTTTGGTGAGAGTTGTTCCTTTTTTTTTTTTTTATGAATTATCAGGCAACCACTAGCCTTCCAATTTAGTGCACAGTACCTTACCTTACAGGCATTTTGATGTTAGCAGGAAACCTGACGGGTGAGCAGTAATTCTTTTGTTTTAGTGTCTTTTTTACTGGCAAGATAATGTACTGTTGACCCTCACAAGTTAAAACACCTTGATCGAGATATTATTATAACAGGGAATGGTCCTTATTCATAAATATTTTGTATTAAATTATTTAAAATATTGCAATGAATTGCAATAAAATAAATTTGGTAAAATAAATATATACATTTACTCTGTAGCTTTTTTAATTTAAAAACTATTATTTGTATTGTTTAAAAGCCAGTGGGTATACTAATTTATTATCAGTTTCTCATATCATCCCATCAAATTTCCAGGGATTAAAAAGGCAGTCACCATCCTTACAAAGCCGTATTCAATTTATTTTGGGTTTGGGTATAATGCCTGCAGCCTATTTGTGCAGCCTGTTACATTACCTTTTAATTACAGAAATAACTAGTTGGAGGCAATTGTTTAGTGGAGTTATGTGGGGAGGGGGAGAGTGTAGATGAAGAGATGTGGGGAGCTGTCAAAGATTTATTTTGGATGTGACCTTCTCCACACTTGCTGCAGCTGTAATCAGTGGAATTAATAGCATAATCAAATTATACACAAACTCATAAATCATCTGTGAGTGTGCTGTCAGTGTGTCTAGCTATTAATGGCCCTCATTGTTTTGCTCACATATTAAAAAAATCACATCCTCAGATCCCACCTTGATAGGAACTGAAATACCATTTAGAGGCTGTAAAGAATGGGTGCCTGGGTGAGGGTACCGGATTATGTTGGGAAATGATTTTGTGGGCTAAGTGCTTGGACACCAGGGAAAGGGGAGGGGTCAGGTGTTGGCAACATCATCAGCTGGCATAGTCCAGTTGGTTATCCTTAGGACCATCATCATGACTGACAGTGGGGCATTAATTAGAGTAATATCAGCATAAACATCTGTCAGTTAGGTTTAATAGCGTCCATGAGCCTCCCGCCCTCTAATTCTGTGGTTATCAGTGGAGGATTTGAACTAGGCCCAGATGATTGCTGATATGTTCTGTCTATTTTTAGATTTATTTATTGGGACAGGGACATTTTCATAGAATTTTGATCCAATGTTCATGGATTATATGGAGAGAAAAGGGGTTCTCTTTGGATATGTTCTCTTATGGGTTGTGAAATGGAACCTGACACCATGTATGTACAATGCCTTTTACACATACTGAGCCATCTAAAGTAGAAATGTGACAATAATGACATTTCTGTGCCTCCGCCAGTAGGTGATGTTATGTTTTCAGGTTATCCATCTGTTTGGCCAGCAAGAATGTGTACTAGCTTGTTTGTAGGATTTATATGGAATTATCATTGTAACCAGCAGATGAACTCATTAGATTTTGGAATTGATCGAAACAGAGTCGAGGCTAAATGTTCATGTAAAATATCAGTTAGATTTTTAATAATTTCCTGTTTGTCAGCCAAAGACAAACCTGCAAGTTCATGCTAAAGAACTAAAAGCCCACTGATATTCTGGTTTTTATTCTATAACCTTCTACCTGTTATATTATAAAGGTATTACTAACAAGAAGAACTAGACTTTTTGGAAGTGGTGTCCTCCCCACTGACACTGTTGGCCTCCAATACTTGTTTTATTCTGCTGCTTATTAACCTTATTAACCCCTTTACTACTCAGAAATCTGATCCATGTTTAATGATATTCAGTGCAATTTAGAATTTTTGCTTGAGTGATTAACTTAGAAAACAGTGTATCTGTGTCTGAAAAGTGTTTTTCTGCCTTATTTTACAGAATGTGTGCTGTTTTTGGGGGCATTTATTGTCTGCGGCATTCTGTGCATTGCCTAGTTGTGGATAAGGAGTCTGGCAAGTAAGTATTTCATCAATGATTGACAAGCTACACCAAATAGATTCTAACAAAAATACCAATACAAAAATAATTGATTTTACAATGAACTTTAACTTCAAGACGATACATGAGTGTGAATTGGTGCTGGAGTGGGAAGGGTTAAAAATATAGATATAGAATTAATTAATTTTCGGGGAGAAAGCAGTGTGCAGCCCTGAAGCATCTTAGTTCAGAAGACTAATCACAAGCCCTGCCACTTGGGCCGGCATTGAGTGATGCAGATTTTTCCTTGTGGCCTTACCTCCACTAATTGATTTTCATCTGAAGACAAAAACACCCTCTGTTACTGCCTCTTAAAAATGAGAGTTTGCATCTCCTTTGATTAATCTGTTCTTGTAATGTGCATCAGGCCTCACCAGAAATTTCTTTAATGAGATTCAAAGGCTGATTGTTGTCATAAACTAGTTAGATTAGGATGTTTTTGCCTGCCCTTCATTCTCTCTTTCATTCCTGATGAACCGAATTTCTTTCATCCTTTGGCCCTTTGCTGACCCTCATTCTAGTTTTGTGTCACTATGTATTTGGATCTAGGAGCAAAACAGTGGTAGTGTTACCTAGCTAGTATCCAACAGAACACTATGCAAAAGATAAGAGTGGAGCTGTTGAGATATCTGACTTTGAATATTTTCTGAGATGGCTGATTTGAGTCTTTACTGGAAAGCATAAAGTACTCTAAAGCCACTGAGTGCCTTCCTGCCCTTTAGTTTCATTTGATATAGTCCCATCTTTATTTATAAGAACTGACCCGGTAAGAGGTAGTTTGTTCTTCTACTGCCAGATTTTCTTTAGCAGTGTTGCATTTGAGTGGTCTTCAGAAGTACATGTGGCATATTAAAAAATAACAGTAAATGATCCTTGGTGCACAAATGTGGAAATACCTTTACTGAATTGTTCATTTTAACTGGAGTATCTGATCCATAAATCCACAAGCAGCTTTACCTCATAATGGCTGCTGTTTATATGGATTGCCACATGGAAACATTGCCAAATATGAAAAGGCTCAACCCAGTTGACTTTTAATTATCTCTGGGGACTTCAGCCAAGCAGCAGGGTTTATCCCAAGTGCCACCAATATATTTCTTGCCTCACAAAAGGAATTAAAACACTTGACCACTGGTAGACCTCTGGGAAAATGCCTATTGTTCTTTACCCTGGCCACATAACTGCCAATTAGGTTACCTCTTTGTACTTCTACTTCCTGTTTACAAACAGTTACTGAAGTACGAGGAGCCCATGGGTAGAATGATCCAGTGCTGAATACAAGAGGCAGATCAGAAACTAAAACACTATTTTGATTCTGAAGACTAGTGCATTTTCAAAATGATTTCTGTAAAGATATGCGACAGCTGTCACAGACCTTATCAGGAAGTGCATGCATGACTATGTACCCATGGACAAGAAACTATAGACGTTTGCAGTAATATACAAGCCCTCAGTAAAGCATTCCGAACCAGAGACATGCAGGCAAACAAGAAATGTATGTATGATCGATGCGAAACCTTCAGAGCCGCAAAACGGCAATATACAGCTTAGAGAGTCTAAAAAATTACAGAGCACGCTCAATCACTGACACCTCACTTCCTTCTAAATGCTTTCTATGCTGCTTTAAGCTCTCTAACAATAACCTTCACATACATAAAATAGTATTCAAACTAATATTCTGCTATTGCTAACATTTTTTATTTGCTTTTATTTTTGGATTAAATTGGTTGACAATAGCTTGTGCATAGAAAACAACAAATTCCTGGCATCATTACTCCTACTGCTGTGTGGCATCCACTCAATATCAAACTAATCACTTAACTGAACTGTACAGATAATTTTTTTTTGTATATACAAAAAAATCTTTATTGATGATCTATAATCTATAATGATGAGAGGAGAAGCTGTAGAGAGGCTCACCCTCACCAACAAATACAAGTGGAAACATCATACTTTTCACACTAAACACTGTGAAGAAGGCCCACTAATGCCTCTGTTTATTCAGGCAACTAAAGGAAGTCTGCATGTTAAGCAAGGTCCTGTAGAGTTTATATCACAGGGTGAATATCATCCTGGTACAGCAACTGCACGACACAGGACTGTAAGCTTTGCAGTGGTATAAATAACTGAACAAATCATAGGCACTCAGCTCCTGGCAATACAGAATATTGACACCACATGCTGTCTGACATAGTTCCACATCATTATGGACTCCAGTCACCTTGTTTAGACATTTTTTCTTTTTCATCTCTTCTGCAAAGTGGCTTAATCCCCCCCCCACACACAAACACACAGCCAGGCTTAGGGACACTTTCTGCTTACCAGCACAAAGTCTAGCCTCGTGCACTTCAAAAATGGTGTAGACACTGTCACTTATTGACCAATGACATCCGACTTTCACTTACATACTGTCAGTTTATATACTGACAGTCACCCCAAAGTTCTGGATGTGGATCAAAGTCCATTGGCCTATTGGTCAGTGCCATTCATGAGTATTCTGGGTGTTCCACACCAAAGTGTCCATCAGGCCTATTAATTCAGTCCGTAAGATGCACTCGGATGGTGCTCTGTAGAGAATTGCTGCTCTGCAGTTGTGGCGCCTGGGTGTCAGCTCAACCCTGCTTGTGCCATACATCACTGAGAGGAAATAGGTTCCATGAAGGTGAAGAGGTAGTAGAAAAAAGAAGAGCTGGCAAGGTGTCTGGAAGGCTGAACAATGATTTTAATTTCCCCCGTATCATAAATTACCCCCTTACGTCTTGACTTATTACAGGCATAAAGCTGAAAAGGGTAGACCTAGATTAATAATGCAGCAGAGGATTATGGGAGCTCGGAACCCAACTGCCATGTTGGCATCAAAGAAAGTCAGCTGGATGCCAAACTTGTTAGTTAGGCTGATGGTCCACTTGATCACATATCTGAGTTTGTTGGCTCCGTTTGACCCTGCTAATCAGCCTTATAACGCATCTGTAGTTGTATTTTGAAGTTCTGTTATCCTTTTACCTGCTTGTTTTTGTTTTTGATGTTATTTTATTTTGTTACCTTTTCTAGTATCCATTAATTTTACTTGATGATCAAGTAGTCACTTTTATTCAAAATTGAGGATTATGTATTGTAATGTATCTATATGTTTCAGCTGTCACACATAATTATTACACCTGTTTTGAGTAAAATAAAGGCCACCATGATTCTGCAAAAATAGTTTCTTTCTTTTTTTTTTAAATATGTAAAAACAATTTGATATGTATTAAAAAAAAAACAATTTAGAATCTTGTATCATGGACAGCATGGTTAGCTTTCAGATTTGATTTTTAATTCTTTGTGAACATGGAACTGATCTACAAAGTGGGAATGGTCTTTGAAGCCAAATGAAACTATTAACATTGAATAAATGTTGACAAGAGACACTTGTAGACTTTCTTGTTTTATCAAGAGATTGTGGTCTGTGTATATTATACAGTGTTTGTGAAAAATGTTTAACTATATTTAAATGCATTTCAACAACTTGCCACATTTTGATCTTCAAAAAAGGTGATCATGTGTTTATTTCCTTACAGCAAGCTTTAACCAACAGCTCTCTAATTGCAAGCTCTATATATTTGTCAGATGTTAGTTAATTGGAATCAGTTAAAGCACTAATTGGACTAATTTCAATTCTACCAAGAGTACAAAGAGTGATATTGTAAAAAGAGTAATAAGTCTGATGACATTTCCACCTTGGCACAGTTTGCCATAAATTGTTTACAAACCTAACCTGGTTTCCTTATTTAAACAACCCTGCACTATGAGTCCCAAAGTAAGGGGGAAAAACCCACAGTGTGTTTGTGCCTTGCTAAGGGCTCTCTTTTTGGTGTGTCAGAGTTGTGGGCTATGTCCCATATCTCTTGGCAATTGATGAAGCCTTCAGCCTTCTTTGTCAATTCCCCTCTGTAAATAAATCTTCATTTACCTAAACAGGTCTGTACTGAATTCAGTCCTGTGTGAAGGGAGGATTGCAATGATGGCCACACTTTTTGTCGCTCACCTTGCCCTTTATTGTTTTGTGAAAGTCCATTTCAAGGATGTCACCCCTAGCCCATTAGTTTGGATAATGAGCCCTATAAAGCACATTTATAACTCTTGACATAACAAGCTGACAGATTCCCCTACGTTCACTGTTCTTCCTCTTTCTGTCTGTCAGAGCAGTGGGAAGGTCAACACACTTGACCTGGATTTGTGCTAATACACATTTACTTCAACAAAATTTAAGACCACCACAGATTCAAAATTGACCTTGTACATTTTTAATACCATCTTTTACATATAAATTAGCATTATTATAATGTGTGTTTACTCTATTTTGGAATTTTGTTTGTGTTGAAAAGAATGTAAACATGCATACATTTAGAATTGCATAGATTTTTATTTATTTATTTTTTTTTGCTGTTTGTAGGTGTAAAGCTGTGATTGACACTCATGGTCAGCGAATAAGTTGCAGCAATTTTGTGGTGGAAGACAGCTATATCCGAGATGAACAGAGAGCGCAAACAACATACAAGTGAGTTGAGACAAATAAAAAAATTAATCCCTTTTTCATATTTATGTTTTTAACAGATTTCTGATTTTCTACACTATGGTTGTGGTTAAGTGGGAAAGATTACATCTTGTATTGATAAATTGGGTAAAGGTTTTGATTTGGCATTTTTAAAAAAGCATATGATGGCTCAGGAAGCTGGAAAAGGTTACAGAATCATTTCTGAAGGGACTAGCCTCCACTGATTCTCTGTGTGGCAGATGATGGAGGAAATACAGTACCACTGTTAGGGAAGTGGTCAGTCGTCCAGTAAAAATCTCTCCAAGGTCACAGCAAATTATCTGTTCTCCTAAAAGACTGTTGCCAATTTGAAGTTTGCGCAAAACCACACGGATAAGCCCACTGAAAGGATTGTCTATGGATGGATAAATCAAAAATTCAACATTATTGTTAGCAAAAACCGAAGAGTTGCATTCTAACATAAGAACCTAAACTTCCTCTCTTCCTAACGTGAAGCATGGGTGTGACAGTACTATGGTTTGGGGTGGCTTCTCTGTTTTAGCTTCAGGATATCAAACCATTAATAATGGGCCTACAAATTCTAGATTGTACAAAATTTTGACGTTTAAGACAGTCTTTCTTCTCTGAAGTGCTTTGTTACATGTGCATGCAAAGTACACCTGAGGCTGTAGAAGGTGAAACATTTAGTTAACGTGCATGGCTGATAATTATAAATGAAATATGAATAGCTGTTGTCAAAACATGACATTCATTCCATGGGGCTCAAAGATTCCAAGAATATAGACAGAACTCCTCACATTACATCCTCCTTCCTTACATTGCCTCACTTTTTTGATCCAGAGCAAACGTAGATATCAGTTATTTTATGTCTATCATTGTTGAAGTCATTGTCCTTTCAAGTGTCTTTTTCCAAACTCTTGGAACCCCACAGAATGAATGTTATGTTTTACATTTACATTTATGGCATTTGGCAGACACCCTTATCCAGAGCGACTCGCATTTAGAGCGACTCTTTTCTACATCTGAGGGTTGAGGGTTAAGGGCCTTGCTCAGTGGCCCAGCAGTGGCAGCTCGGTGGCCCTGAGATTTGTAATCACAACCTTTCAGTGAGAAGTCCAACACCTTAACCACTTCCACAAGTTTTGATAAAAGCATTCACATGATTAGTCAAGTGGCATATCTACAAGGCTCACCTCCTGCAGTCTCAGTAGCACTAGTACAGCAAAAGAAGAAGTCCAGTAAAAGACTTCTAGGAAAATTAGTCACAGCTGTATGTATCTCATTGTTTTAGTAGAATATTTGTAGGTTCTGTGTGCTGGTCAATGTTTAAACACACAAATTCCTACATTTATATTTTAGGCATTTATTTAAACCTTATTAACAAATTTTGTTATTCATTGTCTTAATTACAATAAACTTTTTTGTTTATTTATTTTGTCTGTGTTTGTGGTCTGTCACAGGCAGATATCCAGAGCAGTGGTGATCACAGACCGTTCGATTTTACCCTCTGAATCTGATCAGCAGGTACTTGGTTTATCTTGGTTTATGTGGCTAGTCTGTATGTTTGCTGTTTTTACATCTTTCTCTTTGCCCCCTTGCCCCTCAATCACCCCCCTCTCTCCCATGCTTTATCACAAACCAAAAGAAAAGGTTTTCATTTCCATATGCACTTTTAAATTCATCTGCCTTCAACTTAGCTGTGCTATGTGTTTTTTGCTTATCTTGCACATTTGCCTTTCAACTTGAATGGTATTACATGACTGTAATGATGCCTGTCACGTTTATCTTGTGTACTTTTGTTCTTAGCAAATCAATATTGTTGTTATATATTTGGCCTCATGTGATTGGATCATTCTCAACGAGTCTCATTAGCGTTCAGCAGTTTGTCAGTTAACGGAGAGGTACTGATTAATGTGGAAGCAAGTGAAAAATCTCAAGATAAAAGAAAATTATATCTCTACAAAAACACCCTTTAACAAGGAGTTCGGATGAAGAATGAAAGAATTAAGCAGCTTGGAGCAGATCGACCCAATTTGCAAATTCAGCAGCAGTCAAGTGACCACAGTCAAGCTTCCACTCTGTGCTTTCCCAGCACTTCTTATTGAATGCATTGGCCATGTTGTCAATGGAAAAGAGACTGGTGACTGAGATGACTGACTTTAACCAGGAGGTCATTGAGAAATTGACAAACTAGAAAAAGGGAGGCCTGTGATTAGGCAACTTTCCTCTGTGTGTGTGTGTTTAATAATTATGTTCATCTTCATGGAGTGTGTTGGAAAGAGGTAAAGAAGTGAGTGCAGGCAGGTTGAAATGGGTGGAGAAAGGTGTCGGGAGTTCCGTGTGATAGAGAATTATCAGCGAGAATCAAGGGGAAGGTATACAAGACAGTGGTGAGACCGGCCATGCAGTATGGTTTATAGACAGTGTCACTGAGGAAGAGACAGGAGTCATAGCTGGAGGTAGCAGAGCTGAAGATGTTGAGGTTCTCTTTGGGAGTGACAAGGTTGGACAGGATTAGGGACGAGTACATCAGAGGGACGGCTCATGTTGAACGTCTAGGGGAAAAAGTTAATGAGGTCAGATTAAGATGGTTTGGACATGTCCAGAGGAGGGAGAGTGAGTATATTGGTAGGAGAGTGTTGGACATGGAGCTGCCAGGCAGGAGGCAAAGAGGAAGGCCAAAGAGGAGGTATATGGATGTAATACATGAGGATATGAAGCTAGTGGGTGTAAGTGGTGAGGATGCAGAAGATAGGGATAGGTGGAGAGAGATGATTCGCTGTGGTGACCCCTGAAGGGAAAAGCTGAAAGAGGAAGAATACCAGGCCGTTTCCCTGCCTGTGTTTTCCTCTGCTCCATTCAGTCAGCCATACCAGAGGCAGATTTACCATTTATGGGGTGGGTGTGGCTAACTTTCAAAGCACCTTCCAAGCCAAACTCAGCTGACCCAAGACCCTCCCCTATTAAAAAATGTGCCCAAAGTCTGGATAAAAAAAGATTGCAGAAGCAAAAGAAAGTTTCTCGGTGCATAAGAGTGAATCCAGAAGAAAAAAAAACTTCTTAAATAGAAAAGAATGAAAGCAAAATGAGAGTGACCCAAAATTAATCATTCTGAAAAATTACTTAAAATATTTTGTCAAATTTATAAAAAAGTGAAAATGTTATGGTAGCACTATGGTCCTGGAGGAATGTTGTTTCATTTTACTGTGTACTGCATCAGCTATAGATGGTCCAAATGATGATAAAAGCCTCTTGACTCTTAGGTTTTATTGGTAACAGTGCCTCCTCTTGAGCCTTCTTCTCCAGCTGTAAGGATGGTGGAGCTCAGTTCATCCTCCATGACGTGCATGCCTGGCACCCGTAAGTTATACAAAGTGTGCATAAGCCTTCAGGGATTTGGGTTACTAAAATTAGTGTTTTGTGTTAAATGTGTGATTTGATTTCTGAACCTTATTTGTTAATAGATTTCAACAGAACACAGGCTCTTAAATATTTGAATTAGCTAAAATTACAATTAACATTAGAATGAAAGAAGAACTATTTTAAATTAGACTTGTGCAATATTTATCTTCTCTACACTATATTACACTTCTGTGATTTTCAGAGTCATTTATTGACTGTTTTACCACTTTTTTAAACTTTCCAAAATGAACTGACACTGTACAAGGCCAACTCCATTCCCCCAATCTCAGGTGCTCTGGTCTAGCACATGCTCCTAGTTTTTTTGCTAAGGCAAATGGAGAATATTTTTATTACTCTGAAATAAAATTTTCAGTGGATGCTCAACTTAAAAAATGTACTTATCTAACTTCCTCAGTTGACTATATTTATTAGCGATGCCACTAAAATATTTTAGCCAAAAATGTGCAGAAACAGCTCTTTCAGGATTTTGGCCATATCTTGGTCATATAGTGTCAAGATTTTGACAATAAATGATTCAAAGACCTACAGCAAAGTATCAACTCTAACACTTTACATACAATGTAGAGATTAAAAATGCTTTTTATTTTTTGTTTTTTAACTCGAGTCTCCTGTTCTCCTCCACCTGTGAATACTCAGATGTGTACAAGCACTTTGAGCATCGAAAGAGAAAATGTTGAGCATTTGGACATTAGACAGCCTGGACTATATGTAAACGCATTACATGGAAAATCTACTGCTTTTTCTCATCTCACTGTTTACTATGCATATCAAATTCTGGAAGTTCCTGACTGCACAGCTGGTTATATTATTATGAATACTATACTCTTGTTAAACCTGGAATAGTGGAAACCATTTAGGCCAATGGTTCTGGACAAGTACACCATCTATCAAATGGTATGTTGTGAACTTATTTCCAATTAATTATACCATCTGCTTTTCTTGCTTAGTCTATCTGTCTTTTACACTGATATTATTTTGCTATCAGTCATTACAGCAGAGGGTGAGCAGGTGAAGAATGACCATCTGAGTTTGTCTTGATGGGGAAAATGAGGGAGTACAATTAGCATAGCATTGCTTTCCAGCGAGTGGCTTGAGTGGACAGAAGGACTCATGCTTCCAATTTTACGGCTTCAAAGAATAAGAAAAGACTGATTTTTCCTTGGTGCAACATGTACAATCATTGACATCATGAGCACAATGGAAACAATGATCCTTTCTGACAGCAAGACACTAAATATTTTTTAGTTTCATCACTGTGCTGCATTGTTTTTACTGCGTTAATGGCAATCGGTATACATATTCAGAGGTGTAGTCTGACAGATTTTTAATGGCTGTTTGAGGCAAAAATCTTGAAATTTCAGTTAAATTAAATTGTATTTATACATTGCACATAACAGTGAACATTGTCAAAAAGCAGCTTTACATATTTCTGGTTATAGAGTTAGCATGATGGCAAAGAAAAGCTCTCTGACATGATATGAGGACAAAACTTTAAGAGGAACCATACTCAGGAGAGAACCCATGATCCTCTGTGTGACACTGGATACTGAAAACTTAAGTCAGTGTTGTTCTACAACTGTATACTATAGAGTGCAAAGTGTGATGGAAAGATTTTTAGTATAAGTATCAATTTTTATTTCACTAAAGTTTTTACGTCTATGAAATCCAGGTGAAGTTATCCACTGTATAGTGAATGAGATCTGAGCATCGTTTTTAGGAAGTACAATTAATAGGCAGTCCTAGTGAGAACATCCACTATCATCTTTAGGGTTTAGATTTCACAGCAACCTCGTACCAAATTACAGACTATCCATATGGGGCCATCCTGAGCAACAGCTAGTAGCAACGAGGATTTGTGTGGAGTCACATTTTGTTTACCAAAGGATAAGAACTAGGGGAAATCTGGTAATATTTTTCTGATATATATTACCAGTGTTTTACATCTTGTGGTAAACTCACTGTATTTACTCTGGTGAAGTTCTTCTCAAAGTTCTTGTTGACACATGTACTTCCTGAAAGACATACTTCATCTGGCAAATTTGTGAAGTTTATTTTCTTCACCAGGAAAAGAATTCTTCTGTCATTCACCATTTTGTTTTCCATGGTCTTCCAGACATTTTGGTGTACCTTTGGTGTACAATAATGGCTTGTTTCACTAGCAGTGACCGATGCTTGGACTTCAGGGAAATAATACACACTTGGTCATGGAACAACTGAGCAGCCAATTGTCAAATGTTTTTGGACAAGTGCTGTAATAAATGCCCTTAAATTAAATCTGAAAGTCTCCACTTTGCATATTCATTGCTTAATTTCATCACGATATACTATAGTACACAAATTTGTCCAAATATTTATGGGCCTGACAGTAGCTCCATGCACAGTTTGTTTCTCTATGCATAGATATTTTCTTTGAGAAACACACACAAACATTATTATACTACAAAACAGCAATCAAGAAATAAGAAAGTACCTTTAAAGTAATGCCTTAATCTTTGACCTTGATGTATTCATATATTCTTTACTGACTAAATTAAATCTCTGAGACGTATTTTTATTTATTTATTTATTTATTTATTTTTACATTATTTATTTGTTTCTTTCTTTCTTTTTATTGTTGTCATACCAGACTGACTCTCATTATTCAATATTTAACTTATTGGGATATCTGTTTTTACGTTAAAAATAAGTATAAATAATTGTTATTTAACATGAAGCTAATTCATATGGCCTAATTGTTGGCTGTTGTAACAGATTTGGTCCACCTGACTTGCTCATCATCAGGCTCAGCTCATGAAGATCTGGCGCCTGTAGTTTCCAGGCTTTTCCATGTACCCAACAGCTGCAAAGAGGAATGTGTACAAGGTGAGATCATCGTCTTTATCACACATTGCTAGTATCCTTCATGACAATGAACTTTAACATGATTTTCACTGTGCACTGTGTTGTGGTCTAGTGAGACTAAAATCATTTTTTTCAGTATGTACACCATTGCTTGTCTGGGAATGATGTACAAGTTAAAATACCCACTGTAGAATATGGTTTTTAATCATTAATGCTTTGGGGATTTTTTGCAGCTAGTGGCACCTATAATGTCTCATTGGAGTATATTATGGATAAATTACACAAGTTAAATTGCAGACTTTATCATCAATAAACCTTGTGCATATGTTTGCTTCTTTTATTCAAGTTTTCCCCATACTGTCAGTCAATGCAGTACATTTTTACTAAAACCAAAAGAGTCCCATGTTACTGTACAGGTAAAATTGCTTAATAATACCATTGCATGTCAGTTGTGAAACAATAAAAAAAATAAAAATAAAAAATGAACTGAGAGCGTCTGTATGATATGGGTTAATGATTGGCTATAATATGTTTGAGTGGCTTGAAAAATTAAAAAGTAATTACAATGGAACACTGAGTTTCTGTTATGCACAAGTAGAGAAGTACATGCAGAGCAATTGCTCATAGTAATATGTATTGTAGTTGATTGATAATGCAGAGCTCACAAGTGCATTTCATTTGTTATTTTCTGGTAACTATAATTACTATGGTATGGTACATGGTTACTGTAATTTAACCATAATTCATGAGTTTTTTAAAGGATAAGCAGGTTATGTTTTGCTGTATATAGGAAGAAATAAGAAGTGTGTGTGTCTCAGTGCTAACACCTTTTGCTACTCTCTGAGACACCTCTGATCATGTATATTCATATGAAGTGTATATTTTCACTTGGAAATATTGGGAGGTGTGATATAAAATGTGCCATGGTACACTATATTGCCAAAAGTATTCGCTCACTTGCCTTGACTCGCATATAAACTTAAGTGACATCCCATTCCTAATCCATAGGGTTCAATATGACGTCGGTCCACCCTTTGCAGCTATAACAGCTTCAACTCTTCTGGGAAGGCTGTCCACAAGGTTTATGAGTGTGTTTATGGGAATTTTTGACCATTCTTCCAGAAGCGCATTTGTGAGGTCACACACTGATGTTGGACGAGAAGGCCTGGCTCTCAGTCTCCGCTCTAATTCATCCCAAAGGTGTTCTATCGGGTTGAGGTCAGGACTCTGTGCAGGCCAGTCAAGTTCATCCACACCAGACTCTGTCATCCATGTCTTTATGGACCTTGCTTTGTGCACTGGTGCACAGTCATGTTGGAAGAGGAAGGGGCCAGCTCCAAACTGTTCCCACAAAGTTGGGAGCATGGAATTGTCCAAAATGTCTTGGTATGCTGAAGCATTCAGAGTTCCTTTCACTGGAACTAAGGGGCCAAGCCCAGCTCCTGAAAAACAACCCCACACCATAATCCCCCCTCCACCAAACTTTACACTTGACACAATGCAGTCAGACAAGTACCGTTCTCCTGGCAACCGCCAAACCCAGACTCGTCCATCAGATTGCCAGATGGAGAAGCGCGATTCGTCACTCCAGAGAACGCGTCTCCACTGCTCTAGAGTCCAGTGGCGGCGTGCTTTACACCACTGCATCCGACGCTTTGCATTGCACTTGGTGATGTATGGCTTGGATGCAGCTGCTCGGCCATGGAAACCCATTCCATGAAGTTCTCTGCGCACTGTTCTTGAGCTAATCTGAAGGCCACATGAAGTTTGGAGGTCTGTAGCAATTGACTCTGCAGAAAGTTGGCGACCTCTTCGCACTATGCGCCTCAGCATCCGCTGACCCCGCTCGGTCAGTTTACGTGGCCTACCACTTCGTGGCTGAGTTGCTGTCGTTCCCAAACACTTCCACGTTCTTATAATACAGCTGACAGTTGACTGTGGAATATTTAGGAGCAAGGAAATTTCACGACTGGATTTGTTGCACAGGTGGCATCCTATCACAGTTCCACGCTGGAATTCACTGAGCTCCTGAGAGCGACCCATTCTTTCACAAATGTTTGTAAAAACAGTCTGCATGCCTAGGTGCTTGATTTTATACACCTGTGGCCATGGAAGTGATTGGAACACCTGATTCTGATTATTTG
This sequence comes from Hemibagrus wyckioides, assembly GCF_019097595.1. NCBI lineage: Eukaryota > Metazoa > Chordata > Actinopteri > Siluriformes > Bagridae > Hemibagrus > Hemibagrus wyckioides. The sequence goes on from NC_080727.1 coordinate 11,162,682, forward strand.
GATGGGTGAGCGAATACTTTTGGCAATATAGTGTATATGTAGTTTAACAAATCCACATATAAATACCAGGACATATCTAAACTCTATTTCTATATCTATATTTAAAACCTATTCTAAAATCTCTTCCCATGTTCATCTTTTGAACTTAACCCCAAATGTTTACAGCAGGAGTAAGGCTGTTAATATTCACTTCAGTGATTTTCCCTTGAAATAACAGTTATACTTGTGTGCAACATATTTCCTACATCTAATGATTTTAAGATACATGACTAAATACTTGATTCAGATGAAAACTCACCCTTGAACTTATCTGATACGATAAGTAAAGGCTAGAATTGTGACTTGCAAGACTACATTCAAATGACATGCCCCACATAATGAGTCTACCACATTCCTAACCAGAACTGAGTCCTGTAATAAGATGGATATTCACAAACAGAGTTAGTGGTCTACACAATTGCCATTCTATGTCTCTGCTGTTTCAGTGTGCTTTGTTTCAGTGTAGTCTTTAATTGTGATATGTGCAGGTTCTGAGGAGAATGAGAAGCCTGAGGTATTATGGGTGATGTACTTCAACATGCGGGATACATCTGGCCTTGACAACAGCAGCTATAATCTGCCAAGCAACGTCCATGTGTGCACAGGCCCCGATGACAGCTTGGGCAGCGATTACTCTATTAACTTGGTGAGTCTGCAAGGGGTGATAAAACAGCTGGTGGGGCATGCTATGACAGGTTGAGAAAGTCAACAAAAGTGATCACAGCTAGGTGATGACATTTTAATTTGAATTATTATGTTATGTTTTCTTTTTTCTGTATTGTGTTGTAGTTATGGCTTTGTTATGTAGGTATGGCCTACTAATAACTTTAGGCAGTAGGATTTATCTGGATACTTACTTGTGCATCAGCAAGTGCAGACTGAGACATTTAAAAAAAAAAAAAAAATCCCAAAGTGACTTCCTTGTTCTTCTCATCTCACTTATATCTGCTTACTATTTGTAACTACTAAAGAATGGTACAGAATTAAGCAATGGTACTCTGAACACTGTAGTACTTTAAATATCTAGTGATACTTCTGTGAGTAAGCTGATCGATACCTCATTACCAGCAGTGTGATATCTAATTCACACATGGCCACAAGTGCGGTTAGCATAATCTGCTTTGCTGGATATCTGCAATAAAACAATTCAGCTGTGCAAAATCTGCCCTGTGTGTCAGGGTTGCTCTTTGAACCTGCTGCCAAAGAGGAAACTAATGTTCGAAAGTTTGGGATCACTTGGAAATCGTTATTCAGTTGTGCACTGAGGCCTCCCACTTTTGTTCCTCTTCTGGTTAGAACCAGTTTGCACTGTTCTATGACGGGAGTAGTTCACAGCATGAAGATAAGTTCTTGCCATGAAAAGAAAGAAGATTCATGTAGAAATTCAGTTACAGATTGATGCAGTACACCAATTTCAGGTCAAAAAGAGCATTGATTCCTGAGACACAATTTGGTTAACTGAACCTAACTCCTGCTTTCAATGACCATGTCCCAAGCTTTGCAAATATCCTTAAATCCATTTACTGAGTACTGAATTGCTGAGTTGTAAAGTTTGGTTTAAATCCATGTCACGAATGATGTTTTCCAGACATTTGAGCAATCCAGTTGCAACTCTTTAGTACTGATTAATGTATAGTGGCCATATTGTCTATAAATCTCAACATGTTTTTGAAATGGTCATTCTGCTGAGTAATTTGACAGTACATTTTGATAGGGACTAATATGCTAAGTAGTTTTTTTTTTTTTTTTTTTTTTTTTTTTTTTTAAATCCCAAGATTTTTTAGCCCTTTTTTTCATGTAATCATAACAGATTTTAGTATGTTAGAAACAGTATGTGCTTCAATCGCTGCTCCAAGTCTCCAGGAGTCACTGACAGATCACATCACACAGGTAGGCTTGAAAGGGTTGTAAGAACACAGTAGCAAGCATTATATACTATTACAGTCTGATGATGATTTTAGTATAGGATAGTGTATACGTGGACTCCACAGTGGCCATTTTACCATTCTCTATAAAAACACTGCATGCCTAGTGGGTGGATGCAGACTCAAACATGGATCTCTTCACCTACTGACTGTGTGATTAACCCATGGTCTATGTAATTCAGTGCCAACTACAAAGCTCTATATTAATTAAATATAAGCTACAATATCATGTAGTGATACAACAATCTGCTCCCATTTATATTCTTTAAATGAATCCTGTAATTTAAATAAAAGTAGTGGCAGAATTCACAGTAACAGCCATACACACATTAAATATTGTGCATTCTGCTTAATTAAAATCAAACAGTGAAACGAGCACAGCTGTACTTATATAAGATGCATGCACCATGCACCTGACTGAAGGTAAGTAAAACCAAACAACCACTAAGTAAACTTTCAAATTAAATAAACTCAGCACTCAGTGGTGCTTAAAACATGCACAGGTTTTATTACTCCTTTCACAGTAGTGTGGAGTTCAGTACTTGTGAATGGCGCACTGTGGTCAAACCCTAGTCAAGCCCATTTAAAGGGAACACAGCTTCTTTAAAACACAATTATATCAGCTGGACTCCATCTCTCTCACACACACTGGCCTAAAATTAAATTATAGCAGCCATACAATATATGTCAGTATGGTTTTGTCAGCAGCTTCTCTATTTGCTGATCAGACGAACAGCCTAGGAATAGGATAAAAAAGGGTTTTATGTTTTACATTTTTTGAAAATTAAAGATGGCAGAAAGTTTATCAGCACAGAGCAATTATAACAGGTGGCAAAATATAGGCTACATTAGGTCGTTTTACTCTATTTCCTGTAGTTGTGAAGATATAAACCAAAATGTAAATTAATTTATTACAGCATCCCCTTCTACTGAGTATGGGTCATTTTATTTCCCTGAATAGAGGGTGGAATATGGGATCTAACTACAAACTGCTGAGTAGTTTAACACCAGAATAGTGAAGATAGATAGGCAAAACTCCTAGAATAAGTATTCAAAGTATGCGTTGCACATTTAGCAAATTATTTAAGTTTCCCTATACCCCTTATTTTACCAGAGATACGCTTGTTTTAAGTGCAGAATCATGAATAGCACCCTCAGAGGCCAACCTGTATAAGACTTTATTAAATATGAGGGGTCCTTAAAAGGACCATATTTTCATGTGTGTGATTTTGAAATATTACTCATTCAAACATGCCATATTTAGGAAAAGTGTACATGCTATTTTAGTCGTTTTACTATCCTGATACACAATTCACCTCTACATGCATCTACTTACAAACTGGTGTTGTATTTCAAATTGCATACTTAAATGTGATAGATTTGAGATGCAGCTAATGATAACAGTCATGATGGTGGTGGAAAGTGTTCAGGAGAAACTGAGCTCACCATTGTGTTCAGCATCCTAAATATTCACTAAATATTTGACTTGGAATCCTGATGGATAGAAATGTTGTGGATCTCAAGAATGTTGCCTTTAGTCCTCCAGATTAGTGAACTATGCTGCTCATGCTGCCGCTGCTTCTGTGTGAGAATGCCAGTCATGTGTCAAGTGTGAACCAGGCTCTTTTTTGGTAGTATCACTTCACCCCTAACCCTAACCCACCCCTTTTTAGATTAGTTTCATATAACAACACGGCCTATTGTGTTTTATTCCTTATGTATTCAAAGCTAGCCAGCTTTAAATACATAAGGAATAAAACAAGAACTGTGTTTTTAATAATCGATTCAGAAGTTTCATGCATTGATGCAGACTCTTTCAAGACAACAATTATACAATTACTTTTCCAAAACCAGATATGGTTATTCAATGAATTTTTGCTCCCGTAATTTTAACCTGTATGTTTGTGTTTGTAGGCTGAATTAGTGTTTCATCAGCTGCTACCTGACGAGGAGTTCTGTCCACCTGCTCCAAACCCTGAGGACATCATATATGATGGCGATCAGGGAGAAGGGACCACTTTTGAGAATGATGCTCACAAAGAAGGAGCTGTAATTGAGGGAGAAGATGAGCCTCAGGAGAACAAGGAACAAGTGTTTAGCTCAGAACCAGTACAAGACAGTATGGGTCAGGAAATTATGACTGAATAGCCCAAAAGCCCACCAAAGCCAATTCAAAGCCCATCACTGAAGATTAGTCCCTAATGAAATGACTATTTGTTAAGTCCTTCATTTTACGAAAGTGACTGTCAGCTTCTCTGCTGGAGATCTGCATTCTTGCATAATCTGGTCTTTCCTAGTACTTTTCCATTACAGTCTCCTAAATGAATGAATAGAAAATAATGGGTTTACACACTGCACACTTACTGTTGTTATATGCGTATATGTGTTTCTAACATGATGTGTGTTCCTGAAAACATTGCTTTGGTCTTGCTCCTGACCCCGCCAGTGCTGGCATACAAATCAACCTGCATGCAACTAGAAAGCCACCTACCTTCAAATGAAATGCTTGGTAAATAAATAAATCTTGTTTTGTTCCTAATATGTTAACACTTAAAATGTGTTAAGTGCATTATGTTAGACTTGTTTATGTGAAGATGTAATTAGACAAAGTGAACACTACAGTCTGCTCAAATCATAAATATCTAGAGGCAAAGGTGTTCCTCAGATTCTTCGGTATCTGCTAGCAGAGTTTCTGTAGGCTCTACTGGAGATTGTATTACAATAATCTATGTGCTACAAACTAAATTTTAGAAGATCTCTTAGTGGTATTTTATATGAAGGATGCCTACACTGTGCTTTTTAAGACATGTATAAGCATTGCATAAATATTTGAAAGTAATGCTTTTATGAAAGTGCAATAGTTTATAGCTCTATCTTTACATTAAACAGGAGAAGAGAATTAGGGGAATTATTTGCATTCAAAACTTATGTTTAACATCAATCTCTTCTGGTTTGTTTCTTCTCTTCTGTCATGTAAAGAGAAATCAATTTTTTTTTTTGCCAAAGCTTTTCATAAATTCTCATTCATAGATTCTCATTGAACATTGATTTCTAAATGACTTGTGCTCTTTGTTCTAAATGCCCTGTGTAGGTATCCTTCAAATAAAGTGCCTATTTCAAATCTGAAAATGAACTGCTTATCTACAATGAGTGAGTTTGAATAAGGTTGATTACATTTGTTTTACGCTGCTGTAGCTGAACAGATGGCTAATTATTTGTGGGATATTCACCATTACTGTCCACTATATTAGAAACACCTGTACACATGCTCATTATTGCAGTTATCTAATCAACCAATCATATAGCAGCAGCATAGAGCATAAAATTATGTAGGTTCAGGTCAAGAGATCCAGTTGATGTTTACATGATTTGACATGAGAATGAAGAAAAAGTGTGACTCTGTGACTTTATCTATAGCATGGTTGTTGGTGCAAGAATGGCTAGTTTGAGCAGATGACCACATCATGTTCCACTTGTCCGCTAACAACAGGAATCTGAGGATATCAAGGGCATATTAGGCAACAGTTAATGTTGGAAAAATGTCTGGGAAAATTGGGAAGCGTAAGGATCTGAGAGCCAATTTATGATGGCTAGACAACTAGGTCAGAGTATCTCCAGAATGATCTTGTATAGTGGTTCCGGTGTGCGGTGGTTAGTACTTACAAAAGTGGTCCAGGGACGGACAACTTCTGAAGCGGCAACAGGGTCCATCGCTGCCCAAAGCTCATGTGTGTGGGGAGTAAAGGCTAGTCCATCAGTCCAAGCCCACAGAAGAGCTAATGTAGAACAAAGTGCTGAAAAAGTTCTGGCTTTGACAGAAAAATGTCAGAACACAGTGCATCGCATATGGGGCTGTGTAACCGCATAAACAGGCTGACCCCTGCTCACCACACCTACAATGGATATTAGCATCAGAACTGGACCATGCAGAAATAAAAGAAGTTGGCCTGGTCTGAAAAATCTTGTTTTCTTTTACATCATGTGGATGGCAGGGTGCATGTATGTTGTTTACTGGGGAAGAGATGGCACCAGGATGCTCTATGGGAAGAAGGCATGCTTACAGAGGGATTGTGATGCTCAGGGTAATGTTCTGCTGGAAAACCTTGTGTCCTAAACATTGCTGTAGACCAAGTAAACCCCCTCAAGGTATCAGTATTCCCTAATGGCAGTGACTTCTTCAAGCAAGATAATGCACAGTGCCACACTGCTCAGGAATGCTTTAAGGAACATTTCAAGGAGTTCAGGGTGTTGGCTTGGCCTCCAAATTCATCTCAATCTGATCAAGTGTCTGTGGGATGTGCTGGACAAACAAACCAGAACCATGCAGAGTCCACTTCGCAAATTGAAGGATCTGCTTTTTACAATTTTGTGCCAGTTTTCACAGCACTTGTGGCATTCATGGCTTATGGATCAGAGCTGTGTTGGTGCCACAAGAAGAACCTACACAATATTACTCACATGCTGTTAGTGTTATGCCTGATTAGTACATATATAATATTCTTTGTGTGTGTATGCAGGATTCTGGCAAAGGCAAATCTGTTCATCTGGGGCATAAATTATGAATTACGGTTTGCCACATGGCCCAGGTTTAATCCCAGCTTGGTGAATGTGTGATGGGTGTTTTGAAAATGCTGGAATGAACACATTCTTACTTTTTTAAAATGCAGTTGCAAAGTGGTTAGCGGAAGTGAAACTATATCACCTAAGATGTCCTTGACAAAAATGTTGTCTCCACATTCTTCACCGAAATGTTAGTTCACAGTAATAAAATGAATAATCAGTATGCTTAATTATTATTGTGGCTTTCATAAAGCCAAAGCAAAGCTACATATAAAAATATACTTAACCATGCAAACAATGTAATAATGCATCCATTATACAGTATAAAATATACATTATCATTACTTTACATTACAAACAACTTGAGGCATCCATATGTGGTGCTTAAATGTTTTTTTTCAACAGCATTTAGGTTTCATTTCATAGTTTGAGTGAGCATAATTTTGTTGGGAATTAAGCAGGCACTACATAGTATCATTGGGAATTAGGTTTATGCATGGAGAGACTTGACATTCAAACCTGAAAGGGTAGCAAGTGCTGGAGGCAAAACACCTAGCAGGGGCCACACTTGCGCTCACTATGGGGCCATTCAGCAAGAAAAGCCTTCTGGGATGCACACTTCATGTTTGGGAGGGTAAATCTGGGATACTGGTATACAACTGCATTTATGAGATGCACCAGCATGATAGCATGAGTGTAATACCACAAACATCTGGTTCCAGAAACATCTAGCTTTCCTCTTTAGACAAATAACATTTACTCAAGTCCTTAGTGATATCTGAAGTTAAACCTAACTAAGATTGAATTCAATTCTCATGGTGCTTTTAACAATGGATATCGTTTCAAAGAAGCCTTACAGAAATATATAAATGTAGAATAAAATGGTGGAAAAACCTGAAACTATAGGAGGAAGAAATCTTGAGAGAAACTGGACTCAAACCCGTCCTCATTTAGGTTACACAGAGGAGTGATCATTTCCTTTCTAAAACTAAATATAGTCAAGTCGAGTTGTGCAACCAAGACCTCCTGAGCAGCTTATAGGTCAGCATAATTTATGAGTTCATTAAAGACACTAATTTCTGAAATCACCATCAAATGTTCAATGATGAAGACCTGAGCACAAAACTGACCACCACAACAGCATTTCAAAGTCACCATAATGTCCAAGTGGTTCTATCAACAGCAGTCCCATGGGTCTCCATGCTGTCCATGTGGGGCCATGTGATGAGACTCCAACCAGAAGAAAAGCATCAGGATAGACCAGGCAGGTCGCTATATATTCTATATATTCTTAGGATTATATATCATGGTTTTTCCACATTATGTATTATATTTGCTAACAACTCCATATTAAGTGAATGGAACAAATGATCAAATTCAAATATTAGCAGAAAAGCATTATGTCTTTATTAGAGAAACCGATAGAATATTTTAAACTAATTTGTTAAGGGGATTGCATTTAGCATTCAGTATTCTTTCAGTAGTCATTGTTCTTAACCCATGCACATTTTAAGTGATGTGCTGCAACTGGATATAATGTAGGCTTACATTATTATTATCATTGTCATAATTTCCTTATCATTGTATTTTTGTCAGCCATGATTTACAATCTGCTGCCATTCAATTAAGAGCCAGACAGAACCTCAGACTCTCTTGGGAGCAGTCACTTTAAATAACCAGTCTTTTCATAGAACAATTAAACTGTCAGAATAAAAATCCAACGTATCAAAAGTTTGAAGGATTTGTTTTATCAAGTTGACTGAGCAAAAAGTAAGGTTTTTGGGCCTATATAAGAATTTTTTTCATAAATTGCAAAATGTTGGTATAATTGTATGAGTAATTTCACCCAACAGTAGCATATATCAAGGAAAAAGCAATGGACCTAAAATAAAACCTTGTGGAACACCAAACTTTCCTGTTTATGCATAGAGGTCACCATTTACATCTACAAACTGCTAAAGATGAGTCAAATAAGACCTGACCCAGGAGAGGGCTGAGATTTCATAACGTAATTGGTTTATGTTAATGAAATGATCACACTCAGTACAGACTTCCTGGCAGCACAATCCAGGCTGGTCATTCTCCTCTGCTCTTTCATCAGTGATATGTTTCAGTCTGTAGACTGTCTGCTCAAGAATGTTTTTGGTTTGTTTGTTTTTTACCATTCTGTACAAACTCTCGATTATAAAAGCATTTTCCTCACTATCCTCAATAATAATTGCACATTCTATTTGCACCTGAGTTTTCTATTTGTGGACAGATAAACTGTGAAATTGTGAAAAGAAATGATTTTTTTCTCTTTTAGATTTGAATAGATTTGAAGGTGACCACTCACTTTGATTTTACTTTTAACATAATAGATTTATACATTATAGACTTAATGTAAATTAATCATCAACCGTTTAATATACTACTGTTATACAGAACTGTAAGAAATTACTGGCCTGTTGGGATCTTGTTAAATACCTGTGAGTATGAGGTGGTGTTCCAATGACAGGTAAGACTCTCTTTGGCCAATGAAGGGCAAAGTAAAGCAGGACATCACCGCCTCTGGGCACCTTGGAGGGTGTGATATGGACATCAGGATGGTGATGGTTGTGATGCTTTATGAGCCAAATAAATCGAAGGGGGCGACTGTAAGAAATGACAGGACACTGCCTTTTGTTCATGTGTCCCCTTCACCCTGGCCCAAGCTTAACAATCACATCCCCCAAGGGATTTCATTATCATAGTAGAGGCTATTTTGGCACAATGTTAACAACTTGTCTCAGATCATACCTTCCAGTATGGGAACATCAGTGGGTTTCAGATTATTATTAACAAAGACAGTGTAACCTCATTAACATTAAAAGCTTGAAGTCATGATTCAAATTGTATTTAAGGTTTGGTTTCTGAATATTTGGTGTTCAGTCTAACTCCACTGAACCCAAGGTACCTTGCGACTACAAAAAGGGCTTCTCCATATTTGCACCAAGACAAAGTTTCCTTATGTTTCCTTATCTTTTTAATTTTATGTCCTGTTTTCTGTAGACTATTTTGTCTTTAAATTTAAGATTATTTTTGTTATCTTCTATTAGGGAGGAGAGATACTGATCTAGCAGTACTAAGAGATTTTTTATTATTTTTTTTTTAACCTCAGTAGGCTTTCCTTCCACGCTAACTGAAATACTGATAATTTCGTTTGACGCCATTTACATTCTAATTTCCTAGTCGACTGTTAAAATTCGTGTGTGGTCATTGTACCAGGGTGCTAGTTTCTTCTCTTGAATTATTTTCCTTCTGAGTGGAGCTACAGTATCTAGGGTGTAGTGAAACACTGACAAGGGTTGCAAATTTCAGGGAGTTTTCAAGGCTGGAAACCTTCCATGGGAATTAACAGGAATAAACTGGAATTTTGCAAAATTGTAGGTTCGCCTATAACAGGGAACTTAAATCTAGTTGAAAAAACATATCTTGCAGCATAATCATGGTTAAAACAACTAGATTTAATGCAATTTCAGTTGAATTTCTACCCTGTATATTCCTCAGTCGCATGCACACAGCACTGTAGGACTATTGAGGCCACACCTCCACATGCACTGTGCATTTCTCCATAACATGCACTGATCATTTCTTCAATCCTGCACACAAAATAATTTCATAAAATCTTCATGTAGTCATGTAAATTACATAAATATTACATAAATATGTATTTAAAGACTTTCTTGTGCTGTGTGTAAGCTATTGTGCAACAACATTTTACCATTGTAAAAACAAATACACTGAACAGCAAAATACACAAAACAGCACCTCAGCCAGACACAGCACTTTCTTTATCCCCCAATTCTCCTGCCAATTCCGAGCCACCAGCCAGCTCCCCCTGTGTGGGAGAATGAGGGCTGACCCTTGCTTCCTGTGAGACATGTGAAGCCATCATCTCTTCAAACTGTTGCATCATAACACAGCCTAACACAGTGTGAAGATACATGTGAATGTCAGTTTGTCCAGAAAACCTAACCAGCTAATTGTTGTATTTATTATTAAAACATATGCTCTACATGTTAACCTTTACGCTCTACACATTTTCACTCTATCATGTGTTTGTGGAATTGAATCAACATACTTCAATGGAAATATCTGCAGTATGATGGAGAAGCTGGTGTTGTGCAGCATCACACATCTCGTGGTAGGCCTGGTGTATCCTTCTGTACACGTTTAATCACAATGAACTTCAATAGCATTGAGTTATATTGATGGTGAAATTAGTAGTTATACTGCCATTTGGTGGAATAGCAAGGAATCTTCATAGAAACTCATTTTCCATAACATAATAAGTGCAAACTTGTAGAATACTTTACTGAACAATGCCTCAGTTAAAGGTTTGATATTGTACAGTTTCAGTGCAGTAACTATGATGTTTAAACACCTGGAATAAGTGACCTTTAACTATCCCACACTCGGACTGTAGATTACTGACATCTAGTGTTGAAATCCTTACATCTCGGTAAGACAGTGTAAGTCTGTCTGGGTTTTTTTTTAATGGTATGTTATAGTAAATATGTATTCTTATTTTATAGAAACTTTTCTCTCTAAGTAATCTTTCAGTGTGTGAATATTACTTTTCGTATAGAGCAGTGTTATATAAATTGTTATTTTGTGGTTTGACTCAACACAGTTGTATTCACATTTCAAACACATACTGTATCTCACGGTGAAGTATCTACATACACTACATTGTCAAACGTTTTGGGACACCCCTCCAAATCACTGAATTCAGGTGTTGTTTTTCAGGAGCTGGGCTTGGCCCTTACTTCCAGTGAAAAGAACTCTTAATGCTTCAGCGTACCAAGACATTTTAGACAATTTCATGCTCCCAACTTTGTGGGAACAGTTTGGAGATGGCCCCTTCCTGTTCCAACATGACTGTACACCAGTGCACAAATCAAGGCCCATAAAGACATGGATATGTGAGTTTGGTGTGGAGGAACTTGACTGGCCTGCACAACCTGATAGAACACCTTTGGTTCCTTTCACTGGAACTAAGGGGTCAAGCCCAACCCTGAACAACAACACTCGAATTCAATGATTTGGAGGGGTGTCCCAAAACGTTTGGAAATACAGTGTACTAAAACCTCTGATAATTTGGCAACGGATACATTTGTATTCTCCATGAGTCTTCCGGGCCACCGTAGACCGAAGACTTTTAACCAGGAAGTTTATTTCAGTCTATAAACAACATGGCGGCCCCCGAGCTGAAACACGAGATTTCACCGGAGGACGAAATGCTCGGTGTTTTAGAAAAAGATGTAAGTGTCTAACAAATTAAATAAATTCTTAACAACACTGTAGTTTGTACAGATACCTTAAGCTGTTATTTAATTCTGACGGCGTGCAGTATACGACTAGCACTGTAGTATATAGTGCAGTGCACTGTACACGGGTTTCTAAAGCTGTGTGCTCCACATGAAGTGCTCCAGGGTCCAGTGAAGTTCTATACTGACCACTGAGGAGTACTGTAGAGTACTTTGGGGTGAATGAGGCTCTTATCCTCAGGGGACATATAACCTCTGTTTCTGGATTCTTTATATTACGGTCGTGTTTTTAAATGGAGTGTTTTTATTAACAAGAAATATTTACTCTTCATATAGACTGATGACGAGTTAAATGAAACATTAAAATATCGAAAAATGTGTCTTATGATGAAATTTCACGATAGGAGAGACCTCTTCCTGCTCACTTACCCCTCAGAGTGATCACTGAATGGTTTGATGAATATGAAAATCTCGTACAGTTCCATGAAAAAGTATTTGTCCCATCTTGATGTTTTTAGAGATTTACGAAAACAAATGGTTTCAGGTTATTGTACAAAATAGGATACAAGCGCAAGAAACGCAAAACAGTTTATTGAATGATCATTTACTTTCTTGAAATAAAAAGGTCCTGTAACACAGATCACCATGGAGGAATCTGACACACAGTTTTTGCAGAATTACTTTAATTCAGTCTCACTGGAGGATTCTTTCGAGCATGAACTGCCTGTTTAAGGTTATAACATATCAATCTCATTGGGATTCAGTTTGATTTGGGAATATAGACAAGAGCATAAAACAAAAAGGACACTTGAGAATAAAAATATTAATTATGATTAAATATGGTGGTACATAATAAAGTCTCTAAAAATACATTATGTAGAGATAGAACACAGTTGAACTGTGGTGTTTGATTTGGTGAGTTTAGTATGAAAAGCTGACAAGTAAAGGTACACACTTTTTTCATGTACTTGTTTCACAGTTTTGATACATCCAGAATAATCTTTTACTGTTTTTTTTAGTTGTCCTCTTTCAAATGTTTACATGCATTTATAAAAACTGACAGTTTGTCCTGCCTTTTAGCTTTAATGGTTAAATGTTTTTGCCTCATAATGTGTTCATTGGTCTTCTATGCCATGTTAGGAAGAAATGTCCACACCTCAAACACAGAAGATCCGAGAGACTCCAGAAGACATCAAGCAAGAGGCCATCATTAATACACTGGCTTTCCATCCTAAAGAAGATATCCTTGCAGCTGGAGATGTTGATGGAGACATATATTTGTGCGTTGCTTTTTAAAATAGACCTGGTGATATGTGACTTGTGATATTTCTAGCTGCTTATTTTGTCTACAGCCTTTAACAGATGATCAGATTGTAACTATATATGTATCAGTAACCCTAAAGTTTCTATGTTGAAGCCTTCACCAGAGGGTTTCTCTGTGAAAATGCATCCAGTTTAGGAATTTATTACACAGCTGAAGCCATAAACCATTTAATTAACATTTTGAGTTCTTTTTTATTGAAAGTGCATGTTTAAAGAAATACCTCTATGCCGCCATGAACTGTACTGTTAATGACCATTTTATCTCTTTTAGTTAGAATGAAACTGAAAATGATTGAAAACGTTAACTGACGCTTCTATACTGCAGATACAGATACTCTTGTAAACATGGGGAGAACAAAGAGCTGTGGTCATCTGGGCATCACCTGAAGTCCTGCAGAAAAGTTGCTTTCTCAAATGATGGAGAAAGTCAGTATGGTTTTGCAAGCTTTGTTTACTTCTGTTGATCTTTAATGCTATGCTGTACTGATGATTTGTTCCTGTACATTCCTCTCTCTTCCAGAATTATTTAGTGTGTCCAAAGACAAGGCTGTTCACATCATGGATGTAGAGGCTGGAAAACTTGTTGAGCGCATTTCCAAAGCTCACAGGTATTGTCATATTCGCTGAAAAAAAAAATGTGATGATTATTACATAAGATGAATCAAGTTAAAGTAAAAAGTTAAAGTACTCTCATGGGTCAGGGTAGTTTTTTTGCAGATAAACTTGACTTATAGTGCTTTATAAAATATTAAATAAACTCCATCAATAATTAAATGACCAACATTTAATTAGCCTAAGGTTTTTATGTATTAGGATTATTGTTAGTGGTCCAGCACCCTGGAACCCTATTATAATTTTAAGATTTGTACATGAGTAACAAATCCATTACCAACGATGTCTTTCTACAAAAAATAAATGATAATCTATTATTGTATCTAGTGTTTATTCTAATAAAAACTCTATTCCGTTCTCTTCTATTTTAATTGTGTTCAGATAATCTCTTTCTCATATGCCCTAATTTGTAATTGGCAAGTGATCACAATGAATAAATGAGATTATGAAATACTTTATAATATCACTTATTAATATACTTCAATTTTTTCAGCTTTTCTCTAAAAAAAAAAAAAGATGGGGAAAACTTTGATTTCACACTATTTTACAGTAATGCAGTAATGGATTTAGTAGTAGTAGTAGGCCTGTAATTCTAGGCCTTCTAAAACAAAACAAAAAAACTGACTTGATTTTTCTGTTTAGCAAGCCTATTAACAGCTTGCTGTTAGTTGATGAGAATGTGGTTGCCACTGGGGATGAGGAGGGCACATTGAAAGTCTGGGACATGAGAAGAAGCACTTCATTCATGTCCCTGAAACACCATGAGGACTACATCAGTGACATAGCTGCTGATTCAGCAAAGAGGATTTTACTTACATCCAGGTACCAAGCTAATAACATAGAAACACACCTTAAAATTTAACAGGCCTTATTGTCTTTTAGTAAAGTTGTGTGCAAATGTTTGCTTAAGCCAAATTGAACTATAATAATACAAATGTTTTTCCAAATTGACAGGATTTTCATGGATTTCTTGACCAAATGTCTTGTTCATATGAACAATACAAATAAATCTGTTTATATCTATCCTGATAATGAGGCCAAATTAGGTATTTCCTGAATTCTATAAATTATGACACTGGGCATGTGATTTTGAAGCTTTTCTTACATGCCCTTTCTGCCTCTGATTATATTTTTGATCATCTCAGTTTTAATATTTGCTTAAATAATTTCTAAATATGTTTTTGCTCCCGGCGTCACAAAATGGCGTTTCTCAAATTAGGTCTATTTTTTTCGTTGTTAATTTTGACTTATTTTTGGGGTTCTTGTCTGTAGCGGTGATGGAACTATGGGTGTGTTCAATTTAAAGAGGAGAAGATTTGAGTTGCTCTCTGAAATCCAGGATGGAGATCTCACTTCTGTGTCCATTATGAAGGTGACAAATACACACACACACACCGTATTTAATAATAAATGAAAAAGGGCAGTCAGATTTGTAATTTTGTATTAAAATGAAAAACAGCTATAGTTTTAGTTTGTTGAATTATAAATATAAAAATAATTTTTACTCTTAACTAATTAAGAGTGTTTAAGTGTAAGCATGAAACCTGTTATGTTTGATGGCTGAAATAACACACATGGACTTAAGTAATCTATATGTAATGACAACAAAAAACAGTCAGTTGTTATTTTAAGACACGAAGGTCAGGTGTTCTGGAATAGTTCTTGCAAGAACAGTATTGTCAAGTGCATTTGCAAAACCCATCAAGCACCATGATGAAACTGGCTCACATGAAGACCATCCTAGTAAAGCAAGACCAAAACTTACCTCTGCTGCAGAGGAGAAGTTCATTTAGAGTTACCAGCCTCACAAATCACCAATTAACAGCACCTCAGATTAGAGCTGTTATGAAGGCTTTACAGAGCATCAGTAGCAGACATATCTCAATATCAACTGTTCAAACGAGATTATTGTGTATTTCGGCCGCCTTCAGCATTGTTTTACCATGTAGAAAGAAATAAACATCAGTAAAGACCATGGAATTAGAAGGTGTGTCCAAACTTTTGACTGGTAGTGTACATAAGTGTAATGCCAGTATGAAAGTGATGTTTGAGAAGAAACCATCTTGATAACTTCACCTGTCTACATTTTTTTTTAATCACAGCATGGCCGAAAAGTGGTGTGTGGCTCCAGTGAAGGAATGCTCTACATTTTCAACTGGAATGGATTTGGAGCAACTAGTGATCGATTTGCCCTTCAGGCAGAATCTGTGGACTGCATTGTACCAATTACAGACAACATATTGTGTACTGCCTCTATGGATGGAGTCGTCAGGTAAGGGGACAAGCAGAGGGACAAAATACTGCAGTGCACAAAATTAAAACAAAAAAACAGCATGCAGCTGTCTGTTCCTCAAAATTGTATTTTCTATTTTCTTAGAATTTGCATTCCATTTTAGGTTTCTGTTTTCTGTGAGGGAAAGCCAAAGTTACTAAACTTCTTTAAGGCTATTTCTTAGTTCATAGCTTAGTTTTAAACTATTTTAGCCAAGTTTGACATAAGTTGTATAAAATGTTTAGGTCATGTTTACTTCAGAGCACTGTATTGGGGCTTGATTTATTCTTCCTAAAATATGTGAAAAGTGATGTTAAAAGCTTCATTGTGACACACAACCATGTGGCTATTTTGAAAATTTACCTATAAATGTAATTCAAGGGAATAGTGGTTTTATTCAGTTTGAGAGATATTGTATCTCATATCAACAAATCATTGTCTGTTTTTAAGACATTTGTATTAACAGTATGTAAGGGTTTGACTTGGACTAAACTACTTCACTCACCCTCAGTCACCCTGTTGTTTGTCTGAAGGTTTTGTGTATTCTTTTTTTTTTTTTTTTACAATCATTTTAAAAGCTTTATAGCTCTTTATAGCCTATCAAATATAGGGATAGGGCCATAAATATTTGGACACAGACAAAGTTGTTTGAAGATGAAATGAACTAATGAATATGAGCTAAAACATTTCAACTTAGAAATTAAAAATTAAGGGTGTTTCCATCTAAATTCGATTGTATGGGAATTAAAGCATTTGTACAGCAATTACCCCCGTTTTATATAAACCAAATATAATTGGACAACTAACATAAATTAAAAAAGTGATTTTAAATACTTGATCCTCTGCCTGGAATCCCTAAACATTACCAGATGCTGAGTTTCTACCCAGGTGATGCTCTGTCAGAGTTTTAGTACAGCTGTTTTTAGTTTTGTGCTTGCTCTCATCACATGCATTTACATTTTATTAAGAATATTTGTCCTACTTAACCATAGGATGTGATTCCAGAACTGTACATTTACAGTTGGCATTCCTGTTTTTGAGACTTTCATATTTCGAGGTTACTGGGTATATAAGGTAAGGTGGGTAAATTATTGCTATTAAATTTGAGTTCCCTGTTCCTTAGAGAAAAACAGGGGCGTTACACTTTAATGGAGCATGCACTTATCAGACAAACCACTCAGTATATGAAAAAGGAGGTTATAAATGTCCTGTGCAGATTTCAGAATTGATGTGATTGAAAGGTAAGTGCTTTTGGTGTTTTAACCCAAGAGGTTTATATAACTTTCTGTCCCGTTGTCTCATTCCTGGAGATACTCCAGCTTTAATTTGAGGGTGCTGACATGAAAACTGAAGATCTGATTGGAGCTCTTATTTATTAATTAAATATCTAATAGCCTATACAGAGGTCGACAACTTTGTCCAAATATTTATGGAAATTTAATTTTGGTGCTTAAAAAAGTGATAACTAAAGTTTTCTTTTGATGAAATCGGAATGGTTATTTTATTGTATTGTTAGTGTGTTTCTGTATTAGCTGTATGGAGTATAATATTTTTCCATTTCTGCAGAGCCGTCAATATCTTGCCCAATCGGGTTGTGGGCAGTGTAGGACAGCACGTTGGTGAACCCATCGAGGAAATTGCTTGCTCATGGGACAAACGCTTTCTTGCCAGCTGCGCTCATGACCAGCTCATCAAGTTCTGGGATATTTCAGGACTCCTTGCCATGAAAGTCAGCGATTATCGACAGCAAAAGAAAAAAGATGGTCGTCTCAAGGCACTTAGCAATAAAGCATTTGGCGGAGTAGGGGACTTTTTCTCTGGACTACTTGACATGAATGAACCAAACAGAACAACAGAAGAGGCAGAGGACAATGATAGTGATGAGGATGATGGAGACAGTGAAAGGAAGTAAGACACGTTTTATGTGCTCAAGTTGCTATTAATTGCAGTAGTCTATTTTTTAATCTGTATTAGATTTCAGATTAGCAGTTATTTACACCAGGAAATTAATGTACATTTCTTGGGTGCATTATACATTTAGTTTCGATCTACCTTCTGTGTATACATTACTGATTCAAGTAATTTTATATTTATATTTGTCTTGCAAGGTTAGTCAGATTGTTAGGAATATCTCCCATACACATTCTCTGTACAGATATACAATCAGTGGCTGTACAGTAGCTTTCTGCTGTTTTGCATGTAAACAGAAAGGGACTGCCACTGATGATAAAATATTTGGGTGGTGGATTATTTTTTTCTACAGCAGAAATCATGGTGCTTTTAATCACTGTGTGCACTTGTTGCTAATTGTAGACATACTTTTATAGATAACTGTTAATTGTTTTTACTGCAACTGTTCATCAACCAAGTGAGGAGATACTGAAAAATCTTATTTCTGCTGTGCCCAATACACTCCATCTTTTACTATGCTGTCTTTATACTACTTCTGGCAGATTACAAAAAAAAACAAAAATTAATACATATGTGCAATTAGAGAGAATATGACCACATGGCTAGAAGTAAATATACAGTTAATATGTACTCTGTGGTGATAAAGCCTAAATGTATTCAGCAGAATCATTTCAGAAGTCTACAGAAACTTTCTCTATGCCAATTTACAGAGAAAACTCAAGTCAAGTAAAGAAGCTTTTATTGTCATTTCAACCAGATATAACTGATGCAGAACATAGTGACATGAACCATTTCTAAAGGACCATGGTGCTGCATAAAACAACACAAAGCTAAGGACTAAAGAGTAAGTTGTAGCAAGTTATGGCTGTCTTGAATTTTTAAGTGCAAAACAGCATATTAGCAGTGTTTCTGCAGACATAGATTTATTTTGAATAAGTGTGTTTGTGTTTGTGTGAGTTCAGTGCAGTCCAGTTCTGGGTGTTGAGGAACCTGTTGGCTTGAGGGAACTGTAGCCCTTCAGAAGGCTTGAATGTGAGGGGTGTGTAAGGTCATCCACAATGCTGTTTGCTTTGCAGATGCAGGATGTGGTGTAAATGTCCATTATAGAGGAACGAGAGACTCTGATGATCTTCTCAGCTGTCCTTACTATCCGCTGCAGGGTCTTGCGATCTGAGATGCTGTTTTCAATCCGGACAGACTGAGGTATTTCTGTCAGGAAGTCCAGGATCCAGTTGCATAGGGAGGTGTTTAGACCCAGCCTCAGCTTCTTAATCAGGTTTTGAGGGATGATTGTGTTGAATGCTGAACTGAAGTCTATGAACAGCTTTCATACATATGCGTCTCCAGGTGAGTGAGGGCCAGCACAATCCCTGAGCACTCTGCAGTGGTTAGACAGAGTGCCTGGTTGTTGAGGGGCTAGCAATGGCTATGTCTACAGGGAAATGAGAACTGAAAAACTAGTCGAGGGTAAGGGTCATCTCAAAGGTCAGCGATCTTTAAAGTAATAGTGATCATAGGACTGACAAGAACACAACTCCTGAAAATAACAAACAAAAAAGGACTAATGTAAAGATGTGAGATGTCTGCACTATAGAATTATAACAGAACAAAAAATGAAAGATGTGAATGACATTTCAATGACAAATACTGTAACTTTTTTATTTTTATTATGATTTTGCAAAATTTAAAGCAAACAGTAACCAAGAACAATAGAAAAACCCTTCATATATCAACAATCTGTGCATCATAGAAAATGAAGAGTATGAAAAAGGATTATGGGACAGAAGACAAACAAACAAACAAACACATAACGTGACATGACAGAACACTTTGTGGCGTGACAGAACACTTTGTGGCGTGACAAAACACTTTGATGTGACAAAAAAACTGAAAACTGGTTCCCACATTTTGGCATGGTTCCCAGAATTGTTGTATCTAATTCTTTCCAGATTAAGTCCTGTTAGCCAATCTAAAAAGAAAGGCCTAACATTTTTCTTGCACAGAAACAGGATTTCTTAGCTACATATCATAACATTACAGGCAACCATATTAATGGACTTAGAGATTCCAATAAATCTGACAAACCAAGAAATGCTGTCATAGGGTCACAATTATAAGAAAATGTCTGACCAAAATCCGTGAATTTGTGGGCAAAACCAAAAAAGATATCCCAAGGTACCACTTTACACTTATCACATAAAGGGGAGACAGAAGGATAACATTTTTAAAGCTTTGTTTTAGAGTAGTGAAGTCTATGTAATACCTCATACTGAATAAGTTGGTGTCTTGAATTCATAGACCTTAAATATACAGATAATAAGCATTTGTCCCAGTCACAGAACCTGGATCCTTAAATGTTCTTCCCACACATTTTTTAGGTAAAGGAGGAAAGTCAGTGCTGTTGTTTAAAGCATTTACAAAAATGGATGCTAAGCCACAAGCAAGAGGAGGACTTGAAAATAAATAAGATATTTTGCCTTCCAAAGACAAAACTTCAAAATGTGAGATGTTCATACCAACATAGTTCCTGATGAAGATATCTGAAGAAGTAAGAAGTGGAGAGGTTATATTTCACACTAAGTTGAAGAAAAAAGTGGCAAAATTGTTATTAATATTTAAATCTTTGATGTTAAGAATTCCTGTATCATGCCACTCCCTAAAAACTTTGAACATGTGATTATAACAGATAGGTTACCATGTACTACTCCTTTTTCTCCTTTCTGACCTGGTACCATATTTTAATGGCATTGTTAAGAATAAAGTTGTTTTTTTTTGGCACTTTATTGTTTGGCAAAGGTACTGAAAAAGCAGAGCAGAAAGAGGAATCAATGGCACTTTGTTCAATCACAAGCCAGGAACAAGTATCTGCTTGAACAGTACCCAGAAAAGAATCTCACCAATACATTAGCGCTCTACAATTTGCGGCCCAGTAGTGATGATGATAGAATCAAGAATGCAAGCAGAGGTTTTTACAATATACTTGAAAGAGGGGCTTGTCATTTGTACAGGTGAATGGGAATGGAAAATGTAGTTGAGGGCAAGCTGACTTGAGCCAGCCCCCTCCATCCTGTTAGGTTTTATAGCTACTGGTAGAAAAAAATAGTAAAATAACCTATGTCGATAAAAACATGGCTTGAAAAACAGGAAAGACTAAATGGAACAGATGACAATTGCCAATTTGTGTACTCTAAAAATGTGGGGGCATAAAAGGCTTTAACACAATCAATAGCCCAAATCTAACACACAACAACACCCAAACCTACCTGATGTTTGGCCAAGTGTAGGCCAATTCGAAGCACTTCATAATGACCATCATAGGAAGAAAGTATCATGTATTATGCAGGTAAGAGCAGCTACTGCACTGAATACTAGAAAGAAATCCCTAACTAGGTAACTGTTTAAAGTCCCAGAGACTCTGAACACATGCATTTTAAATAGGAACAAAATGATATCCCATGCACTCTGGCAAATAATTAGATGGGATCTGTTGAAATCAGCAAAGACTCAAAGGGACCGTATCAATAGGACTATAGACTCACTGACTAACAAGGTGGACACACTTTTGCCTGTGGTTCAAAAACAGTGAGAGTACACGGAGTGTAGGATAAGATGAACACACTCCTGCAGAACCATCTGTATTTGTCATACATATGTTGCTTATATTATTCATTGTCAACTGCACACCAGTTTTATTTTCTGACCCCTTTTCTTCATTATTACTTGTTTTGACTGTTGTACACATCCTTAGTTCATATTCAGTTTATTTTTAGTACATCTGTACTTGCTTAAAATCAGTGTTATGCTACTGTAAAGCATAATTTCCCCTTGTGGGATCAAGAAGGATGGAAAAGAAGTCAGTATGCAGAGGCATGTGTGATCATTAAGGTGGTGAAAATGAATGCAGCTTTGATGTGAAATCTAGATCTGAATAAATGTGAGCAATCAGAAATCAGTTTTTAAAGAAAAATGATAATTCCTTAAACTAAATAATTTGTAAGAATTGTAATTTTATGAGTCAAATGTGATTTACAGATATCGACAAAACTTCCCAGGAACAGGTGTGTTTTTTTGAGGTCTCGTGACACTTTGCACACAAGTGTACTCCATTAAAGTAATTAATGTAACTGTTAATGGTAACTAGTTGTCGAACTAATTTAGGGATGCATCCTTTTGTTTTAGAATCAATATTGCTATTTATACTTCAATATTATGCGCTATTGCACTTATGCACTTGTGTTACATTAAAGATCAAGGGGGTGAATACGTGCAATACAATGAAAAATACATTGAAATATCAATCTCTTAAAGAGGCTGATATATATATTTGAATAATTATGCACATATCAGTCATAAAAGTAGGTGTGGATATAAACCATGTTCGACATGAGATTCCAAAACATAAACTTTCAAATAAAAAACTTTGCCCATTTAAAAAGTAACAAGAGTATTCAATAAGCTTTTTTAAGTAATGTCAGTCTAAGTAACAAGGCATTATGCCATTTTGGCAACTCAGTACATTTCCCCAAAAGGACAAAGTGAAACAACTGAACCTAGCAAACTTCTTGTAGCAAATTAGCATGCATTACTGAAGAGAAAAAACAAACAAGAGAGAGCAATGTTAGGAGAAAGACAAAAAATAATTTCTTAAGTGGATGCAGTTAATATAGCTCTGACTCCCAGTTTGGTAGGTTCCTGATATATATTTTTCAGTGTAAAACATGGCTATTTGATATTTGGTGTATGATATTAAATTATTGTTTTTGTGATCACAGTTCAGACACTGCAGGAAAAGTTGAGTGTTTAAATGTTTAAGAAGTGTTTAACTTTCAGCAGGCAGAATCAGTCCACTTCTGTGAGGCCACAGGGTCTCCTGAACTCCTGACCTCTCTCATGGAGCCACTTGTTAGAAACTGTAGACCAGAACAGAACAAAAGTCTGATAAATACAGCTACAAAAATCATGAATATAATAATTATAGCATTTATTTTAAACCCTAACACATCACAGGGCAACTAAAGGTAACCTGTGTGCTTATACTAAATGTAAATATAGCTGATGTAGAGGTGGTACAAATGTTCAAAGAAGTAGCGGTGTAACAGTTTACAAAAATGTTCAAATATAAAAGAAATACATTTAAGTTCATGTGTATAGCGTTTCTAACGATGGGCATTGCAAGAGCAGGATATTTTTTCTATTTTAACATTTACTCCCAAATTAATGATTAGGCCTACTGCAGATACTGAACAATGTTAGTCACATATTCAACAGAGGATAATAAATTGTATAATATTGTATCATGTTGATGGAAATGCTGCCTTATGAATCAAAATTGTATTGACTTCTAATTAAAATACAGATGTCTACCTCACTTACCCCATTTACTACCGACTAAAACTGGGCAGGCTGCATGCCTTGTTCGGTAATCTCCCTCTCCACTCCTGAAGAGATTATACCAAAACACTGAGGTACCCTAGAATCAAAGAGAAGAAAAACAAAAAATGGCAACACTGACAATATACAATATGCAGATATCAAATATATGGCCAAAAGTATATGGTCACTTGTTCATAACACTCATATGTTGGCCTTTCCCAAACACTTGCCACAATGTTGGACATAAACATTTGTCTTTGAATGCTGTAGCCCAAACCTGTTCCAGCATGACATCTACCCTGCGGATAGGCGAGGCCCACAAGTTTAGCATGCAAACTGGAGTGTCCTGCACAGAACCCTCATCCCTCACAATGAACAACTTTATGATTAATTGGATGTCACTCCCCAAACTCTTGCCTCAATCCCCACAGCCTAGTGGGAGTCTAGTGGGATGTCTTCGCAAAGGGAACAACATATAGATGGTTTAATCAGGGCTAAACTCGGGCAGAGGGAAGTTCGATGAGGAGTTATAGACCACAATATCAGCAAGCATGGCTTCGGTTGGAGCACAATATAGTTTAATAGAGTTTATAGGTTTTTATCAGAAAAAAGTGTAGTTATATCAGAATAAATAAGAATAAAAAAGCTTGACCAGTCACATCAGCAGTAGCACAGTGCAAAATTATTCATTCATTCAATTATACAGAACAGCACAGTCCATTTGGATTGCAAACTTTTTGTGGGGTTCCATTTCCATTCTCACACGAGAACTCTGATCTCACATGTGATCTTGCGTTATTTCTTTATCATTTCTCGCATACGTTCGGTTGTGAAACACCGACTAGACCAGACCAGACAGAGTTGTCGGCGATTCTTCCTATTGTGAAGTCATGCAGTGTGAAACCTCCTGTCACCGATCCATCGTGCAGAGTGAACACAGCAGTGACTGAATGCTACCCTTGATAGTTGTGCAGTGTGAAAACAACCGTGATCCAACCACTCTGAAAATCGTGCAGTGTGAACTCGGCATTACTCTTTAAACAATCTAACAAGGCACACCTAAGCAACAAGAAACACCTGTCATGTTTACATAATTTTTAAAACTCAAAAAATGTTTTGGCTCATACAAAAGTTGCCTCTAGATGTAAATATCAGGAAATTCTTAGTGGAAGTGGTAGCTGAGTGGTTAAGGTGTTAGATCAGAAGGTTGCTAGTTTAAATCCCATGACCTCCAAGGTTTCTAAGAATTTTTCAGTCTCCTGCTGGACTATGTAGACTATGTTGGATTGCGCAAAATCACACCCACTGTCTTTGTTCCAATGCATTAAAAATGTTTTTAAATTTACTAAAAAATGTATGTTTAGGTAATGACATAAATGTTTGTTACAAACTGCTATATATTTATGTAGTAAGGTATCTTCCTCTAAACTTAAAATGAATGGGATAGAAACTTTGATTGTGATCTAGAATATTGAGGCTGACGGCAAATGAATCCTACCTTTCTTGGCCAGATCGCAGCACCAAAATCTGGAAACACAGTGGCACCACCAGCTTCCACATCACTCATCTGCCATTAGAAATGTAAATGAAATAAAAAGTTACTTTCATCCAAGGGTGTGTGTGCAAAAAAATACAATGGCTCATGAATATGCAAGTAGAAATATCCCCTATGTCTTCTTCCCAGCATAACCCTACTGTTTGCACCTCTATGTATTTGTCTCCCTATGTATCAATCTCCACCTAGACCTGGATCAGGGCATCAGTGAGCTCCTGGACAGTCTACGGTCCTCCTTGATGGCTTTGGATGCTCTGATACACAACGCCCTAGAGGTTCAGGTCTGGTGGCCAGTCAATGGCATCAATGCCTTTGTCATCCAGAAACTGCCTACACTCCCTACGGGCATTGTCATGAACCAGGAGGAACCCAGGGACCACTGCACCAACATAGGTTCTGTCAATGGCTCTGAAGATTTTATGCTGGTACCAGCATAAACAGCAGTATGGGTACAGTTGGCAAGCACATGCAAGTCTGTGTGACATATGTGGCAAATGTGAAAGAGTGGAGGGTTGCACAGACTTGCACATGCTAGCCAGTGTAAACCTGTTCTCATCCTTGAAAACAGGGCACTGGTTTCTGGGATTCTCTGGCAAATGCCAATCGAGCTGCAGAGTGCTGGTCTGTGAGCACAGGTCCAGCAGAGAGATTTGTCGGGCTATCATAACACCCTTATGAAGTCCGTTTCTGACAGTTTGGTCAGAATACTGGTCCTGCTGCTGGATTGTTGCCATTCTATGGCCCTGTTATGCTTGTCTCATTTAACAGCCCATCTCTTGGGACTCTCCTCCATGCTCTTGAAACTGTGCTGGGTGACAATACATATAGATGTTACATCAAATCAGTCAGAAAAGATATGGAGAGAGCAATTGTCTGTGGCCATAACCTGCAAAACCATTCCATTTTTGGGGGGTGTCTTGCTGTTGCTTTTCCAGTGCATCTATTGTCACTTTCATTTGCACTAAAGTTCAACAAAAAACAAGCAGCCATACTGAGGGAAATCTAACTGTCTCAACCATAGAATGATGTCTGTAGATGAGTATGTCCATAAAATGTTTTTTTCAGTTTGACTGCAAGATCAATCTCACTGAATAGGTTTTATGATATGAACTTCATCAACTAAATATTCAAAATTCAAAAACTTGGAATCAACTAGAGCCTGCATACTTACCTTGACATCAGTTTTTTTTTTATTTGAAAACTGTATTTTCACAGACCTGGCTTAAGTCAAATATGTCACTGAGATAATGACAATGTAAATTAAACCCAGACTGATTACACTGACAGGTCCATTGACACTTGGACATTGACAGTTTTGAAGCATTTTTTGAATCATAGCAGATGATATAGAAAAAAAATCAGAATACATCCAGAATACATCAATAAATACAAATAAAACCAGCTCCAATGTATGGATGGCCACACCTTTCATGCCCACAACATAAGATGAGGTATGTTACAGACAAGAGTAGCTCCTTCTATTTTCCATACTATGTATTTATTCTGGTGAAGGCTGGTCTTGATCTGGCAAACTGATGCAAAGAATTATTCTGTCATCCAACGCGTGTCTTTCATGTCTTTTGTGTTCCTGAGCTTACCAATGCATTCTTTCTTTTTAAGAATGATAGTTGATTTGGCCATACACAACTTATTTTTCTTAACATCAACAGACTCCAAATTCAAATACGACATTTGAAATAAAAGTAGATATAAATAAATCTACATCTAAATAAATGTAGATAGAGTTCATGCTTCAATCAAAGCTTTTTTCTTTCTTTTTTTTTAAAGGGGGACCTACACAATATTAGGCAGATGGTTTTAGTGTAATGGATGTTCAGTATTAATATATTCTTTTTGCAATGTTGGCTACCATTGCAACCTGTACTAATTCTCTGGTAATTATTTTCAATAAGTATATATTTTAATCAACATTTGATAAATAAGAAACCAATGCCATAGTACTTTTGACTGACTGGTGATCTTTAAAGACTATACCACATGATGGCAATATTGAAAAAAAAAAACAGCGCACATTTATTGGGGAAATGAACCTGGAACTGTCACTTATTAAATGTTCATTACTCAGGGGGAGTCACCAGAACGAGTCAGAGCATACATACTTACATAATTTAAAAAAGTAGCCACACGATTTCCTGTGCCTAATGATTTGAAAGCCTCGGTCTCATCTTTCTATGAAGATAAAATTTCATAGTAAAAACAGAGTAAAGAAACAGCTTGTTTCCGAGCACACACATGTACTTACGTAGTTAAGAAAGGTGGCAAGCCTATTTCCATCAACCTTGAGGTTGCTGTCAAAAGGACGCTGCAACAGACATTTATATTTTTAAACCCAACTGAATTGACCAGCTGAAAGGGATCCCAACTTTGAGGTTCTCACCACATGAAAATTGTGAAAAAGGACAAGAAAAAAAAGATACAAAGAAAATACTTGTAGGACTGCAATATTGTGGAACACTGCAAATTCTAATGAATTTTTAAATAAATTGCTAGTTCATTCTAGTATAAAGATATGTATATTAAGATACACCAATCAGGCATAACATTATGAGCACTGACAGGTGACGTGAATAACACTGATTAGATTAGTGCTCATAATGCTATCATGGCACCTGTTAGTGGGTGGGATATATTAGGCACCAAGTGAACATTTTGTCCTCAAAGTGTGTTAGAAGCAGGAAAAATGGGCAAGCATAAGGATTTGAGCGAGTTTGACAAGGGCCAAACTATGAGGGCTAGACGACTGGATCAGAGCATCTCCAAAACTGCAGCTCTTGTGGGGTGTTCCCAGTCTGCAGTGGTCAGTATCTATCAAAAGTGGTCCAAGGAAGGAACAGCGGTGAACCGGCGACAGGGTCATGGGCGGCCAAGGCTTATTGACACACGTGCGGAGTGAAGGCTGGCCCGTGTTGTCAGATCCAACAGACAAGTTAATGTTGCTCAAATTGCTAAAAAGGTTAATGCTGGTTCTGATAGAAAGGTATCAATACACAGTGCATGACGGGTCAGGGCTGTTTTGGCAGCAAAAGGGGGACTAACACAATATTAGCCAGGTGGTCAAAATGTTATGCCTGGTCAGTGTATACAAGTATATAACTAAAATTTAGCTAGCATTTATCATTCCAAATCCTACCAAATTCCAAATCATACTATACATAAGCATTTAATATACCCTTCACAACACCTCATCCACTTAAATACATTTGCTACAAAGGATAACTTTAAAGACAAGCATTTCTATGAAACATTTCTATAAAGCATTTCATTACAAGGACAAAAGGTTTTCCATGGTACAATCATAGTAAGATTCTTATCAAAAATTTCAGAGAGAATAAAGTTAACAGGGCTCCAATATAGATGTAAATGGATTTCTGTTTCATTCCTACTGACCGCCAGTATGAATACTTTGGATTATCGCAGCGCCAGGCAGATAGGTCAAGAGAATATACCAACAAAGTCACGTGGTGACGTATGCTGAGCTCTGCAGCGTTATAAGCCGCAGTAACTGAGCATTCCGCCTCTTTCGCTTTCTCGCTTGGTTGAGATAGGTTGCCTTTTTTTTGGAATCATATTCGCGTCCTCACAAGCTCTCAGCGCGCTTTCACGTACTTTCAAGGGATTTGGAACACTTCAGCAGTGCTTTTGGTGAGTTTTCTTTTTAGTTTCCATTATTTTTTGTCGGTTACACCCTGTGTCTCTCGGTGCGATCTGGTGACTGGTGTTATACGCGCTGATAAGCTAGCGGTCTGCTGTTAGCATAACTATTATATATTTAGTTTTTCAAGTGTTTTTCCTTGCATTTTTTTGGTTTTTGCATTGTGCCCTTTGGTTCAATCCATAGGCTACTAGCTGTATTTTTTCTCTTTCGCGAGCCTTGTTGTTATTGTCTGTCGGTTTTATCCGGAGGAATTGTGTTTCTTTTTTGCGTGATTAGCATCTCTCCGCTTGACTCAAACCTTACGGTGCTATCCGAGGGTGCTAATAGTGAGGAACAGTATGGCCCACAGCTCGATTGCCACTGGTTTCCCATTGACTTGTAAGCTGTGCCCTAATAATCTTCTCCCGGATGATGGTCATGAGACCTGCCTGTCGTGTTTGGGTGTTCAACATCTGAGAGAGGCTCTCGCAGACCCGTGTTTGCACTGCAGTATATTACCCATGTCGGAACGACGGCTCCATCTTGCTGAGTTAGATCCTAGTTCAACGGCAAAACTCGGGCAGCTAGATGTAACCCCTCAGCGCTCCAAAAAACGCAGGGCATCTGCGGCAGCCGGCGCTAGCCACCTGTCTAAGAAAAAGGCCACATCGCGAAGTGACGAACATTTGCGTGTGTAGGAAAATTCGATTTCTAAGACGGTTTCCATGCTTTCTTCAGAATTGGCGGAACTGAAACGCCTGCTTCATTAACTTCAGCCTGTCACAGGTGCTACTCCTGTGAAGACAACTCAGGATGATGAGAGTGCTCAGAATCAAGGAGCTGGGGAGGAATCTCTTGATTCTCCTTATCTTTCTGACTTGGATGTGCTTTCTATGAGTGCTTCTGATTCCCTTTTGCTTGATCATGGGGAAACTGTGGATGTGGCTGTGCAACCCTCACCTCGGGACGTTTTCACTGGTCACCCAGCAACCGAGGGGTCTAGTGAAGGGTCAGTTCAGTCGTCTGGACAGGTCAGATTGTCTTCTGACGAGACCTTGGCTGTACTCCGAATGGCAACTGCTCGTCTAGGACTCGATGAGTCGCCTGCCCAATCTGCTCAAACCAACATTTTTTTCAGACAGCCCTCAGCTGCAAATTCCTTTGCCATGCCACCATGTAAGGATTTTGTGACTGAATTTTCGAATGCTCTCACAGGTTCTGGTCCGCCTAAGCGGTGCTCAAAGATTGCTCGAACTCTAGCAACTATGGCTGAAGCTGATTCCATTGGGATGGGTCATGCTCCAGAAATAGAGCAGCCTGTTGCAGCCTTGGTGGTGTACCACCAGTACTCTGGAGCCAGCAAACGTTGACCCCTCCATTTCACAATTCCTACAAACGGCTCTTTTGGCCACGGGCCATGTAACCCGTGAGCTGGGTAACCTTACAGCCACGCTTTTGGCAGCCCGCCGCCAAGTGTGGCTTGCCCAAGCACGGCTACCTGAGGACTGTAAGGAAACCTTGAGAGAGCTTCCTTTTGTTCCTGGACATCTTTTTGGAACTAATGTTTCAGAACTGTTGGAAAAGAGGGTAAAATTGTCTGAAGCCACTCGCCAACTGACGCAGGTGCAGCGCAACTCTACCTTTAAGATGCACACGTAAAGCCTGAAATATCCAGGCTGGTGATCGTTTTTCAATAGAACAGCTAGAGTACTGGAAGACCAACACAACAGACCCATGGGTCTTGTCAACTCTAAACAGAGGATATACTCTACAGTTTCGACGCCGGCCTCCCAGATTTTCAAGAATTGTTCCGACGGTTGTCAGGGACACAATTAGTTCAGTGGCTCTTTCTCTGGAAATTCGTTCTCTGTTAGAGAAGGGAGCCATAGAAAAAGTTCATCCCCTTGTTCAGGAAGACAGGTTTTATTCGACATATTTTCTTGTTCCGAAAAAGGACGGTGGCTTCCGCCCAATTCTCGATTTGAGGCGTCTGAATTTGTTCCTGAAGGTCCTTCCTTTTCAAATGCTGCGCATGGCCGACGTTCTTCAGGCTGTGGCAGCGGGTGATTGGTTTGTGAGTGTCGACCTGAAAGATGCATATTTTCACGTTCCAATTGCTGTTCATCACAGAAGGTTTCTTTATTTCAGTTTCCAAAATCAAGCCTACCAGTTCAAGGTTCTACCTTTCGGCCTTTCCCTTGCTCCCCGTGTCTTCACAAGGTGTGTGAGCACAGCTCTATCTCCTCTCTGGATGAGAGGCATGCGTGTTCTACCATATCTGAATGACTGGCTGCTTTGTGCACCCACAAGACAACAGGCCGTGCAAGACTCCACACTGCTTTTAAGGCACGTGCAGAAGTTGGGTTTCTCTGTGAACGAGAAAAAGAGCTGTTTGATTCCAGCACAGATCACTACGTTCATAGGAATGACCCTGAACTCCCGTCTGATGTCTGCCTCCCTGTTGCAGGGACACGTTACAAACATTCTCCAACTTTTGGCTCGTTTTCGGCCAGGTGTGTCTTTGCATTACCGGATTGTTCTACGACTGTTAGGGATGTTAATGGCTGCTACAGTGGTGATTCCCCTCGGTTTGCTCCACCTCAGGCCACTACAGTTATGGAACAACAGCTTACGACTCAATCCCTCCCGACATCTCCATCGTCTGGTTGTGATTTCTCACAGTTGCATACATGCATTGAGGCGATGGGGACAGGTGGCACGACTTCATGGCTCTAAGGTATTTCTTACCAGTCCTGGAAGGCCGCTATGTTCTTGTTCGGTCCGACAGTACCTCAACAGTGTTCCATCTGAACCACCAGGGTGGCACGAAATCCCGCAGGTCTCTACAACTTACTCACGAGATCCTGACATGGTGTCAGCCGCGACTCGCTTCATTGAGGGTAGCTCATATTTCAGGAGCATGCAACCAGATAGCGGATGCCCTTTCCAGGGATAGATTGCATCCAGGGGAATGGAGGCTTCATCCGGATGTGGTGCAGGAGATCTGGCTACGGTTCGGAAGGGCAGAGGTGGATCTTTTTGCCTCAGAGAAGACCACTTACTGTCGATTATGGTTTGCAAAGACCGAGGTGTCCAGCCCCTTGGGTCAGGATGCATTGTCTCACGAATGGCCAAGCTGCCTACTATACGCGTTCCCTCCAATTCCTCTGTTGTGGGAGACGTTACACAGGATCCTTCTGCGCAAGCACAGAGTGCTACTTGTGGCACCACAGTGGCCAGCCGGACCATGGTTTCCTTTGTTACTGAGGCTTCTGACAGGCAATCCGTGGCAGCTTCCCCCCAGAAAGGACCTCCTCTCCCAGCTGGAGGCCAGCATCTGGCACCCAGACCCAGCTCATTTGCAGCTTTGGGTATGGCCGTTGGGATAAATCCTTCTCTGCAGCATTGTGATCCTGCAGTTATTCACACTATCTCCAATGCTAGGGCTTCTTCCACTCGTCAGATTTATGCTTCACGCTGGAAATTTTTCTCTGCGTGGTGTGTGGAGCATGCGCTCATCCCTGCAACATGTGACATACCGAATGTCTTGAGATTTCTTCAACGTTTACTGGAAGAGGGCAAAGCCGCTTCCACATTGAAGGTCTATGTTGCTGCGATTTCTGTGCATCATGTCCCAGTTGAGGGATCTTCTCTTGGATCTCACAGACTTGTCTGCAGTTTTCTAAAAGGTGCACGCCGTCTGAAGCCTGCTCAAAGTCCTCAATTTCCGGTATGGGATCCACCACTCGTGCTTTCATTTCTTTGTTCAACCTTTTTTCTGTTGGCTGTTGCCTCTACGAAACAAGTGGGCGAGTTGCATGCACTGTCTGTTAGTGAGCTATGCTTGTGTTGGTTGCTAGATGACTCCGGGGTGGTCCTACGACCCAATCCTTCCTTTCTACCAAAAGTTCTCCTTCCTCAGTTCATAAATCAGATCATTGAACTGGCCTCTTTTCAGACTTCTTCAGGGTGTGATTCAAGAGCTCATCTTTTGTGTCCCGTTCGTCCCTTGAAGTGTTACGTAGACGCTACTGGTCAGTTTAGACGTTCGGACTAGTTGTTTGTCTGTTATGGTGGTGTGAAGAAAGGTGCTCCAGTGTCGAAGCAGATATTATCGAACTGGATAGTGGATAGAGACTATTATACTGGCTTACAAGGCAGCAGGGAAACCATTGCCCTCAGGTTTAACTTGAGGGCCGTCTCATCATCTTGGGCTGCCTTTAGAGGAGTTTCCTTGGCGGACATCTGCACTGCCGCTACCTGGGTTTCTCCTTGCACATTTGCCAGGTTTTATAAGGTTAACGTTGCTGCTCATCATGCTGTGTGTTCTGCAGTTCTTCAGGAGCAGCCTTAAGTTTTTGTCAGGTGGGTGGCATGCCTCATGACTATGTTGGTATATCATCCAAAGTATTCATACTGCCTCTGGCGGTCAGTAGGAATGAAACAGAACACCTGTTACGCATGTAACTGTGGTTCTGTGAATTCCGGATGACCGCCAGAGTTCTTTGTCACTCGGAATGCGCAAGAAAGGCGTACCGAGGCGGAATGCTGAGTTACTGCGGCTTATAACGCTGCAGAGCTCAGCATACTTCACCACGTGACTTTGTTGGTACACTATATTGCCAAAAGTATTCGCTCACCCATCCAAATAATCAGAATCAGGTGTTCCAATCACTTCCATGGCCACAGGTGTATAAAATCAAGCACCTAGGCATGCAGACTGTTTTTACAAACATTTGTGAAAGAATGGGTCGCTCTCAGGAGCTCAGTGAATTCCAGTGTGGAACTGTGATAGGATGCCACCTGTGCAACAAATCCAGTTGTGAAATTTCCTCACTCCTAAATATTCCACAGTCAACTGTCAGCTGTATTATAAGAACGTGGAAGTGTTTGGGAACGACAACAACTCAGCCACGAAGTGGTAGGCCACATAAACTGACGGAGCGGGGTCAGCGGATGCTAAGGCGCATAGTGTGAAGAGGTCGCCAACTTTCTGCAGAGTCAATCGCTACAGACCTCCAAACTTCATGTGGCTTTCAGTTTAGCTCAAGAACAGTGCGCAGAGAGCTTCATGGAATGGGTTTCCATGGCCGAGCAGCTGCATCCAAGCCATACATCACCAAGTGCAATGCAAAGTGTCGCATGCAGTGGTGTAAAGCACGCCGCCACTGGACTCTAGAGCAGTGGAGACGCGTTCTCTGGAGTGACGAATCGCGCTTCTCCATCTGGCAATCTGATGGACAAGTCTGGGTTTGGCGGTTGCCAGGAGAACGGTACTTGTCTGACTGCATTGTGCCAAGTGTAAAGTTTGGTGGAGGGGGGATTATGGTGCGGGGTTGTTTTTCAGGAGCTGGGCTTGGCCCCTTAGTTCCAGTGAAAGGAACTCTGAATGCTTCAGCATACCAAGACATTTTGGACAATTCCATGCTCCCAACTTTGTGAGAACAGTTTGGAGCTGGCCCCTTCCTCTTCTAACATGACTGTGCACCAGTGCACAAAGCAAGGTCCATAAAGACATGGATGACAGAGTCTGGTGTGGATGAACTTGACTGGCCTGCACAGAGTCCTGACCTCAACCCGATAGAACACCTTTGGGATCAATTAGAGCGGAGACTGAGAGCCAGGCCTTCTCATCCAACATCAGTGTGTGACCTCACAAATGCGCTTCTGGAAGAATGGTCAAAAATTCCCATAAACACACTCCTAAACCTTGTGGACAGCCTTCCCAGAAGAGTTGAAGCTGTTATAGCTGCAAAGGGTGGACCAATGTCATATTGAACCCTATGGATTAGGAATGGGATATCACTTAAGTTCATATGCGAGTCAAGGCAGGTGAGCGAATACTTTTGGCAATATAGTGTATATTCTCTCGACCTATCTGGCTGGCGCTGCGATAATCCAAAGTATTCATAGTGCCTCTGGCGGTCATCCGGAATTCACAGAACCACAGTTACATGCGTAACTAGCGTTCAATATTATAATTTAATTACTTAATTAATTTTCATTCAATTAAGTAATTGAATTTCATTCAATTAAGTATTTTAAACTTAATTTAATTAAAAAACTCAATGCAGTCTTCAATGATTTTTAATTGTAAACCATTTAAAATATTGTAGAATTTCTCAATCCATAAATTCTTACACTAAGAGCAAGCTATTGAAGCTATTGAAACAACCAGGAAATCATTGCAATATGTGCTTACCCTTGAGAAGTCATAATGTGGTTCATATTGACCTCCAACTCCATAGTTAGCAACCTATATTGGGAAAAAAAATAACACCTTATAACTGAAAAGTCACAGTTATTTGCTCCATTAAAGAAGCCAATAAAACCAAGCAAAAAAAACAGCAACAAAGAACCTTAAAACCTTACTTATGCAGTCTTTAGTAAAGGCATTCTTTCTTTTAACATCCTACCCAAATTGAATTAACTGAAAAAATGTAATGCACACAATATCCTAAACAGACTTATAAAATTATTTTGATCTAAATGATCATAATCAGATAGGCATGGGCTGGATGATAAAAACTCATTCATATTTCATTGGAAATATTTTCCATTATCCAGACGATAACAAGATCAATAGTAAACAGTTTTAATAATGCAGTATACTTATTTTCATGAAGCACATACAGTTCTGCTGAAAGTACTGAAATGGAAAGTACAATATTTTTTTGCTATAAACTGGGGATTTGAGATCAAAAGATGAACGAGACAATAGATCAGAATTTCAGCTTTCATTTAATGGGATTTATGCCTACATCTGTTAAACAACATAGAACATGGAACCCTTTGCTTGAATCAACCCATTTTTTCAAGTGATCAAAAATATTACAATATGTGACTGACAGATGTTTCTTGTTGCCCAGGTGTGCCCAGTTAGATTGACTGTTTTAACAATTAATAGCCCAGAACAACTAATGGGTTGTATTAGTGAAGACTGCATTTGTTGATAAACAAAATGTTTGGACAGAAGCTATGAAGTAAAACCCCCAAACAACACCATCAACCTTCACAGGGCAGGGGTGAAAGTAACATAATCCACCATTTGAAGAAGTTTCTGAGAGCAGAAATACAGAGGCCATACCACAGGATGCATGGTGGACTTGGCTTGTGTCATGGCTTGAGCTTGCATGACTACCATTGGAGCATGCATTTGAGCTTGTGATTAAAGGGAGAGATCTACAAGCCTGCAAAAACATCTCAAAAGAAGACTGCAACAGTTTGGTGATGTCATTTGGTTGCAAGCTTGATGCAGTTACTGCAAGTCTTATTTATTTATATTTATTTTAAGGCTTACTATAATGCGTTGGGTCACCAAATAATTGGGCAGTCTGCCTGCAAAGATGCTTCTAATATATGAATACATTGCTCATATTGTATGTAACCTTTGCACATTTTCACTTTTGCACATATGCATTAAACACATTGTGTGTGGACCTCTGCACTTTAACACATTTCTTTATACAGTGTAATTAGAAAGTATTCAGACCACCTTCACTTTTTTTCAATTTAGTTATGTTGCAGCCTGATAGATGGGACAGATGATTCAAGAGAAAGCTCCTCACCTGTAAATCTGATAAGCTAAGACCAAAATTCAGGGGTTACTAAACCAGGAAGACATTTGTTCTTTCCCCCAGGTACACAATGTTTCCTGTGCTCAACACCAATCTATATATTCCACAGAGCCCATCTTTCAAGATAACACATCAATGTACCTTTACTAAGCTCTCTAGGCCCTTTACCATACATTTCTTTCTTTTCAGTTCTAATTTGGGAGGTATGAATATGGCCCATTGGCTTAGCCAAGCTCAATTCTTTGGCTAATGTAAACACTTACATGCATTTTGTAATGTTAGATGCATTATGTTCAGCAATAATAATAACCATCATTGTAAACAAGTTTCAACTAATTATTTAAGCCACTCAAACATTGTATCTGATTTACTATTTCTGACTAATCCTTATATTCATGGTATGATAAAATCCATATTGAAGGCACTGCATCAATAACGTATTTAATTTAAATGCTGGTATTCATCCCAACCCTAATGTGGCAAAAGATTTTTGACCATGGAGACGTTTGTCCATGGTCATTTAAAAACAGCCATTGTGCTGTCCAGTTTCATGGTTTAGTTGCCAAGAAACATATTTTAAATCATAGTAAACATCTGTGAGCTTGAATTACCTGGAGAAGTTCGGCAGTATCCACTGTTAGACCAGTAATGTCTTCTATCCTCTGATTGACTCGTGCAATGACTGGATCTTCATATCCTTCCAACCATGCACTGAAAATCGTCAAAGAAACAGGGATGTGGCTGTTAGAAAACAGCTGCCTAATGTTCTAAAATTTAAAATACATCTAAATTATTTCACCTTCTAAATTAAAGGCCCTCTGTATGAACTTTTATATATACAGCTTTACCTCTTAGACACCCTGTAAGGTGCTGTTGTCAGTACACCTGTTTTTGGATCTCGCACAGTTGCTCTCGCAAGCTAGAATGGTTAAAACAAACAAACAAACAATTAATTATTATATATCATCTACTGTATATACATACTACTATATTGTAATATTACTAGATTTTATTGCCCAAACATTTATACTATTGTAGTATGATTATTTTAGTTTTTTGTTTGTTGACTTAAAGATTCCCATTTAAAGAGCCATACATTTTCAGCCTTTCATGTTGTATTGTTTCATGACAATACATGTAAAGAAATTCTGCAACACAAGCATGCCAACAGCAAAAAAAAATGCAAATGAAACATTTTTACATATACAAAATTGGACAGTAAAGAACAGTAAAAAAAAACTGGGAACAGGCTGGTAAGTTTTTCCAAGTAGCAACCAGAACCTGCTATAATTCTCCTGGACACTTCTACCATATCACTCACTTCTGTTTCTTGTTCCTATACCAAACAACCTTCAATATATTTTTATCTAGGGTTAGTGGTCTGTTGTTTCAAATATTACTTTCATTCCATTCAAATATTTCTCTGTAACAAAATTTTTCTGTATATTGAAAATTCTAGGTTAAATAAAACAAATAATTCTATACTTACAGTCTAGTTTAGCTAACAGTTGCAGTTACCACTGCCATACTTTAAGGTTGGGTGCTTACCCTAGGTTTGGCAAGCTCTTTGATCTTCTCAATCTCTTCATCAGAAAGCATGTCCAGATAGCGGACAATGTGTGGACTGTCCCACTCATCCTCCTCCTTCATGGGCTTGAGCAGAAGACGTGGGTTCCTGTTCCCGTCCTGATAGCGACAGAATAGCCTGCTACTTCGCTCAGTAGTCTGTGGCAGAAAAACCCAATGTTAGGAGTTAACAATTTAGCTTCTCAAAAATAGATGCTGAAAACAGAAAAAGGTCAAAAGTAAAACAATATACAACTGCAAGTAATATTGTAATGTCAGAAAGAGAAGTTAACCACAAGCCATGAGGATCCTGAACTGCAACTAACTGGACCCCCATTACTCTGTACATGAGTAGAAATACACATGGCTGGTAGCCACTGAGTGCAGCAGCAAGTGCTCACCCTCAAGCAGAAGCAGGGGTGATGGTAGACAAAGATTCCTATAAACAAACCTCTCAGAAACAGTCACTGACGAATGCTTCCTTATATCTTCCAGAGAAAGAAGACAGCCCCACTAGGAAGCCACTTTGATGGGAAGTCCATGATGAATGTATGCCTCACCTCCACTTGTCTTTCTCTCACCTTCCCTTTCCTCACAAAGTATAAAATAAACATTTAATATTTGCCGCAGCTTCAAGTAGCTACACTTTGCATTTTCTATATTTTACTTTTTACTACTTTATGTCCATGATACACAGTAACCATTTACTGTAAATAATCAGGTCATTTTAACAGTATTTTTTGTTCTGTTTCCATAAAACTGTAACATGATGTATACTTTACATAGTGGTAGGAAATATACAGGAGTTTCCTTTTTTTCAGCCTGCTTCATCCATAATAAAGTATCATCCTTTAAAGCCACTGCATTCTGGGACATTGCATTTCAAATGTTAAAAGTTTTTAGGTCTAGCAAATGACTTTTAGCTTTTCTCCAGGGTTTAATATGATTTTGAGAACAGACATTGATTTGTCAGTAAGATTTTAACAAAAACCTGAAATAATTATTGACATTTTAAGCTTTTTAATCCCCTGATGTTTTGCCAGTGATGCAGAAGAAACAAACAATGTTGCATAATAAATAATATTCATCCGAATAAACATTTGCAGGACAAATGGACTTTGGAGAATGATATGACATAAATCATTGTTTGAGCAATTTGGTGAACATATATTTTTTGGGTTTCTACTTTAATTCCACAAATGGTTTGACCTTAGGATGGTAAATTTTTCACACTTTTGCTTGGTCCAATGTAAACAGTTCACCGTTCTCAACTTATGACCAAGTAACTTTGATATTTCATGTTATATAGCAAAAGTTACTATATATCCTTCATATAACTTTCTCTGGAAAGATTTTAGGCAATTTTTAGGGCTGAATTATCTGCTGAAGAGCCACTGCGCTCAATTTGGTTAGTAACAAACATCTTTAATATATTGTTTACATTTGTTTCAGACTTTAAGTTTCTGGGACATTTTAAAATATATTTCTGAAAAACGACTGGCATTCTCTGTTCAATTGTTGTACTATCTGTTCACTTTTGGAAAAATCTTAAGATTCTTAACATTTTTAACACGCTTAACTACACTGATAATAGTTAATTATTAATTGCACTTTCAATTTTCTTTACAATACAGTCTACAAAGTCAATACAAATGACATGATGTTACAGTAGGAATGTTTGTTTAACTGGGATGTTTGGATGCTGTCAACTCCCTGACAACAGTCCCTGCCTGTAATTGGCACACAATGTACATTACCCATTACATGATCACAAGCACACCTAATATTTTGTCTCTTTTCTTTCTCTGTTGAGCTACTCATGCTACCCCTGAGCTTCCATATTTGCTGACTGCTTCTTCTTTCTGGACTTGCCTGATACTTTCAGATACCCTACTTCTGGAGTCTCATGATTAGGTGGTACTCACTGCTGCTAAGGATGGCCCCACATGGACTACCTGGAAATATATGGGACTGCTATGGATACACCATCTTTGAGATTCTGGCAGTTGGTTTGCGCTCAGGTCTCAATCATGGAACATATGATGGCTTCAGTAGGAAGGAATTATTGTTCAATCTAAAAATTCAGAAATTTAATTAAAGTTAATTATGAGTTGCTCAAAAGCAGTTGTTGAAAGGAAATTATATATAACTCACACTCTCCAGTGTCACCCAAATGAGGATGGGTTCTGTTTTGAGTCTGGTTCCTTCCTCACATTATCTCGAGGAAATTTACATGCCTCCGTAGCCTCAGGCTTGTTCATTAGGATATAAAAATATAAATGTAATTATAAACATTGTAATTTTTATTTTAAATTTAGATATTTCTGTAAACTGATTTGAGAAAATATCCATTGTAAAAAAGGCTATACAAATAAAGAACAGAATTTATATTTAACAGAATTTCACCTTACTTAATTCATATATGTTTTACTTTTTCTGCAGTTTGGCCCAAGATTTTGGTCTTTTAGGTGTTATGTTATTAAATAATATATTTTTATTGGCATAGCCACGAGTCAAAAGACTTTCACTTTTATATTTGAGAAAGCCTATAATTGCCTTTGATTCATTACTATAATATATACTATACTATATTATAGTATATATACTATACTATATATACTGTATAGCTGTGTAAGCCGGCCTTTTATAGTCTTGTGTGCCACCAAATGCAAAATATGCAAGAGTACAAAGAAAATCAGCATTTCCAAAACCTTTATAAATCTGGCAGAAGTTTTTACAGAACATTTACACACTTTACAATTTACAAAAAATGTGGGGTGTCCTGGAACAATAAGCACAAAACTATCAAGGTAGCAGTTCCACCTTGCAACATGAACTGAATGAACTGCTTCTAATGTCTTTGTGCTAGATACCATGGGGCACATTCAGAGGATTTGTGAAGTCCATGCATAGGCAGATCGGAGCAGGTGGTCATGATGTTTTGGCTGACTAATGCATGTGAGTTAAGCTTTAGTGGGTTTTGGCTTCAAAATGGTTCAATTTTATGTTCACGTTTCATAGTTTAGGATATATTTTTTTCCACACTTACCATTCTGACCCCTTCTCCTCTACACAAGGCCTCATAGATTTCTCTCTCAGGTAAATAATCTTTTGGGCGCTCATAGGTTGCCCGCTGAATGGATGTCTCTTCATTGGGCTCCTTTTTGGTGAGGTCCAGGTCCTTTAGCTCGCGCGAGAGAATTTGCTCAAAATAGCGCAAATTTCCTAATGCTCTCTGGTGACTGGGATCTAGATAAGATAAGATAAGATAAGATTCATATTTATTAGAACCCTCTGGCCCATTTGCTTCATTGACTGGACCCCCCTGTTTAAGCATGACCTGTGTTGTAACCCCATCCTATGTATATACACACTCTTTTATTGACCTGTGTAATATTCCGAGTTACCAATATTCTGTGTTTTCAGTCACTGGGTAATCCAGTTATTGAAACTAGTTAGCCTGCATTTGTCACATGTGGGTTTGCCTCTAAACATTACGCTTTGAGATCTGTGATGTGATTGTACAATTATCTGTCCCCTCGTGTTGCAGTGATTACCAATGGCGACAAGACGTTGGGTGAGTTCGATGGCTCGGGGAACATCTCCCATCTGATAGACAGAGTAACTCAGGTAGTCCAGGATGTCTGACTTGGATGTTTTGGTATCTTCACCAGCCTCCATCTGTTGGAGCGCCTGTTGCATCCACAGCACTGCATGGTAGTAGTCATTCTCGTTGTACGCTGTCTTTCCCATGTCAAAGCAGTCATCTACAGTCAAAAAAGCATTGTAACGCACACCTGTGGACAAAAACAGAACAGTGCTTGCAGTAAAATTAAGACATTTTTTTCTCAGTTTAGTTTAGCTGAATCCTCTATCACCATGGATTTAAATGTTTTAAAGAAATTTTAATACTAAAGGATTCCAGTAGGCTAAAAGGCATAAACCATGGTTTGGAATGGAAAGGCCAATCTATGTCAATTCTATGTAACAGTCACTCTTCTTGATGATTAAATAATCTTGTGGATTTTATTAGTAACACCATGCTACTAATTACTCTCTTCATTATTTTGGAATTTATTTAGTGTAGTGTTTTTTTTATTTAGTGTACTTATTTTTTTTAACCACTGGTTTCTAAAGGTTGGTTTACTTTTAGGGAAAATGATTGCATATTGAATTTTGTTGTGTTTTTTAGTCATCACAAGAGGTCATCACACTCTTAACACAAGAGGTTGCATATAGAAGCTGGTAATGACAACACAATTGTTATTTAGCCCTGATAACTAAAAACAGACCTGAAGGTAGGTGCTCATTCTTTTTTCCCATTACATGCAATTGTCCCAAGCCTGCCTCCCATCTCCTCACTTCCTGTCCTACCCAATGTTTGACATGTTTACAGTCAAGGGCTTTTCATTTTAAAATAAGCATAGCTTTCAAAGACTTTGTTTCCAGAGAAATGTTTGAGATTAAACCTGAGATGTTGAGAAGTAGACTTTTCCAGGCATATGACAATCTTTATTTTCATTTATTCAAATATACTGATATCATACCATACAAAACTTTGTATTTTATTTTATTGTAGTTCATATTTGTTAGACCAGCTGTGAGCAGAAAAATATCAGAAAAAAAGTTTCTATGTCTCTTACCAGGCAGTTTGCCTTTAGAGAAGCTCTCAGAGTCTAGTTGATATGTATCCTGGAGACGCATAAGAGCTTTGGCTGCACCCTTTTGGTCCTCCTCATCTGGGAAAAACTTTTTGTGCATAGAAATGTTTGAGATGAAACCTGTGAAATGTAATGAGAGAAATAGAAAAAAAAAAGTAATATCATGATCGTCTCCATCACCATCAAAGGAAAACTGATGAAAATTAGAATAGACTTTTCCAAGCATGTGAAGGAATGTTCTCCCATTTATTCAAGAATATTCCGATATCATACTATACAAAACAGTGTGAAACAGTTAAACACATTAACCCCACAAGTTAGCAGGTGGGTAATAAATTGTCAGTAGGTAAACATTTTCTTGGTTACCAACCAGTAATAGCTATTTTTTTAAGATAAGATAAGATTTTTATAGCCCTCTAACATTCAGAATTTCTAGAACTTTGTAGACGTAATCTTGAAGCTAATTGTTTAGAAAAGTTTCAAATTGGGTGGAAGCAGACCACTAGCAAAGCAACCAGGTGTAAGCAACCACTAAAACATCAATACCAAGTGTA
Source organism: Hemibagrus wyckioides (assembly GCF_019097595.1). Classification (NCBI taxonomy): domain Eukaryota; kingdom Metazoa; phylum Chordata; class Actinopteri; order Siluriformes; family Bagridae; genus Hemibagrus; species Hemibagrus wyckioides. The sequence continues at coordinate 11,205,556 of NC_080727.1, forward strand.
TATAGTAATAATGGTGCCATGAGGTTTTTTTTTCCTTTTCCATAACAAAGATGAAAATACTAAACAAACTGAGAGTATTAACTTAGAGACCGACAAATTTAGGCATAGAACAACAATCACATCAGTAAGAGTCTTTTACTCCAATCCAAAAAAGTGAACAAATACTACCAGAGGCAGTCAGACCTCCTTTAACCACCGCATCTCTGACTTGCTGTCTTACATCTTAAATTGGATGAAGGAACACCACCTTAAGTACTTGGCAAAAACTGAGCTTCTCATTATCCCTGTCTGGTCCTTAAATCAGCCACAAGCTCACTGTACAGCTGGGCTGAACCACCTGTTTTCAACAGTTCAAAAGTATCCACATCATGCCCTACTTCATCTCCCTTCACTGGCTTCCTATAACTGCCTGCATCAAATTCAAGACATCAAATTGATGCTCACATACACATAGGTTCACATATGCTGATGCTGCTACAAACTGCAGTCAGTTAACCACCGGTCTGGTAGTGCCTACTCAGCAAGTCCACTACATTTTTCAAATAAACCAACAACCCAAATTCTTTATTCACAACTATTGACATTTAAATTCCACTTCAGTGAATAGTTGTTTGTCTGAAGCATCTCCATCAATCTTCAGTTCAATGTGGATCCTTTGTTACTGATAAAATCACTGGTATTAATCAAGCTTGATGTAGGCAAAACCTGGAATTCTGGCATTTTCTAAACCCCAATTCACCATTCACAATTTTAAAACGATATCAGACTCAAAGGTCCATTAGTTTCTTCAACTTATTTTTTAGATCTAATCAGATTTTAGTACAGCAACAACACTTGAATATAACGGTCAATGCTTCTCTATGCTTCTAGGAGTGGTTCAATATATACCTTAAATGTAGAAAGTACATTATTAATGTCAGTTGTCACACCTATGCCAGCAATACACAATTACTACATATCTCTGTAGAAAGCTAATAAACTAGATACCTATCTATGCAGTATCATGAATTGGATGAACAGTGATTATTTAAAATTATATTAAGAAAAAATTCTCATTGCTGGCAATGGAGCAAAGAGAACAAAAGTTTAAATTCACAATTAAAAGATGGAATCTAAATCTCAGACCAGTCATGTCACTATAACAGCTTTTTTCATTAAAGAATTAAAACACAGTTTAAACCCATTCTTAACTACAAGGTGCTGAGAAGTTGATTCACACTTTTGTTTTTCTCAACTAGACTACTGTAATGCTGCTGACAGAAGGCAGGTTGGATCCATGGATTCATGCTGTTGGTGCCCTATTCTGATCCTGTATGCCTCAGCAGAAATTGAGATTAATCAGATCAGGCTATGCTTTGTCCATTTTTGGCGAGCCTGTGTACAATGACTCATCTTTATATTCTTAGGTGACAGAGTGGAAACCAAAATGGTCTACAATTGTAGCTCAAACTTTGAGGTAGTTTGAGGAACTTTAGCTCAAAGTTTGATGTGTTGTGCATTCTGAGATTCTCTTTTCGCTCACCACAACGGTAGAGTAGTTATCTGAGATACAGTTGCCTTTCTGGCGAGCTCTAACCAGTCTGATCATTCTCCATTGTCCTCTCATTAACAAAGTGTTTCCCGCTGCAGGACTGCCACTCACTAGATTTTTGTTTTGGTTGTTTTTTGCTCCATTCTGAATAAACATTATAGACAATTGTGCATGTTTTTTGGTGCAGGCAGAGTGAACAGGAATGGTGTGCTTGTAGACATCTTTTGGAAATATTTATCAATTCTTCTGTGACACTAATTTTTTTGTTGCAGATTTGTTTAAGCTGCTCTAACTCATTCAGTTTCCAAGCTAGCAAATTCAGAGGGTCAAACCTGCCAAATTACAGACAGATAACATTTATTCTTCTGTCTTCTCCCACTCATTTTAATGGTGAAAAGCTAGAGTGGGGGATGTCATCAACACTCCAGCTTTGAGTATACGGAGTTCACTGTTTCAACAAAACATTTTCATCTAAAATCACACTTTCACACTTAACTGTTAAAAAAGTATGTCATATGTCTGATTGAGTTGTAATGCTCTTAGTACCACCTATGAACAAGCCAACAACCACCTGCAATACCATAGAAACCATCGGAAAATACACCATTAACCCATTAGCAACACCAGGAAGTTCTGTTGGCTATTCATTTTTTCCAATTATAAACAAGCTAGAATTATAAATTATATTAATTGTATAAATTTGACCTGAACAGTGATCAGATCTTCATAGATGTCCCAAAACTAGATAAACAGAACCCAACTGATCAAATAATGCACATTACATTTATTTATTATGCAAAATTATTAATATTAAATACACTATATTGCCAAAAGTATTCGCTCACCCATCCAAATAATCAGAATCAGGTGTTCCAATCACTTCCATGGCCACAGGTGTATAAAATCAAGCACCTAGGTATGCAGACTGTTTTTACAAACATTTGTGAAAGAATGGGTCGCTCTCAGGAGCTCAGTGAATTCCAGCGTGGAACTGTGATAGGATGCCACCTGTGCAACAAATCCAGTCGTGAAATTTCCTCGCTCCTAAATATTCCACAGTCAACTGTCAGCTGTATTATAAGAATGTGGAAGTGTTTGGGAACGACAGCAACTCAGCCACGAAGTGGTAGGCCACGTAAACTGACGGCGCGGGGTCAGCGGATGCTGAGGCGCATAGTGCAAAGAGGTCGCCAACTTTCTGCAGAGTCAATCGCTACAGACCTCCAAACTTCATGTGGCCTTCAGATTAGCTCAAGAACAGTGCGCAGAGAGCTTCATGGAACGGGTTTCCATGGCCGAGCAGCTGCATCCAAGCCATACATCACCAAGTGCAATGCAAAGCGTCGCATGCAGTGGTGTAAAGCACGCCGCCACTGGACTCTAGAGCAGTGGAGACGCATTCTCTGGAGTGACGAATCACGCTTCTCCATCTGGCAATTTGATGGACGAGTCTGGGTTTGGCGGTTGCCAGGAGAACAGTACTTGTCTGACTGCATTGTGCCAAGTGTAAAGTTTGGTGGAGGGGGGATTATGGTGTGGGGTTGTTTTTCAGGAGCTGGGCTTGGCCCCTTAGTTCCAGTGAAAGGAACTCTGAATGCTTCAGCATACCAAGACATTTTGGACAATTCCATGCTCCCAACTTTGTGGAAACAGTTTGGAGCTGGCCCCTTCCTCTTCCAACATGACTGTACACCAGTGCACAAAGCAAGGTCCATAAAGACATGGATGACAGAGTCTGGTGTGGATGAACTTGACTGGCCTGCACAGAGTCCTGACCTCAACCCGATAGAACACCTTTGGGATGAATTAGAGCGGAGACTGAGAGCCAGGCCTTCTCGTCCAACATCAGTGTGTGACCTCACAAATGCGCTTCTGAAAGAATGGTCAAAAATTCCCATAAACACACTCCTAAACCTTGTGGACAGCCTTCCCAGAAGAGTTGAAGCTGTTATAGCTGCAAAGGGTGGACCGACGTCATATTGAACCCTATGGATTAGGAATGGGATGTCACTTAAGTTCATATGTGAGTCAAGGCAGGTGAGCGAATACTTTTGGCAATATAGTGTATCTGTCATAAAAATGATGTGAACCTCTAAGATTGTGAGTTAATTTAAATGAGTAATTGAAGTCAAGTGTTTCAATCAAGAGAATGGAAATCAGGGGTGAGATTAGCAGGCCCTTCTATGTTTCGAGAACATAAACTTGGGTATTGGCTATCAAAGTCTAGTCGTCATTGACCATTGTCATTGATGCTCACTATGCTGAAAAAGGTTACAAAATCATTTTTAAAGAGTTTGACTTCCAAGAATCTAATGTGAATCAGATATATACAACTATATAATTGAAGGAAATAGAGCAGCAGTGTCACTCTCCCGAGGAGTGGTTATCTAGGAAAAATCTATCCATGGGCACAGTAAATAAAGAATTCCTAAAGAATAGCATGGTAATACATAAGGACATACAGGCCATTATTGCACAGGACCTCAGAGGGCTGTGATTGATCGTGTCTGACAATTAACAGCAATTATATTATTATACTGAGTTATTTCATCATCCTATCATGCTACAGATGTTCCCTACATAGTCTGAATGATGATAACATTTTGCCCATTTTGGACACTCAAGCACTTGAAAGTCAAGTTATAGCACTTTGGTTGTTACCAAAGTGTTAGGAGCTAGCACCATGTCTGATGGTCATCATTTCACTGTCTTAAATGATATTTCTCCCAATATTCTCTTACCTTTAGGTGCATTCCATGTTTTATACCACATTTTCACCACAAAATACAACTACAGAGACATACTAAAGAAATGTAAGTAAAAAAAAAACGTGAATGAAACAAAATACAAAAACAAAAAAGGATGAATTCCTTAAAATAGAAAACACTAGCTATCTCATTTCTATCTTCCCTTTTTTATTATTATTATTTTTATTTTTATTTTACATTTTTATCATTACCAAACTTGGCATGTACTAGGCTGTTAAAGAAAACCAAAATTTTACACTTAGATTAAAGTGAATGTGCCTTCTTGCTCTTAATTCTAGCCAACTAAAAAGTAATCGTTTACCCTCTGAAGAGTCCTTTAGCACCAGACTTTCTAGCTCAGACCATTCTGTGTTAAGTCTCTTCATCAGCTTGTAAGCATTCACTGGATGAGCCAAAAACCCTTCAGGATCAGTAGTTGATGCAAGAGTTAGCACATCCAGCCTGTTTGCCCAGCTGCAAAGGATCCAAGAATATAAATAAATAATTTGAGAAACAATTTTGTTACATTAATCAATACACCATGTGGCTAAATGTTTGAGGACACCTCACTATCACACCCATATGTGATTTTTGCAAAACCAACAAACCCACCCCCTTTGCTGTTAGAATAACATCCACTCTTCTGGGAAGGGTTGGCTTCCCACTAGATGCTTTAACATGGCTGTGGTAATTTAGCTGCAAGAGCACTGGTGAGGTCAGTCACTGATGTTGAGCTAGAAGCTCTGGGCTTTAATCAGGGTTCTGAGCAAGCAACTTGAGTTGTTCCACATCAACTGTGGCAGATCATGACTTCATGAAGTTTGCTTTTTTCTTTGCACAAGGACTGTCATGCAAGAGCATGTTTGGGCTTGGCCCCTTAGTTCTTTTAAAGGTAAACTGTAATACTACTATTAATACTACTATTGTAATACTACTGCATGCAACTTTGTGGCAACAAATATGTAGACAAAATCCATATATGGATGGGAATGCCAGGTGTCCACAAATGTTCTGGCTATATAGTGAACATTTTGGCCTACCTATGAAAGCTTTACATGGTACATTGTACACATAAATATATGTACAGTTGTTTTTTTAAGTAAGAACAAAAACTTCCTTTAATATGTTAGCCTTGTGTAAGGATGTACCTTTTTACTGCATCAAGCTTGGATTCCTCTGCTTGGATATATTGCTTAAGGGAGTGAACCAAATCCCTCTCTGTAAAGATCAAGTCTGTCATCTGGCCTGAGGGGGAGATAAGAGTGGAAAATTATTTGTGCAATACTTCAACACAGCACTTTGCTGACTTCCTAATTGGGTTGTTAAAATAGATTGTTAAACATTAAAGTCACAAGTCTATCCTGTGTATGACTATTTCATATTGGCACTAACAATGGGTGACAATGGAAGTGCAAATTTTGAAAGGAAGAGCAGTGCTGTGTTCTCTGCCCTCAAAATGAGAGCATAGACAAATGATGGAGTTGTACTTTATGTGGATGTAGATACATCAGCAACACAAGCAACATTATTCGCATTATCGTCTGTGTATTTTATGTACAGCCTGGAGAAAACTGATATCCACTAGACGCAGGCTTATGCAAAATACATTTTTGTCCATGCTCATTATTTACAGATTGTTTACACATTAAAATTTGATTAACAATTGCAAATTAGTGTTTTCTCAGACAGGTCTACAATTTCAAACCTTTTGCCTCTCTACAACACCACAATAGATTTGAAATAAAGCAATCAAGATGTGGTGTAAAGTTTAGACTCTTATCTTTAATTCAAGGGATTTATCAAAAAAATATTGCATTAAAAGTTTAGCAATTATATTCATTTTTTTTTACAAAGACAATTAGACAAACTATCAATAATAACTACAACAATTATATTCAGAATATTCAGATGAAAATCCTTTGCAGTTAATGAGTGCCTGAAATCTAGAACCCATGGATATCACCAAAGGAGTGAGATGCCTCCCTTGCAGGCTTTTTTGCTGTTTTTTTTCCTGCTTTCAGATTTATCTTCAGTAAAAAAAAAAAAAGATCAGGCTCAATTGGGTTGGGGTCAGGTGACTGACAGCAATTTCATCCATTTACTTTGGATCATGAACCCTGCCTTTCCTTTTTCCAAACTCTTCTCTTCCTATCATTCTGGAACAAGTTTAATCTTGTTTTCATCTGTTCAAAGAATCTTGTTCCAGAACTGGGCAGGATTTTTGGATGTTTTCTGTCTAGGTCTGTGCTAGGTCTGCTAGGTCTACTTCTTGTGTTCTTAGGTTTTACCATTGGTTTGCATCTTGAGTTAACTTGAGGTATCTGTTGTTACATTCATGAAGAAATACACTATATTGCCAAAAGTATTCGCTCACCCATCCAAATAATCAGAATCAGGTGTTCCAATCACTTCCATAGCCACAGGTGTATAAAATCAAGCACCTAGGCATGCAGACTGTTTTTACAAACATTTGTGAAAGAATGGGTCGCTCTCAGGAGCTCAGTGAATTCCAGCGTGGAACTGTGATAGGATGCCACCTGTGCAACAAATCCAGTCGTGAAATTTCCTCGCTCCTAAATATTCCACAGTCAACTGTCAGCTGTATTATAAGAACGTGGAAGTGTTTGGGAACGACAGCAACTCAGCCACGAAGTGGTAGGCCACGTAAACTGACGGAGCGGGGTCAGCGGATGCTGAGGCGCATAGTGCAAAGAGGTCGCCAACTTTCTGCAGAGTCAATCACTACAGACCTCCAAACTTCATGTGGCCTTCAGATTAGCTCAAGAACAGTGCGCAGAGAGCTTCATGGAATGGGTTTCCATGGCCGAGCAGCTGCATCCAAGCCATACATCACCAAGTGCAATGCAAAGCGTCGGATGCAGTGGTGTAAAGCACGCCGCCACTGGACTCTAGAGCAGTGGAGACGCATTCTCTGGAGTGACGAATCACGCTTCTCCATCTGGCAATCTGATGGACGAGTCTGGGTTTGGCAGTTGCCAGGAGAACGGTACTTGTCTGACTGCATTGTGCCAAGTGTAAAGTTTGGTGGAGGGGGGATTATGGTGTGGGGTTGTTTTTCAGGAGCTGGGCTTGGCCGCTTAGTTCCAGTGAAAGGAACTCTGAATGCTTCAGCATACCAAGACATTTTGGACAATTCCATGCTCCCAACTTTGTGGGAACAGTTTGGAGCTGGCCCCTTCCTCTTCCAACATGACTGTACACCAGTGCACAAAGCAAGGTCCATAAAGACATGGATGACAGAGTCTGGTGTGGATGAACTTGCCTGGCCTGCACAGAGTCCTGACCTCAACCCGATAGAACACCTTTGGGATGAATTAGAGCGGAGACTGAGAGCCAGGCCTTCTCGTCCAACATCAGTGTGTGACCTCACAAATGTGCTTCTGGAAGAATGGTCAAAAATTCCCATAAACACACTCCTAAACCTTGTGGACAGCCTTCCCAGAAGAGTTGAAGCTGTTATAGCTGCAAAGGGTGGACCGACGTCATATTGAACCCTATGGATTATGAATGGGATGTCACTTAAGTTCATATGTGAGTCAAGACAGGTGAGCGAATACTTTTGGCAATATAGTGTATGTTGGTTGTAGATTTTGACAATGATACAACTCCTTAAGAGTGTTCTCAACTTGGCTAGATGTTGTAAAAGGTTTTCTTCACCAGGTGTCATGTTTTCTTCACCAATAAAGATTCTGCAGTCATACACTTTAATTGACTCTTTTGGAATTGTGGTGTTTCCAAGCTCTCTAGGGCATACATTTTTTTAAGAATATAGCAATTTTTTTTAAAATTTAGCCACACTCAATTTTCTCTGATTGGTCTGTTTTGTCTCTTAACCTAATAATGGCTTCCTTCACTTGCATCACCACAACTCTTTGGACAGCATTTTAAAAGTTCCCATTAACCTCTTTAACTTGTCATGAAATAATGAGAAAAAAGTCCAATTCCAGGTTTGGTTGAATATAAAACTCCAACTATGTGGATAGAAATTTTAATTAAGGTGTTAGCATGAGAATGGGAGATATAATAATGGTGCCAGTGGTTGAAATCACACCTCATTTATCATTTCAAAAAAGTAATTAAATCAAATATCATTTCAACACACTGAAAATGTTAATGAAGAAGGATCTACTACATTTACCATGCTTACACCCTAACCCTCAAATATCAAATGTAGGTAATATAACATGCTTACACTTGTTACCAAATGTACTGAACAATACTGAGTCTTTAGACAGTTTTTAACAAGAGTTCATTAAAAAAATCAGAGCTATATATAAAAACAGACATATATAAAAAGCATTAAGCTAAATAAAAAATGTTACCAATTGATGTGAAGATATCTGCCTGTATTTTGCAGCAGAGCCAGCACAAAGACCAAACTGTCACCACCAAAAATCGCATGTCTGTCTGATGCACACTCCTGAGAGAGTGAGAGAGAGAGCGAGTGAGAGAGAGATAGAGAGAGTGAGAGAGAGAGAGAGTGAGAGAGTGAAAGGATATAAACATTATAAATATCCTTGCAATTCCAGTAGTGGTATATGCGTTATTGCTGCACAAGGTGGTCATACTGGATGTGCCCCTCACATCTGTAACAGTATCATTTATTCTCGATACATAAATTACCAAGTATAATATTTTTGTGTCATTTGTTTGAATGGGTTTAATTATGACCTGGTTATGTTTTGGGTCACATTTATGCAGAAACAGACAATTCGAAGGGTTCACAAACTATCAAACACCACTGTATCTCATGACAGAACCTTTTCCACCCTTATTGTGAAATTACAACAGAAAAAAAGGAAAAATTAAAAAAGCTTACAACTAACTCAATTGCACACCCCTAAACTGATAATTTGTTGAAGCACCTTTTGATTTTATTACACCACTCACTTTAAGAGTCTATCAGCAAAGCATTCTAGAGAATAATGAAAACAATAAATAAATGGCAATGCTGTTGATAGGTCATTCAAAACCATAGCTTATTTGGTTAAGCCTTTTTTTCTTTAAATTTATTGTTTGCTTTTGGGTTATCATTGTGCTGAACTTCAAAATGTTTTTCAGTTGTTATGCTTTGTAATTTGATGGAGGAAAAAGTTGCCATGATTTATTTGGTTACATTTTTTTAAATCACAAAAACCCTCCATTTTAACAAAGGTGTGTAGACTTTTTATATCCATTGGTATGCGATCATTGACCATTGATGATCAGTTTCTTCAGCACTTTGTCAGGGTAACTATACTGAATCAGTTTGGAAAATGCCCAGCAATTTACAGACATAGAATACAAAACATAGAACAGAATGGACTACAATGGATAGCCTGCATTGCATATTAATGTAAACAAACATACACCATCCACACTTGTACACCTGCAGATTCATGCAGTTTTTCAATCAGCTACTCGTATTACAGCAGCACAAAGCAGATACCATTCATGAGCTTGTTCACATCGCAACAAATATCAGACTCAAGAAAGTGTGATCTCTGTGCCCGGCATGTTTTTTTTTCTCACAAGGAAAGAAATCTCCAGACATCCCTGCATTTGTTTTCTTTGGCCTTCTAGGCCTTTTTACATACACATTACAGCAAAGTAAAAACAGAAATGTGTACATTCCAAATTGTTAGGAAGTTGGGATTTGGAGTGCAGGGTCTGCCATGATATGACACCCTTGAAGCAAATCAGGACTTACTCAAGAGCTGAACAGAACAGTGGCTGCTTGGTAGTGCTGGAGTTTGAACTCCCAACCACATACATAATATGCTTTAATTCCTACATATTTCACCCAATTTGGTGGGAAATACCCTCAAATGTGCTGATGTGAGGAAAACTCCTGGCAGAGTGCTCAGGGAACGTGCAGACCAGCACGTGGATGTCTCCACTGACATCTTCAACATTTCCAACATGCCTCAAGAGCATCGTCGCTGTGCCAAAAAAGTATACAGTGTCATGCCTCAAAGACTATGTGACTGTGACTGTGTCACACACACCCACCATCATAATGTGCTTCTGGATTCTTTTTAGGACCTGACTGTATATTAGCACAGCATAGATCACAAAGTTTCCAGAATATCTCTAATTACAAATGTAGAATATATAGGAATTAGTAACATTCCACTGTGCAATTCAAAATATCAGGAGGTGAGGTGTGGGACTGCTTTTCTGATCTTTTCTGATTTCTCTCACATTCCCCTAGGAATGTTCATGACAACACCAACCTGCTCCTACACTTATCAAATTTGGGAAAAAGAAAAACATATCATAAATGTATAAACAAATTTAGTAATTTGAAGCACTGTGACCTAAAGGATAAAGCAAATACTGAAGAAAAATGAGTGAATGTTGCATGAATGAATAAGTTACAACCAAGTGAGCTCTATATGCAGAATCCAATGTGCACCAATGTTAATAAATGTGTTTTATTTTTTTGGGTCTTAAGGTATCTTAGACTCTATATACAGCTCTATAACCAACATTCACTAGTTAAAAATCATGTAGAACCTATTAATAAAATAAAAGCAAAACTACACTATTAGATGCCACCTCCATCAGAACAAATTGGTTTGCAAGGGAAAAAAAAACTTAATGCAGGCAAGCTATCATGTGAGTTTGATGAAGCCTGACGGACACTAAAATTTAGTGTTGATACAAGAAAAGAGCACACAGGCCTAACACATAATGTAAAACATTTGGCTGATCACTAGATAGATAGATAGATACATAGATACATACATACATACATACTTTATTCATCCCAAAGGGAAATTCACAATTCAGTGATTCAGTCACTCTTAGCATGGGTATGAATTTTGTTAGCACAAGGGTGCTCAAATATTGATCTGTCTACAGGGTTCAGTTTCTACACTAGACAAAACTTATTCACTGTGGGGAGGAACAACATCAAATGGGAGCCACTGGTGAACAGCACAAAGGTGCTGATGGTGGCATCATCAAATTGTGAAACAATTTGTCACATTTCTAGAGTCGGCAACCTTCAAGCACCTGTAAGACTAAGGAATTCCCCAAGGAGCTCACTGGGAAGGAGAAAGCAGCTTGGAATAGCTCTGTTGTAGTGGTTTAGGGCTTCCTGGGCAATCACAAAGCCCCAAACCCTGTAGAGCTGGTTGAGAATCTGGGGAAGCACTACAGCACAATGCTCTGCATAATGGCTCCTAATACCCATAACCTTGATGCTCATGTTGATAAATGAGAAAATGGGAGTTTACACAGAGGAGCAAGGCAGGCACTTTCACCAGGATAATAATGGAGTTGGTAGCACAACACTACCAAGGACAATAGAAAGAGAACATAATGGGAGACTACATCTGGGGACTGCCTTGTGAAAGTGATTTATTATAATAATAATAATAATAATAATAATAATAATAATAATAATAATAATATCATAAATATTGACAAACCAATCACTTTGAAATCTTTTGAGGTAATTTTTTTGAATATCTTTATTATAAATACATGATAAATATGTAGTAGATATGTTGTTTTTTCTGTTTTTATTTGAAATACACAACTTCATTTTCTCAAAGGAAATTTCAAAACAAATGTCCAGGTCACAAAAGCAAGGTTTGAGAGTATTAATAGACTTTAATAGAGATTAATGTACTTTTGAGGCAGAAACAACTAGAAAATAACAGTTACTACTTAGCAACCAAAATTGTGTTACACAGTGCATCACAATGTTCTCCCTTAGCACTTTCATCATTTAGATCATGACATCACCTCCAGCTGCAACAAAAGCTGGTGGCAAAAGTTGAGCTTCATGCAGTTTAGCCTGATCTCTGCTTGTCATGGCTGATGGGGGAAAAAATGGCAAGAGTTTTATTTCTCTAACAAATATTATACAGTAAATATCAAATCGTTTCCAGTACCTGTGGGTGATTATTTAGGTTTTAAATACAAAACCTGCCACATGCCACGCAAGGCTAAAGGAATTTGGAGACAGTGGGTATTTCTTTTGACAAGGCTCAATAAATTATATATTACTTTAAAATATCACAACTGCATGCGTTTAAGCCCCAGCATCACACACTCAAGTTTCTCAAGATCTCTTCAGCCTTTATATGTGGATTTGTCAAGGAATATCGTTTATAGGTCGTTGTTCTTCTCAAACATATATTTCTTGTGAATACTTTGTCATTATTAGATGGTTTATTGCTTGGATTCGAGTTAGTGTTACTGAAGCGGTTGAATGGAGTGAGTTGTGTTGGTCCGCCTCTGGCAAAAAGCTGTGCTAGAGATTTTTCTAGAACCCCCTGTTCACAGTGGGACTCACCATATTTAATGTAATGCTATGTAATCGTCTAAAAAAATCAAGTTAACGTCAGAAAAATAGTTACAATAACTTCTATGATTACATACAACATATACACCAAAATCTAAAACTAAATTGCTTCATTTGTACACAACGATTACACCCAAGTATTTTTTGTGAAAGTTACTTTTACCTAACATTCACGATACAAGTAACAAACTAAGCTTCTTGTTTGCTTTAAGAATAATTTAAAAATGTTAATAAAATAGGTCGCTTACTGTTATTAATGATACGGAGAACCTCTTAAAAGCTTATTCTCCACAATCCTGCAGCTCCGTTTTCCAATAGCATTAACTTTCACTGCCACGTACTAATACTCTACACTGTTTAAACACGCTGGAGTGGAAATACGTAAATCCCCTATTCAACGCGCACCATGTTCCTGTAAAACCTCAAAGAAGCTAAAGAACGAAACGAACAATCAAAAAGCAATTATATTTCTTACCGTGTTATGGTAAATGCAGTGTTTGCACAGGCCAAAATACCGAGTACAACAAAGCTAACTGACATCAAAGCAGAAATGTATAATTGCGCTATTATGTACTTATATATTAGTGATGCTTTCGATTATACTTTCATATACGTGATGCAACCTCTTAGTTAACTTACCTCTGCATCTTACTTACCTTAAGATGCAACAAACTCTTTAAAAAATAGTCTATACCAAATCTCTGTATTATGTTGTGTTGGGAGTGGCTGTGTGGAGATTATCGTGTTTTTACGGTAAATGACGCCGTGCAGTGTTGGATTGCGACTCGGACGGGTGTGCTGCTTCAGGCTCTGAGTCAGTGTAGAGGAGATTTCGAGCAGTTTCCTGGCTGAATATATGCTTACAAGGCAGGACGTGGAATCTCCTCTAAAACCTGCAATGCACAAATTCTCAGGTTGTTAGAAAGCTTAATAGTGGACTGTACACTGTTCACATAAAGAGACGGGGTACTCCTTTGTCTTATTGACGCATGGATAAAGCTGTAGTAGTGTACTGTCCACTCACCAGGGTGAGGTCAGTACGGACTTTCAACGGACTTTTTCACTCCGTAGTGGTTTTTCATCATTTTTTTCATTGATGTTTCCATATCATGGTAAGCTGTGCTAGTGATGACCACATCGCAGAAGTTACTGTCCCTCAGGGAGTACAAGTCTTTGGCTCTGTTTTTAACTTCTAGAGTGAGAGCAGAAGAAAGGCATATGACACAGTTAACAGGTCTCTCCAGTGATGTTTAGCGTTCTGTCTTTTAGACCAATGTTGTGTCTTACAAAAGATCTTACATTTCAGGCTGGATTATATTTAGGCGATGTTTAAAACATCCCAGATCAAGGCAAGTAGTGACAGTACATTTGTGATTTCGTGCAGGTCTGGTGGCAAGCTGAAAATTTAAGCAAATCCTCAAAGACCTGTTAATACTTTTAACTCCATATTTGTAAAGACAGATTCATTGTTTAACTGTGGTAAGTCTCACTATTTTGAAATAGGTCATATCTGGATTTTTACAACAGTTCATGACTACAATCTTACAGTTCAAATATCGTTTAAACCTTTTATTATCAGTAAATAGTATCTGATCAGGAACACAGGGATGCAGATGCTTCAGATAGTTTTACAGAATGATTCTCAGGATGCTGAACTATTTGGAAGAGAATTACCAACATAAAGATTTTAAAGAAACTAACCTGGATGGCACTGTTGAGCATCATTAATCACTCCTATTTGTTCATTTGCCACGTCACTCTAAACATGATTGTTTATCCTATTATCAGGCTCTAACCCACTACAAACCTGGGGAGGATTTCCCAACAACAATTGTTGTTCTTTTGGCTGCTTCACGGTCACCACAAAGGATAATCTATCACATATTTGATTTGGTACAGGTTTTACACCAGATGCTCTACCTGATGCAAGCCTCCGATTTTATCCGGGCTTTGGACCTGCCCTGAGAATGGTTGGGTAAATTTTCTGACCAGGAATGGAATCCAGCCTATGGCAATGAGAGCACATGGTCCTGCCACTGACCAGCAGATCAACATAAAGAAAGACATATGTTAAGTACGAGTCTGGTTTGCGATTGTTTCTGAAAGCCTTTGTTCAGAGATTTAACAGATGAGTGGTAAGTAGGCCTAGAACTTTTTGACCCCACCAAGCCCAGAGTCTGGAGAAAAAAGTTGGTAGACAAACAATTGATTCATAGAATGGAGTTAAATTTAGCAGAAGATTCACAGACAACAAAAGACAACACCAAAAACAGATACAGATAGACAGCATTTATAAATAACAGATAACAAACCAGGTATAAAAATCTACAGAGCTACACAGAAAAGAAGCGAACGTGTTAGCACTGAATAGTATTAAATTAACTTGGCTAGCTTGATTATGTACTAGTGTAGTGGTTAGCATTCTTGGCTTCTTGGTTTCGGAATTGAACCTAAAATACCAACATTGAAACTATTTAACCATTTCTAACATGGGATTTCAACATAAAATATCTGACATGGAAAGATCTAAATGTTCTTAAGCTAAGATTCATTTTATCCCATACCTGTTTATATTAGTCTTACTAGTCTACATATAATGTACATAATGTACACATTTTGCACAACTATATCATTACTCATTTCCTAACACTTTACATGCTGTAGATAAAACTTGCACATACCTCTGTATATACATACTGACATAGCCTTATTTATTGATTATACATATTCAATATGTATTGTACATATTTATTTATTGTACATATTTATCTGCACTTGTTCATTTGCGCAATTTTGTACTATTTGCAATTCTGCTAAACGGCATCTATCTATCTATCTATCTATCTATCTATCTATCTATCTATCTATCTATCTATCTATCTATCTATCTATCTATCTATCTATCTATCTATCTATCTATCTATCTTATTCCCATTCTGTCTGAATTGACATTCGAAAAAAATATTTGTAATGATTTGTATACAATTTAAATAAAACAACTTTACATTGAACATTATTTTAAGCATTGCAGTATACTTTTATATAAATATACCTAGTATTCTCTTAGCTAAAAATAAAATTTAGAGATGGGCGTATAAGATTAACCTCACGTTTTACAGTGCCTGGTAACCTTTTCACAGGTTAGTGTAAAATTTCTCACCTTTGTGATACCCTGGTGTCTTTTTGGTCATTTCTACCAGTCTGGATTGGTTAACCTACCCACCCCCAAACCCAAAAGCTGGTTCAGGCCACCAGTTTTGGGCATGGTCATCATGTTCAGAACAGTTCAGAAAATTGTTGAAAAAATGAAACTGAAACATGTCATTTTGTATCTTTATCCTAATTTCTAGGTGTATTGAACATGGTCACTATTAGCCAGTCAGCTTTCAATAAGCATTTGTTGGGATAAAATTGATCAGTTGTCATGAAATTGGAATAATATTTCCTGCTAGTGATTAACAGAAAATGTTGTATTATCACTGAAAAAAAGTCCACTGAGTTTTTAAACTCCTGATTCAGTTGCTTATGCAACAAAAATGTGCATTGTAACATTTTTAACATATGTGAACCCATTTTTGCAAATAATTCAGAGGATTTTTGCCTGGTCTTCCAAATTGTAGTATCAAATTACTCAGCAGAGTCTGTCCATCAAAAATTATTAAACATTTGTGGATGTTTTTAAATCATGCAGCCTTTTTATGGCCCATATAACATTTCATGTTAATTTTGCTAAATGCTAATTTATATGTTAAATGTCATATGTTAAACATTTGTTTTATATTTTCCAAAATTATCTTTGTCAAAACAGAATAATGCAACAACATTAAAAACTCTTCCTTTATGAAGTCTAATTCACAGATAATACACAGACATATTCACACCAAAGTCACTAGGTAGGCTAATATAACTTTTGTAATTTTTTTATAATCACTAAGCACTTTATTAGGAACTCTATACTAATACTGGGTATTTGCCTGCCTTTGCTTTTTTATATCTTCTATACAAAAATCTTCTATTTTTTGGCACGGATTCCACAAAATATTGGAAACATTTCAGTGAGAGCCTGGTCCTTTTGAAATGATTACATCATGCAATTCCTGCAGATTATTCAGGTGCACTACCACATCCCAAAGGTGTTCCCAAAAGAATGCTACTGAAGAACAATTAGTGATTTGTCATGTTCAAAAAACTAGTTTGAGAGAATTTTTGCTTTGTGACATGGTGTATTTCCATGCTGGAAATAACAATTGGCTGATGGATAAATTCATTCATTCATTCATTGTCTATACCCGCTTATTCCTAGGACTCCTAGGGTCACGGGGGTCTGCTGGAGCCTATCCCAGCGCACATAGGGCGAAAGGCAGGGGTACACCCTGGACAGGTCGCCAGTCCATCACAGGGCTGATGGATAAATTGTGGCCATGAATTGTAAGTTTGGTCAACAGCAATACTCACATATGCTGTGGCATTCAAGCAAAGATTGATTGCGATTAATGGGCAAAAAGTGTGCCAAGAAATCAGTCTGGCCTATTGAAACAACTCAGGTTTGGCCCATGGATTCATTCTGATGATGTCATATTCTCCCCCTACCCTCTGAGATTTGAGATGATTAATCAGTCTTTAACTGTCCAGTTTTGGTGAACCTATACCCACTGCAGCCTCAGCTTTCTGCTCTTGGCTGACAGAAGTAGAACCCAATATGGTCTCCCGCTGTTGTAACCCATCCGCCTTGAGGCTCAATGTGTTTTTCAAACTGAGATGATTTTCTACTCAACACAATTGTACAGAGTGCTTATCTTATATACTGTAGCCTTTCTATCCATTTGAAGCAGTTTAGTCACTTTCTAGTCATCTCTCACAGTACAGGGTTTCTGGCTACAAAACTCATGTTCACTAGTTGTTTTTCATTTTGTGCCATTCTTAGTAAAATCTAGACAGTGAAATCTTAACAGTGCCTCTGCTTGGTTGTTGTGCATTGTGCCAGGAATAGATCATTCAACAGATCATTCAACTCAAAAATGGAGATGAAGTGGATTATTTTTCTGATACTGCACATTTGTGCTGGGATCGATGAGTTCTACTCTTCAACTGGTAAATCAATTAAAGTTTTCTTTATTAAAGTTTTCTTAATTAAAATTTTCCTTATGTTTCCTATGGTTACACAGTATTTTTGGTGGTAGGAAATAGAGGTATGCTGAGAAGTAAGTTGATAAAGGTGTATTGTAATATTTATTTAACTTTTTCAAGTGTATATTAAGATCTAAAATTCTAATAATATGCATTATTATTAAAGTGAAGTGGACCAATGAATTGTAATTTATTATGATAGAATATATATATATATATATATATATATATATATATATATATATATATATATATATATATATATATACACTGTATAAGCCTCAAAACCTTTTGTAACAGCAAATTCTGGTTTACAGACCATATGACCCAGCTCATTGACATAAAGAGTGATCTTACTCACAGTCTTCAATTCTATATTTCATCGTTGGAAAATCAAATTGATCTAACAAGAAGGTAAAAAAAACTATGTAAACCTTTTCATTGTGTTAATACAAGTGTCTGAACTGTGATAGACTGGCGACCTGTCCAGGATGTACCCCTGCCTTTTGCCCAATGTGTGCTGGGATAGGCTCCAGCAGATCCCTGTGACCCTAATTAGGAATAAAGCGGGTATAGAAATTTATCTAATAGCACTTCAGGGCTTTTTCTATATCTTTGCAATTAAGTATGTGTTTCAATAGACGGTTATCGTCACAAAGTGTTTGGGATAGTGTCTGACAAATCTTATAATCTTCCATTTATTACTGACAGGGCTCTTCAAGATCTTGATAGTATCTCTGATGATACCTCAAAAGACCCAGAAATACTCATCAGCAACCCTCTGACTGCATACAAATTTGTAAGACAGCTAAGAAATGTGGGCACAGCCATTGAGAAAATCACAAAGAAAAATATCTCCAAGGGTAAGGCTTCCAAACAATATTCTAAAATTATAGAATGAGACTGAGTAATATTTGAATTGTTAGATTATGTCTACAAAGTATACATGTACTGAGGAGGTGTGTGGAATTTATATTACACTTAAAGTGTTTTCTGGTCTAAGTGTTTCATATCAACTTGATTTATCACAATGAATTGTTGGATTTCATGAAGAGTTTATAAAAACATATTGTTTTGCTATTATAGTATTGGAGCCTTGCTCTGCTTGCCATATACATGCATAAGGGGCAAGTAACTTTACAATCTATGCATGCTGAAATCCTGTATGGAGAAACTCCTGTTTGAGAAATCACAAATTCATTACATCAGCAATACTTGGCACCAACAATAGAAGTTACGAGCACATTAGCAAATTTATTAATTAAAGCACCACCTACAGATAAATTACACAGAACGATTTGGAGACACAGGATCAAATTCTTTAGTGATTTGCTTAGTTTTGACATTACTTCCTGCATTAGTTATTTAGATAGATAGATTTGTCTTCGAAATGACAGGTACAAGTCATCTGACGATTCATCCTTTGTGGTGGAATGTCAACATTATTATAGATAATTTAACTCTCGAAACACCACAAAGACTGTTGTGATCACAGATCACAAAGCAAGATGAACCATTATGTTGTGTGGATTGCAGTTTTAATGTACAGCTGTGTTATCGCTCTGCTAATTCAACCTTCACACTCTGCTCTTAGTTATGGAATGTGAAATATATCTTATGCGGGAATCTTCCAACAGTATATTGACCAGTGTTTCAGTTTCATTGTCCAACCCCTGTTGATAAACTAACTGAAAGACAGTGTGGCAATAATTGTAGAGATTGATAGAGAGATGAATGTAGACAGTGTGTAGCATTAGATAGATAGATAGATAGATAGATAGATAGATAGATAGATAGATAGATAGATAGATAGATAGATACATACATACATACATACATACATACATACATACATACATAATACGTATATACTATACATACATACATACATACATACATACAAAGAAATTAGATAGAAACCCAGGGACTTATCGCCTCCAGCTACCAGCATCCTATTGCATTTCCCCATCGTTTCACGTTTCAATGCTCAAACCTGCCCACGGCCACCAGTGACAACTTTCTGATGATGCTGCTTGCAGGAAAGGCCAAGGGCAATATGGGACTCGGATCCACAGGTACACATCTCGTTCAGCTATTTTTCACAGTTGCTATGTGATGTGTTCAGGTATCTGGCGGGAGGCAGAGATGTATTCATGCTGCTCCTTCAGCTCCATCAGGGCACTGACCCCGCAGCAGAGTTTGCTGTAAAATTTCAGAACCTCGTGGCACAGTGTGGGTGGATCGACACTTCTCAAAAAGCCATCTTCAGAGAAGGACTGAACCCGGCATTGCAAGGACAACCTCCTTCAAGCTCAGCTATACAACTGCCTGCTGTCCTTATTTCCATGTCTGCCGGACCCCATGCAGCTTGGGAGGGCTCAGGCCTCACCTGAGGAGCGTCTCCGCCGATTGGACCTCCAGCTGTGTTTCTACTGCTGGACACAGCTTTGCTTCATTTCTGAAGAAACCAGCCTCCCTTACCATGAAAATGAGCACTCAACTGACTGTAAACTGGACAAGGAGCTCCAGCTACCTGCTGAGGATTACAGCAGTGGATAACCAACCTGTAGGAAAGGGCTGCTTAACTTACCAGACCACCCCCCATTTCCCTACAGATCAGGATGTCCCACAGGGAAGAACTGATGTTGTACACCATATTGGATGATTTTGTTTCTTATGTTCTGTAAAGATGCTTTGAGACAATGTTCATTGTTAAAAGCGCTATACAAATAAAATTGAATTGAATTGAATTGAATATTGTCGCACACTAACCCCATCATCTTGTGCTTCTCCTGGCTTCAGGCACATGACCCCCAGATCATAGCAGATAAAAGAACTCACTCATTGGTCTGCCTGCTGCCTCACTTACTGTTTTGCAAGGAATCTCCAGTTTCACTACCACACCACGTTGGTGGAGAGTCGTGAACCAGTCCACCCAGTCCATGTGCCATGGGAATACCACAAGTTTAAGGAGGCATGGGACTGTGCTGTTAAACTCTTAACGAACACAATACATTGAGGAGGTACGTTGGGCTTGTACATTAAGGAGGGCTTTCTCAATGTACAGGAGTAGGAGTTGGATGCTTCATCCAACCCACTTTCTTGGCAGCGGCTGGGTTCTTCTTTATCGAGAAGAAGGATGTGGGTCTCAGGCCTTTTGTCAATTATCAGGACCTCAATGCCTGCAAATCAATACCTCTCACACCCCTAATGCCTCCCAACTGCTACAAAAGTGGCAAAAATCCTCCCTTGGGCCTAGTACGCACAGAACTCTTTGACACAGTCATCCATCGGATCAACCCCATTCCAGTGCGTGCTTGGATACCAGCTTCCCTTGTTCCCATTGTCTGGCAAGCCACCAGATGTTCTAGCTGTGGATGACTTGTATCAAAGGAGTAAGAACATATGGTAAAGTGCAAACGTAAGACTCCAGAGGGCCTAGAGCAGCCAGGCCAGCTGGTGTGACTCTAAACTAGGAACCTTACCATGCAGTTAACTCAGCCCAAGATTCATAGGCCTGTTTAAAGTCATACGCCAAGTCAACCCTCTGAATTATTGCCATCTACCCATCATTTCACATTTTGCTGCTCAAACCTACCCATGCCATCACCACCACTGACAACATCCCAACAGATGTCTTAATATTTATTTAGGTTAGGTGCTTTAACACAGCTATATGCAATTTTATACTTATGACATAATATCATCAGTGTAACACATTATGTTTATTTTTTTTATCATTTGATATGCACAGATTTAGACATACTCATGTCAAAAACTCAGCTGCTTCCAAATGAAAATAATTTGGATGGCATAGCACTCGCCATCGTTAGACTGCAAGAACTCTACAGACTAGAGCCAAAGGACATGACAGGTGAGTTTCATTATTACCTGCCTCATTACTTGATCTTTTTCTCAAGTTGAGCATGTGAGACTGGAGATGTGGTTTTGATACACATACCATGTAATAAAAATTGTATATTATTCTTTATTATTTTATGGGTTAGAAACTCCATCTGCCCTGAACCCAGATGAGTGTTTCCACATTGCAATGATTGCTCATCAGAATCAGCAGTTCCATTGTGCCATTCTCTGGATTCAGGAGACTATGAGGAAACTCCATGACGGAGCAGAAGCTGTGCTAACCGAACAGAAAGTTCTGACTCTTCTTACCTCTATTCAGTTTCAAGTATTGAACCAACCCTCTGCTCTTGGAGTAACACAGCCATTACTGCACTATGGTAACTTATGATGTTTGTAAATATATACAGTATGTGTCTTTTAATTCTATATAAGAAACAATCCTTCACAAGTAGCCAGATCTTTTTTTTAATACTAACATGCTTTATTTTAAATAAAATTTTAAACAAAAACTACATTTTAAATATTCTCAATTTTTAATAAACGGCCTAAAGTAATCTGACTCATCTTCCACAGATCATTTAAACTGGAAGCCTATACTCCAGTCAGCATATACCAACAGCCTGATAGAGAATATTAAAAACTGGGATGGAATGCAGCACTTTCTTACTGCATTTGACATGTCTTCTCTTCATCGTACTTGGCAAAATGGATATGAGGCTTTGTGTAGAGGACAGGGGATTAAAATGGTAAATAAAATTAGGCTTTTGCATTGAAACAATTGCAAAGTAACCAATCTCACAATGCTGTGATGCAGTCATCAAGATTTATTGTATTTATTATATTATTATTTGTAAGAGAAGAAACATAAAAAAAAAGTAAGCTCCTCCCACTGAATCAAGAGAAAGAAAAATCTTGATTTGATGAGCAGTTAAAAATTATGAACAGTTTTTTTTATGAATATAGAGATATTTCTTGGAAAACCTCTGGATAATGTCATATAGTATGTCACACAGCTGCTGAGATATGCCTCACATGCAGCTTTGCAATCAAAATTGTTTGCTCACTATAAACAAACCATCCTGAATATCAAAAAACTAAGTAGCAACTCTTTGTCAGTCTGGTTTCAAAATGCCAGCAGTGATATTAGTACAAAGATTATAAGAATAAGACTTGGCCATATTATTAAATTGCCAGCTTCCTGTTTGAGAAACTTCACAGCATCGCCATTGTCAAGGAACTGTTGAGTAGTTTAAAGGATAACAAATTAACGATTTAACAAATTTCTGAATTTTTGCACCACCTAGAGGTGAATTTAGAAACATTATTAGAGACATTGGATTGTGTTGCACAGTGCAGAGAGAGAATAACCTGAAGCATAATTAGAAGAAGTGAAATGTTCTGCAGTGGACATCATCAGTCACCAGAATGAACATGGATTTTACATGCTGAGGGCAAGCTTGAAGTTCAAAACATGCTGAATGCATATATAAAATGTTCAAGTTAAAAAGATTAAAGTTCGTATCAGTTATTTAATTTGAACTCCTTTATAGTGTTGTCAAATAGTACCACAATAATTTGTAAATGTTAAAAAAAATGTATTTACTTAAATATGTTTTTATTTGTGTTTTTGTAATAATGTTTCCATAGTGCCCAGGTTGTATAAAATGTGATGACATTTTCTTATTTTGACATGTAGACCCCTGCAAGACAGAAGAATTTGGTTTGTAGGTACACAACAGGTCAAGGAAACCCTCAGTTGATATATGCCCCTGCTAAAGAAGAGGAGGAATGGGATGAGCCACTTATCCTCAGATACCATGACTTCATTTCCTTAAGTGAGATAGAGGTCATCAAAAGACTTTCTAGGCCAAAGGTGACACTTCTCCCTTACTTTAACATATTTTTTTTCCTTTTTCCTTTTGTGACATCACTGAGGGGATATTTTGTGAAAACAACAACAACAACACTGAAGTTCATTTATAGACATTGTTACAATTGTTAACAAAAGCTGTTTTGGGGTATAATGGTAAGGACTGCTTGTGGTTTAAAGATTGACGTGCATTTAATGTTCTTAGCTATAAAACAATTGAAGAAAGAATTCTACAAATTAGAGTAGTTTATATAATGTAAACAGACAATAATTTAGTTATAATTATATTCATAAACAACCTTTTTTATTATCTATAGCTTTCCAGAGCCAAAGTTTCAGACCCAGTTACTGGGAAGCTCATGTCTACCACATTGCGAGTTTCAAAGAGGTATGACCTGTGAAAAAGTTTACATGGCTCTTGATTAACTACCTCTCCTAATTAAGCTCTTTATCTAATTGTAGCCTCTTTCCTCGTTTAATAACTTCTCACATCCTTGAAATTTAAGACAGGAGCTAAACAAAAGTCTTTGTTTCTTTCAGTGCTTGGTTGTCTAAAGATGAGAGTCCTGTGGTTGGTCGTGTCAGTCAGCGAATTGCTGACATCACTGGGTTGGACATGGATACTGCAGAAGATCTACAGGTAAACTCATTGTCATTTTCATGGAACCAGTCTGAGATGAGATGTTTTAATACCTCTGATTTATTTCCAAGTTTGTCATTTTAATTTCAAACTAGAATGTTACAGCCCTGAACTATGATGTTGACAGAGCCCACTAAACCTGTCAAAGAGTTAAATAATATTGCAATGTTTTGTCTCTATTTGTAAGTATTTTGTTTACATATTTAAAGATTTAAATAGTATGATAACCAGTGCAAATGGGTTACTTGGGCATTGCTAGGTGCTTGCTATCCTAATCCAGTTGGTTTCCAGGATGTTGCTACCTGATTGTTATTCTATCACAGGGCAGTGGTAGGTGGTTGCAGTGATATCTAAATTGGTTGCTAGGTTGTTGCTGGGTGCTTGGAAATGCTAATGCAAGATGTGCTAGGGTATTGCTAGATGGTGGCAATGATAACCCAGTTTGTTGTTAGGGGGTTGCTAGGAGGTTGTTATATAGCAGTTACGGGGTCCCAGGTTGTTGCTATAGCCTTTCTAGGTTTCAGAATTATCCCTGCTAGGTTATAGCAAGCTGAAGGCTAAGAAAACTTATCTGCTTGCTAGGGTATCCATTTAGTATCATTTAATGATGTCTGATACTTTTCCACAAACTGGTTCTATCAGACAGCTAATTTAAGTGAACTGATTAAAAAAACGATTCACCAGGGTTTTTTTATGCCAACAACATGCTATCATCCCAGCAGATAAAAATACACATTCAAACACAATCAAATAAAATCATGTATAATATACTGTACATATAGGTGATTCTTTACATATACATATAGCGGTCTTTCCATCACTACTGGAACATCCAGAGAGTAAGGTACTACAATAAACAAGGCAAGGCAGGCCTTGCGTGCAGTCTGCATTACAGTTCATGCAAAAAGTGTTCAACGGTGAAAGCACAGTTTTTTCAGTCCCAGCTTGGCAACCATGTTTTCATGGACCTTGATTTGTGCACAGGTCTAGCTACATAAAAGTCACATTTGAAAGACACAGTTGAGGTGTTTATGAATTTTTAGTTCTTGTTTAAATCCTAGCCTTACAACAGGAAGTAAAGCAAACACGGCTTTATAGTTAATTATTGCAAGCAATATTCTTGGCAAGTCCAGGGAATGATCAGTCATTGAATATTTAATGTTCACATAAAGAATTCACATAAAGTTTTTCTCTTTTTTCTCTTTTAGGTTGCAAATTATGGAATTGGAGGACAATATGAACCACACTATGACTCAATGGTGGGACACTTTTAATCCAGTTTGCAAATGCTTGTATAGTATATCATGCATAGATCAATTTAAATGCCCCAAAACATGAAACTCTTCTAAATAGAATGAATAATGAATTTCACAAAAAGTGCATTGTAGAGTGTCATCACAGCAACACTTGTTTCAGTAGCCCGTTTAGCTCCACACAGCATAACTGGCCAATTCTGCCCAGTGAGTCAAAGTGCGTTTCATGCACATCCATCAATGGATGCTAATGCTGAACCAACCAGCCTAAATGGCACAAATAGACAATTTTTTGGTGAATGGAGTATTCACTTTACACAGAGAAGTGAAACTGTGTAAAATGTCATTTTGTCAGGAATTGTCAGGAAAAATCATCCATAAATTACAAAGAGAGCAATGACAAAACAAAGTGGAAAGTGAAACATGTGGATAGCCTTCCCTTGAGGACTTGGCTTAAGGCTCAATAATGTATAGTTCAAGGTATGCTTTAATAAAGTATTCATTCAGAGTTAAAAGGTTCCAAAGATTTATCTTTATTTATTTATACATTTAATATCATACTGTTTGGTCATACGTATGACAAAAAATAGTGATTAAACTTTAATAAAATGATTACACTCTAGGTTGTTCAAAAACATTTGAGTGGTAGTTTACATATAAGAACTTTTCAAATGTTGTTGATTGTACAGGTGGCGAATGGTGTGCCATTTACTGAGAGAAGGATTGCAACTGTTCTGGTCTATGTAAGGCCTGTTCTTTTGATTTTCTCTGAATAAACATTCAGGGTATTCCAAACCTTTCCACATTACCTCAATGTCATTAATAATGTGACTGTTCTGTCTCAGATGAGTGATGTTGAAGTTGGTGGGTCCACTGTCTTTCCCGATATTGGTGCTGCACTTCAACCAAAAATAGTTAGTGAAACTAGTTGTTATTTATACATATTGAATCACATACATTGAATATGATCACAAGGCGCATGGCACTCACTTCACTAATTCTACAGGGCTCCGCAGTAATTTGGTTCAACCTACTAAAGAGTGGAGAAGAGGATACGAGAACTTTGCATGCTGCCTGCCCAGTCTTTGTAGGCACTAAGTGGGGTAAGTTTCACGTTCAACACCTCTCCATAAAATGTTTGGCATATTTGGATAACTTGATCATTTAAACAATTTTTCTGAAATTTGTCAACAATATGTAAATATGAAATTTGTGATTTTACTGAAATTTGTAAAGAACATTAGTGCTCATTACTATCTAACCAAATAGAAACATGTAAATATTGTTAATTATAATTTAAATGGTACAAGAGTATATTAACTTATATGACAGATTATGAAAATATCAGCATGAAGTGGAACATAAATCAATAGCTCATAAAGTATTTGTAAATATTTCTTCTAATCTTTGATTTAGTTGCCAATAAGTGGATCTGTTGTCGGGGACAAGAGTTCAGGAGAAGGTGCACTCTGTCCAGGTCTGACTGAGAATGAGCTTGAAAAAATTATGCCTATGTTTCTGAAAAAAAATAAAAATAAATAAATAAATAAATAAATATATATATATATATATATATATATATATATATATATATATATATATACTACGGCTCAAAAGTTTGGGATCACTTGCATATTTCAGCTTGATTTCAGCTACTCCATCAGCCAATCCATCTTTTGGGAGATGCTCCAGGAAGCATGGGGTGAAATCTCATCAGATTATCTTGAAAAATTGACAGCTAGAATGCCCAGGCTTTAATTGCTGCAAAAGGTTGGTTTTTTTTTTTTGCAAAAAGAGTAGTATAAATTTACCCAACAGCAGTGTGAAAAACTGGTGGAGAGCATGGAGCCAAAACGCATGCAAATCAGGGTTATTCCACGAAATACTGATTTCTTAATGTTATTTAGCCAAAGCATTAACACAATTTGTTTACAAATTATTTGCATTTTAATTTGAGTTATTAAAGCTCTGCAAATACTGTATGATGGGTTATTTTGATGTGTTGTCATTTCCTTTAAATATACACTCTAAATAACAATAGTTATATTTTGAATTTAGGAGAAATATTGTCATAAGAATCTGTTTATTTTGCAGTGGTCTCTTATTTTTCTCTCTCTCTCTCTCTCTCTCTCTCTCTCTCTCTCTCTCTATATATATATATATATATATATATATATATATATATATATATATATATATATATATACATATATGATTTTATATATAAATATACTCATGGGGCTCCTGAAAGAAACAAGATGAGAAGATTTATAGAACTAAGCTGTTTGTCATAGTTCAAAGGGGCTTATTAGAATTCATTTTTGCATGTTATGTCAATAATAAAATACAATAAAACTAATATAAAATATTTTATATATAGGTTTATGTATATTTTCTCTAAATGCTTCTAATCATTCAATTCATTTTCTTGCTATCCTTTATTACTTCTCATGTCCTTCCAAAAAGCAAGAAAAAGGTGCAAGGAAAAAAAAAAGATAGAGGAAAAAATACAGGAGAAATTGAAAATAAATGTATTTACTACATGAGACTTAAAGCAAGTGAATTCACTTATTGATTTCATGTTCCCTAGCTATATTTCACTGTATAGTAGATTTTCCTATACAACATAGTGATTATACATTAAATTATACTTATACACTAATTTATATTATATGATTAATATATTCATAAAGGGGTTGAATATCTACAATCTCCTTTTTCTTATCTAAATTGAGTTCTTGTGGTGTCATTGTTTTCAATCTATTATCTAAGTTTCTCGTCTATACAGGCATTTAAAATATACTTTTTTTCCATCAATAATTTTATGTTATTGTTTTTTTAGCCACTTAATGACTATGTTATACAGCAATTAAATAGGCTTAGTTTAGCATACAATTTTTACAAGTTTTACTTTAGTATCCAGTCAAGGTCCTCAATGTAGAAAAAACTATCAAGAATCATGCAAAGCCATCATCTGCTTAGACTTTCCGATGCCACACAGTTAATGCAGTGATGCAGTTAGTGCTACAGTTATCCATGTGTCTAAATATGGATAATCCACTGGACTACAGTGTGGAAAACCCCTGGTCTTATATGCTTCAATATGTTGGAGTAACTCTGCATTCAAGTGCTTGTGGGTAATTCGTAATAACTAGTTGGAAAGTTGTAACTGCGAAATTGTGTGCATTCAAGCCACCTTGGTCGAAGCAAGATGGTGGTGTACCTTTTCTTAAATAACTGCAGTAAATACAACAAGGTTTTTCTTGACAACTCTTCTTCTAGAGAATAAAGAATAAATAATGTGCATCCTGAATGTTTTGCTTTTTTTTTGGTTTTTAATCACATTATGAAATCATTTCTCTCCCCTATAGGTGCTTATCCAGTATACTTATACCTATATATAAACCAGCAAAGTTATATTATATACTTATATTGTTAACCAGTATTCTTGTATTTCAATAAATTGCTGCATAATAACTGAAATCAGCTTCCAGCTTCTGACTACAGATTTTGCATCCATTGATTTAATTACATGTAAAAGGTCTACACACCCCTATGGCAGGTTTTTGTGATTGAAAAAAATGAAAACAAGATAAATCTTTTCTCAATGTAAAAAAAAAAAAAACGTAAAAATTAGAATGTATAAAATTTAAAAATAAAAATTAATATACAGTCATATGAAAAAATTAGGACACCCCATTAAATATTCAGTTCTTTATTACACATATACCTCCACATTACACATTTATACACCTCCAGTGTCCTGGGTTCGCGTCTCGCTCCCGCTCACTGTGTGTGTGGAGTTTGCATGTTCTCCCTGTGCTTGCTGGGTTTCCTGCGGGTGCTACAGTTTCCTCCCACAGTCCAAAGACATGCTTCTAGGCTGATTGGAGACTCTAAATTGCCCATAGTGCGTGAGTGAATGAATGAATGAACACTCACATGCATTTTGTAATGTTAGATGCATTATGTTCAGCAATAATAATAACCATCACTGTAAACAAGTTTCAACTAATTATTTAAGCCACTCAAACATTGTACCTGATTTACTATTTCTGACTAATCCTTATATCCATGGTACGGTAAAATCCATATTGAAGCATTGCATCAATAAGGTATTCAATTTAAATGCTGGTATTCATCCCAACCCTAATGTGGCAAAATAATAATTTTTTGTCCATGGTCATTTAAATACAGCCATTGTGCTGTCCAGTTCCATGGTTTAGTTGCCAGGAAACACAGACACAGACACAGACACACCGTGACCCGATGATAGATCGGATAAGCGGTATAGACAATGAAATGGAATGGAGTGGAACATGTCAATTTCTGATCAGTCAACTGAAAGTCTATTTCTACACTGGAATTGTACGTAAAACCAATGAGAAATGCTTATAGTGTTTTATAAGAAAGAGACACTTGAGACACATGAGTGCTGAACAAAAATGAAGACTTTTATTGATGGTTTAGAATAATAAAGTGTACATTAAAAAGGCTTAGTATGTTTTATACCACAACGAATAATCAAACTACAAGGTGTGCATTATCTTAATACATTTTAGTATAATTATTGTAGTATTTTAGTAGCATGAGTAATTCCTAATAATAAACAGATTAAAAACAGAAAGTTATTCTTATAAAGTGTGATGTGATTTTGAAGAAAATGCTTATTTTTCATTAGTGTTATTAAATGACAGATTGTTATTGAGAAATTGTTGTGGTATAAGCTGATTAACAAACTCTTAACTAATGTGTGTGTGTGGGGGGGGGGTGTTAGGGTTAGGAGCAGGGTAGCAGTAATGCATTACTGGAGTGTTAGTCCTCTTTAATCTTAAAAATTTATTATATACATATTTACATATTTACAACAATACATAAATATTTGCACCAATATACTTCACACTAAAATGCACAGCTTACATTTTTTATACATAGAAT
Organism: Hemibagrus wyckioides; assembly: GCF_019097595.1. NCBI lineage: Eukaryota > Metazoa > Chordata > Actinopteri > Siluriformes > Bagridae > Hemibagrus > Hemibagrus wyckioides. Next base: position 11,235,846 of record NC_080727.1, read on the forward strand.
TTTAATTTATATAAATTATACAAACTACATGTCCTTAATATACAACATCCTACTGTAAAAGGTCTATATATTTAACACTAACTAGATGTACACAAACAAACAGACATCAGCAAATCGGAAACAGACAATTTTTAAAAATAACTGCTATATACCTACATTAAGCTATTCTTTAATGATACAACAATTATATTAAAATCACAATCATAAAAATGCTGTATAAATGCTAGTGATGGTGGTGAGAATTCCCTGGATACCTGCACAAGCAGGCAAGAGTTTAAAGTCCTAAAGTGGCCGATTAGTCTGATTGATTAGTCTGGGCATTAATGACATGGGCTTGTAAAGGGGGATCTGTTAGAGAACAACAGTACATAAAGGGTTTTGTGAAGTGTTTTGGTTATTTTGTAAATGCTATTAGAATAGATGAAGGGGAGTGATGAATTTGTGAAGAGAGAACAGACGAGAAGGTATCGAGCTGATTCTCACCACCCCACATGGTTAAAGGGATGAAATAATTTACTGTCACAGATAAAAAAAAGACTAATGCTGAAGTCTAGAGGCTGAAATACTTACCATACATACTTACCACAAATACCACATGTATTATGTGGTGATGTCCATAAAGTCTTCCTCCTCCTCAAGAATTACACGGAGCTTTCTTCTAGGTGGAGCTTCTGCAATGTTTTGCTCTTCATCCCTCTTCCTCCTCCGCACTGGATAGGGAACGTCACAGAGCCTCCATCTGGCGACTGGCCAAACATGGCAACATTCATGTCAAACTGCACACAGCGTCGAGATACAGGAGGCATAGATGGAGCTGGGCTCATTGAAGTGGCTGGCCTCTTCAATGAGTCTCAATGTCGTGGAGGAGATGGGCTCCTGGAAGGTGGTGAGCCCCAAATAGGGGACAGGCCCCTCAGAGGGGGAGATGGGCTCATACAATCCTCACACTCCTCACCTCCATCTCGCTCTTCCTCCTGCTGATCAGACTCACTGTCATCATCCTCATAATTGCTGAGCTCGGTGCTGTAGTAGAGCTCGCTCTGAGGAAAAAAGCCAAATGGCTCCCTCCGTCTCCCTGTGTCAAAAGATATGAACAGACCATGAGACACATCTGCACACCTTATAAGAAAGAAGCAGAATCCTTTATTGTAATAGCACAGATTCTGTCTTTTTACATCAGGAAAACCTTCCACTACACAGTCCTTTACACAAAAAGTATTTACACAGTTATATTAATGTACTCTTCCTATAACAGTGCATACATCCTCAGTATTTACAGAACCCATAGATTTAGTGATCATACTGTCAACACTCCTTAAAATGCTTTAATAAATGCTTTAATGCTTACTTAAAAATTGTTTACAAGTTCATTTCTGTCCACTTTATCACACATATAAACATATAATAAACCAATAATAAGCTATTCATGTTAGTGTGAGAGTTTTAACTTCTTCTAACATTCACTCTGTTAAAAACAAACTGAACACCAGCTAACTAGCCGTCTAGCTAATTTTTGCTAATATTCCTCCTCGGCTTGGCTTTAGTAAACTTTTAGTAAACATGTTAATTGTGCCAGCTATTTGTCTTAAAATATTCTACTCTGAGTAACACCTTGACTTTACACAACTTTATGCCTGCTAACTTTAGGATAATGAGATATGTAAAATGATACATATATATATACACAGTGATGTGAAAAAATTAGGACACCCCATTGAATATTCAGTTCTTTATTAAGAAATGACAACATGTCGATTTCTGATCTTTTTTTATTTTGTACCTGTAGATGAAAGTAATTGCATGTAAACGACAGAATATCAATTTGTTTTCAATTATTAAACAAAAGAAATCAACATAAATGAGAATTTCACCTGAGGAAAAAGTTAGCACACCCTATGCCCTAATAGCTAGTGCTTCCCCATTGGCTGAAATAACCTCTATGAGACGTTTCTTGTAGCCATCTACCAGTTTCTGACATCGACTGGAAGAAAGTTTCCCCCACTCCTCAATGCAGAATTCTTTCAGCTGTGTGATGTTTGGGGGTTTATTACATGCACAGTCCTTTTCAAATCACCCCACAGGATCCTGTATAATCCCAATAGAATTTAGATCTGGGCTTTGACTTGGCCAGTCCAGAATTCTCAATTTTTTACTTTTTAGACAGTCCTTGGTAGATTTACTGGTATGTTTTGGGTCATTGTCATGTTGCAAGGTTCATTTCCACTTTAGCTTCAATTTTTGACAGTTGGTCTTACATGTTCCTCAAGCACCTTCTGATACAATGTAGAATTCATAATGGATTCTATGATGGTGATCTGGCCAGCTTAACACTTCCACCTCCATGTTTCATCGTTGGTATGAGGTTCATTTGCTGAAATGCTGTATTTGGTTTACACCAAACATGTCCTGTTATGGAGTTCAAATAATTCAATTTTAGACTCATCTGTCTGAAACATTGCCCTCATGTTTTTTAGACAGCAAATGTTTCCTTCTTGTACATCTCTCATAATGTTTTAATTTATGTAGTCTCTTTCTGATTGTAGAATCATGCACTTTAGCATAAACTGTAGTAAAAGCTTGCTGTAGGTCCCGTGATGATACTTTAGGGTTTGTGGAGACGTCTTTAAGCATCTTGAGGTGCATTTGCTTGGACGGCCTGACCTGGTCATGTTGGCAGTTGTTTTAAATGTTCTCTATTTGTAAATTATTTTCTGAACAGTGGAATGGCTGATTTACAAATTCTTTTGAGATCTTTTTACATCACTTATAAGCATCAACAATCTTCTTTCTGAAGGCCTCAGAGAGCTCTTTGGATCTCACCATGATGATACATCTAACTTCAACAATTAAGAGCAAACCAAGCTAAATGTCTGAGGTTTAAATAAGGCAAGCCTCCTTCAAAATGCTCTGTGATAATATTCTAATAATTTGCACCTGATGTGATACACCTGTAGGTAATTTTATCAATTTTAAGTACAAATAAATGTGGTGGTGTCCTTACTTTTTCCTCACAAGAATTTGGATTTTTTAAAATGAAATTTTACAGATCGTTAAAAAAAAACACTTTTCTTTGGTTTTATTTGTTTAATTATATTATTTTATATTTTATATTTTTGTTTAGCTATGTTAAAAAAAACACAGGCTTTCATGGGGTGTCCTAATTTTTTTCACACACACACACACACACACACATAAATAATACATATATATATAAAATATATATAAAATGAAATACATAATAATATTTTATTTGTATATATGTAGGAAAATGTATATGTGTGACTCTGTATCAGTTACAGCATGCATAAATAGAAGAGAGTCTGTATCTCAAATCGCTCCCTGCTCCCTATATTTGTGCACTAGGTATATTATGACACGCATGACTTGGAGGAGGCATTTGGGACCGAGCCGCAGCGCCTACCATTATCGCCCAGCGCTGTACGGCTGCTGATGCTGAATGGTAATGCAGGGATAAAACTGTAAGACGGAGAATAATATGTAAACCGTGGTTCGTCGTCGAGATTTGTATTTGGTATGTACATTTTATATTTAATGCCGTTTGGAATTGATATTTATTGTCCGTTATCTTACTGAATTGGATTGTGCCACAGGAGCACAGCTAGATGGAAGCTCGCAGGCTAACGGTGGTCGCTGCCATTACTGACGTAAGATACGGTATTGAATTGGTATTTGTTGTCGGAGAATGAAATGGCGCAGTGCTTTATGTTTCTATTATCTTTAAGACTAATCATTTAAGAAAATGCAACCTGCCCAGTGATGCTCATCATCCGAGCCAACGCTATAGATGGTCGCTAATAAGCCTTTATTGTTAAGGCCGAACAGCCGAAGCCGCAGGATGCTGTATCTGGTGTGTGTGTGTGTGTGTGTGTGTGAGGAGAACATCTCACTCAGGAGAAGAAACATGATGGCATGCTGCTCTCTGAACATCATTATCATTTCATCTTAGCAGGCCTGTGCCTTCTGTTGACGTCTGCATTTATTTTGTAGATTACTGACGTAATTGCTGACCATACTGATGTTATAATATGAACAGTCCTTTATATTAAACATATATGTGTGTTTTTCGTTTTAACCTGATTGAAAATTTATGTGTCCAACAGCAAAGCCCGGAGCTCTTTATCATTTTAATATGAAAGCTTAAGCTAACCTACATTTATACACGGATCTTTAATTAAATAAGGACATTGGAGATTTTTTCGCGTTTTTGACCTTTGATTATAAACAGCTTTATTTAAAAACAAAATCGCATCCACCATATGGCCAAAAGTATGTGGATACCGGATCATACACCGATTAAGCAGAGCATTAAAAGCACCGACAGGTGAAGTGAAGAGCACTGGTCATCTCATTACAGTGACTCTTCCCAACGGGTGAGATAAACAGTACTGGCCAAAGTGCACAATGTTTGGTAAAGGTTTGGTTAAAGCATCATAATATGAAAAAAATTATTCGTTCAGGTTTATAATTTCTGAAATATTTTCACTGGGATTAAGGTCAAGGCCAGTTGAGGATTTCAGATCACTGGGCATTAAGGAACACCTTCATTGTGCACACAGTGTGTTTGGGAGCCGTTATTGTGTTGGAAAATACATATTCAATCTCCAGATACTCCACATCCTGCAACACTGTGTCCTGAAAGATGTCCAAATGGGTCAACCCAAAGTCCAGCAACTTTGTAAATCCTTCCCACACCGCAGTCATGCACCCCAATATCATGCTATAAAATAATATCTAAAAAATAAAATTTAAGTTATCAAATATTTAATGTTTAAATAAAGGACAAATTCATCTTAATTTTCCTAGGTTGGACATTATTTTTGGCTACTAATATATAAGGCAGCAAGTGAACAGTCAATTCTTAAAGCTGGTGTTGGAAGGTGTGTAGAATGATATTCCTGTGTTCCTGGTATGCAGTGGTTTGTTCCTACCAAAAGTGGCCCCAGGAAGAACAACTGGTGAATTAACATCAGGGTCATGCAGTACAAACTTCATGACGATTGTAGTTTCTAATCATCATACGTATGGATTTTCCCTCCAGAATTGGTGCCAAGTGTGTGCACTTTTTAAAATGTGAATAAATCTTGTGAATTAGTTTTCTTGAACAATTGCAGTTGCTTTAAGTGATAGACGCCACGGTGAAACAGTCAGAAGTTATAAATATTTAGGAACAATTATTGATAGTCATCTCAGTTTTGTTGAGAATATACATTTTTCTTAAAAAGGCAATGTAGAAATTACATCTTATTCAGAGATTTAACCATTTTGGCATGAGTGAACATATTTTAGAAATGTTTTTTGTGGAGAGTGTTATGTCTTTCAAGATGACTATGTGGAATTGAAATATGAGTGCTAAAGGAAGTTGTTATGGTAGCAAGTGGGATTGCAGGGAAGACACAGCAGTAGCTAAATGATATTTATACATTAAAAGTAAAACAAAAAGCTTTGGTTATGAGTGAGGATTCTTCCAATCCTTTACCCTTTTACCACAGTAGTTACCTAACTAACTTAAATTATCTGTTGCTAATGTTTTGGTGCCAGATACCAAAGCATACCTTCAGAAATCTTGTTTCGATGGGCCAGAGCTGTTTTTGGGGCACAAAACCACTGTGTAGGACTCTTTTAGAGTGACAATGTAAACCAGGGGCGTCATCTTATCCGCAAAGGGCCAGTGTGGGTTCATTCTAATCAAACAGGAGCCATACCTGAGTCCACCTGTTTAATCATCTGATCTTGGCTTACAGTAGACTCAGGTGTGGCTTCTGCTCGGTTGGAATGAAAACCTGCGCCCACACCGTCCCTTTGCCGATAAGACTCACAACGTATTTGTCATTATCTCAAAAATAACTAAAATTGGTCTTTGATATCACAACTTATTTTTCTAATAATACAATGATGTTTAGACTATTAAAGTACTTTTGTTATCTGGGGATTTTGGAGGCCAAATCAACACCAAAGTTTGGATGGATTATGGACAATCATCATGTTCCTCAAACCATTCCTGAACAGTTTTTTGCAATGTGATAGGGTGCGTTATCTTGCTAAAGAGGGCACTGCTGTTGTTGTTGCAGTGGTTTACTGAGTCTACAACAATGTTTAGGTAGGTGGTACATGTCAGCGTAAGAGCCACATGAAACCAAGGTTTCCCAGCAGAACACTGCCCAGAGCATCACCTATATTTTTCCTATAGTGCATCACTTCCCCAGGTAACACACAGCTGGCTGTCCACATGATGAAAAAGATAATGTGATTATCAGACCAGGCCACTGTCTTCCATTGCTCCATGGTCCAGTTCTGATGTTCATTGTAGGCACTTTTAGTACAGGGGTCAGCAATGTGCGAAGTACAGCTGTGAGTGTAATAGTAATTTGTAGGCATAGTGTTTTTTTATACGTCACTGAATAGACATTTGTTGATAGAGAAAGAATTGTTTAATTTATGGCTGTTTAAAAACAAATATTTCAAAGCCAATGGGATAGTTTTCTTGCCCTTAAACAAATCTTTATAATTTATAACTGTTTGCGTAAAAATAATAGATATTTAGAATTTTTTTAAGGGGGTAGCTCAATAATTTAAGCTTGATGATGTTAATGGTGTTTCTAGGCGAAAGGATATTAGAGGAAAGATTCAGACAGGATAACTAGAATGTTCATTTCAGAAAATGTGAGTGGCAAAAATTTGACACCAACGTCCAGCGACACATTCTGGTCAGTAGGGGGAGCTACATGTCTGAACACATTTGTTGAAACATAATAGGATTGATCTATATCAGCAGGTGTAATTATTTTATTTAACTCAAGTTTTTAATAAAACAGGCTTTGCGGCAGTCGATTTGTGTGCGTTTGACATCACTAGAATACAAAATAACAAGATTCTCTGAAATTCTCCAGCCATGTGCTTTGATATGTCAAATATCTATGTTGCAGAAGTTTTGTTTTGGGGGTTGGCATGAATATAGCAACACCAGAATACGATACAATTCTTATGGATAAAAATCTATGTATTGATGTCTTATGTTTTTGTTTTTTCTATGTCTTATGTTTTTGCTGTAGTTTTCTCCACTTATTTTGGTGGACAGTATGCACAGGACCTACCAGTGACATCAGTAAAATACCCATAATACATGTCCCCTCATTCTGCCTAATAGTAGACAAAGTGTACCCAGTCAAACAAATGAGACAACTCTATTGTACTTGGTCATTTATTTATTTATTTATAAAAGTGATCCAGTTTTACATATCTGTAAGTGTCAAAAGTATGTGCCTTTAGTATCTAGTGTGACCCCTTTATGCAGCAGTACTGTACCTGCAGGTAAACGTTTTTAAAGGATACTGTTTCAGAATGTTTGTTGTTTTTTCAGATGTATAAATTCAAATTCAAATTTTATTTGTCACAAACGTAAACATACACATGCAGTGAAATGTTTTTTCACGACTGTCCGGCATGTAAACATTTATAAAAAGTATGTGAGAAAGAGATCCATAAAAAATAAAGATAAAAATAAAACTATAGTATCTTAAAAATATAAAAATAGAAAATAAAGTAAAATAAAATATAATATAGATAAATAAAAATATAAAAATATAACATAAATAAAAAATAAAATATGAAAATATAGGTGTAAGAATATGAAAATATAGGTGCAAGTAGATAAATATATATATATATATATATATATATATATATATATATATATATAAATGCAGACATGAACATGAAGGGATCTATGTATATATGGCATATATTGAGGTGATCCAGTGTTTATCAATAAAGTGTCCATGTGCTGGAATAATTGTATAAAGTAACTTGTGCCAGTCCAGTGTCAAAGTGTCAGTTTGTGCAAATGTGCGAGGTTGTGCAAAGTGCTGAAAAGTGATGAAAAAAAGCAGAGAGAGTCCCCGTATCCGTATCAGGTTCTAGGTGTTTCCTGGTTCAGACTCCGAATGGCCAGCGGGAAGAAGCTCCTCCTCATTCTCTCTGTGTTTGCCTTCATGGAGCGGAAGCGTTTCCCTGAACGCAACAGAGAGAAGAGTCCATTGTTGGGATGGCTGAGGTCCTTCACAATCTTCCTGGCTATAAGATCTATAAGACCTATATAAGATCTATAAGACCTAAGTTGGGTTACTATATTTTTTTGGAGAGAAGGTTTTTTTTTTACTAGACACCCATCCATGACAATCAGACTTGTTCAGTCTTTTTCTGATTGTGCTGTAATGAGCATAAACATTTAAAGTGCTTACAGAGGCCTGGAGGTCACATGATGTAGCTGTTTGCTGATGACATTATAACTATGGTCATGGCTGATGATCTTTCCTCTTGGCATGTTATAAATTCTAGCATTTATAGCGCTAGTTACACTTCTTGATGATAACTTAATGTTGTGCATCTCATTAGTAACACTTGACCACTAAATAATCTCCTAATGATTGTGGAAGTTGGAAGGGTGTACTTATTTTTCCCACCTAGGTTCTGAATATTTATTTCTTTAGGGAAAATAACTACATGTTAAAATTTCTTATTTCTTATTTCTTTGTTTTTAAAAGTCCACACAACATTTATTTTAGGCCCTGATAAATAAAAACATAACATGACCTGGAGTTTAATGATGAAATGCTGTGTTGGGCAATGAAGAGACTTAGGAACCTGGGGACACATTTATTACATTTATTACAATATACACAATTAACACAGAAGACACTTTGTAAATCAGCAAAGAATAGCGAGTTGAAGGACAACCAATGTAGCAGGTGGTCCCCTGGGGGGAGAACTAGATGGCAGAAAGAACATATAATGGCTTTTACACCCTACTTTGGATTTACATTTACACTTACATTATTTGGTAGACACCCTTATGCAAGGGGACTTACATTTACTGTACATACATCTGAGCAATTGAGGGTTGAAGGCCTTGCTCAAGGACCCAGTAGGAGTAGCTTGGTTATCCTGTGATTTGAATTCACAACCTTCCATTCCAACACCTTAACCACTGAGCTACCACTTCCCTTTTACCCATTTACCCAATAGCCATGATAATACTGCATAATCCAAAATACATGTTTTCCACAATGTCTTCTCATTTCAAGGTGGAATAAGAGACTGTGCACCAGTGTTAACATGTTATGTTAACATGTTATTGAACTTGAACCTCTGCAGCTAAAGACACATAATATGAGGAAATCAAGGGCTCATAACTAGATTCAAATATAAATAGTTCCAGTACACACTAAAAACACTAGAAGAACAGAACCCACTAATGCAATTCCTTGGAGTTTGGTGTGGAGATATTTCTTATCAGTTGCTTGATTCAGAAGCATAGCAAAGAGCACACAAATGAATGACACCCATCCAGCAGCGTGGCTATGAGCTGAACAGGGACAGGGGAAGAGGGAAAGCAAGCAAAACGAAGCAGTACGTAGACAAACACAGACATGCACACTACCGGCTGCTGGAGCCCAGTCTTGATGCACACCTCTATCCAAAAACTCTGATAGATTACACAGCCTCAGATGTTTCTGTATTTTGAACATACCCAAATTAATAAAGACTGCAATGACTGGTTGGTTCTCCAAATTTCTGACTGGTTGGGAGTGGACAAGGATTTTGGGTGTTGTACAGTCTTATGCAAAAGTTTAGGCACCCCTTGATAAATAACAGATTTTGGTGATTTTTTAATTGAAAAGATGTTAACACAGTCTCTCTTGGAAATGGAAAAAATGCACAATATTTTCAGCAAACATTGATGCATAGTTACTTCTTATGCCATAAATTGAACAAAAATAAAAAATAAAAACATTATTATGGCACTGTGTAAAAGTTTGGGCACTTTAAGAGTTCCAGAGTCTCAGATTCTTTTTACAAGGTTTCAGACCTTAATCAGCTCGTTAGATCTGATGCATGGCAACAGCTGTCATTAGTAAATGCCAATTTCAAAGCTTTACAAATACTTTGACTCTTAAAACCTTGTGCACACACTTGCGGACACTCAACAACCATCCTCTAAGCAGCTGTGTAAGACTCTGAAAATGAAAGTTATTGAAATAGCCTTTATTTGTCACATATACATTACAGCACAGTGAAATTCTTTCTTCGCATATCCCATCCTTGGAGGTTGGGGTCAGAGCGCAGGGTCAGCCATGATACGGCGCCCCTGGAGCAGAGAGGGTTAAGGGCCTTGCTCAAGGGCCCAATAGTGGCAACTTGAACCCCTGATCTTCCGGTCAACGACCCAGAGCCTTAACCAATTGAGCCACCACTGCCCCTATTTTAAATTGATATTTAAATTGATGCCCACAATGCAGGAGAAGGCTACAAGAAGTTTCCACAGTGAGAAATGTAATTAAGAGATGGCAGTTCAGGGGAACTGTGGAGGTCAAGATGAGATCTGGAAGACCAAGAAAACTCTCGGAGAGAACTGCTCGTATGCTGGTCAGAAAGACAAATCAAAACCCCCATTTGACTGCAAAAAACCTGCAGGAAGATTTAGCAGACTCAGGAGTGGTGGTGCACCGTTCCACTGTGCAGCGATGCTTGCACAGGCAAGACCTTCATGGAAGAGTCAGCTGAAGAAAACCTTACCTGCGTCCCCATCATAAAATCCAACGTCAGAAGTATGCAACAGAACATCTACAGAAGCCTGATGCGTTTTGGAAACAAGTGCTGTGGACTGATGAAGTTAAAATAGAACTCTTTGGCCACAATCAGCAAAGGCATGTTTGGAGAAAAAAAGGAGCAGCATTTCATGAAAATAACACCTTGCCAACTATTAAGCATGGGGGTGGATCTATCATGCTTTGGGGTTGTGTTGCAGCCAGTGGCACAGGAAACATTGCACAGGTGGAGGGAAGAATGGATTCCACTAAATACCAGCAAATTCTGGAAGCAAACATCACACCATCTGTAAAAAAGCTGAAGCTGAAAAGAGGATGGCTTCTACAACAGGACAATGATCCTAAACATACCTCGAAATCCACTATGGAATACCTAAAGAGACGCAAGCTGAAGGTTTTGGAATGGCCATCACAGTCCCCTGATTTAAACATCATTGAAAATTTGTGGATAGATCTTAAAAGAGCTGTGCATGCAAGACGACCAAAGAATATTACAGAACTAGAAGCTTTTTGCAAGGAAGAATGGGAGAAAATCCCAAGTACAAGAATTGAAAGACTTTTAGCTGGCTATAAAAAGCGTTTGCAAGCTGTGATATCTGCCAGAGGAGGTGTTACTAAGTACTGATTATGTAGGGTGCCCAAACTTTTGCACAGTGCCACAATAATGTTTTTATTTTTTATCTTTGTTCAATTTATGGCATAAGAAGTAACTATGCATCAATGTTTGCTGAAAATATTGTGCATTTTTTCCATTTCCAAGAGAGACGAGAGAACAAGATGTGTTAACATCTTTTCAATTAAAAAATCACCAAAATCTGTTATTTATCAAGGGGTGCCTAAACTTTTGCATAAGACTGTATTAGGTGTCATGACAATATTGCAAGCTGGCATTTAACGTTTTTAATGTACAATATATTCATGGCATTCATAGTTATATTATTATACTCATGACAATTTATAAAAATGTACTCTAATTTTAGTTCTGCAAGAAACAAAATGGCAAGAAAAACTGCTAGGCCAGAACTGATCTCTCTCCTTGCTCAAGCACTGTGCAGAACTATCTACTTTATCATATTTATTCAATCCCTGAGTTTCCTCACTGTTGCAGTCAACTTCATTTGTTAAAAAATAAGTGCAAACGTGTGATTCATCATAACGCCCTTCTCTGTACACAAACAACAGCACCTCTAATGACATGCCTGTCACATTTCCACACAACACAAGACTCAAACTGTGTCCAACATAGATGGGCCCATTTACAGACAAGAGGTGCAACTGTGACTGGGAAGAAGCAAGTGTGTAATGTATGTAATGTTAAAATATTAATAGAAACACTACAAGCCAATGGAAACCAAATTCATTCATGCTTCTCAAAAAGCTGTTTTGTGTGTACCTGCTCTGAGCAAATCTTTTAGACCTTCCAGAGTATATTTTGATAACACTTACATAGGTGTAAGAATATATCCCCATTGCTAGGAAAACTTGAAAGTAGAAGTCACCTAATTTTATGATTTCCAGAGAAATGTACTGACTAGACATCAATGCAATACATTTATTTAGTCAAATTGTTAAAAATCATCCATCATAAATATGATTAAAGGCATTTCAATTTTTAAACATAAAAGCAGCATTCAGGCCTGAAGTAGCTAAGACCAGATGCGAGGAAAGTGGAAAAGAAGAAGCTGAGTTAGTTTTGTATATTTCCTGAAACATAAATAACTATATCACTGTTCTCCCACAGGTATTCTGTCTGCCAGAATAATGAGGAAGAGACGGCATTGGAAACCTCAGTTTCGTGTATTTAAGCACTGGATAATTGAGAGTTGAGTTTGAGCACGTATAGTAAGATCAGACTCAATGGCGAAAAAAGGGCGCTCCAAAGGTGAAAAACCTGAAGCCATCATCTCTGCCTTACAAGCAGCCAATGAAGATCTCAGGTCCAAACTAACTGACATTCAAATTGAACTTCACCAAGAAAAATGCAAGGTGGGTGCACAAGAGGCAACTTTGAACTATTTAAATATTCTCACATTTGCATGTATATGTTGATTTTTTTTTGTTCAGAATTCTGGTCTTCATATATATTCATTTGTAATTGTATTATAAAATTTCTAAGGTTTTCTATCACACATGAACCATGTAATATGTCTTTCATACATCCAACACTTCGCAAAGACTTTCACATTGGTGAGAAAAGCTAAAAACAATGGGCATGAGCTTTGGCCATACTGTACATTATATGGTATATAGGGACCATGCTCTATCAGACATGGCATGAGATACAAGAATGTAATTATGTAAAGTTGGCAAGGACAATCATGAGTGAGCATTGTATGTAAGTTAGTAAGTCAGTAGCTAAAATGAAACTGGAAGGATACCACGTAAATCAGACATGGTCTTCCACCTAAATGCTTCTCTTTCTTCTACAGGTCAACAAGTTGGAACGTGATAAGACACAGGAGGCCAAGCGCATCCGTGAGCAGGAGCAGCACAGGCACACTGCAGCGCTTACTGAACAGCGGGCACGCTGGCATGAGGAGAAGCTGAAAGAACTGGCAGCACTGCGTGAGTCACTGACACGACAACACGAGCAGGAACTAGGAAGAACTGCCAAGATCAAGGACGGTGAGATCCAGAGGCTACGGTCCGCATTGGCTGCATTGCGGGATGGAACTGGTGAGAAGGTTCGCACAGCACTGACGCTGGAGGCACGTGATGAGGCAAGGCGTTTCTTTGAACAGGAACGTGCAAAACTGTTAAGTGAGATCGCTGAACTGAAGGCTGCAAAGCGTCACACAGATGAGGCACTCAATGCTGCTATCCAGGCAGATAAGACTAAGGCAGTTGATCTGCGATCTGAGCACCAGGCACATCAGGAACAGATCTCCAAGATCAAGTGGGACTGTGAGCGGGACATTCGCCGGCTGGTAAGTGGCCATTTTATTTATTACCTTTGTTCTTTTACAAACCCGACAAAGGGCCCAACATAGTAAAGTTTTCATGATACCTTTATATATATTTAAATATATATATTTTAGTAATAGCTCTTAAAAAACAACATAAAATATTGTGTGATATGTGGTGTAAAGTTTTTTTTTAGCATGTTGGAATTGGCACCTCTGCAGCTTGTTCTGAGTGTTTTAGCCTGGAGATATCATCTGAGCAGGCCACACGCGCACCTGGAATGTCCAGAAAGACAGAATCCACTATATGAACTATTTTGACTATTATTTTCAGACATTGTACAGCTGGCACAAACTACAACACAAATGAAATAAATATATGCAAACAAAAACATTAACAGGCCCAAAATAATATAAAAGGCTATAGATCAAGTCAAGTCAAGAAGCTTTTATTGTCATTTCAACTATATGTAGCTGACACAGTACACAGTGAAATTAGACAACATTTCTTCAGGACCATGGTGCTACATAAAACAAATAAAACAACAGAGCTACAAAACAACACAGACCTAAGGACAGAAAACAGTGTGTGCAACCTAGTGAAAGACAGTGCAAACAGACAATACAAAACAAAACAGTACAGGACAGATACACAAAACACACAATATAGACAGAATAGTGCAGCTCAGTAAACATTCTGCAGTGTATAAGCAGTGCAATGTGCAAAATAGAAAAACTTTAAACAAGAGGGTTCCTGTAAACATATACACATCTGTATAGCAGCAGTTGGTGGCAGTGTGAAATGTGTGTAAACAGCAACAGCAGCAATTGAATAATTTGCAAAAAAAACAGCATGTAAACAGTTATAATATGGGTGGAATTATAAACACGGATGTGTTGAGACTTCATAGAACAGATCAATTCACACAGTTAAATGAGTGTGTGTGTGTGTGTGTGTGTGTGAGTGAGTTTGGTACAAGATTTGGCAGGACCATATCAGTATTTTCTGTGAACTTTTAACATTACTTCAGAAAGTATGTCATATATTCATATTTTACTTTCTTTCTCTGTTTAAACTACAGTATATATAGACAATACATAGAAATTGTATTTCATATAGAAAACATTCACTCTCTGTCCACAAATCTATAAAAAAAAAAATTTTTAAAGATAACAAAAGGGCTTTTCACACTTGAATTGTTAACCCTGGGTCATCTTTTCCCCGGATAAAAAGAATCCTGGGTTATCTCATATGATACCTGGGGTTAACTGTTAAACCTGTGTATTCGTTAATAGACGTTTCACACTGTACATTCCCTAAAGCCTGGGTTAACTTTCTTATTTGCATATTTGCAGTGTCACTGTCACTGATTGGACAAACAGCAGCCAACCTGTTTAGACGGCTTTTCCGGCGTCTTGCCAGTTATTAAAAAAATGCTGTAAGAATAATACCGTCTTCTCGTCACTCCAGTTCACACGCTTTCCGTCTTTTGACATTTTCTTACTTTTCTCTCACCGGCTGCTGTTTACACAACGTGTGTTTCCTTTTACTGACGTGACATAAGCCTGGCTGCTCAATTTCTGATTGGCTGTCCTTTGCCAAGCGTCCAGCAGCAACAAGCAAACACCGCTCCATTTCACACTGAACAAACTTAGCACCGCAATGTGGGGTTAACACCTCAAATGTGGTGCTAACCTTGCTCCAGAGCAGGGTTTCATAACCCTGGGTAAAAACTGGTGCTAACACCTCTTTCAAATTACAGGTATCAAACATTTCTTTAAAAGCGGTGTTTAGAACGACAGTAACCCGAGGTTAAGCGCAGTGTGAAAAGCCCTAAAGTGGCACAAGTATAAAAATGCATTATCAGCTTGATCAAATTAAAGACTGAAACCAGCTGGTGAGGATAGTGGAACATAAAATGGCAAAAAAAAAAAGCCAATATATATATCACAAATATTTGACTATTTTCATCTTCATACAAACTCACATAACATTTAGAAGAGGGTCAAAGATAATTCTGGATACTACAAGACAGATAAACAGAACTGTATTTTCATTTTATCTTGAGTTTATGTTATGTTTATGTAAAGCTTTGTATCAGGACTCTCAAGTACCATTCTTTTACCTTCTCCTCTCCTCCAAAATTATCCTTTACCCTTTAACTTAAGGTGTTTCTTAGTTTTAACTAGGCATCAGTAAAAAGCAAGTGTTTT
Source organism: Hemibagrus wyckioides (assembly GCF_019097595.1). NCBI lineage: Eukaryota > Metazoa > Chordata > Actinopteri > Siluriformes > Bagridae > Hemibagrus > Hemibagrus wyckioides. The sequence goes on from NC_080727.1 coordinate 11,251,588, forward strand.
TATTATCCATGACAGACAAAAAGGCAACTTCGCACCATTTAAAACTAAAGATACACTATATTGCCAAAAGTATTCGCTCACCCATCCAAATAATCAGAATCAGGTGTTCCAATCACTTCCATGGCCACAGGTGTATAAAATCAAGCACCTAGGCATGCAGACTGTTTTTACAAACATTTGTGAAAGAATGGGTCGCTCTCAGGAGCTCAGTGAATTCCAGCGTGGAACTGTGATAGGATGCCACCTGTGCAACAAATCCAGTCGTGAAATTTCCTCGCTCCTAAATAGTCCACAGTCAACTGTCAGCTGTATTATAAGAACGTGGAAGTGTTTGGGAACGACAGCAACTCAGCCACGAAGTGGTAGGCCATCACCAAGTGCAATGCAAAGTGTCGGATGCAGTGGTGTAAAGCACGCCGCCACTGGACTCTAGAGCAATGGAGACGCATTCTCTGGAGTGAAGAATCACGCTTCTTCATCTGGCAATCTGATGGACGAGTCTGGGTTTGGCGGTTGCCAGGAGAACAGTACTTGTCTGACTGCATTGTGCCAAGTGTAAAGTTTGGTGGAGGGGGGATTATGGTGTGGGGTTGTTTTTCAGGAGCTGGGCTTGGCCCCTTAGTTCCAGTGAAAGGAACTCGAGACATTTTGGACAATTCCATGCTCCCAACTTTGTGGGAACAGTTTGGAGCTGGCCCCTTCCTCTTCCAACATGACTGTGCACCAGTGCACAAAGCAAGGTCCATAAAGACATAGATGACAGAGTCTGGTGTGGATGAACTTGACTGGCCTGCACAGAGTCCTGACCTCAACCCGATAGAACACCTTTGGGATGAATTAGAGCGGAGACTGAGAGCCAGGCCTTCTCGTCCAACATCAGTGCGTGACCTCACAAATGCGCTTCTGGAAGAATGGTCAAAAATTCCCATAAACACACTCCTAAACCTTGTGGACAGCCTTCCCAGAAGAGTTGAAGCTGTTATAGCTGCAAAGGGTGGACCGATGTCATATTGAACCCTATGGATTAGGAATGGGATGTCGCTTAAGTTCATATGCGAGTCAAGGCAGGTGAGCGAATACTTTTGGCAGTATAGTGTATGTCACATCACTTTCAGTACAACAATCCACCTCATGAGTGTGGCACTAGACTTCCACAGGAATTAATAAAAACGCTCGGCCACACACACACATACACACACATATACAGGGGTTGGACAATGAAACTGAAACGCCTGGTTTTAGACCACAATAATTCATTAGGATGGTGTAGGGCCTCCTTTTGCGGCCAATACAGCATCAATTCGTCTTGGGAATGACAGATACAAGTTCTGCACAGTAGCCAGAGGGATTTTGAGCCATTCTTCTTGCAGAATAGTGGCCAGGTCACTATGTGATGCTGGTGGAGGAAAATGTTTCCTGACTTGCTCCTCCAAAACACCCCAAAGTGGCTCAATAATATTTAGATCTGGTGACTGTGCAGGCCATGGGAGATGTTCAACTTCACTTTCATGTTCATCAAACCACTCTGTCACCAGTCTTGCTGTGTGTATTGGTGCATTATCATCCTGATACACGGCACCGCCTTCAGGATACAATGTTTGAACCATTGGGTGTACATGGTCCTCCAGAATGGTTCAGTAGTCCTTAGCCCAAGATTTTCGCTGCTGGCACCATTGAAACCGACATTTGGCATTGGCACGAGTGACCAGAGGTTTGGCTATAGGAGCCCGGCCATGTACGTTGACCCTGTGGAGCTCCCAACGGACGGTTTTGGTGGAAACAGGAGAGATGAGGTGCACATTTAATTCTGCAGTGAGTTGGGTAGCTGTGGTTTTATGTTTTTTGGATACAATCCGGGTTAGCACCCGGACATCCCTTTCAGACAGCTTCCTCTTGCGTCCACAGTTACTCCTGTTGGATGTGGTTCGTCCTTCTTGGTGGTATGCTGACATTACCCTGGATACCGTGGCTTTTGATACATCACAAAGACTTGCTGTCTTAGTCACAGATGCGCCAGCGAGACGTGCACCAACAATTTGTCCTTTTCTGAACTCTGATATGTCACCCATAATGTTGTGTGCATTGCAATATTTTAAGCAAAACTGTGCTATTACTCTGCTAATTAAACCTTCACACTCTGCTCTTACTGGTGGAATGTGCAATCAATGAAGATTGGCCACCAGGCTGGTCAAATTTAGCCATGAAACCTCCAACACTAAATTGGCCAGTGTTTCAGTTTCATTGTCCAACCCCTGTATATATATACACTATATTGCCAAAAGTATTCGCTCACCCATCCAAATAATCAGAATCAGGTGTTCCAATCACTTCCATGGTCACCGGTGTATAAAATCAAGCACCTAGGCATGCAGACTGTTTTTACAAACATTTGTGAAAGAATGGGTCGCTCTCAGGAGCTCAGTGAATTCCAGCGTGGAACTGTGATAGGATGCCACCTGTGCAACAAATCCAGTCATGAAATTTCCTCGCTCCTAAATATTCCACAGTCAACTGTCAGCTGTATTATAAGAACGTGGAAGTGTTTGGGAACGACAGCAACTCTAGGCCACGTAAACTGACGGAGCGGGGTCAGCGGATGCTGAGGCGCATAGTGCGAAGAGGTCGCCAACTTTCTGCAGACGCAATCGCTACAGACCTCCAAACTTCATGTGGCCTTCAGATTAGCTCAAGAACAGTGCGCAGAGAGCTTCATGGAATGGGTTTCCATGGCCGAGTAGCTGCATCCAAGCCATACATCACCAAGTGCAATGCAAAGCGTCGGATGCAGTGGTGTAAAGCACGCCGCCACTGGACTCTAGAGCAGTGGAGACACGTTCTCTGGAGTGACGAATCGCGCTTCTCCATCTGGCAATCTGATGGACGAGTCTGGGTTTGGCGGTTGCCAGGAGAACGGTACTTGTCTGACTGCATTGTGCCAAGTGTAAAGTTTGGTGGAGGGGGGATTATGGTGTGGGGTTGTTTTTCAGGAGCTTTTATATTTTATATATAGCTTTTATACAATTTTATATTGAATATATGTATTTACTTATTTTATAAAATAAGTAAACCTTGTGGACAGCCTTCCCAGAAGAGCTGTATATATACACTATATTGCCAAAAGTATTCGCTCACCTGCCTTGACTCGCATATGAACTTAAGTGACATCCCATTCCTAATCCATAGGGTTCAATATGACGTCGGTCCACCCTTTGCAGCTATAACAGCTTCAACTCTTCTGGGAAGGCTGTCCACAAGGTTTAGGAGTGTGTTTATGGGAATTTTTGACCATTCTTCCAGAAGCGCATTTGTGAGGTCACACACTGATGTTGGACGAGAAGGCCTGGCTCTCAGTCTCCACTCTAATTCATCCCAAAGGTGTTCTATCGGGTTGAGGTCAGGACTCTGTGCAGGCCAGTCAAGTTCATCCACACCAGACTCTGTCATCCATGTCTTTATGGACCTTGCTTTGTGCACTGGTGCACAGTCATGTTGGAAGAGGAAGGGGCCAGCTCCAAACTGTTCCCACAAAGTTGGGAGCATGGAATTGTCCAAAATGTCTTGGTATGCTGAAGCATTCTGAGTTCCTTTCACTGGAACTAAGGGGCCGAGCCCAGCTCCTGAAAAACAACCCCACACCATAATCCCCCCTCCACCAAACTTTACACTTGGCACAATGCAGTCAGACAAGTATCGTTCTCCTGGCAACCGCCAAACCCAGACTCGTCCATCAGATTGCCAGATGGAGAAGCGCGATTCGTCACTCCAGAGAACGCGTCTCCACTGCTCTAGAGTCCAGTGGCGGCGTGCTTTACACCACTGCATCCGACGCTTTGCATTGCACTTGGTGATGTATGGCTTGGATGCAGCTGCTCGGCCATGGAAACCCATTCCATGAAGCTCTCTGCACACTGTTCTTGAGCTAATCTGAAGGCCACATGAAGTTTGGAGGTCTGTAGCGATTGACTCTGCAGAAAGTTGGCGACCTCTTCACACTATGCGCCTCAGCATCCGCTGACCCCGCGCCGTCAGGCCTACCACTTCGTGGCTGAGTTTCTGTCGTTCCCAAACACTTCCACGTTCTTATAATACAGCTGACAGTTGACTGTGGAATATTTAGGAGCGAGGAAATTTCACTTGTTGCACAGGTGGCATCCTATCACAGTTCCTCGCTGGAATTCCTGAGAGCGACCCATTCTTTCACAAATGTTTGTAAAAACAGTCTGCATGCCTAGGTGCTTGATTTTATACACCTGTGGCCATGGAAGTGATTGGAACACCTGATTCTGATTATTTGGATGGTTGACCGAATACTTTTGGCAATATAGTGTATGTAAGTAAGTGTGTCCAAACTCTAATCACAGCCATTAGCAGCCATTTAGCACTTTGCATTCTATGGATTTGGCCTTTTTATGAAGTTTTGTGGGCTATGCACATACCAAATGCACATCACCTGTGAGATGTATGCACCCCATTATAATCATTATTAATCAATATAAAGGTACAAATACAAAGAAAATCTTTTTATTTGTTTGTTTGTTTTATTAAAGGAATTGGACAGTACATTTGAAGACAAGATACACTGAATTGCCTTATTTGCTGCCTTTTAGTTTAAAAAAAGAACAAAATACCAAACAAGAGGGAAAAAAACAAAAAACCCAACCCACCCCCAACCCCCCCACATCATATACACATAAATGTAACATAACATTGCGCTGAACAAAAGGTAACTTACCACAGTTATGTCACCACAATTAAGACATAAGCCCATGCATGTTAAAAAGGTGACAGAATTATAAATCAGACAAACTGTGAAAAAGAGCCGCAATATCAAGGAAAAAAGAAAAGGGGCAAAGAAATAACAAAGATCGATATATACATGTACATTCATACATACACAAACACATGTCTGCATAACAAATTATCTGCTAGGTAATTCCTTCAGATTTCTGAAGTATGACAAAATGAGTTTCCATTTTAAGTAAAACGTATTTACTGAGCCCTTCAGTGTAAATTTGACCTTTTCTAGTTTTAGAAACAACATCACATCTTCCAGCCAGCTTGTAGCTGATGGAGGGGTAGAGGATTTCCAGCTTAACAAAATTCTCTGATGAGCAAGCAGAGAAGTAAAAGCAATGATGTCCCTCTGACTAGTAGTCAAAGTGGCATTTGTTGTATCATCTGGTGTTCCAAAAATTGCTATTGAAGGACTGGGCCTCAACATAAGCCCAAGAGCATCACTGAGGGTCCTAAAAACCAAAGCTTACTATTTATCTAGTCCAGGGCAAGACCAAAACATGTGTACCAGGGTAGCTGGAGAATGAGAGCATCGATCACAAGAAGCATCCAACCCAAGATATATACCAGCAAGCCTATCCTTACTTATATGTACCCTATGCAAAACTTTAAATTGTATAAGCCGTAATCCAGCAGAGGGTGATGATGAGTGGATCCTTTTAAGTGCCTCAGATCCTTCTAAAAGGCCTCAGATAGCTTTATGCCCAGATCTGCTTCCCATCTAGACTTTATTTTATCCAGGCTATGGTTTTCAAAAGACATTAGGTGAGAGTACAATATGGAGATCAGCCCTTTAGTACTAAAACTGAGAGTAAGGTTATCTAAAACCGAGGCAGGAGGAAGATCAGGAAAGGAAGGGAAATTATCTTTAACAAAGTGATGAATCTGAACATATCCATAGAGGTGCTTACTTGGGAAGTCATAGGTTCTGCAAATTTCTTCAAAACTTTTAAATAAACCATTGGTATACAGGTCTTTGAAGCATGTCAAACCACTGACTGCCCACTGTCTCAATGACGAATCCGATGTAGAAGGGAGAAATAAATGATTCTTATAAATAGGGCCCAGAATTGATGCTGATGTCAACTTATAGTGGTAGCGAAACTGGTGAAAGATCCTAAGAGTAGAAAGCACTATGGGATTGGATGTAAAAGAGGCTTTGAAGGGTAAAGAAGAGTATACTAAAGCTGGGAGAGATGATGTGTGACATGTTTGTGACTCAATTGAACACCAATTTGTTTCAGGGCAGTGAAGCCAGTATAGTATCTTTTCTATGTTGGATGCCCAGTAATAATGAATAAAACTTGGAAGACCCAATTAGACCACCTATTGACCCTCGGTGTTCTGTTTTCCCAGATAAAGGAGGATATATAGTGATTCATTAATCGAAAAAAAGACAGAAAAAAGGCAGAAAAACTGGTAAAGATTGAAACAGATAAATAAACTTTGAAATTATTGTCATTTTGACCGAATATATTCTTCCAGCTAAAGCGAGGGAAAGACTATGCCACCTCTCCAACTTGGCCCTCATCTCTTTTAACAGAGATTTATAGTTCAACAAGGACGAGAAAGAGCGTGTCATATTTATTCTGAGATACTTAAAGCCTTCAGAGGATAAACTAAAAGGCAGTAATTCCTGTTTAAGGCTAAATTGTTAATGGGAAAGCATTCACTTTTATGAAGATTTAATTTATAACCTGAAAAAGTTACAAACTGATCCAACAGTGATATAATAGTGGGGCAGCTAGTTATGGGATCACTAACGTAAAGCAAAAGGTCATCCACGTACAAAGACAAACGATGTTCGACATCCCCCCTTTTAAGTCCTCGAAACAGCGTGGTTCAGTGCCGCCAATAAAGGTTCAATTGCAATTGCAAAGAGAAGTTGGGATAGTGGGCATCCTTGACGAGTACCTCTTGTTAGTGGGATGTAATCAGACCGAAAATAATTGGTTTGAATGGATGCCAAAGGTGAATGGTAGATAAGTTTAACCCAAGATACAAACGTCTTGCCAAAACCAATTTTTTCCAAAGCTGCAAACAGATATGGCCATTCAATTAGATTGAAAGCCTTCTCCGCATTCAAAGATACAATTATCTAAGGACTTGGGGAAGGACCAGCCTCGTACATTATGTTGGCTAGTCTACGTATATTAGAAAAAGAGTGACGATTCTTAATGAATCCTGTTTGATCGTCTGAAATTATTGTAGGGAGGACATGTTCTAAGCCACAGGCTAGCACCTTAGCTAAAATTTTTATATCTGCATTTATAAGAGAAATAGGATGGTATGATCCACATTGAGTAGGGTCCTTGTTTTTTTTAAGAAGAAGTAAAATAGATGTCTCTGAGAAAGTTGGTGGCAAGGATACAGATTCCAGACACTCTTTAAACACTTCAAGCAGAATTGGCAGAAGTTTACACGACGCGTAAACTTCAAGCAGAAGTTTTTCCCTGAACTTCGTATAAAATTCAATAGGGCCTGGAGATCTACTACTTTTCATCGCCCTGATAAGAAGAGTAGGATATTATCTGGCCCCTCATATAAGCCTTTAGAGTTTCTCAATGTAAGGAGTAGGACACTGAGTCTGTTTTATTAGTCTCAAGAAAAGTATCTATACTGGTCAAGATGAAGTCACAGAATTTTTCGCTGGATAGCAGGAGTTTCCACTGTGGTCGTTCCCTGATATTTAAAGGAAAGGGTAGGTCTAGCACAACAGGTGCATGGTCTGATATAACTATAGCTGAGTAGTCAATTTGCTTAACCATTGAAATAAGTAGGCTATCTATAAAGAAATAATCTAACCTGGAAAAGGAATGGTGGACATGGGAGTAAAAAGAGTTTAAAACTGCTTAATTGATGGGTTAAGGAATCTCCATGGGTCCACACAACCATTCTGCTGCAGAAATGTAGAGAAAGCCTTAGCCGTATCTGAAGTGCTGCTACTAACTGTAGATCTGTCGAGCAAGGGGTCAATGGCACAATTTAAGTCTCCCGAAAGTATCAGATGGTGAGTATTAAGCTTGGGAATTAATGAAAAAAGCTTGTTTGCATATTGGTCATCATCCCAATTGGGTGTATAAACATTTACTATAACAACTAGTGGTTGAAAAAGAGAACCAGAGACTATAATAAAACTATTAGAATCACTAATTATGTCAGGTGGTGTAAACTGTATTCTCTTGTTAACCAAAATTGCCACACCCCTGGATCTGCTATTAAAGTTTGAATGAAAAATGTGACTGACCCATGATTTACGGATTCTATTGTGGTCTTCCGATCTGAGATTATACATCTTTTTGTGTATACCCATAAGGACCTAAGCTAAATTGTTAACCAGATCTTTACAATGTGTTTCTTGAAGAAATACTACAGTCAAACCTTGCTTAACGAGCACCTCCCATAACGAGTGATTCACATAACGAGCAAAACAAATTGAAAAAAAAATGACTCACTTAACGAGCGACGTTTCGCATAATGAGTGACGACAAGACAACGTGAGGTGGCTTCTCGGCTATCAGTCTGTGATTAGCGCTCGTTCCACGTTACAAATGTGCACTACAAATTTATTTAATGATAATGCTGTGTCACATTTTCGCCAAATTTTTAAGCGTAGGCAAAACCAAATGTCTCTAGACAGCTTTTTAGTAAAAAAGGATGCTAAAGAAACTGCCAATAGTGCCAGTGCTTTTAAAAGATTTAAAGCTAGTGAGTCAGTCGAGACTGCAGCAAGTGAAGTAGAATCTCCCTTGGTGGAAGAGTCTCCTCCTTTCCCCCCAATAACCCTCCTCCCCTCCTCCTCCCCTCTGTCTCCCTCGTGCCAGGAGCTACCTTCTTCGTATGTTACAACCGGATTTATTTCTTTTTATTTTGTTGAATATTTATACTTTTTCAGGTTCATTTATATAAATAATTGTTATGCTCGTTAAGCAAGGTTCCACTGTATATCTGGTTTAAAATGTTTAAGATGGGGAAAAAAAACCCTGACATTCCATGACAAAAACCTCACAGGATGGCTTCCGTCATCTTTACCACCTATATTAACTATGTAATATAATAATCAATGGTATGCAGGGCATATTTGTGACAATGAACTGTAAGTGGGGAGGTCCGACAACAACCAGCACAATGTGTAGTAACTAGAGTAAAATGCAAACCCTCCCTCCCAACACCCAAACCAAACATGAACATCAACAAAACAAAAGAACAACATACCCCAACTGAAGATAATCGCAGATGTAGCAAAACAGTAAACTTCCGAAGTGTGCAAAATAACAAATATCAAAGTCCTATATAGTGTGGGTAAAGCTTCCGCCTACCAAAAGTTAGGAACAAATTGTCACCTTTCGGAAATTTTATCCGGCTAGTAATAAGCATGGATTGGAGAATAAAAGGATACGCATTAGTCAAAGTCAGGTCCAAGTTCGTTTGAAGAGAACAGACAATATATCCGACCCGTAAGTGTAGAGAGATTAATTTCACCTTAATTATCACCTCAATGAGAGGAAAATCGCTGGCTTCCTCTGGTTTGTCAAAGCAGAGCGTTTTCCCTTCGCGGAAGATGCGTAACCTTGCCGGGTACAGGAGGGCGAATTTGACTCCTTTCTCATAGAACTGTGATTTCACGTCCTTAAATGCCGCTCGCTTTTTACCCAGCTCGGCACTAAAATCCTCATGAAAAAACACCCTGTGCCCACAAAAACACACCTACTTATTTTGTCTGCTAAATCAAAAGATATGGTTCTTGTCCTGAAAAAAATTAAAGTGCACCAAGAATACCCTGGGTCTGCTCTGACTGGCCTTAGCCTCGTAATTTAGCTTGGGCCCGATTCAGTGCGCTCATGAATAATGAGATGTCTCGCGAAAAAATCCTTTCCCAGTACTTACACAAAAAAATCTGTCATGAATTTAACTGGGTCTGATCCCTCAAGCTTTTCGGGAATGCCCACCACTCTCATATTGGATCTCCGTGAACGGTTCTCTAAATCATCTAGCTTCTCCTCTAGATACTCGTTTTCCTTCCATAGCGCGTCCACAGAGGCCTCAACGTTTACCAGCCTGTCACTATAATCACCGTCCTCTATCGCGCGAAGACGTGGGTCATGGTCTTCGTAGTGTGATTTTACTTGTTCTAGAGTTGTGTTCACAGGTGACAGAGCATCTGCTAGTTCAGTTTTTAGAAGTGAGTGGACTACTTGTGCCATGTCCAATACGATTGCTGAACTAAGCCTTTCGAGGTCATCTGGTAGAGCAGGCGAATCCCTGGGGAGAGGCACGGGGTTGTCGGACTTGCCGGAGGCCTCGCCATCTCTATCTCCGTATTTTGCAGTTGCAGTCTAGATGCCATAACGTTATTTAACTATGTTCCAATGTTGTTCAGAACACCAGCTAACTGATTTAAGGTAGAGTATATATCAGTTATACACTGTGAAATAATTAAAGTAGGTTGGGAGCCGAAAAAATAACACCTATTCACTCCATGCTTAAATCAGAAGTTCCAAGAACAAAATCAGTTTTGACAAATTTTTGTATGTCCATCATACACTTTTTACTTAGTTGTGGATACATCTGAATACAAGAATGATCTCAGGAGCCAGGGATGGATGTTTTTAGTGCTTGGCCTGCTGCCTTTACAGAGATTTGTGAACATGTTAGTTCATTTGCTGAGATCTTTCAGTGGTGCCTATTTCTCAATTTTTCAGTTATTTGTTCAGACTTTTGTCATTTCTTGAATTTGCAGGTATTGATAAAGAAATTCAATATTTGATTTTATTCAAAACATATTTGGGCCAGTGACAAAAAAAATCCATTTCCATTAATAATAGCATTGAAAAAATGTAATGCCCTGGGATAATGCAGATCACACTGTCAGTTCTAAATCTCTGGGAATGGTGACTCTGGTCAAAATACAAGAGAATTCATTGTGAACTGTCTTGCAACCTTTCAGGTAGATGAAATCAAAGCAAAAGACAGGACAATTTTCTCTTTGGAGAAAGAGCTGGAGACCACTACAGGTTTCCTGCAGAAGTTACAGCTTCAGAAGGATGCACTGGATGAGCAGCTTTTTCTTGTGAAGGAAGCAGAATGTAATCTTGGAAGTCCGAAAAGAGAGATCCCTGGAAGAGCTGGCGATGGAGCAGAGCACTGTGGGAGCCCGGTAAGGAGTTGCAAACCTTCATTTAATGAATTCTAAAAGCTATATGCTCCCTATGAATAAAAATGCTAATTGATAAAACACATAGCAGTAATTTAATAGTACAAAAAGAACAAATAGGAGATGTTAATTATTGTATTTCAGTATCTGTCCCAGATTAAAATCTGTTTACACACTGATGCATTGGAGACACATGCATTTAAGGTCTGAAAAAGTTTTCCCTCTATGTGTAAGCATCCTTTTATTTAGGCAAAACAGAACATGAGAGTCTGAACTCATTTTGAATAAGCTGCTGGTGGACAGATTCATTTATGGACGATTCATAGTCATTTAATTGACTATGCTGTAGGACTGTGCTGCTTTTTCGAAGTCTAAATACTATCATGTTCTTGACCTGTAGAATTGTTAAGATTCATAATCTGTATATATTCCTGATTGAATTATACTGCTATATAGTCCAAATGATTTCTAAATAATACTTATATCATAATTATAAAAACAGAAATCACTTTCTTCCATTACATTATGAACAATATTTAGTTATGTGAATATTTAATCTTAATATTAAACCTAATCTTAACATAAACTCAATTTGTATTAAGACCTTAAATGTCATTACATAATTTGGGTGCCTAAAGACATAAGCATGCAAAGATGACATTAATGTGTCTATGCTTAAAAGTTTATTTTCTAAAAAAAAACACTTGACATGTATAGTCAATCAAATCTATTTATATAGCACTTGTAAAAACAACTTCTGTTGTCACTTTCTATATACTTTTTTTATGTAAATATATTACTTTATATTTGCTGTCTCATATGCACAGGAAATGAGGAGGAATCAAAGACGTGTTGCTGAACTGAACTCCACTATTCGGAAGCTGGAGGACCGTAACACACTTCTAGTGGATGAAAGAAATGAACTAGTATGTCAAATTCCTAAAATTATTTTGTGAACATGGAAGCAAGGCAGTAACTGAAAAAATGGGTAATTGCTGCTGTGCTGTTTTTTGCTCCCTCTTTCTCAGCTAAAGCGAGTGCGGGAAGCAGAAAAACAATGTAAGCCGATGCTGGACAAGAACAAGCTTTTGAATAAGAAGAATGATGAGCTGACTCAGTCTCTCCAACGCATGGAAGAGAAGCTTAAGTCCTTGACCAAAGAAAATCTGGAAATGGCAAGTTCCTTCACATACTCGCAGTATAGATCTACATACACAGATAAACTCCTTTCCCATTCCATATTTTTGATGTATGAAAGTACATAATGTCAAAGTCCACTAGTCAGTGAATTGTCTGGCTGACCAAGTTTAGGTTGTGTAATGGAAGCGCTGTAAAGACCATTTTAATTACTCTGGCCTAATGTGATTGCTGTGTGCTGACAAACAAACAGAACAAAGCCCACTCCCACTTCTGTATAGAGCACTCTATAGAGAGACATTGTATAAGGAGACATCAGACTGAGGACAGTTACTGGGTCGAAATATAGTGTGCTATTTACACTATATAATTTATCCACTGAGATTTCAGAAGATGCTACAAAATGGTTTACCCTGAACAGAAACAGCAGCCATCTTCTGCTTTATGTTTGTTTGCAATTTTGTAGATATAAGTAGAGATAACTTGAAGTTATAGTAATATTTATTTATTACTGTGGACATGTATTAAAAGATCATGAATAAAATTACACGTTCAAATGTGAAATTAAATGCCTTTTCACTGCAACATTTAGTAACGCACTTTATTTCATCTTTTGGTTCAGAAAGAGAAAATTACTTCACATCCACCACTAAAGAAACTGAAATCTTTGAATGACTTGGACCAGGCTCAAGATGAACAAGAAATTGAGTTCCTCAAGTTGCAGGTTCTTGAGCAGCAGAGCATGATCGATGAGCTAACCAGAGTGAGTAACTACATCAGGTTATTGGTAATTTTATTTCCCATGCATGTTATGTCTGTAATGTTTGGTAAAAAAAAAAAAAAGGCATTCTCTTTTTTTAAATGCTTTCAATATTGTGTATATGAATGTACAATGGTCTCTAGACTGTATGATAGATTTTAGGATTTGGAGTATTTGAATCTGGAAATCCTACAAAATACAACACCTGACACATTTTTACACTTGGGTCAGGCTTGGATTTCAGCCCTGTGAGATATGAGCACATGCTGCTGTATAGTTGCAGATGTGGAATGCAGTGATGACACAGGTCTGGAATTAATTCTGGTGTATAATACAGTGTATAGTAGTGGGCACAATGGTCTGGTTCAGTATTATTTATGGAAAATATTGAAGGTTGAATACTCTGTCTCAGACCCCCCCCCCTATGTTGCAACATGTATTTTGTTTCAGTGTGTGTCTTGTTTCCACCCTTGTATTGTCACAAGTAGTCACACCATGAAATTAGGTTAAATTTAGTTAATTTAGTTTACGCAGCATACCTGTCAATACAGAACCATTGGTTCATGTTCACAGTTGTCTGATTTTGATCCTAGTTTTGCTCATGTTTTTGTTTGTTGTCTTTGCCTTCAATGTCCTCTTTGTTGATTGCCGGACCTACTGCTTGTTTTTGGATTTGGATATTGTCTTATGTTTTGGCCTGTTTGCCTTCGTTATTGTTATTGTTAATAAATACTCTTTCACATGCACTTGCATCTGCCTCCACAAATCCACAAATACTTTGTCTGCAAAATGGATGCAACAGCATGAAATCACGCCAGGATTTCATCTACCTCTTCTTTCAGTGGTGGTTTGACCTCAAACCCCCAGTCGCCTCTGATGGCATTTACGATTCGCTCAAGGGATTTTTTCAGCCTTTTGGAGCCTTTTGGAACCCAAGTCCTAAGACTGGGGTTACTCTTATCCCATATCACATATCATAGCTCCTGGTCATCAAAAGAAGCCGGGGTGGCCTCTTCCACTTCTTAGCTGACATGGCAGCCACCAGCTCTGAGCTTCATTTCTTGTTCCACAACGAAGCTGACGTGGCGGTCTGAAGTACACACCAAATATTTCAGCCGGTCCAATTTTACACTGCATTGGATTTGCTGTGAGTCCCTCCCATCTTAAAGAATCTCAGGACAGCTCTCAGATGTTATATATGCTGCTGCCAATCATTATGTTACAATTACTGTGAACAAAAATGCCATCTAAATAAGCAAATACATTGTACAGGAAGAGCATACTGTCCCTGAGACAAGCCAAGGGTGAAAATATTGGTGTAACTCAAATAGAATGGAAAAGGCTGTTTTTTCTTGGAATATTGGTGTCAACAGAATCCTTGGTTAATCTAGTTTCGAATAAAAGCCAGCCACTGCTAGCTTGCCAATGCGACGAGACTCTGCACTACATAGGTCTAACTTTGATTGAACTTTGATTGGATTGAACTGCCGGCTGACTGACCCCAAAACCACTGGATATGTGTCCTGGACAATATATTGGACTACATCCGACTTCAGCAGACTACGCAGCATGAATTTAGAGACTGCTATTGTTGTTGTTTTGTTTTGTTTTTTACACTGAGACATGGCTCAGCGACAGAGTTCCATGTAGACGGGCTCACCTCATTTGGTGCTAGCAGAAATGCAGCTCTGTGGGGTAAGGCTTGTGGTGGTGGCTTGTGTTTTTACATCAGTAAGGAATGGTGCAAGAACTTTCTAATTACTCATCGCTGGTGCAGTTTGTGACTGTTAGATACAGACCATTTTATTTACCACTGGACTTCATCACTGTGCTAATGCTAAGGAGGCACTGTGTGAACTCTATTAGGCTTTTATTAATTTTATTTGTAATTTCAGCAATCTCCATAGTTGTTTTCTTTGCTTGATGCAGACCAATAATTTGACCCTTCTAAAACAGAGTTATATCTTTTCCATGTGCACAGGGCAGTGTTGAATAAAAGCTAGCTGCATCTAACTGGTCAAGCAGTTTGGTATTTGGTATGCATCAAATTTTGACACCATGTTGACTTTTCTAAAGTCAAAAGCACTTGGTGTTGGGTTTAGTGGAAGCTGGCAAAAGAATTTATGATTTCACAGAGTGGAGAAGCTTCCATGTTTATCCTCCTTGATCCTCGGTTTCTGCACCACTGTAGAACCCAGTGTGTATGAGTGTGACGTAAGACTTTGGAGGCAGGCAGAATTTTGGCAGTTTATACTAATGCCCAGCTCATAAAATTGGTTACAAACCATAAAAATACATTTTACTATATTACCAAATATTAACTTAAATGAATGCTTATAAATCCAAACATTTATGCAGTTGCATTTAAATATCAGTTTATATATATTTATTAATTATTCTGTTACCACTAAGCTGTCCTATCCATCAACTAAAGCTAGGGTTTTTATGGTACATTTTGATTTCTGTTTGCTAGGAAATTTTAGCAATGTTTGCACCTTTGCTTAAAAAAACAAAACAAAAAAAAACATTTTTGTGTGACTGGTTTTAGGATAGAGAAAAACTTCTCAGGAAGAAGCGGCATAAACGAAGCAGGCCTATTAAGGTATGATGTCATGTTTGTTTTTGTTGCTTTTCTGTTGTGTCATAATGATAAATTAAGAATTTTTTTCTGAAAGTAGGGGCTGTAATAAAAGCAAGTAAGTGGCTTAATTTCTCTAATGATTATCAGAAATATTTATAATGGCATTATATCCTGGAAATTATATTTCTACCTGACAGGAGCAAAATAAGTGTCCACAATGGCAAATCTTTGTAGATAGGAAAGTGATATAAACCCTTTCTATTTGCATTGACACCAAGGCATTGTCCTGCAATCATGAGCATGTACTAACATGGGAAGGGGTTTACTTTGTCTGTTTCCATATGTATAACGTACTCCATAAGTAACGGAGATAATAAAAAATGACCTCTCAATGTTTACTAAAAATCTGTGCCTCCTTTTCAGAGGCATATTGTTGTGGACACTTTCTATGGATATGACGAAGAGTCAGTGGATTCTGAGACCTCCTCTGTGGCCTCTTTACGTATGGATCGTACTCCAGCCACACCAGATGAAGAACTGGATGAGGTAAGAATTCAACAATGTATGCTTTAACATATTTTCGATAGGTATCATTAGATGGCATAGCATGGCATTAGATGTTCCATGGACATTTTCTCTCATAGACTTATCAAGGTCATTTTGAAATGTTGTGTAAACCAAAACTGTAGGTGTAATAGATGTATATTACCACTGGGCTGCATTAGATTTGAGGTTTTTGAGGTTCAGCCTCAACTGTTCACTGCAATAAACAGTCAGATGAATGGCAGAATGTCTTCAACACCACTGTAGTTGCACTGACTTACTACTACTATACATTTCCTGTGCACATTGTGGTACATTTCCTTTCTTCTCATTGCGCCTTGTGACAACTTTTTAGTTCTTAATGTTATATTAGACTTATCAGGTTCTTTTTCACTGTCTTTGCTCTTATTTTTCATTTCTTTTTCTCATGTATGTTCATGTATGTTCTGTGTTATGCCTTTATTTTTTCTTTAAAACGACACCATTCATTCTGCCTTTACACTGTTACTTCACAAACCTCCAAGTCTCTTGCAGTGAATTAGTGTTTTTTGCAGTGTCTGGCCAACGAGGAGTCTGAACTGCGCTTCAGGCAGCTGACACGGGAGTACCAGGCCCTTCAGAGAGCTTACGCCCTGCTGCAGGAGCAGAAAGGTGGCATTTTTGATGCTGAGATGGAAGCCAAGGTAATCTGTATGTTTAGATTAAAACTTCCTTTTGAAAGTTGATTTTATGGTTATGTGTGCAATCTATTTCGCCAAGGTTCTTTTGTTACGGTCCTTAAAACATGTTCACTGCACAAAGCTGTGTGCCATATCTTTGCAAGCAAGGCAAGCTTAGCCATTGTCATCTATACCCTTCCAATCAGTTTCTATGTGCCTTTTATATGATTTTTTCTTTTATTTGTGTCCGCACCTTCTTTTAATCACCATAGTCAGCTTTTACTCTGTCCAGTGTCTCAGACATTACATTCAAAAGCACTTTATGAGGATGGGCTAGCTGAAACTTTTAATACAATATTTTAAAAGATTTTTTAATGAAGAAGAATTGATGTATTTTTACAGGCTCATGAGCAGCTCCAAGCTGATGTGCAGAGGTATAAAGCAAAAATTGAGGACCTAGAGAAAGAGCTTGCTTCCAAAGGACAGGTGAGTGAAGTTTAGACTATTGCCAAATTTAATAGTCAGTTAGTAAAGTGGGTGAGAACTGTTAATTCGCATTGCATATGTTTATTTTACACGTACATAGACGCTTATCTTTTACTATAACTTGTGGGAATATTATTAATGATCTTGATTTATGCCAACACCTAACCTTAACCAAAAGGAATAAAATGCCCACACACACATGGGCACACAATCATGGGCCCACACACTGCACAAATGTGGACACACACAAACATTAAAAACTTTTTTCTGGTTTTGGATAATTGTTCTACGTAACGTTACTGTGTTTTGGCTCAATTTTTGAAACATTAGTCTCATTAGGTCCCAATTATTGCAACTGGAGCTTGAACAGACATTGTCACAAGTTGATATTGATTCTCTAGTGATTTAAGTCTTTTCTGATTTGCTGTTTGTTTTTTCTTCTTTGTTTGACACTTTTTTTAGTTGTGAAGTTACAAGCTTTTTTTGTGAATTCACTTTTTTCAGAATGTTTCACACCGTTAACACAACACAGGAATTTGTGAAAAGGTTTTTTACTGAAACATAATCCAGAAAAACTGTTTACCTACAAACAGAAAAAACTGCAGTTCTGTCATAGAAGATTTCACTTAGCTAAATGCATTAGAAAGTGCTTCTGGGCAATTTATGCTAGTTCACTGAATATACACTTCTCACAAAAAGTTGAGGATATTTGGCTTTCGGGTGAAATTTCAGGATGCACCTAAAATGCACTATAACCTTTACAGGTGAAGTTAATTTGACCTTCTCTACACTTTTGAATGCACATGTCCAACTGTTCAGTGTTTCAGTACTTTTTGCATAAACTTGCTGTTCTCTAACAAGGTGCTTAACGGCAAAATTCACAACTGGTGTTTGATCCATGAATCGACCAATAAATTTTCTGGTTCAATTAGAATTGGTATTTAAACAGTCCTCTTCATCATGCTGTTCACATTTTGACATCATGAGACCAAGACGACACCTAACAATTGATCAACAGTACCTCGCCACTGCGAGGTTTCAAACAGGATGTTCTCAGAGGGAAGGGATGTTCTCCAAGCTGCCCCCTGATGATCGTTGTTCATGTTGAAACCTGTCATCGGCTTCATTCCCATCAACACTGAAGTTTACTCTCCAGTTTCTGCTGGTATGAGTTTTTACAGTCCTTCAGTCTTGTCTTCAGTTGCTGCTGTATCCTTATAAGTTCTATCCTGTCTCCAGTCTTCTTCTTGTTCACTAGATCTTTAAGGTCACTGGTGATCCAGGGTTTATTGTTTGGATAACAGTATATGATTCTAGTAGGGATAATAGTGTCATGGTGAAAGTTAATGTCTATGATGCAGTAGGTGATACTGTTATTGTCATCCCCATTTGGTTCAGAGAGTACACTCCACTCTGTGGTCACAAAGCAGTCCTGCAGGGTCTCATTGGCTTCCTGTGTCCATTTTCTTACCGTCTTTGTCTTTGAACTGCAGGAACATACAGAAGTGGTAAAATGATGAGATTGTGATCTGAATTACCGAGTAGGGGTAGAGCAGTGGCTCTCTAAGCGTCTTTCATATTTGCATACAGACGGGCCAGTGTTCTATTTTCCTGTGTGAAACAGTCAACAAACTGGTGAAATGTTGGGAGAGTAGAGTCCAGATTAACATGGTTAAAATCTCCGGTTATGGTTACAAATACCTCAGGATGTTGACACTGTAGCCTAGCAACCGTGTTGTGTATAGTGTTGCATGCTGCTGTCTGATCACTGATTATCGTGTCACAGGAGAAATCATGTGGTCAATAATATGGGTACATACTCGCTGCTAAAATTTAATTGACAAGAGAGCAGAGATGTTCCTTCACAGTACCACTATAACGTCACATTCCTGTCTGCTCGAGTGAGTGTAAAGCTGGGTACGTTGGCACTGTTATCTTGGAAGTCCGTATGCAGCCAAATTTCTGTAAATCACATTAAACTGCCATCCTGGTACTCCCTCTGAGTCTGAATCAGTGCACACATTATTTCCCAAGGACTTCACATTCCCCATGAAAACATATGGAACTGCGGGTTTAAACTTTCTCCTTTTCCCGTGAGTATAACTGCTGTGCTACACTTTATTAGACCTTTCTCCCACTGCAGTTTACTATTGTCAATTCATGTTAAGTTTAAAAGCACATTTAAAAAACTCCTTCTATGTTTGGCAGTAGGGCTGCACTATTAATCGAAAAAAAATCACAATCTTGATCCATACATAAATGCAATCTAATTTAAAAATATCTCAAAAGAATTTGTAAATAATCCATTCCACTGTCCAGAAAATCCTTTACAAGTAGAGAACATTCAAAACAACTGCCAACATGGCCAGGTCAGGCAAATTCAATGAGCAGACCACAAGATGCTTAAAGACATCTCCAAAAACCCTAATATATCATCATGGGAACTACTAAGCTTTTACTACAGTTTATGCCAAAGTGCATGAATCTACAATCAAAAAAAGACACTACATGAATTTAATTTTTATGGGTGGTGTGCAAGAAGGAAACCTTTGCTGTCTAAAAAACATGAGGGCAAGACTGAAGTTTCCCAAAGAACACAGAGACAAAGGCCAAGACTTCTGGAATAATGTGCTTCAGACAGATGAGTCTAAAATTTATTTATTTGGACACAATAACAGGGCATGCAAATACAGCATTTCAGCAAATGTACCTCATACCAACGATGAAACATGGAGGTGGAAGTGTTAAGCTGGCCAGATTACCATCATAGAATCCATTATGAATTCTACATTGTATCAGAAGGTGCTTGAGGAACATGTAAGACCATCTGTCAAAAATTGAAGCTAAAGTGGAACTGAACCTTGCAACATGCCAATGACCCAAAACATACCAGTAAATCTACCAAGGACTTTCTGTAAAGTAAAAAATTGAGAATTCTGGACTGGCCAAGTCAAAGCCCAGATCTAAATCCTATTGAGATCCTGTGGGGTGATTTGAAAAGGACTGTGATATTGTAATAAACCCCTCAAACATCACACAGCTGAAAGAATTCATTTTACACTTCCTTATATATATTCTATTTTATATACAGTGAGGGAAAAATTATTTGATCCCCTGCTGATTTTGTATGTTTGCCCACTGACATGATCATTACAGAAATCTGTAATCTGTCAGTCAGTCTGTAATTTTAATGGTAGGTGTATCTGAACAGTGAGAGACAGAATAACAACAAAAAAATCCAGAAAAACACATTTCAAAAAAGTTATACATTGATTTGCATTTTATTGAGTGAAATAAGTATTTGACCCCTTTGCAATTTTCTATGGGATTAAGGTCTGGAGACTGGCTAGACCACTACAGGACCTTAATGTGCTTCTTTTTGAACCACTCCTTCGTTGCCTTGGCCGTGTGTTTTGGGTCATTGTCAGGCTGGAATATCCATCCACGACCCATTTTCAATGCCCTGGCTGAGGGAAGGAGGTTCTCATCCAAGATTTAACGGTACATGGCCCCGTCCATCGTCCCTTTGATGCGGTCCAGTTGTCCTGTCACCTGGGGATGGTGTACTTGGGGTCATAGGCAGCATTACTCCTCCTCCAAACATGGCGAGTTGAGTTGATGCCAAAGAGCTGGATTTTGGTCTCATTTGACCACAACACTTTCAGATGTCAGAACATTCAGATGTTCACTGGCAAACTTCAGATGAGCCTGTACATGTGCTTTCTTTAGCAGGGGGACCTTGCGGACGCTACTGGATTTCAGTCTTTCACGGCGTAGTGTGTTACCAGTTGTTTTCTTGGTGACTATGGTCCCAGCTGCCTTGAGATCATTGACAAAATCCTCCAGTGTAATTCTTGGCTGATTCCTCACCGTTCTCATGATAATTGAAACTCCATGAGGTGAGATCTTACATGGAGCCCCAGACTGAGGAAGATTGACAGTCCTTCTGTGTTTCTTCCATTTGGGAATAATCGCACCAACTGTTGTCACCTTCTCACCAAGCTGCTTGTCGATGGTCTTGTAGCTCATTCCAGCCTTGTGTAGGTCTACAATCTTGTCCCTGACATCCATGGACAGCTCTTTGGTCTTGGCCATGATGGAGAGTTTGGAATCTGATTGATTGCTTCCTTCTGTGGACAGGTGTCTTTCATACAGGTAACGAGCTGAGATTAAGAGCACTCCCCGAGAGTGCTCCTACTGTAATCTCAGCTCATTACCTGTATAAAAGACACCTGGGAGCCAGAAATCTTTCTGATTGATAGGGGATCAAATACATATTTCACTCATTAAAATGCAAATCAATGTAGAACTTTTCTGAAATGCGTTTTTCTGGATTTTTTTGTTGTTATTCTGCCTCTCACTGTTCAAATACACCTACCATTAAAATTACAGACTGATCATTTCTTTGTCAGTGGGCAAACGTACAAAATCAGCAGGGGATCAAATAATTTTTTCCCTCACTGTACACATATAGCCTACCCTACTTTATTGATATTATATTTTATTTATATTATATTATTATATTTTATTCTATTTTATTTTTATTTACATACTGTGAACTTTTATTTTATATTTCATATTTTTATATTTTATATTTTTATCCTTGTCCCTTTTTTCTGTTCTTATTCCTTTCCCTTTCTCCTTTTTCAGTGGGTCAATACGAACAGTCGTGTAAGCATTTCACTGCATATCATACTGTGTACGATTATGTATGTGACAAATAGAATTTGAATTTGAATTTGAATTCTGCATTTAGGAGTGGGGGAATCTTTCTTCCAGTCGATGTCAGAAACTGGTAGATGGCTACAAGAAATGTCTCCTTGAAGTTATTTCAGCCAATGGGGGAAACATTAGCTATTAGGGCATAGGGTGTGCTAACTTTTCCTCAGGTGAAATTCTCATTTTTGTTTATTTCTTTTGTTTAATAAGTGAAAACAAAGTGATATTCTGTTCTTTACATGCATTTACTGTTTGACTCTTGGCCTTGCCCATAGTTCTGGAAATGGGAGATGCAGCAGCAAACCGAAATTGAGAAAAAAACATCTTTATATATAAAACAATTTCTGATGGTTCTGTAGACAAGACAAAAGTCTGCATTTATTGTTGATGTGAATTAAGTTATCACCGCACCACGTCAAGTTTAAAATATCACTTGATGGCGAAGCATACAACTGATGCAGAGAGCTCTCCTGCCCCTCGCCAAAGGCAGACAACACTAGATTCTTTTCAGCAGAGATGTAATGTGAACCTCTGTTTTTTCTATGTTCTTTTCTTCATGTGTCTAATAGTCATGAACAAGTTATTTGAAAAACATGTCTATGTTCTTTATGCTCTATATTTAAGGTGGTTTCAGTAATAAATGTACACTTTGCATGTTTAGAAGAAGTGATCTGAAAATGTTAACAGGCTTGTGTAAGTAAATAGCTCAGTGCAAAGAAAGAAGTAATTGTTTTCTATGTTCTATGTTCTATGTTTTTTTCATATGTTTAATAGACATGAACAAAAAAAGTATCTATGACCTTTGAAACATGTCTAGTCTTCATGCTCTATGTTGAGTATGGTTTCACTAATAATAAACAACATACATTTAAATATTTGTCCATGCCCATGTTGATTAGAGTATTAAAAAATAAAAAAGTATTAATTTAAGGTACATTTAGAATGAATAAAAATGTGCAATTAAGTTGCGATTAATCATGAGTTAACTCATGACAATCATGCAATTAATCGCGATTAAATATTTTAATCAATTGACAGCCCTACTTTTTTCACAGTTCTATGAATTATTGATGATAGGCTTGTGGCTATCAATATTTTCAAACAAATCTCATTTGTTTATGCTGCAAATGTATTTGCCCTCATGGATTAGTTATAGTTTTTGGTTGAGAAGAATGGCAAAATTGTTACAGCATCTAGTTTATGCTTTCATTGATTTTAGGATTCCAAATGGGTAGAGGAGAAACAGCTGTTCCTCAGACGCAATCAAGAGTTCTTGGAGAAGGTTTGACATGAACACTTTTGCACAAGTTCATAAAGTGCTAAATGGCCAGTTGATTTGTTTTATTTTAATGTTTGCTAGTATTCTATATAGACAGATGATTCAAACCAGTATGGCCACTCAGATGAAGCAAATAACACTGATCAATAACATTTTGCATGCCATTGTTTAGGATATATTAGATGTTATGACATGTTGGATGCATGAGAAATAGGCAGGACTGAAGATCTGAGGAACTTTGGGCCAAAACATTATCGGAAAAAGACTGGGTCAGTTCACCTCTGAAATGCCAAGAATTATTGGCTAAGCACTTCGGCAGTTTAGTTTCAGTGAATCTATGCCCAGGATAGCCTAATATTCTTCTTCTTGGCTGACCAGAGTGGAGCATGAGCTAGTCTTCTGCTGATGTAGCCCGTACACCTCTTGTGTTGTATGTTCTGAGATGCTTTTCTGCTGAAAATTCAGTTCAATTAAATTTTATTTGTATAACAAAGGACATTGTCTCAAAGCAGCTTTATAGAAATATAACAATTCAGAATAAACTCCCTAAGACAATATGAGCAAGAAACCAGAGGAACCAGATTAAAAAAGGGAAGCTTTTGAGGACCAGTGCACCACCACTGGCTGAGATCGTAAATCCCTTGCTAGCCTCCACGCCACCTAACACCAAGCGCTCATGGAGCTGTGCATGGACCAGGAGCAGCGTTTACAGGCTGTGTTACAGACACAAGCAGAGGATTGCCAGCTGCCACCCTGGCAGCCCCAATTCATCTCCTCCTCACTCAGATAGTCCCCAATGATGATGTGAAGGTCTTTCTGGAATTCTTTGAGCGAATGGCTGACACATGGGGATGACATGGTGATGACCTCGGAATGGAAGGTTCTGCCTTTTGCCATGCCTCTCCTGGGAAGTCACAAGGCTATATTAAGGCATATTCACAACAGCTTCCAGTTGTGAATATGATGGAGTACCCTGACCTCAACCAGGCAATTCTGCAATGAGTTGGTCAGACCTCGGAACTTCGCCATCCCTTCCACTCGCTGCCATTCCAAGATATCTGCAGGCCTTTCACTTTTGCGCAGCCGCTGTCAACATCAGCAGTGTGTCAGGGGAGCTAGGAGGGAGAAGAAGGCCCTACCCCCCTCGCTCTGGGTGATCCCTTTCAGGGATTTTCCCATAAGGCGCTCACGTGATAGGATGCTCCGGCACACTTATGACCAATTGAGAGTAATTGATAGTCCGTGCCTTCAGTGAAACGTTGCGCTTTTCTATCCATACTTTTGTATTATTATATATAGTTTATACGGAGTGAAACAGGACACTCAAACAAAAGAAGAAAAGACCTAATTGTTGGTACAACAGAGCTGTCGGGAATTTATTTTTAGGTGACTCACCATAATCTGATGGCCAGTCACTTGGTCATGAAAAAACACTAAACCATCTAATTGCTTTTATTGGCCGGGTATTTGCAACAATTTTTGCAAGTGGTGTGTGGCATGTCGCGAATGTCAGTGAATCTGCCGGCCAGCCCAAAAGTGTCATTGCATCCATTATTAAGATCCCCTTCGGAAGGATTGGGATGGACCTCGTCTGGCCATTAGAACGGTCGGCACCGGGATATCGGTTTGTGATCTGGTGGAACACAATGCAACCCGATATCCGGAAGTTGATCTCCAAAGTACTTACAAAGTGGTAAGAGCCCTTTGAGGTCAGGCGGTGAGTCGGGGATGTCGACTATGAGGTTAAGCGAACAGATAGAGGTGAGGTGTGGCTAATTTATCACCTCAACCTCCTAAAACCATGGAGAGAGGTGGTCCCTCGTGGCCATGGTGATGGTAGTTCCCTTGAGGGAGGAGCTGGGACCGGAGCTATTCATTCACTAATATAAATATAAATATAAATTGTAAAGACCACTTCTCGCTGTCTCACCTCTCACAGAGGTTGCCAAGTTGCAAAAATAATTTTTTGACATGTTCTTGTCCCTCCCTGGCCACACTAACCTCATAGAATACCACACTGAGACACCCCCAGGGGTCATGGTGTGCAGCCCACCCTACCGATTACCCGAGCACAGAAAAAAGGTGGTTTGGGATGAAAATGGGTATAACTGAGGAGTCACATTGTTATTAGTCCAGCCCAGTGGTCTTGGTGCCCCAGTCCAATGGGTCGGATCGATTTTGTGTAGACTTTAGAAAAGTCAATGTGGTGTCTAAATTTGATGTGTGTCCTATGCCTTCAATTAATCAACTGCTTGATCGGTTAGGTGTGGCTCATTTTTATTCAACACTGGATTTAACAAAGGGATATTGGCAAATACCCTTGACTCCAATGTATGGCAAAAAGCAGCCTTTTCCACACTGTTTGATATATACCAATTCATGACATTTGGAGAACCATTTCAGTGGCTCATGGACAGAATCCTGCATATGCCGCTGCTTACTTGGATGACATCATCATGTACAGTAATGATTTGCAGTGGCACATGTGACACCCGAGGGCTGTCCTGAATTCACTGCAATGCAGGACTCACAGCTAAACCGAAGACGTGCACAATTGGATGAGTGAAAGTACAGTATCTGGACTTCTACTTGACATGGGCAGTGCACCCCAAATTGACAAGATCACAGTTATTGCTGCCTGCTTAAGACCCAAGACCAAAAATGGGGGTTAGACAGTTCCTGGGGCTGACTGGCTATTATTGTAGGTTCATGCCTTACTATTCAGATGTCACCAGCCTGCTGGCTGATCTTATTAAAAAGGGATCACTTGTTGGTATCTAGCTTTACAGCCTTTTAAATTCCCAGTGGTCCACAGGCTGAGTACACAGATGGCTATGGCAGACTTCCTCTTCCACCAAGAATAGTCAGCTGAAGGCCGGACAGGCTCCAGCTTGAGTCAGGCGGTGGAGGGGATGTGGAGGGGATGTGGGGGCGTGGTCAGTTTTTGAATTGAGGGCATAGTCAACTGGAACAAGTGGTAAGGTTCACATACCTGTGATTAATCGATTTGCTCTCTCTTATAATGAATTTAGGTGGAAATAAAAGGGGAAAGAGAGAGCAGTGAGAGAGAGAGTAAAACATGTTGCTGAGCTCTTGCTCAGGCATGTGTGTGTGTTCCATACACTACTGAAAAGTGCAAGCAAAATAAAGCTCTTTGTTAGAGTTGAACTTGCCTGTCTCCTACATCCTCATTCCCCTCACTCACCACTCAGGCATCTTACAGAAGTCTACAGAAGGACCAAAAGCATATTAGGCAGGAGATCATAATGCTTTGGCTCATTGGTTTAAATTAACTCACATCAAAGTAAATCATTATAATTATTTAAATATTTTAGTTTAGTTTTATACCATTTAATGTTGCTCTTCTTTCAGATAGAAAAGATGGATAATGAAAATGCCCGACTGCAACAAGAGCTCCAGGACTCTAAAGACCAGAATGAACTGCTTGAGTTTCGGATACTTGAACTAGAGGTTGTGCCCATTTCTCCTCCATTTCTTTCAAGAAACTTTACTGTCTCTCAGACTGATTCTATGACTGTCATTGTATTTGTATTTAGTACTAACTTATTGAGATGCTTATGTTAATTTTCTTTTAAGACCATTCAGATTACTAAAATCACCCGCATGCCACTCATAGCTCTGAGGTTGCCAGATTATTCTTAGGTACAGGTTGAGTAGAAATATCTGAGCCTTTTATTTGCCATGTTGACCTGAAAAAAATGTTAGATAGAAAATGTGAAAGAAAGAGCAGAGCAAAGATTGTTTTATTTGCTGTAAAAACACTAATGCAATGATATATAAACATAGTCCTAATTGCTGATTATTTGATTTGATTTAGTAGTCTGGGTTTCATACTCATTAAACAGACAGCTTCTAACACATGACTTGTTCCAGCACATGCTACTATAATGTTGGCTTGACAAAACCAAGATTATGTCTTGCTGTATAAGATTGTTATTATTAGTAGTAGAAGTAGTAGTAGTAGTAATAATAATAATAATAATAATAATAATAATAATATAGCTGCAAGCAGCAATTATTGGGATTTAAGCAGTTTAATAACATTAAGTGTATGCATTAGAGAAAGTAATAGATTATTGTACAATCACATAAGCACGAAAATGGAAGATGGAACATGACAATGAACCTTACGAGTTTATAAAATACAGCATCTTAACACAATTCAAAATGGCTGGCACCCAAAATGGCCATCACAGTAAAATCATTTAACTTGAAATGCCTAAATGAATCTAAAGATACAATTTTCATACCAGATACCAGATTGTAGGACAAATTATATAGTTATAAGCAAAAATATACATTTTTATTACCCCATGACTAGTAGGTGGTTCTGAATCTGCTCACGTACCCTTAGGTCCTGGTTGTTATAAGACGTACAACGTTTGTTGTCTTACATAATATCCAATATCCTATAAATTTATAATAACTTGTAAAATTCCCCTAATTTTAGGTCTTTTCAGATTCAGTGAAGCATACAGAAATGAATTATGTTGGACATTTTGGCCATTTTGAATTGTGTGTTAAGATGCTGTATTTTACAAATTCATTGGATCATTGGATCATTGTCCCCATATCCTGAAGGTACTCAAAAAGTTTGAGGCAGCACCATCTTGTGGACTAAAATATAAGGAAATCTTTTAAATTCCTACATTTCTTTAGCAGAATGTCAGGAATCCAGTCTGGTTAGATTCTGTGGATTATGCTGACAACAATGTTACCAAATATGCCTTGGTGACAAAAACTTTTTTTTTTAAATCCCACTTTTGCAAACTACTTCTTCAGTTTGAAAAAGTTCAGTACAGGTAGCTTAGACGATGAAGAGAAGCCCTGTTAACTAACATAACACAGCCTTGTGTTATGTTAGTTAAGTTTTATTTAAATTGTTCACATTTTAAACAACAAGGTTATTTAAACTGGACGTTGTGTTGTGCCTTATGTTAACAGATGTTAACAGGCCCAATTCTATTGTAGAGTGCTCTGATGTTATCCTTACAACTATCATGTAGAAGTGCCCAAATGGCAACGGACCAACCTAAATACCCTAGCAATGCCCTAGCAACCAACCTGAAAAACCTGAATTTTTAAACCTGTTAGAAACATTTCACCTGTATCTGCATAGCAGAATGTTTGTAAAGTGCTGAGAAAAAGTGTTTAACTCCTTTTGATTCCTCTATTTTTGCATATTTTGTCACACTAGGTGGTTTCAGGTCCTCATGCAAAATTTAAGATGAGGACAGCATAAGGGAACACAAAACACTGTTTTTAAGTGATTTTTTTTTTTTATTAAAAACAATTATGGACCAATATCACGCATGTGGATACCTTTTTTAAAAAACGTAATTGCCTCTAAACATAACAGCTTGACATGTCAGCAACTCTTGCATGCAAACTCTAAACATAACAGCTTGACATGTCAGCAACTCTTGCATGCAAACTCTAAACATAACAGCTTGACATGTCAGCAACTCTAGCATGCAAACTCTTCTGATAACTGTAGAGCAGTTTCTGACATTGCTGTGACTAAACCAATCCAAATTAATTATTCTACTTAATTTTCTATACTTAATTTTCTTCCTTAATCCTTTATTTTGTTTCTTTTGAACCATTCAGTGGTGCTCATGCTTTTATGCTTCAGGTCACTGTGTTGCTGATTAATTGCCCAGACAAGTTGCACAATTGCTCCACTTTTTAGTAATTAATTCTTAGACCATCATAACAAAAGGCTTTGGGGGTATCAAGGTTAGCAGTGGGTTTGACCAGGCAGCACTCCCACTGATACTATTTTTATGCAACGAGGAATCATAAATGCTGACCTCATCTGAGGTGAATGAGGCTTTCAGTTCTATTATGACCTACTGGATGAGTTCTTGATGTGATATTTAATTTTTTTTTAGGCTGGCCAGTTTTGAGAAGATTCCTCACTGCCTCAGGTTTCCACCTGTTGAGGATAATGCTGCCTGCTGTAGTTTGGTGTCCCAGAGCCTTAGAAATGGTGCTGTAAGCCCTTTCCAGGCTGATAAATTTCCAGAACTTATTTTCTTTTCTAGTCCAGAATTTTCTTGACTGCAGTATATTGTACTGTTTGTTGAGACCTTTCAGTATGCTTCACATTGCTGGTCAGTTTAAGTGCTTAATAGATTTACCAGGGCTGGAATCAACTTTGTGTGTGTTTTAGTCTAATTGAATTAACTTATCTATTACACTTTGGAAATCATTTGATTGAGTAACTTGGTGGGAAATTACATTTGCTGTTGGATATCTCTTTTTCTACCAGTACAATAAATAACCATTTAAAACCTGTCTTATATTAAATTTTGAAACAAATACGCAGATACAGGAGAAATCA
Source organism: Hemibagrus wyckioides (assembly GCF_019097595.1). Classification (NCBI taxonomy): domain Eukaryota; kingdom Metazoa; phylum Chordata; class Actinopteri; order Siluriformes; family Bagridae; genus Hemibagrus; species Hemibagrus wyckioides. Next base: position 11,281,067 of record NC_080727.1, read on the forward strand.
GGAAGAGGGCAAATACTTTTTTGGCACTGTGTTATTTTCTATGTGCTCTGTTAAGACACTTGAATTTTTTTGAAAATTGACAAAATTCACAGATATACTAAAAAATGTAAATAAGCTAGCTTGTTGGCATTTTATTCAGGTCAATTCTGTTTTATTTCTATAGTAATTTTAACGATGGGCATCTTCACAATACAGCTACAATTGAGAGTGGCAAGTAAAAATACCTTGTGACTACATGAGGAAGAAACCTTGAAGGGAAGTTATACAAGTGAATCCGCTATTTTTAATAGTTCAGGTTCAACTGCTTCTGGTACTATTTGTTAAAGGAAATGTGTTGGTATCTAGAACACAATTTGATCTTATTGAAGAGGAAATTAGTTCAAACCATTCAACAAATCATTTCCTCTTGCAAATGATCAGATTAGTTACATTTTCTGGCTGTTTTTTTTCCATTCAAAAACTGAAAAAACAGTTAAAAAACAGTAACTTCAATAAACTCCATACACAGTTGTTGAGGTAATTGTTCACTTACCGTGTTACCTTCTGCTTTCTTTAGAAATTAAGACAACAGTCCTGCCAGACTTTAAATACTAATTAGTGTCTAATTACTAATTTTGTGGCTATGATTGTTTTTAGGTAAAACGTACTTAAGATTAGTTAAATTCATATTCAGATTTATGTGTAGCACTTTATATTGTTATCAATATGTGTGACACCTCCTCTTCTATCATATAGATTAGAGCAGTGTTTATCACTGCATCTGGGAGTATGTATCTGGGCAAACACATTTGGTCTAATTGAAGTTTCTGTTAAATAATGTACACTTAATCACTGATCACATATAATTTCATTCATAATAAGAACTTTTAACATTTCAATGGTGCTGGTTATGCATTGGGGCTTCAGTATTTTTATGAGCAAAAATGTTTCTAAATCAGCCTCTTCATACCAGTACAGAGAAAGAATACCTGGCAAGCACTATCTATTGGTATAACTATCTATTGGGGTACACACAGCCACTGTTTTCAGAGGTGTTATGAATTATAACCTTTACAATTTTATAAATTAGAAAAGCTCTGAGTGTCCATGTATAATTGTAAATATCACTTAAATAAAATATTTTGTTTGGTGTGACTGATTGCTTTCTCACTTAATAGGAGCGAGAGAGAAGATCCCCACCCTTCACTCTTTCAATTCACCCCTTCTCAGAGGGAGTAAGTGCCCTTCAGATCTACTGCATAAAGGAAGGAGTAAAGGTAAGTAAAACAACTGGGGCCAAAAATGGGATATGTGGATTACTTGATTGGTTATTCATTATTATTAAGTACTTTTAATTTCTCCTTCACAGGATGTGTGTATACCTGATCTCATCAAATTGTTAGATATTCTAGGAGATAATGGGGTGAGTTTCACTGGCTATTTGCGTTCCTTTATTTGAGTCTGAATGCAGAACATATCTAATCCAGTTGCATTCCACACGTCCAACAGAATTTAAGGAATGAAGAACAAGTGGCCATTATCCAAGCAAGTACTGTCCTGTCTCTGGCTGAGAAGGTAAATATAATCAATATTCACTGTATACCACTAAGTTAGACTTAAAGACAACCTACAGCACAATCTTTAAGGGGTTTAAACATAATTATTCAGCATATTTAGATAGATTGTTTAAAAATTAAGACTGGTATGTGTGTTTGTGTGTGTGTGTGTGTTTGTGTATGCACTCCCTAGTGGATCCAACAGATTGAGGGCACAGAGGCAGCACTTCATCAGAAGATGATGGACTTAGAGCTGGAGATGGTATGGCCAACCTGAAAATAAGTCTTTAACGAAAATCATTAATGCCTCATAATATTACTTTAGGTAGTTGAAATTATGGTTCAGATGATTCTTTGGGTTTGCAGGACTTCTTATAAATGTGTGTAGGTATCATTGTTGTACTTGTGAATCATTTGGGAAGGTTGTATTCTGTACTCTGAATTTTTAAAACCATTTTGTGTGCAAAAAGCTGTAGATTAGTAAATGCTGTCATCTAATAGGAGATGTTCTGCAAGCAAAAAGGCTATCTGGAGGAGGAGCTTGACTACAGAAAGCAGGCCCTTGATCAGGCTTATATGGTAGGTTATAATAATCATCAACATCATCATCATCATTATCCTCATCATCATTTTTTTAATCATCATCATTATAAACCTGTGAGGTCCCAGCATTCAAATTGCAAATAACCTCCACAGTGGTTCTTGCCAAGATACAAATAACAATAAAAAGAACACTGATGGACATACTTGTCAAGTTTTGTGATGATAGTGTGAAGTGCTTGGTGAAATCTGATTGTCTGAAGATGGTAGAGTTTTAAAAAAAAGTAGTTAACTGATCATTAAAAAAACGCACTTTTGGTTGCTGAGAAAATAGCTAATTAAACTTCAACTAAGGTAAAAGCAGTGAAGTCTTTTGTAAAGACAACTTTTGTTAAAGGCAGAGTTTTGGAGATACATTTTGGTGCACCACCTAGACGTCCATCAGATCAGTGACCATACCCTACTGTAAGATAGATTACCACACCACATTGAGAAGGGGTCAGAGCATACTACAACGATGGACATTGATATTTTTTTAATTTATACACCCTTACAGTATTGATCTTAGTAACCTCTCCCTGAGGAAGATACATATTGTTAGCTTCTATGTGAGAAACCTCTTTTGCAAACCTATGCTTGCCTAAGACCCTAAGATTACCTGCTATGTCCATCACCCTGGCTCCTAGATTGGATTAGTAATGTATGTAGTAATGTAATTAGTAAGGAATGTAAAACTTTCTCCTCCTGTGGTAATTTTATTCCTGTCTAGATGTGAGTGTTTTATGTAAAAATTAGATGTCTAAACATAAGACATAGCTGCCTTTTGGGGAAGATTCAATCCCCAAAAAACCTCAAGCCACCTTTCACTTGGAAAGTCAATTTTCTTAAACATTTCAACAGACCTTTTAATCTTTGCTTCATTATGAAAGACATTTTAACCTGTTTGTCACAAGTCACAAGGTGTACAGGGTTTGATCTACCTGAGTAGCACCCTGACAAACAGGTTCAGGAGCATCACAAAGCTTTGACATTTCAGTATAATTTTATTGAGACAGCCAACTACCTTGTCATGGAAAATGTCCCTTCTATCAAAAAGTCAGTGTTAGCAAAGATGCACTCTTACTTGGGCTCTGCAATTCAAGATTCAAGAAGCTTTATTGTCATTTCAACCACATATAGCTGACGCAGTACATAGTGAAATGAAACAACGTTTCTCCAGGACCTGGTGCTACCTAAAAATACAAAATAAAGATCAAATACAAAAAAAACAACACAGAGCTAGGACTAAAGTTTTGTCGTAGCCACATAAAGTGCAAAGTGTGCAACTAGGTGCAAACAGTGCAAAGACAAGACAGTTACAGTGTAATGTACAAAATACAGTAGCAGCGGTTGAGGAAGTGCAAATAGAAATAAACATAAATATAAACAGTGCAATAAGTAGTGAACAATATAATTTATGTGTGTGTGTCCACACAGGTGAAAGAGAGTGTGTGTGTGTGTGTGTGTGTGAGACAGAGAGTTTTGTACAATTCAGTCCTGGGTGTATGTGCATGTGTGTGAGTGTGTGTGTGTGTGTGTGTGTGTGTGAGAGAGAGAGAGAGAGATTTTTTTTGTACAGTTCAGTCCTGGGTGTTGAGGAGCTTGATGGCTTGAGGAAAGAAACTGTTACACAGTCTGGTTGTGAGGGCCCGAATGCTCTGGTACCTCTTTCCAGATGGCAGAAGGGTGAAGAGTGGCACTCACTCAATTCAGCACACCCAGTGAACTACTTTTAATTCACTGCTGCTCTGATAGTGACTCCTAGCTTAGAGCTGCCATTGGACTTTTTTTCTTCCTGCCTCCTATGTCGTCATGTGAGCCACTTGTTACTGATGTCACCATATTCAAAGCACCTGCCCATGTATGCCATAAACCATGTATGTTCTCCCCTCATGTTTTACATGAATGAAGTTATCAAATGTATTTTTGAGTACGTCGAAAGCATGCTTGACATGCTTTAGTGATAGTTGTTTGAAGCTAAGTGAACCATTGTAAAAGAGCTAGTGATTTTCTGAACCCTGGAGTTTCAAGTCTAATTCTTCTTTTGGCAAAAAGGTAGCCAGTTTGAAGTGATTATCCTTATTACAAATAATAAATAATATATATTTTATGACTGAATCCATTTCTTATAAAACAAACTTATAGTTTCGTAATAGTAATGGCAAATTAAAAATAAATATATAAATTTTTAACATATCACAACCTGCTCACTGGACTCCATGCAAAGTTAGTGGTATGAACATGTGTGGGTGTTTCTTATCAGCAAATCCAGGAGCTGGAGGCAACTCTGTATAATGCACTGCAACAAGATAAGGTGATCAGATATGGAGAGCCACTGAGCGAGCTACAGAGAGACGAGCTGCGCATGGCTGTGGAGAAACTGCGACGCCAGATGTTGAGAAAGAGCCGCGAGTATGACTGCCAGGTGCTGCAGGAAAGAATGGAGCTTCTCCATCAAGCCCACCAGGTAATCTGACACTATATTAAAATTAAACTCCAGTGAATATATATATATATATTTATTTATATATATATATATATATATATATATATATATATATATATATATTTATAAGAATAGTTATTTGAAAATTGTTCTTAGGAGGGGATTCTTAGTGTTTAAATGACAAATGGTCTATAAACAGTGACAGTGTAAATATAGAATACAATAAGTTCAATTAAACATGATAGATTCAAATATGAAACACAGTTTTGGATTTTAACCATATTTATATCACAGTACACATGTGTAAATATAAAGAACCTTGAGGATTGTTCATGCTGGAGAGCAGTTTGTTCAGTAACCTCCTGTTCCTCACTGACTCAGATGTCTCCAGTTTGTGTCCAATGATTGATCCAGACTTGCGAATTAGCTTGTCAGTTCTGCTGGCATCCCTGGCGCTAATGCTGCCCCCCACACCAACCCCCCAACAAAGCAGACCACAACACAGTAAATGGCACTCACTACCACAGACTGGTAGCCGATCTCCAGCATCTTGTTGCAAACATTAAAAGATCTGAGCTTCCTCAGAATAGAGAGTCTGGTCATTCCCTGCTACGGTCCTTCATGTTGAAGCCTTAATTTATTATTTTTTTTATTGTTGAGCTATTTTGAATTGATGAATTAATAAAATAGGTTTTAGTTACTTTGATGCACTCCTGCAAGGAAAACATGTATTTGGTTTGTAGAATAAGCTGACCAGTCAATTTTTGTGTCTCACTTTAATTTAATTTATAATTTCTTTCCTAACTTTCTTTCATAACAGTTTTGGTCTTTGAGTTAAGCAATGTCTCTGGGGGATAAATTAAATTTCTTTTCAGAAATGTTTTTGTGGATTTTAAAGGAACAATAATAAATATAAAAATAATAAATATAGTTGCAAGCAATGATGATCTTGCCCAAGCAACGGCGCCATCACCACCCAGGCACACCAGACATAGTGGGTACATGCATTTAAAGGGGAAATACCAAAAGGACAAAAGTGACATATATATATATATATATATATATATATATATATATATATATATATAACTATATAAGGCCTTCTCTGCTGGCCTAAACAGCAGTGATCTGAATCACTGACTTGTATTTTAATATATTTAATATATTTTTCCATGAATGTGTATTAAATTATTCCCAATACTCTATTCTCTACATTTCATAGCTTTTCTCTTGGTTGCGCTGCTTCCAGTAGTGTATATTTATAATAAGAGTATTTATCCAATCATATTTCAGCCAGTGGATGACATCATGTGTTGCCAGGGTGAAAGAAATCTGCCTTAAGGCCTTCAGAATCATCAGTGCAGGCGCCCGTAACTTAAAATAAGTGTCAATGAAACATTAAAATAAGTGTCAATGTTACATTAAAATAAGTGTCAATGTTACATTAACCAATCAGATTTCGAGTTGGCGTCACTGGGGCCATCTAGCATGTATACGATTACGTCAGCAATTTCCCGTCCTTTGATTGGATAATTGGAGTAGTCAGAGGTCAAACCAAATAAAATATACAGTTCTGGAAAAAAATAAGAGACCACTGCAAAATAATCAGTTTCTTACGTTATTTTCTTACAGGTGCATGTATTGGTGAGATGAACAGTTTTGTTTCATTTTTTGTGAACTGCTGACAATATTTCTCCTAAATTCAAAATATAACTACAGTGAAACCTTGACTTACGAGTGACTCAACTTACGAGTTTTCCGAGATACGAGCCGTCGCTCGGTCGTTTTTTTGCTTTCAGATACGAGCCGAGATCTGAGTTATGAGCGAGCGAGCTTACGCCACCCAACACTCGGTAGCCCAGCAAGCGTTCAGTTCACGTGGTTATCTCTCCAGGTTGTGCGTTGGCGCTGTGTAAGGACACTTCCTAACTCATTTTCCAAACATTTTGAAAGGGAGGAAGAAACAAACCTCCTTGGACAGGTTTTTATTGAAACGCCCTGCAAGTGAAAGCGAGGAAAGTGTGGAGAAAAAGGCAAAAGTCAGTGAAGAAGATGATTAAGTGAAGTGAAAAAAAAATTTACAAAAAAGTAGCAATTAAGTTTGGCGATAAAGTGTAGCATAGTGTGTAAGTTAAATTTAGCAATTAATTGTAGCATTAAGTGTGTAGCGAGTAAGTTAAGTTAGGCGATAGAGCGATAAACTCCGCCAATCTCCTCCCCCTCCGCTAGCATCTTCGTCTGATCTTCAGCGTAAATACACTTAATATAACCAGTTTATTTCTTTACATTCTCTTTTATTATGTATTATTATTGTTTTATACATTATTTGTTATTTATAAAGTACATTTTTCTTATTTAAAAACACGTAACAAAAAAAAATTGGTGTGGTTTTTGGGGGGCTGGAACGGATTAATAGCATTTCAGTTCATTTTAATGGAGAAATTTGATTTATGATATATGATATTTGATATATGAGCAAACTGAGTTACGAGCTCACAGAATGAATTAAAATCGTAAGTCAAGGTATTACTGTATTGTTATTTAGAGTGTATATTTAAAGGAAATGACAACACATCAAAATAACCCAAGATCATGCAGTATTTGCAGAGCTTTAATAACTTAAATAAAACAAAATGCAAATAATTTGTGAACAAATTTTGTTTATGCTTTGGCTAAATAACATTAAGAAATCAGTATTTGGTGGAATAAGGCAGACTGTAATAAAATTGACTATTTCTTGTGAGGTGTGAAATACTGTAGCCTAATTTCTTTTTTACTTTGATATTTAACGGTTGATTAGTATCTATTGCCGTGGCGTCGTAATGATGCTATAGAGGTGGATTAATTCACGGCCCGCCACTGATATATATACAGTATCTCACAAAAGTGAGTACACCCCTCACATTTTTATAAATATTTTATTATATCTTTTCATGTGACAACACTGAAGAAATGACACTCTGCTACAATGTAAAGTAGTGAGTGTACAGCCTGTATAACAGTGTAAATTTGCTGTCCCCTCAAAATAACTCAACACACAGCCATTAATGTCTAAACCGTTGGCAACAAAAGTGAGTACACCCCTAAGTGGAAATGTCCAAATTGGTCCCAAAGTGTCAATATTTTGTGTGGCCACCATTATTTTCAGGCACTGCTTTAACCTTCTAGGGCCTGGAGTTTGCAAGAGCTTCACATGTTGCCACTGGAGTCCTCCTCCACTCCTCCATGATGACATCACAGATCTGGTGGATGTTAGAGACCTTGCGCTCCCCCACCTTCCGTTTGAGGATGCCCCACAGATGCTCAATGACACTCCCACCACCATGCTTGACTGTAGGCAAGACACACTTGTCTTTGTACTCCTCACCTGGTTGCCGCCACACACGCTTGACACCATCTGAACCAAATAAGTTTATCTTGGTCTCATCGGACCACAGGACACGGTTCTGGCCATGTCCTTAGTCTGCTTATCTTCAGCAAACTGTATGCGGGCTTTCTTGTGCATCATCTTTAGTAGAGGCTTCCTTCTGGGACGACAGCCATGCAGACCAATTTGATGCAGTGTGTGACGTATGGTCTGAGCACTGACAGGCTGACCCCCCACCCCTTCAACCTCTGCTGCAATGCTGGCAGCACTCATACGTCTATTTCCCAAAGACAACCTCTGGATATGACGCTGAGCACATGCACTCAACTTCTTTGGTGGACCATGGCGAGGCCTGTTCTGAGTGGAACCTGTCCTGTAAAACCGCTGAATGGTCTTGCCCACCGTGCTGCAGCTCAGTTTCAGGGTCTTGGCAATCTTCTTATAGTCTAGGCCATCTTTATGTAGAGCAACAATTCTTTTTTTCAGATCCTCAAAGAGTTCTTTGCCATGAGGTGCCATGTTGAACTTCCAGTGACCAGTATGAGAGGGTGTGAGAGCGATAACACCAATTTTAACACACCTGCTCCCCATTCATACCTGAGACCTTGTAACAATAACGAGTCACATGACACCGGAGAGGGTAAATGGCTAATTGGGCCCAATTTGGACATTTCCACTTAGGGGTGTACTCACTTTTGTTGCCAATGGTTTAGATATTAATGGCTTTGTGTTTTATATATATATATATGTATATATATATATATATATATATATATATATACACACCCAGAAAAATGTATACACATTTCAGGAAAAGAAAAATTTGTATAAATGTTTTATTACTAAATTTATTGCTATACATTGATATTGATATATATATATGATATTAGGATAATAATATGGTAATTTTAATAATATTATACTAATATAATATACATCATACATCAGATTTCAAAAAAAGACACACTTCCTGCTGCCGGTTGCTGGCGCTATGACCGAGACTCACAGTTGTCATATCCATGTGATCAGCTTTCTACTCTTAACATAATCCTAAGGTTTCATGTAGATCACTTAATGTACACAGAAGTTATAAGCCACCTCCTGTTTCGTTTTATTCGCCATAAGTTTAAGGGCTTCTCACGGCTGAACCATTTGAGATATCAAAAATCCCTTCGCAATTTTGCATTATCAATGTCTTGATCATATTAGCCTGGGTTTGGTGGCGGTTGTGTCAAGTCCCTGGGAGGAGTATTTCAGATTCCACTGGGTGCGTTTTGCAAACAACTCAAAATAACTCACTTCCTGTGGATTAGGCTTAATGATATGCAATGAAAGTTGTTCAGCTCAATGAGATCTAAGTGTGTACTGGGTTTTACATGGATACGTGCAAGTGTGTATCCGCTATGCAGCAAGATTTTCCAGGGGGCGCTGTAACGGGTGTGTGCCACTCCCAGGGCCGAGCCACGGTGACATCCTAATGGCCGCAGATTGCAACCTGTCTGCTGATTTTCAAGAGTTTTTGAGCATGTTAAGGGGTCCAAAATGCCCGAAAGGTTGAAAAAAAATAAAATAAATAAATATAAAATTCTAACAAAAACAATAGGGCTTCAGCACCTACGGTGCAAGGCCTCTGGCCTTGCTCCTTCGGTGCTCGGGCCCTAATAAGAGTATAATCATAGTCTTTTGATTAGTTTTGCAGTTACTGAGATGTTTAGGGAGAAAAGACAGAACTTCTGTGTAGTAGGAAAAAATGGGGGAGGGGGAATTTGTTGAGATCAGATTGTGGACTGAGTAGTAGCTGCATTTACTTTTTTCTCTCTTAATTTAAAATTCCTCTCCAAGTCAAGGTTGGTTGGTGAACCAAGTAGCTAGCCATATAACACTCTTCTTTTGTCCGTTTGCCCTTTTTTCTCTTTTGTCTTATGGAGCATTAAGTGCACTGTCTGCCCAAGAAAATCCTTGCCGTCAAGCACTCTCCTTGCTTTTATTTTGTCTGCTTTCTTTTATCTTGCATTGCTGCCATGCTGTCTGTCACTGTCGGCGTTTATAGACAATTTGTCATTTTAACAAGAATCTCTTACAAAGCACAGCTTTCACATCACTGTCATGCTCATTCTGATTATGGATGTGTTACACACATATTTTGCATATAAGTATAAAGCACCACTGACGTCAAAATGCAAGTATAGACCTTTATATTGTATTAATTGCATTAATAAATCTATTTCTGCTACTAGTAAAATGTGTTTTATTTCTATTTTTTCCATCATTACAGAGAATAAGAGACTTGGAGGATAAGACAGACATTCAGAGAAGGCAAATTAAGGATCTAGAGGAAAAGGTGAGATGACATACAAAGATTTCAGGTGTCCATTACCACTGGTTAAAGGAATACTTTATCTAACAATTTTAACATTAGAATCTGTTATCTTTATGCTAGTGAAATCATGTTAGATCATGTCGTCTTACATTATTAACCATGGTGGTAGTATTTTAGTAATTTCTTTTGTCAATTTTGCATATTCTTTTGAATATTTGGGATTTTTACAGTTAATTAAGTACATAAGCCATGTAATACTTTATTAATATACTGTATATATTTTCATTTAAAACTGTAAAAAGAAGTGAATTGAAAGATAGGAATAGTATGGACTAATTTTCTGGAAGTTCAGGAGTGAAAAAGTTAGTGTGGCTGTGTGTGACCAGTCTAATATATAACAATAACAGTGGCAAAGGAGCAGGTGCTAGTGGCAGTGACTCTCCATGCTCCCACATTACAATAGACTGACCTATATTTAACTTGCTAATTAATAAAAGAAACATAAGTAGTTTAAAAGTAAATTTCATTTCTTAAATATATTTAATAGCATCTTAAATATATTTAATAGCATTTGACTAGACTCAATGTACAGTAATACCTCGCAGATCCGTGTCTCACGATTCACGGCTTCACTGATCTGCAAAATTTTCTTTGGAACCTAACTAATTTGCATCCGCAAATTTTTTGCAGACTCGCGAAATCCTGCAAAAGTGTTTACGGCTAATTTTGTGGCCATTTATACATTTTCATGCTTTTTAATGCAAAATTATTAAGAAAAGTTTAGTTTATTAATTAAGTAATATAAATATAAAAGTAAAATCAACAAAATATCAATATAAATAAAATATAAATGTTATTTTAATTATATTGAATGTCACTGATATCACATACGTACAGTACAGCCATTACGACACTATTGGCTGGAAGGGTTGGAAGTAGCCAATCACAGAGCATTAACAGTTTCCCTAGCTGCTGATTGGCTGGTAGCTACGATGCTTTGTATGCGTAATGTCGCGGTTCATCTCCCGCCCCTTGTGCTCGGTTCAACATGCACGTATATTCCATGAATCAGTGATCTCAATGATTTTTCCCTTTTTATACAGGTGATACTGTACTCTATTTTTACGTCAAACATTTATTTCTTTTTTAAGGGTAATGTATTAAGCTAACTTTTAAATGAAATGAAGTGTTTTGGGAGCATGATTGGGGTCATGTTTAGGGTTTAAACTCTAAAAATAAGCATTTACAGTACAGTATTAGCATTTTTAGTGACTCCACCGAACATAGTGATGAAAACTCGTCATTCGCGATGGGTCCTGGAACGTAACCTCGCGGATGTGTGAGGTATTACTGTATTAGCGAAACTTGTGTTGTTCACCTTTCTGAGTATCACAGCAGTATTGTTGTGGTAGAGGATGGTGAGGATTATTGAAGCCCTTGATACTTTCTACTGTCTAAAAGCCTACAGTAGATGTGACAGTTAATGCCAATGTGATAAAATATGTGATGCTTATGTGAAGGAAATGATGTTAGAAACATTTTATAATTTGACTTCCCACCTACTCTGAGAATTCAGTTTACTGCTAACCTTTTCAATTGCTGCATTTGCTCCAAGAAAGCATACCAACCAACTTAGCATACACTAAGAGGGATCTTTGTGAAGAACCTTGATAAGCAGGGGCTGTGTGAGGTTTAACATTGCATTGTGATGCAAATTGACATCTGTTTAAGATTGTAGGATTTAAACAAGTCTGGTACTGTTTGGGATATTTATTTAAACTGGATAGGCCTGGTTTAATTGGTTGTACTTGGTAATGAAAATGAACCTAAGATCCAAATATTGTTAAAGAATAAGTTGTAATTATTTAGAGAAAGAAAAATGTAAATCATGGGTTTAATTGTGTGATTGTCATGTATTGGTTCTGGATCACTTCTTTCAAAAAGTTTGTACTTTAACTAAAACCCATGAGTTGTGAACTGTGGAAGGAAACACTATATTATATGCTATAAAAATAAGTATAATCAGTATAATTTTACCTAAGCAAAATAAGTATCTTTTCCATCTTACACTTTTTTAATAGCGTTTTGTTTGTAAGCCTGCAGTTATACTTTTAAATTGATTCTCTCATGTTGACCAATAATCTTGCTGGCTGTCTTGTTTCTCTCCCTGTTCCTTTCTGTTTGTCCTTTGCAGTTTTTATTTCTGTTTCTTTTCTTTTCTCTTGCCTTTATTCTTTGGCCGTAATGTCTATGACATCTGCTGCAGAGGTGAGTTGAAACACACAAGTTTGATTATTTCACACACTTCCCTAGTTCTTTTCAGCAGTTAAAAGTTAAAATTAGAAAGGATACTGTAGTTGTGTATGTACTGTGAAAATGTAAAAAATATACAGTATATAACAGAATTTCACTTTCATGGTAAACTAGTACATTAGTACACTACATATTACACATCATCAGATGATCATCTGTTTATTAGTTTTGTCTCAGCTGTCAGTTTAATATAGAGATACATTGTTGGTAAACACTTGTATGTTCTACTGCAATAATGAATGTTTTCTCCTACAAATACGCAGATAGTTTCATTTTCTTTTCTTTGTTTGTGTTTTTTCAGATGCTGCAGCAACCTAAGAACTCTTGTGAGCAGCTGCAGTTTTCCACTTGTGAAGACTAGAACTGTACTACTGGCCATTTTCTCTTTACTGTTGTTGTGGGTGGGTGGGTGTTGGAAATGTAGTGCTTGTTTATATTAGCTGCAAAGAACTCGCCCTCCAAATAAGGAAGCTTTGGATTACCTGGCAAAATAACAAAACCTGAAATAACACAAACACTGTGTCAACAAATTGCAGGTAAACCAAACCAAGATGAGGAGGGTTATACTGTTTATCTCTGCCATGCAGGGGATTTGCCATTCCACCTGCTTATTGCGTCTTTAACTCCAGAAACTTGGTCATTCATCATACTCTCAGTTAGAATACGTCCACTCAATCATGTACGTCATTTTCTTCCCACCCACACAAACATATTTAAGAAAGCAATGGACACTGTTATTCACACTCATGAACACCCAGGAGTTTTGATGCATGACTCAGGTCTTTGCTGTCTGGACTCCTAAGAACAGATTTGTCTCACACTGCCTGAAAAGGGGATGGCAAAAAGAAAGAGATCAAAAGACTGCATTCACTGCAAGCATGTTACTCAAGCCAATCAGTCTGGTTCCCCAGAAACCATTTCACTTCAGAATATTGGTGAAACTGAGCGAAATTCTAACTTACTGTGCCCATGTCCCCATATATATATATACCAATATTTCCCTTTTAATAATGAAAAGTGTATTGTTAAAAATGATCATTATCTATCACTTGGTATAATTTGTTGATATGTACATTTGTTAGAATAGTTCTAGCTCTCCTCCCTCCCACTGTGAATACACCCTGTTCTCTACAGCTTGAGCAGTAGAATCTCTCAGCAATTTATAATTTATTGATTGATTATTATAGTGACAGCTGCAAATGAAATGCAAAGACATTTTTCACTTTGCTTAATTTGTCCTAGATGTGCTGCCTCAGCAGTGGGCCCCCCAACCCCCACCCTACCCCTCCACAAGTAATGGGAACTTTTTTACTCTTTCAGGCAGGAATAGCCTTAGCATACAGGCAGAAGCTTCTTCATCTGATTTGTATGGAATATAATGTTCCAGCTACCCTTGAAGTTTGTTTTAATGTGCTTGTAAAAATATCTCTGACCACTGGACACCTGTACTGGGATTAATTAAAGCCTAAATATCTCTTCAGCAGTGATGCAGCATCTCTTTTTCTTTTTCAGTTCCCCTTTTAATTGAGAATAATAGAACTTAGCATGTCTTTGTCTCAAAATCCTCTCTAAAGTGTTAGCAAACCATTAACCAGTTGTCAGACATCAGTGATGCAATCTTAGATTTCAAAAGCGAATGCTTGCAAAAGCGTGCCATGCAACATAATGTGACTTTCAAATAGTTCTACAAAAAATAGGAGAAAAGATTCCACTCAACACATTCACCTAACATGTTTAATTAAACATGTTAGGTGAATGTGTTGAGTGGAATCTTTTCTCCTATTTTTTCTCCTATTCTTTGACTGCAAATGATTTAAATGGATGAATCAGATTTATTAGGAATAATGATGTAGCATTTTATCTTTAAATATAATATTTTACAGTTTCTACACAGGACGGGCATACTGACCTTTTCAAGCATCAATCATGCTAGATACAAATGTCAAAATGGTTCATCAAAACAAAAAGACAAATAGAATTAGAGTATTTTTTTTTGTGATTTCTGACAAAAAATTGGGGTTAAAAATTTGTTATATTGCTGAAAGTTCAATCAACACTTAAGTCCTCTTAGCAGATGCAGTCAGGTTTTGTCCTAAAATATCCAGGAACTTGATGTAATACAGTGGATATCAGGTACTTTCTACAGTCACGATTTTGCCAAAAATTCTGTTTTATTACTTTAAAATATGGGTTGTTATGCAGGTGGCAGGGCTTGGTTCAAACAAGAACAACGTGAATACAAAATGATGATGTATGACAATTTCCTCATAAATGTCCTGTAAACATTTCATATACTCGCAGTGTGACAGACAGCATCATTAAAACTGCAGGCAAGGAAACTTCTGTACTAAAGTTTGTAACACCCTCCAACTTCCCCAAATGCTTATCATATTTGTCTTTGTTTTTGCAGTTATTTCTTCCAATTTAGAAAAGTATGAAATAAAAGAGGAAAAAACATTTCATGTCCAGAATAGTCTTTTATTGTTTTTTCCCTTAGAGGAATCATTGCCTTGGACAGACCTGGACATTGATTCATTATACATTAACCATATCTAACTGTAAAACTTATATATTGGTTTTGTAGTTTTCCACCAAAGTTTAGTTGAAAATCTTCAATAAGTATATTAATAAAGAAATATGTAACAGACTCATATTCATACTTATACAGGCTGCAAAAAGGTGAATATTTAATACTACCATGTGTGTAATATTCTTTCAAGCAAGCACTTTATATTGAAAAGCTCTGTAAAGTGTAAATCTTAGGCTCTAATCTGGAACCATATATTAAGATGATCTTAATGAAGCCCTGGAAATCCAAATGAAACCCAGTAAGTTTCTAGAACATGAGAAATATTGGATAAATTCATTAAAACAATAAGGCTTAGATAATGGCTTAGAGAATTAATTATTAGAGCCACAGTGAAATTTCCTGTTTCTTGTTAGTGCTGATTCCAAAACTTAAGCACATACACATTTTTGATTAGACTAATTATCCCCACACACGCCACTTTACACTAATTTGCATAATATGAAAAATATACTAATAAAATATACTAATACTAATAAAAATATACTATTATACTTTTATGAAGTAGTCCTAGAATTTTGGTAGTTTTGTCACATTTTAGTGTCAAAATACTCAGGAGTGTGTGAAGGTTAATAATTATTAAAATCATGTTGAAATTTGTAAACGATATCACAGTGCAGAGAAGCTGGTTTACTCAGACAGCTGTACTTCATGAATGCCTGTACCGAATTACACAAAACATCAAACCGGAACGTATAGCAAATGATTTTGAGGGTTATATGCAAAGTTTGTTGTATAAATATTGAAAAGTGGAGTGATAAAGCTGGGATTTCTAAAACATGACCATCTTCAGCCAATCAGCTTTTAGCAGGCACCTAACATTGTGCAACTGTTGTGCTATTGTCACAAAACAATTATTATTAGAATGTTTATGGGTGGTCACTTTATTGTTCTATGTACATTGGCAAGGTCTGGCCACTGAGGGCAATGTTTAAAACTGCTACCCTTTATTTTGCCTTTTGCCTTTTTGCCTTGCCATTGAATCCAGTTTTATATTTATAGTACTTTTAACAATAGACATTGTCACAAAGTAGCTTTACAAAAATACTACTAAAATGTATACATAATGGAGCAGGCCAGAAACAATGATGGCAAGGAAAAACCTCCTGAGGCGTTATAAGGTGGAAACCTTGAGAGAAGCCAGACTCACTAAGGCACCCTGAGACATAAAGCAGGTAGCCACTCCACCATCAACAAACATGAGAGAAATCATAAGACTATGTTTGAGGCCTGCTCACAATTTTTTCAATAAATATGGGGCTTTGTAAAAGAAAGCTCTGCCCCAAGCTATAGCCTTCACTATTTGAGATACCAGCAAATAGCCTGCACCTGTTTATCAAAGTAGGCATGGCAATTAAAAAACAGACCAAATGTTCACTCAGGTACTGCAGCATAATACCATTCAGTGCTTTTTAGTCAGTAGTATTTTATAATCAAAATGAAATTTGATTGGGAGCCAGTGCAGTGTGCATAGAACAGGGGTGATGTGGACACGTGGTTCTAGTATAATTAGAATTATATTATTATAATATAATAAAAGACTGACACCTCCTCCCCTGCCAGTTAACTGAGGGTGATGTATATAACAGTTTCCAGGAGGACTAGCTTCATTTAATGCTGCAAAACTCACTTGGTTTAATCCACATTTCTGTTAAACACAGTATATTAAACTCCTGATTATTAATACTTTCATTAATAATAAGTGCTTTAGATGTAAGAGCTCTAATATTTAAGAGTCCTAGCTTCAGATCAGAGGTGCTGGCTGTGCATTGACTATGATCTCTTTTTAATTAGATTACTAAAACCAACTTTCTGAGTATTTCTACTTTTTTTGTAAACATAAAAAGGTCAGAGAACAGACACAGTCTCAATATTGTGAAACCTGAGGGACCACTCATTTAGCAGATGATTAGTTTAGCCTGTCTGCTCCCTGGCCTTGGCTTTGGATTATCACCAATAATCTAGGCCTGCTCTGAGATGTGCTATGCAGCAAGAAATGAGAGCACTTTCCTCAGTGGGCAGATACAGTCCTGCCCTGAAAGACCAGCCTTGCCCTCAAACGTACACCAAGTATTTTTGATTTATTTGATTTAATTTGTTTGTCTAGTGGCACCTGGACATCCAGCAAATCAGTGACCTTAACCTGCTGTAAGCTACAGTGCCATGCTGCATTGGATGGGACCAGAGTATATTATTACATCAGAACTAGCCTAATTTACACACCTCTACACTGTTATTCTTTGTAACCTATGACTGATGAAGACATATCTCACTATGTGAAACACTACCTTTGAAAACCTATGCTTGCCTCTAAGACTCTAAGATTACTTGTCTGGCATCTCAGTTTACACCTAACTAGTGCTGCTAGTGCCCCTAAAAGCCTAGCTAATTTAATGTACTAAAAGATAGAGTCTCCTATATCCAGAGCTTTTTCAGGTTTCTAAGTGGGTGCTTCATTGAGGGGAGCAAACCAGTTGGACATGTGCAGTAAAAAGAAGTGGTGCCTCCTCTGGGTCAACCTTAGTGTAAGCTTTAGCTTTGTTATTATACCATTAAAAACTCAATGATTTGCTGTGCTCTAATGCCAAATTTTGAAGGGATACACATGGTAAGCAACAGTATTTACATGGCCTGTGGCATTAATGCAATGCTTGATTGGTATTAATGGGCACAAAGTGTGCAAGAAACATTCCTCACACCATTACACCACCTCCACCAGCCTGAACTGTTGACACAGGGCAGGTAGTATCCATGGATTCATGCTATTGGCACCAAATTCTCTCTGTGTGCCTTGGCAAAAAAACAAAAAACAAACAAACAAAAAAAAAACATCAGATCTGGCTGTGTTTTACTTCAACTGTCCAGTTTTAGTGACCCTCTCCCCACTGCAGCCTGAACTTTTCTGTCATGGGCTGGCAAATGTTGATGAGTGGAACCTGATGAGTGGAACCTAATGAAAGAGTTCTCCAAGGGCTTTCCCCAGTCAGTGTTTTCTTTTTTGTTTATTGGATTGTTTAATTATATGCAGTCTAAAACTAAACCCAACTAAGTAGCAAATGAAACTGAAGGTATCAATATATACTTTGATTCAGACCAAGCAAACAAATGTGTTTTTGAGCATGTTAACCTGTTCAACTGTGTTCAACTTGTTCATTATTTGGATTTGTTGCCAGGGTAAATTCTGATGTTTTACCACCACCTTTGTGTTAAAGCTTAAAAATCTGTTTTAAGATTCTGACCAATGACTTCTGGGAGTAATTGTACATTCCATAAAAAACATTGAATTGTTGAACAGTTTGAAACATGTATATATTTATGTATATATTTATGTATATATATATATATATATATATATATATATATATATATATATATATATATATATTACACAGGAACAGTTTAGTTGATTCTTAGAGATTCGTAAGGAAGATTTGTAAGGAGTGCATGACAGGAAGCTCTGTTTTGGAGGATCTATAGCTGTTACTTGTGCATCTTCAGCCATTATTGCTTCTAGTTGTATGATTTGGTGTATTAAGTGTTGATTACTGGTAATAAAAACAGCCTATGAAACGCATATGTTAGCTCACGTTACTGGAAACATAAAAACGACTGAGTAAATACTAAAGGTAAACAATATTGTTTTTTTGTTGTTGCTGTGGTTGTTTCTGTTTGTTTGATTTTTACTTATTAAGTTATAACACATTTATAACCATATTTTTGGAAATTAATTATTTTCCTTAGTATTGATATTCCTATATAATGTCATCATATTGTGGACCTTTGAATAAAATGTTGAGAAAGGTTTACAGTGGACTAAATGAAGAGTGTGGCAGTTGGTAGCATTGTTGTCTCTCAGCTCCAGGGTTCCAGGTTTGATCCTGAACTTGAGTTTCTGTGTGTGAGGAGTTTCTATGCTTGTTCTCCCTATGACTGCATGGGTATTTCCTCCCACTTTAATTGGCTGCATGGTGAAAGACTGGCATCCCATTCAGAATACACACACTGGTGTCCATGCACACAACTTTACATTTACCTGATCTGTACTGTGCATTTCACTACATCACATTTTGTGTGGTCACCTGGCACATGTCCCCTTTATGATTTGCACAACACATTATTATTATTATTATTATTATTATTATATATAGAATATTATTTCTAAACTCTTGCATGTGGAAGGTCCCCAACCTTTTTTTGTCATATACAAAAGTACAACAAATCCAAGCTACAAATTAATCCTAAATAAGGACAGCATTCCAGATACAGAGTAAATATAAAATACATACATACATGTATGATAAGGAGTATGATGTATTTTGAAATGTCACATTCTAGGTTATAATTTTGTGAAATGCACACATGCATATTACAAATCAGGGGCCAGGCATTACAAATGTTTAAGGGGGTAAAAAAAATGTCTGGATGCTTGTAATCAAGAACTGGTAGATTTATTAAACAGAACGATAGAAGTGAAGACCTAATGGAATGGAGGATAAAATTCCCTGATGCAATTAGAACAAGTTAATAAAAATAGCTGCTGTCAGAAGCATGGCAGAATGCAGTGTATTAACAATAACAAGTATTCACTATTCAGTCTTATCCACAGCCATTTACAGAAGGACTTAACAATTTACCCAAACTAGGATAGACATGCAGGCCCCTTAAACGGAATAATTATCTGTATTATTAGTCAATAATATCGATATGCGTCTTGAAGGTCTTTTAAATAAAAAAATCTTTTAAATTCCGCGTCGTGGTACTCCATGATTTAGCGGCGTTATAATACGTTCATATTAGGATATTAAGGAACTAAGCGCATTTGTGTGTCTCCCTCGTATGATTCCGTTAAAGGGAATGGAACACACTTTAGTGTCGGTCTGAAATCGTCCAAACGACTAAAAGCCCACTGTCACCGAGTCAGCCCGTGACTCCTGTCCAGCCCTGCGCTGACCTCTCTGTGTGACAGCGGCTGCGTGTCGAGTGCTGCAGGGCTGAACACAAGTTTCAGCCAGAAACGCTGGATATCTGGGTAGGTACCAGACCAAAACCTCATTTAACGTGCATGTTTCCACATGGTTTGGCACCAGCAGCCTTCGTTGAAGAACAAACTTTTAAAGCTTTACACACACACGCGCGCGCGCGCGCGCTCGTCACGTGGTTTACAGCCAAAAATATCAGCCAATCAGAGCAGGGAGCTGCGGACGACGGCGTTAAGCAGCTCGTGTGACTAATGCTCGTCATATGACTAGGCCACAAATGGAGTCGTTTACAAGGAATTGAATGTGTTTCAGGAATTAATCATAAAACGAGGGTTTCCAAGTGAAATAGCAGGTCGAATATGCCACCTACGCTGTTTCACAAGCTTTTCAATAAAAGAAATGGTTTTACGCCGCCGCCGAAGTGCGACAAGGACGAATCTGCGTTCAGGTACGTATGGATATTTACATTCACATTTACATTTACGCCATTTACCAGACGCCCTTATTCACAACAACTTAGAGACCTGCTTCAAACTCTGTCTTTAAACACATCATGATACTGGTTCACTAGTTTATGGACTGAGAGTACTATCGGTCTAAAAAACTGTTGTTTTATTTGCTACCTAATGGCTTTTCCGCACCTCCACAGTAGCGAAAGAAGTTGATGGCTTCGTCCCAGATCGCTCACTGCCGCCCTCAGTAACACACCGCCAGTCAGGACCTGGTGTTATAGCCAGATCTATTCTGCAGTAGTGTGTGATTTACACTGCAGTGTTCCACTGAGATCTGTACAAGGATTCAGTTTTATTGTTTACCGAGTTTATTACCTATATCTGCCATAATGTACACCAGCGATAATAAACAATGTTTGCGCCACTCCAGTAGAGCACATCGCTAGCCATAGCATGTTAACTGTATTGACTGTCCGGGTTTTAATCATGTGTGAAGATTCGGATCCAGCAATGACACTGAACTAAAGATTTTAAATAAACCAGCAGTATTTACACGACACAACGACGATTTCTAATGTACTGCTACTTTTGTGACGTGTGAGGCAAGTTTAATCACCTGCAAAGGAAATACACATCTGGATGAATGCAGGTCGCGGTCCAGTTTTTGTCTTTTTTTGTGAAGCTTCAGTCTTTTGGAAGTGTAATGCACTGTTTAGGATGTAGAAGTCAATATTGTACACCTTATAAAGTCTAGGTATTTATGGAGTATGGAGCCTGGCTAGCAGGATTTCAATTCGGCATGTGTTTAATGAGTCGAGTAGCTAAGGGTACTTGGCCAATTTTCTGATTACTTGTACCTACAACCCCAGTACATTTCCAGATAAAATATTCTAAAAACCAGAATGGTACCAGGCATTCAAAATGTAGAACAATTTAGGTTTGTATGGTCTATCACAGAGATACACGCATACACGAAACTTAGAAAGCCGCTTAGCAAATATCCACAGGTCTGAATGTCTAATAATGACAAATAAGTGAAACAAATCCCATGCATTACACAGCATACACGATGAAACTGATGTATGAACTATAAATCCCCCGAAAACTCAGATATATATATGACAACAGTGAATTTATTGAGAAAAGAGACTCTTTGTTTCGGTTACTAACGTTTTAGGTGTTCATTTTAAGTGTTTACACTATAGTAAGTGTTCAATTGTGAGCCTTCTGCAGTGTCGTCTCTTCACCAGACTCAGAGATAGAAATGCAGATTTTCCGGTGTATGTTGAGGCAAACAGTAAGAATGTGAAAGGCTACCTTTTGCAGGAGAGGAACTTTTGCAGCAGTAGCTATCTTTTCTCTAGACAGTTTTAGGGTCACAGTGAGCTTCCTGCAGAGCAAGCTATTCTTGAAGCTCAATCAATTATGTATGAGGAGCAGTATTGGTCCATTGTCAGAAATGGCTTTTCAATGCACAGTAAGACTTATTTACTCAAAATGAACTCTTAAACAAGTTTTGTCATTTCTGTGAGTGTCGTTGTCCTTTTATTTGTTCCAAATAGTTTGGGGAAATGGTTCATGCCCTCCTGTGTCTCACTTCTGAACACCTCAAGTTTCTTCTGGAAAGTTTGCATCTGAGGTTACACACAGTATTGCTTTTGCCTTAGGATTCAACATATCGAGGTGGGGTGTTATATCAGTCAAAATACACACATGTAGCAGAAAACATGATGGTGTCGATTATCTCTTTATTTTGTATGAAACCTTTCAGTCTTTAGCTTAGAAAAGAAAAAGAAAAAAAATTCAGCTCCTCCAGAATAGCCCAAAAATGCTTTTGTATTACTGAGACACAAAAAATTATTGTGATGGGGCAAATCATCAAAAGTGACCTATGCAGGGCAAGCAATGTAGCAGTGCAGATGATACTTTCAAACAGTTGACAAATCTCATTACTGTGCCCATGATTTTTACATTTTTCCAAGCTTGAACTCCTTACAAACTTGGAAGGTTACTCGAATTTGACCAAGACCAATACTACTATAAGTAAAGTCGCTGTCAGGCTAGAAGTAAACCATCAATAACGGCATACTTTGGAATTGTCGGACTTTTGGACACTGGGCTGAGTGTACATGTGAATGTTGCGTGCATGTGTTTGTGTTCCTATATCACCAAGAAAAGCAAGAGACTGGTGTCTTGAAATGGTTGTGTTATTTACAAAGTGGTCCCTGTGTTTGACTGGATTAACCAATCAGAATGTGGCTTTGTGAGCACCAAAATCAATGCTACTTTCAGAGGATTGGGGACTTGCAAGCCACTGAATGCTAAGTTTATTTACTGGAATGTTTGTTTACTTTCCATCAGTAAGGTGTATTATTCATGCATATCAAGTACATATCAATGTGATAATTTGTAGTGTGGCAGGGCACATTATCCCTATTATATTATAAAGAGCCATCTCCATTTAGGGAATACTCTTACCATGTGGAGAACCGGTGTCAGCATGGCCACTCTAACTGGTTTGTGACTATGCATTGTTGTATATTGCACTGTTGCACTGTGTGTTCTGGCACCTTTTTATCATAGCTCTCCGCACACATTAATGCGCCAGGATGCCCATTATCATGTGCCTGGTTAACTGTTTGTCCTTCCTTAGTACATTTTGGCTGGCACAAACCACTGCATACTGGGAACACCCCAAAACCTGTTGCTTTAAAGATCCTATGAACCAGTCGTCTAGCCATCACAGTTTGGCGCTTGCCAAAATCATTTCAGTTTCTTGTGCTTGCCCATTTTTCCCTTGAAACACAACGTTAAAAACTGACTGTTCACTTGCTGCCTAATATATCACACCCTTTGAACCAGGTGCCATTGTAATGAGATAATCAATGTTATTCATGTCACATTTTCCATTAAAGTCCTTTCTCCATCTTCTAATATTGCTATAACATGGAAGGTCACAGTTTGGAAATGATTGTAAAAAGTCTTGATCAGAAAGTTTCCACATTGTAGCCTTGCTTTTTGTAACCATTTCTACAGCCTGTCTAAATGTCTAATGCTGATCTTTGTTGAGGTCAAAATGTTGCCTCAAAGTGCTAGTTGTGAAACCCTCGGCCCATCATGCCCATCACAAGTCCAGCGACAATCTCAAATAGTTAAAATCTGCACCATCAACTTTACAAATGATTTTGATTGTAAAGTAATAAGACAAAGGTGTCATGGTTATCTTTCTTCTATTTAACAGATTATTAGGCTGCATGTAAATGTAGAATGGTGGAACCATCAGAATGGTGTAACCCATGCATGACCAATGTAAAAGAAAATTCTATCTGAAAACAGTGGGTTAACCTTTTTGTTTTTAATAATTGAACCAATTTTTTTCATCATGTGCACACGCATTAGTACTTTTCATACTGTCATTAGCATGCACGACTCTACAGTGATGCAAGTAAATACGAGTAAAAATTGGAGTGTGCAAGTGTGAAAAATAAGGGGATGAGTAGGAACTTTAGTCATGAATCCCAACAACTGCAACTCCCTAATGTAGCTGACGCTAAATGTGGCGAGAGTGCACACATTTGGCTAATATGGAATATGGTTGTTGCGGGAATGACCAAAAACAAGATGGAGAAACCTCCACAAAAGAAACAGAAAACAGCAGCGGGACCTAAAGTTAATGTTGTTAACGTTAAAGGCAGGCAATCTAAATTCAACAGTGCCTGAAAGACTTTCCCTGGCTACAGTACGACACAGATAAAATGCAATAGTATGCTAATATTGCAATGCTTCGAAAGAATTAGCAGGCTCTTGTTTGTGGAGAGGAATCCACTTTAGGAGTCTTTTCATGTGGTGATGTTTTTTATGAATCTGTCTCAACATCTCAAACATTTTGTTTAAATACTAAACATGATTAAACTTGATTTTCTCAAAAATGCAAAATAAGCATGCCTGTTGGCTACCTATAATTGTAGCAGAACTTATATAGTGTAATGTAGGTAATTGTACAATTAATTGATTTTCTAATCGCGATTATGATTACAGATGCCACGATTACGTAATTGTTCAAAGCTGCGATTACAAAAAAAATCTACTTCCATTATTCTGGGTGTTTAAGGGGTGTTTATTGCATGTTATGTTGTGAGGGGCGAATAAATACTTTTAATAGGTCTAATAGTCTGTAGGTGTGTCCTTATCAACGCCCTGATTATCCACTTGTGCATGTCTATCTCGTCATGTTAATTTCGCGAGCATGTGTGCTGATAAAGAAGCATCTGATATTTTGCAAAGTGTTGCTGAGAAGAATCAAGAATTAGAACCGTAAAGAAATGCTTTATCTGTGGTGTGGAATTATTTTGGATTCACTAGCGATGATGTTGAGTGGCATGTTATGGTGTGTTTCTGCACCATCCAGCAACACCACAAATGAATTCAATCATTTAAAATTCAGCCACAGAGTGCAATACGACCAGTGTTTTAGCGTGAAAAAAAGCAACAAGCCATGCGAGAATCGCAACACACACTCCCAACACGACGTTATTATTTTGTGCTTCTCCGTATACGGCAGGTTCTCCAGGACAAATGGAGATAACTGAAGCCATTATGCATTTCATTGCAAAAGACATGGTGCCGATTAATACAGTTTTCAGCGCGGGGTTTAAAATACTCATAAACACACTGGATAAGAGATATGTTATCCCCTCCTGCAATTACTTAGCCTAGATTCATAAAATTAATTTCATTTTTAGTATAACATTATTTATGCCATGCATATATTTTTTTTTTTTTATTATTTTATTTAAAGAAACCAAAGCAATGTATAGTTGAGTCTTAGTAATAGATGTATTTCAGGAAGAATGTTTTCAATTAATAATCACAATTACAATTTCAAGGGAATAATCGACAATTATTATTTTTGTCATAATCGTGCAGCCCTAGTGTAATGAAAGTTTTGCCATTAATATGCGTTAGGTAACTGAATTAAGAACAATATTCATGGCATGTCTAAACATTTCTAGGGTCTTAAAAAAGGCACCAGACCTCTAAGGGTTAAAAAGGGATGCACTGGTGAAACCCAGTGCAAGCTGCTGCTGGTAGACAAGTGAGGATTACAACAGAAGAGCCATGTAGACGATTGAAACTCAAATTTAAAATGCCTACCTAATAGCTAAAGAAGAGATGTTATATTACTTTATTTATTATTTATATAAATTATTATTTATTTTTGTTTCTGCATTAACATGCAAATGATGTGAGAGTTTAACTTTCTGGCAGTTTGCAAGTAAGTACAGTAAAGTAGTACAGTAAAAGCTTTTCCCTGAAATGTACTGGAGCAGAGGTAATATAACATAAATCACATCTTCAAGTTGATTTTTAATGTTAGAATTTCAGGTGGGGCCTGTAACTATCCTTTTAAACTTGAATTTTATTAAACCTTAAACATTTTTTTGAAGAAAAAAAAAGGTGTTTACTGTTCTTTATTTAGGTGTTATGTAAATCATGTGTTTTTCAAGTAGCATCTTGATTAAGTCACTTTGTCCGTGTGTTGAATGATAAAAAAGTAATATATTCATGTAATTCCTTAAAAAGAACCAAAGCCCCTAAATTTGTCTGTGCCCCTAAAAACCAGTAAGCATAGAGCCCTGGTGTGTGTGTTTGAGTCATGATGTGTTCCTATTCAATACAATACAATAACAGTTTCTCAGATTGTGAGCCTGGTGAAGCTAGAATTTACACTGCATTGTTGTGCTAATCTCTGGGTGGGTCTGTACTGTTGACTAGATTACTTCCAGATCTAGAATTACTAGATTACGGGCCATCAGCCAGTCACGTTGCACCACACCATCGCACAGTTTTTCACATCACAGTTTTGGTATTAAGCTACTATCATGAATTTTTTATAGTTTGTTTTTCTGTGGTTAATTTAGTTTTCTCTGCAACCTGGCAAGAAGCAGCTTGCTATAGTGTACAATACAGTGTATCTGCAAATGATGCTTGGCCCTGTAGTATGCCACTTGCAATAATAATAATATTATTAATAATAATAATAATAATAATTATTGTACTTCTACTGGGAGTCTATGGCAGCCCACAGAACTCTGCTTGATTTTTTTTTTTATTATTAAATTTGCCACAATGATAGGACAGTCTCACCTACCTATACCATACCTGCTGAATATAACCAAAGCTCAAGAGTAAAACGGCACAACATAGTACAAAAACAAATCAAGAAAAGATGTCTCAAAATACTAAACAATGAAAGGACATTAAAATGGCAGAAACTTCTTGTAGTCGTAGTCTGTGTCCAAAATGTAAAAGCAAAGGGCACATACTTGTTTTTCCTACTTTAATTATGTGTTTTCAAATTATCCAGTAGAACTGTAGGAGAAAAGTAGATTTTTCAGAATTACAGCAATTAACAGTTTTAAAAGACTTCTGGCACCAAATAATTGTAGAAACTCAAGCTGCAACAGGCTAAGCACAGAGACATGGAGAGGAAACGGTGCAACAGTGTTTATTTGCACAATGTGCTTTCTACAACTGTATATTGTCAACTGGAGTTGTGCAACCAAAAGCTTCTGAGCATATAACACTAATTCCTTCCTGCTGAAGTCTTCAAATGTTCAGTGATGGAGACTCGAGCACAAATCTGACCGCCACAGCAGCAGTTCAACATTGGTGCCATTATCTCCAAGTGGTTCTATCCACAGCGGTCCCATGGGTCTCCAGACTGTCCACACAGAGCCATCCCCACAGCACTGAGCACCACCAAGCAATGAGACTCCAACCAGAAGTATGTCATCAGAATGGATCAGGCAGGTCCGGAGAGAAGAAGTGGTCACGCTGGGAGGTCAGATGTAGCATGTGTATATGATAGATAGAGGGGAGAGAATTAGGTATGCTTTTGATCCTGTAATGGTTACAGACAATGTACATTATATGCAAAGTGCAGGCATGCGTACTTCGACCTTTTAATCATAGAAATCAAAAGCTCGCTCACCCATACTAACCCATAGTTTGATGAAAAGTGACATGATTTGAAAGATGAAACATCAAGAATCAAGGCCCCTATCAGCCACAAAACAAGATGTTGTTGACAAGTTAGCCGAGACTTTTCAGAGAAGTGATATCAGCTGGGAAAGGTCTGTACCTGTTTAGTGACTTCAATTTTAGTGTGGGAGTGGACTACAAATCAAGATTCTATGTTCATCACCATGTTCAAGCAGATGAGCAATTGCATCAACTACCAAAGGATAACACACTTTCGCATAGTGGGCTTAGAGTTCACTCAGGTGTCCTTCCCTGACTGCAGACTGTGACAGACCATGTCTATCCAGAATTGGGTACAGAGCAGATTAACGTCTTTAGTCCAGGTTTATTGATGAAACATACCAGGCAGTGGCAAATAATAGAACACTAGGCCAGCTGTTACAGACAGTTAAGTTAAAAGTTGGGGTGTCTTTGTTTTCCTTTTGGGGTTACTTATTTTGCAGTACTTTACACTGCAAGTATAACGAAGGCTTGTGCAATATTGATTTTCCCTGCTCACAACTGCACATGTAATAATATCTCACTGAATGACGTAATCTTCTTTTTAAGGATAGTTTAAGGATAGCAGAAGAGAACATTTTACTAGCTGTATAGTCTGGGCAACTCTTGCCTTACAATAAACTTACACATGTTCGTTATTTACGTTTTCTTGTCATTTCCTACTTGTAATGAAAAGGAGCATGTTTTGTCTTTGCTATTATGTATTTTATGTATTTAACTTTTGGATGAATTAATGGCAGATTGGTTGAATGAATGAAAGACATGACATTGAAAGAAATGACATTTAAATGGCGTGTTTGAGCTATAATACAGCTCTGATTTTAATTCTATGTTCCACATTGTCCTATAACCCTATATCCATATAACTTTCATACACTGCAGATGCTGTTTTCTGAACAATCCTCTTCCCTAAGTTTATTTTAGTACATTCTATAATGTTGAAAATGGCCTCCAGTCGTCTCCAATTATGCTACCTAAAAATTTATGCAAGGTTATTAGTCAGTGGTCAGTATGTCAGTTTTTTCCCCCCCAGTGGGTGCCTGGGAGGAGGCATTGGCAGAAGTGTATTGAAAGCAAAGCTCTTGTGTGTTGGATCAATTCCATGTTCCTCCTAACTATTGTATCTGCTTTACAGCACCTGGCCTTCTCCAGAGTTGGAGCCCAGCCAGATCCGCCTTATCGTCTACCAAGACTGCGAGAGACGAGGTCGAAATATCCTTTTCGACTCTGACACTAAGAAGAGAGGAATGGAAGAAGGTGCAGCAATGGTGAGCACCCAAATTTATATTTATATACATTGATGTGCATTAACTGAATTAAGCTGGAAACATACACGCGCACACACACACACACACACACACAGGGGTTGGACAATGAAACTGAAACACTGGCCAATTTAGTGTTGGAGGTTTCATGGCTAAATTTGACCAGCCTGGTGGCCAATCTTCATTGATTGCACATTCCACCAGTAAGAGCAGAGTGTGAAGGTTTAATTACCAGAGTAATAGCACAGTTTTGCTTAAAATATTGCAATGCACACAACATTATGGGTGACGTATCAGAGTTCAAAAGAGGACAAATTGTTGGTGCACGTCTCGCTGGCCCATCTGTGACTAAGACAGCAAGTCTTTGTGATGTATCAAGAGCCACGGTATCCAGGGTAATGTCACCATACCACCAAGAAGGACGAACCACATCCAACAGGAGTAACTGTGGACGCAAGAGGAAGCTGTCTGAAAGGGATGTCCGGGTGCTAACCCAGATTGTATCCAAAAAACATAAAACCACAGCTGCCCAACTCACTGCAGAATTAAATGTGCACCTCATCTCTCCTGTTTCCACCAAAACTGTCCGTCGGGAGCTCCACAGGGTCAATGTACATGGCCGGGCTGCTATAGCCAAACCTTTGGTCACTCGTGCCAATGCCAAACGTCGGTTTCAATGGTGCCAGCAGCGAAAATCTTGGGCGGTGGACAATGTGAAACATGTATTGTTCTCTGATGAGTCCACCTTCACTGTCTTTCCCACATCCGGGAGAGTTACGGTGTGGAGAAGCCTCAAAGAAGCGTACCACCCAGACTGTTGCATGCCCAGAGTGAAGCATGGGGGTGGATCAGTGATGGTTTGGGCTGCAATATCATGGCATTCCCTAGGCCCAATACTTGTGCTAGATGGGCGCGTCACTGCCACGGACTACCGAACCATTCTGGTTCATGTGAACCAGACTTTAATGTTCTGTACTGTACATTATTTCTGTTAAGTGACAAGACTTTTGTCTAAGTAAAGTCTGACCTTTCTGCCCTAATTAAATAATTAAAAATCACGGCATGATAAGATTTTATTTTGGTAAAATAAGCGTAATCTAGAGGCCTTTGCCTTTCATATAAGCCACTTCTGATTCCAAATGATCAACTAGAAGTCAAGTTATTTGTTCCTACAACTTGGATAGGCGACAAGACTTTTGTCAGGGTGTGTATGTGTGTGTGTGCGTGTGCGTGAATGTTTCCAGCTTAATTCAGTTAATGCACATCAATGTATATAAATTTACTGTTAATCAGAAAAATAGTGCTTTGCTGATTGGGTTGTATTATTATACAGCTTGAGTATAAAGGCTTTAACTAAACTGCACTGCACTAAACAACCTGTCTGATGCATGTGACTGAGGGGGAGTGTGAAAAACCTGCAGCTCCGAGAACAACTGTGGCTGCATTCACATGACATGCTTTGGC
This sequence comes from Hemibagrus wyckioides, assembly GCF_019097595.1. Taxonomy (NCBI): domain Eukaryota; kingdom Metazoa; phylum Chordata; class Actinopteri; order Siluriformes; family Bagridae; genus Hemibagrus; species Hemibagrus wyckioides. The sequence continues at coordinate 11,311,418 of NC_080727.1, forward strand.
AGAGGATCTTGCATTTTCTGTGTGACAGAGTGATGGAGCATGAGAGAGGGCAGTTAACAGTGGGGGCAACTAAGCAGTTTATGCTGTGGAAGTCATATGATTGTGGATCACATGCTCAGCTGCTTTTGTGTGCTTTGTCAGTGGTAGAATAGACACTTGTTTGACGTGTAATTAGTGAAGTGGAAGATGCCATGTGTATCACATGACCTTATTTCTCTAACTGCACCACGTTCTAAGCCACAACTGCAAAGTAAATTTACGTGCTTATTAACTAAATAGTTTTTTTTAAATTTAGCTGTATTTATTTATTTGTATTTTTTGTACATATTTATTTTAATCTGGGCTAGAATTTTGAGCACACAAATTATTTTATTATCTTACTATTTGGTAATTTTTTTTATGATAATTTATAATGTTTTAGTGTTATCAATGTTGTTTTTTTTGTTGTTTTTTTGAGCATGAGGCTGCAATACATAGTTTCACAATCATACATAATATTTAATGAATCTGTTAATCTGTTTCATATTTATTAATATATCACTGTATTTCTTATCTTAGTATATATTTGTTTGAGAGAGTATATTGTTGGATGGAGGATGGTATTCAGGGTTTCTCTTATAAATCAGGACCCATTACAATGCATCAACTCAGCAGACCACAGATATGTATATTTATGCTAGCTTTTCTGCACTTATGTTTTTAGAAGACGTGTGGTGAGTCTCAAGCTAAACTTTTCAGAAAGTGTTGTCCATTGAGGCCAAATGGGGGAAGCTCCAGTTCTCTGGACAGCAGTTCTTCCTGTGCCTCTGAGCCTATGGAGCACAATCGTTTTCAGGTCAGCAGGTCAAAGTTCTTTCCCCTATCTTATATTAATGTGAAGTGATTGTATTAATGGCAGAGCACATTTTATATGTATATGGATTTTGGAATTTAATATGTATGCTCTATATTTTTGGCATCAGAGCTTTCATTTTCTTATTTTAATGATGAATGAACAGTATATTTATGTGGTAAAGAGTGAGTAGAGGGTTTGTGAGACAATGTTAAACTTTTTACTCTGACATCACCTTCTTTCTTGCTTGTCCTTAGGGTGCTTCACGCTGCTCCTCAGACCCCAATATGTTGGGCGAAATGATGTTTGGGTCAGTGGCGATGAGCTACAAAGGGTCTACACTGAAAATCCATCAGATTCGGTTAGGAAGAAAGTCATTTCATTGAAGATTTTATTGGAGGAATGAATACAGGATCATGTTGATGTGGTATTTTTGCTGAAAAGGCAGACACATTGCTATTTAGTCTAAACCATGCAATGACACACTCTCTCTCTCTCTCTCTCTCTCTCTCTCATGTACTCACATGCATTCACATTGTTCTGTCTTTGTGTTCATGTACAGATCTCCCCCACAGCTGATGCTTAGCAAAGTGTTTACAGCACGGACAGGTGGCAGTGTGTACGGTAGCCTAAACACGTAAGCACTGCTCATATAATCTTCCTTATTCACACTTTTTTTTTAACATATCTAACATTTTTCTAATGTTATCTGGCAGGCTGCAAGACAGTTTGGAGTTTATCAATCAGGACTCAAGAGCTCTCAGGCCAGATCAGCATACTGTGGTCAATGGCTTCCTGGGGAGCATAGGTAATCATTACACATAATAGACCTCATTTGTCAGCTGGATGCAAAAATTAAATTTATGCCTTGTTGCAAGAACATTCATGCAAGAAACATTGTATTCATGGGAATACAGGTACTTCTTCAAAAAGACTGTCCTATAAAAAGGCTTTAAGCACTTCAGAGTTTGTATAAATTTGTGTACAAGTCACTAAATGAGAGCCTTGTTTGATGGGCTTTGTATTATGTAATTGGCAAGTTTAGATCTCATAGTTATTTCCGTTGTGAACACACATAGAAAGTTTTGAGAAACTTAGTCACTTCATATTAATGACTGTAAAGAAAGCAATCCAAAACAAATCCTTAACCTGTGACAAACAATACTTACTGTTCAATTAGGACGTGATGATAAATGCCACCTAAAAGGGAGGAGTAAGCATGTGCCAGTGCTAGCTGACACACTGCAGTGGCTGTGTCGCGTTACTGGAAGATTTACTGGAAGATAAATAGGCACTTTGAAAATGGAACCATTTACAAAGTGCAGCAATTCCTTGGGTGGAGAAACTCTGTTGATAAGAGATATCAGAGGTGAATGATAAAGGAGGATTAGAGTTGACAGGAATACTGTAAATACCTTTTTTCCCTTTTGGTGAGGAGAATCTCAATATGCATAATACTCTCAAACATGAACTGAAGCCAGCAGGACATCTTTGGGATGTGGTAAAATGTCAAATCTGCAGTATTATGTGATGTAATTTTGTCAACATGGGCAAGAGTCTCAAAAGAACCTTGTGGAATTTGTGCCATGAAAAATTGAGGGGGTTCTGTAAGCAAATTTTGTAAACTAGCCAGTATTAGTATGGTGTTTCTAAGTGGGAGGTGAGTGTTTGGCTGCTTTTCATGTTTTAAGTAGAATTTTACCAAATTCAACATTTTCATATACAGGTGATAATGAAATACAGAAAAGTTCGAAACTTTTGCCTCTGTTACTGTAGCTGTGCCTTGACTAGAATATAAAGAGAATGTTTCACTGAAATTTTGAATGAAATGAAACATTCAAGTGCTTAAACCAAACAGGAACTAGATGCTTGCATACAGCTTAAGTTTAGGTGAGAATATTTTGCAAAGTATGTTTAATCAGCTAGATGTACAGTTTCCAAAAGCTTGTTTAATCAGCTAGATGTACGTTTAATCAGCTGGATGTACAGTTTCCAACCTTTTACATTGCCAGTGCACGTCCTTCCACATTTTGTTAAACTTGCAGGATACTGCCTGTCTATCCTGACCAATTTGAAGACGCACTACATAAAATCCAGGACCATAGGTACACACTGTAATTAAGCCATTGGGGTAGGATAGGCTTCTACTACAATTTTATGTGATTAAAAATTGTTGTTATATTTTCTGTGAAAATGTGCTTTATTTGAAATCATGCAAATATTAGCATGAATTTGCTTGGGCTCTGTTTGTGTTAAAGTGCTGTTATGCTCCAGTGACCTTGGATGTATTCTCATGTCTTAGGTCTTTTTGCTTGACTAATCTGGTTCTGTGTCTTTCTCTCTCTTTGTCTCTGTCTCATTCTCTCTAATGTTTACTCCCAACCTACTACCCATTTCTGTTATCTGTGGACATTATCCTGCACAGGATTTTCTCAGCTATGCAGCCCTCGTCGGGCCTTCTCTGAACAGGGCCCTCTCCGTCTCATCAAGAGCGCCTCTTTCTTTTCAGGTTGGCGCTGTGTGTTTGGGTGTGTGAAGCAAGGACAAGTGTATGCGTAGTCAGCATGTAGCTATTTGTGACTAGCGCATGCGCACCATACAATATTTTAGACAGTAATATCACCTTCATTCACCTCCTTAAAAGCTGCTCATCCTCACTTTTTTGCTTTTTTTTCACTACTTCTCTTTAGTTATAACCATCATCAAGGTTCCATAGTTACTTTTTAATTCTTTACTAACTTGCTCACTCACCTACTTGTACTACCTTACACAAGCTGATGTCAGGAGTGAGGATATAAACTAGCTTATGAATTGCCCATGTGCCTTTGCTTTCTTTGAATATTGGTTAGGGTTAGTCACAATAAGCTGTCTTGCTTATTGCACATGACTGGCTTAAAGGCTTAAATTTGACTTTAACTTTGACACCCCATCCACAAACATCTATACAGTGGTATGAAAAAGTGGTTAATTTCAGAGACTGATCCAGAAGCAAAAGAATAACAATACTATATATGATGGATTCCATGGATTCCAGATTGCTTGATTGTGTAATCACCATTATCATGCATCTCATGTAAGATGTGAGATCAGTTCTATGTAATTAAGCTAGTTTACCTTTCAAATTTCAAGTTGTTGAATTCCACTCAGGCAAAAACACTGGAACCTTTTTCTTGAGTTAACAAATTAAAATTTATAATTGATTGTTGCTATAGAGATTTGGAGTTTGATATGTTTGCCCTACACACACATGCACGTCATAAAGCCTGTAATCACTGCATGCCATGGGAATATGTTGCTCACACATGACTGATGTATTGGACCCACTATTGCAGAGGTGTAGTGGTGGTGGGTAGCCCTTTGCTGTGGAACATTAAAGCATTATTACCTTATGTCAATCTCTTTCTTTGCTTAATTCCTTAATAGGTCACAGTAACCCTATGGACATGCCTGCCCGAGGGCCTTATGATGAGAGAGAGAGTGGCATTGCAAGATCAGGTATGTGTGTGTCTCTCTGTATGTTGTTCTTTCGGCTGCTCTCTGTTTGGGGTCGCCACAGTGGATCATTTAGTACGCATGCTTTGATTTGGCACCGGTTTTAGGCCGGATGCACTTCTGACGCAACCCTCCCGTTTAATCCAGGCTTGGGACCGGAACTGAGAGTTAACTCTTCAGTGACTGGGTTAGTGCCCTGGCTGGGAATCAAACCGTGGCAGTGAGAGCTGTACCACCAGGAGGCTGTGTGTGTTTCTCTGTATGAGACATCAAAATTTGAAATATTTGAAATTACAGCTTTAAATTGTTTCTTATAGTTATTTGTAAAATGCACAGTGGGTTTCATTCAGCAATCTTTTGCATTGGGCAAATCAAACAAAAGATTTATGTTGAATTTACAAAAGACCAGTCTCTATCTAATAAAGATAAAAAGATTAAACAGCTAAATATCTGTTGCCTTCTAAGGGCATAAATGGCGTGACTCTGCCAGTCATATGAATTCTGCCACTGCCTCATCTTATTGTCAACATTTGCTGAGACCAGCCCATTCTTTTATTTGGTGGCATTTCATTTTAACTAATCACCTGGACTTATTTTTCCTTAAAATGTATTTGGGTTGACTTGTTTTCAAAGATTACCTGCCAGCAAACAATATAACATGCCTTAAAAGTTTAACAGAGACTTATGTTTTGTGCCTATGCGCTAGGCTAAACTGAAGGTTAGGTCATGAGATCCTGTGCTTATCACCTCATGTGTAATGGCTGGAATTAACAATTTATCTCTTTGGATACTTTTATTACCAGATGAAAGCCTAAACATTTCCTATCTGTGCACTTGTTTAAAGAAACTTGTTCTACATAATTCTATTCAGGCCATTTCTCTAGTCCTAAACTGCTACTGGTTACATTGAGGATTGTTTCTTTTCATGGGTTTTGCAAATTTGAAATGTCTTTCTAGCACAGAAGACCTGTACTTAATATCACTCTCCAGCTTGCATCACATCCCTTAACACATCCCTTAAATGGCAATTGAGCACTTATTGAATCTAATAATAAATAGATTATATGGAAATTGGCTAAAACTGCTATATCTTACATCTATTACTAGAGGTTATTTATGTGGTTTCAGTTCAATTCAGATAAATTTTTTTAGTGCTTTTAAGAATGAACATGGTTACAAAGCAGCTTTATAGAAAAATATCATTTTCAGTCTTCCTATAACTGTAGTTGACTAATTGGAGTAAGGACTAAATGCTTTTTAGTTCACCGTATTAGATATATATTTGGGATTTGGTTTGATGGTAAATTGTGTGCTGCAAACTGTAATAAATTTGATGACCCTCATTCACTGTCTCAATTTACCTCCTCCTGCAGCGTCTCTGAGTAGTCTACTGATTACACCTTTCTCGTCACCTGGCTCTTCTCTCACCAGTAGCTGTGCAAGTAGCTACCAACGCCGCTGGTTACGTAGTCAGACCACCAGCTTGGAAAATGGAGTCTTCCCCCGATGGTGAGAATGCTGCAGTCAGTATCCACACAGACAGAGAATCCCTTTGATCTTTGGTTTGGAGAAGAGCTAAATCATTCAATTGCAAGTGATTTTAATGACTCCATGCTGATTTTAAAAAAAATCTGGCTATACTATTTTTGTTTTGTGTTTTTGGGTCCAGGTCTGTAGAGGAGAGCTTTAACATGTTAGATGAGGGTGGTGCCCCAGGCCTAGGCACAGCACGGAAGAAGAAGATAGCTATTGGAGTCATCTTCCTCCTGTCACCCAATGAAGATGAGAACAGCAAGTTCCAGGAGTTTTTCTTTTCCCACTTCCCCCTCTTTGAGAGCCACATGAACAAACTGAAAAGCTCAGTTGAACAGGTATGGCACATTTGTCTTACTATATATTAATCATATGTGGCAAATACATAAGATGCTACAGTATACAACATTTCACTGGGATTACAGAGGACAGATATTTGTGCCATCAGTGTAGATTAATATCAATTATAATCAATTATTTATATGATCACTGGGCTGCTTTATTTAAAAAATCTACACCAGGGATCTCCAGTCATATTTGCAGAGGGCTGGTATGGCTGCAAGTTTTCCTTCAAACATGGACAACTGCTCTAGCACAAAAGATTGACATATATTGAGACCATTTTCTGGTATGCTTAGCACACAGATGTAATCAAAAACTAAATTCAGAAGATTTGGGATACTTGTGAAAAAAATCTGTGAAATCATGGACAGTAACATAAGATATCTGAATTCCCACAAAAAGTATTTCACCATGGGCGTAATGCATACTAGAACAATATAAAGAGCATTCAGACCAAATTTGGACTTCAAAATAACACTATTTTCATGTAACAGTGTCGCCCTATCAGATGAACTGAATGACATGCCTGTATAGGAGACAAGCTCTCCTTCCAATGTCCAGATTATCTAGTCTATCCCTACCAAATAATAAAACCTAATCCATCAACATAATCTGGCTGGATGTTCTGAGAATTTTGAAAACCATTTTTTGTTGAAAGGGGAAAAAAACTATAGGAAATGACAAGAAGGCTTTGTTGAAAACTTGATTAAATCCCAGATGGCATCTCCCAACCACTGTGTATTTAGTGTCAGACTGCTTTAAGTATTTCATTATTGTGCCTGTCCCAAAATCTGCCTCAACGAATAATCAGAGATAATAAAGACATATTGGTAATTCTTAGGTGTTTAAGGACTGTTAACACTCCACATATTCATTCCTCAAGTCTTGCTTTGTAGTTTAAACAATGTTTCATTAAAAGTGTGTTAGATGCCTGTATTTATGATGACATCCTTACCTCACATTTAAGGCTCATTTTCTTTGTACTTGACTCTCAAAGTGTCCAAAACTTCCATTTCACAGTAACAATGCTTCCAGTTGACTCTCCCATACAGGGTTTTCCAAAAGTCTTCATACAACTCTCAGAACAAGGCCACTTGATTGCTGCAATGCTTAGCGCATAAAAATCAACTGCATAAAAATCAAACACAGCTATTATCTGCATCTTGCATCTTGAACTACAGAGTTCCAGACAGCCCATAGAGGCAACATTGAATATCTGTCTTTTGGCAGGTTTGTGTAATGGTTTTCCATGGATGAGCATCTGTACACAAGCCTCCAGGCTTCTCTGTCTGGCAGTCAAATTGATGCTATAGAATGCTATATATTCTCTCTCTCTCTCTCTCTCTCTCTCTCTCTATATATATATATATTATATATATATATATATATATATATATATATATATATATATATATATATATATATATATATATATAAAAATTTATTTTATATATTTATATATATTTAATTTCTGAGGTGGAAAAAAGATATTTTTAATTTTAATTTTATCCTGTGTATGTATGAATACATGATAAACAGTTCAATTATCTGGCCTCCAATGTTCCCAGTGTTACAGAAGATTTCACCATGGAGCACTGTAAACACAATAATCTTCAAAATCTGATAAAGTGGGGAAAATATGAGACAAAAGTGACCATCACACATTGACTTGCTCAGAACTTGCTCAGTGTTGCTCAGAACATTTCGCTTGCAATTTTTTTTTTCTGCTTCCAGCACATAAACTTTGAGAACTAGCTGTTAATATGCCTAATATATCAAACCACTGAGAGGTGCATCTGTAATTTGCTTGATCTGTTAGTGGTAATGTTATATTACAGTTGATAATAGTTAACCATAAGCAGAACTTAACCTGCAAAATGTTAAATGTAAAAGTATAAATAGCAGTATGTGTTTGTTTTTATTTATTTATTTATTTTAGTTCTGCTCTGAATAAGCTATTTCACATATTTTTACTTATTGTCCACAAGACAAAGTAATTAAGTAACACAAAATAATAATTCAATTCAGTTTCATTTGTATAGTGCTTTTAACAGCGGACATTCTTGAAGCAGCTTTACAGAAATATCAAAAATTATAGAAATAATAGATTGAATAATAATAATAGATAATAGAATATTATTATTATTATAAATAATAGAATACAATGGATTATTTTTTTTTATCTTCGATTAAGAAGGAGAAATGTGCTCATCTAGCAGCACTGAGAGGTTTCCTGTAACTCAGGAGGCTTTCCTTTCATGCTACTTGAAATACTACCAAATTAGTTTGATGCCAATTACATTTCGGTTTCTTAGTGGTCTGCTTTAATGTGCATGTGGGTCATTATACCAGTGTGCTAGTTTTTCCTCTCTAATTATTTTTATATAAGTGGAGCTACATTATCTAGAGTGCAGCTTGAATGCTGACTATCAGTAATCAGTTGCCTGATCTAGTTCTGTGGGGTCAGACGGTGATCCAATTGTGGGTGATAATTCTGGGATCTTTCTTCGAACATATACATAAATCTATGATTAATAGGATAACATAGCATATTATCATGTCAGACACGTTTTCATTGAGACACAAGAATGTTTAACATTAAAATTTTTAATTATTTTTTTATTTGTATTTACCCCAATGAGCAACCCTGAGGGAGAAAACACCTACCAACTTAGTTGTGTACACATTACACATCTCACAATGAGTTATGCACATAGGAGCCATCCACACATTCAGCAGGTGAGGAGGACTAACTATGGGCCTCCATTCTATGCTTTTGTCCCCAGAACAAGAGAATAGTAATGGCCACTTGGGGATATTCATGTACATATGGAAGGGCACCCCTGTTACTCCTGATATACTAAGTAACTAAGTTACTTGAACCTAGAATTGGTGCCCCCTTGAATACTCACCAGTATAAGGTACCTCCCAGTTTGATCAGGAGCAGCCTGTGGCACATCGGGGACTCCCACACATCAATCATGTAGCATTGGTCCTAAAAATGCCCGGTTTCCCAGGAACACCAGTACACCAGCCCAGGTCTTACCTGTATACGTGTGGTCCCTTGGAAAAGAGACAAGCAAGAGTGGCGAGGTATGGGTGGAGAAAATGGCCCTCAATGGTCCGGTTACATGGGAAGGGTCGGGAAAAAAACGTGGTCATCTGCCATTTGATATGCCAACAAGTGATCCTGTGCCTGTTGGACAACCTTGTTTAACATTGCCAGGTTAGTGGTACTGGACCGAGTCTGCTGTCCCCTTCGGTGGGACGACAAACTGCTCCATCACCTGTAAGTCGAATACATCTTTGGCATAGTTCTCCACTGCGAGAAGCCATCTTTATTAGGACCATCTCAGAGCTGTTGGGCAAATGTAAACGAGGGACCAGGCTCACTGATGTGAACGTGAAAATGTGACCATGATGGTGGTGCTGTTTGGGGGTCCCCTTACAAAAGGTCCCGCTTTAGGTCTGGGTAGTAGAGGAGGGTAGTGATTGTGAACTTTTTCAAACTTGGCTTCCCCGAGAGTAGTAACAGTAAGCTGACCACGTGTTATGAGCCTGTAAGGTCCATGCATCTGCGGCATGCTCAATTAACACTTGATTGAAGGGAGTGTCTGAAATTCCCAGAATATCAGTAGTTTCAGAAATTCTGAAACCAGTCCAACTGGCACCATCAACCCTGCCATGGTTACAGAGATCACATTTCCCCCGGTTTTGATGTATCTGAAGTTCCTGACATGTATCTGCATAATTTTATTTGTTATGCTGGTGCCACATGATTAACTGATTTGAAAACTGCACAAATAAACAAGTGTACAGATGTTCCTATTAGTTGGGTGGTGAAGGTACATAACCCCTTGGTGCTGCATGAGATTAGGCTACAAGCTAAAAACATTTTAGACTTCAAGTGTTAGACCTCACCCTGAATTGACTTCTATCCACAGTGATCTAGTGTCATTTTGTTTTTGTTTTTCTCAGGCATTGAAGATGAGCCGACGGTCAACTGATGTTAGTCAGAGAATCCTGGCTCATAACCGCATGGTGGACAGCCTTAATGAATTCAGGTATGTATAGGTCACAGTTTACTTAGTCACACACAAAACTGAATGTAAATGTTTCGCATATGATGGGTGTAAGGTTTAGAAAAATCTAGTGGTAAATTTCAAATAAAGGGAGAATGAAATGTAGAATCCTGCTGAACACTCAAGCCATTAGTGTACTCAAAAGGAACTTGTACATCCTCTTAAGGCATTCAGCACTGCTAGCAGGCATCGAGCCAATGTCATGAAACTGCAGTGTTGGGAAGTCTGTAGTTTTAACACAGGATAAAGTGTTTTGTCCGCTTGTAAGCATGCATCAAGAGCACCACTTAATCAATCATAAACATTTGTTAACAAGAACTGTGTTGTCAGTTATGATGCTTATACTCACTCACTATACCCAAACAGCATGTAATCAGAGTCCTCAGACAGGTAGCTCCAACTGCAGGATTATTAAATAAAAACTATTGATTAAACTGAATATAAATATTTTAAGCCTGTGTTGGAATGTCTACACATTATGAATTCTACTGCGATGGATCTTACTATCAAACAGATGTTACTCATGATTACATGAATTCATAAAAAATTTAAAAGGTTAAAATGTTGTTGAGGATGGTTTTTGTGTGTGGTCATTCATAGGATATGGAGTACAAAATGCTGTTTCTCATGAATCATACGTCAGAATGAGATGATGTTTAGTGTACTGCATCATTGTATAATTGGATTTCTAGTTATTGGATTACTTAAAAACATAGCTGCCATCAGCCAATCAGCTTTATTATTTTTATTTAGAAAATTAAATATGTAGCTGCAGCATGCTATATAAGCCTTTTGTCCATTTCTAAGATAAGACAGAACTTTATTAATGCCGAAGACTACTTCAAGAATACATGAGAAATAAATATAAATGAAATATGCTACATATACAAAATGTACAGAAAAAGGTGCTTGAGAAATAAGATGATATTGCACATGGTATGATCTTGAACGTGACATTGCACATTGTGTGATCTTGCAGATGGTATGATATTAACTTTCAATTTACAATATGTTATAGTGCACATAATAATACAGTAATACAGTCAGTGATGATTGTGTCAGCTCTGCTCCGTACTGATTGGGGAGGAGTTTTATAGTTTGAAGGCTGCTGGTAGGTAAGACCTCCTGTGGTGTTCTGTGGTTATCCTCTGTGGTCTCTGTAGTCCATGGCTTAACATGCTCCGGTAGGACTCCAGTGTCACATGCAGTGGGTGTGACGCATTGTTAAGGATACTGAGAAGTTTCCTCAGCATTCTCCTCTCAGACACCTCAACCAAAGACTCCAGCTTCACTCCCAAGACTGTTTTCAAATACCTTTGAACCTTCAAAAGAACTATTTACAGAAACAGCATATTGGTTTATTTTTCAACTTTAAAAATGCAATGCATTACATACATACAATGTAACATTTGCATAACAATTTGCAAACATTAAGATATCTGCATAGCCAGGAAGCAAAATGATGGCCATTCAGAGTGGGTGGGAGGGGTAGCATACACACTTTCTCCATGTCACATACAGTGACAATATCTGTGAACGTGTGTATGTGGAAGATTGTTATATTCCTCTGTAATGCAGCATTTTAAAAAATATGCAGTTGATCGGTTGCATGTTGTTTTGCTTCAGGAAGCATGCCTCCACCCTTCTTAGTTGGAAGCTGTCCTATCATAGCGGAGGGCTCTTGGGGGGATTTGGCAGGTTACCCAATTGGGGTCAAAATGGAATGGGGGAAGGCAGTGTATAATATTTGCAAATCGCTTATTTTGAGTATTAAGCTCTTTTTTGGGGAATATTTTGCAACCCAGACCTGGGAACCCTTATAAACAAAGAAATTTGACTTTTAGCATAGCTGTATAACCATGCAAGACAGTGTGCCATAGTACAACAGCCATTTCAGAGTTTATCAGTCTACTCATTTGATACAGGTAATCAGAAAGCACAGGTTTTCTTTTATGACTGAGAGACAAAGGCACACTCAGAAAAGAGGCCTTCTCAACAGGTAGATAGGTATGAACATGTAAAATTTCATGTAAGTATGGTCTAGGTTTTGAGTACAGAAAAAAAGATTTTAAGAAAACTTATATAAAAATGAAAATTTTATTATATTATCTGACATATGTTTTATTTTAATGTTTCTGGTTTGTAAGGGTTATAAATGAAACAAATATGCCCACTAAGAATTTGCATTAGTAAGCTATTTGCTGGAAGAAAAAGAAAAATGTTCTGCAAACTATTAATTACAACAAAAAAACAATGTATTTCCCACTTTTCTGCAGCAGTACGAAAAACTCAGGTCAAATGTTTGTTTTTCTGCATAGGCCCTCGTGTGATCCTTTTTTTAAAAAGTGGGCTATTTCAACAAATTTTAACTTATTTAACTTATATACTTGAAATGTTGTGTGTAAAGTTTAAGTGGTCATCAAAAGTCACAAAGGTTTGTGGCTGTCCTTGTTTGCTTGAGTCTAGCTTTTTTGTGAGGTTGTGGTTGATTGAGGGCCAAGCAGGGATGACAGGATGATGTAAATTTTTGTTAGATGATTGAGATGTCAGACTGGCAGGCACAGATGTCTGCTGAGTTCCATGGATTTTCAGGCTAGAAAGACAAAGGAGTGTAATAACAGCGATGAGAGAAGCCATGAGACTCAGTCACAAGACTCCGGGTTGTATAAGTAGATCAGAGCAGTGGACCCAGAACTGACTCCTAGGTAACACAGTTGTGAATTGCTGACATTCAGACATTACTCCTATCCATGATATCTTGAAAGATGTGGCTGAGAGATTCCATCCAGCACAGAGGCATTCTGATGATGGCTAGGCCAGAGAGAGTTGACAGGATTATCTGATGATTCACAGTATCTAAGGTGTTGTAGAACACATAAAATGAGGACAGATGATCTTGAGATTGATCTTGCTACTTGTAAGGCTTCAGTGCCTTAAAGCTGAGCAGTCACACTGGAGTGTCTGCTTTTGAGGCCAAGCTGCCTGGTGTCTAATAGGTAAATATATGAATGCAATGTGAGAAATCCAAAATCATGTTGTATCTTTTCCCACTGCGATTTATAGCAACCAACAACATTCAAGAGGAAAAACAAGTAGAAAAGTTAGAGAAAATAGAAAAATGAAAAACTTAATAAGTATTTTATTTTGGGGTATGTGACTGTGTTTATAATGAACAGGTATGCATCACATTCAAACTCATTATTTTAAAAGTAATTATCATACACTTAAATGATGGACCCTGATACAATACATAACAGTATGCAAAACCAAATAAAGTGCAACAGTGTAAGACAGGACAATAAATACCCAAAACATGGTCTGTATACTGTAAACTATTGTGTAGCAGCACATAATTTATTATGGAACTTTTTTTTGCTGCAGTCTTTGTCTGATATGTGCAGTGGTATTAGATTCTTGTTCTTGGCTGACAAGAGTGGAACACAATGTGGTCTTTTGCTGTTTTAGACCATCCCAGCCAAACCTCAAGGTTTGATGTCTTGTGCATGCTAAGATGCTTTTCTGCTCACCACAGTTGTGAAGTATGATTAACTGTTACTATATCCTTCCTGGAAACTTGAACCAATCTGACCTCTCTCAACAACACGCTCTCATCTCATTTCAACCCACCAAACTGTCAGTCTCTCAATGTTTTTTATTCCTCACACCACCGCATACATTGATTGCCCATTCAGCACCTTTCCTCCCACCACCTCTTTGTCGCTGGACAATGTAACACCTCTTCACACCCCCGCATCCAAGGACAATCTAACCCCATTTACACCCACGGTCACTAGAGACCAGGTTTGCAGGGAGCTGAGGAGGCTACGTCCCAGGAAGTCTGGCCTGGACAGGGTGTGTTCAAGAATGCTAAAGGCCTGTTCTGGTGAACTGGAGGAGCCACTTCAGTACTTTTTCACCCTGAGCCTGAGGCTAGGGAGGGTGCCAGCACTGTGGAAGACTTTGTGTATTGTCCCAGTCCCCAAGAAGACTCACTCCAGGGAACCAGGTGACTTTAGACCAGTTGCTCTGACCTTAAACATTATGAAGTCTTTTGAATGGCTGCTTCTCCATCTCCTCAGACAACATGCTCAAGATCCACTGCAGTTTGTATACCAGGCAAAGTTGGGTGTAGATGATGCCATCCTCTGTTTGGTTTTTTTTTTTATTTCTCCACTGCCTTTCACACTATTTGCCCCCACCTACTAAGGGATAAGCTGGCAGGAATGGTATTGGACTTGAGGCTGGTGAGATGGATCACAGACTACCTCACTGACAGGCCACAGTATGTCAGGCTGAATGGCTGCACTTCAGACACTATGGTCAGTAACACCAGAGCACCACATGGTACTGTGCTGTCACCTGTACTGTTCACCCTGTATACATCTGATTTCCAGTACAACTCTGAGCTCGGCCATAGTTGGCTTTGTCAAGGATGGACAGGACGGGGATTACAGGCACCTGATTGAGGACTTCATGAGGTGGTGTGGGTCCAACCATTTCATGCTAAACACCTTCAAGACCAAGGAGATGGTGGTGGATTTTTGTAGGAACAAACTACAATTTCAACCTGTGTCCATACAGGGGGTTGATGTGGAGATGGTCAGGACCTACAAATATCTGGGGCTGCGGAACAGAGCCGAGCTCAGTGGTGACAGTAGCTGTCTGTCTGTCTATCTATCTATCTACCAACCATTCTGTCAAAACTCTAGAGACTATTTGTGTGAAAATTCCCAAGAGATCTGAACTTTATGCAATACAGTAATCTCCCGTTTATTTGGGGGGGTTACGTTCCAAACCCACCCGCGATAAACGAAAATCCGCAATACACCGCCTAAACACTTTTTTTTTTTATTGTTTAAACCATAAATTACCCTCCCACACTCTTTAAACACACACAGAAAACATTTGCAAGCATATAGCGAGTGAATTTTGGGTAAATTCGTAGTAATATCACATTTATAGCGAGTACTGTATGTATGTATGTTTCTTGCCAAAAGCCTTAGAAGGTGCAGAGTGTTTGGGCGATATAATAGGGCTTGCAGAAAAAACGTAAAAATACAGCGTACACAGAACAAAACGAAACACTCGGGACAGTGACATGCCAAGACCTTCCCCAGTTGCACGCATAGCCAGCAGCAGTCAATCACAACTGTGATCAAATGAATGGGGCATTCCGATTGGCCAGACTCTTTCCTCCAGCCGTACTGTACTTTGATTTTCAGCATCTCCGCACCACGCTTTCCTAAACAACGCAATATCTGACTCTTTTTGCAGCTATCAGACTTTTTCAGATCATTTTTTTAAAAAACTGTCCCTTCATGTCTTTTATGTGCATCCACACAGGATGACTATCTGCAATCTGTATACCATGCCAAGAATGCCTGAGCCTGTCTGGCTTACTATGATGTCCGGTGCACTTGAGAAGAACCAGCTTTGTGGCCACTTCATGCGTGAGCTCTCTTTACTCATGGAACAAGCCTCAAAAAACCAGTTGAGTACCTATATAAAAACTTTTTTACCTGTTAAACAAACCCTGTTATTTGTGTTACTTGTAATTCTTAGGTATATGCAAAGAAATGCTGACAAAGCAAATATGCTTTAAAAAAGTAACTAAACAAAGTCTATATGACATTCCTTTACAACTGTTTACAATCCTTTAAAATTTAAAATGTATAAATGCCCTCAGCTTAGTGCAGTTTTATGAGGAAATTGCCTAGTAAGATTTACTGAGAATCTTGGAGAAACTGATCATTCTTCTGGAGATATTGGCAGGCAATCACATTTGCTTCTGTATTTGTACAAAACAGTACAGTTTAGTATTTTCTTTTTGTCTGAGTACTGTATTTTGTAATATATTACTTTTTTTTCTTTTTACATATATTTTGGATAGCAATTTTTTGCTGGAAATGTAATGTTTGAAAAATGTTTTTACTGACTTTACTACTGAGTAATTCAGTCATAAACACCTAAAAAACAGATGATGAAAGGATGCTTCTTAAATAAGGACAAAATGTCTGGACTGTAAGAGGCATTTAAAAAATGAACTAAAACCTATAAGTCTGCAAACATTTGAGTCTGTAACAAATGTTTTGATTGTTATTCATTTTCATTTGATAAAAGGTAAAGTGTTTAAGTAAACAGTACAGTTTTAAACAACACTGTATCTGATCATTATATTCTGCCATTGGTTTTACTCTAGGTTTGTTCCAGCTCTTCTTACTGCTGTGCTCACTAACCACCTTGCTTGGGTGCCTACTGTCATGCCTAATGGCCAGCCTCCCATCAAGATCTTTCTGGAAAAACATTCCTCTAAAAGTGTGGACATGCTGGCCAAGACACATCCCTACAATCCTCTATGGGCTCAGCTTGGTGAATAAATATTAAATGGTCTATACATAAAGCAAAATCATGGAAGTTGAATGTCTAAGCATTTGGAATTTTGGTGGTATCTTGGCTGTTTTGCCATTCAGTCACAGACCATGCTTCTATCACTATGAATAAGAGGGAGCCCTGTTCATTTAATGACTGAGAATAGAGTAAAAGTAAGGAAAGACTATATAATATATGTGCATTACTGCCATGAAACATACAGTAGCTTAGAGGTTGTATATTTCAGCAAAATGCTTGATAACTATGGTCTTACAATGACAGTTTAAATACATTAGAATCAGAATCAGCTATATTCGCCAAGTGTGCTCAGGCACACAAGGAATTTTTGTGGTTTTTAAGGTGCTCTTGGTACAAACATACATACCCAGAATGAGAACAGTAAACATTAAAATAGTTAGACTTAACAATAAATAATAATGTGTATGAACATGTATGTACATATCACATGTAGAAAAAATGTGTTTTTAAATGTGATAAAAACATTCAAATAATTGACTTAACCGAATACATCTATAATGTTTAGATACTAACGATGCTCATATAGAGTTTGAAATACAACAGATAACCTTGGATTGATGGTTAGCTTAAATGACACTGGTTAGTTTTTATAGCATCACTGACACTGACTAATGATGTCATAAATGAGCTATAGCATAATAATGTTCTAGGGCCAACAAGCTCAGTGTATAAAATTACAAATAATGCACTTTAAAGAACCACATTCCCTGCATGGTATTCCTGTATACCACAACCAAATTTATTTATCCTCTTTACATATAAGGAAAGTATAAGTATATAAGTCTATACACAAGACTTATTAAATATAAGTCTTGTGTATCTTCAGGTCACTGGAGAACATTCTAGCAAAAACTGGAAACAGGTCTGAAGAGCATTTTAGTTTAATCTTTTTTGGGGAAATATTTTGATATTGCTTCACACAGGCGATTTAGATTAGACTGTTTTTTAAGAAGCACAATATTTCCCTCAGTGAGATTTGGCATTTGTAGACACGTATTGCTTTTGCCAACTGTCCCAAAAAGTGTTGACAGGGCCCTGTATTTTTTCCACTGATGTTTGTACAGATACTTGCAGCTGAAGTAACAGGAGAAGGAATAGTGGGACATACTTTTGAGGAAGTGGGGTTTGCCGAAAGTATGAGCATATCTTTCGGTCCATAGTCACTGGTATCAGGGTGTTGAGTTCACAATTGCTGTTACTTTACCTAAGATAGTTGTGAGGTTCTCATGAGTTATTTTTTTAGGACCCTAACTGCTGTAGCACGGAATACAAAAGCCTGTGTGTAACTTCTGCCATCCTTTCCTATGCCCCTGCAGTGTGTGAGGAATGTGGTGGGGCACAGCCTTGCTCAATCAGGAATTTTCACAGTTTGTTCTCATCAGTGTTAGAGTCTATTTTATAGCCAGAGGTTAGAGCATGATAGCATCTCTTGTGTTCATTTTTCACAAGTTGATGGTGGTAGCAGGTAAAGGCTTAAACCCATCAATAAAGGAGTGTTCCAATTTGACTGGACCTTTTATCTGGGCCTCTTGGAAGGGCAGCATTTAATAAAACACCTTCATATTTGGATACACTGAAATTTGGCCAGGTTTCCATTGTTGGTAGACTCCAAAGATCTTAGCCTTGACATTTCAGAATGTTATCCATGAATGTAAAAAGTATTTTCATTTCAATATCTTTTTAAGATGGTTACAGTAATCTTAAATGGTTCATTTGTTGTTGGGTAGGAAGTGGAAAAGGAAGGGGAGTTGCCCATCTATTATTCTCACTAATATTTGTTCCATTGTCTTTCAAAAGGCTGTTTCTGATAATCTCTAGTCTTGTTGAAGCACATCCTACATGTGTTTTCTTGTCTTCATATGTAGGCCAATCTCCAAAAACTGAAGTGTGGAGATACAGGTGTCTGATGTCATTGTACTTCTCTTTTACAATGTAGCGGTTAGGGCATACCTTGAAAAAGATTGTGTTGGTTTAGAGTTTACTTATGGATACTGGTTTGCGGACAGACATTGCCAACTATAATCCAACCCAAGTCTAACCTTTGAGCACCTTGTGAATTCATATAATATATCTACCAAGCAGCAACATGATGGGTGCTTGTGGAAGTAGGTCTGTAGGATGTAGGGTGGCTTCTTTCTATTATGAGTTGCTTGTGAGGAGGTGAAGCATCCAGTCACTAAAGGAGAATGTTGCAGGTAATAGTGTTGATCAGCTTTCAGCATCACTTCTGGGAGAATTACTCTATACAGACCGTCTGCTGGGCAGTGGCAGACAAGGAATACTACTATGAGGAACTTCTAATGGTGGCATTTGAAGACAAATGATCAACTAGTTGGCTGTGTGTGTGTGTTTTTTTTTTTTTTTTTTTTAATATATACATACACTCCAGTATGTTGTACAGGGTCATGCGTTTGAAACCTCAGCTCAGTTCTCAGCTAAGAGCTTAGTCCGTCACCGTTGCACTCCACTGCTGTTTTTAAGGCTTTAGCTAATGCTGCTGCTGCTACTTTTTCTAGATTTGGTTGTTTAATGATGCAACTGAGCATGCTTTTTCAAAATTGGTTAGCATTTTCTTGTAGTAAATGCTGTGTATACTCTTACTAGATGAACCAGAATCATACATCCTGCTTTTCAGCATGTAGATATTGTATCGTACTGTCTCGCCGTTTATGGTATGGTGTTATTTTTTTAATAAGTTGTCTTATTTTGTACTGAATTATTTATATTATTTATTTATAGAATTATTAATGTTCTATCTTAGTGTTATCTGACCATAATGCATAACCAAAAGGAATATATTTTTTCCCCTGCATTGTTAGAAAGAACTTCACTCCACCTCATAGCTCAGACATGAAGAATATGATGTCACTGATGAAGTACTTGTCCAAGATACTTACTCCTTTTGTCTGTTTTGGTGCCCCATTTTCTCCACTTGTTAATGATGGCCTTCATGGTATTCCAGATTTATTCATGGTGTTCTTAGATATAACATATCTAAGCTTGTGGATATTCTTCTGTACCCCTTTCCTGTTTGATTCCATTAGACAGTCGTATCCACGAAGGGCCGGTGTGGGTGCGGGTTTTCATTCCAAAAAAGCAAAAGCCACACCTGAATCTACTGAAAGCCAAGATGAGTTGATTAACCAGGTGAAATCAGGTATGGCTCCTCCTTGATTGGAACAAAAACCTGAACCCACACCAGCCCTTTGTGGATAAGATTGAACACCCCTGCACAAGTACAAGCTTTGTGAGCTCTTTGTGAACCATGTCTCCAGCAGTCAGATGAAACCAAGACGATGTCAAAAGAATCTGATCCCTATTTTAATCAGGATTAATCAGGAGAACTTCACTGATAACAAGTGTATGAAAATTGTTTTTTGTAAAATTGAAAATTGGAATGTGAGCTCAGTAACAAGCCCCATTTATAAAAGAGTGTGCACAATTGTGCAACATTTGGTTTAAAAACAATTGGTTTAATTTGTTTTATATCACAAAAATGCATCCCCTGCCATTTTAACAATGGTCTGTTGAAGTTTTATGTCCAATATATGCATGAGCATGCAGTTTGTCTGCATTGTGAAATTATTTCCTTATTTCCCTTAAACTATTTTCAGATGCTTTTTGCTAATTACTGTGAAGGCTGGTTAGTACTGCAAAGTTAATACTGCAGATAGAGAGAAATTGCTGTTAGAATTTAAGGGACCAAGTCTCTTAGTCAGCTTCCATGCACCTTGGATACCCATATACTCCCTCTCTTTGTCACAGTGTTTTGTTTCCATCTGTCAGATGTTATTTTCTTTTCCTTCCTCTACTATGCAGTTAATTTCTATGAACATAGATTTTGCAATACATGTACATTTATTTATTTTACATATTACAATGTTTTCCAAATTGCACTGTCATTCTGAAACATCAGTTACAGACTAGAAGGGAGTTTCTTCACTGATGCCAAGTAATTGTTTTCTTTTTATTTTGCTAATGGGGGTCATCCACTTCTGAGTAGCTCGTCTAAAGGTTCATAGAATATGTGCAAAATTGATAAAAATCAAATAAACCTTCAATTAATGTGTTTAAATTTCCCAATTTGACAATAATAACTGATAAGTCTAGTCAGCAAACTTGTGTTAAATCAGTTAACTCGACTCAACAATTAACATGCTGCTCATTTGAATTTAAAATGATTTTTGCAAAATATGACACTTTTAGACACATTTTTAGAAAGTTTAGACAAAAATAGCTCATTCAACTGGTTTGCTTTATGGCAATAAGCTATGTAAATGAATGTTATAAATAATATAACATGAGTAGCTCCTGGCCACCTTCATTTTGTGAAAGTAGCTCTTAGAGGAAAAAAGGCTTTACATTTTTAATTTATTGGTTGTGTATGATGTGAGAACCGGATTCAAATTCTGTGTGTTCAGGCATACTTGGATGAGAATTGATACTTTCATGGAACTGTCTTTTAATCTATCTTCAACATTTTTGCTTTTTGTAGCTTGTTAAATTGTATTGGTGATTATCTTTGACAAATATCCTTGAGTTGGCATACTTGTACTTAAGTATATAGCAAGCAGCCATGCCTGTAAAACATTATAGAAATACAGGAATACTACACAATGGGTAGCATGGTAATTAATTAAAGCTTTAAGTACAAGTACAATGACATGATGTACCTCAACACTTAACACTTCTGCCCTCTGTAATTTTCACAGTAAGTACCACTAAGATTGGCACCTAGGTAGGCATGTTATTTGTCAGTACTGGCCAAAAGTGTAAGATTAAAAATTAATATTGGTACACCTCTACAAAAGTTAGTAATATAGCTAGTGCTGTTGTTCTTTAAATTTTGAATGTCTTTTGCTTCTCCACAGGTGACCTGTACGGTGCAATTGGCTCGCCAGTGCGTCTCTCACGCACAGTACTGGTTGGGCGGCAAAAGGAACTGATTCAGCGGCTTCTCTATGTGCTCACCTATTTCATTCGATGCTCAGAACTATTAGAGACATATGCTATCGAGACTGGAAATGAGGATCAGGATGAGGAGGCTTTTGCTCTGCCTGGATCAATTATTACAACCTCGCTGCGCCGTGGAGAGGTTGAGGAATCAGAATATGTGTTGGTCACTGTGCATAAGCCTAGCCCAGAGGGCAGTGAAACAGGCATGAAAGAGGAGCAGCAAACAGAGCACATTAATCCTGTCATCGTGGCTCAGGATCAGAGTGAAATCCAGAACTGCCAGGAGATTGGCAGTTCTTTATTTAGTCCATTAACAGAGACAGTGGTGAAGGTGGGCACTGCCTCACTGGTTAGCAGTACTGCTCTGCTAGATGTACAAGGACAGCCAGCTATTTGTGACTCTGATGTGACACCCACCTTATTGCCTGTAAAAATTGTTCGGTCTTCAGGGATCCCACTGGAAAAGAAGCCACCTGATAAAAGCACAACAATGGCTTCTTTCCTCCTGGATGAGGAAGAAGAGGAGCGTGGGACTAGAGTGACGTTCCTTATTGGCGAGTCTATGTCACCGGAATCTGATACAGAGAGTCAGAGGCACAGGGTTGAAGATGAGCTCAAGAAACACAAAATGCATTTCACTGAAAAACCAAAGCAGCAGTGTTGCCATGTAAAGCAGCAGTGTTGCCATGTAAAGCAGCAGTGTAGCACTAAGCCGCTTATAACGGACCAAATCGAGAGCAAGGATGTTGAAACCTTGTCCTACAATACTAGCAGTCTTCCTTGTATTAACCCAGGAGCCCAGGAGGAGTGCATGGATCTATTTGATGAGTATTTTAGTGATGGTAACTCTGTAGAAATAAGAAGTATTGGTGATGTCTCCAAAGCAGCTTCACAGGAGGTTGTAGATGCTGAAAACAAGAGACTGCAAGAGACTTGGAGGGAATCCCTAGTTAGGACATATGAACAGGTTTGTGAGCACAGGGAGCAGGCAACGTGTAAATGTACCACACACCCCATCAACACAGGTTACTGTACAAAATGTACTGATGAACAGAACAAAAGCATCAGAGTTTCACTGAGTGTACCAGGCCTAGAGAAAGAGAGGGAGCAGAAGAAGACATCTACCCTGAATGACTGGGAGATTCCACGAAATGAGAGTTCAGACAGTGCACTGGGAGACAGTGAAAGTGAGGACACATCACAAGAAATACACAGACAAGAGCAAGTTGCACAATTCTTCAGTGAAGCCCAGACTGACTGGCAAGAAGAGATAGAAGTACCATTTCCTGGGTATGTGAATTTTTGTGGGTCTTGACGCACATAGTTTGGATATTGAATTGTGTATATGTATATACACAATCTAATATATATAGAGAGAGATTTAGATTGTGTATATACATATACACAAATTCAATATCCAAACACACAGAATTAACAAAAGTGTTAACCAAGCAACCCAGAATGTGTTTTAGATTTTAGATTGTCCAATGTAGCCACATTAAGTTTTGATGACAGCTTGGCACACTCATGACATTCTCTCATCAGATTCACGAGGTAGTCACCTGGAATGGTGTTCAGTTCACAGGTGTGACTTGTCAAGACTTTATTTGTGACATTTCTTGCCTTCCTAATGTGCTTTTGACCATCAGTTGTCTTGTGCAGTGAAAGGGTGGGTACAGAGTCAATAGACCTATTAATGCTACTACAAGTACTATCCTACATATTATGGCACAAAACACTCAGTCAAATTAAGAGAAAAGTCTATCATTAATTGAATGAAGGTCAGTCAATCAGAAAAATCTCAAGAACTTTGAATGTATCCCCAAGTGCAGTCACCAAAACCATCAAATGTTTGGAAAGGAAGAGGATTTACTTTATGCTTTATTTACTTTATTTGCTGCAGAGGATTTACTTTATGATTTACAGCACCTCAGATTACAGCCACATAAATGCTTCTGAGTTCAAGGGACAAACATATTTTAACATCCACTGTTTAGATGAGACTGCATTAGTCAGGCCTTCATGGTCGAATTGGTCGAAGAAACTGTTATTTCAGAAGAACAACAAGCAGTAGAGACTAGCATGAGACAAGAAACACAAGGAATGGACATTAGATCAGTGGAAAACGGTCCTTTGGTCTGATGAGTCAAAATTTGGGTTTTTTGGTTTTCACTGCTATGGCTTTGTACAGTTATTAGGGCCCGAGCACTGAAGGAGCAAGGCCAGAGGCCTTGCACTGTAGATGTGGAAGCCCTATTGTTTGTTAGAATTTTATATTTATTTATTTTATTTTACTTATTTTTTTCAACCTTTCGGGGTATTTTGGACCCCTTAACATGCTCAGAAACTCTTGAAAATCAGCAGACAGGTTGGAATCTGCGGCCATTAGGACGTCGCTGTGGCTCGGCCCTAGGCGTGGCACACACCCGTTACAGCGCCCCCTGGAAAATCTTGCTGCATAACTCAAATAAAACAAAATGCAAATAATTTGTAAACAAATTGCAACAAATTACACACTTGCAAGTATCCATGTAGAAATTGGTACACACTTAGATCTCATTGAACTGAACAACGTTCACATTACATGTCATTAAGTCTAATCCACAGGACGTGAGTTATTTTGATTTGTTTGCAAAACGCACCCAATGGAATTTGAAATACTCCTCCTAGGGACTTGATACAACCGCCACCAAACCCAGGCTAAAATGATCTGAAGACATTGATAACGCAAAATTGTGAAGGGATTTTTGATATCTCAAACGGTTCAGCCGTGAGAAGCCCTTAAACTTATGGCGAATAAAATGAAACAGGAAGTGGCTTATAACTTCTGTGTACATTAAGTGATCTTATGAAACCTTAGGATTTTGTTGAGCATTGAAAGCTGATCACACTGATATGACAACTGTGAGTCTCGGTCATAGCGCCACCAACTGGCAGCAGGAAGTGTGTCACTTTTTGAAATCTCTAATATTTTCTCCCTTACTTTCACCTGATTTGGTTCAAAATCAGTCAGAATAATGTCAGGACATGGCTGATGTGAAACTGTGAAGCAATTTTTGATATTGTGAATGATGTTGCTATTGTGAGTGCATCATAGAAGAAAATTAATGTTCTTGTATCGTAACAGTGGAAAGTCCTAATATTTCAAAATATTTTACATAGAAAGAACAACTGGTTGTGAGTAAGTTTGCTTAGTTTCATGATTTTGTGATGCTCTAATGGCTCACAACAAATGTTTACATTTATCAGTGCACTGACTGGACATGGTTTTGGCCTGACTCCTGCAGTATTACACTATGTCCACTAGAGGATCTTTCCACTTCATTTTTATTTTTTTAAATATGGCTTCATGTTCACACTTTATATATACAGAGTCAGCCAAAAAATGTATATATAGACTTCAAGAAAAGAAAAAGTAGACGTTTTTTCCTGGGTGACTCTCTCTCTCTGTATATAAACTGATACAGAAATATAGTTTAGAGGGAGAGTCATTATCCCTTTGGACATCACTGGACATTGCTATGATCTGTTTCATTACACCCAAACTGTCACTTTTGCCCTTATATAGTTTAGACAGAGAGTTAGTTTTGTTGTAGCCATCAGTGGACATTGCTGTGATCACTTTCATTAGACCCAAATTGTCACTCTTGTCCTTTTGGTATTTCCCCTACTAAAGCATGTACCCACTGTGCTCACTGTGTCTGGTGCGCCTGGGCGGCGATGGCACCGTGTAGTGATGGCCCATAGTGCGAGGGCCCGTCATTGCTGCTTGCAGCTATATTTAAATGTTTGGTTCCCACTGTGTAGCACTGAGGATAAGGTGTGATGGTGTGGGGGTGCTTTGCTACTTTGACACTGGTGGTGACATAATCAGCATGGCTACAAAAGCATTTGCAGCGACATGCCATCTCAACTGGTTTGCACTTAGTGGGGCCATCATTTGTTTTCCAACAGGACAATGACCCCAAATACACACATACAGCTCTAGAAAAAAATAAGAGACCACAGCAAAATAATCAGTTTCTTATGTTATTTTCTTACAGGTGCATGTATTGGTGAGATGAACAGTTTTGTTTAATTTTTTGGGAACTGCTGACAATATTTCTCCTAAATTCAAAATATAACTATTGATATTTAGAGTGTATATTTAAAGAAAATGAAAACACATCAAAATAACCCATCATGCAGTATTTTCAGAGCTTTAATAACTCAAATAAAACAAAATGCAAATAATTTGTAAACAAATTGTGTTAATGCTTTGGCTAAATAAATTAAGAAATCAGTATTTGGTGGAATAACCCCAATCATGTATTTTGGCTCCATGTTCTCCACCAGTTTTTCACATTGCTGTTGGGGAACTTTATACTACTCTTTTTGCACAAAAGGAAACAGCTCAGCTTTGCTTGATAGTTTGTGACCATCCATCTTCCTGTTGATGACATTCCAGAGGTTTTCAATAGGATTCAAATCTGGAGATTGGGCAGTGGTCTCATTTTTTCCAGAGCTGTAGGTTATGTAAAAGCTATTTGCCCAAGAAGGAGAGTGATAGACTGCTGCATCAGATGAACCTGGCTTCCACAATCACCCTAAATCCAATTGAGATGGTTTGGGATGAGGTGGACCAGAGAGTGAAGGAAAAACAGTCAACAAGTACTCATCACCTCTGGGAACTTCTTTAAGATTGTTGGAAAACCATTCCAGGTGATTTCGAAAAGAATCGAAAATATAAAAAACATTCTGGGTTATTTAATATGTTTTGTCTGGACTATATAATTCCATATTTGTTATGTTATAAATGCAATGTCTTCAGTATTAATATACAAAAAAGAAAAAGAAAAACCATTGAATAAGACGGTGTGTGTATATATATAATGAGAGAGAGAGATGGGGGTTGGATAATGAAACTAAAACATCTAGTTTTAGATCACAATCATGTATTAGTATGGTGTACTGCCTCCTTTTGAAGTGACCTGGTAACTACTTGATTTTTCTGGTTGAGGAAACTGTTTCCTGACTTGCTCCTCCAAAACACTCCAAAGTGACTCAGTAGTATTCATTTATATGTTCATCAAACCACTCAGTTTTGTGTGTATTGGCACATTATTACCCTGATACACAGCACCACTTTCAGGGCACAGTGTTTGAACATGTAATGCAGACCTACGGAATGCTATGATATTGCAGCTCAAACCATCCATCCCGTGCTTCACTCTGAGCACACAACAGTGTGGGTGGTAAGCTTCTCCACACCTTAACTCTCCCTGTATATGGGAAAAACAATTAAGGTGGATTCATCAGAAAACAATATGTGTTTCATATTGTCCACAGCCCAAGTTTTTGGTGTTGGCATCATTGAAATTGACACAAGTGACCAAAGTTTTGAGAAGCCTGACCATGAATATTGACCCTGTGTAGCTCCTGACAAACAGTTTTAGAGGAAACAGGAGAGCTGTGGTTTTATGTTTTTCTGGATACAGTCTGGGCTAGTACCAGGACATCCCTTTCAGACTTCCTTTCTGAAGTTTTCTTGATGCACCACAAAAACTTCCTGTTCTGGTCCCAGATGTGCCAGAGAGAACTTCGATATGTCTCCCATTATGTTGTGTGGATTACGAGATTTTATGTATAGCTATGGAATGTGAATTCAGTGAAGACTGGCCACCGTGTGTGTGTGTGTGTGCGTGCGTGCGTGTGTGCGTGCGTGCGTGTGTGCGTGCGTGCGTGCGTGCGTGCGTGCGTGCGTGCGTGCGACATTATTCTTATTGGTCCTGTTTGCAGTAACAAATTGCGCCTCTCATGAATGGATATGGTATAATTCTGTGCATGTTTGATATTTGTTTTTGGCAGGGCAAAGCTGGCAGAAAACTACTCCAAACCTAGCATTGCTAACTTTGGGAGATCACTTTTTGGCAGTTACTGCCCTACTTATGTACCAGACTTTGTTCTACATGGAATTCCCAATGATGACAAACTGAGGCAAAGCCTTATGTCTGACTTGGCCCATGCAGTCCAGGTGAATAAAGCTATTATAAACTGTGTTTTATGAGTTTTATTTTTGTCATTATTGAGATTATTACAAACTGTAATGTAGATATGGTCTACATATATATGTGTGTGTAACCATATTTAGTTATCTCGTTAATACTAAGCTTTATTTTATAGTATTTATATCAGTTAAAAATTAATGGCAATGCACATGGAAATTAAATCTTTGCTTTAATCATGTAAAATTAATTTAATACAGTTAACAACCTAAAAGCCAGGTTTAAAAAAAAAAAAAAAAAAAGACTGAGTTTGTTTATTGTGTAGTATTCCATTTTATTTTTAAGTTAAACTGTCAGAGCAGCATATTGTCTCTTGCTTATGATGTTGATACTAAAGGTCTTACGGCTCTTTTTTCCATTTGCTTTGAAGCAACCTGTATTGGATGAGCCTGTAGCTGAGGCTGTCTGCATTATTGCAGATACAGACAGGTGGACAGTTCAGGTGGCCAGTAGCCAGAGACCCAGCACAGAGAATAAGCTTGGAAAAGATGTGCTGGTATCAAACCTTGTGTCAAGTCTATTACAATCCACTTACCAGCTCTACCGTCTCAACCTGTCTCCCAACTTTGTGAGTGCACCTTTTGGTTGTCCTTCTGAACTTTGGTTAACATCATGCTAACTGGCAACACTAACTTTTCTTTCTTTTTGCTTCATGACACCAGCATTCTAAATCTTGTGTCTTTTATGCTGATATGACCCCAAATATATTTCTTTATCTTACTTAAACATGTTCTGTTGATGCATGCTATTAATTTATAGTTAAACTAAATAAAACCCTTAATTCATAGAAGTACTCAGTGCAAGGTGGGTTTTTTGTTTGTTCTTAATTATCTTGTAAATTATTCACTCCCTTTCTTTGCTTTTCAGTGCATAATGCATCTAGAGGACCGACTCCAGGAGCTCTATTTCAAGAGCAAAATGCTTGCTGAATACCTGAAAGGACAGACCAGGGTGCATGTCAAAGAGCTAGGCATGGTTCTAGGGTAATAAATCTTTTTTCTAACCTGAATGTCGTCACTTAAATAATTTTAGACTCTAATAGATCATATGTCTGTTGACGCTGTAGTTGTTTTTTTTCTTCTTCTTCATTTTTCTCTCTCTCTCTCTTTTTTTTTTAACATGTGGTTATGGTGATTTATTGCAATGCTTGATGCCAATAATATTGAGGTCTTTAGACAGCAGTCAGGCTGTAACTGTAACAAAACTAAAAATCAAGCAGTAGACTAATGAGTCACTATTCTCTTCCCCTTGCAGAATTGAGTCCAGTGACCTGCCCTTGTTGACAGCAATTGCAAGCACACACTCACCATATGTTGCCCAGATCTTGCTGTAGAGGACATGGAGATATATGGATACATCCCCATTCCCTCCCACAGGTTATTTTGGGGAGCTTTTTAATCTGTTGCTGAATCTAATCAGAGTGAAATTGATACTTTCGGTTCGTTTGCTGTTTGGTTTGGTTTCACAATGTGCATAAACAAAAAAAAAAAATTGGCTGAGGGATGAAAATATACTTGTAAAATTCAGAAAGGTGAGAATAGAAGAAAGATGAACAAACCTTTGGCTAGTGCATGGATAGTTTCACAAATAGCACAGAATTTTAAAGCCAGCATTAAATACATGGTTCGGTTATTGTATTAATATCTAGTTTAAAACATTTTGTTCATTACATCCAGCATCTTTTTTTGCATCTTCTTTGTACAGCAAGTTTTCTCACCTGCCTAAAGAACAACACTGGAAGGAAGGAAAGCACCAGGGTTTGATACAATGCATAATGCTGCATACATGAAATCATCCCTAAAAGCCATAGAAATGTTCAGCCAGTAAATTCCAGTAAATGACCGGAAATATCTGATTTTATTTTCATGTCTTGCATCTTGTTTCAGTCTTTAAGATTATATTTTTATATATAATTATACTTATTTTAGTATAATCCTTTTCCCTGGAATAACACTTAAAGGCAAAAAGAAAATACAAGAGACAAGGTGATTTACAAAAAGGCATTAATACCTAAGACTTTGGCAGGTGGATACTAAAATCTATTTGGATTTATTTTAATTTTTAATTACAATTGTCAATGATCTGAAAATATTCCATTTGTTTACCATCACAGTCTCTGTGTTAGTCAGCAAAAGAGGTGAAGAAACTCCTTGGTACAGCACTACCTCAAATAATTGCAGGTGATTTGCACAGAGCATTTTACTGGCTAAGGGATGTCGTTTTCTGCTTCCATTCAGGTAGACAAAATAAAAAAAATATGCTGTGATGTGTTACATAGTTATTTGTACAAAATCTTTGCATTTGAAAGTGCTGGAATGTCAAACAATGAACTTTCTTCAGCTTTGCAGCCGCTGTACTATGTTTACTTCTGATGGAATTGAACAGCAATACACTATATGGCCAGAGGTTTGTGGAGGCCTGACCATAACACCCATATGTGTGTTTTAAACATACAGATTTAGTCACCCTTTGCTGTTACACTTCAAATTCATTTATAAAGCACTTTAAAAGCCACAGAATGTACCAAAGTGCTGTACAATTACAAAAAAATGAATAGCAAAGTAGAAAAATAGTAAAATTACATAAAACACCACAAATAGCCCATATCTGTTTCATACCTAGTTTTACATATAAAGCAGCAAAGGCTTCATTAAAAAGATGCATCTTAAGACTTTAAGTGTGCCCAAGGAATATCAAGAATATCAGCTGGTTGTTTGATCTAAGAAAAATCTTGGCATTGTGGAAATAAGCTCAGAAATATAATCTGGTGCTAGTCCATGTACAGCTTTAAAAACATATAATAGCACCTTATGCTTCATTCTAAATTGAATCGGTGATCAGTGCAGAGATGCCAAAACCGAGAGATATATGATCCCTCTCTCGTGTATTAGTTAGCAACCTTGCTGCAGCATTCTGCCCCCTTTGCATGCATGACATAAAAGTGTGACTCAAACCCAGACACAAAGCATTCATTAGTCAACGTGTGATGTAATAAAAGAACGAATTACTTTCTTTAGCTCATGAATGAGAAAATAGATTAAATTTTAGCAATTTTTCCAGTTGAAAGAAACTTTTCTTCACAGCTAAACTAATTTGCCTGTCAAACATTAAGTCTTTGTCAAAAAATAGAATGTAGATTTTTGACATAGGCATGCAAATTAGATGACAGATGAGATTATTATTATTATGCAATATTATTTACAAAGCTACTAGGGTAAAAAAAAAAAGATCTGTTTTTTAATTATTATTTAGGTGGATAAAGTTGTCTTTCCAGCATTTTACATCTTTCAAGCAATCAGAAAGAGAATTAAATGATAGATCACCTGCCGTCAAAGGGAGGTACATCTGTGTATCATCAGCATTAAAACATTACATGAAGTATAATATTTCCTTACAAAAATAGGACAAGGGGGAACATATATAATGAAAATAATACTGGTCCCAGAATGGAACTTTGTGGAACCCCATAGGTCACAGAAGTTGAAATTGAAGTTTTAAATTTTGACAGTAAATATTCTGTTGTGCAGATGATAACCTGCACTCTTCTGGGAAGATTTTCCAATAGATTTTGGAGCATGTGGGGATTTGCTCAATCAAGTTCAACACCAGAAGCAATAGTGAGATCAGGCACTGATGTTGGGCAAAGTATCCTGGAATGCAATCAGCAAACCATGTCTTCATGGACCTCTCTTTGTGTACGGGGTACTGACATGCTGCAGCAGATATGCTATACAATTATATTCTTCCAACTTGTTTTGGCAACAGTTTAGGGAAGGCCCGCTAATGCTGTGATGGACAGGTGTCCATAAACATTTGATCATATAGTGTATATGTCTATTGATCATGCTGTGCTTAGATAGCCCAAAAGGACCCACAAAAGGGTCATATAAATAACCTTATAAAAGCAATTTTATAAAACGATATTGAACAAATGTGTTACTTTTGTACTCATTTTAACAGATTTTTTTTCTCTCCTGAATTAAGGCCATGCATATGAGTCTTAACTTGGAAACAAAAACATAAAGAGAAGGCTTTGCCTAGGTCATTTTAATTTACAAATAGCAAGTGAGGTGCATCTACCATTTGTCCTCTTGTATTTGTATTTATATTTAATTCTTTCTATATGATCACATTTAAATTATTTAGCAGGGCATGTCTTGGTTCACATAAATTGTATATATATTGCTTTGGTTTCTGTCATGCATTTGTACATATTTTTTGTTACAGCCTTTCCTCATTTTATTCTTTCCCAATTTTATGGGAATATTGTGCAATAAAAGTCAAGCTAAAACGTACTTGTGGTTTGATCTATTCCCTTCCATCTATCTATCTATCTATCTATCTATCTATCTATCTATCTATCTATCTATCTATCTATCTATCTATCTATCTAATTCCCAATTCTACAAGTATTAGCTATATATCCATCAACATCAAAATTTGTCGTTGCATACTTTACCTATCTCTAGAAGTACTGGCACCATATCAATTGACCCAACTCTAGAAGTATTGGTACCCCAGTTATTTGTCTATCCATCCAACTCTACAAGTATTGACCACCTGTCTGTCTATCTACTATAACACTAGAAGTATTAGCACGCTGTCTATCTATGGTATATTTACATAACTAATTCTACAACTATCTATCTGTCTGATACACCAGGTCAGCTTTGTTGATTCTCAATGAAGTCTACTTTTGGCACCAAAACCCTGAGCTTCCAGGGTGGAGGAGATCACTCAGAAGGTGTGTAGATTAGAAAACAGATGTATGAATGAGTGTGGAAATAATAATAGGCCTAATAACAACATCCACAATAATAATAAATACACCTGCAAGTAGCATTGAAGGGGCCAAGCACTTCAGAGCCACCAGGTAGACAGCTAAGTACATTGACAAATAGGTGTTTTAACCGGTTTCAGTATAGCATATGGCCAATTAATTTGTGTGTAATTATTCACACAAGTGGAAAGACTGTTATTTTTATATAGTATAATTTATTGCACTTTATAGTTTATATTACAGGTGGGACAGACATTTGGGACACTTCCCTGCCAGGCCAGCTGAGGGCAACCCTGCACGTTTACATTAATGTCTTCTTTGGTTGTAAGGTTTCATTTCCTTGTTCGTCATGCTAACTTGTTCTATTTACTGATCCATCACTTTGTTTAAGATCCTGTTTTTCACATTGTCTTTTTCTTGCTTCTGTTGAGGTCACAATGTGTTTGCTGTTTTATAGTCTTCCCCTAGTCTGTGTGTTTTGCAACCTTGATCCTGGTTCAGTGGCTGGCACAGTGGGAGAGGGGCTCTGTATATGGGACACTTCACTGCCAGACCACTAGAGGGCAACTCTGCACATTTGAGTTAATGTCTTTTTTTTGGTTGTAAAGTTTTATTTTCTTCTGTTTATTTTGCTCACCTGTTCTATGTGTGATTAGTCACCTTAATTCCAGCTTTCCACACTGTATTTCTTCCTTATTAAAGAAATTATGCACTTGCATCCGTCTTTAACTTAGATTCATGACAACAGGGGATTTAAGGCAAAAAAGTTACCCAAAAATTATTTATACATTCGCCAGTTGTGGTTTGACGATGAAGAATCCTTGCTTTGCTAAGAACTTCTGTCACTTATCACTGTTGTCATGAATCTCCCCTTGCGCCAGTGCTGTAGAGCTAGTCTGTGCAAGCCCTGGAATCAGCACTGCAGAGATCGTGTCCGCTTTATGTGTTTGTTTTCATTAATGTCATGTCTGTCCCTGTATTGTCGCTTGTTCTTGCTGTAATGTGTAATGAAAAGTCTCACTTGTTTTGAGTTTTATCTTTGATTTAATGTATCTATGTAGACTTTCACGTGACTTGCATTTGGTGTAAAATATTTGTTCAGTTTATGCACATATCTGTCAATACCAAGACATTGATCCTTGTTTCAGTTTACTGGTTTTGACCACAGCTCATATTTCTCAGGTTTCTGTGCTTTTGGAGTATGTTAATTGCCATGTTTATTATTATTTGTGCCATTTGTTAGATTAGCACTATTTTGTTGTACACGGTCTTATATTGTGATTACTGCTATTAAATGTATGACGCATGCACCAACCTCCTCTGTGCAGGCCTGTTCATAATTATCCTCAACAACCTCCCATGCCAGTGATCAAAATCTACACTGAACAGCTTTTGGGGAAAGAGGGGAAGAATGGTTGAGATCAGGATCAACCTCAACACCCAGTAAATCCATGGCAAGGGCCAAAACAGGGGTACAAGGCCAACATTAAAGCTTGTGACAACTTTACCTATCTAGTTGTTTTTGTTACTAATCTGGAATTATGGGTTTTCTGTTACAGAAGCCTGTAGCCAAAATTCCCATTGTCTTCCATTAAAATTTTCTGACTGTTGTAATGTATTATTGTTATAATTATTTTTATAATTATTATATTATTATTATTATTACTGCCATAGTAGTGAATCAAAAATTATTTCCACATCTGTTTTCCAAGCTTCACCCTGAGCTGTGCACTTGAACTTTTATGGAGTTTGTGTCCCTCACTACACCCGCCTGAGCCCCCACCACACCCGCCTGAGCCGCCACCACACCCTCCTGAGCCGCCACCACACCCGCCTGAGCCCCCACCACACCCGCCTGAGCCGCCACCACACCCGCCTGAGCCGCCACCACACCCGCCTGAGCCCCCACCACACCCGCCTGAGCCCCCACCACACCCGCCTGAGCCGCCACCACACCCGCCTGAGCCGCCACCACACCCGCCTGAGCCGCCACCACACCCGCCTGAGCCCCCACCACACCCGCCTGAGCCGCCACCACACCCGCCTGAGCCGTCACTATAAGCTGTGTCGGAATACGCTACGTTACATTACAGGTGGAATTTTCCTTACCCAAACGTATAAGTCGGTTTGGAGAACGCAAACATTTACTCACATTACTAAAAGATGAATAAAATTTCAATGGGAGTTTCAGTGAATCTTCGGAGTGACGAAAATAACTGACATGTTTTCAAATTTAACAGACAGTTGCGCACGCGCTATGGAACAAAAGCATTTGGTGACAGCATTTGGTGATGAGACTCGGCTACAAGTACGAGCTTCTGGTTTAAGCTGCAGTCCAACTTTAGCTGCGTCTGTGACGTCAGCTCTATAAGGCTATTCAAATAAACCTGCCTGGCAAACTCTCGTTAGCAGTCAGGAAGTGACCCTCTTTAAGTCGTTTGTTTTGATTCCGACTAGCAGAAGCAGCTACATTACTAGAATAGACATTAAAACACAGCTTTGAGGGTTTTTTTTTTTACTGTGTCAGTTTTCAGCATTGACAATTTTACATAAGAAGTTGAGCTGCGTGATTCTGGCATTATTATTTGACGGCGGCAACTACTTTCGACACAGCAGGACGTTGTTTCGAAGACCTTCTGCTGTGGAAACTCGGCAAACTTTAGTGAACACGGGTGGTCCAGGCAGGGGAGATTGTCCTGCCTGGTCTAGCACTGTCTCACATGTCTTCTGTGTAAACTTTACCTAGTAACGACTTTTTGTACACGATACTAAATAGTGAAAATGCTTAGGTAGGGACCGAAAACTCAGTAATCGACAGTGTGGTGTTTGAATATTCCCCGATTTAAAGCTTCTACGGCCGGTGTTTTTAGTTTAGTGTTAAATCCCGGAGCTCCGTGTGCCTGCTGAAACACCAGTTTTCTATGGCTGTCTTCCTCCAGCGCGGCTGTAATCTCCCGAACTCATCACAACACAGCTGAGGTACGTGCTCATCTCCAGCCTCTCAAACCCACAGCCAGCAAACCAAAGTCACTTCCCATAGTGTGCATATAAACAACCCCGATTAATTAATTAATGTGTGTCATGAAATTAATTAATTTAGAAGCAGTTGTGTTGTAAACTTGTAACAGAAGAAAACTTGTAGCTAAAATAACTATATAGCGCCCAGCATAACATGACATATTTAGTCAGGCTTTATAGCGCCACAAAAATAAAAGACAGGTAGGTTTTTGACCAAGAAATAAATTGTGTTTTTCAAAACAGCTCTTGACAATACCTTTATCATACATTTTGCTGTCTTTGCCTGCATGTTTTCTCTTGGGTCTGGCCTTTATTTCGGTGACCCTGCAGTCTCGCTATCAGACGCTCAAAGTTCCTTGGTCTCGGGGTCGGACATTGAAATGTACTCGAGTATGGAAAGCCAAATGGGTCTTTCAAAAGATTAAACAAATTTGGTCTAATTTAGATGGCCTCTTATAGTTTGAGTATATTCAGTTTGAGACAATTTTACTGTAAACCTCACTTTTTAGATATATTTCTACACTACACACTGATACTTGGTTTGCTGTGATTTAGAAATAGTCGATCGTTCATCAGTGCAATCAGCATGATATAATATGGGACCTCCCATGTTATATTCTGTTTTCCAAGCAGCAGCTTCATTTTGGATATAATTTATACCTTATGAAACACTTCACTTTTAAAATAACATTTTTTGAATCATCGTAAACAATGCAATGTAAATCAAAACAAAAACAGACTGCTGCAAAAATTGGAGCACCCCAATGGAATTATCACATCAATATTTAGTAGAGCCTCCTTTTGCTGAAATAAGACGCCTCTTATAGCCACTGATAAGGCCCTGAATTCTGGCTGCAGGTATTTTCGACCATTCTTCCTTGCAAAATGTTTCCAGTTTAGTCAGGTTTGATGGCTGATGAGCATGGACAGCTTTCTTCAAATCAGTTCATAGATTTTCAATTATTTTTAATTATGTGGGGACTGGGATGGCCATTCTAGAACATTGTATTTGTGTCTGTGTGTGAAATCCTTAGTAGATTTGGAACAATGCTTCAGATCATTGTCCTGCTGAAACAACCAACCCCTGCATAACCTCTTGGCTGATTCTTGAACATTGTTCTTAAGAATCTACTGATACTGGGTGGAATCCATGAACCCTGAAGGCTCCATTAATTGTGTTTGCCACACAGTCCCGTAACATGATGGACCCTCCACCACATTTTACAATAGGGAGCAGGTTTTTCTCCTGGAAAGCTGTGATTTTTTCCACCATGCAAAGCGCTCCTGGTTCTGACCAAATATCTCTATCTTAGTTTCATCTGTCCACAGCACATTATTCCAAAATAATTCTGGCTTGTCCAGATGAGCCTTTGCTTTCCTCAAACGACTCTGCTTGTTGGCAGTACAAAGAACCATCTTTTTTCGCATCATCCCTTCTATTAAGCTTTTCCTTGTGCAAAGTGCGCTGGACTGTGTAATGATGTACGATGACACCATCAGCAGCAAAATGTTCTTTAAGCTGGTCTGTGGTTTGTCTTGTCACCATTCTAACTATTCTTCGCCTCTGCCTTTCAGTTATTTTTCATGGCCTACCACATCTTTCCTTCACAAGGACTGTTTCTGTGGCCTTACATTTTCTAACTATATTTCTGACTGTTGAGACAGAGACCTTAAACCTTTGTGATAACTTTTTGTATCCTTCTTATAATTCATATTGAATCATGCTAGTTCTTAGGTCATTATGAAGTACTTTTGAGGTTCCCATGTTGCTACTTAGTAGAGAATCAGGGAAAAACACACTAACAATTAGCTACATTAAATGTCCTTTTTCATGTTTGGTTGCACCAGTGTTTGGTATTAACTTAATTGAGTCAATCAAATCAATTTTGTGTTGCAGTCAAATAGCATGAAGTTGCTACTGAAAACATGCCCAAACTTTTGCACAGCAAACTTTTCACATTTGATATTCTTTTATTTAACTCAGTACTGCTACACTAAGAATTTTGTCATTTATTTTCTGAAAGCATGGAGCTTTCTTTAGAAACAGAATGACAGAATGACCGTATCTTATAAAGACAGAGCAAATTATTATTCAGCCTCATAGGGGTATCCAAACATAAAACTATATATATGCATAAACTAAATGCGTTTAGTTATGCGTAACGAAAAACCTCAAGGCAAACACTGTGAATATAAATGCCAGGGACCCCTTTAAAATGACAGCAACAGAGCATTCATCAAAGATTTTATGAACATTAAACCTATTGTACAATAATATTCAAAATATTTATTGTAGCCATAGAGCTTCTCATTACTAAACCTTACAGAAATTGCGCATGCAGTCCCCTCTGAATGTAGTAGAATGGCAAGGCCAATTCTTTAGTTTATGCTATACATTGAAGACACTTTATATAGAGGCCATGCTACGAAATACAAACCATTCTGCAGAAAAAATGCTTGGAAGGCCAGAATGGAATTTGCAAAAAATACAGAGATGAGCCACAAAAGTTCTGGAACCTCTTACAAAATTGTACAAAAGACCACTGTGTGGAGAAAGGAAGGATCTATTTATGATCCAAAACGTACATGGTCACTGGTCAAGCACAGAGGAAGTAGTGTCATGTCTGTTTTTGGAACAGATTTACTACTTATTTATTGTGATGATGATGATAGTAGCTGCAGAATAAATTCAGAAGAAACATTCCACCTGACAATTTACAAAGAAATTAATCCAATCTTTTTGGGAGGAACATCATCAGGTTGCAACACAATGACCAAAACACACTGCCAACACAAAGGAATTAATAAGGGGGTAAAAGTGGACTGGCCAATTAAATCACCAGGCCTTAACTAAATTGAGCATGCATTTCCCCTCCTGAAGGGAGAAAGTGCCAAAACAAAGAACAATTAAAAGAACCTGTAAATGCATGCCTAAAAAGCAGCAAAAAAAAATGCAGCAGCTTGGTGATGTCAGTCACTGGTATGATGTAGTTATTGCAAGCAAGACATGCAACCAAATATTAAGTGTTATTTACTTTGAGATGATCTGTTCCAATACTCTTGCT
The DNA here is from genome assembly GCF_019097595.1 of Hemibagrus wyckioides. Classification (NCBI taxonomy): domain Eukaryota; kingdom Metazoa; phylum Chordata; class Actinopteri; order Siluriformes; family Bagridae; genus Hemibagrus; species Hemibagrus wyckioides. The sequence goes on from NC_080727.1 coordinate 11,349,970, forward strand.
TAGCTTAAAATTGGGTGGTCTAACTATTTAATGTAATGTAACATTTCACTATAAAATAACTACAAATTTGATCATAAATATAACTGACAGCATTGTCCTGTAGTGTTAAAGCAGTCTCCCCAATATAGACGTAGAAATAGTGTTGCTGTGGCATTGTTAAGTGGTTGCAATGGTTACTGTTCTCTATTTTTGACACAACATAAATGTTTTTGTTGACATGCCTTGGTAATTTGGTAAAACATGCTAGTAGAACAGTGGTATAATCCACACAATCCCTAATAACAGTAGTGTTGCATGTTTCAACCTCATTAATAATAATGCTAGTAATAATAATATTAGGACAAAGAAGAAACATGGCATAAATTGGATAACAGCAGTGTTCTGCATTGCACAGTCAGTAATAATAATAACAACAATAATAAGATAAAAAAATAATATACACTGGGTGGCAACAGTGTTGCAAATAAACGTTATAAATTGCAACAATTCTTTAATAATTATTCTTTAATAATAATTATATAAAAAGGATAACAATAGTGTTCACAAAAAATATACTGTATCATGCAATAATGACTCAAAATGAGAGAAGAATAAGCCATACAGGCTACACAAATTAGGACAAACCAATCTGGATCTCTGTCTGTCTTTAACAGCTTGCAAATAGAAAAAAAGTGTTAAATTATTTTCTGGTAGTGTTGAGTTGTTATAAGTCTGTGGTATTAGATCATTCATGTCAGGACTTTGATATGTTTAACTTGGTCTATTTTGTCTAAAAGATATCTAATACCTCAAAGCTTTGCAAGGAAGCATATGTAACATTTATAATACACTATATTGCCAAAAGTATTCGCTCACCTGCCTTGACTCACATATGAACTTAAGTGACATCCCATTCCTAATCCATAGGGTTCAATATGACATCGGTCCACCCTTTGCAGCTATAACAGCTTCAACTCTTCTGGGAAGGCTGTCCACAAGGTTTAGGAGTGTGTTTATGGGAATTTTTGACCATTCTTCCAGAAGCGCATTTGTGAGGTCACACACACTGATGTTGGACGAGAAGGCCTGGCTCTCAGTCTCCGCTCTAATTCATCCCAAGGTGTTCTATCGGGTTGAGGTCAGGACTCTGTGCAGGCCAGTCAAGTTCATCCACACCAGACTCTGTCATCCATGTCTTTATGGACCTTGCTTTGTGCACTGGTGCACAGTCATGTTGGAAGAGGAAGGGGCCAGCTCCAAACTGTTCCCACAAAGTTGGGAGCATGGAATTGTCCAAAATGTCTTGGTATGCTGAAGCATTCAGAGTTCCTTTCACTGGAACTAAGGGGCCAAGCCCAGCTCCTGAAAAACAACCCCACACCATAATCCCCCCTCCACCAAACTTTACACTTGGCACAATGCAGTCAGACAAGTACCGTTCTCCTGGCAACCACCAAACCCAGACTCGTCCATCAGATTGCCAGATGGAGAAGCGTGATTCGTCACTCCAGAGAACGCGTCTCCACTGCTCTAGAGTCCAGTGGCGGCGTGCTTTACACCACTGCATCCGACGCTTTGCATTGCACTTGGTGATGTATGGCTTGGATGCAGCTGCTCGGCCATGGAAACCCATTCCATGAAGCTCTCTGCGCACTGTTCTTGAGCTAATCTGAAGGCCACATGAAGTTTGGAGGTCTGTAGCGATTGACTCTGCAGAAAGTTGGCAACCTCTTCGCACTATGCGCCTCAGCATCCGCTGACCCCGCTCCGTCAGTTTGCGTGGCCTACCACTTTGTGGCTGAGTTACTGTCGTTCCCAAACACTTCCACGTTCTTATAATACAGCTGACAGTTGACTGTGGAATATTTAGGAGTGAGGAAATTTCACGACTGGATTTGTTGCACAGGTGGCATCCTATCACAGTTCCACGCTGGAATTCACTGAGCTCCTGAGAGCGACCCATTCTTTCACAAATGTTTGTAAAAACAGTCTGCATGCCTAGGTGCTTGATTTTATACACCTGTGGCTATGGAAGTGATTGGAACACCTGATTCTGATTATTTGGATGGGTGAGCGAATACTTTTGGCAATATAGTGTATGTATCATCTTGCCTGCTGCACTGTCCTTCTCCAGATCCTTCAGCAATTTCAATATAAAGTGTCAACATAATCTTTTGAATGTAACTATAGCACATACATTTGTGATGGGCGCAAAATCAAGGCCTAATTATTTAGCACAGCATCTCAAATGTGGGCTGTGACATTCAATTCCTTTATATATATCCCATTCCTATAACATCCTATTGTGTGGTCTGTCCCAGACCCATGGGCTTTGTCACATAAGGGCTATTACTTGGAGCCCTATCAGATGAACAACTGCGTCATCTGATATTTTGTACAATTGCAGTTATATGTACTTAAAAAGTAAGTTTGTAAAGTAAATGCAATTAATTTCCCCAGAGCCCTCTTGAGAACATGTGGGACACAAAAGCTACACAATTTGTACCATACACAAAATGATGTATGGAAAAAACTCAAGGGCATATTTATTTTGCGATACACCAAAACATATGCAACAATTAGCTTTTCAAGTATTATATAATCATTCACACTTTATGGATAAAAGTCCAATCAAATGGAAACAGGCGTGAGAATACAAATTCAATGTAATCACTGTAATCAAGCCTCTGTTTTAATATGCTCTTAGTAGGAAATACATCTATAGCCAATAGTATATTGTGTGAGCATTCTTTGTTAAGAAGTACAACGGTAAAAAAATGTCTTGTATCCTGAAGATGAGTTTGTAAGAATTCATGAGCATTTGAGTGAGAGAGTTCTGTCTATCTAGCAGGCCATTATGTGTTATTTGCGAAGCTCTCAGTACAAGCACTAGCATCACAAAAGTGAGCTAATTACAGTGTTCCAATCCTATAAAATTCTTTCTATAAACAATAACACCATGCAATAACACACATTATCATGCCCAGTTAGGACAAGAATGAAATAAAGAAGAAGAAAACAGAAGCAAATTTCAACATAGGCGTTTGAAAATAAAACAATTGATATCACTGTGTTTTCACTGTACACCTTGTTTTCAAAGAGATATGCTTGCTTTTGTGTGTACAAACATGAAAAGCACAAACAATGGTGGCCGGTTGTTAATGACAGCAGTGGGTCTACACGCAAATTTTTTATTCAAGATTTATGATGATATTTTAACCCGGACCACAACATAAAACCCTGCACTACAGTGCCACTATTATTCGTATTTGGCCGTAACTGTTGACCATGTTTAAGTTCTCTTTGACTAACAGTTTGAACTGCATAACTCGGTTTAAAGCAGGAATAATGAAAGAAACATTCTAACACTTGATGAAGTTTCAGATGAACATTGTTGCTTCATGATTATGTGAAACAAGGCTAAACAACTTCTGGTGTGTGTCTTCTGTGGGGGGTTTTGAACTAAGGTTTGTTTTATGTGTGGGGAGAGGGCTTTACTGAATGCTTCATGCATGCTTGTAATGGCTAAAACGGTGAAAAATGAGGAAATGAGTTTGCTTTGCGTCTCCATAACAGGATATAAAGATCCTAGTACCTGGGTATTGTGTATCCTAGACAGCTTTCAAACATTTTACATTTTTTTGTACCAGACTCAGAGACATCAATTTAAAGATGTGTATAAAAGCTTTCAAAAATGTTTTGCCTTCTTTTCCTTTTGTGTGGCAAGTGGCACATACTAGTATCGTCAGTGTTTCTGAATTCCCCACAGCCGGTCGGATGACATTTCTTTTGCCTGCTAAAAAAAAAAAAAAAAAAAAAGTTTAAGCGATCCATGAATGAGCAAAAGCATTTCTATGAACAAATGCTTAGCAAAGAAAAAGTAAATAAGCAAATAAGCTTTTGGTCAAGCTTTAATTTGTTTTACTTTGAGTAGACTAGTTATTTCTTTCTTCCTGCTTTTATTTGTTCATGATGTCTTTCATTATGTCAAAGCACATTGCTTTCCTGTGCAAATTTTTTTGCTCAATCACTTTTGAGTCTGCCTCTTGGGCTTGAGTTTGTGCTGAACACATTATATTGATGCACAGTTTTTGAGAGTTAGTGTGCTGATGATTAGCATAGGAGTGTTGTGTATGAACAGGATGCTCCTAGGTACTGGGAAAATGCAACTGTCATGTGATTACTCCTTAATGATAAGCACAGAAATAAAGGGATGTGAAAAACACATCCCACATGCAAAACACAGGTGCCTTGTTCACTTTCAGTGCCGTCTATTACAAGAGCACAGTTATTACTTTCTCACAAATATCATGCTGTCTGGGCTTGGCATGCAACAGTATGGCAGTGGTGTTTTATGATTTTTAATTGCTGCTGTCAGCAGACATTTTGTGAACACTTCCAACGAAGGACTCGTCTATCATACTGCAGTGTAGTCAAGTCTAAGCTGATTTAGGATGTTTTAGTTGGGCCATCATTTTCTGCATAGAGTCCTTCTCTGCATATTTTAGCTCTAGTATTGAAAATATTTTAATAATTATTTGTTGTGCAGCCCTGACGATCAATAAGACATGTTTGACTCAATAGCTGCTCTCTTATTTTTTCCTTTTCTCTCTACAGATTTGTCACGTATCTGGGTGAAATAAGAGAATGTGAATATATCAATTTGAAACCATCAGAAATGATTGTGGTGAGTGGATTCTTCTGTCTGTAATAGCTCAAAAATAGCTCTGTAATAGCTCATTTGGTTTCTTATTGCTGCAGTTGGGTGCCAAAAAAACCTTTTGCCAATAGAACCCAGAAAGTTTTCATGTACTGCCCACTTCAACTTAGCTGGCCAGTTCATTCAGCTGAGAACACATGGCCAAGACCTTCTTGATAACTGAAGTTCTTTTACTTTTTTGTTTCCATTTTTTTGTTTATATCTGCCTAGAACGCTATAATTTGAAATAAAACCATATGGAATCCACTGAATGTTAGGAATGATGCAATATTATAAACAAATGACTCTATAACACTCTAATGTTGTATATGGAAGGAGATGTGTTGCAACTATGTTCTGTTAAGAGTTGATGTAACACTTAACAGAATTTGGTAACCATTGTAAGCCAAACAGCCAGTTTGTCTGTTTAGAAATCTGCTCTGCCCAGTCTAATTAGTCCATTTCATTTTGTTTGCTAAAATACACATTTTGGTTTTGCCATTGTATAATAAAAAGCTACTATATTCTCTCTGGAGTTATCCCTTTGACCACTACCTTCCTACAACCTTGAAAATGTGACACATTTACTTTTTGTCACCAGGATTGGTAGTATAGAAGAATTGTCAGTGAGCAAGTAGCTACTAAATTCTTAAAATTATTTTGACCTGAATTCTGAAATGTTCCTTCAGTGGGAATGGAGAAAGGTTGCACCTTTTAAAAAAAATCCAAAAAATTACTATACTTACAATTGTGAAAATGAAAGAGGAATGCTTTGATGGGCTTTACTGATTAACTTTCTCAGAAACCAGTTATTTAAGCTCTGATAAATAATAACAAACAAGTGATAGTCTTTGCAAACAGAATGTCAGCAGCACTCTAGGCCTATGCTTTCACCACTTATTACCACCTAGTTTATTCGATGCACTTTTCAAAATTTCAACAAAAAAGGACAAACAAACTTTGCCTTGTTCAAAGGAACAGTTTAAGCTCTGCATGCATATGCACATGTGTATGTGTTTGTCTTGTAAGCTCTGCTAGCTATGGTTCTCTCTCACTCAGGTTATGGCAATCATCGAAAGCACAGAGAAACACAAACAAGTAGATTGGAGGTAATCAGACACAGGTGAGAATCATCCCTCCCTGAGAAATCCCTGACATCAGAAATATTAGATGTAAATCTCCAATAATAGCCCCAGGAACTGTCTTGGGTCTCTGGAAGGCTTGTCTTATCAAGTACTTGTCTTATCAATTTGGGAACACAGCTGACCATTTACCTCTGGTTGACGTGGTATATTTGATGTGCATTTACTCCATCCATTCTCCTGACTTTACAGTCAACTTCTCCAACTTGGCATTTAACTTCAATGGGCCTTTGCCACTTCAAGTAATTTAGCGCTTGATGTGGGTAGTACCTTATGTGTACTACAAGTGTAAATTCCTACATCCCAAAACCCCTTTTGTACAGTGAGGACTGTCATTCTTTGGCCTGATGCAAAAAGGTTTTGAGTTTTGCTCACAGATTAAGAATGCTCTGAATTAATTTTTGCTGTTAGAAGGTTCTACTTATTTGGCCATTTGCTGACAATTTTTAATCTTTTTTTTTGGACCTTTTTATTTTTTTGTAGTTTTATGGGTGCCACCAAACACAAATCAACTGTGATGAGCACCACCCACTAATTTATAGGTGATTGCCATTTTTCAACATATATTTATATGAATAAGAATAAAACCATTTACAAAACTTCTTTCATAACTTTACCCAAATAATTCCAGCCAGCAGAGATACTGATTGTGGTTTATTTTCTATCCTCAAAAGTGGCCCAAAAGGTTTAAGAACCACTGCTCTAATGTATTGTAGCCAAAATCGTACATTATACATGGAAGAATTGGCTATTTGTCCAGGAATCAAAAGTGCTTGCTGACACTGCTACTTTGCAGGTGGATAACATGAGCAATGACAAGAAAAGGGATTTGAAACAGCATCCTCAACAACACTATCTTAACCCACAAGCAGTTCAAGATCCAGTCACACATCCTCAGGAACCAGTCAGCTCGTCCATGGTAAGGCTCCAGCACTTATTGTTCACAATTCACTTATTGTTCACTTAGAGTAAGGAGGGCAGTTTTTTTTTTTTTTTGCTTTGGCCCACTATAATTGTATGCACACTTGTACAAACTTTGAGAGAGAGAAAGAGAGAGTGTGTGTTTGGGAGGGGGATTTGTGTATGTGCCCACACTTATTCAGCCAGCTTGCTTGTCTGCTTTTAGTGCATGCTCATAAGGTTTCATTTGTCCCATAACACCGACAACAATCGACCAATAGAAATGTGTTTCAACCCTTTAAAATCTCTCTGGTATCACATTATCACAAAACCTTTTACTACAATTAACATTTTTTTACTCCTATTAACCCTTTAGCATAAAAACTTTTAAGTCTGTGGCAAGCTAAGTGACAGTCCACAGAGGTTGCACATATCACATTTTAAATTTCTTACTTTTTACTTGTCTAACACTACTCTGCAAAAGAGAGTTTTCAGTTTTCTCTGATTGGTAGAACAAGGGCAATTATAATTGGTTATTGACATTTATAGCATTGGGATTTGAATTTGTGATCATCCAACTACATAGCAAATGTTATGCCAATTCAGTTTCAGCTCAATTTTTTTTATTTCTGTAAAGAAATTTTGGGGTCTAATGCATTCTGAATACATTTGTGTACCAGTTTCTTTGCATAATGTTTGAATTAGCACAATATCTCAAGAATGAGTGCTTGAATGTTTGTAGGATTTCAATAAAATTATAATTCCTCTGCTTTTCTAGGCTTTTACTGCAGCTTCTTTTTGTTGTTGTTTGGGGGTCCCTTTAATCTCCTCTACAAGGATGCAAACTGCATGCTGAATTGGTTTAAGGTCTGGTTATTGACTTAGCCAATCCAAAACCTTAAACATTTTTCATGAAGATCTTTATTGTGTTGGCAGTGTGTTTTTGATCATTGTTTTGCTGCTTGATGAGATTCTTCCGAATTAGATTAGATGCATTTCTTTGTATAGAATGTGCAGAATGTTTCTGTAGACTTCTGAAATTGTTCTGCAGCTACCATCATGGGTTACATTATTGATAAAGATTAGTGAGCCATGCAAGCTCAAGTCATGACACTATCTCCACTGATATAATCAGCGGATATTTTTTTCAAATTCAGATGTCTTCAGTGTGTGTCAAAAACTAGAGAATTGGCCTTGCTGTTTCAGTACTTCCCTAGGAGACTGACTCCATGTAATGTAAGACATATAATCATAATAATAAACACAGCCAGTCAGTTTTACTGTACAAATACAACTAAATTGACCTTTTTATGTCTGCCTTCTTGTTTAATTTTGTCTCTCCTCATAAGTATGATTTCTAAAAGTCTGTCCTAAAATCAGTTCCAAAAAGCAACAGCAACAAAGTAAAGTATAAAGTTCTGTTTGAACGTTACTTTTTTGAAACTCATACAAAATGTAAAAGCATAAAAAATAGTTTATTAACTATATCTACAAATGACAAAACTACTGCAGGCTCCAAGCAATTATGACTAGTACTGATATACACTACTCACAAAGTTAAAGATATTTGGCTTTTGGGTGAAATTTATGGAAAATGTAAAAAGTTCACACTACAGTGATATTATATCATGAAAGTAGGGCATTTAAGTAGAAGCATGCAATGGTGATTTCCCCATCTCAAACAATTTATTGAAACAAAAGCCAACAACAGTCGATTTCAAATGTCAATGTCTCAGTAATTTGTCATGTGCCCTTGACCATCAATTACAGCTTGACAACGAAGTTTCATGCTGTTCATGAGCCGACTTATTGTCTGAGGCATGGCATTCCACTTGAAGGGCGGCCCTCAGGTCATTGAGGTTCTGGGGTGCAGGGTTACGAGCCTCTACACGGTGACTCATCTGAGTGCAGGCCACTCCATTTGAGGTACCCAGCCTCCAGCAGCCGTTCCCTAATGATGCGACCTCGAATGAGCTGGAGCATTGTCGTCCATGAAGATAAAATTAGGCCTGTGTTGTTCATGCAGGGGCACAATGACTAGATTAATGATGTTATTCAGGTAGTATTGGCTTGTCACTGTACCATTCACAAGATGTAGGGCAGTTCTGTATTGAGTAGACACTTGCCCAGACTATACTACCACCACCACCAAAGGCTCATCTGGTGACAACAGTGGCTGATGCATAGCGTTCTCCTTGACGTCTCCAACATCATTGGCGGCCATCATTTCTGCTCAACGTGAATCGACTTTCATCAGAGAACAGCACTGAGGCCCATTGGTCCCTCATCCAGCATAAATGCTTCCTGGCCCATGCAAGACGATGACGCCTGTGCCTGGTGGTGTGGTCAGGTACCCTTGCAGGTCGTCTAGCACACAGACCACGCTGATGTAAACGGTTTCGAATGGTCTGACGTGACACTTGGGTGCCTCTCACCTCCCTTAAATGTTCCTGGAGTTGAGTGGCATTCATCATCCGGTTCTGCAGGGCACTGTTCACAATGAAGCCGTCATCAACGTGGGATGTGGCCAAAGGACGTCCACTTCTATGCCTTTCTGTGACTCTTCCAGTCGCTCTGTATCTCTGTCGCAACCTGCTGATGACACTCTGACACTCTAAGCTCAGTGGCCACTTCCCTCTGAGAACATCCTGTTTGAAGCTTGCAATGGCGAGTCTGTGTTGTCCACTGTGTGCTGTCAACAGTTTGAGTAAAATTAATAAACAATGTGGTATTGTAGTGAGGTATTTGATCATTTGCTTCACTAAAAATATTTAATTCCACCAGTGTTTATGGATAATGTAGATACTTAATTGTTTCACTGGGCTTCCTGTTTAGGTATAAAGAAAGCATCCGTGCTGCAGAATAATCAGATCAGAAAATCAGCTCTGTTCCTCCTCTGGTGTTTTTTGCTCCATCAGTTAATTGCCTGTGTTTTTTGCTCCATCAGTTAATAGCAAGAGAGCCAAGGAACTTCTTGCCACAATTCTACATTTAAGAGTCCACAATGCAGCATCATGATAGTTTAAACCACTTCCCAAACGCAAACACGCATACTCTAACTACACAGGATGCACATCCTGTCAGCAGTTGTTTACAGTCTATTAATGTATCCTGAGTACTTGCTTAAGTAAGACAGTGAATCTACAAAGCAGTCAGAAAAGCTTTAGAAAATGTAATAAGTAGCATTTCTTCATGATACTAAAGTCTCTGAAAGTATGATTTGTTGTGCAACAGCCTGATATTTAGTGGGGTATAACTTTGTCCATAGAAAGACCTGCTGTCATTAACAAGATTAATACAGAATTAAGGGACCTCTGGACTGTATGAATATTCCTATTATTTCAGTAATATATACAGTATTTAATATATACAAAAAATATCTGGTTAGTTATCCTAATCTCACACTGAAAATACAAGAGAAATTCATACCAAGTCCAACTGTATTTTACTTTTTACTTTTTTTTCAGCTGTTTAGGTGTTTAGGTACATGTCTTCCATGATTTCTGCTTCACTGAGGTATAAATCTGATGTGTCCCAGAGGCCAAATCCAAATCAAGATAATACCTATACAAACTAAATATTATTAGATCATAATATTGCAAAATGTCAATCATATTGTCGTTGAAGTTAGTCTGATATTACATATATACATAAACTATACTAGCAAAATGGACCGTTAAGATGGCAACATAATAGGGCCACCAGTTTTCACCCATGTGTATATACTGATGTTTAATACATTTACAGTATTAATGTGATCTCTTCAATTTGCAACACTTTTTCACAATCCAGAACTAAGAAGGGTGTTTACTTGTTTATTGTTGAAAATGTGTTGATCTAGTATTACACTAAAGATATACTTGTGAAATTGAGAAAAGCCAACAGATGCTTGGACAAAAGAAGTGCAAAACAAGAAAAGCACAGTGGAAAAGTACTTTTTTTGTGTGTGTGTGTGTATGTGTGAAAGCCTTTTGTTAGAAAGGATCTACTCATGATCCAAAACACACAAGCTTATCAGTCAAGCATCATGGATTTAAGTGTCATGGCTTGGGCTGGCATGGCTGCTTCTGGAACAGACTCACAAATTTCACTGGTGATGGAGAGAAATATCCAGTATAATTAACAAAATGGAACATGCATTTCATCTCCTAAAGAGGAGACTGAAGGAAGAACAGACCCCATACCACCCTAAAACAAACAATGTGTTAATGTGGAGAAGAAGAATGCAGCAGTTTGATGAGATAAGTGGGTCTTAGCTTGATGAAGGTATTGCAAGCAAGGGATATGCAAACACAACTTATTGTAAATACGATTTGTATTCATCTTTTGCTTTCAAATGTCAAGTGTCTTTAGTGTATATCAAAAATTGGACTTGTTGTTCCAATACTTTTTGAGGTATTTTATTTACAGAAATGTGGATGTAAATTTATAATTACATACCTAATGAGTATATCCAATGAGCCAATCCTCTTGACTATTGCAATTATAAGCCATCACTCCATTACTCAAAAAAAGCTACATTATATGGCCAAAGGTTTATGGACACGTGACCATCACACCCATTTGGGTAGGTGATGGGGGAACGTTATTACTATTAAATTAAATACTAGAAATTCTTATTATTTAAATAATATTTCTATTTAAGGGGAAACCGAAGATTTTGGCCATATATAGCCATATGTGGCCAAAATTTTGTGGATACTTGACTCTCACCCATTTTTGCTTTTTGAAGATCCCTTTCCAAAATTGGTGATGATGACTTGTCTAAAGACTTTTGGCCTCATATTCTATAATATCAGATCCGTGGTTTACCTTCTGTCCCATTGTCTAAGCACGTTTCTTGGCAGTCAGTAGGAATAGGATGGAGTCCTGTTTGTCTTTGCAGAGTAAGTAAAAACAAGTAAACTACAAAGCTGGAGTATGTTTATATACAGTATGTTTACATCTGGACTGGTCCAACTGGCACTTCTGGACTAACACTGGATTAAATGGCTGAATAGAAAAAGGCATATTGCAGGCAAATCACTGATACTTTACCCCTCTAATCTGAACAAATAATCTAATTTGAAATTGAATTTCTGGTGATTATTAATCTAATTGGCACATTACATTGTACAGTCTTTCACATGCTAAATAAAAGATAAAACAGCCTTGTTTAATTTGCATTAAAAAATAGAAATATTTTTATAGGATTAATCAAATCATTGAAATCCATCTTTTCTTTGTGTGAAAAAGAGGGTTGTTCCAGCAGCAAACGCTCCCCCACACCCCACCCAAAAGGGTATGATGCACAATACTGTCTGTGGTTGTGATCTTCAGAAAGCTCCATGTGCTGAGAGGCGATTGGCTGGAAAGGAAAAGGATGATGTCATTTTTTTTTTCAATAGAGGTAAAGCAACTGAGTCATAGGTTTGACTTCAAATATAAAAGCACTAAATGATTCACATCTCTCTTACAGCAAAAATTGACACTGTTTAACTGACTGTTCACTAGGGATAGTGTACTTTACATTAACTGCCAGGTGATTTCATACATTAAGATTTTTTTTAGCTTCTGTCATGACCCAAAAAGTGTGCTGAAACAGTGCAAGAGGAATGCATTAATTTGCTAAGCTTTTAGATGTCTTTTTTCTCTCTCTGTTTTCTCTTTTGTTTACCAGCTATTCATGCTTTCTCAAAGCTATTTATGCCTAGGGTCTTTTTAGAGCTATGGTCAACAGCATTTATTCTCTCTGATCAATGAAGATGCTCCCTCTACTTAAAGCAGACAGCCAATAGCTCTAATGCAGTCCCCCCCACCCTGGTGCTCCTTACACTGTGCAGCCTACTCAGATGATGTCATTCTTTTTCTGCCAACCTCCCCTCCCTCTCTCTCTGCTGGTTAGACATGTGTTATTGCTGGTGGATTCAATCGATAGGAGTATTTCCTGGGGGATATACTGGGGCGTTGCAGCCAGGGATGCACACTCAGGCTAAGACTGGGTACAGCAGCTTTGGATACACACATATATCACATTAACTGCTTTTCGAAAAGGAAAGTGTGTGTGCTGTCTGGTCTGTGCTGTCTGTTTTACTGCAAAGAGGAAAAGAGGCTAATGCTGGATTTAAATGTTTGAATGTCTGAAATTTTAACTGTGAAGTTTGAAGTTGGAGTTTTTTTCTGGACCATTGGCATATTTTGGATTCTTTGCTTTTCTTCACTACAGTGTGCAGCTGCACAGCTAATTTTTTAAAGTCTTGATCTGCAATTGCTGCAAAGATTTACAAACGCATTGGATTTTACTCTCCTCATAGGGGGGACATGGACCATTTTTTTTGTCATACATCTGAAGTATTTTATGTTTCCAGGAAAGATTTATTTAATGATATTGGCTTGCCCTAGTAACTGTAGTTGATTACAAATGGTGAGGGGAAGATAGTTTATGGTTGTTGCTCATTTCTCTCAAATTGATGAAAGTGGAAAGTTTTTCTTGCAGCTTGGGAAATGGCTTTCCTCGTGCGTTGCTATGCCAACTGCTTGCAACCATGGTCCTCCAAAGTAAGTGATGTAATCCTTCAGTAGCCATCGCTGTCATGTTCTGTTGAATTTTGTGTGTGTGTTTGTGCTCAGCGTGTATGCATGTGTGCACCCAGTCAACCAATATCGATGTATTCGGTAATAGAGACTTTACAGCACTTTTGTATGTTGCTCTGTATAAGGGTGTCTGCCAAATGCCATGAATGTAAATGTGAGTGTGCGTGTGTGTGCATGCATGTGTTGCTGTGTTCAGTGGCCTTATTTACCTTATTTATTTAAACCTGTGGAAAAAATGACCATAAACACATGGATACAGGGGTCACAAGGACATAGATGGTCCCTTTGTTTGCACTCTTTTGCTGTTATTTCTGAAGCAACCGAATAAACTTTTCCTCAAAATTTCTTTCATTCATTATATACCTAAGTAGATCTTTTGTTACTGTAGATGAGTATGCTTTCTTTCTACAATGTCCTCACTAAAACACATATAGCCTAGAATTAGAAAAAAAATTGTAAATAAGGTCAAATAAAATCATACTGCTGAGAGAATAAAATTGATATTTTGCAGTATCAATATCAGCCCAGATGTTATCTCATTTTATATTGTTTGACCAACTGCATTAATGTATGTTCTTCTTTTTTGATACTTTTCATGTAAATTAAAAAAATTAATCACATTTGAAGATTGAAGATTACAAAAGAATTCCAGTCTTATTATACCTATCTATTATAATCGATTTTTATATAGTAGCAGCATTTAGAGAAACATGTATGGCAGATGCATTACATAAGGCCCATATAAAACTGATATGTTTGTTATTCTTTATTGAAAGTAAAACAAGCAGAAAAGAAAAAAAAACTTATTATAACTAAATATACTCCCAGATATACTTCAGTAACAACTACATTACCCCACCTCCTCGTGTAAATTTAGTCTAATCTGAAAAGGACTATAGAAATATATGTTCCATAAAATATCTTACATTGGGTCTCATTTATTGACCTGGATATGAAGTGGATATAATGAGAGTTACACAAGAATATAGTATTTATGAAAATCCCATAAAATGTTTGTGCTACGTATGCCTCCAATCGTCTATAAATATACACATTAAAAGACTAACGTAACCTCAACTTCCAATCATATAATGTGCATTTGCAGCTTATTGTTTTACATGAAAGGGTGTTTGATGATTGGTAAACTGTTATTTTCTTAGGAGGATGCAACGTTAATACTCAGTTTCTTTAAGCAATAAAAAATAAATCACAAAAAATAAATAATAATAATCACTTTCTTTTTCCATGGCATCTTCTTTTAATTAATTGCCCATTGGTCAAGACACTTAAAGCAATTGCTCTGTGCCCTGCTTGGTGTGCATCAAAATCTGTATGCACTCACCATCTACTTTTATAGAAATACCCATATACTTGATCATTTCATTTGCAGTCATTCAATTATTTGGCAGTACCATAATGCGTAAAATGCAGATACACAAGCACTTTACTTAATGTTCACATCATATGGGATTTGACCAGAATAGGAAAAATGTGATCTCATGGGCTGGTCTGAAAAATTTTCCCCCTAATCTGATTATTGGCTGATTTAGATAACTGCATGAACATGCATGTGTTTAGGTCTAAGTAGTAAATACACATATTTGCTCCTAATAAACAAAATGGTAAGTGTAAAAGTTTGATGACACCCGAACACCACATCTATATGTGCTTTTTGAACATTCCATTCCAGATTTCATTAACGTTTTTGCAGTTAATAATAACCTCTACTTTCCACAGGAACATGGATATGTGGATCTGTACAGATCCAACCACAAGAGCAATAGTGTGGTCAGGCTCTGATGTTGGCATTACAATTCAGCCTAGAGGTGGTTGTGCAGGCAACTTGAGTTCTTCATGGACTTTGTCTTTATGGACCCTGGTTTGTGCACAGGGACACTGTTATACTGTAACGTTTGGGTTAGGTTGTTTAGTTTCTGTGAAGGGAAAATGCAGCTTTACAGCAACAGTTTGGAGAAGGCTTACATATGGATGTGTTTTTAACTTAAAGGGGTAGGACATAAAGGAGTCCTGCACAATAATAAAGTACAGGAAAGTTGCAGGTCATATTATCATATATCACATCATGTGAGTCACTTTGGTGAAACTTCTGATGACTTGAATCAGGCAAACAAAGTCAGTGTTTTTACCTGCTCTCATGGATAAGTTTCCTTGAGGTGATTGCTCTTCAAATCCCCCAGTGATATTTTTAAAAATTACATCTTCAGTTGTTGTTGATAAAGGAAAATGATTAGATCTAGTCATATTTTATGGGTTAGACTACAGCTGCTCAGACATAAAAGTACAAAAGAGTTTACGCTGAGCATGTTAACAAATGTTTTCTAAGTTAGTTACTTACAGATTGTGTAACCTGCTATTTCTTGAGTCTTTATGATTGTAGTTTGTTATCTTGAAGCCTATGTACAGGGGTGTGCAGAATTAAAAAATGTTGTAGATTCATGTAGCAAAAAGGAATTTGCTTTCATATTTAACAGATCAGCATAATATTTCATGCCACAAGGAGTGTGCCACACAGTCCCGAAGAGTCAACATAGTTAGCACTCATTTAAACTGGAAGAATGAATTAACCCCATGAGACTGCAGCAATTAGTAGGGCTTTTCCTGCTGCTAATTATCCATCTAAGCCCTTCATTAAATAGAATGAATTCGTTCACTGGATAAAAAGATGACATCCACTGTGGCAGCATGTCAGTCTGGTATAAATGCACAGCACATTACTAATCTGCTTAACCACCACTCTGGTGAAATTTTTTAAGCTCTTTTTTTGCCCATAGATATGCCTTAGGGATGTGCTTGAGTGTTTGACATGGAACAGAAAGGAGTAAATATAGTTAGACTTGCTTCTACCAGGCATGTAATACTAATTCAATTCAGTTTATTTGTATCAGATCAGCTTTACACAATTATAGAAATAGAAAATAGAAAAGAGAAAAAAAATTATAAGTTTAAGTTAAGTAACTATTTGTTGAGCAAGCCTGAGGTGACGGTGGCAAGGAAAAACTCCGAGATGATATGAGGAAGAAACCTTGAGAGGAGCCAGGCTCAGAAGGGAACCCATCCTCATTTGGGTGACACTGGACAGTAAATAATGTAACTCTGAATGTAATACTAATGTCTGTACCTGTATCTACATTGCTCAGATAGGTTACTCAAATATTTTGTATCTGTATTTTTGCCACTATTCATCTGAAACACTGAAATATAAAAAAAGAAGTATTTTTTCATTTTTTTAATCACTTTTTTGTAGCAATGATGTGTTTTCCAAATCTGGAAACCATTGTTGATAGTTCACAACAATAGTTGACTAATAAATATATATCTTAGATATACTACCCTGTGTACAGTGTGCAGGCGAAGAAACGAAACGAAATACACTGCTTGACCACCTGGATTTAACTAAACAAATAGGTAAAAGTCAATCATTGGGTAATCACTGCAGTGGTTAATGTTTTAGCTGGCAACAAGTTATTTAACCCTAAATAATGCAGAGAGAAGCTTCTCATTTTTTAACCATAATCCTGAGGTTAAGAAAAAGAAGTTACTCTGTTTCAGTAGGGTCAAATTATTGGCCTGCATCAAGCAAAGAAAACAACTAGGGAGATACAGTTAAGAACTGCCCTACACATTATTAAAACCTGGAAGTATAGTGGTAAACCATCATCTTTGAGGATGAAACGTGGTTTTAAAAAATCTTGGATGTTACTGATCAGAGATCACTTATTGTTTGATATCCTTTAGAAAATCTTTCAATAATTCTGGGGGCTATGACATTGTTGATATGTGCTGTACATTTTGATGAATAAAAGTCCTTTTCCAAAGTTGAATTTAATGAATTGGAAAAATACAGAAAAGGACTTTCACCCATTGTGATAATTCGAACCAAATGCTGTGTATCAACCAATCTAGCTAGCTAGCTGAAGCTCACCATTGTGGTTATAGGTTTTGACACAGTGAATCCAACATATCTTAGATATGATGAGGAACCAGGTATGGCACGGGAAAGGAACAGTGCTCTGTTGCTCTGTAGTGCTAGGGTCTTTTAGGGTCTTTAGGACAAGAGAAATCAACCCTTGACCCCCCCTTCTTACTAGAGTTATTTTTCAGTATACTTTCTGTGTAAGGACCCAGGTTGCAATGGATCCCTTTACTATGTAAGATATATTGAAATTAAGAAGAGGCTTTAGACACCCATAGCCCATTTCCAAAATGTAGGAGTAGATTGCATATACCAATTCTACTCACTTGATGGGTAGTCATTTTATTCAGTTGAACCATTGAGTTGCTGTTTGCCTCCAAGAGACACTCCTCACACCAAACAAAACCTTATATAACCATATATATACACCGATCAGGAATAACATCTCCAACAAAAAAATCACAGATGGCAACTCAAAAATGCTAACTGGTACAATTTTCAATATGCTTTTTTCAATATGCTTTGACACAATTAACAAAGTACTTCAAGATAAGCAACATCCTGTAAAAAGATTCACTGACAGTCTCATTGAAATAGCAATTGAAACTCTCTCCTTAGACAACATTTAAAGATTTTTTTTTTTTTCAATGATAGCTGTAAAAAGGCAATTAAAAACCAGAGAGACACTTTTTAATAGACATCTAACTACAGAGAATCTTGAAAGATGCACATGCGTGCAGAATTATTAATGAGACTAAAAATTAAATATTTATTTGTAAATAAAGAAAAATTTGTATCTAGCCTCACATATCAACCAAAAAGATGTGGGACATGATTTTAAAAAATCAGTGCCTTTACACAGAAGCCAGAGAACCTTCACTCCAGAATAAACATTTGAAACTTGCTCTACAATATGCAGTTAAACCTAAGGTAAACCTAAGCAAACCAGCATACAAGACAGTTCTTCACCCTGAATATATTCACTTATATGAAAACAAACCCAGGTGCCTCAAACCTTTTGGCATTAATTAAGCCTCAACCTAGATACAACCTAGATACCTCGCAATCAACCTAGATACCTCTTTGTCCTATACCTCCTTGGACCAAGCATTATTTAGACATTGACCCAATGTAAAAGGAAAGAGACAAACCCAAATCCAACACCAGAGAGACACCCAATCTAAACCAAATTTTCCACAGCTTAAGCCTATTTTTATACCTATATGGTATCCGCATTCCAGGAAAATGCTCCATTAATTCAGCTGAAGCTTGTGCATTACTTTAAGCCCTGGAAAAGAATAGACAAGCACAACATTTTCTGACTCAAGATCTTGTCTCCAACTACTGGAATCTGTAAGAACTGACCACTCTATAATTTCAAACATTTTATCTAGTTGACATTTTACAAAGGGAAAACTTCAGTATGGTCTGTTGGAACCCAGGGCATATTGGAATCTCTGGCAATGTGAAAGCAGACATCACTGATTAAGAAGCTTTTTCTCTCTCTTCAAATCAAAGTACCAAAATCCACCCTCAGATGTCAAACCTCTAGTGAAAACCTATATTTCTAATAAGTGGAAATGGAATGAGATGAATTCAATAACAACAAGCTGTTTGAAATAAACCCCATTATAAACAGACCTTTTTATAAACTAGACATGATCAAGTAGTGCATACTAGGTGTCATATCAGTCACTCAAGACTTACAAATGGGTTTTTATTGACGGCTGAAGAACCTTCTTTTTGCCGCAGATGTCAAACAGTTTTAACTATTAAACAGATCTTATTAGACTGTACTCATTTCAATACTGTTAGACAAAGATTTGATTCTGAAATAAATGTAGGGAATGTCTTTAAAATGTTTCATATGAAAGAATTTTAGAATTTTTACATAGTATTAATTTTAAATATCTCATTTATTTTAATTAAATTCTTATTTTATCTGTTCTAGCTATATTTATAGCTGAGATACTGACATGGCTTTTAAAAAAAAATAAAAAAAAAAATAAAATAAAAAATGTGCTAAGGAAAATATCTTCCCATTTCTGTTGTGCTTGCATGTGCTTGGGTGCTGCATGAGGTCTACAAGTTGTGCACAACTCTCTGTTGTAACATACTTACTGTTACTTTGATCACCAGCCACTTGACCTTTCCAGTCTTTAACTTCCTCCTACTTATCTCACAGCAGCAGCACATTTCTCAATATATTTTTGTTTCAGTATGTACCATGGGTAGTCTCTGAGAGTTGTCACAATTAAATAAGAAAATATTCAAGACAAGGCAAATTTCATGTCTGCGAATGACTCTTCTGTCTGAATTGTCTATTCCCACTCAAACTTTTTCCTCATAGTTGTCTGGTTCAGATTTATTTGTAAAGTTTTGGCAAAACTTCATCAAATATCCACATGTACAAGAAATAATAAACTGTCCTACATTCTGGGGTCTGAGTGCTCCATGTACTAAATGGTACATAAATAAATGGTTAATAAATGGCCCATAATTTCAACCTCTTGTAGACCAAACACTTGACTAAGTTATTTAAATCCTTTTCATTTCAATCTGTAAAATGCAACTAGAGACAACTAAAGACAACTAGACCAAGTAAGTAAAACAGCACACATTTTGCCTATAACAAAGTGACATTATAGTGCAGTGATTCTCCAGTTAGTAAAAGAAAAATATTACACATGGATAAAATATTGCACAAAGTGGATAGCACAAAGATACAGAGGTGCTATAGTAGTTTAGAAGTTGAGAATAGATTAAGATTATTGGATGGTGTTAAGAATCTTTGTGGCTGCCAGGATAAAGCTATTTTGGAGTTTGGCAGTTCAGGTTTTAATCGGTCTGCATCGCCTGCCAGAAGAAGGAACAGACTGTATGCGGGGTGTGACGGGTCCCTTACTATTGTCCCTGCCTGTTTCCTGAGACAAGACCTGTACAGGCCCATGAGGGAAGGCAGATTGGTCCCTACGATGCACTATGACAACACTTGACTGCTGTATCATAAATCCACATCTCTTAGCATGTCTAACTCAAGAGCACCAAGCTTGCAAGAGTTGGCCAGTTTTCTCAGTGAATTTAAATAAGCATCAACTGTCTCATGTATTAACTGAGCGCTCTGTTTGAATTTATGACATTTTAGAAGGACATTCCTCCTCAGTTTAAAATATGCATCCAAAGCGACAATAGTCTGGGCATAAGAATCTCTCACACCGGGTAGATTGGTGAGAATGCTTTGTTCAGATGTTCCTATTCAGTTCAGCAGTGTCACTCTTTTTATCTTGTCCACCTATTGTTCCTCTTCAACAACTACACAAAAAGTACACTCTACACTCAAGTCTCAATCATTTTAAGTAGATTGGTGAATTTCAATTTCACTCTAGACTTGGGTACTACAACTAAATATGTAAAAAAAAAAAAAAATACACATTGTTATACTCAGGATCCTTTCAACATACTTAGTACTGTTTGACTTGTTATAGTATGATGTTGTATATACACTACTCACCAAAAGTTAAGGATATTTGGCTTTTGGGTGAAATTTATGGAAAATGTACAAAGTTCACGCTATAGTGATATTATGTCATGAAAGTAGGGCATTTAAGTAGAAGCATGCAATGGTAATTTCCTCATCTCAAACAATTTATTGAAACAAAAGCCAACAACAGTGGTGGGTATACCACAACAAAAAATGTCAATGTCTCAATAATTTGTCATGTGCCCTTGACCATCAATTACAGCTTGACAACGACGTCTTATGCTGTTCACGAGTCGACTTATTGTCTGCTGAGGCATGGCATTCCACTCTTCTTGAAGGGTGGCCCTCAGGTCATTGAGGTTCTGGGGTGCAGGGTTAAGAGCCTCTACACGGTGACTCAGTTGATCCCATTGGTTTTCTATGGAATTCAGCTCTGGAGAAAGCGCAGGCCACACTCCACTTGATGTACCCCAGCCTCCAGCAGCCTAATGATGCGACCTCGATGAGCTGGAGCATTGTTGTCCAAGAAGATGAAATTAGGCCTGTGTTGTTCATGCAGGGGCACAATGACTGGATTAATGATGTTATTCAGGTAGTATTGGCTTGTCACTGTACCATTCACAACTCAATACACCATTCTGTATTGAGTTGACATACCTGCCCAGTCTGTAACACCACCACAACAGTGGCTGATGCATAGCGCTCTCCTTGATGTCTCCAACATCGTTGGCAGCCATTTCATCAGAGAACAGCACTGAGGCCCACTGGTCCCTCGTCCAGCGTAAAGATAGATACTTTATTCATCCCAAAGGGAAATTTGTCATGTTCTCTGTGCACATGACACATAAATACTCCCTGTGCATAAATGCATAAATGACACATAAATGTGTCATATCCTTAACTTTTTGTGAGTAGTGTAAGTCATAACCTTTACAGGTGAAAATTTAATTTGACCTTCTCTACACTTTTGAATGCACATCCTTCAAACAGGATGTTCTCAGAGGGAAGTGGCCACGGAGCTAAGAGTGTCACAGACTGTCATCAGCAGGTTGCGACAGAGATACAGAGAGACTGGAAGAGTCACAGAAAGGTGTAGAAATGGACGTCCTTTGGCCACATCCCACGTTGATGACCGTTTCATTGTGAACAATGCCCTGCAGAACCGGATGATGAATGCCACTCAACTCAGGCACATTTAATAGAGGTGAGAGGCACCCAAGTGTCACGTCAGACCATTCGAAATCAGCGTGGTCTGCATGCTAGACGACCTGCAACGGTACCTGACCACACCACCAGGCACAGGCATCGGGCCAGGAAGCATTTACGATGGACGAGGGACCAGTGGGTCTCAGTGCTGTTCTCTGATGAAAGTCGATTCACATTGAGCAGAAATGATGGCCGCCAACGATGTTGGAGACGTCAAGGAGAGCGCTATGCATCAGCCACTGTTGTGGTGGTGTTACAGTCTGGGCAGGTGTGTCTACTCAATACAGAACTGCCCTACATCTTGTGAATGGTACAGTGACGTCATTAATCCAGTCATTGTGCCCCTGCATGAACAACACAGGCCTAATTTCATCTTCATGGACGACAATGCTCCAGCTCATCGAGGTCGCATCATTAGGGAACGGCTGCTGGAGGCTGGGGTACATCAAATGGAGTGGCCTGCACTTTCTCCAGACCTGAATCCCATAGAAAACCGCCAAGACACCTACAGCAACATTACAGGTGCTAATGATTTCTCTCTGCATGTGGCAGCAATCTCTCATATTCCTCACATGTCTGAGCTAGGGTGGATGTAGGAAAAAAGCTTTTAAGCTCAACTGAATCACCCTGAATCATGCAGCAAAATGTTATATTAGGATCTGATGAGAATGATGATAAGAATTCTGGAAGGTATGTTTGGTGCAAAAAAGACACCAAACGAACACTATACCCATGATACAACATGGTTTAGAAAAGCATCACAAATGAATAAACACATAGCAGAGGTAGGTCAGTTAGGATATTGAACTTGAACTGTTTGGAAGTCATAAATCTTGCCCAACCACTCAGTTTTATAAAGTCTTGCTGGATAAATGTGATTTCCAAATGTTGTAAATGTAAATAATGCAGCAGTTTGGTGATATCATCAGTGTGCTACCGGCTTGATACAGTTATTCCAAGCAAGGGCTATGCAACGAAAGATTTTGTGTTTGTATTAAACATTCCAACATTATGCTTAAATAAATTTATGTGGTCTGCCACCAAAGCTGCCATGTTCCAAGTTGTTTCACATCTTGATCTAAATTAAATTCTGATCCATCATCTCATATTCACCTTTTGATCTCAAAACCAAATTGTCTAATGGCGTATAGAAAAAAAATGTGGCCATGTGTTCTAATACTTTCTGTGGGGATCTGTAGGCAAAAAGACTTTGTTACATTCTAATACATACAGTGTACAGTATGCATTAGAATACAGCAGTCTCCACCACACTGTCTCTGAACAGGATCTCCATGGATGTATTATTGCTACCTGATTAGCTAAACGCCTTCTTTGCTTGGTTTAAGGTAAGTAACTACCTAGTGAAACTACCTGTAGACTGCAACAGCTGCACAATAGCCATCATTGTGCCTGATGTTATCAGACTCTACACAAGGTGACTAACACAAATTTCCAGGGCCACCTGCTGACTATGGCAATGTCCACAAAGTATGTGCCAGCCAACTACTGGAGGTTTTCATAGATATCTTTAATCTTGCTTTAAGACTAACTATGATTACCACATGCTTTAAGAAGACCCTCACTGTCACATATAATATCTGCAGTCTCAAGTCTACAATCATGAAGTGCTTTGAGTGGATAGTCTAAAACCCTGTTTCAATTATTATTGGCAACACACTCACTGGACACTTTCCTGATTAGTTTAGCACCACTTTGTGGAGAATAATGTAAAGCTAAATTCTAGTACTACTTCATAAAATTGGGTTTTGCATAGTATGCAAATCATTATACATTGGAGTGGGTGGGGCTAAATTGTTCAAAGGGCAACTTTATAAAATTTAAATAAAAATAAAATACAAATACAAATTTGAGTGAAGGAATCAGCAAAATGTAGCCAATGTGAAAATGTCAAAATTTGTCCATTATTAGTATCCCAGTACATGAGATTCTTTTAAGATTTCTTTGAATATGCAGCTGGTATTTTTGGGACTGCTGCCATAGCTGTGCTAGGTCTACTAGACAGAGGAGTTCTTGAAGTTCAGAAGTTTGTTTACTCAAGGCTGGCTGTCTCTGAGATTTACTATCCCTACATAATACTATAATACTAATGCATATTTCTTTGCTCATCTTTCTCTCAATCATATTGGTTTGCATAATGTATTGATAAGGAACCTGGATAAAACTAGTAGTTTTTTCTCAGCATTGTCATTTAATCTAAGTTAAATCCTAAGTCAGTCCATGTTGTTTCTTGTCTTGTGTCAACAGCTTCCAGGAGATTTTGGCAAGATGCACTTGACGGACCACGCACATCTGCCAGTGATGCCAGTACCATCCAGCCAATCAGGCTGCAGCATTGGCAGTGATTCAGCGAGCAGTAGCTTATCAGATATATACCATGTAATTACCTGCTTTATTAATACACTTTTTACAAGATCATAATGTAGTTCAACAGTACTTTGCAAGTTCATTCTTTTTCTGTTTTTATCCTTTCTGAAGGAAGTGAAATCTAAAGTAAAACATTTGTGCAGTATGGATGAAAGACCATTTTATATTCTTCAGCTTAATTTTAAAAAGGCCTTTCAGATGAATTAACTGCAAAAGCAGAAGCAGAACCATGCTGGAAATTATAAGTACATGTTTAACTCTTTCAGGCCACAGAGAGTGAAGTTGGTGACATGGATTTGTCTGGGCTCCCTGAGGCACCTGTTGATTCAGATGATGAGTATGAGGAAGATGAAGAACTTGAGCATGCTTCAGACCCTTTGCTTGGCCGAGATGTGGTTAGGGAGTGTTTGGAGAAGGAGCCAGCCGAGCGCAATGATGACGACATTGGTTAGCATTTCTCCTATAACATTAATCATTAAAGATGAGAAAGTTCAGTCTTGGTTTGTATACAGCCACTCAGAATAAAGTGTTGTGCCACTAGAAATCAAAATATTTACTTTTATATTTAGGCCTAACACTGGGAGCAATGTACTGAATTCTTCAGTGTAAAATACTAGACAAGTATTTAGGAATGCTTCAGGGACGACACAAACTGGTAAAAGTAGCAAAGTATGACTGCACTGATATGTGCATCTTCTAATTTTTAAAGATGGTATATGATAATGCGGTGCTTATAAAGCTAATTGTTTTTATCATGAAATTTAATAATCAGATGTTAAGGGTTGTACAGTTTATGTGATAAATCTCTGCAAGCTCCTGTGGTGACTGCTTTTGCAGTGTGTGCACTACAGTATTTATTTTTAAATGCACTACAGTATTTATTTTAATTTTCTCCATGTTGTATCATTCTGTGTGAATCAATACTATGTAGCAATTAATGATATAGTAGTGATATAGTTAGAGGGAGTGCTTAGAGGAGTGTCCCTCTAAGCACTCCCATTCTCTCATTCTCTCACCCTTCTCACTCTAATTTCTTTTCCAGAGCTGCTCCTAGATTTCATGCATCAGCTGCCAGCATTTGCCAACATGACCATGTCAGTGAGGAGAGAGCTGTGTACAGTCATGGTCTTTAAGGTTGTAGAACAGGCTGGCACTGTCATCCTGCATGACAAACAGGAGGTAAACATACATTTTATTGCTAGTTACATTCAGCAGTTTCTCAGTTACATTCAGAGCCTGTTCATAGCTTTCCTCCATAGTTAGCACTAGTTACACATGGCAAGACGAGATCCTATATCATGATTGTCAGATAGCTTGCTTCCAAAATCCAATATGGCACTGCTGATGGCTGCCTCTGTGTATTGGTGCATCTTGTTTTGTCTTGTCTTGTCAGTCTTTTATGTTGACACCAGGACTTCATTCACCAGAGAATAGCTCATGAACATCAGGGCCACAGTCCCTAAGGATTTATTTCCCAAATTCATCGACACATCCGTGAATTTACTGGAAAAGTGTGCTTGCCTGTGCACATGCAGTAAACCGTCAGAGGAGGGGGAAATGTGCCGGTGTGCCTGTGCGCCTTCGCCCAAAATAAATATTGCACACCACTGCAGGGAATATTTCTCTCTAACGTGCGTTCACTGTGTAACAAACAGGATGAACTTTAGCTACTGGTGGGGAAAAATAAGGGCCGTCACGCTGCACCTCACCTGGCAGGATTCTATTTTTTAAAGGATTCTTATTTTCACACGGAACTATCAAGCAAGACAAGACATTATTATAAATAATGGCTGGTGCAATGAAGTGACAGTGATTTAGCAGTACTATTCTCACAATCTCAAGTCTTTTTATAAACTGCAAACTCTTCTACTTCCCATGTGAGTTCGCTTTATTCATAATGGTGGGTGTGTTTACATTCCACCGCAAGCCAACGTGCAGAAGGTACAGTATATGCTTACTGACCTTGGTGACTTTACTAAAGGCAACCTCACATAGGAACTCCCCAAATACAGAATATTAAATTAAATGCCTGACCTGAGAAGAGACTTCCACCATCATCCCAATCCCACAAACACCCAGGATTACAGAACTTAATTGACTACCTGTTGCTCTGACACTTGTGGTAAGGAAGCCCTTTGAGCACCTTGTGCTGCCCCAGCTCAAATTCATCACAGACCCTCTCCTGCAGTTTGCCTACAGAGCCAACAGGTCTGTAGATGATGCAATTAACATGGCCCACCACTTCATCCTCCAACACCTGGCCTCCCAAGAGCAGATACTAGGATCCTGTTTGTGGATTTCAGCTCTGCTTTCAATGCTATCATTTCAGCTCTACTACAGGACAAGTTCTCCCAGCTGAGTGTGCCTGATTGCACCTGTAGGTGGATCACACACTTCCTGACTGACAAGAAGCAGCATGTGATGCTAGGAAAACATGTCTAAATACTGGTCTCTCATGGGGATGAGTCTGCCTACCAAAGGGTTGACCATCTAGTGACCTGGTGCAGTCAGAACAACCTGGAGCATAATGCTGCAAAAACAGTGGAGGTGGTTGTAGACTTTATAAAGAACCCAGTACCACCTACTAAAATCTAAAACCGTATGTGACTCTCTAGTCAATACTGTGATCTCTCCGTTTCCTGGGAACCATCATCGCCCAGGATTTCAAGTGGGTGCTGCACTCAAACTCTTTAATAATAAAAGCGCACCAGTGGTTGTACTTCAGTGGTGGGGCACTTCTACACCTTCATTATCAAGTCCACACTCACCTCCTCCATCACCACCTGGTATGCTGCTGCCACTACCAGAGACAAAAACAGACTGCAGAGTGTCATTCACTCTGCTGAGAAAGTGATTGGCTGCAATTTGCCACCTCTTCAGGACCTGTACACTTCCAGGACACTGAAGCGGGCATTTAAGATTGTGGCTGACCTTTATCACCCAGGACACAATAATTTACAGGCACTTCCCTTCTGTGGCAGACAGCAGTCCATCAAGACAAAAACCTCATGCCACAAAAACAGTTTCTTTCCATCAGCAACTGGCCTCATCAACAACCCACCATGGTCTCTTACTCACCTCCTTGGACATTAACACACAAACCCTGTTTGTTGTGGTCATATTATCACACACAACTTACAGCTATACTGCACCTGCACCTTCTTATTGTACCTTCCGACCTCAAACTGTGAGCATTTGCACTGGTCCTCTAATGTACAATGTTTCATCTGCACTGCAGTGGCATTTATAATTTAGCTTTTGCACTGGTTCACTTTTATACACTATGTATACTGCACTATTATACAGTTAATATTTCTTTTTGTTTAAATTTCTTAATTTCTTTTTTATATTTTTATGTTTATTCTTATAGTTTTCAAAGGTTCTTTATATTTATGCTCCCTTGCTTTAAATTACTGTGCACCAATACATCAAGGCAAATTCTGATAATGAAGTCACATTGGACATTGGAAATGTGAGCAGATCTTCATCCAAAGAGATCCCAATTGATAAACATTTTTTAAACTTTATTTACTCAGTTAAATTATCCAATGTTATATATCTTTGTTGAAATAAATTATCTGAATCTCTAGGAGTATGAGTTAATTTAAAGAGTTAAATGAAGTCAGGTATTTAATCAAGGGAATGGAGAAACTCTTATTTACAGGAACATGGTTTTCACCACACAGGTTTAAGAGTGTGTACTATGCCTCAATCAGAGGAGATCACCAGACTGGAACACTTGCAACACTTGCATTGAGTAATGTTAATGTCCATAAGGCAAACACTGAACAAGAGTGGTGTATGGTACGATGGTAAGGAGGAAGCCACTACTCTCAAAAAAGAACTACAGCCTGTGAGAACTTTGCTTTAAGTCCTAATATAAACCAGAAGACTATATAGAAGCTTATAGCCTTTGTTTATTAACAGAAGTAAATGAGTCATGTAATAAGACAATAATCTTAAGCCCCAAATCACAAAAAAATGGCTAAAGCAGAAAATGTGTAACATTTTGGAATAGCAGACATTGACTCAGATATTGAAGCAGTTGTGTAAGGAGGAATAGGCCAACATTCCTCAAACTCTGATATTGGAGACATTTGCAACAAATTATTGTTGTGCAAGGGGGTCACATTTGTTACTGAAAACAAAGGTTCACCTCCTTCAAGTGTAAAAACATTTAAAAAAATATATTTTTGCTTTATTTGTTTAATTGGGTACCCTTTATCTAGTTTTAGGAATTTCAAATAGTTTTAGACCCAGATTATGAAAAAGAATCTGATAACATTTCATGTCAAATTTATGCAGAAATACAGAACATTTAAGCTTGTAAGATATGGCAAACTATAGATTTAAGCGTTTTAGTTTTCTGTGATTTAAAAAAAAAAAAAAAGCAAACTTTTAAGTAGTGAGAGAGAGATTTTTGTATGTGTTAAATGTTCTCTGTAGCTTTGACTGGTCTGAATCTAAAGAGTCTCTCCTGTAAGAATAAACTAAACCTTTAAGCATTAAAAAAGTAAAGGTTTAGTCAACTGTAATGCTAATTAAATGGTGATGAGATGTCCAAATATGATATGAATAGAAAATTAGTGTGAATTTTTTGTGCCTGTTTTCCACCTCAAACCTGAAGCTTTGGGATATTTGGGAAATGATACTGTCCTACTACACGCTGTAATTCAGGATCATGTAGAACCATAAAACTGCTAAGCATCTCAGGTGGTTCATCCCCCACCCAGGATCTTGCATTGTCTCTGAACAACTCCATGATCTCCCCTTCAGCCACTGCTCACAACCTTGGGGTGTAACCATGGACAACTTTCCTCCCATGCTGCTAATGTGACACACAAATGTTAGTTTCTTCTGTTCAACATCAGAAGGATTTGACCATTTCTATCCACACAGGCTACTCAAGTGCTTGTTCAGTCTCTGGTCAATTCGAGACTGGACTACTGCAACTCTTAACTGGCAGGTCTTCCTCTGAATGCAATTCGTCCATTGCAAATGATCCAAAATGCTGCTGCATGACTTATTTTCAACCTGCCCATTTTCTCCCACACCGCCCCACTGCTGCGTTCCCTCCACTGGCTTCCGATAGCTGCACGCATCAGATTCAAAATACTGATGCTTGCCTACAAAGCCAAGAATGGACCAGCTCCACTTACCTCAAAGATCTTATTACTCCTCGCACTGCATCTTGCTCCCTCAGATCCACTAGCACTGCCCGACTGGTCCCACCATCTCTCAGGGTAAAAGGTAGGTATGCATCTAGACTCTTCTCTGTTCTGGCACCTCGGTGGTGGAATGAAGTTCCCTCAGATGTCCATACAGCTGAGCCGAGAAGCACTTAAGCACTCTTCCTGAAGCACTTAAAATAGCTCTTATTTTTCCCTGTTTTTATATATTGTATATATTTAAAAAAAAGTTTTAGGCAAATAGTATCCTAAGTCCGTGACCTACTGAACCAGTTTTGATGTATTCATTGATAGAGACTTTAAAGCACTTTTGTACATAGCTCTGGATAAGAGCGTCTGCCAATGCCAGAAATGTAAATGTAAATTTAGCAACAAAAACTAGTATTTTTCTAGTAGTTTATTGTCTCTTGCATCATTTGGGAGAAATTTTGACCCACTCTTCTTAACAACCTTACTTCAGTTCATTAATGTTACACACAGCTCCCACTACAGCATGTCAGTGGGGTTGAAGACTTTAACTTGGCCACTGAATTATCACGTCACTGCAAAACAATATTGTTCCAGAATGTCTGTGGTTTTTCAGATACAGTTTGCAATATTGCACCTCAACAGATGCAATTTTTTTTCCTAGTCACCCTTCCATGAAAGCCATACTTATCAAGTTTTTTTTCCTGCTGTCAAGAACATAAACCTTATTGTGCTTACAGAGGTCGGTAGGTCACATTGTTTGGCTCTTGGGTCTTCTTTATATCTCTAAACTTTAAATGGTCTAGACTTTGTCTAAATTTAATGGGACACCCAGTATTTTGAATATTGGTTACTGCCTTGAACAGTCCCCATTTATAATCTTTCTTGCTGAATTGTGAATTTCAAATTCTTTGCAGATGACCGTATAACCCTTCCCAGATTGCTGAGCAGAAACCATTGCTTCTCTGAGGTCATGGCTGAAATTCTTTGTTCTTGGCATGACCTGAGTTCTCTAGAACACCAAAATGCCCAAAGTTCTGCTTTTATAGAGGCTGTCAGACTTGTTGATGAAATTAACGTCTTCATCTGTGAAGGCTTGTAACATCAGATGTGCAAACATGCAGCAAATATATAAAATTAAATTATTGCCTTAATTACAAAAGGCTATAATGTAAATCATTTTTCTGAATTAAAACTGAATGTTTCACTTTTACAAATATTTGATTTGTCTGTTTATTGTAAATGAAATTTGTCATTGTCATAATTGTTACAATAAGTTGCTTATGCTGTATTATAAAATGGCTAGCTATAGCTTTTGATTAAATATTCTGATTTGCCAGACAGCTGGTATGTTATTTATTGGTAACAGGAATTTTGTTGTGTTTAGTTGGACCAATGGTATGTTATCCTGAACGGCGCAGTAGAGATAAGTTACGGAGACAGCCGAACCGAGATCCTCTGCATGGGGAACAGCTTTGGAATCTCTGCCTCCTTGATGAAGCAATGCATGAATGGAGAGGTGCGCACAAAAGGGGATGACTGCCAGGTACATCTTATTCATAGACTTATTCAATTTTTACTCATTGTTTTCTGTCAAATCGTCATTTCTTTGAAGGTGTAGTTCATATACTGCCTCAGTCCAATCCTTGTCAACTCCATTCACTGTGGTGCCAGTGAGTGGAGAGCTTTGTGGTGAGGGGCAGAGCCCCACTATTTATATCAGCTGTTAACCAAATGTTAATCATCATAAAGTCATCATTCCCAACTATGTACATTTGAAATGATGCCTTTCTAAACATTTGTAGTGCAGTGAATTCATTTAGCTACTACTGTTCCTAATGGTCCAAATGGGCTCAAAATTTTGCTTTATAGCAAATCATTAGAATAAATGACTAACTGTGAGTGCACATAGTGTTCTGTAAGGTGCAGAACCAATTCTTTTGTAAGATGTATTGCAGAGATTGGGAGAGGTAAAGGGGAATTATGGAGTGGGCAATATCCATATGTCAGAAATAAACTGCCTGGCCAAAAAAACATCCTTATATTTAATTGGTGTGC
The DNA here is from genome assembly GCF_019097595.1 of Hemibagrus wyckioides. Taxonomy (NCBI): domain Eukaryota; kingdom Metazoa; phylum Chordata; class Actinopteri; order Siluriformes; family Bagridae; genus Hemibagrus; species Hemibagrus wyckioides. The sequence goes on from NC_080727.1 coordinate 11,381,483, forward strand.
CTTATGCTTTGATTATGGCTGGCATTCATCACGGCATTATTTTGTTAAGCTTATGTAGTGTTTATATCCTTCCAGAATTGTGTTAAGTTCTTGCCAAGATCATCTGTTGAGTCAGACCCCTATGAAAGTCTTCTCCAAGATAATTGCAGATTCTCAGCAGTGTTAATGTCTGGACTCTGTGGTAGCCAGTCCATGTGTGAAATAGATGTCACATGCTCCCTGAACCACTCTTTCACAATTTGAGCCAGACGATCCTGACATTGTCATCTCTGACTATGCCTGTGCTAAATCCACTGATGTCATTCAGTATATTCAAGTAGTCAGCTGACCTATTTATTGGGCACATAACTTTGCAGAGCATAGACCTGACCAACTGAGGCAACCCCTAGGTCATAACACTGCCTCCATATGCTTTTATGGCTCTTACTATTAGTCATGAGTTCTATTTTTAATTTACAGTTTGATTTCAACAAACGTTTAAGTGATCTCTGTTGGACAGTTAATCCAATTTTATTAGTTTCATCTCCTTAGTTGTTTGACTTACTGTTTTTCAACGACCACAGGATATATCGTCCAACATGGTTGTTTAAGAAATGGGAAGAAACTCACTGCATCAATTAGGTTTAAATAACTTTAAAGCTGAAACATATAAGCCACTGCAATAATTATCAAATAGAAAGCTCTTACCTATTTGCTTAGTTAAATTCAGGTGGTGACTTTTTCTGGCCAGGCAAAGAAAGAAAAATCAAGTTGTCTCCCTTTGCCAATTTACATTTTTTTGTTCTAGTTTCAGGACTTCTTTATGTTTGTAGATGTGGTTGGGCTGGACATTGGGCTGAAACCAATTAATCTTGGTTAATGTTATTACCTCCAGCACAATCGAGCACCATTAAATCTAAAATCACTCAAAACAAGCTAATAGCCTATGCCGGATGATTGCATATTGTTGACTCAAAGTCCTATCATGGGTTAGTCTAAAAATTCCCTAGTTTAATCACCAATACCATAAGTCAAGTATGATAGAATCTCAGCTATATTTTGGTTGAGGCTGTAGCATTATTAATGTCATCCTGTCTACCAAAATCAAGATGAGCCACTGCTGGCAGATCCCGAACCACAGCCACATGGCAATTTAAAAAAAAAAAAAAAAAAAAAAAAAAAAAAAAAAGGCAAAACAAGAATGTAGCAAACTAGCTATTTCACTTTGTAATTTGCAGAATGTAGTTCACTCCTTCAATAGCATCCTTTGCTTGCATTGACATTTTTTGAATCTTACATATGGAGAGTTTCCATGAACAGCTACCAAATTTAAATTAAATATTTGGAATCCCCTTCAGGCTTTTTTCCCCTTAAATTGTCTTGAAATAAGGGAACTTCATGAAACTGCTTGTCAATTGTGCAATTACTTTTGAGCCTTTCAAAATGGAGGAACTATGTAAAAAAAAAAAAGGCTGAAATTCCTAAATCCAATGTTTTTGTTTAACCACTTGAATTAACGGGTTAGCAACACGTATCAGAAAAGTTTGAACCAAGTGGTAAACATGGCCTTTTCTGAGATGTGTTGCTGCCATCAAATTCAAAATTACCTAATTTCTTTAAAATGGTAACTTTCCTCATTTTAAACATTTGATATGTTCTCTGTGTACTATTGTAAATAAATATGGGTTTATGAGATTTGCAAATCATTGCATTCTGTGTTTATTTACAATTTACACAGTGTCCCAACGTTTTTGGAATTGGGGTTGTATATAAAAAGCAAGGATGGCTGAATTCACTTAATCAAATGATGATCTAGGGGAGAATCAGGAATCAGAATATAGGTTATTTAAGCTAATCTGTGTTGACCTGAGTTTTTGTTCATCGTATCTCTCCTCTCTTCTTCTGGTGGTGATTTAGGAAAATGGTATAATGTGTTTACAAATATAAAGTTGTTAATTTTGACTTAAGAAAAAGTTAAATTATGTACAAGAGGGCTAGAAGAATAAACCAATTAACACTGCTCTGCATCTTTCAAGCATCTTATGTTTGGTTTATGGCAAATAAAATCTTTATTCTTGATATAAAAAAGCAAAAATATTTGGCCCTGGAAAATGTTATTTACTCTATGGAAGAGTTGTAAATGTTCTGGTGTATGCATGACATGCTCTACACTAAATTCAAGTTGCTGTCTCATGTTGTTTTTGGCTCAGCTGGTGTGCATCGCTCAGGAGGACTACTGGCGCATCCTCAACCATGTGGAGAAAAACATGCACAAAGTGGAGGAAGAAGGTGAGATTGTGATGGTAAAGGAGTATCGTGAGCTGGATCGCAGTGGCACATGCAAGGGCCACATCGTCATCAAGGTGAGGTTATTCTTTTTGATAAAATATTAACTACCTCAAAAAGCCTTGATTTTTTGTTTTCAAAAAGAACTGACATTTAAATTGAGAATTTAACCTTGTCATTTATTTATCTATCTATCTATCTATCTATCTATCTATCTATCTATCTATCTATCTATCTATCTATCTATCTATCTATCTATTAATTAATCAATTTATTTATTTATTTATTTATTTATTTAGCCAGGATACATGGCAATCCATTCCTTCACTCTCATTGATATGCTACACATATATACATAACACTTTTTCCTAAAGTGTAATGCAATCCTGTAACAAAAGTGGATGTTTAATAATATTATGATACATTCTTCCCTTTTTGCATATTTTGTTTTTGTAGATTTCTGTCTTTATATATGTTATAATATCTGTACTAGCTGTATTAGCTCTGTCCCTCTTCCAGTCATGGGTGGGGGAAAAAAATTAATTGACCATCATATTAACCAATCTGGCCACAATTTCACCATCTCTTGAAAATGTGGAAATATATGTTATTACAGTTGTGGGAAAAAGAAAGGACACCCTGCTACAATTCTGTTTTTATTTAATCCATCTCACTGTAGTATAGTAAATGTTAAAATGTTTGGAGATGGTCTTATGGTTATAATCCTCATCCTGTGTACATGGTCTAAAATGTGTCTGTCATCACCGATGGTACTCCATTTATGGTGGGACAACACAAGAGATTGACAAGCAGGCTAACTGCTGTTAATGCAGCACTAACATAATTTCGCTATATCATTCACAAATCAGTAATTTGCACCTGTGGGATAAAAAGAGAAAGGCAATAGTTACTGTTAGCCTGGTAAACTTCATTTGCCAGAGTTGCCACAATGGTGTGTACTGGCTGAGTATGGGCTGTGTTTTGGAGAGAGACCAAATCAGCAAAATTAATGTGTTATTTTTAGGCAGCCTGCAGAGCCAAAAGTCCTGCACAGTTCGGAAATTTCTGTATGACTATATAGAGCTGTATTTGTACAGCTTTGTATGTGATGTTATGTCTCATCTAAATCACCTTAATTTGTTATTGCAAGGCTAGACTAAATTAATTAAATTTATTTGTACAGTGCTTTTAACAATTGACTGTCAAAAAGCAGCTTCATAGAAATATATAAATTCAGGACTATGCTGGTACAGACCTTTACAAAGCTGTCAGTACTTTCCCTTTGGCAGTGAGAAGACTGGCAGTGAATTTTAATGAGCAATTTGAGAGTTCCATCCCATCAGGTGAAATTCTTCTGATTCTCTAACCTCTTTTTCTCTGTTTGACTGAAATCACTTCCTCCCTGAGAGTGGATATCACCACACTCTTCCAGTCAGAGTTTAAAACAATACTTGCCGAGGAATTTGATATGGTAAAAATCAAACTCCAAGCAGTCAAAACAGAATTTATTAGCGCTACCACATCGCTATGCTCTGAACTGTTGCCAATGAAAGCAACTTTGTCAGCGATGGAGCAGGGCCTGTCTGTATGCTCTGACAATATATATCATTACTTTACACTACAATCTGATGTCCGCAAACTTTGGACAGAGATGACCAGCCTATGTGAATATGGAAGGAAGGCTGTATGTAACCAGGCAAGTTGCACTTGGGAAAGATTGTATGCTGATGTGGTCATTTATAATAGTACTGATTTACTTACAGAAGTGTGGAATTATATTTGTTAAACTATTATATTGAGTTTATAATATGCTCGAAGCAATCTGTTGCTTAAAGCTTTCAGAAAAGTTATAGCTCCAGAAAAAACATTCTGTCAAACATAAATAGGTAATTATATCTTAAACAACTTAATGTGAGAATTGCATTCCTTCAGGAAACCTATTTATTTTAGTCCTATTACTAAAAATCTTATTTGAAATCTATAGCAGCAGATTAATTAATAAAAATGTATTTATTAATAAAAATGTCCAATTTTCTTTGTCAAGAGTAGAATCTGAATGCACTATATTATAGTATTATAATATTATACTATATAATAATCCTGTTATCTTGGCTCAAGTGAAGTCAAGAAGCTTTTATTGTTATTTTAAATATTATAGCTGGCACAGTACATAGTGAAATGAAACAACATTTCTCCAGGACCACAGTGCTACATAAAACAACACAGAGCTAAGGACTGAAAAGAAATTGTCCTAATCGCATTAAGTGCATAGTGTGCAACTTAGTGCAAACAGTGCAGACAGATAATACAATATGCTCCAGGACATAAAATAGCACTGACCAGTGTGCAGTCTCAATTGACCACTGTGCAAACAAGAGGACGTAAACAATAAGAGAATTCTTGTAAGCATATGGAAACATACAGTAGCAGCAGTTGATGGCAGCAATTAAATGTGATTAAATGTACAAAAACAGCATTGCAGTGAATGTGAATGTGAAAACAGCACATAAAAAGTGCTTATATAAAAGTTTATATATAAATGTGTGTGTGTTTTCAGTTTAGTCTAGTTATGGCAATGGTGGGCTGTCAGGGCCAGCAAGGCCTTCTCTGCTGGCCTAAACAGCAGTGTTCTGAATCACTGACTTGCATTTTAATATATGTAATATATTTTTCCATGAATGTGTATTAAATTATTTCCAATAGTCTATTCTCTACATTTCATAGCTTTTCTCTTGGTTGCGCTGCTTCCAGTAGTGTATATTTATGATAAGAGTATTTATCCAATCATATTTCAGCCAGTGGTTGACATCATGTGCTGCCAGGGTGAAAGAAATCTTGCCTTAAGGCCTTCAGAATCATCAGTGCAGGTGCCTGTAGCTTAAAATAAGTGTCAATTAAATTGCTACATTAACCAATCAGATTTCGAGTTGGTGTCACTGGGGCCATCTAGCAGGCATATGATTGCGGCAGCAATTTCCCGTCCTTTGATTGGATAATTGGAGTAGTCAGAGGCAGTGAACCACACAAACTAAATAATATATATATATATTTTAACTCACAATGGCTGACAGAGGAAGAAATCGATTTGGTCGCAGACATCCTTACAAATGCATTTACAAGGTGGACTGTAATAAAATTGAGTATTCCTTGTGAGGTATGAAATACTGTAGCCTAATTTCTTTTTTACTTTGCTATTTAACGGTTGATTAGTATCTATTGCTGTGGCATCATAATGATGGTATAAAGGTGGCTCAAATGGAAACAAGGTACAAAAGCACAAAAGAGACAAAACATACAAAAGATTTAATTCAGTTTTATTTGAATTTAATTTAAATTTATTTTTGACAATTTAGTTTAGACTTTGCACACGTGGCACAAGTACAGAAAACAAATGTACATTTATGTTTGTGGCTATAGTACGTATTGTAGTTAAAAATAAAAACAATTTGTTTAAATTAAAAAAATCCATTAAATACTATTGTAAGGGGTTTCCTATTTTATATTTTATCAATTTTGCTTTATTTGGTAACTCTGTGTTAATTTGTATGATTTAGGGCACTCCAGAAAGGCTGATTATGCACTTGGTGGAGGAGCCTTCAGTAGTTGATCCAACCTACATTGAAGATTTCCTCCTCACTTACCGCACGTTCATTTCCACCCCGATGGATGTGGGCAATAAGCTATTAGAGTGGTTCAGAGTGGACAATCTGAGAGACACGGTGTGTATGTGTGTCTACATGTCCAATTATGTGAATGTGACAGAGTGACTCCCACTTTTAGCTACCATAAGTCTGACTCTTTTGTAATGTGGTTTTACTTGAAATTTACTTGAAACATTTCTTTCTTGAATAATAGTTTTATTATCATTAAATAAAAGCTAAGAATTATTATCTTTTGACAGATTTTGAAATATGATTCTGAAATTTCAAACTTTTATAATGTTCAACAATGTTTGCTGCTTTATGCAGGTTACACGGATAGTGTTGTTATGGGTGAACAATCATTTTAATGATTTTGAAGGAAACCCTTCAATGACACAGTTTTTAGAGGACTTTGAGATGTTGCTGGATGAAGCGGTGAGACTTACATTTGTTAATGTCACTGGTGCTGTGTTTGGTGATATACTGATAAAGAGAACTAACACACACATACAATTGTTGGACCATTGTGAGATATGTCACAAGACAGTACAGACTGAATGTATAAAACATAACTTCATCTCTTGCTTCAATAACCACAGAAAATGAATGGTCATTTGCGTTTGCTAAACATGGCCTCAGCAGCTAAAGCCAAGTTGCGTCAGGTGATGCTGCAGAAGGCAAACAGAGACTCACCATTGCCCTTTGGCCTGATAGGAGGGAGCGAGAGAGGCTTCGGCATCTTCATAGACAATGTGAAGGAGGACAGTAAGGCCATAGAGGCTGGACTCAAAAGAGGAGATCAGGTAAAGTGACTTTTAGAAGAAGCTATTGCTGAGAAACAAAATACAGTTATGGGTGTCTGTTTATTTAATTTATTCATAATATTTTCCCAAACGTTTCATTTCCAAATATTTAAAATATTTTGTTTTCTCTAAATTTATGGTATGTCTATTTTAAAGTAGGATGACTTTAAAATAGATTCATGTAGTATAATGTAACATGAATAAATAGAAAATATAGAACACAATATTTCTATCCTGCTCATTCTCTCTCTCTCTCTCTCTCTCTCTCTCTCTCTCTCTCACTGTGCCTTTCTCAGGTAATAGAGGTTAATGGCCAAAATTTTGAAAACATATCTTACTCCAAAGCTATGGACATTCTAAGGAACAATACTCACCTTTCTCTTACTGTAAAGATGAACATCTTTGGTATGTTAAAAACAAGAACCTCCATTAACATGTTACACTCAGCTTATAGATCAAAATGAAAAAATGTTTGCTATTGTGCCATTTGGTCGTATGTGGATTTAAATTTTTCTTGCTGCAGTCTTCAAAGAGCTTCAAAACAATGTGAAGCATGACAAGAAGAATGGAGCCCCCCATTTTCCCAAATTTTATGAGAAGAAGGGCAACCGCTTTTCCATTGCTGAGCTGCCAGGCGACATGGAACTTCCTACCGACAGCAAGAATCACAAGAAAATGAAGGCCCACACAGTTTCAGCTGGACGCAACAAGATACGCAAGATGCTGGAGAAGACCAGGTTTAGCATTCTACCTCCCAAACCCTTTAGGTATGATTTAGGTTTTCTAAAACATTAATTAGTTGTGAAAATAAGACCTTGTATAGTAAACTAGTACCCAAAAGAGTATTTATTTTAATTTGTTATATATTTGGGTCTCAATAAACTGTATGACAATAACTACAAATATTTGAAGAAAATATTACCGGAAAAATTGCTATTTTTTTTTACTATTATTCTGTTAATACTACTGTGAACAAGACCAATGGATGGAAATAAAATCAGAATTGCACCCATGTGTGAGGTAAAATCACAATGTTTTTTGTCAGTGCTGGTTATATTGTATTGCTCTTTGCCCTGTGATTTGCATAATGAGTGTGTTTTTCTCATGGACAATTGTCTCCTGTTTTTATGACTGGCTTTACATGCACAGGGGATTGTTTGGGTAAGAGACACTCTCACTCAGCTCTCTTTCTATTCTTTTTCTTAAAATCATTCTGTCTCTCCCTCCTTTTCTTACACTTCTCATATCCATTTTGATTTTCCTACTTTCTTTACCTCTGCCAAAGTAATATTTTGCACCATTGTGGGCAGATTGGTTGTTATGGGCAACTGTGCATTAGAGATGTTTGTAATGCTGAGGGGTTGGCAGTTTTCTATCTATTGATAGCTAATGAAAAAGTATTGTCCATTTCTGAAAAAATGCCTTAGGCTTCAAAAAGCACACCAAAAAGCACAGCCCAACATATAAAGCCATGATTCAGTTATCTGAAATGAAAAGAGAACATGAACCCCTTGTGTAAAAAAAAAAAAAAAAAAAAAAAAAAAAAAAAAACCCGGATGTGTAAATAATTGAATAGGCTGGCAAAGTAACTTGGCCGATCAAATTGGAGGCTGCTAAAATGAATTGTAGCATATTGTATCATTGTAGAATCAGTGCAGTGGTGGACCGTGCATTTCACACCTAGGCCTTCACTGGTGTCCTTCCTAAATTAATCCACCTCTATACCATCATTATGACCCCCCGACATTTTCTACTCAGCACATCTAAAATTCTGCAATTCTCCATAAACTGTACACAAATTGGTGATCCCCTCAGTCCCCTTTAAATTTCATATGAAAACGGCTGCAGACTTCGGCTCTTCCCCGTCTTTCAGCGCGTTCTTCAATCCGCAGACCGCGGAATCGCAGAGCGAGGATCAGAGGACAAGTGTGTTTGTGTGTGTGTGTGTGATCAGGAAGACTCGTATTTGGCTTGTTCAGTACTCAAATGTTATACACATCTGTGCAATACAGTGGAATGCTGCAATAAGTTTACCATCCTACACTGTTAGTCAAACCTTTATTTTATTTCATTTATTTATTTATTTTTTACTATTATACCCTCATTAAATGAAAATTCTAGAATCGCCCCTGGAAGCCATGGCAATAGATACTAATCACCCGTTAAATCTTGTTGTTGATCTTTCGGCTGCTCCCTACGTGCATGAGGGGTCGCCACAGCGGACCAACTGGTCCGCACAACAACTTGGCACAGGTTTTACGCCGGATGCCCTTCCTGACGCAACCCTCCCATTTTGTCTGGGCTTGGGACCGGCACTGCATCCAGTGGCTGGGGTGGGGGCACTGGCTGGGACTCAAACCCTTCCGCATGGTAAGCGAGAAACCACTGAGCCACCAGCGCCCTACTAATCACCAACGGGTGATTAGAAAACAAACAAATAACAAAGTAACAAAGTAAAAAAGAAATTACACACACCTCACAAAGAATAGTCAATTTTATTACGGTTACTTTTCACAAAAAGACATTCTTGATGAAGTATGCAGCAAACTGCAATCTCCGGAGGACGCAGCATCCGAAAAGAGATGCAGCGAATATAGAAACAATGTATATAGTCAGGTCACTGCCTCTGACTACTCCAATTATCCAATCAAAGGACGGGAAATTGCTGACGTAATCGTATACCTGCTAGATGGCCCCAGTGACGCCAACTCGAAATCTGACTGGTTAAGGTAACAATTTCACTGCCACTTATTTTAAGCTCCGGGTGCCTGCACTATTAATTCTGAAGGCCTTAAGGCCAGGCAACACATGATGTCAGCCACTAGCTGAAATATGATTGGATAAATACTCATAAATATACACTACTGGAAGCAGAGCAACCGAGAGAAAAGCTATGAAATGTAGAGAAGAGACTATTGGGAATAATTTAATACACATTAATGGAAAAATATATTAAATATATTAATATGCAAGTCAGTGATTCAGATCACTGCTGTTTAGGCCAGCAGAGAAGGCCTTGCTGGCCCTGACGGTCCGCCACTGAATCAGTGTACTGTCAAATATTAAATTGTTGTTTTATGATTTGAAATCAACACCTGTAGAAGCCTGACATATACATTCAAGTGTTCAGGTTCAGTCATTCATACTCTTGTCCTCCTCTCACTGTGTGTTATGACAGAATTTGCATTGCATCTGTTTGTGGTTGTGGTAAATGAGTACCTGTACCTGTGTTTTTGTGAGGTATGATTTTAGACATGGTCTTCAGTCCCAAGTTCCTTGCATATTCAGCAAGCATCAGTTTCAATGTTTTAGTAGGAGAGTGCTCTGTGCATAGCTCTTAGTCATGTTAAAGATATCTGTGATTGTTTTATATTATATATACACTACTCACAAAAAGTTAAGGATATTTGGCTTTCGGGTGAAATTTCAGGATGCACCTAAAATGCACTATAACCTTTACAGGTGAACTTAATTTGACCTTCTCTACACTTTTGAATGCACATGTCCAACTGTTCAGTGTTTCAGTACTTTTTGCGTAACTTGCTGTTCTCTAACAAGGTGCTTAACGGCAAAATTCACAACTGGTGTTTGATCCAATGAATCAACCAATACATTTTCTGGTTCAATTAGAATTGGTATTTAAACACTCCTCTTCATCATGCTGTTCACATTTTGACATCATGAGACCAAGACGACACCTAACAATTGATCAACAGTACCAAGCCTTTGCGAGGCTTCAAACAGGATGTTCTCAGAGGGAAGTGGCCACTGAGCTTAGAGTGTCACAGAGTGTCATCAGCAGGTTGTGACAGAGATACAGAGAGACTGGAAGAGTCACAGAAAGGCATAGAAGTGGACATCCTTTGGCCACATGCCATGTTGATGACCGCTTCATTGTGAACAGTGCCCTGCGGAACCGGATGATGAATGCCACTCAACTCCAGGCACATTTAAAGGAGGTGAGTGCCACCCAAGTGTCACGTCAGAAAATTCGAAACCGTTTACATCAGCATGGTCTGCATGCTAGACGACCTGCAAGGGTACCTGACCACACCACCAGGCACAGGCGTCATCGTCTTGCATGGGCCAGGGAGCATGGATGAGGGACCAGTGGGCCTCAGTGCTGTTCTCTGATGAAAGTCGATTCACATTGAGCAGAAATGATGGCCGCCAACAATGTTGGAGACATCAAGGAGAGTGCTATGCATCAGCCACTGTTGTCACCAGATGAGCCTTTGGTGGTGGTGGTGTTACAGTCTGGGCAAGTGTCTACTCAATACAGAACTGCCCTACATCTTGTGAATGGTACAGTGACAAGCCAATACTACCTGAATAACATCGTTAATCCAGTCATTGTGCCCTGCATGAACAACACAGGACTAATTTCATCTTCATGGACAACAATGCTCCAGCTCATTGAGGTCGCATCATTAGGGAATGGCTGCTGGAGGCTGGGTACCTCAAATGGAGTGGCCTGTACTTTCTCCAGACCTGAATCCCATAGAAAACCTATGGGATCAGCTGAGTCGCCGTGTAGAGGCTCGTAACCCTGCACCCCAGAACCTCAATGACCTGAGGACTCGTGAACGGCATGAGACGACGTTGTCAAGCTGTAATTGATGGTCAAGGGCACATGACAAATTATTGAGACATTTGACATTTCTTGTTGTGGTATACCCACCACTGTTGTTGGCTTTTGTTTCAATAAATTGTTTGAGATGAGGAAATCACCACTGCCTGCTTCTACTTAAGATATGATATATCACTGTAGCATGAATTTTTTCCATTTTCCATAAATTTCACCCAAAAGCCAAATATCCTTAACTTTTTGTGAGTAGTGTATATATACATACTGTATATGGTGTGTGTGTTTGTATAACACTTGTTAATCTTCATCACTAAGGATTTGAAGGAATATGAGCTGTGGGTTATACCACTGTTTTACTAGCATGTATTACAAAATTACTTAGGCACTTAAACCATTATGTTGTGATATACAGTGATCAAAATTGGAGAACAATAACCATTGAAGCACAAATAAAATTTTTGAGGGTGACAGCTGTAGGACATCACAATTTTCTCTAACTGCTCTGGTGTGATGTTGGTTCACACTTCTTTCAGTCTCTTCCCTGTCTCAGTTCGGTAATTTTAGTGAATTTCTTTGCAATAACTTTGTTGCCAAGGATTTTCCAGAGATTTTGATCAAGTTTAGAGCAGGATTTTGGGCTGGGCAGGACTCGCAGGGTATGAGAACCACCTGTTCCCCAAGGAGGTACTGATGAACATTGCAAAACTACCAAAATAAGGCAACTGTCCCACCAGAGAAAATAAGACACTGGATTGTTACTATACAATTCTTAAAGATGCATATCACTCAGTTCCCCAGGTAGATGTAGGATACTCTGTTCACTGCTTGGTTTGTCTTATTCCAACCTACAGGCAGAAACTTAAATCTGCTGAGCCTGTAGTCGAAATGGTGGAGATGGACCAGTGTTTTTGGAGCTGCAACTAACAATCTGAATGAAATGACTGACACTGTGACATCTTACATTAGTTTTGTGAAGACATGCGTCCAACGCATGTCCAGCCCATTGAATGCCCCCATCACAAATCTGATAACCCCCATAACAATTGCACCAGTACTCAAAATGCACTCACAATTTGCAAAAAGAATGTAAATCAACTCTTCCATATACAGAAATCCAGGAAAGCACCCAGCCCAGACAGTGTCTCCCCGTCCTGCTGACCAACTGGCTCCAATCTTTACCCGTATCTTTAACAGATCACTGAAGCTGTGTCCCCTCCTGTTTCAATCACACCATCATTCCAGTCCTCAAGAAATCCTCCATCACAGAACTAAATGACTACAAGCCTGTCGTGCTGACATGTCATCATGAAGTCCTTTGAGCAGCTTGTATCGCACCACCTCTCCTCCAAACTCCTACAGCTAACAGTACCCTTTGCCATATGTCTGTGGATTACTAGTTTCTTTGACAGGCAAGCAACAGCAGGTGAGGCTGGGTGGAGTTACATCCAGTATATCAACAGTCAGCATGACTGTACCTCTAAGGACCCAGCTGTTGAACTATTGAAGTTTTCAGATGACACTACGCTCATTGGACTCATCTAAGATGGCGATGAGTCTGCATATGGTGCAGTCAGAACAATCTGCAACTAAACAGGATAAAACTGTGGAAAGGACAGTGGACTTTAGAAGACACCCATCAACACTACTCCTCCTCAAAAACAGACTTTCATTTGTTTGCATGTAAAGTACTGTAAGAACAGTCACTCATCACTTCATCCCCATATGTTACACACACTACTGCTGCACTACTATGCACTTACTTTAAAAACATTTTTGACCTATCTTATAAATGCCATGCCTATAGCCTACATTTATTAAATGAAAAAGTGAATGAAGAAAAAATGTTAATAAGAAAAAAAAATCATATATACACTATATTGCCAAAAGTATTCGCTCACCTGCCTTGACTCGCATATGAACTTAAGTGACATCCCATTCCTAATCCATAGGGTTCAATATGACATCGGTCCACCCTTTGCAGCTATAACAGCTTCAACTCTTCTGGGAAGGCTGTCCACAAGGTTTAGGAGTGTGTTTATGGGAATTTTTGACCATTCTTCCAGAAGCGCATTTGTGAGGTCACACACACTGATGTTGGACGAGAAGGCCTGGCTCTCAGTCTCCGCTCTAATTCATCCCAAAGGTGTTCTATCGGGTTGAGGTCAGGACTCTGTGCAGGCCAGTCAAGTTCATCCACACCAGACTCTGTCATCCATGTCTTTATGGACCTTGCTTTGTGCACTGGTGCACAGTCATGTTGGAAGAGGAAGGGCCAGCTCCAAACTGTTCCCACAACAGATTGCCAGATGGAGAAGCGCGATTCGTCACTCCAGAGAACGCGTCTCCACTGCTCTAGAGTCCAGTGGCGGCGTGCTTTACACCACTGCATCCGATGCTTTGCATTGTACTTGGTGATGTATGGCTTGGATGCAGCTGCTCGGCCATGGAAACTCATTCCATGAAGCTCTCTGCGCACTGTTCTTGAGCTAATCTGAAGGCCACATGAAAATCTGAAGGCCACATGAGGTCTGTAGCGATTGACTCTGCAGAAAGTTGGCAACCTCTTTGCACTATGCGCCTCAGCATCCGCTGACCCCGCTCCGTCAGTTTACGTGGCCTACCACTTCGTGGCTGAGTTGCTGTCGTTCCCAAACACTTCCACATTCTTATAATACAGCTGACAGTTGACTGTGGAATATTTAGGAGTGAGGAAATTTCACGACTGGATTTGTTGCACAGGTGGCATCCTATCACAGTTCCACGCTGGAATTCACTGAGCTCCTGAGAGCGACCCATTCTTTCACAAATGTTTGTAAAAACAGTCTGCATGCCTAGGTGCTTGATTTTATACACCTGTGGCCATGGAAGTGATTGGAACACCTGATTCTGATTATTTGGATGGGTGAGCGAATACTTTTGGCAATATAGTGTATATATATCGAGCAAGTCAACCCGATAGAACATCCTTTGGGATGAATTAGTGCAGAGACTCTGAGCCATTCCAAAACTGGGATGTCTGCCTTAACATGCACATGAATTTAATATGGAGTTGGTGCACCCTTTGCAACAGCTTCCACTCTTCTGGGAAGGCTTTCCACAAGGTTTAGGAGTGTGTTTATGGGAATTTTTTGACCATTCCACTAGAAGCGTGTTTGTAAGTTCAGGCACTGATGCTGGATGAGAAGGTCATCCCAAAGGTGTTCTATTGGGTTGAGGTCAGGACTCAGTCAAGTCAAGTTCAGGCTAGTCAAGTTCCTCCACACCAAACTCACTCAACCATGTCTTTATGGACTTTGCTTTGTGCACTGGTGCGCTGTCATGTTGGAACAGTAAGGGGTCATCCCCAAACTGTTCCCACAAAGTTGGGATCATGATATTGTCCAAAATCTCTTGGTATGCTGAAGCATTAAGAGTTTCTTTCACTGGAACTAAGAGGCCAAGCCCAACGCCTGAAAATCAACCCCGGAATTAAAGGATTGGAGGGGTATCCCAAAACTTTTGCCAATATAGTGTATCTACAATATACTATATAGTGTGTGTGTGTGTGTGTGTGTGTGTGTGTGTGTATATTTGAAGACCTGCCTAATATTGTGTGTGTGTGTATGCAAGATAAATAAAGTATATATCTTTTTTTCTGGCTCTTAGTGATTCAGGCATAGGCCACTCTCAGGATGACAGCATTGTTGGCACAAAACAGTTGCGACACAGTGTGGCCATCATGCCAATCATGGGCAGTCTGTCCTCCAGCAGTCCTGATTTACTACAGCCAACAACCAGCACACTAAGTTTCTCAAGCTCCACAGGTGAGGCCTAGCACTTCCTCTTCACTTTAAAAATAATTTCAGGTGAGTGTGACATAAAATTCTTGCTAAAATGCTTAGGAAGATTCTTAAGAAATGCTTCCTTATCATTTGAAAGAAAAAATAACAAGCCCAAGCAGAAGAGAATATGTAGTTGAAAGTTGGAAAACATTAGTGTTTTTCCATTATAACTGTTTAGATATGGTGAGCCTGTGCACTCATATTCCTGTTCTTTTCTGTTAGTGGAACCTGTCCATTTTGAGATTTTTTTCCTCACTGCATTTGTAGAGTGTTCTTGACCTCTTGATCCGGTGACTGGGAAGTTTACTGAAGAACATTTAAACTCAGTGTAAAACCAGTTCAAGACAGACTTTTTGCTTTGTGATACGCTGCATTATCAAGCTGAGAGTAGTCATTAGAATATGGGTAAATTATGGCCATGAAAGGATTACACAAGGTCATCAACAATACTCAAATGGGCTGTGGCATAAAACATTCCCCACCCCATTACACAACATCCACCAGCCTGGACTGTTGAAACGAGACAGGCTGAATCCATGGATTTGTGCCAAATTATGACCCTGACATCTGTGTTCCTTAGCAGAAATCAAGATTCCTCAGGCCAGGCTAGGTTTTTCCAGTTTTGAGTTGTCCAGTGTTGGTGAGTCTGTGCCCACTGCAGCCTCAGCTTTCTGTCCATGACTGACAGGATTGTAACCTGGTGTGGACGTCTGCCTCTGTAGCCAATCCACCTCAAGATTTGATGTGTCGTACATTCTGAGATGCTATTCTAGTCACACAGAGAGGTGATCTGAGTTAATGTAAACTTTGTCAGCTTGAACCAGACTGCCCATCAACAAGGCATTTCCATCCACAGTACTGCACCTTACTAGAGTTTTTTGTTCTTTATTACAACATTCTGAGTTAACTCTAGAGACTGTTATCTCCTGAGAAAAATCCCAAGATGGATTTTGTGCATTTATTGAAATACAAAAACCAATCTAGCCAAGGGGATCACAGTCCAGTGACTTCTGTGCCAGTCCCAAGCCCAGATAAATAGAGAGGGTTGCATCAGGGAGGGCATCCAGCATAAAACGTTGCCAAATTTAATCATGTAAATTGTCAGTACTCTGAATTTCATACCAGATCGGTTGAGGCCAGGGTTAACAACGACCGCCATTGGCACCGTTGACCTACAGGGTGGCGGTAGAAATTAGGCTAATGTTGGTCAAAGAAGTAATGGAGGCAGGAGAGTGCGTAGACAGAGAGAGAAAAGGAAAGGTAAGAGTGTAGGACTGAGAATAGGAACTCTAGCAAGGGTAGCAAGGCTCAAGGATTCAAGCTGTTTTATTATGGGGTGGATAGTAAGAGAAATGGGGTAGGTGTTGTCCTGAAGGAGGAGTTTGTGAGGAATGTTCTGGAGGTGATGAGAGTGTCAGGGTGATGAGTCTGAAGTTGGAGATTGAAGGGGTGATATTGAATGTTGTTAGTGGTTATGCCCCACAGGTAGGTTGTGAGTTAGAGGAGAAAGAGAGATTCTGGAGTGAATTAGATGAGGTGATAGAGAGTATTCCCAAAGGTGAGAGAGTGGTGATAGGAGCAGATTTTAATGGACATGTTGGTGAGGGGAACACAGGTGATGAGGAGGTGATGGGCAAGTTTAAAGTTAAGGAAAGGAACCTTAAAGGACAGATGGTAGTGGACTTTGCTAAAAGAATGGACATGGCTGTGGTTAACACTTATTTTCAGAAGAGGGAGAAGCATAGAGTGACTTACAAGAGTGGAGGTAGGAGGACACAGGTAGACTACATTCTATGTAGAAGAGGCGATCTGAAAGAGATTAGTGACTCTAAAGTGGTTGTTGGAGAGAGTGTAGCCAGCCAGCATAGGATGGTGGTGTGTACGATGACTTTGATGGTCTGTAAGGAGAAGAGGTCAAAGATAGAGAAGGAAACCAAGTGGTGGAAGCTGAAAAAGGAGGAATGTTGTGAGGATTTTAGACAGAAGTTGAGGCAGGCTCTGGGTGGTCAGGTAGTGCTGCCAGATGACTGGGAAACTACAACAGAAGTGATCAGGGAGACAGGAAGAAAGGTGCTGGGTGTGTCATCTGGAAGGAAGAAGTTCAGGATAGTATTCAGGGAAGAGGTTAGCCAGAAAGAAGTGGGACATGGACAGGACTGAAGAGAATAAACAGGAATACAAGGAGTTACAGCGCAGAGTGAAGCGGGAGGTGTCTAAGGCCAAGCAGAAGGCATACAGTGTGACGAGTTGTACACTAGGTTATACACTAGAGAAGGAGAGAAGGACTTGTACAGGTTAGCTAGGCAGAGGGATGGAGATGGGAAGGATGTGGAGCAAGTTAGAGTTATTAAGGATAGAGATGGAAAGGTGCTCACAAGTGAGGGGATTGCAAAGAGGAGATGGAAGGAGTACTTTGAAGAGCTAATGAATGAGGAGAATGAAAGGGGGGAAAAGAGTAGAAGGGGTGAACTCTGTGCACAGAAAGTAGATAAGATTAGAAAGGATGAAGTCAGGAAGGCTTTGAAGAGGATGAAAAGTGGAAAGACAGTTGGTCCTGACGACATCCCGGTGGAGGTCTGGAAGTGTCTAGGAGAGGCGGCAGTGGAATTTTTAACTAGTTTGTTTAACAGGGCTTTCGAAAGTGTCTGAGGAATGGAGAAGTGTATTAGTGCCATTCTTTAAGAATAAGGGTGACGTGCAGAGTTGCAGCAACTATTGGGGGATAAAGTTGATTAGCCATACAATGAAGATATGGGCAAGAGTAGTGGAAGCTAGGTTAGGGAAGGTAGTGGAAATCTGTGAGCAGCAGTATGGCTTCATGCCCAGAAACAGCACAACAGATGCAGTTTTTGCTCAGAGAATTGTGATGGAGAAGTATAGGGATGATCAGAGAGAGTTGCACTGTGTGGTTGTACACTTGGAGAAAGTGTATGAAAGGGTGCCAAGAGAAGAGCTGTGGTACTGTATGAGGAAGTCAGGAGTAGCAGAGAAGTGCGTCAGAGTGGTGCAGGACATGTATGAGAGGGGCAGGACAGTGGTGAGGTATGCTGTAGGTCAGACAGAGGAGTTCAAAGTGGAGGTGGGACTGCATCAGGGATCGGCTCTGAGCCCCGTTTGCTATGTTGATGGACCAGTTGTCAGAGGAGGTCAGACAATGATGTTTCCAGATGACATTGTGATCTGTAGTGAGAGCAGGGAGCAGGTGGAGGAAAACCTGGAGGGGTGGACATTTGCGCTGGAGAGAATAGGAATGCAAGTCAGTCATAGTAAGACTGAGTACATGTGTGTGAATGAAAGGGAGGGAAGTGGAACAGTAAGATTACAGGGTGAAGAGGTGAAGAAGGTACAGGAGTTTTAAGTACTTGGGGTCAACAGTCCAGAGTAATGGAGAGTGTGGGGAAGAGGTAAAAAAGCAAGTGCAGGCAGGTGGGAATGGGTGGAGAAAGATATCAGGAGTTCTGTGTGATAGAAAAATATCAGCGAGAATCAAGGGGAAGGTGTTCAAGACAGTGATGAGACCGGCCATGCAGTATCGTTTAGAGACAGTGTTACTGGGAAAGAGACAGGTGTCAGAGCTGGAGGTACAAGGTGTTGAGGTTCTCTTTGGGAGTGACACGGTTGGACAGGATTAGGAATGAGTACATCAGAGGGACAGCTCATGTTGGACCCCAAATGGGGAACAAAGTTAATGAGTGCAGATTGTGCAGCTCGTTTCAATCCATGTGTCTGTTAAACAAAGAACACTGAACTCCTGATCAGTAATCAGTTCATTAATAATAAGTGCTTTAGTTGAAAGAGATCTTATATTTAACAGTCCTAGCTTCAGATCGAGGGTGGTGGTTGTGCATTCACTATGATCTAATTTTATGTTAATCAGGTTAATAAAACCAATCTTCTGATTGTTAAAACATTTTTGTTTGGCTCAGGGAACAGACAGTCTCAATGTTATGAACCCTGAGTGACGACTCATTGCAGCTAGCAGACGGTTGGATTAGCCTGCTTGTCTGCTCCCTGGCCCTGGATTGTCACTCATTAACTAGACCTGCTTTAAGACTATGTGCTATGCTGCAAGAAATGAGAGCAGCACCTTCCCGAGTGGGATGGACACCGTCCTGTTCTAACAGGCCAGCCTTGCCCTCAAAGAGCTCCAATTGTCTATGAAGTCCACATTTTTTTGTGAGCACCACCTGGACATCCAGCAGTTCAGCGACTATAACTTGCTGTAAGCTACATTGTCACGCCACATTGGGATGGGGCCAGAGCATGCTACAGCATCGGACATCACCTTCGCTAATTTACACACCTCTACAATATTACTCTTGGTAACCTCAGACTGACGAATGCGTATATCATTAGCTCCTACGTGGAAGACTATCTTCGAGAATCTGCTATGTCTGGCGCCCTGGCTCCCGGAATACACCTAACCTGTGTGAGCTCCCAGTGTTTGCCAGTTCCATCGTGACCACTGCCCTACCCCTGGTCGGAGTCTCGTCGCTTGGTGGTGCCCACTGATGCTGTGGATGGATCTGTGTGGACCAGGAGACAGCCATGGACAGAGCCACTTGGGGACTTTCACACCATCACAGATCTGCCATTTTATCTGTCAGCTTCTGACAGCAAAGAACTAGTGTCTATAATAACCTCAGAAATTACACTGACCTAATAGTTTCTCATGGGCCATTGATTGCTGTTGTAGAAAGGACATTAATCAGCTTCCCTTCTGAGCCTGGTTCCTCTCAAGGTTTCTTTCTCAGATCATCCCAGGGAGTTTTTCCTTGCCACCGTCACCACGGGCTTGCTCATTAGGGATAAAATAAAATAGTTTAATAATTTAATTTAATAATTTATTCTGATTTCTAGGTATTTAGTTTTGTTTTTTGTTTTTATTTTATTTTTCCCCTCCCCTTTCTCTGTTTCTCTTCTTTTGTAAAGCTGCTTTGAGACAATGTTCATTGTAAAAGGCGCTATACAAAATAAATTGAATTGAATTGAATTGAACTGTGCTGCTAAAGGCCTAGCTAATTTCATATGCCTTAAGATGGAGTCTCCTATAACCAGAGCTCTTTCAGGTTCCTCAGCGGGTGCTTCATTGAGGGGAGCAAAACTGTTGGACAGGTGAAGAGGAGAGGAGTGGTGCTCCCGTGGGCAAGCCTTAGCGTTAGCCTTGGCTTTGCGACTATGCCGCCGAGTCGTCACCCATTCGCCCCCACTGTGAGGGCTCTAATGCCGGAGTTGTCGGGTTACTAACTCCATCTAAGGCATCCAGACTTGCCCCTACAGACACTACACTGCTCTCGCTATCACTAACCCTCTCTAGTGTCTGGATGCGCACCTCTAAAGCTAGTATCTTCTCCATCAGAGAGCTAACTAACGTACACTTATCACAAGTAAAATTAATGCTAAAGACGGAGGAAGAATTACTAAACATCCTGCAGCTCACACTGTACAAGCTGAATATTAGTCATACTTTATGATTACGTACCTTAAATGAATTAACCCGGGATATTGAAGAGCTTCGAAGTGGGTTTTCCTCCGATTGCTGTTTGAAAACCGGAAAAACAAACTTCTCCCGAGAAAAAACAAAAGAACAATTAACTGCAATATGCAAGTAAAGATTTTAAAAACAAACCCTGACAGCGTAAAATATTCAGGCAAAAGAGAAAAATTAGATTATATAAACGCCGACACAGGAAAGAAACTCACAGTAAGCGCTTTCATGTGTGTCAACTATGTGGCACAATAGCAAGTTGGTTGATTGGGTTATTAGGAAGCAGTATTTCAGCATATTGTTTCTAATTCTGCTCACCTATTGTATTGAAAAGCTCTCAATTACCATTTATTTAACTTTAAGCCACGTTAAGTGGTGTTGCTGTATGACTGGGTTTTTTCTATTTTCCATGAACAGATGTTCTAGATCAAGTGATACGTGTTTTCAGAGCAGACCAACAGAGCTGCTACATCATTATCAGCAAAGACACAACAGCCAAGGATGTGGTTTTGCATGTAGTTAAGGAGTTTGGCCTCATCGCTGCTCCTGAGACCTATTCTCTGTGTGAGGTGTCAGTCAGTCCAGAAGGTGTCATTAAACAGCGCCGTCTACCAGACCAACTGTCCAAACTGGCAGATCGCATCCAACTCAATAGCAGGTGAGATCTAAACTTAACCTGTTGCCTATTTAAGCTATTGTTTAATTTTGCTGGATTAACTGACTTATTTTCCTTCAAGTTGATATTTTATATCCTTTTGGTTAGTGAAAGTGCCTTTTTTTTCTCTCAGCGGTAAGCCCCCTTCAATTCAAGCATCTTCTCACATGCCTGATCAGAACATATGCAGATTCCCAAAGATATTGCTAAGGTGTCTACATTTTAACATTTGAAATGTTAAAAACTAATTTAGCACTGGATAAATGAAATTGACCAATTGATATTCCTCAGAGCTTTGTCCTTGGCCCGATACTCTTTATTGTCTGCATGCTACCCCTTGATAATTCAATCTGGCATCATTGTCTCCACTATCACTGCTATACTGATGACATACAAACTTTACAACAGCATTTACAATCTCAATCACCTGTCTTTTGCTGCCTGTATCACTGACATAAACCCTACCTTTATAAGCTTGGATGAACTGCAGTTTTCTAAAATTATCTTATCTCCTCTCCTCTAAGCTAACATTCAACACAATCTGCACTTATTATTTGTAGCATCTAGGATTCAGTACAAAATTCTCCTTCTGACCTTTAAAGCCCTCCATAGACTTGCTCCCTATTATCTATCTGCGTTCCTCCATCCTTACATCCCAACATGGACTCTCAGGTCCTCTGATACAGGAGTACTCATTGTACCAGGTTTCTGTTTCTCAGCGTGGTAGATCATTTGCCAGTGCTCCAAAACTTTGGAATTCTCTGCCACAGATTGTCCGAAATAATACCTCTGTCTTGATTTTTAAATCAGAATGTGACATTTATTCTTTCATTGCTTTGGTTCATCCCCTAATAGTTGAAAGATTTATATTTCTGAGTAGGAATTTTTGCATTTAGGTGACATTTTGTTTGTTTGTTTTTTTAGTGCATTTTTGCAGCATTAGACCCATGCAGGTAAGGCATGGGTCATGTAAGTTGTTTCTGAACATGCCATATCTTAACCTTTTTACCAGTACATTACCAGTATTTTATTATTGCAAGTCTAATAAAAAATTTGTCAGGACACTGTGGCCTTTCAGTTATTCCAACCTCTGTTGGAATAACCGTACCCAGAATTTTAGTGGCTGAAGATAAAGTTTAGAACAAGCACTTGGGGCATCTCGGAGATCAGAAATGGGATTGATGTCCCCATATACTTTGAAGAAAGAAATATTTATCTAAGAAAACTGCAAACGTATAAAGTACTGAGTGTCTAATTTCATACAAGCCATTAAACACCACTGCTGAGAGTGACATGACAAAGACATTCAATGCTGAACATGTGCACAGCAAAACAGGCACAAATTCAGTTTTCTGACCCAAAACATTACACAAAGCATTTGGTTATATTGCTAACTATAAACATAAGCTACTAATACCACCTGGTCCTGTTTAGCATTCATTCACTGTCATCGGGACAGTAACTTCAAAGAAATGTGACAGTTTGTATTGTCCTTTCTTTGGTCAGGTACTACCTGAAGAACAACATGGAAACAGAGACCCTCTGCTCAGATGAGGATGCTCAAGAGCTGCTGAGAGAGAGTCAGATCAGTCTCCTCCAGCTCAGCACACTGGAAGTGTCTGCCCAGCTGTCTATACGTGACTTTGGCATCTTCCGGAACATTGAGTCCACCGAATATGTGGACAGTCTCTTTAAGCTGAACTCCAGCAATGGCCATCTAAAACAGTTTGAGGACCTTATCAATGAAGAGACCTTTTGGGTTGCCACTGAGATTTTGCATGAGGCAAATGCACTAAAGCGAATGAAGACAATCAAGCACTTCATCAAAATTGCACTGCAGTGCCGCGAGTGCAAGAACTTCAATTCCATGTTTGCCATCATAAGGTGGGTGAATTATAATTGTTATAATCGTTGTTGTGGTCATTTTTGTTTTATTTTGGTCATTTTTTTCTTCATAACTATTGTTTCAGCAACACTGACTATCATACTACATACCATATATATTCCAATGGCCCTAAGCCTAGAGACCTCAAGAGCCTCAAGAGAGTTTAAGTGGATAATGTAGTGGCTGAAGTGGTAATTGAAGTTTTCAAACAAGGTCACCCTCTATGAAGTGTCTTTCTGCACCAGAATCTATCACACTACAAAAGAAGAAAACTTTCCTAAGTGTTCAGTCAGAACAGAAATTGTAGCCAGTCAAAGCCAAGTCTCACCTTTTGATGCCTTTGACATTCCACAACATTAACCTTCACTAAATGCAAGTTGCATGGGCTATGTGGTTTATATCTGCTGGAAATGCTCAGTGTAAGCGAAACTATAAACAGACTAAGGTTACAGCCAGGATAGCTCTTAAAAGCTTATAGTAATGACTAGTAAAGAGAGACTCAGAGTGTATACTTCTCAGTTAGTGAGTGAATTGAATGTCCTATTATACAAGTACAATGGCGAGTGTGCCAGGTTGTGATTGAGTTCATGTGTGTGAGTCCAGGTAGTAGTTGGATGAGTGTGATTGTGAGATAGTTTGGGTGTTGTAGTCCTCTGCGGTCAGTTCTGTAGGTTGTGCCACCATAATGCCATAAA
Source organism: Hemibagrus wyckioides (assembly GCF_019097595.1). Lineage (NCBI taxonomy): Eukaryota > Metazoa > Chordata > Actinopteri > Siluriformes > Bagridae > Hemibagrus > Hemibagrus wyckioides. The sequence goes on from NC_080727.1 coordinate 11,405,324, forward strand.
TCAGTGAATGTTTTTTTTTTTTTAATATATTTTTTCCAATATATAAAAAGTCTTTTCTTAATGGTCTTTTCTTAATGGTTGATATTTTATGCTGGTGAACTTTCATTAATGACTATGAAATATGACCTTGAAATATGGCATGAAATATGAAGTTTTCATAATTGATCTAATAATCCGACAGTCACACCCCATGGTATTTTGACTCCAATTCATTTCTTATATTAAATGGAAAAATGAATGAAAATATTACAGTGTATATAAATAAATGTACTAGAGTGTTTTTCATGTATATTTTTTTAAAGCAAAAATAATTTGGGGAGTAAAAGTAAAATGAACATTTTGTTAAGTATTATGTAGTTTGTTAACTTGCTGGACTTTTCTGGAACATCCATTTATATATTTTTGTTTATAGACAACATTTTGGGTGAACATACTTTGGGCTTGTCTGATACTCTTGTCTCTTGTTAGTTCTGTTTGGTTGTGTGTTAAGACGTTTCCACTGATGAAAAGACATACTGTACAAGTATACATTTTAAACGTTTTTATAACATTCATTGATTCCAAATCATTTACATTTTGCTCCTAACATTATAACTATACATATTCATCGTTTTTTTTTTTATTTATTGTGTTCAGGACTTCATCATTTTTTTGGTGGCTTTCTGCAAGGTTCACTTCTTTACATTCCAGAAAGATCAGAAAACGTTTCTGGACACAACATTAGAATCTACTGTAAACTGGGGCGCAGTTCATTATGATACTCATATGATTTTCCAAGAAGATTTTCTTTAAATAATGAACACTGAAAAACAACAAAAATGATTACTCCACGGTCCGTGTACTTTTTGGTATTCGAAGTTTCTTTTTATAAACAGAAACAAAAAACTAAAATAAAATCGTTTTTTAATTATCTGATGAAAATGTCAGACACCTTTTTAAAATTAGACTTGATTTTCTTTCCTCATTTATACTTTAAATAAAGAAAGTTCTATAGCATAGAAACGGAAAAACAGCTGCATTCTTCTTCTGTCATTTGTGGCAACGTGCAGTGTTCTACCGTGGTGAAGTTAGTTATACAGACACTCGGAAGCGGTATTTTAGGGACCGTCGACAAATTTCTGTACGAATGAAATGTGGTACTTGTCACTTACCTGGCTACATGCCCCAGTTATTCTAATTTCTTCTTAAATATACATATGCCATGCGTCATTGCATGCTGCTTTTGTTAAATTATTAATAATAATTTAATTAACAGATAGTATGAATTGTGCATCATGTGAATTAATTTGTAATTAATTATTTTTTAATTAAAAAAAATCACTATTCCTTCAATACCGGACCCTCCACAATATTGTTTGTACTTGTATTTGTTTAGGGTGCATTGTCTGTTTTAATTTAAATAATGTATTTTGATTTGGTTACATCACTACTCTACAAAGTTTTATAGTCATGTAGCATAACTTTTCTGATTTAGATAGCAATAATATTTAATGCATTAATCAGATCAACCCAAATTGTAAAAATTAGTCCTGCTTAAAATTTGGGGGAATTGTTTTGCTCTATTTTTTTGGTAACTAGGTCATTATTCTGCTAAAGATTCTGAAATTTGAAAAAGGAATTTTGTGTGTGCATGTTTAATATGTTTATGTATGTGGATGTATAAATATATATTTGTCTGTAGTGGTCTGAACCTTGCCCCAGTGGCCCGGCTACGAGGCACATGGGAGAAGCTTCCCAGCAAATATGAAAAGCTCTTTCGAGACCTGCAGGATATTTTTGACCCTTCACGCAACATGGCCAAATACCGCAACATCCTGAGCAGCCAAAGTATGCAGCAGCCAATTATCCCTCTCTTTCCTGTGGTTAAGAAAGATCTGACATTCCTGCATGAAGGTGTGTAAATGCAAAATGATCCAATACACATGCTTTGATCAAGAAAGTTAATAATAACAACAGATAAAATGTTTAACATGAGACATAATAGACCATCCCTAGCAGGTTTTCATTGTTGACTACATACACACTCAAAAGTGCTTTTTTTTCTTCTTCTTCTTTTTTTTTTTTTTTTTTTTTTAACACAAAGACTTTTCTTTCTTTAGTGGCCTTTCTGTTTTTCCTACTATCTTTCTTTTGCTGCCCAGCATTTCTTTAGAACTGGAAAAGTGGATATTACATGGTTCTTTACTTGTATTCATAATGGGCTAATCTAGCTGCAAGTTCTATTTCTATTAAGTTTTATCAGGATAGTTATTTATTATCCAAACAGTAACTGGTTTTGTTTATCATAAACATAACAGTGACTTTTGTGTTACTGATATGATCCGATTAAAGCATGTGAATGGTATGGCCAGAAGTATGTGGACACCCCTCCAAATTATTGAGTTCAGATATTTCAGACACTGGTTTCTTTGAAAGTGCATAAAATCAAGCAAATAGTCATGCATAGACAAAAATTGCTAGTAGAATAGGTAGTACTCAATGGCTTTATACAAGGCAATTTATAAAATTTATGCCCCAGTCATATGCATTGTCTATGCATAGTAAATAGCAGTATTGTGAACTGGAACTGTCTAGGAGCAACAATAGCTCAGCCACAAAGACCGTGCAAACTCACAAAAAGGGGTGCTGATAAAGCACATAGCATATAAAAATCACCTATCCTCTTGTTACAATACCAATTCTCCCTGTTCAAACTTGTTCAGGTAATGACACAAATGTGGATGGTCTTGTGAACTTTGAGAAGCTGCGAATGATTGCCAAGGAGATTCGGCATGTTGTGCAAATGACCACCACCAGCATGGACCCAGCAATCATGTTTCATCAGAGGTTTGTGTCTGGACTGCTATCATAATCTGAATGATGTTTATGTTGTATATGTCATTCATTAAGGAAATTTCTGTTGAATATTTCACTGGTCAGTAATCAGTTTGAGGGACATCCAAGTTCATTTTATCCTGATAATAACTGCACACTTATCTGTGGTCTAAACAGGAGGTCCTGGAATCCTATAGTTTTTATCAGTATTTTCTTATTTTTATTAGGCTGAAATCCTTTTGTGATTGTTAGGATTTTTCTGCCTTAAAATGAATTGTGCAGACGAAACTGTAAGACATGAAACTAGCAATCTTCCAGCAATCTTCCTATTGCTATTTGCATGATGATTGCATAGATGGAGCTTCTACAGCTTGGTTGTGGTGTGTATGTGGTTGCATGTCCTCTTCCTGATTCTATCTCTGCCTTGGTGCCCTCCTTTGTTTCTTTTTTATGTAACTGTGTTGCAGGAAGAAGAGGTGGAAGAGTTTAGGGTAAGTTGCTTTGTATGCCTGGTATAGGTCCTTAATATCAAGTCTTTATTCTCCGTTTCGTTCTTTGTGACATTTTAACCCAATCTTCAAGCTCTCATCTGGAAACTTTTTAGATAATTGTTTAATAATCTTGTTTAATAATCATGTAAATCAGTATTACACCTTTTTCCTTTATATATTATTTATATAAATATTTTATTTTAAATCAGAGTTGGTTGGCAAAAAACAAATGAAGTATTGATGAATGTTATGAAGAATTCTGTTATTACTGTTGAGGGTGCTTGAGTAATGAATATCTTTCCGTTCATCCTGAATGGTTCCCATTAACTAATAGTGGGACATTAACTTAATAAATTATTTTTTGTCTATTTAAATGTTTCTTATAAAACAGTATTAAGCAGTCCTAAACAAGGAGCATTTAAATATAGAAACATTTAAAAACAATGCCACTGATCATCATGTGTCTTGACAGCTACTGTTTATGTTCTGTCTTTTCTGTCTCACTGTCACTCTATTCTTGCTGTGTGTTACTTCAACAATATGCATAGAAAACTGATGTTTCCTTAAGCTCCTCTCTCTGGCACTCCATCAGGTCCTTGAGTCAGGGCAGCACCAATTCCAACTTGCTGGATATGCAGGCTGGACATAAGAAGCGTGTACAGCGCAGCTCGTTGCTAAATGCCAAGAAGCTATATGAAGATGCACAGATGTCCCGTAAGGTCAGGCAATACCTAGCCCAGCTGCAGGTGGAGACAGATGAAGAGAAGTTCCAGATTATGTCTCTGCAGTGTGAACCAGCCTACAGTACCTGTAAGATTAAGCACTTTCTTATTTTTCCAGTTTAAACCTAATTGCATACTTCTTCCAGAGTATCTTCTTAAATTAATTACCTCTACTGAGCATCCATTTGTGGTATTTGATTTGTGCTGGTTATCAGTACCATTCATCTTTGATTAGCTGAAAAGTAGCACATGCTTTTTCATTCCTGGGTTAATATTCAACCTGGCTGCAGTCAAATTTATTTTAATTTACCATCTAGTGAGTTCTTTGCATACTAAATTTTACAAATACTTCATGCTAAATTTTACATCACTACATGCAAAAATTGCATGTCTCGCTCACTTAAGTCATGCCCATGTAAAACACATAGCAGTCGCTTTGGCTGCTTTTCATGGGCTGCAGTAGAGTGAGGGCTGTGACGGAGCATGTTATTGGTGGTATGAACATATGCCCCTTACTAAACAAGGCTTGGTGCTGAGTTTGAATGAGAACAGTATTCTGTATGAAATGGGACATGTGGCTCAGTATGAACTAAGGGAACTACTTTATGAACGATATGAATGAACTGGAACTTGTTGGTCATGAATGAACTGAACAAACATTATATAAAGTGTAATTTACTTTCATTGGTATTTTGGGATTTCATTCATAACATATTGCCATTGTTTTTGTTAATTTATTGTTTTCTTTTGAGTTGAAAACATTCACAGACCTTGGCTTGTAAAAGAAGCTAACCAAGTATTTTCCACTGCTCCACTTAAAGCTCACTTTCAGTGGTACACTATATTGGCAAAAGTTTTGGGACCCCCCTCCAAATCATTGAATTCAGGTGTTGTTTTTAAGGGGTTGGGCTTGGCCCCTTAGTTTCAGTGAAAGGAACTCTTAATGCTTTAACATAACAAGGTATTTTGGACAATTTTATGCTCCCAACATTGTGGGAACAGTTTGGGGATGACTCCTTCCTGTTCCAACATGACTGCACACCAGTGCACAAAGCAAGGTCCATAAAGACATGAATGAGAGAGTTTGGTGTGGAGGAACTTGACTGGCCTGCACTGCAGAGTCCTGACCTCAAACTGATAGAACACTTTTGGGATGTATTTGAGCAGAGACTGTGAGCCATGCCAAAACTGAGACGTCTACCTTTACATGCACATGAATGTAATATGGAGTTGCCCCTTCCTTTGCAGTTATAACAGATTCAACTCTTCCGGGAAGGTTTGCCACAAGGTTTAGGAGTGTGTTTATGGGAATTTTTGATCATTCCTCTAGAAGCGCATTCATGAGGTCAGGCACCGATGTTGGACGAGAAGGCCTGGCTTGCAGTCTCCACTCTAATTCATCCCAAAGGTGTTCTATCAGGTTGAGGTCAGGACTCTGTGCAGTGCAATCAAGTTCCTTCACACCAAACTCACACATCCATGTCTTTATGGACCTTGCTTTGTGCACTGGTGTACAGTCATGTTGGAACAGAAAGGAGCCATCCCCACACTGTTCCCACAAATTTGAGAGCATGAAATTGTCTTGGTATGCTGAAGCATTAAGAGTTCCTGTCACTGGAACTAAAGGGCCAAGCCCAACACCTGAATTCAATGATTTGGAATAGTGTCCCAAAACATTTGGCAATGTAGTGTATATACATATTTTGTCCCATAACATTATAAACAGTTCAAGATAAGCAGGATGCATTTCACTTTACTCTTCCAGAAGATCCGAGCTCACCTCAGCAATTTGGAAAAATATATATTGCATGTCACATAATTAACCCAATTATGCTATGTGAATCACCTGCACATTCCCACCTGCTTTGTCTCCACAGTATCCAAAAATTTGAGTGAAAGGAGGTCCACCAAATCTGACTTGTCTCCCGTGTTCACACGCTCATCTTTGATCTCTGGAAAGTCACACAATCGTGTCTCCCAGGTCCTGCAGGTCCCCCCCGTCAGCCTCAATCCCCTGCGGAAGAAGAGCATTGCCAAAGACCTAATGACTGCACACAGTAAGTCAAAAATTCACATACGTAACTGGTACTATTACTAGGGACTTTGTTGGGCTGAATAGATGGGCTGAATTCTGAATAGAAAAATTCACTAGTTTTTCCAGTCTCTTTACTTGCTGCAATTTCTTGTTAGAAATTTGACCTCTACATCTGATATACATATGCATACATATTAGATTTAATAAATAAAATGTCGTATCTTGGACAAGGTTTAAGAACTAAATGTAATGCAAAATTGCAGATTGGCTGATGTATATTGTATTTATTTGATTTTTTTAATTTAAAAATTTTGTTTTTCTTTGCCCAAAATAGGAAAATTTGTCATTTTTGTATTTTGTATAAAATAATTGTTAAAAATATTGACTCATTTTTAATTGTTTATTCAACACAGACCATTTCACAAAACATTTCAGTATGAAGAGAATTGGCCTGCAGTTAAAAAAGGCCATTCATACAGCATATTCTCTGGTTAAGACTTGATAGGATAGAATTCCAGAAATAATTTTTTTTAGTGAATTAAATTTTTCAAAAATTGCAGCACTTTTTGCTTATACCTCTCAACTACCATATTGTCCTGCTTCACTTTTTCTTGCTATTTTTAAAACTTGTGTAGTTATCCATATTAGCAGTACATCAGCAATTAATGGAAATGTTTTGATCTACTCTACTTTCTACTAGCTTCCCAGTAATTGCTGATAAACATGCGCATGATTTAAGCCCTCATCATTCATGATATATAAAACCAAACCAGGAATCCTCTATTCTCTAAATTTGGGGCCAATGAGATGCCTCCCTGCATGATGGGAAACACAGGCAGATACTTATCCTGACACCATTAATCCTGAACCTTTTGCAGAAATGCAGCCCCAAACTTGCAAGGAACCTCCACCGTGCTTCACTCGCCTACAGACACTCGTTATTATACCACCCTCCAGCCCTTCGGCAAACAACCTGCCTCCTGCTACAGCCAAACATTTTAAATTTTTCTGTGCCTCTGTGGACCTCATTACAGTCCAACCTTGCCTGTTTCTTTCAGCTCCTTTAAAATAGCTTGAGCAGGACATCTTGAACCCCCAGTCTGTTTTGAAATCTTTGCCTGGGAGAGACCTTGCTGATGCAGTAAAACTCTTGTTGCTATGCTCAGTCTTGCCATGGTGTATGACCTGTGACATGAAACTCTTCCTCTCCTTAGTAGTGGAGTCTGGCTGTCCCTCACCCAGTTTAAGCTTCCTACACAGCTGTTTCTGTTTTAGATAATGACTTTGTTTCAACCTACATATGAAATTGATTATCATTAGCACCTGCTTGGTATAATTGGTTAATCATACATATCATACATCATACATATCATATACATATTTTTGAAGCATTCTTCACACCTCTTTTGCACAGCCTTACAGCCTCAGTATAATTTTATATAAAATTGACATCTTACAGCCTCAGAAGCATATTGCTTAACCCTCCTGTTATGTTTTTACGTTTTTTGTGTAAAAAGTACTCAAAAATGAGGTATCGTTTTATATATAATTGAGATTAAAATACCAAATATTTAAAATATTAAATATTTTTTATATTTTAAAAATATTTAAAATTATTAAATATTTAATAATTTAATATAAATATATTATAATTATAAATTATAATATAACAGAAAGGGGGGGGTTGGAAACAAGCTGACTAAAAAGGTGAAACAAAAACAAAATGGTGATCATACATACCTCATTTTTTATAAGCGGTCAAAACAGACCTGGTCAATTTGGCACGCAGAGAGAATAAATATATAATAAATGGGAGGTAAATACAAGGGTTAAATAGTTGTTTGCTTGCGATAGTGATTTCATTTGGATTGTTGTTGAAAGAAATGTCACGTTTGTCTATTGTGTGGGTATGTGTACTATATTAGTCAGGGCAATAAATAATGAATTTGAAAATGCAGAATCAACCTCCATCTTACTTCCCATATTGTTCCTTAAATAGGGGTACCAATAGTGATGTCATAATGCTAGAGGCAGGACAGGCTAGGACAGGCCAGCAACTGGGAGTTGGACCTGCACTCAAAGAGTACAGACACACAAAATATTGTGGGTTGTAATAGAATAAACATATGAACACATTAAATGTGAATAAACTACAGTGCAACATATAAATTGTATGGACAGAATGGTAAACAGGCTAAATCACAAATGTACATTAAATATTATTCTATTCATAAAAATTCTATATATACTACTGTAAATCTACACTAATAGAAAAGCACAACAGGATAATAATAGTTCTAAACTATTTCATTTCTTTTGGCATATCAATCACTCACATGAGAAAATTCAGAGTAGTATTTCACAATTGTGTTCTACAGGCTTCAGCTCACCACAGGTGATGAAAAAAACATCTTTTTTAGTAGAGGAGTACAGTGGAAAAGAAAATGATGGCCTTTCCTCCCTTCATTCCAGTCCTACCGTGTCCCCCCAAGGTTCCCCGGGTAAAGGTGAATTTGTACACACAAATTTAAAGTCTACACCAAGATAAATGCATTGAAAATTCTGATTTCATGTTCTCTGATACTAATTCTCTGAGTTCATGTCAGGTGTTTGGCTGTAACATTGTGCTTTAGTTTGAATTTGAATTTGAATTAGTTGCTTATTTTTCCCTTTGTCTTTTTACATAATGTTTCCCTTATATTATAGTGGGAGTGACTGAATTGCAGGACTGTAGTCAAATGAACTTGCCAGGGTCGCTATCATCTCTTGCCAGTCAAGTCAAGGTCAAAGTGGGGATCAGAAGCATGCCAATAGGGAACAATGTCCATAACGGCTATGGCATAGGTGGGGCAGTGAACTTTGGATTCAGTGCAAATTCAAAAGATGTGTGAGGCCACAAGTTAACATTACTCAGTAATGCAATTTTTTTATGTGAATTCATGTAGTCATAAACACTCTTCTGTGGTTTGAGAATTAAAAATCAAGTTTTCACTTCTGATAGTACTGATTGTGCTCGAATGTGAATCCAGCAAAATATGTTATCATTGTTTGTTGTTCTACACTTTGATGGCTGCAGGCAACTTGAACAGCTTGGATCCAAGCCTCAATGAGATTCCCTCACATTCTAGCACAGTCAGGATCTCAGCAGACTGCATGCATTCAACAAGAAAAGCCAGAAGCCAAATACAGTCGGCATCACTTCACACAGACTCTGAAAACTGCCATCCCTGCACAAGGTACAGCACATCTGTCCATCTCATTCTTATACTGAATAACAAATAATAAAACATTTCTGTTGCCAAAGCTTTCATGTTACATGTTTACATCTGTTTAAAGCTGCTTATAACTCAGGCTGTCAGAATCAGAAGTCAGAATCAAGAACCAGGAATATTCCTAGAAGTATAGGACATTTATTAAATGCATGCAAAAAGAACAATGGTCTCATCATCAGTGGTTTCTATATATCCAGAGTTTGTTTGGTTTTATGTCTTACTTGGTCAGGTTGGGCCTGATGTTTCTTTATAAAAGCACCAGCTTTTACATATAAACACCAAAAAAGATAAGAGGGGCACTTAGCACTTCTTCACAAAACAAGGTCATAATTATATTCTCAAAATATAATTTTAACATGTACATATTGTAAACCCCTTGTCAGATATACATCTGGCAAGAAGTTTGCAATATAACAAATACCAAAATAGCTTTAAACAATACACTGAATTTTGTCTAGTTTTTGTGCCCTCTTTCTCTCTTTTTGAATATCAGAGAATGCTAAATTATATTAAGTTGGTCCTAAATGAGCACCCATTAACTCGCTTACATTTAAAAATATTTTTGTATTTTTAGAATTTTTTAATTATTTTTAAAATAATTCATTTTAATTCATTTATTATTAAATTAATAAATTAAGTTTAATTCATTAATCAAGCTGATTAAATTTAGTTGTTTTTTTCCTCAAATTCACCATAGATATTATTGTCTTCTTAGTTTGTCCTTGGTGAGGAACTTGGTGACACAAGGTTCAAAAATGACCTCCTCCACCAGCACTGAAGCCCTAACTTTGCCCATTTCAGAGGTGGCTGACAGTGGCCGAGGAAGCTGGACATCGAGCTCCAGCAACTCGCATGACAATATCCAGAACTTTCAGGTTCAACGCATGTCAATGCATGTTGATATGATAAACTACCGGCATCCTCAGATGGCTGACAATGTCACAGATGTGGATGATCTTCAGGCCATAAACAGACTTTTCAAAGATGGCTCAGAGCTTAGTCAATCCAGACAGAGCTGGGCTTCTTCCAGCTCAGTCATAGACATTTATGAGGGAAACAACAGCACTATTAAACACAGAGAGATGGTCAATGAGCAGCGAAACACAGACCCTGCATGTAAAACAGTCACCTCCACCACCGAGAAAGGTCTCATAGGTGAGGGACTTGGGTAATTATAATAAGACTATGTACAGCTTTTCCTTCATAGATGGCAACAGCAGATTTCATGCCCAATTCAGTTAGCACTTTTAAAGAGTAAAAAGAACCCATGCTGAATCCTTGCTAAATATATTAAACATACAATTATCCTGATAATGTGTCTGGCTGGAATTACTTCTCACGCATCACTTTGGTGTATCACAACTTCAGTGTTATTTTACTAAATTCTATTAAACAAAACAGCTTTACATATCTGGATATGAAATCCAATTAACATTTACCCCCAGTGAGCACACCAGAGGTGATGGTGACAAAGAAAAATTCCCTGACCCAACACCACTGAGAGGAACCAGATCAAACAGGAACACCTCAAACAAGTGACACAGGATAGTGTAATTAGAAAACATTCCATTGGTATAACTGCATACTGAAAAGTGAAGCAGTGTGTTAAAATTAACTTGAGTATGGGTATTAACTATGACATTTCAGTGATTCAGCATTTCATGTTGAAATTTGTATTTTTACAGACAGAAACATTGAATCATTGAATCACTGAAAATTCACAGATGCAGCTATCTAAAAAATAACATCATTGCCACCTTTAAGGTGTCTTCGTGACCCACGAAGATGGTCTTACAACACAGATTGATAAGTAGCAACAATTGCTTCTTGATGGTGATGAACTTATTTTGTGCATTGCATTAGTAACACCTGGCTGCTAAGAAATTAGCAGGAAGGATGTACTTATTTTTAAACACTTGGTTTCTTCTTTAAAGCTGCTTTGTGATGGTGTCCATTGTTAAAAGCCCTGAATTTGCTGAAACACAGATTCTGGTCCTGATTCTGATTACACTAAATGTGAATATATCTTAAACGTTTGAAAAAAAATCATGTTGAAATTCTGAAAAGGCAGTGAGGTACAAATGTAAAGCTTATAAAATCTGCTGTTGCCATCATTCATGCATACCGTGGTATTTTAAAGTGCTTGTGTTGTGTTCATTTATTCACATGCTCCATGTTTCATTTGATTTGTTTCCTCTCCCCTCTGCTCCTTATCACATCTTCCCTCAGTGTATTGTGTAACATCACAATGCAAAGATGATAGGTACAGGGCTCCGCCTCCTACCCCACCTGGTTATCAAGGGCTGTCATTGGGGGACATGCAGACACGAGAGGGTGAAGCTCTGCGGCCAGCCTTCTTAAAGCCACCCAAATATAATGTGGCATTACAAAGGTCGAAGCTGTTGGGTGACACATGGAGATTGGCAGATGGGCATCACCCCATCTTCACCAGGCCTGCCAGTGTAGCACCTCATGCTGTAGCTAATAGTGAGGAGGGTATGTTCTCAAAGCCCCCAGACATCATGATTCATATATACAGCAAATTGTTTGCTAGATGCCTAATATCATTTAACTTGGATCTAGCCATCAATTTCATTTGGTCTTCCTTGACACATTTGTGGCAAAGATATGTACCAATGAAAACTTAACAGTAGTAATAATGTAATCATTAGAAAGGCTCAATTAAGGAGGCAAGAGTCTTACAATCCAGTCACAGTCCATTATGGAAGTTTTTTTTTAGGATTTGTTGTGTGTTGTGTATATTTCCTGGTATTGTGCAAAGTTTGTTTCCTGTTGAAAGTAGTTTGGTTTTTAAATTTCATATTGATATTCAATTTTGGTCTTCATTAATTTTTTTCTTTTTACTTGTCTTGCAGAGGAACAGGTGTCAGCGGTATGACTCCAGTGAGTGTGTGCGGAAAAAATGTGTACAGCTCTATAACCTGAATTCATCTCTCCTCAACACCACCAAGCAATGCTACATGGACTTTGCAGCTTCTTAAAATCTTTCTTTTTTATATCTTAAAATTTTTTCTTCTTTTAAATCACCATGGTGTGAGAAATCTCAAAATCTTAGCACCATATGTAATTCCTCCAATTCTGTGAAGTAAAACTTTTTGTTTATTTGACACTGTAGGTATTTGAGAGGGAGAGAATTTTCGTTCACTGGAGAGAGTATTCTCTCCCTCTCACACCCCCACACTGGAAACATACCCAATGAACAAAACAAGTTTTGCTGGTTATTTGTCTGGTGATTTTATCCCATAAAATGCTTTCCATGATAATCCACCAAAATATAATGCCTTCTATATCAAGATCCTGTTTCTGGATTTTATTCATTTAATGTTTCATTTTGTACTGAAATGTCTCACCTTGAATGTGTATCATAATTTTGGATAAATTATCTATGTCTGTGCTTGGTTTTTAGACGTATGATATTGCCTTACCACTAATAGCATCTCAGGCAATCATGAATGCCATCTCTTGATGCAGTTGCTTCAGCTGCTCCATGCACTGCTGACTGTATGTCAAATAAACTAAGCTTTACAAGTTTCTGAAGATGTAAACTACTAAGCCTTTGCTGGATTTTGCAGCTGTCTGCAATGGCACTGTAAAAGTACAAGTGGGTAAAAATGACAAGTTGAGCTTTTAGATAATGTATTTGTTCATATTATTCCTATATTTTACTGTGTCATGCTGCATTTTATTTTTTTACAGCAACAAGAAATAAGTAAATACAGCATCTTTAACTAATCTCATTTGTAAATCATCTCCTCGTTGTGTAGTCCTTCCTTGATACAGAGATGTCTTGCTTGTGAAGAGATACATGTGCATAATTATCAGGCAAATCACATTTTCTGATCATATGGTTTTCAAGCTCCAACCCACATTAACCATGCCACACACTATCCTATCAAGGTATTACATCAGCTGAAAATATTTGTTTCACTATATAATAATAAAATAATTTTAAAAATGTGTGTGTCAGATATTTTCAGCTGATGTGGTGAGAGTGTGAGGCTTAAATTGAGACATTACATTTAATTGTGTATAATTATTAGCCAGTTTTCTTCTACAGGTCAAATGCCAAAAAAGAAATTAATATAATACCAAAAGAGCAACTGTAAAATGTGGATGCACATTCTGGATGCAGCACTCCTAGAGTTTTGTAATTAGGTGTGTTATTAACAGTAGAAACCTCAGTAGCAAAAAGACATGTTTTAAAAAAAAAAAGGTTTATTGGCAAGAATCAACAATCCTTTGGCCACTGCATCCACCATATTCTAGAACTGTAATCTTCCTGGAATCTCCAAAGTACAAGGTGTCAATCATTGTTAAGGATACTACCTACACTAAATAAAAAGTGTCTGTTTTAAGGTATTTCTGGGTCAATAAAATACCTTAAGACCGATTTTTCTGTTGTAGATTCTTAACATATCAATTTGATTCAAAGTAGGTATGTAGTGTAAGTTGTTATTATTAACAATTAAGCAGTTAAACCTTTTTGGGTTGCAAATGGATGGAGGATCTGTAATCAAAACCTTGACCTGTGTCTGAAAAGCTTCTTACAGTGGTGCAAGATACTGTCAACAAGAACTAAACTAAAATGTAAGGATAATCTGTCTTCTTTTTTCAGTTGATCAGTTGATTTAAACCCAATTGAAGGGGGTGCTGAATATTTTGCATAAATAGTGATTTTTGTTGAATTATATGTAGATGGAGGAAAATATTTCTTATAATTACACTAATATTTAAGAAAATTGTCCCAAATAACAGATCCTCTTTTATGAATAATTAGTATCATTGTTTAAAAAGATATAAAAAGAAAATTCCATAAATAGTATTTGTTTAATGTATGGCAAATGCCCATCGTGATATTTTTAAAATGTTGTTATACAAAATAGAAAAAGATATTATGTAGCTTATAGTGTCGCCACTTCAAAATATACAGACATGGGGTGACATTATTTTGACTCTCCAAAAATTATGATTAATTTAATAAATATATTAACTTTGTATGTCCATTGTTTGTGTTACATTGTATCCAAAAAGTATTGGAGCTGCAAGGCCAATTGTTTTATTCTTGCTGACAAGAACAAAGATCATATAATTATATATGATTGCATACATGAAATATTTGGATTTGAAATTAAGAGATGAATGTGAGACAATTGTTCAGAATATCAGTTTTCATTTCTTATTATATTTACTATATGAGTAAATCTGAAACACTGGCCTATATATGGCCTTTCACATTCTTTCACAATATGAAATGCCATAGGCCAGTGAAGGTTTAATTAACAAAGAGAAATAACACAGCTGTACATAAAATACTGCATAAAATTCTGTTTCCACCAAAACTGTTTGTCTGGAGTGCCAAAGGGATGATACTGAACAAATTTTAACTTTGCACAAAAGCTGCGTCATAATATTTGCTTTGTATATCAAGAGCTTAGTGAGACTGAGACTGAAGCATCACATTATAAAGTTTCTAAGAAACTGGACTGAGTAGAAGTCCTAGAAATAGTACTAGTATGCAATATTGTAATGTTGATATCTGGATATTGTAATGTGCAAAAATGCCTGGTAAAAGATTTATACTATACAGTCATTGTTCAAAATAAGATATGATAATATATGGCACCAAAACAGCTTAAAACCAGAAAATTATTGCACAGGAAAATAATGTGTGACTACTGGAGTCCGGAGAGTGTACTTTGGTTCTGGAATCAAACTTATTGTTGAGAGAATTAAGTGGCTAACAAATTTTGAGAGAAACATATTCTTACATGCTTGGGTATGTGCAAGTGCTGACACTGAACAAATTATATATATATATATATATATATATATTCAGTTTGAATTTTCCCTAAAGCATCACCACACAAAGATTATAGTTGGCAGAAAAGCATTATATCAAACAATGTCTATCAATTTAGATAATCTTTCTAAACCTTCTGATGTTTTTGTGAAATTTGACTGTGTTTACGTTAGTTAGCTAGTACTGGCATGTAACACTGGCATATTGTCATGCTCAAAAATACATACAGTAAAATAATACAACTTTTACTTACAGTTCCATGAAGCAATCAGTATTACAAAATAAAATAAAAAAATTGATGAATATTGCTTTAGAAGAGAAAATTTTTGCTTAGGAAAATAAGTGTGTGACTGAAGGGGCCAGGAGAATCTACTTTGGCTCTAGAATCAAACATTGTTGAGACAAGTAAGTGGCTAACAAATATTAGGAAAAATATTTAGCATTTTTAAGATGTACATTGACCTCCAGTTTTAACAATAATGTTAAAAACTCAAATTGGGATTCATGTATTGTTGTTCACAATACCTACATAAAAATGTAGCTGCTAGATGTTGCACATAAAATTACACAAAAATGTAAGAGTATATAAAGTAAAGGTAAGGCAAAATGCTGAAGTGGATCAATAATAATAATTTTAAAAGATAAATTTCTTATGTAAGAATGTTTTTGCTCCTGGTCCATATAATGTGTGATATGTGCCGGATATAAGATATTTGGCAAAACACACTACTGACAGTGAAAACAAGTTACTGAAATTAAAATATTGTATAGTTTACAGTTAGATCTTACTTAAAACTTATTACAAATGATTCAAAAAAGAAAAAATCTCAATTCCACTGAATCTGATGTCTCTCAAAATTCAATTAATTAATTCTTAAAATGCCTTTAAAATGATTTATTCTGCTAAAACACACGACAAGAATTTAGGAATTATTGAAAATATTTGAGAACACACTTCTTGCTCTGGGTTTGTACAGTGTGTGTGTGACTAGCTCTGATAATTGAAAAAATATATTTTGGTTCTGGAACAAAATTGATTGTTAAAACAGGTGAGTGTGTCAGGCACGCCGGACCCAACCCCTCGCCAGCGCACTCACTCTCCCAAGTACTGATTTAGTTCACCTGCACCTCATTAGTTTCTCACCTCCACTCCCCTATTTAAGAGCACTCTCTCCACTTCTTCCCTGTCTGGTCTCGTTTAGATACCGACTTCATATCGTGCTGACATTTGTTAGCATTATAGCTACCGCTATTTCCCCGTTTTGCCTGACTACTACCTTCTCCTCCACGATTGCTTCTCTTCCCAACTCCACTCACCTCTGTGCACGGCCTCATCTCCCTCCAGCTCCGGCTCACAGTCTCCTCCGAAAAGCTGAGTATTCTCCACTCTCCCTCTTTCCACCCGCTTTCAGTTCTCAATAAACATACCCCTTCCGGGGTTTAAATACTCCATTGCCTGTTCTTCTCTGGTGTTTTATGACTAAGTAAACTCCAAAAAGTTCTTGTATGTGACAGGTCTATAAAAAAAATTCTTAATGTTCAATTATTATTATTTTGTATTATATTAGATATGCTGGCCAACATTTGACTGATCTGAAATGTGCTAAAAATTTGTAAAATTCATTTGTAGAAGTTCTAGAAGAACACTAGAAGATTGTTTGGTAATGGTCATTGTTTATATGCCATTACACAATTAAATTGAGAAATGTAATCTTTGGGGAAAAATTGTGTAAGTTAATGGTAATCGTTTTAATGGAATTTATGTATAATGATGCAATGCTTAACAAGACATCACTAGAGTACCTAAATAACTTGGTTTGCACTGATTTTATAAAACTGGATACCATTTAAATGTGAGCTCAACTTTGAAAAACTGTTTATATCAAACTCTTTGAAGGGGTCGTAAACCATCAACACCCACAATCACACACATACTTAACCACTTGTGTATGGTTAATGTTTCTATTGATTAAATAGAAGTTGTACGTTTATCTCCTGAAGGTTACATAATGCAGCGTTCCCAGACCCACACACACACCCCTTAACCCATATCTTGACATACACATGCAAAGTTTCTCCTGAAAGGGTTCGTAAACCTTTATTACCCTCACAATCATATGGACAAGTATGTTTCTATTGATAAAACAGAAGTTAGAAGTTTATCTCCTGAAGGTTATGTATTCCATAGTCACCCCACACGCATACAATCCCTTACACCTTGACACACACAAGCATATGGACAAGTATGTTTCTATTGATAAAGCATAGAATTTATAAGTTTATCTCCTGAAGGTTCCATAGTCATCCCACAGACTCTCTTGGAATCAAATTAAGCACAGAATTAAGTCGTTCACTTTTTTTTCACAAATTAGGAAAAGTGTAAAAATGAAGTTAATTTTTTTAAACTGTGATGTGTGTATGGTAGCTACCCCAAATTTATAAACATTTTATTTGTGGTCACTAAAGGAGATTAACAAAAATTACCAATGGTACTGACATTAACTTCATTAGTCACACACTAGTGAAGCCTCCAACAAAAATATACTTCTGTTGCATGGACTGAATTCTATTAAGCAATCAAAGGCAGTACAAGGCAAACTTCATGTCTTGATGTTTAGTTATTGAACTTTGTCAATAACTATAACTATTAAATGGACATTACCTTCCCTCAAACCTAGATATACCATTACTCACGTCAAGACAAGAATTATCCAAGGTCTTTAGAATATTTAAGCATTTTTACAATAAATGTACTGAATACATTTAATAAAAAGATACTACATAAAGTAATAACTAGTAAAAAAAATACTACTATAAAGTAGTAATTTTTGAGTTACCATCTTTGGTACCTTTGCCAAAGACGAGCTTATATCCACCTCCAGTAGTCACACATTGTGAAATTATCTAACAAAAAACTTCTACCTCACAATGTATCAAATAAATGCTGGCTCAAATTGTACAATGAATGTTGTCCATCTGTATAATAGACATGGTTACTTATCTAAAATAATACACCTGATAGTGCTGTGAGCTTTATTGCTTTCCCAAATAATAGCTTGTGTGTGTTAGTCACACACTCTTATACAGCCACACAAAAACATGCAGGCTACTAAGTTACATACACTAGTTTGATGTTTTTATCCATTCAACTGCTTTAAACTGGTCAGCATCATGGAAAACTGGAATACACCCTGGATGGGATGTCAGGTCATCCACAACAGGACATCATGCACAAACACCATTTCTCTAACAATAACCCAAGGCCAATAGTAATGCTACACTTCAGTGTTTTCAAAAGATTGACCTTGAATAGCTGTTAGCTATTAATTTTTTTGGTTTTGTTTTATTTACTAATTAGTTATCCAGAAAGTAGATTATTCTGACTGAATAGCCAGCATTTTTCACCAAAAGATATATTCTTATTGCATCATACTAGATGTGTCAGTACCATTGGTAATTTATTTTGTTAATCTCCTTTAGTGACCACAAATAAAATGTTATAAATTTGGGGTAGCTACCATACACACATCACAGTTTAAAAAAATTAACTTCATTTTTACACTTTTCCTAATTTGTGAAAAAAAAGTGAACGACTTAATTCTGTGCTTAATTTGATTCCAAGAGAGTCTGTGGGATGACTATGTAACCTTCAGGAGATAAACTTATAAATTCTATGCTTTATCAATAGAAACATACTTGTCCATATGCTTGTGTGTGTGGGTCTGGGAACGCTGCATTATGTAACCTTCAGGAGATAAACGTACAACTTCTATTTAATCAATAGAAACATTAACCATACACAAGTGGTTAAGTATGTGTGTGATTGTGGGTGTTGATGGTTTACGACCCCTTCAAAGAGTTTGATATAAACAGTTTTTCAAAGTTGAGCTCACATTTAAATGGTATTCAGTTTTATAAAATCAGTGCAAACCAAGTTATTTAGGTACTCTAGTGATGTCTTGTTAAGCATTGCATCATTATACATAAATTCCATTAAAACGATTACCATTAACTTACACAATTTTTCCCCAAAGATTACATTTCTCAATTTAATTGTGTAATGGCATATAAACAATGACCATTACCAAACAATCTTCTAGTGTTCTTCTAGAACTTCTACAAATGAATTTTACAAATTTTTAGCACATTTCAGATCAGTCAAATGTTGGCCAGCATATCTAATATAATACAAAATAATAATAATTGAACATTAAGAATTTTTTTTATAGACCTGTCACATACAAGAACTTTTTGGAGTTTACTTAGTCATAAAACACCAGAGAAGAACAGGCAATGGAGTATTTAAACCCCGGAAGGGGTATGTTTATTGAGAACTGAAAGCGGGTGGAAAGAGGGAGAGTGGAGAATACTCAGCTTTTCGGAGGAGACTGTGAGCCGGAGCTGGAGGCCGTGCACAGAGGTGAGTGGAGTTGGGAAGAGAAGCAATCGTGGAGGAGAAGGTAGTAGTCAGGCAAAACGGGGAAATAGCGGTAGCTATAATGCTAACAAATGTCAGCACGATATGAAGTCAGTATCTAAACGAGACCAGACAGGGAAGAAGTGGAGAGAGTGCTCTTAAATAGGGGAGTGGAGGTGAGAAACTAATGAGGTGCAGGTGAACTAAATCAGTACTTGGGAGAGTGAGTGCGCTGGCGAGGGGTTGGGTCCGGCGTGCCTGACACACTCACCTGTTTTAACAATCAATTTTGTTCCAGAACCAAAATATATTTTTTCAATTATCAGAGCTAGTCACACACACACTGTACAAACCCAGAGCAAGAAGTGTGTTCTCAAATATTTTCAATAATTCCTAAATTCTTGTCGTGTGTTTTAGCAGAATAAATCATTTTAAAGGCATTTTAAGAATTAATTAATTGAATTTTGAGAGACATCAGATTCAGTGGAATTGAGATTTTTTCTTTTTTGAATCATTTGTAATAAGTTTTAAGTAAGATCTAACTGTAAACTATACAATATTTTAATTTCAGTAACTTGTTTTCACTGTCAGTAGTGTGTTTTGCCAAATATCTTATATCCGGCACATATCACACATTATATGGACCAGGAGCAAAAACATTCTTACATAAGAAATTTATCTTTTAAAATTATTATTGATCCACTTCAGCATTTTGCCTTACCTTTACTTTATATACTCTTACATTTTTGTGTAATTTTATGTGCAACATCTAGCAGCTACATTTTTATGTAGGTATTGTGAACAACAATACATGAATCCCAATTTGAGTTTTTAACATTATTGTTAAAACTGGAGGTCAATGTACATCTTAAAAATGCTAAATATTTTTCCTAATATTTGTTAGCCACTTACTTGTCTCAACAATGTTTGATTCTAGAGCCAAAGTAGATTCTCCTGGCCCCTTCAGTCACACACTTATTTTCCTAAGCAAAAATTTTCTCTTCTAAAGCAATATTCATCAATTTTTTTATTTTATTTTGTAATACTGATTGCTTCATGGAACTGTAAGTAAAAGTTGTATTATTTTACTGTATGTATTTTTGAGCATGACAATATGCCAGTGTTACATGCCAGTACTAGCTAACTAACGTAAACACAGTCAAATTTCAAAAACATCAGAAGGTTTAGAAAGATTATCTAAATTGATAGACATTGTTTGATATAATGCTTTTCTGCCAACTATAATCTTTGTGTGGTGATGCTTTAGGGAAAATTCAAACTGAATATATATATATATATAATTTGTTCAGTGTCAGCACTTGCACATACCCAAGCATGTAAGAATATGTTTCTCTCAAAATTTGTTAGCCACTTAATTCTCTCAACAATAAGTTTGATTCCAGAACCAAAGTACACTCTCCGGACTCCAGTAGTCACACATTATTTTCCTGTGCAATAATTTTCTGGTTTTAAGCTGTTTTGGTGCCATATATTATCATATCTTATTTTGAACAATGACTGTATAGTATAAATCTTTTACCAGGCATTTTTGCACATTACAATATCCAGATATCAACATTACAATATTGGGTACTAGTACTATTTCTAGGACTTCTACTCAGTCCAGTTTCTTAGAAATTTTATAATGTGATGCTTCAGTCTCAGTCTCACTAAGCTCTTGATATACAAAGCAAATATTATGTTTAATATTTTTGTTTAATATGTTTAATAATATTTAGCTTTTGTGCAAAGTTAAAATTTGTTAACTACTAATGTCAGTAACTTACTTGTATTTACTGTCAGCACTATGCCAGTGCCAAAGATGATCTTATTTCCAGCTCCAACATTCACACATTATAAGAACATGCAGCAAAAACTTTTTTAAATAAGAACTGAATTTTAGTAGTAATTATTGTTCCACTTCAGCAGTTTACCTTACTTTATCATGATATATATATATATATATATATATATATATATATATATATATATATATATATATATATAAATTTTATGTATTTTAAGATTTGCATTACAAAGATTAGCTTTACAGTTTTAAAAAAAACTTTTCATAATGTACATAAAAGGCTTACTTGTTTCAACAACTAACTGGATTCCAGAGCTAAAATAAATTCTCCTGTCTGAATTAGTCACACACTTAACCAAACCCTGCATAATAAAAAAAACATATTGACCTTGAATAGATGTTAGCTATTAATCTTTTGGTTTGGTTTTGTTTTCTAATTATTGTTATCCAGAAAGTAGATTATTCTGACTGAATATCCAGCATTTTTCACCAAAAGACATATATTTTCTTATTGCATCATACAGTTTATATCGTACTAGATTTAATTTATGTCAGTACCATTGGTAATTGTTATTTTGTTAATCTCCTTTAGTGACCACATAAATAAAATGTTATAAATTTTGGGTAGGGTCCCGATAGCTTGAAAAGCGTTACGTCTACTGATCCTACATTGAAATAAAACCGACTGTGCAGTCTTCTGATAATGTCCAGTATTGAACATTTTCGCATTCTAAGATGTCTGAAAATCTACCCGTAGTAGATTTCTGTTTTTTAGGTGCATCAGGACAAGTAGCCATAGTTGCGCTCAATGAATCTACAATATTCTGTATGTGGAAACATAAAGTATTTCAAGGGGAGAAAATGGGTGTGTCACGTACAGAGGGTTTGTGCACGTGTGTGTGTATGTGTGTGTCAGCTTTCATCACTTTTCATCGAACAGGCTTGTCAGAAAAAGTTCATATTCTTTATCACTTCTTGTGGAAATTTTAACAAGTAACAGAGACGAACAAGTAACCCTTTAGGAACTCTGCTGTGTGTGTGTGGAGAGGTAGATATTAACCAGGTGGCTGTCAGTACCAGGAGCATCTCTGGAATCTGGAATTAGGTGGTAAGATTTAAATTTATTTAAACTCTCGCTCTTTCCATCTTGAGACTATCGGCTTCAGGTAGGCAGAATTTAACCCTTGTATGCTGTTCGGGTCTGTGGGACCCGTTTTCATTTTTTATCAAAAGAAAAATGATATGATTAATTATTTTTTCAAACTCAGACTCATTGGCCTTGGGTCATTTTCTGTGAAGAACATATATCAGAAACATATATCATTTTCAATGACCACACACTGTACACCCCCCCTACACATATATATATTACATACGGGATGTTTGGGTCCACTGGACCCTGGGCTAATAAAAGTGTGGAAATTGTAGGTCCTGTGTACCTACACTGTCCTCCTCCTGTCTGGGCCTGCTGTTTCTATGTGTGTGTGTGTGTGTGTGTGTGTGCGTGCGCGTGCGCCTAATGTCATCAGTGATGAGCAGCTGATGCTATTTTGGGGCCATTGCCCCTTTTAGGCAGTATATACCATCTAAACCTGCAAAATATGGTATAAAGATCTGGGCTGCCTGTGATGCCACTTCCTCATATTCTTGGAACTTCAACAAGTCTACACAGGGAAACCTGATGGAGAAGCTGCTGAGAAGAGTCAAGGAATGAGAGTTGTCCTGGACATGATTCAGTGGACACAACATTACATGCGACAATTTTTTACCTCGCACAAACTGGCCAGGAGCATCAAAAACCAGAGATCATCATGGATTATAATGCCGCAAAAGGGAGGGATGGACAACATGGACAAGCTGGTGACTGCCTACAGCTGCAAAAGGAGGACCTTATGCTGGCCGGTGGTGATATTCTTTGACATATTGGACATCTCAGCGTACAACGGCTTTGTCAACTGGATGGCGCTGAACCCAGAGTGGAACAGATGGAAGCTCCAGAGGAGATGCCTCTTTTTTGAGGAACTGGGAAAGGCACTGGTGAGACCACAAATCCAGAGCAGACAACATGTTCCAAGAACCCCAGCGTCTGCAGCCATCATAAGGAGGATTCAGGAGAAGAATGCTGGTGCCCCATCCACCCAATCTACAGAACCACCATCATCAGAGCCTGAAGTGTGTGTGTGATGCTGCTGACACACATGCCTTGCAATAGTGAGGTGTAAGTGTTAGGTGTTCCTGATTTTCTCAGCATTCTAGGTTGCAGTCAGCAAACAACAAGAAGAAGCGTTGTGAAGTGTGTGGACCCAAGATGGACAGAAAAACACAATATGCATGCATCAAGTGCAAAAAGTGTATATGCAACACACACATTAAAACTCTGCCCCTCGTGTGTTGTATAGGCTGGTATGAAAAGGCAATGTATTCAATGGGGCTGATGTGTTGTCTAGACTGACATGGTTACTGTATTTGTTCAGCTAATGTTGTGTTAACTGACCTGAATGGGTTAAATTTCTATGAACTTCAAATAAATAAGAATCAATAGTTATGAAAAACGTTGCTTCATTTGTAAATTTGATGAACTGTTTTGTCATATCTTGATTATAATTGATATTCCTTTTTTTATTACATTTTATTAAAAAGTGAAAATAAAAACAAGCAGCAATGTATTTCATTTATGTGTTCTAACAAATGGAAAGGGCAAATATTAACCATATATGTTGTTTATATTGCTTGTAATTGGGATAAAGTAAACATCTGTTGAGTATTTTAACATAAAATTGTTTGATTGTGTTGAATTAAAGACCCAAAAAATTCAGAGGGTCCACCAGACCCACGAACATTGGCTGAGTAACAAAAATATGAACACCATACAAGGGTTAAGCTTGGATTCTGGCCAACGCTTCTTGGAACCAGTAAAGTTACATGAATAGTTCTGGGAACTAACTATATACTATGGTATTGACGTTATAACTACCTTCAGCTGACTTTGAGGAAAGCCGTCGCTGGTGCTGACGAGCACAGCTGAGTTACCTGTGCAGGTTAAATCAGGCTAAAAGAGGTAAATTAGGCGTTTGTCTGTTGATCGATTGTTGAGAGAATACAGGAACCCTCACCGACCATGGCCATGGGAAAAAGAGACGAGAAGTAGACTGGGTTGCGTATAATATGTGGGCAACTGAAGCACAAACAAATGTGCAAACTAACTTTCAATCTTCCTCTCTTCAGTGTACTAAATCTCTTGTAGCCCAGACCTGGACATCTGCCCTCACAGACCACCACCTCAGAGAAACAGACAACCACTCCAACCATTCGCATCCGTACCCCAACCATCCACAGCAGCCGAGCGGGACCCTCCTCCCTGTTATACGGGACCTGGAGCCTCTACGCCTTACTGCCCTGTGTGCTTTCACACCAGTAGCCAAAAGCAAAAGGCGATTCTGAAGGAAACGATACCAGATGATGCAATTTCCAGCACATTCGATGGACATGACTAAAATCTCTATGTGCAGACAAGAAGATAACGAAACAGTCTCCAGATATCTTGCACGATTAACAGAAATGCATGATGCTCACAGTGGCCTCGAGCGCCCAGCGGACTTGGCCGCAGCGGATATTACACCCTATGGGGCACACTTCGGAAATAGTTTCATGAATGGATTAAATGAGGACATTGCAAGAAAAGTCAAACAAACGTGTATTACTTGGGACACTAGAAAGTTATCTCTGATCGAACAACATGCTGTGCACACAGAAAAGTTGTGGAATGCTAAAAAACAAAAAGGGGAAAGAAAAAAGAACAGAAATGAAACACCGTCTCACTATGGTTCAGTTATCTGAGGCTCAAGGAGATTTTTACAGGGGGAGGGGCCATGGCAGAGGTCGAGGATGGGGCAAGCCAGACTGGATGTTTCCTTTGTGGAAAAACAGACCACTGGATACGAGACTGTCCGGAGAGACTTTGCGGGGGAGAAGCAAACACAGAAGCATAAGGTTTGGTTGGGTGAGGGACAGGTGAGCAGCCAGGGAAGGGTAAGTCTGATCTTTTTGTGCAATGAAGAAAAGCTTAAGCTAACCGTTCCATTTCTACCTGTCACTAATCCAATGTCTAGTAAAGAATCAGAGATTGCTATTTCACCTATGAATGAAACTTATGCTAAATAAATATCACTCTCTGTGTACTACAGGAGCATCGGGGATGTCAGTAATTGAGACATTCTCTGTGCCCTTAAAATGTGATATAGTAACTACACAGAAAAAATTTGAATTCTCTTTTTTAATTTCTGAGTGTTGCCCAATAAATCTGTTGGGTTGAGATTTGATATGCAAACTAAATTTAAATCTGATCAGCACATCACTAGACCTTAGGATAGAATGGGGAGATAACTCCTGCTTTGTAAAATATTATCCCAGACCCCTGCTCTATGTGTGGAAAATGAGTAATTCCTCTCTCACTGATGTCACACACTCTCTAGTAGAGAAAGCGAAATCTCTCACCTCCTTTTCTCACACAGACTACATGATACCGAAAGCGTGGCACTGTAGGCACACATACACAGGCACGAACCACATGAAAGTTATGAGAAAGAATGGTACAGGAAGACATATTGACATATTGATGTTGAAGCGTGTGATATGGAGTGAACACAGATGTGCTGTAGAGGTAGATTTATCTCAGGTTTCAGTTCGAGCTGGTCATCCACACCCATTCCAAATGAATCATGGATCTCCACATCTCTCTCTAGCGAAATCCGTCAATGATGACTGGGAATCTTTGGGAGAATGGATGTTATAGGCTACTCAAAGTCATGAGTGGGAACCAACTGAGCAGCCAGCTGTTCTTTACAGCCCAAAATTAAATGCATATAGCACAGCACTTAATTGGCTGCCTAGAGCTGAGAGAGGCATGGTGACCCTTCCTGGGACAGATCCCAACCCATGGTACAAAACTGACTTGGCCCTACCCAGATTGGAACTTTCAGATGTACGACTACGAAAAGTGCCCAAGGAAAATATGATGGTCTGATTAAAAATTGCCCTCCAATGATCATTACACCAAAATCAGATTATAGGCCAAAGAGCGCTCAATACCCCCTAAAACCAGAAGCTATAGCAGGAATAACACTGGTGTTTAATTCTCTATGAAAACCTGGAGTTATAGTGCCATGTGAGATATCTCCTGTGCGAACACCACTCTTCCCAGTAAGGAAAATAAGAGCTCCAGGGGAGCCGGAGGAGTGGAGATTCGTACAAGATTTGAAAGTGGTCAATGATGCTGTGATGCACCTAATGTTCCCAACCCATACACTATCTTGTCCCAAATTCCAGTTGACAGTGCATGGTTTTCTGTTGTCTATATAGCTAACGCATTCTTTAACATACCCATAGATCCAGATTGTCAATTTTGGTTTGCGTTTTCCTTTAATGGAAAAGCCTATACTTTCACACGCTTATGTCAGGGCTATTGTGAGTCACTTACAATCTATAATGAAGCAGTAAAGCACAGTTTAGATACACTGCAGCTAACTGAGAAATCTGTGTTGCTTCAGTATGTAGATGACATTCTTTTGGCCACACCGACTAAAGAGCTGTAACGAAATTAGCTCAAAATTTAAATATTTAAGTGTAATTATAATTAATTATAAATATTCAAATGGGGGTTTTAGAACTAACTGTCAGAGAATCAGTAACACAATTATTTGATTTGTTCGTCCACCGAACAGGCAGTATAATTGTTTATTAATTCCAGGAAAAGTTATCTTCCTGGCCAAGAAAGAATAACTACTTTATAAAGTACTAGCTGTAATTTAGCACGTAGCAAGGTCAATATTCAGGGACCCCGAAATTGTGAGCAAAGCACAGGGACAATCACTCGTGAATAAAATGCATTTAATGACACAGAAACACACAACACATACTAACTACGACACACATTCATAAAAGACAGAATAAGGCCTATAGAGAGAGGATAAGGAGGCAAAGAGAGATAGAGAGTAAGGAAGGGAATACGGAGGAAAATCAGAACGAGAGAGAGAGAGAGAGAGAGAGAGAGAGAAGGAACTAGAGAAGAGATCAAATATGGCAAGTTTCAGATCGAGTTTTGGTTACCACGTGTGAGAATCGTCAGGGTAATTAGGATTCGCCTTAATAAAGGGGCTTCAGCTTAAAATTGCGGATCTAAAATAATTAGTAACTTTTACTTGCATTGGTTCGTTGATAAGAGTCCTGATGTAGTGGATCAAGGAGGTTCGGAGATTCGAAGTCCTCAGAGCAAGCACGAGATTCCGCTGGAGACGAAAAAGGTTTCGGTGGCGCAAACAAAAGTTCTTCGACTGAAGATGCCGGCAAAGTCTCGGAAGAAAGTGGAAGTATTGTCCCGGAGAAAGATCGGAGTCGAGTCGGGCGACGATAGAAGAGGTCGTGCCGGGAAGAAAAGGCGCACATACAGTTTCTTTGTCTCCGCTAGGTCACTCATTTGCATACTTTATAGTGAAGTCGGGGAATGGATAAAGTTTCAATTAAAGTATAGTAGGCTCATGTTATGTACTTGAATGACCATATGGCATACACTATTGCTTATAAAAGTAAAAGAGGATCATTTTGATAGTAGACTGGAAAGAGACAGTATGAGAGGAGAGGAAACTGGGTATAGGCAATTAAACATATAATCTTATCTTATAAAACATGTTCTGTTTCATGCAAAACACAGAACAACAGGTCATGAGTGGTAATACAACAATAAAAATATAAAGGCAAAAGGGGAATACATATATACAGGTGTGTTAGGCATGGGTCAGGTAGGGTTTTACTATTGTTTTATTGAAACTTGAATAAAGGAACTCTCCTTATGTGTGTACGTGTGGGGGTCAGGATGAGCGTTTCCAGCCGCTTTGGGTGTGTGTGTGGGGGGGGGGGGGGGGGGGGGGGGGGTTTGGTTAATTGAGTTTTTGAGAAGGATGCAACTGACCCCATGAGCAAGTGAGCCGACCTGGAAACGCTACAGAGCAGTGTGAAAAGGCACGATTAAATTGCTCTGCCACCTCGCTAAAGAAGGACATAAAGCAAGCCTGTCAAAACTGCAATTTGTACAACAAGAAGTGAAGTTCCTAGGACATTTAATTTCTGCAGAAGGTAAAACACTCGAGACGAGTGGAAGCAATACAGAAAATTCCCAGACGGGTTACTAACAGTTAATATCATTCTTGGGTATGTGTTCATACTTTTGTATGTTCATACCCAATTATGCTGTGTTAGAGGCACCGCTGAGCACTATTGCTCACGGACAAGGCTTGCAAGCACACAGCAAAGTGATGTGGACTGAGACTGCAAATGCTGCGTTTGAACGCCTGAAACAAACATTGCAGACGACACCCACATTGGGCATTCCTGACCCGATGAGTCCATTTACACAGACTGTGGACGAAAAATGACATCTGTTTTACTTCAAGAGCACGGGGGTAGGCTGTGACCAGTGGCTTACTTCTCAGCAATGCTAGATCCGGTAGCAGCAGGACTTCCTATGTGTCTTAGAGCAGTGGCTGCAGCAGAGAAAGCTGTCAGTGCCTCACGAGACATCATAGGCTACAGTGAATTAACTTTGTTGGTACCACATGCAGTGTTGCAACTGCTTTTGGAACAAAAGACAGCACACATGATGGTCGCTCAATGGTTGAGATATAACACTGCATTCTTAGGAATGCCGAATGTCACAGTTAAATGGTGCACAACTTGTAACCCTGCCACTCTTCTTCCCACAGAGCTGGATGGAGAGCCTCATGATTGTGTGAGTGTGATCAAGGAAGTTTGTAGTCAAAGACCTGATTTACCAGAGATACCGCTGATCAACCCTGATCTGGAACTATTTGTGGATGGATCAGCTTACTGCCCTCATAGAGGCCTGCAAATAGGCAGAGGGTAAGACTGTGAATATTTACAGTGATAGCAGGTACACCTTTGGTGTCACGCATGATTTTGGAACATTATGGAAGCATAAGGGGTTTTTGACCTCAGGCAAGATTATCGCGCACCATGGCCTGATAGCTGACCTCCTGGATGCAATCCTACTTCCAAATGCTATTGCAGTATGTAAATGTGAAGCGCTTACGCATTGTAATGATCCTATTTCCACAGGTAATGCCAAAGCTGATGCAGTGGCGAAAGCAGCAGCAAAACAACTGGAACAGAAACAAAATACAAATATCATGACTATATTGTCTGCTCCTACTCAAAATCTCACTGAATTACAGGGATTATGGGTGATTGTGAGGAGAAACAAAGCTGGAGGCAGTTGGGACGTGTCCAAAAACAAGGTGTTTGGTATGGGCCCACAGGAAAACCATGTTTACAGAAGAAACTGAGGGATAGTAAGAGAATTAAGGAAACACTGGCATGTTATAGGCTTTACTAACTACTCCCAAAAAATTTTGTGAACGCTGTGTCATATGTAAAACAAACAACAAAGATGAACAAGTAACCGTTTAGGAACTCTGCTGTCTGTGTGTGTGTGTGTGTGTGTGTGTGTGTGGAGAGGAAGATTATCCAGGTGGCTATCAGTACCAGGAGCGACTCTGCTCGTGGGATGTGGGCCTTACCCTCACCGGGCATTGTGTTTCTCCGACTAGGGCTTCTCGGTGCTGCTCCCTTTTTCTTCTTTATAGCTCTGGTTTTTCTTCAATCACGCATAAATCGCTCGCCTTTTACTAAAGGTTTCCATGGAGAGGAACATCAATGAGTTTGATGTATTTTTGTGAGCTTTGCTTTGGCAACCTGTGTATGCTTCAATGTTAAATGGGTAGTTTCCAGGAGTTGGGTCTTATTTGGTCATGTGACTTTATGCATGCCTGTATAGGTGTGGCCTGAGGCTGACCGTTAAGCAGAGGAGATAAAAGTTTATTGCTTCTTGGCCTTTTGGCTAAGATCAAGTGTTTTCTGGTCTGGTTTTGGGCTTTGACTGGGTTTGAGAAGGAGAATAGATGGAATGGGGTTTGTGTAGGATCGCTTCTCAGGCGTATTAGCCTGGATCTATTGTGTTCACTGGTCTGGCTTTTTGGTGTTGGTCTGGGTTCACGTTACAATCCTTATTCTGACCTTGAGAAGGCAAATGGTTAGGTATGGATATGGGTAGGATTTGGATTGAAAAAAAAAACTGTTCTTATCAGTTAAATATCTGATACGACCTCTATATTAAACAGATTTTTAGAGCTGGGAGCTACGTCCGCTCCACGGATCGGCTTGGTATTGCAGTACTTCCAGGCTTGGTGCACCGTTTTCTGATGTAAAATGAAGGAGAAACATTTACTGACTGACTTACTTACTTACTTATCAAATTATGTCTGCATTCAACCCACCCTGCATTCAATTTTTTTTTTTTTTTTTTTATAACCCAGGTTTCTCTTCAGTCATGCATAAATCTTTCGCCTTGTACTAAAGATTTCCGTGAAGAGGAACATCTGAGTTTCATGTATTTTTGTGAGCTTTGCTCTTGTAAAGCTGTGTATGCTTCAACGTTAAATGGGATTTTTAGCGTTGTAAAGTAAACAATCACATTTCATATCATAGTTTACATCAAACGTGTTAAAAAAGTCAAAGAAAAGTGCCCCATTCTGAGCGCTGAGACTTGCAGAATCGCATTTTCAGCGCCAGAGAAGCACAATGCAGAGAGCACACTATGCCGAGGCAGGAAACAAGCCTGTTCGATGAAAAATGATGAAAGTTGACTTTGTTAAGTGAATTTTCATGGAATATCACTCTTTCCATGTTTTTTATGAATTTTTGCACTTTGATGAAAAAAATCATATTTCATATCAAAATGCATATTTTTATCATTTTCCCATGTTTCTTATGAATTTGAACATTTTAAAGTAAACAATGACATTTCATATCATAGTTGACCCCAGTCGTGTGAAAAAAGTCAAAGAAAAGTGCCCCATTCGCTGTAAACATGCGTTTGTCTGAAAAACCGCTTTCCCTTGCTCGTAGAGCGCTGAGACTTGCGGAATCGCATTTTCAGCGCCAGAGAAGCACAATGCAGAGAGCACACTGCACCGAGGCAGGAAACGAGCCTGTTCGATGAAAAATAATGAAAGTTGACTTTAAGTGAATTTTCATGGAAAATCACTGTTTCCATGTTACTTATGAATTTTTGCACTTTGATGAAAAAAATCATATTACATATGAAAATTCATATTTTTTATCACTTTCCCATGTTTCTTATGAATTTTAACATTTTAAAGTAAACAATCACATTTTATGTCATAGTTGACCCGACTCGTGTGAAAAAAGTCAAAGAAAAGTGCCCCATTCTGAGCGCTGAGACTTGCGGAATCGCATTTTCAGGGCCAGAGAAGCACAATGCGGAGAGCACACTGCACGGTGGCAGGAAACGAGTCTGTTCGATGAAAAATAATGAAAGTTGACTTTAAGTGAATTTTCATGGAATATCACTGTTCCATGTTTTAGTGAATTTTTGCACTTTGATGAAAAAAATCATATTACATATGAAAATTCATATTTTTTATCACTTTCCCATGTTTCTTATGAATTTGAACATTTTAAAGTAAACAATCACATTTCATATCATTGTTGACCCCAATCGTGTGAAAAAAGTCAAAAAAGTGCCCCATTCAGCTGTAAACATGCGTTTGTCTGAAAAACCGCTTTCCCTTGCTTGTAGAGCGCTGAGACTTGCGGAATCGTATTGTCAGCGCCACAGAAACACAATGCAGAGAGCACACTGCGCCGAGGCAGGAAACGAGCCAGGTCGATGAAAAATGATGTCTATGCTCCTTCTCGAACCCAGTCAAACACCAAAACCAGACCAGAGAACACTTGATCTTAGCCAAAAGGCCAAGAAGCAGTAAACTTTTATCTCTTCTGCTTAAAGGACAGCCTCAGGCCACACATATACCGGCATGCATAAAGTCACATAAGCAAATAACACCCAGCTCCAGGAAACAACCCATTTAACATTGAAACATACACAGCTTTAACAGAGCAAAGCACAGAAAACTACATCAAACTCATTGATATTTCTCTGCATGGAAATCTTTAACAAAAGGCAAAAGATTTATTTATTTATTTATTTTATTAGAACCGGTTCCACACAATAATAAACGATACATCAAATCCAGCAAAACAAAACCAGTCCGTCCCTCTTAAATCCCACCCACTTACCACACATCAATATAAAACCCAAAACAATCAGACCCACAGTCACATTTCTTGTCATAACACAAACCACCTTACACAAAAATTAAATTCACAAAGAAAATTATCACAAATATGTCAGGAGACCAAAACATTCAAATCCAACAGAATACAGAAATTTAAACGATCCCACCCCCATCACCTCACCGGTCTGGCCACCATGGGGACCCCAGTACCGTGGTTCCCGAAAAGCCTCCCCCCTCCAAAACTCCCAGTCCTACCCTCACAAAACCCTCCCCCCCTTGCTCCTCACCTTGCACCTTACGGAGCTTGGCCCTGAATAACCGGAATAGATGTGCCTGACTGACGCGTCGGGACAGGCTCCGAATGCCCTCGCACCTCGCGCCCCAAAGAATGCGCTTTGCCACCGAGACGGCCTGCCACAGAGGCCTTGCCATCCCCGGCCCCATGTGCCCCAATCCGCTGCCATACAGCACAAGATCGCGGCCTATCGCTGCCCCCTCTTCAGCGGGCAACCACTCCGACACGTGTCTCCAGAAGCGGGCCGCGATGGGACATGACCACAATGCATGGTCAATGGTCTCCTCGCCCCCGCACCCATTTGGACACAGGGGCGTCCGAGTTGAGCCGTGCCTATAGAGCCTCTACCTCACAGGGAGGCGCCCCAGCGCCCCCAACCAGTGCAGATCCTTGCTGGCCCCATCTAGCCACTTCGGCTGAATCCTCGCCCAATCTACACCCGGCATGCAGGGCAGTGCCTCGCTCATGTGTTCTGCGCAGCAATCCCTCCACTTCTTATACAGCCTACGGTGTTCCAGGACGAGACTGTCCACCAGGCACCACGGCTGGTCCCGGACGAACTCGACCGCCTTTTGGTAATGCCATGGGCGGTCGACCGACCACGGTGCCGTGCCTCTCCAGGGAATCACCGTTCGCAAAGTGAAACCCAGCCAAAACTTTGCAAACAGGGGCGATATATGTCCCTCCGACCCCCTGGTCAATCTCGCCGCAAAGGACATGAACAAGGCCATGGTCTTGAGGGGGGCACAAATCACACCTCTCCCCCCTTTCTCTCGATCCCTATACATTTGTACGCGGATGACCTGCTCTTTCCTCCCTCCCCAAATGAACGTAAACACAAGGCGCTCTAGGCGCCGTCCTGTCACAAAGGGGACAGGGAAGACATAGGCAAGATGGTTCAATCTTGCCAACAGGTCGGCATTGACCGCAAGCACCCTCCCCGAAAGAGAGAGATCCCTCCGGTTCCAGCTTTCAGCCCTCGCCTGTACATTCCTGAGGGCAATGTCCCAGTTCTTCTGGGCGCTGTCCTCCCTCCAGAAGACGATGCCCAGAATCCTGAGCCCATCCTGGCAAAGAGAGAAACCCCCCGGGACCTCAGCCCTTCCAGCCCACGTCCCAGCATAAAGTACGGAGGACTTCCCGCGGTTAACTCGGGCACCAGTAGCATCTGAGAACGCCTCGGTCACCCGCTCCACTGCACGGAAGTCTTCATCTCGGCCAAGGAACAGCGTAGTGTCGTCGGCATACGCCGACACCTTGGCCCTAACCCCGTTCGCGCCCGGGATATGAAGTCCCTGAAAATCCGGATCTCTTCTCAGCCTCTCCACCAGAGGCTCTAGGAACAGCACATAGAGCATCGGCGAGAGCGGGCACCCCTGCCTGACCCCCCCTTTCTGCTCGATCAACTCGGAAAGATGTCCATTAATGGTGACACGGCTCACTGCCCCGGTATAAAGCAGTCGCACCATGGCCGTGAAAACCGGACCAAAGCCCATTTGTTCCAGGAGCGCAAACAGAAACGCGTGCGACACACGATCGAAGGCCTTCTCCTGGTCCAAATTCAGCAAAGCCAACGGTACCTGGCGTTGCGGCGCCCATGCCAAAGCATCTCTGACCAGCACCAGGTTCATACCACACGTCCGTCCGGGCACCCCACAAGTCTGGTCAGGGTGCACCACCGTGGCCATCACCCTTCTGAGGCGTAGGGCCAGTAACTTGGCAATGATCTTATAATCTGCCGTCAGCAACGTGATCGGCCGCCAGTTTGCCAAGTCCGCCCTGTCACCCTTCTTGTGTAGGAGGGCGATATGCCCGACTCTTGCTGACTGTGGAAGGAGCCCAGCCCCAAACGCCTCCCTGTAAACGGCCACCAGATCTGGGCCCACGAGGGGCCAAAAGGTCCGGTACCACTCCACAGGGAGACCGTCCCCTCCAGGAGCCACGCCTGTTTTCAGAGAGAGCATAGCACTCTCCACCTCCTCTAGAGACACCTGCTCTTCCAACTCCACTACGCTTTCCCCAGGCAGTCTATCTGCCACAGAGTCCAGAAACCCGGCTGCCAGTTCACCGCTCGATCCCCTTCGTTGGAAGAGGTCACAGTAGAAGGCACTAGCGCAGCCCAACATGTCCTCGGGCACAGTCAGTACCCGGGTACCATCACTCAAACCCTCTATATAAGACCCTCGCTGCCGGCTTCTGACACTATTAAAAAAGAAGCGTGTAGGGCGCTCATCCAACTCAAGTGCCTGCCTACCCGCCTGAACAAAGTAGTTGTGGGCCTCCGCCTCAAAGTGAGCTCGTAGGGCTTCACTGGCATCCCTGAGCCGCCCACAATCTCCATCTTTCCAAGCCGAAACAAGGACTCTTGACCACTGCCTGGCTCTTTCCACTCTCCTTCTTGCCATCTCCTGGCCCCACCAGCAGACCAGGGTGGCAACTCTCTTTTTCAGGTCCTCCCACCACTCACGCTGTGTGTCGTACAGCACCCGCAACCCTCGCCAACCTGTGTATAGATGGCGAAAAATCTCAACAAAGGCAGGGTCCTGCAAGATGGAACAGTTCAATCTCCAACAACCTCGTCCCCTTTGACAACCCTCAACTTCGATGCTGCCGAGCACCATGCAGTGGTCGGAGGCCCAAAAGGGCCTCAGAAAGCATTTCGGCACCTTCACCCTCTCCGGCACAAACAGGAGGTCGAGCCTAGATGTATCACCCCGCGAGTTCCTCCATGTCCAGCCCGGGGAATGTGGATCGACCACCCTATAAACGTCAACCAGGCCTGCTCCTGACATCGTATGGGCCAGCTCCACAACCCCCCCCCCCCGACTCTACATCCACATTAAAATCCCCCCAACCAACCATACTCTATTTGTGCAGAAAAGAGGCTCCAGCAGGCGGAAGAACCCCCGCCGTTGCCCTCCCCTACACGGTGCGTACACCCCTATAGCCCTGTACTTAATCCCCCTCCACTTCCCATCTACACAGACAATCCTCCCTGGCACTACCGAAACTACATTTTCCACCTCCCACTCAAAAGATTTGAACAGCACCCCCACTCCATCTCCCCTCCCCTCACCTACACCCCAAACGGCTGGACCGAGATCCCACCCTTTCGTGAACTCAACCACCTCCCACTCCAAGCTTAAATGGACTTCCTGCAAAAATAACAGATCAAAAGAAACCGAACGCAAACTCAAAAACACGGCCGTCCTTTTGAGAGGCTGCTTGATGCCCCGCACATTAAGTGATGCTATTCTAATCATCAAAAAAAAAATTTAAAAGAATCCGAACCAGTCAACACAATCTCAAGGCACTTTCCCCAAAACCAAGCCTTTCCCAGAAAAACTTCCCTCCACCCACCCTCACCAGCCAAGCCTTCACTCCCCTCCCTCCCTCCCCCCCTCCCCAC
Source organism: Hemibagrus wyckioides (assembly GCF_019097595.1). Lineage (NCBI taxonomy): Eukaryota > Metazoa > Chordata > Actinopteri > Siluriformes > Bagridae > Hemibagrus > Hemibagrus wyckioides. Next base: position 11,441,575 of record NC_080727.1, read on the forward strand.
CACCCCAAAATCCACAATCCTTCTCACACCCCAACTGTTGCTCATTCCATTTTCCACTACCCATCTTATTCAATGGTATTACTATCCCCCTCCACCCCTGCCAGCCCCTGTTCTGACCCGTCTTGCCACAACTTGTGTCCACCCCTCCTCCTCCCTTGTCCCTCCATCCCACTGTAAACAATCCTCCCCCAATGTGTGTACAGCCCGCGCTCCCTCCACCTCAATCTCCCTTGTACCTATAATGTCCCCTACAGTCAGGAGGTCAAACTCCCGTCCTCTCTCCAGACGTGACCTCTTTATTCTTCTCTCCTCCGTCGCCCCCTCCGCCTCTGTGGTAACTCCAGTCCCGGAGAGTCTGCCGCCCTCCCCCATATCCTGTTCTGGATCTGATCCCACATCCTCCATGCCGTCCGAGAACTCCATTGAGGCCCAGTCTGGTTGCACCAGGGTCGAGGCCTCCGCTACTCCTTCTGTCGCCTCCGCCCAACTTCCAAACAGCGCGGCATCCAGCCCCAGACTGGGCCTCGAAGCCTGTTCTTCCCCCGACGGTACTCCCACGGCTGGGGTTACCTGGCCGGCTGTCAGCGACTCTCCCGGGGTCAGGTCTGAAGAACCCCCTTCTGCCTGCGTCAGCTGAACCTCCTTGTTAGATGGCCCTGCTACCTCCTCGCTCACTGGCCCGCTTGATGCCGCAGGCTCTGCTGCCCCTTCGGTGAACACCGCTTCCTCCTGCTCCCCCTTTTCCCGGGCACTTAAGGACAGGAATTCCTCAGCAAAAAGACTGGCATAAGTCCCCTTTCTCGATGGGCACTGGCGATACAGGTGCTCCTCGCTGCCACACAGACTGCAGGCCTTTGGCGCACCACACTCGGCCGTGAGGTGGTCCTCCGAGCCACAGATGCAGCACCTCCATCCAGAGCAGACCTCCTTTGCATGGCCAAGGGCCCCACACTTCCAGCAGTACGACGGCTGGCCAGGATAGTGGAGGAAACCCCGGTTGGGACCGATGGAAAAATTCCCCGGAGGGTGGACCAGGCCACCCGGAGCAGCCGGGTCCATCTTCAACCTGACGAGGAACCTGCGCTTCCCGTTCCAGACGCCGAAACGCCCTCGCAGCTTCTCCCCTGCTGAGACAGAAGAGCAGTACCGTGCCAAGAAAGCTCTGATGACCTCGTCCGCCACGAAGGGGTTATAAACATGCACAGTGATGGGGACCTCATCCATGGCGAACAACGGGACCAGCCGAAGACCACGAAGCACCTCCTCCTCCCTGAGCCGCGAGCACCGGTCAAAAAAGGTAAAGCAGTCAGTGAAGGCAGCAAAAGTGATGTCCAGGAACCCAGAAGAACAAAAATCCTGCAGGCAAAGGACCTTGGAGGGAGCCAATCCGCTAAAGTCCCTGAGCAGCCGGAGCAAAATCCAATCCCAGCAAAACCGCTTCTTCACGTCCTCCGCAGCATCTCTGCAGACCTCCACCCGAACAGAATGACGAAGCCGCACCACTCGAGCCGGCTGATGTTCAGCTCCTCTCTCCATGGCTACACTTGATCTTAGCCAAAAGGCCAAGAAGCAGTAAACTTTTATCTCTTCTGCTTAAAGGACAGCCTCAGGCCACACATATACCGGCATGCATAAAGTCACATAAGCAAATAACACCCAGCTCCAGGAAACAACCCATTTAACATCAAAACATACACAGCTTTAACAGAGCGAAGCACAGAAAACTACATCAAACTCATTGATATTTCTCTGCACGGAAATCTTTAACAAAAGGCAAAAGATTTACGCGTGACTTAAGAGAAACCAGAGCTATTTAAAAAAAAATAAGCCGTGCAGCACCAGGAAACCCTTGTCGGGGAAACACAATGCTCGATGAGGGTAAGGCCGGCCCCTATTTATTTTTTTCTGTTTTTTTTTTTTTATATCTTTTCCGTCACACTCGCCCGGATGTGGGCGAGTGTGATCTTGTGGACTTTGATCTCAAAGTCAGACTAAGAAGTGCAATGTGAATACAGTCACACCTTAAAGCCAGACCAGAGAACACTTGATCTTAGCCAAAAGGCCGAGAAGCAATTAACTTTTATCTCTTCTGCTTAAAGGACAGCCTCAGGCCACACCTATACAGGCACGCATAAAGTCACACAACCAAATAAGACTCAACTCCTAGAAACTACCCATTTAATATTGAAGCATACACAGCTTTGTCAGAGCAAAGTTCATGAAAATACATCAAGCTCATTGATGTTCCTCTCCACGGAAATCTTTCATAAAGGGTGAAATATTTATGCGTTACTTAAAAGAAACCAGAGCTATGAAGAAAAAAAGGTAAGCAGCACCAGGAAACCCTTGTCGGAGAAACACAATGCTCGATGAAGGTAAGGCCGGCCCCTTGGGTTGGTTGAGTGGAGAAATGGTGGGGAAAGGTTGACGAACAACATCTGACAGTGGTGAGCAGAACGAGGCAAAGATAGGCTCGGGAACAGGGCGGGTTGAATGCAGACATAATTTGTTTAGTAAGTAAGTAAGTAAGTCAGTAATTGATTTTCCGTCATTTTACATCAGAAAATGGTGCACCAAGCCTGGAAGTACTACAATACCAGGCCGATCCGCGGAGCGGACGTAGCAAACCCTTTTTCCGTCTCCCAGCTCTAAAAATCTGTTTAATATAGAGGACATATGAGATATTAAACTGATAATAACAGATTTTTTTTCCAATCCGAATCCTACGCATATCCATAACTAACCATTCACCTTCTCAAGGCCAGACAAAGGCCAAAAAGCCAGACCAGTGAACACAATAGATCCTAGCTAAAAAGCCTGAGAAGCAATCCTACACAAACCCCATTCCATCTATTCTCCTTCTCAAACCCAGTCAAAGCCCAAAACCAGACCAGAGAACACTTGATCTTAGCCAAAAGGCCAAGAAGCAATAAACATTTATCTCCTCTGCTTAATGGACAGCCTCAGGCCACACCTATACAGGCATGCATAATGTCACATAAGCAAATAAGCTTATAACCCAACTTCTGGAAACTACCCATTTAACATTGAAACATACACAGCTTTGCCAGAGTAAAGTTCATAAAAATACATCAAACTCATTGATGCACAGAACTCTTTAGTAAACCGCAAAAGATTTAAGCATGACTTAATAGAAACCAGAGCTTTAAAGAAAAAAGGTGAGCAGCACCAGGAAACCCTTGTCGGAGAAACACAATGCTCAGTGATGGTAAGGCCGGCCCCTTTTTTTATTTCTTTCTTTTTTTTTATATCCTTTCCGTCACACTCCCCTTCTCAAAGGCAGACTAAGAAGTGCAATGTGAATACAGTCACAGCCCAAAGCCAGACCAGAGAACACTTGATCTTAGCCAAAAGGCCGAGAACCAATAAACTTTTATCTCTTCTGCTGAACGGACAGCCTCAGGCCAAACCTATACAGGCATGCATAAAGTCACGTAATGAAATAAGACCCAAGTACTGGAAACTACCCATTTAACATTGAAGCATACATAGCTTTGCCAGAGCAAAGCTCACCAAAATACATCAAACTAATTGATTTTGTGTAGGATCATTTCTCAGGCTTTTTAGCTAGGATCTATTGTGTTCACTGGTCTGGCTTCTTGGCCTTGGTCTGGGTTCACGTTACAATCTTTAGTCTGGCCTTGAGAAGGCAAATGGTTAGGTATGGATATGTGAAGGATTTGGATTGAAAAAATAAATAGGTTCTTATCAGTTTAATATCTGATACGTTCTCTATATTAATCAGATTTTTAGAGCTGGGACCCGGAAAAGGGGCTTGCTACATTCGCTCTACGGATTGGCCTGGTATTGCAGTACTTCCAGGCTTGGTGCACCATTTTCTGATGTAAAATGAAAGAGAAAAAATTACTGACTTACTTACTTACTAAACAAATTATGTCTGCATTCAACCCGCCCTGGTATCTTTGCCTTGTTCTGCTCACCACTGTCAGTTGTTGCTCGTCAACCTTTCCCCCACCCTTTTTCCACTCAACCAAACAAAGGGGCCGGCCTTCCCCTCATCGAGCATTGTATTTCTCTGACAAGGGTTTCCAGGTGCTGCGCCGATTTTTTCGTTTTTCTTTATGGTTCTGTTTTCTCTTCAGTCACTCATGAATCGTTTGCCTTTTCAACGCATTTCCGATCAGTCCCCAAAAAATGACGATCCTTCTCCCCATCGCTACCTACCCCCCACCAACACCCATATACCCTTATAATAGCAATTGGAACTAAAAAAAAAAACAGACATTCTATGAAGGAAAACAAAGACATCACACATACCCAATCGCAAAAACACACACACACAACAAAAAGACAAATTCCAAATACAAATAAATAGTAAACAGACAACAAGAGGCTGAGGGAGTACAAGCCGAAGGAAAGAAAAAATCTTTTGCCTTTTACTAAAGATTTCCGTGGAGAGGAACATCAATGACTGATGTATTGTGAGTTTTGCTCTGACAAGGCTGTGTATGCTTCAATGATAAATGGGTAATTTCCAGGAGTTGGGTCTAGATGGAATGGGGCTTGTGTAGGATCGCTTCTCAGCCTATTTCGCTAGGATCTATTGTGTTCACAGGTCTGTCTTATTGGCCGTGGTCTGCGTTCACGTTACAATACTTGGTCTGTACATGTATTTAATGTAATTAGTCCCATTTCATATCATTGTTGATCCCAAACATGTGAACAAAGTCAAAGAAAATTTCCCCATTCAGCTGCACACATTCGTTTGTCTGAAAAACCGCTTTCCCTTGCTCGGAGAGCGCTGAGACTTGAGGAATCGCATTTTCAGCGCCAGAGAAGCACAATGCAGAGAGAACCCTACGCCGAGGAAGGAAACGAACCAGTTCGATGGAAAATGTTGAAAGTTGACTTTGTTATGTGAATTTTCATGGAATATCACTTTTCCCATGTTTCTTATGAATTTTTGCACGTTGATGAAAAAAATCATATTTCATATCAAAATCCATATTTTTTATGACTTTCCAATGTTTCTTATGAATTTTTGCATTTTAAAGTAAACAATCACTTTTCATATCATAGTCGACCCCAAACGTGAAAAAAGTCAAAGAAAACTGCCCCATTCAGCTGCACACATTCGTTTGTCTGAATATCACTGAATATTGTCTGAAAGTTGACTTTATTAAGTGAATTTTCATGAAATATCACTTTTCCCATGTTTCTTATGAATTTTTGAACTTTGATGAAAAAAATCATATTTCATATCAAAATCCATATTTTTTATGACTTTCCAATGTTTCTTATGAATTTTTGCATTTAAAGGTAAACAATGACTTTTCATATCATAGTCGACCCCAAACATGTAAAAAAAGTCAAAGAAAACTGCCCCATTCAGCTGCACACATTCGTTTGTCTGAAAAACCGCTTTCCCTTGCTCGTAGAGCGCTGAGACTTGCGGAATCGCATTTTCAGCGCCAGAGAAGCACAATGAAGACAGCAGTCTGCGCCGAGACAGGAAACGAGCCAGTTCAATAAAAAATGTTGAAAGTTGACTTTGTTAAGTGAATTTTCATGAAATATCACTTTTCCCATGTTTCTTATGAATTTTAGAAGTTTGAAAAAAAAAATCATATTTCATATCAAAATCCATATTTTTTATGACTTTAACTTGTTCATAATGAATTTTTGCATTTTAAAGTCAACAATCACATTTCATATCATAGTCGACCACAAACATGTGAAAAAAGTCAAAGAAAACTGCCCCATTCAGCTGCACACATTCGTTTGTCTGAAAAACCGCTTTCCCTTGCTCGTAGAGCGCTGAGACTTGCGGAATCGCATTTTCAGCGCCAGAGAAGCACAATGCAGAGAGCACACTTCGCCGAGGCAGGAAACGAGCCAGTTCGATGAAAAATGTTGAAAGTTGACTTTGTTAAGTGAATTTTCATGAAATATCACTTTTCCAATGTTTCTTAAGAATTTTTGAACTTTGAAAAAAAAAATCATATTTCATATCAAAATCCATATTTTTTATGACTTTAACTTGTTTATAATGAATTTTTGCATTTTAAAGTCAACAATCACTTTTCATATCATAGTCGACCCCAAACATGTGAAAAAAGTCAAAGAAAACTGCCCCATTCAGCTGCACACATTCGTTTGTCTGAAAAACCGCTTTCCCTTGCTCGTAGAGCGCTGAGACTTGCGGAATCGCATTTTCAGCGCCAGAGAAGCACAATGCAGAGAGCACACTTCGCCGAGGCAGGAAACGAGCCAGTTCGATGAAAAATGTTGAAAGTTGACTTTGTTATGTGAATTTCCATGGAATATAACTTTTCCCATGTATCTTGTTAATTTTTGCACTTTCATGAAAAAAATCATATTTCATATCAAAATCCATATATTTTATGACTTTCCCTTGTTCATAATGAATTTTTGCATTTTAAAGTAAACAATCACTTTTCATATCATAGTCGACCCCAAACATGTGAAAAAAGTCAAAGAAAACTGCCCCATTCAGCTGCACACATTCGTTTGTCTGAAAAACCGCTTTCCCTAGCTCGTAGAGCGCTGAGACTTGCGGAATCGCATTTTCAGCGCCAGAGAAGCAAAATGCAGAGAGCACACTCCGCCGAGGCAGGTAAACGAGTCAGTTCGATGAAAAATGTTGAACGTTGACTTTGTTATGTGAATTTTCATGAAATATCACTTTTCCCATGTTTCTTATGAATTTTTGAACTTTGAAAAAAAAAAATCATATTTCATATCATAATCCATATTTTTTATGACTTTAACTTGTTTATAATGAATTTTTGCATTTTAAAGTCAACAATCACTTTTCATATCATAGTCGACCCCAAACATGTGAAAAAAGTCAAAGAAAACTGCCCCATTCAGCTGCACACATTCGTTTGTCTGAAAAACCGCTTTCCCTTGCTCGTAGAGCGCTGAGACTTGCGGAATCGCATTTTCAGCGCCAGAGAAGCACAATGAAGACAGCAGTCTGCGCCGAGACAGGAAACGAGCCAGTTCAATAAAAAATGTTGAAAGTTGACTTTGTTATGTGAATTTTCATGAATTATCACTCTTCCCATGTTTCTTATGAATTTTTGCACTTTGATGAAAAAAAATCATATTTCATATCAAAATCCATATTTTTTATGACTTGCCAACGTTTCTTATGAGTTTTTGCATTTTAAAGTACACAATGACTTTTCATATCATAGTCGACCCCAAACATGTGAAATAAGTCAAAGAAAACTGCCCCATTCAGCTGCACACATTCGTTTGTCTGAAAAACCGCTTTCCCTTGCTCGTAGAGCGCTGAGACTTGCGGAATCGCATTTTCAGCGCCCGAGAAGCACAATGCAGAGAGCACACTTCGCCGAGGCAGGAAACGAGCCAGTTCGATGAAAAATGTTGAAAGTTGACTTTGTTAAGTGAATTTTCATGAAATATCACTTTTCCCATGTGTCTTATGAATTTTTGAACTTTGAAAAAAAAAATCATATTTCATATCAAAATCCATATTTTTTATAACTTGCCAATGTTTCTCATGAATTTTTGCATTTTAAAGTAAACAATCACTTTTCATATCATTGTCGACCCCAAACATTTGAAAATAGTCAAAGAAAACTGCCCCATTCAGCTGCACACATTCGTTTGTCAGAAAAACCGCTTTCCCTTGCTCGTAGAGCGCTGAGACTTGCGGAATCGCATTTTCAGCGCCAGAGAAGCACAATGCAGAGAGCACACTTCGCCGAGACAGGAAACGAGCGAGTTCGATGAAAAATGTTGAAAGTTGACTTTATTAAGTGAATTTTCATGAAATATCACTTTTCCCATGTTTCTTATGAATTTTTGAACTTTGAAAAAAAAAATCATATTTCATATCAAAATCCATATTTTTTATGACTTTAACTTGTTTATAATGAATTTTTGCATTTTAAAGTCAACAATCACTTTTCATATCATAGTCGACCCCAAACATGTGAAAAAAGTCAAAGAAAACTGCCCCATTCAGCTGCACACATTCGTTTGTCTGAAAAACCGCTTTCCCTTGCTCGTAGAGCGCTGAGACTTGCGGAATCGCATTTTCAGCGCCAGAGAAGCACAATGCAGAGAGCACACTTCGCCGAGGCAGGAAACGAGCCAGTTCGATGAAAAATGTTGAAAGTTGACTTTGTTAGGTGAATTTTCATGAAATATCACTTTTCCCATGTTTCTTATGAATTTTAGAAGTTTGAAAAAAAAAATCATATTTCATATCAAAATCCATATTTTTTATGACTTTCCAATGTTTCTTATGAATTTTTGCATTTAAAGGTAAACAATGACTTTTCATATCATAGTCGACCCCAAACATGTAAAAAAAGTCAAAGAAAACTGCCCCATTCAGCTGCACACATTCGTTTGTCTGAAAAACCGCTTTCCCTTGCTCGTAGAGCGCTGAGACTTGCGGAATCGCATTTTCAGCGCCAGAGAAGCACAATGCAGAGAGCACACTTCGCCGAGGCAGGAAACGAGTCAGTTCGATGAAAAATGTTGAAAGTTGACTTTGTTATGTGAATTTTCATGAAATATCACTTTTCCCATGTTTCTTATGAATTTTTGAACTTTGATGAAAAAAATCATATTTCATATCAAAATCCATATTTTTTATGACTTTCCAATGTTTCTTATGAATTTTTGCATTTAAAGGTAAACAATGACTTTTCATATCATAGTCGACCCCAAACTTGTGAAATAAGTCAAAGATAACTGCCCCATTCAGCTGCACACATTCGTTTGTCTGAAAAACCGCTTTCCCTTGAACTTTAACTTGTTCATAATGAATTTTTGCATTTTAAAGTCAACAATCACATTTCATATCATAGTCGACCACAAACATGTGAAAAAAGTCAAAGAAAACTGCCCCATTCAGCTGCACACATTCGTTTGTCTGAAAAACCGCTTTCCCTTGCTCGTAGAGCGCTGAGACTTGCGGAATCGCATTTTCAGCGCCAGAGAAGCACAATGCAGAGAGCACACTTCGCCGAGGCAGGAAACGAGCCAGTTCGATGAAAAATGTTGAAAGTTGACTTTGTTAAGTGAATTTTCATGAAATATCACTTTTCCCATGTTTCTTATGAATTTTAGAAGTTTGAAAAAAAAAATCATATTTCATATCAAAATCCATATTTTTTATGACTTTCCAATGTTTCTTATGAATTTTTGCATTTAAAGGTAAACAATGACTTTTCATATCATAGTCGACCCCAAACATGTAAAAAAAGTCAAAGAAAACTGCCCCATTCAGCTGCACACATTCGTTTGTCTGAAAAACCGCTTTCCCTTGCTCGTAGAGCGCTGAGACTTGCGGAATCGCATTTTCAGCGCCAGAGAAGCACAATGCAGAGAGCACACTTCGCCGAGGCAGGAAACGAGCCAGTTCGATGAAAAATGTTGAAAGTTGACTTTGTTAAGTGAATTTTCATGAATTATCACTTTTCCCATGTTTCTTATGAATTTTTGCACTTTGATGAAAAAAATCATATTTCATTTCAAAATCCATATTTTTTATGACTTTCCAATGTTTCTTATAAATTTTTGCATTTTAAAGTAAACAAACACTTTTCATATCATAGTCGACCCCAATCGAGAAAATAGTCAAAGAAAACTGCCCCATTAAGCTGAACACATTCGTTTGTCTGAAAAACCGCTTTCCCTTGCTCGTAGAGCGCTGAGACTTGCGGAATCGCATTTTCAGCGCCAGAGAAGCACAATGAAGACAGCAGTCTGCGCCGAGACAGGAAACGAGCCAGTTCAATAAAAAATGTTGAAAGTTGACTTTGTTATGTGAATTTTCATGAATTATCACTTTTCCCATGTTTCTTATGAATTTTTGCACTTTGATGAAAAAAATCATATTTCATATCAAAATCCATATTTTTTATGACTTGCCAATGTTTCTTATGAATTTTTGCATTTTAAAGTAAACAATCACTTTTCATATCATAGTCGACCCCAAACATGTGAAAATAGTCAAAGAAAACTGCCCCATTCAGCTGCACACATTCGTTTGTCAGAAAAACCGCTTTCCCTTGCTCGTAGAGCGCTGAGACTTGCGGAATCGCATTTTCAGCGCCAGAGAAGCACAATGCAGAGAGCACACTTCGCCGAGGCAGGAAACGAGCCAGTTCGATGAAAAATGTTGAAAGTTGACTTTGTTAAGTGAATTTTCATGAAATATCACTTTTCCCATGTTTCTTATGAATTTTTGAACTTTGAAAAAAAATATCATATTTCATATCAAAATCCATATTTTTTATGACTTTAACTTGTTTATAATGAATTTTTGCATTTTAAAGTCAAGAATCACTTTTCATATCATAGTCGACCCCAAACATGTGAAAAAAGTCAAAGAAAACTTCCCCATTCAGCTGCACACATTCGTTTGTCTGAAAAACCGCTTTCCCTTACTCGTAGAGCGCTGAGACTTGCGGAATCGCATTTTCAGCGCCAGAGAAGCACAATGAAGACAGCAGTCTGCGCCGAGACAGGAAACGAGCCAGTTCAATAAAAAATGTTGAAAGTTGACTTTGTTATGTGAATTTTCATGAATTATCACTCTTCCCATGTTTCTTATGAATTTTTGCACTTTGATGAAAAAAATCATATTTCATATCAAAATCCATATTTTTTATGACTTGCCAATGTTTCTTATGAATTTTTGCATTTTAAAGTAAACAATCACTTTTCATATCATAGTCGACCCCAAACATGTGAAAATAGTCAAAGAAAACTGCCCCATTCAGCTGCACACATTCGTTTGTCTGAAAAACCGCTTTCCCTTGCTCGTAGAGCGCTGAGACTTGCGGAATCGCATTTTCAGCGCCAGAGAAGCACAATGCAGAGAGCACACTTCGCCGAGGCAGGAAACGAGCCAGTTCGATGAAAAATGTTGAAAGTTGACTTTGTTAAGTGAATTTTCATGAAATATCACTTTTCCCATGTTTCTTATGAATTTTTGAACTTTGAAAAAAAAAATCATATTTCATATCAAAATCCATATTTTTTATGACTTTAACTTGTTTATAATGAATTTTTGCATTTTAAAGTCAAGAATCACTTTTCATATCATAGTCGACCCCAAACATGTGAAAAAAGTCAAAGAAAACTGCCCCATTCAGCTGCACACATTCGTTTGTCTGAAAAACCGCTTTCCCTTGCTCGTAGAGCGCTGAGACTTGCGGAATCGCATTTTCAGCGCCAGAGAAGCACAATGAAGACAGCAGTCTGCGCCGAGACAGGAAACGAGCCAGTTCAATAAAAAATGTTGAAAGTTGACTTTGTTATGTGAATTTTCATGAATTATCACTCTTCCCATGTTTCTTATGAATTTTTGCACTTTGATGAAAAAAAATCATATTTCATATCAAAATCCATATTTTTTATGACTTGCCAACGTTTCTTATGAGTTTTTGCATTTTAAAGTACACAATGACTTTTCATATCATAGTCGACCCCAAACATGTGAAATAAGTCAAAGAAAACTGCCCCATTCAGCTGCACACATTCGTTTGTCTGAAAAACCGCTTTCCCTTGCTCGTAGAGCGCTGAGACTTGCGGAATCGCATTTTCAGCGCCAGAGAAGCACAATGCAGAGAGCACACTGCGCCGAGACAGGAAACGAGCCAGTTCGATGAAAAATGTTGAAAGTTGACTTTGTTAAGTGAATTTTCATGAAATATCACTTTTCCCATGTTTCTTATGAATTTTTGAACTTTGAAAAAAAAAATCATATTTCATATCAAAATCCATATTTTTTATAACTTTAACTTGTTTATAATGAATTTTTGCATTTTAAAGTCAACAATCACTTTTCATATCATAGTCGACCCCAAACATGTGAAAAAAGTCAAAGAAAACTGCCCCATTCAGCTGCACACATTCGTTTGTCTGAAAAACCGCTTTCCCTTGCTCGTAGAGCGCTGAGACTTGCGGAATCGCATTTTCAGCGCCAGAGAAGCACAATGCAGAGAGCACACTGCGCCGAGACAGGAAACGAGCCAGTTCGATGAAAAATGTTGAAAGTTGACTTTGTTAAGTGAATTTTCATGAAATATCACTTTTCCCATGTTTCTTATGAATTTTTGCACTTTGATGAAAAAAAATCATATTTCATATCAAAATCCATATTTTTTATGACTTGCCAAAGTTTCTTATGAGTTTTTGCATTTTAAAGTACACAATGACTTTTCATATCATAGTCGACCCCAAACATGTGAAAAAAGTCAAAGAAAACTGCCCCATTCAGCTGCACACATTCGTTTGTCTGAAAAACCGCTTTCCCTTGCTCGTAGAGCGCTGAGACTTGCGGAATCGCATTTTCAGCGCCAGAGAAGCACAATGCAGAGAGCACACTTCGCCGAGGCAGGAAACGAGCCAGTTCGATGAAAAATGTTGAAAGTTGACTTTGTTAAGTGAATTTTCATGAAATATCACTTTTCCCATGTTTCTTATGAATTTCTGAACTTTGATGAAAAAAATCATATTTCATATCACTATCCATATTTTTTATGACTTTCCAATGTTTCTTATGAATTTTTGCATTTAAAGGTAAACAATGACTTTTCATATCATAGTCGACCCCAAACATGTAAAAAAAGTCAAAGAAAACTGCCCCATTCAGCTGCACACATTCGTTTGTCTGAAAAACCGCTTTCCCTTGCTCGTAGAGAGCTGAGACTTGCGGAATCGCATTTTCAGCGCCAGAGAAGCACAATGCAGAGAGCACACTGCGCCGAGACAGGAAACGAGCCAGTTCGATGAAAAATGTTGAAAGTTGACTTTGTTAAGTGAATTTTCATGAAATATCACTTTTCCCATGTTTCTTATGAATTTTTGAACTTTGAAAAAAAAAATCATATTTCATATCAAAATCCATATTTTTTATGACTTTAACTTGTTTATAATGAATTTTTGCATTTTAAAGTCAACAATCACTTTTCATATCATAGTCGACCCCAAACATAAGAAAAAAGTCAAAGAAAACTGCCCCATTCAGCTGCACACATTCGTTTGTCTGAAAAACCGCTTTCCCTTGCTCGTAGAGCGCTGAGACTTGCGGAATCGCATTTTCAGCGCCAGAGAAGCACAATGCAGAGAGCACACTTCGCCGAGGCAGGAAACGAGCCAGTTCGATGAAAAATGTTGAAAGTTGACTTTGTTAAGTGAATTTTCATGAAATATCACTTTTCCCATGTTTCTTATGAATTTCTGAACTTTGATGAAAAAAATCATATTTCATATCACTATCCATATTTTTTATGACTTTCCAATGTTTCTTATGAATTTTTGCATTTAAAGGTAAACAATGACTTTTCATATCATAGTCGACCCCAAACATGTAAAAAAAGTCAAAGAAAACTGCCCCATTCAGCTGCACACATTCGTTTGTCTGAAAAACCGCTTTCCCTTGCTCGTAGAGAGCTGAGACTTGCGGAATCGCATTTTCAGCGCCAGAGAAGCACAATGCAGAGAGCACACTGCGCCGAGACAGGAAACGAGCCAGTTCGATGAAAAATGTTGAAAGTTGACTTTGTTAAGTGAATTTTCATGAAATATCACTTTTCCCATGTTTCTTATGAATTTTTGAACTTTGAAAAAAAAAATCATATTTCATATCAAAATCCATATTTTTTATGACTTTCCAATGTTTCTTATGAATTTTTGCATTTTAAAGTAAACAATGACTTTTCATATTATAGTCGACCCCAAACATGTGAAAAAAGTCAAAGAAAACTGCCCCATTCAGCTGCACACATTCGTTTGTCTGAAAAACCGCTTTCCCTTGCTCGTAGAGCGCTGAGACTTGCGGAATCGCATTTTCAGCGCCAGAGAAGCACAATGCAGAGAGCACACTTCGCCGAGGCAGGAAACGAGCCAGTTCGATGAAAAATGTTGAAAGTTGACTTTGTTAAGTGAATTTTCATGAAATATCACTTTTCCCATGTTTCTTATGAATTTTTGAACTTTGAAAAAAAATATCATATTTCATATCAAAATCCATATTTTTTATGACTTTAACTTGTTTATAATGAATTTTTGCATTTTAAAGTCAAGAATCACTTTTCATATCATAGTCGACCCCAAACATGTGAAAAAAGTCAAAGAAAACTTCCCCATTCAGCTGCACACATTCGTTTGTCTGAAAAACCGCTTTCCCTTACTCGTAGAGCGCTGAGACTTGCGGAATCGCATTTTCAGCGCCAGAGAAGCACAATGAAGACAGCAGTCTGCGCCGAGACAGGAAACGAGCCAGTTCAATAAAAAATGTTGAAAGTTGACTTTGTTATGTGAATTTTCATGAATTATCACTCTTCCCATGTTTCTTATGAATTTTTGCACTTTGATGAAAAAAAATCATATTTCATATCAAAATCCATATTTTTTATGACTTGCCAACGTTTCTTATGAGTTTTTGCATTTTAAAGTACACAATGACTTTTCATATCATAGTCGACCCCAAACATGTGAAATAAGTCAAAGAAAACTGCCCCATTCAGCTGCACACATTCGTTTGTCTGAAAAACCGCTTTCCCTTGCTCGTAGAGCGCTGAGACTTGCGGAATCGCATTTTCAGCGCCCGAGAAGCACAATGCAGAGAGCACACTTCGCCGAGGCAGGAAACGAGCCAGTTCGATGAAAAATGTTGAAAGTTGACTTTGTTAAGTGAATTTTCATGAAATATCACTTTTCCCATGTGTCTTATGAATTTTTGAACTTTGAAAAAAAAAATCATATTTCATATCAAAATCCATATTTTTTATAACTTGCCAATGTTTCTCATGAATTTTTGCATTTTAAAGTAAACAATCACTTTTCATATCATTGTCGACCCCAAACATTTGAAAATAGTCAAAGAAAACTGCCCCATTCAGCTGCACACATTCGTTTGTCAGAAAAACCGCTTTCCCTTGCTCGTAGAGCGCTGAGACTTGCGGAATCGCATTTTCAGCGCCAGAGAAGCACAATGCAGAGAGCACACTTCGCCGAGGCAGGAAACGAGCGAGTTCGATGAAAAATGTTGAAAGTTGACTTTGTTATGTGAATTTCCATGGAATATAACTTTTCCCATGTATCTTGTGAATTTTTGCACTTTGATGAAAAAAATCATAGTTCATATCAAAATCCATATTTTTTATGACTTTAACTTGTTCATAATGAATTTTTGCATTTTAAAGTCAACAATCACATTTCATATCATAGTCGACCACAAACATGTGAAAAAAGTCAAAGAAAACTGCCCCATTCAGCTGCACACATTCGTTTGTCTGAAAAACCGCTTTCCCTTGCTCGTAGAGCGCTGAGACTTGCGGAATCGCATTTTCAGCGCCAGAGAAGCACAATGCAGAGAGCACACTTCGCCGAGGCAGGAAACGAGCCAGTTCGATGAAAAATGTTGAAAGTTGACTTTGTTAGGTGAATTTTCATGAAATATCACTTTTCCCATGTTTCTTATGAATTTTAGAAGTTTGAAAAAAAAAATCATATTTCATATCAAAATCCATATTTTTTATGACTTTCCAATGTTTCTTATGAATTTTTGCATTTAAAGGTAAACAATGACTTTTCATATCATAGTCGACCCCAAACATGTAAAAAAAGTCAAAGAAAACTGCCCCATTCAGCTGCACACATTCGTTTGTCTGAAAAACCGCTTTCCCTTGCTCGTAGAGCGCTGAGACTTGCGGAATCGCATTTTCAGCGCCAGAGAAGCACAATGCAGAGAGCACACTTCGCCGAGGCAGGAAACGAGTCAGTTCGATGAAAAATGTTGAAAGTTGACTTTGTTATGTGAATTTTCATGAAATATCACTTTTCCCATGTTTCTTATGAATTTTTGAACTTTGATGAAAAAAATCATATTTCATATCAAAATCCATATTTTTTATGACTTTCCAATGTTTCTTATGAATTTTTGCATTTTAAAGTCAACAATCACATTTCATATCATAGTCGACCACAAACATGTGAAAAAAGTCAAAGAAAACTGCCCCATTCAGCTGCACACATTCGTTTGTCTGAAAAACCGCTTTCCCTTGCTCGTAGAGCGCTGAGACTTGCGGAATCGCATTTTCAGCGCCAGAGAAGCACAATGCAGAGAGCACACTTCGCCGAGGCAGGAAACGAGCCAGTTCGATGAAAAATGTTGAAAGTTGACTTTGTTAAGTGAATTTTCATGAAATATCACTTTTCCCATGTTTCTTATGAATTTTAGAAGTTTGAAAAAAAAAATCATATTTCATATCAAAATCCATATTTTTTATGACTTTCCAATGTTTCTTATGAATTTTTGCATTTAAAGGTAAACAATGACTTTTCATATCATAGTCGACCCCAAACATGTAAAAAAAGTCAAAGAAAACTGCCCCATTCAGCTGCACACATTCGTTTGTCTGAAAAACCGCTTTCCCTTGCTCGTAGAGCGCTGAGACTTGCGGAATCGCATTTTCAGCGCCAGAGAAGCACAATGCAGAGAGCACACTTCGCCGAGGCAGGAAACGAGCCAGTTCGATGAAAAATGTTGAAAGTTGACTTTGTTAAGTGAATTTTCATGAATTATCACTTTTCCCATGTTTCTTATGAATTTTTGCACTTTGATGAAAAAAATCATATTTCATTTCAAAATCCATATTTTTTATGACTTTCCAATGTTTCTTATAAATTTTTGCATTTTAAAGTAAACAAACACTTTTCATATCATAGTCGACCCCAATCGAGAAAATAGTCAAAGAAAACTGCCCCATTAAGCTGAACACATTCGTTTGTCTGAAAAACCGCTTTCCCTTGCTCGTAGAGCGCTGAGACTTGCGGAATCGCATTTTCAGCGCCAGAGAAGCACAATGAAGACAGCAGTCTGCGCCGAGACAGGAAACGAGCCAGTTCAATAAAAAATGTTGAAAGTTGACTTTGTTATGTGAATTTTCATGAATTATCACTTTTCCCATGTTTCTTATGAATTTTTGCACTTTGATGAAAAAAATCATATTTCATATCAAAATCCATATTTTTTATGACTTGCCAATGTTTCTTATGAATTTTTGCATTTTAAAGTAAACAATCACTTTTCATATCATAGTCGACCCCAAACATGTGAAAATAGTCAAAGAAAACTGCCCCATTCAGCTGCACACATTCGTTTGTCAGAAAAACCGCTTTCCCTTGCTCGTAGAGCGCTGAGACTTGCGGAATCGCATTTTCAGCGCCAGAGAAGCACAATGCAGAGAGCACACTTCGCCGAGGCAGGAAACGAGCCAGTTCGATGAAAAATGTTGAAAGTTGACTTTGTTATGTGAATTTTCATGAAATATCACTTTTCCCATGTTTCTTATGAATTTTTGAACTTTGAAAAAAAAAATCATATTTCATATCAAAATCCATATTTTTTATGACTTTCCAATGTTTCTTATGAATTTTTGCATTTAAAGGTAAACAATGACTTTTCATATCATAGTCGACCCCAAACATGTAAAAAAAGTCAAAGAAAACTGCCCCATTCAGCTGCACACATTCGTTTGTCTGAAAAACCGCTTTCCCTTGCTCGTAGAGCGCTGAGACTTGCGGAATCGCATTTTCAGCGCCAGAGAAGCACAATGCAGAGAGCACACTTCGCCGAGGCAGGAAACGAGCCAGTTCGATGAAAAATGTTGAAAGTTGACTTTGTTAAGTGAATTTTCATGAATTATCACTTTTCCCATGTTTCTTATGAATTTTTGCACTTTGATGAAAAAAATCATATTTCATATCAAAATCCATATTTTTTATGACTTTCCAATGTTTCTTATAAATTTTTGCATTTTAAAGTAAACAAACACTTTTCATATCATAGTCGACCCCAATCGAGAAAATAGTCAAAGAAAACTGCCCCATTAAGCTGAACACATTCGTTTGTCTGAAAAACCGCTTTCCCTTGCTCGTAGAGCGCTGAGACTTGCGGAATCGCATTTTCAGCGCCAGAGAAGCACAATGAAGACAGCAGTCTGCGCCGAGACAGGAAACGAGCCAGTTCAATAAAAAATGTTGAAAGTTGACTTTGTTATGTGAATTTTCATGAATTATCACTTTTCCCATGTTTCTTATGAATTTTTGCACTTTGATGAAAAAAATCATATTTCATATCAATATCCATATTTTTTATGACTTGCCAATGTTTCTTATGAATTTTTGCATTTTAAAGTAAACAATCACTTTTCATATCATAGTCGACCCCAAACATGTGAAAATAGTCAAAGAAAACTGCCCCATTCAGCTGCACACATTCGTTTGTCAGAAAAACCGCTTTCCCTTGCTCGTAGAGCGCTGAGACTTGCGGAATCGCATTTTCAGCGCCAGAGAAGCACAATGCAGAGAGCACACTTCGCCGAGGCAGGAAACGAGCCAGTTCGATGAAAAATGTTGAAAGTTGACTTTGTTAAGTGAATTTTCATGAAATATCACTTTTCCCATGTTTCTTATGAATTTTTGAACTTTGAAAAAAAATATCATATTTCATATCAAAATCCATATTTTTTATGACTTTAACTTGTTTATAATGAATTTTTGCATTTTAAAGTCAAGAATCACTTTTCATATCATAGTCGACCCCAAACATGTGAAAAAAGTCAAAGAAAACTTCCCCATTCAGCTGCACACATTCGTTTGTCTGAAAAACCGCTTTCCCTTACTCGTAGAGCGCTGAGACTTGCGGAATCGCATTTTCAGCGCCAGAGAAGCACAATGAAGACAGCAGTCTGCGCCGAGACAGGAAACGAGCCAGTTCAATAAAAAATGTTGAAAGTTGACTTTGTTATGTGAATTTTCATGAATTATCACTCTTCCCATGTTTCTTATGAATTTTTGCACTTTGATGAAAAAAAATCATATTTCATATCAAAATCCATATTTTTTATGACTTGCCAACGTTTCGTATGAGTTTTTGCATTTTAAAGTACACAATGACTTTTCATATCATAGTCGACCCCAAACATGTGAAATAAGTCAAAGAAAACTGCCCCATTCAGCTGCACACATTCGTTTGTCTGAAAAACCGCTTTCCCTTGCTCGTAGAGCGCTGAGACTTGCGGAATCGCATTTTCAGCGCCAGAGAAGCACAATGCAGAGAGCACACTTCGCCGAGGCAGGAAACGAGCGAGTTCGATGAAAAATGTTGAAAGTTGACTTTGTTATGTGAATTTCCATGGAATATAACTTTTCCCATGTATCTTGTGAATTTTTGCACTTTGATGAAAAAAATCATAGTTCATATCAAAATCCATATTTTTTATGACTTTAACTTGTTCATAATGAATTTTTGCATTTTAAAGTCAACAATCACATTTCATATCATAGTCGACCACAAACATGTGAAAAAAGTCAAAGAAAACTGCCCCATTTAGCTGCACACATTCGTTTGTCTGAAAAACCGCTTTCCCTTGCTCGTAGAGCGCTGAGACTTGCGGAATCGCATTTTCAGCGCCCGAGAAGCACAATGCAGAGAGCACACTTCGCCGAGGCAGGAAACGAGCCAGTTCGATGAAAAATGTTGAAAGTTGACTTTGTTAAGTGAATTTTCATGAAATATCACTTTTCCCATGTGTCTTATGAATTTTTGAACTTTGAAAAAAAAAATCATATTTCATATCAAAATCCATATTTTTTATAACTTGCCAATGTTTCTCATGAATTTTTGCATTTTAAAGTAAACAATCACTTTTCATATCATTGTCGACCCCAAACATGTGAAAATAGTCAAAGAAAACTGCCCCATTCAGCTGCACACATTCGTTTGTCAGAAAAACCGCTTTCCCTTGCTCGTAGAGCGCTGAGACTTGCGGAATCGCATTTTCAGCGCCAGAGAAGCACAATGCAGAGAGCACACTTCGCCGAGGCAGGAAACGAGCCAGTTCAATAAAAAATGTTGAAAGTTGACTTTGTTATGTGAATTTTCATGAATTATCACTCTTCCCATGTTTCTTATGAATTTTTGCACTTTGATGAAAAAAAATCATATTTCATATCAAAATCCATATTTTTTAAGACTTTCCCTTGTTTATAATGAATTTTTGCATTTTAAAGTACACAATGACTTTTAATATCATAGTCGACCCCAAACATGTGAAAAAAGTCAAAGAAAACTGCCCCATTCAGCTGCACACATTCGTTTGTCTGAAAAACCGCTTTCCCTTGCTCGTAGAGCGCTGAGACTTGCGGAATCGCATTTTCAGCGCCAGAGAAGCACAATGCAGAGAGCACACTTCGCCGAGGCAGGAAACGAGCGAGTTCGATGAAAAATGTTGAAAGTTGACTTTGTTATGTGAATTTCCATGGAATATAACTTTTCCCATGTATCTTGTGAATTTTTGCACTTTGATGAAAAAAATCATAGTTCATATCAAAATCCATATTTTTTATGACTTTAACTTGTTCATAATGAATTTTTGCATTTTAAAGTCAACAATCACATTTCATATCATAGTCGACCACAAACATGTGAAAAAAGTCAAAGAAAACTGCCCCATTTAGCTGCACACATTCGTTTGTCAGAAAAACCGCTTTCCCTTGCTCGTAGAGCGCTGAGACTTGCGGAATCGCATTTTCAGCGCCAGAGAAGCACAATGCAGAGAGCACACTTCGCCGAGGCAGGAAACGAGCCAGTTCGATGAAAAATGTTGAAAGTTGACTTTGTTAAGTGAATTTTCATGAAATATCACTTTTCCCATGTTTCTTATGAATTTTTGAACTTTGAAAAAAAATATCATATTTCATATCAAAATCCATATTTTTTATGACTTTAACTTGTTTATAATGAATTTTTGCATTTTAAAGTCAAGAATCACTTTTCATATCATAGTCGACCCCAAACATGTGAAAAAAGTCAAAGAAAACTGCCCCATTCAGCTGCACACATTCGTTTGTCTGAAAAACCGCTTTCCCTTGCTCGTAGAGCGCTGAGACTTGCGGAATCGCATTTTCAGCGCCAGAGAAGCACAATGAAGACAGCAGTCTGCGCCGAGACAGGAAACGAGCCAGTTCAATAAAAAATGTTGAAAGTTGACTTTGTTATGTGAATTTTCATGAATTATCACTCTTCCCATGTTTCTTATGAATTTTTGCACTTTGATGAAAAAAAATCATATTTCATATCAAAATCCATATTTTTTATGACTTGCCAACGTTTCTTATGAGTTTTTGCATTTTAAAGTACACAATGACTTTTCATATCATAGTCGACCCCAAACATGTGAAATAAGTCAAAGAAAACTGCCCCATTCAGCTGCACACATTCGTTTGTCTGAAAAACCGCTTTCCCTTGCTCGTAGAGCGCTGAGACTTGCGGAATCGCATTTTCAGCGCCAGAGAAGCACAATGCAGAGAGCACACTGCGCCGAGACAGGAAACGAGCCAGTTCGATGAAAAATGTTGAAAGTTGACTTTATTAAGTGAATTTTCATGAAATATCACTTTTCCCATGTTTCTTATGAATTTTTGAACTTTGAAAAAAAAAATCATATTTCATATCAAAATCCATATTTTTTATAACTTTAACTTGTTTATAATGAATTTTTGCATTTTAAAGTCAACAATCACTTTTCATATCATAGTCGCCCCCAAACATGTGAAAAAAGTCAAAGAAAACTGCCCCATTCAGCTGCACACATTCGTTTGTCTGAAAAACCGCTTTCCCTTGCTCGTAGAGCGCTGAGACTTGCGGAATCGCATTTTCAGCGCCAGAGAAGCACAATGCAGAGAGCACACTTCGCCGAGGCAGGAAACGAGCCAGTTCGATGAAAAATGTTGAAAGTTGACTTTGTTAAGTGAATTTTCATGAAATATCACTTTTCCCATGTTTCTTATGAATTTCTGAACTTTGATGAAAAAAATCATATTTCATATCACTATCCATATTTTTTATGACTTTCCAATGTTTCTTATGAATTTTTGCATTTAAAGGTAAACAATGACTTTTCATATCATAGTCGACCCCAAACATGTAAAAAAAGTCAAAGAAAACTGCCCCATTCAGCTGCACACATTCGTTTGTCTGAAAAACCGCTTTCCCTTGCTCGTAGAGAGCTGAGACTTGCGGAATCGCATTTTCAGCGCCAGAGAAGCACAATGCAGAGAGCACACTGCGCCGAGACAGGAAACGAGCCAGTTCGATGAAAAATGTTGAAAGTTGACTTTGTTAAGTGAATTTTCATGAAATATCACTTTTCCCATGTTTCTTATGAATTTTTGAACTTTGAAAAAAAAAATCATATTTCATATCAAAATCCATATTTTTTATGACTTTAACTTGTTTATAATGAATTTTTGCATTTTAAAGTCAACAATCACTTTTCATATCATAGTCGACCCCAAACATAAGAAAAAAGTCAAAGAAAACTGCCCCATTCAGCTGCACACATTCGTTTGTCTGAAAAACCGCTTTCCCTTGCTCGTAGAGCGCTGAGACTTGCGGAATCGCATTTTCAGCGCCAGAGAAGCACAATGCAGAGAGCACACTTCGCCGAGGCAGGAAACGAGCCAGTTCGATGAAAAATGTTGAAAGTTGACTTTGTTAAGTGAATTTTCATGAAATATCACTTTTCCCATGTTTCTTATGAATTTTTGAACTTTGATGAAAAAAATCATATTTCATATCAAAATCCATATTTTTTATGACTTTCCAATGTTTCTTATGAATTTTTGCATTTAAAGGTAAACAATGACTTTTCATATCATAGTCGACCCCAAACATGTAAAAAAAGTCAAAGAAAACTGCCCCATTCAGCTGCACACATTCGTTTGTCTGAAAAACCGCTTTCCCTTGCTCGTAGAGCGCTGAGACTTGCGGAATCGCATTTTCAGCGCCAGAGAAGCACAATGCAGAGAGCACACTTCGCCGAGGCAGGAAACGAGCCAGTTCGATGAAAAATGTTGAAAGTTGACTTTGTTAAGTGAATTTTCATGAAATATCACTTTTCCCATGTTTCTTATGAATTTTTGAACTTTGAAAAAAAAAATCATATTTCATATCAAAATCCATATTTTTTATGACTTTCCAATGTTTCTTATGAATTTTTGCATTTTAAAGTAAACAATGACTTTTCATATTATAGTCGACCCCAAACATGTGAAAAAAGTCAAAGAAAACTGCCCCATTCAGCTGCACACATTCGTTTGTCTGAAAAACCGCTTTCCCTTGCTCGTAGAGCGCTGAGACTTGCGGAATCGCATTTTCAGCGCCAGAGAAGCACAATGCAGAGAGCACACTTCGCCGAGGCAGGAAACGAGCCAGTTCGATGAAAAATGTTGAAAGTTGACTTTGTTAAGTGAATTTTCATGAAATATCACTTTTCCCATGTTTCTTATGAATTTTTGAACTTTGAAAAAAAATATCATATTTCATATCAAAATCCATATTTTTTATGACTTTAACTTGTTTATAATGAATTTTTGCATTTTAAAGTCAAGAATCACTTTTCATATCATAGTCGACCCCAAACATGTGAAAAAAGTCAAAGAAAACTTCCCCATTCAGCTGCACACATTCGTTTGTCTGAAAAACCGCTTTCCCTTACTCGTAGAGCGCTGAGACTTGCGGAATCGCATTTTCAGCGCCAGAGAAGCACAATGAAGACAGCAGTCTGCGCCGAGACAGGAAACGAGCCAGTTCAATAAAAAATGTTGAAAGTTGACTTTGTTATGTGAATTTTCATGAATTATCACTCTTCCCATGTTTCTTATGAATTTTTGCACTTTGATGAAAAAAAATCATATTTCATATCAAAATCCATATTTTTTATGACTTGCCAACGTTTCTTATGAGTTTTTGCATTTTAAAGTACACAATGACTTTTCATATCATAGTCGACCCCAAACATGTGAAATAAGTCAAAGAAAACTGCCCCATTCAGCTGCACACATTCGTTTGTCTGAAAAACCGCTTTCCCTTGCTCGTAGAGCGCTGAGACTTGCGGAATCGCATTTTCAGCGCCCGAGAAGCACAATGCAGAGAGCACACTTCGCCGAGGCAGGAAACGAGCCAGTTCGATGAAAAATGTTGAAAGTTGACTTTGTTAAGTGAATTTTCATGAAATATCACTTTTCCCATGTGTCTTATGAATTTTTGAACTTTGAAAAAAAAAATCATATTTCATATCAAAATCCATATTTTTTATAACTTGCCAATGTTTCTCATGAATTTTTGCATTTTAAAGTAAACAATCACTTTTCATATCATTGTCGACCCCAAACATGTGAAAATAGTCAAAGAAAACTGCCCCATTCAGCTGCACACATTCGTTTGTCAGAAAAACCGCTTTCCCTTGCTCGTAGAGCGCTGAGACTTGCGGAATCGCATTTTCAGCGCCAGAGAAGCACAATGCAGAGAGCACACTTCGCCGAGGCAGGAAACGAGCCAGTTCGATGAAAAATGTTGAAAGTTGACTTTGTTATGTGAATTTTCATGAAATATCACTTTTCCCATGTTTCTTATGAATTTTTGAACTTTGATGAAAAAAATCATATTTCATATCAAAATCCATATTTTTTATGACTTTAACTTGTTCATAATGAATTTTTGCATTTTAAAGTCAACAATCACTTTTCATATCATAGTCGACCCCAAACATGTGAAAAAAGTCAAAGAAAACTGCCCCATTCAGCTGCACACATTCGTTTGTCTGAAAAACCGCTTTCCCTTGCTCGTAGAGCGCTGAGACTTGCGGAATCGCATTTTCAGCGCCAGAGAAGCACAATGCAGAGAGCACACTTCGCCGAGGCAGGAAACGAGCCAGTTCGATGAAAAATGTTGAAAGTTGACTTTGTTAAGTGAATTTTCATGAAATATCACTTTTCCCATGTTTCTTATGAATTTTTGAACTTTGAAAAAAAAAATCATATTTCATATCAAAATCCATATTTTTTATGACTTTCCAATGTTTCTTATGAATTTTTGCATTTAAAGGTAAACAATGACTTTTCATATCATAGTCGACCCCAAACATGTGAAAAAAAGTCAAAGAAAACTGCCCCATTCAGCTGCACACATTCGTTTGTCTGAAAAACCGCTTTCCCTTGCTCGTAGAGCGCTGAGACTTGCGGAATCGCATTTTCAGCGCCAGAGAAGCACAATGCAGAGAGCACACTTCGCCGAGGCAGGAAACGAGCCAGTTCGATGAAAAATGTTGAAAGTTGACTTTGTTAAGTGAATTTTCATGAAATATCACTTTTCCCATGTTTCTTATGAATTTTTGAACTTTGAAAAAAAAAAATCATATTTCATATCAAAATCCATATTTTTTATGACTTTAACTTGTTTATAATGAATTTTTGCATTTTAAAGTCAACAATCACTTTTCATATCATAGTCGACCCCAAACATGTGAAAAAAGTCAAAGAAAACTGCCCCATTCAGCTGCACACATTCGTTTGTCTGAAAAACCGCTTTCCCTTGCTCGTAGAGCGCTGAGACTTGCGGAATCGCATTTTCAGCGCCAGAGAAGCACAATGCAGAGAGCACACTGCGCCGAGGCAGGAAACGAGCCAGTTCGATGAAAAATGTTGAAAGTTGACTTTGTTAAGTGAATTTTCATGAAATATCACTTTTCCCATGTGTCTTATGAATTTTTGCACTTTGATGAAAAAAAAGCATATTTCATATCAAAATCCATATTTTTTATGACTTGCCAAAGTTTCTTATGAGTTTTTGCATTTTAAAGTACACAATGACTTTTCATATCATAGTCGACCCCAAACATGTGAAATAAGTCAAAGAAAACTGCCCCATTCAGCTGCACACATTCGTTTGTCTGAAAAACCGCTTTCCCTTGCTCGTAGAGCGCTGAGACTTGCGGAATCGCATTTTCAGCGCCAGAGAAGCACAATGCAGAGAGCACACTTCGCCGAGGCAGGAAACGAGCCAGTTCGATGAAAAATGTTGAAAGTTGACTTTGTTATGTGAATTTCCATGTAATATAACTTTTCCCATGTATCTTGTGAATTTTTGCACTTTGATGAAAAAAATCATAGTTCATATCAAAATCCATATTTTTTATGACTTTAACTTGTTCATAATGAATTTTTGCATTTTAAAGTCAACAATCACATTTCATATCATAGTCGACCACAAACATGTGAAAAAAGTCAAAGAAAACTGCCCCATTCAGCTGCACACATTCGTTTGTCTGAAAAACCGCTTTCCCTTGCTCGTAGAGCGCTGAGACTTGCGGAATCGCATTTTCAGCGCCAGAGAAGCACAATGCAGAGAGCACACTTCGCCGAGGCAGGAAACGAGCCAGTTCGATGAAAAATGTTGAAAGTTGACTTTGTTAAGTGAATTTTCATGAAATATCACTTTTCCCATGTTTCTTATGAATTTTTGAACTTTGAAAAAAAAAATCATATTTCATATCAAAATCCATATTTTTTATGACTTTCCAATGTTTCTTATGAATTTTTGCATTTAAAGGTAAACAATGACTTTTCATATCATAGTCGACCCCAAACATGTGAAAAAAGTCAAAGAAAACTGCCCCATTCAGCTGCACACATTCGTTTGTCTGAAAAACCGCTTTCCCTTGCTCGTAGAGCGCTGAGACTTGCGGAATCGCATTTTCAGCGCCAGAGAAGCACAATGCAGAGAGCACACTTCGCCGAGGCAGGAAACGAGCCAGTTCGATGAAAAATGTTGAAAGTTGACTTTGTTAAGTGAATTTTCATGAAATATCACTTTTCCCATGTTTCTTATGAATTTTTGCACTTTGATGAAAAAAATCATATTTCATATCAAAATCCATATTTTTTATGACTTGCCAATGTTTCTTATGAGTTTTTGCATTTTAAAGTAAACAATCAATTTTCATATCATAGTCGACCCCAAACATGTGAAAAAAGTCAAAGAAAACTGCCCCATTAAGCTGAACACATTCGTTTGTCTGAAAAACCGCTTTCCCTTGCTCGTAGAGCGCTGAGACTTGCGGAATCATATTTTCAGCGCCAGAGAAGCACAATGCAGAGAGCACACTGCGCCGAGGCAGGAAACGAGCCAGTTCGATGAAAAATGTTGAAAGTTGACTTTGTTAAGTGAATTTTCATGAAATATCACTTTTCCCATGTTTCTTATGAATTTTTGAACTTTGAAAAAAAAATATCATATTTCATATCAAAATCCATATTTTTTATGACTTTGCCAATGTTTCTATGAATTTTTGCATTTTAAAGTCAACAATCACTTTTCATATCATAGTCGACCCCAAACATGTGAAAAAAGTCAAAGAAAACTGCCCCATTCAGCTGCACACATTCGTTTGTCTGAAAAACCGCTTTCCCTTGCTCGTAGAGCGCTGAGACTTGCGGAATCGCATTTTCAGCGCCAGAGAAGCACAATGCAGAGAGCACACTTCGCCGAGGCAGGAAACGAGCCAGTTCGATGAAAAATGTTGAAAGTTGACTTTGTTAAGTGAATTTTCATGAAATATCACTTTTCCCATGTTTCTTATGAATTTTTGAACTTTGAAAAAAAAAATCATATTTCATATCAAAATCCATATTTTTTATGACTTTCCAATGTTTCTTATGAATTTTTGCATTTAAAGGTAAACAATGACTTTTCATATCATAGTCGACCCCAAACATGTAAAAAAAGTCAAAGAAAACTGCCCCATTCAGCTGCACACATTCGTTTGTCTGAAAAACCGCTTTCCCTTGCTCGTAGAGAGCTGAGACTTGCGGAATCGCATTTTCAGCGCCAGAGAAGCACAATGCAGAGAGCACACTGCGCCGAGACAGGAAACGAGCCAGTTCGATGAAAAATTTTGAAAGTTGACTTTGTTAAGTGAATTTTCATGAAATATCACTTTTCCCATGTTTCTTATGAATTTTTGCACTTTGATGAAAAAAATCATATTTCATATCAAAATCCATATTTTTTATGACTTGCCAATGTTTCTTATGAATTTTTGCATTTTAAAGTAAACAATCACTTTTCATATCATAGTCGACCCCAAACATGTGAAAATAGTCAAAGAAAACTGCCCCATTCAGCTGCACACATTCGTTTGTCAGAAAAACCGCTTTCCCTTGCTCGTAGAGCGCTGAGACTTGCGGAATCGCATTTTCAGCGCCAGAGAAGCACAATGCAGAGAGCACACTTCGCCGAGGCAGGAAACGAGCCAGTTCGATGAAAAATGTTGAAAGTTGACTTTGTTAAGTGAATTTTCATGAAATATCACTTTTCCCATGTTTCTTATGAATTTTTGAACTTTGAAAAAAAATATCATATTTCATATCAAAATCCATATTTTTTATGACTTTAACTTGTTTATAATGAATTTTTGCATTTTAAAGTCAAGAATCACTTTTCATATCATAGTCGACCCCAAACATGTGAAAAAAGTCAAAGAAAACTTCCCCATTCAGCTGCACACATTCGTTTGTCTGAAAAACCGCTTTCCCTTACTCGTAGAGCGCTGAGACTTGCGGAATCGCATTTTCAGCGCCAGAGAAGCACAATGAAGACAGCAGTCTGCGCCGAGACAGGAAACGAGCCAGTTCAATAAAAAATGTTGAAAGTTGACTTTGTTATGTGAATTTTCATGAATTATCACTCTTCCCATGTTTCTTATGAATTTTTGCACTTTGATGAAAAAAAATCATATTTCATATCAAAATCCATATTTTTTATGACTTGCCAACGTTTCTTATGAGTTTTTGCATTTTAAAGTACACAATGACTTTTCATATCATAGTCGACCCCAAACATGTGAAATAAGTCAAAGAAAACTGCCCCATTCAGCTGCACACATTCGTTTGTCTGAAAAACCGCTTTCCCTTGCTCGTAGAGCGCTGAGACTTGCGGAATCGCATTTTCAGCGCCAGAGAAGCACAATGCAGAGAGCACACTTCGCCGAGGCAGGAAACGAGCCAGTTCGATGAAAAATGTTGAAAGTTGACTTTGTTAAGTGAATTTTCATGAAATATCACTTTTCCCATGTGTCTTATGAATTTTTGAACTTTGAAAACAAAAAATCATATTTCATATCAAAATCCATATTTTTTATAACTTGCCAATGTTTCTCATGAATTTTTGCATTTTAAAGTAAACAATCACTTTTCATATCATTGTCGACCCCAAACATGTGAAAATAGTCAAAGAAAACTGCCCCATTCAGCTGCACACATTCGTTTGTCAGAAAAACCGCTTTCCCTTGCTCGTAGAGCGCTGAGACTTGCGGAATCGCATTTTCAGCGCCAGAGAAGCACAATGCAGAGAGCACACTTCGCCGAGGCAGGAAACGAGCCAGTTCGATGAAAAATGTTGAAAGTTGACTTTGTTAAGTGAATTTTCATGAAATATCACTTTTCCCATGTTTCTTATGAATTTTTGAACTTTGAAAAAAAAAATCATATTTCATATCAAAATCCATATTTTTTATGACTTTAACTTGTTTATAATGAATTTTTGCATTTTAAAGTCAAGAATCACTTTTCATATCATAGTCGACCCCAAACATGTGAAAAAAGTCAAAGAAAACTTCCCCATTCAGCTGCACACATTCGTTTGTCTGAAAAACCGCTTTCCCTTGCTCGTAGAGCGCTGAGACTTGCGGAATCGCATTTTCAGCGCCAGAGAAGCACAATGCAGAGAGCACACTTCGCCGAGGCAGGAAACGAGCCAGTTCGATGAAAAATGTTGAAAGTTGACTTTGTTATGTGAATTTTCATGAATTATCACTCTTCCCATGTTTCTTATGAATTTTTGGACTTTGATGAAAGAAAATCATATTTCATATCAAAATCCATATTTTTTATGACGTTCCAGAGTTTCTTATGAAGTTTTGCATTTTAAAGTACACAATGACTTTTCATATCATAGTCGACCCCAAACATGTGAAATAAGTCAAAGAAAACTGCCCCATTCAGCTGCACACATTCGTTTGTCTGAAAAACCGCTTTCCCTTGCTCGTAGAGCGCTGAGACTTGCGGAATCGCATTTTCAGCGCCAGAGAAGCACAATGCAGAGAGCACACTTCGCCGAGGCAGGAAACGAGCCAGTTCGATGAAAAATGTTGAAAGTTGACTTTGTTATGTGAATTTTCATGAAATATCACTTTTCCAATGTTTCTTATGAATTTTTGAACTTTGATGAAAAAAATCATATTTCATATCAAAATCCATATTTTTTATGACTTCAACTTGTTTATAATGAATTTTTGCATTTTAAAGTCAACAATCACTTTTCATATCATAGTCGACCCCAAACATGTGAAAAAAGTCAAAGAAAACTGCCCCATTCAGCTGCACACATTCGTTTGTCTGAAAAACCGCTTTCCCTTGCTCGTAGAGCGCTGAGACTTGCGGAATCGCATTTTCAGCGCCAGAGAAGCACAATGCAGAGAGCACACTTCGCCGAGGCAGGAAACGAGCCAGTTCGATGAAAAATGTTGAAAGTTGACTTTGTTAAGTGAATTTTCATGAAATATCACTTTTCCCATGTTTCTTATGAATTTTTGAACTTTGATGAAAAAAATCATATTTCATATCAAAATCCATATTTTTTATGACTTTCCAATGTTTCTTATGAATTTTTGCATTTAAAGGTAAACAATGACTTTTCATATCATAGTCGACCCCAAACATGTGAAAAAAGTCAAAGAAAACTGCCCCATTCAGCTGCACACATTCGTTTGTCTGAAAAACCGCTTTCCCTTGCTCGTAGAGCGCTGAGACTTGCGGAATCGCATTTTCAGCGCCAGAGAAGCACAATGCAGAGAGCACACTTCGCCGAGGCAGGAAACGAGCCAGTTCGATGAAAAATGTTGAAAGTTGACTTTGTTAAGTGAATTTTCATGAAATATCACTTTTCCCATGTTTCTTATGAATTTTTGAACTTTGAAAAAAAAAATCATATTTCATATCAAAATCCATATTTTTTATGACTTTAACTTGTTTATAATGAATTTTTGCATTTTAAAGTCAACAATCACTTTTCATATCATAGTCGACCCCAAACATGTGAAAAAAGTCAAAGAAAACTGCCCCATTCAGCTGCACACATTCGTTTGTCTGAAAAACCGCTTTCCCTTGCTCGTAGAGCGCTGAGACTTGCGGAATCGCATTTTCAGCGCCAGAGAAGCACAATGCAGAGAGCACACTTCGCCGAGGCAGGAAACGAGCCAGTTCGATGAAAAATGTTGAAAGTTGACTTTGTTAAGTGAATTTTCATGAAATATCACTTTTCCCATGTTTCTTATGAATTTTTGAACTTTGATGAAAAAAATCATATTTCATATCAAAATCCATATTTTTTATGACTTTCCAATGTTTCTTATGAATTTTTGCATTTAAAGGTAAACAATGACTTTTCATATCATAGTCGACCCCAAACATGTGAAAAAAGTCAAAGAAAACTGCCCCATTCAGCTGCACACATTCGTTTGTCTGAAAAACCGCTTTCCCTTGCTCGTAGAGCGCTGAGACTTGCGGAATCGCATTTTCAGCGCCAGAGAAGCACAATGCAGAGAGCACACTTCGCCGAGGCAGGAAACGAGCCAGTTCGATGAAAAATGTTGAAAGTTGACTTTGTTATGTGAATTTTCATGAAATATCACTTTTCCCATGTTTCTTATGAATTTTTGGACTTTGATGAAAAAAATCATATTTCATATCAAAATCCATATTTTTTATGACTTTAACTTGTTCATAATGAATTTTTGCATTTTAAAGTCAACAATCACATTTCATATCATAGTCGACCACAAACATGTGAAAAAAGTCAAAGAAAACTGCCCCATTCAGCTGCACACATTCGTTTGTCTGAAAAACCGCTTTCCCTTGCTCGTAGAGCGCTGAGACTTGCGGAATCGCATTTTCAGCGCCAGAGAAGCACAATGCAGAGAGCACACTTCGCCGAGGCAGGAAACGAGCCAGTTCGATGAAAAATGTTGAAAGTTGACTTTGTTAAGTGAATTTTCATGAAATATCACTTTTCCCATGTTTCTTATGAATTTTTGAACTTTGAAAAAAAAAATCATATTTCATATCAAAATCCATATTTTTTATGACTTGCCAATGTTTCTTATGAGTTTTTGCATTTTAAAGTAAACAATCACTTTTCATATCATAGTCGACCCCAAACATGTGAAAAAAGTCAAAGAAAACTGCCCCATTCAGCTGCACACATTCGTTTGTCTGAAAAACCGCTTTCCCTTGCTCGTAGAGCGCTGAGACTTGCGGAATCGCATTTTCAGCGCCAGAGAAGCACAATGCAGAGAGCACACTTCGCCGAGGCAGGAAACGAGCCAGTTCGATGAAAAATGTTGAAAGTTGACTTTGTTAAGTGAATTTTCATGAAATATCACTTTTCCCATGTTTCTTATGAATTTTTGAACTTTGAAAAAAAAAATCATATTTCATATCAAAATCCATATTTTTTATGACTTTAACTTGTTTATAATGAATTTTTGCATTTTAAAGTCAACAATCACTTTTCATATCATAGTCGACCCCAAACATGTGAAAAAAGTCAAAGAAAACTGCCCCATTCAGCTGCACACATTCGTTTGTCTGAAAAACCGCTTTCCCTTGCTCGTAGAGCGCTGAGACTTGCGGAATCGCATTTTCAGCGCCAGAGAAGCACAATGAAGACAGCAGTCTGCGCCGAGACAGGAAACGAGCCAGTTCAATAAAAAATGTTGAAAGTTGACTTTGTTATGTGAATTTTCATGAATTATCACTCTTCCCATGTTTCTTATGAATTTTTGCACTTTGATGAAAAAAAATCATATTTCATATCAAAATCCATATTTTTTATGACTTGCCAACGTTTCTTATGAGTTTTTGCATTTTAAAGTACACAATGACTTTTCATATCATAGTCGACCCCAAACATGTGAAAAAAGTCAAAGAAAACTGCCCCATTCAGCTGCACACATTCGTTTGTCTGAAAAACCGCTTTCCCTTGCTCGTAGAGCGCTGAGACTTGCGGAATCGCATTTTCAGCGCCAGAGAAGCACAATGCAGAGAGCACACTTCGCCGAGGCAGGAAACGAGTCAGTTCGATGAAAAATGTTGAAAGTTGACTTTGTTATGTGAATTTTCATGAAATATCACTTTTCCCATGTTTCTTATGAATTTTTGAACTTTGATGAAAAAAATCATATTTCATATCAAAATCCATATTTTTTATGACTTTCCAATGTTTCTTATGAATTTTTGCATTTAAAGGTAAACAATGACTTTTCATATCATAGTCGACCCCAAACATGTGAAATAAGTCAAAGAAAACTGCCCCATTCAGCTGCACACATTCGTTTGTCTGAAAAACCGCTTTCCCTTGCTCGTAGAGAGCTGAGACTTGCGGAATCGCATTTTCAGCGCCAGAGAAGCACAATGAAGACAGCAGTCTGCGCCGAGGCAGGAAACGAGCCAGTTCAATAAAAAATGTTGAAAGTTGACTTTGTTATGTGAATTTTCATGAATTATCACTTTTCCCATGTTTCTTATGAATTTTTGCACTTTGATGAAAAAAATCATATTTCATATCAAAATCCATATTTTTTATGACTTGCCAACGTTTCTTATGAGTTTTTGCATTTTAAAGTACACAATGACTTTTCATATCATAGTCGACCCCAAACATGTGAAAAAAGTCAAAGAAAACTGCCCCATTCAGCTGCACACATTCGTTTGTCTGAAAAACCGCTTTCCCTTGCTCGTAGAGCGCTGAGACTTGCGGAATCGCATTTTCAGCGCCAGAGAAGCACAATGCAGAGAGCACACTTCGCCGAGGCAGGAAACGAGCCAGTTCGATGAAAAATGTTGAAAGTTGACTTTGTTAAGTGAATTTTCATGAAATATCACTTTTCCCATGTTTCTTATGAATTTTTGAACTTTGAAACAAAAAATCATATTTCATATCAAAATCCATATTTTTTATGACTTTAACTTGTTTATAATGAATTTTTGCATTTTAAAGTAAACAATCACATTTCATATCATAGTCGACCCCAAACATGTGAAAAAAGTCAAAGAAAACTGCCCCATTCAGCTGCACACATTCGTTTGTCTGAAAAACCGCTTTCCCTTGCTCGTAGAGCGCTGAGACTTGCGGAATCGCATTTTCAGCGCCAGAGAAGCACAATGCAGAGAGCACACTGCGCCGAGACAGGAAACGAGCCAGTTCGATGAAAAATGTTGAAAGTTGACTTTGTTAAGTGAATTTTCATGAAATATCACTTTTCCCATGTTTCTTATGAATTTTTGAACTTTGATGAAAAAAATCATATTTCATATCAAAATCCATATTTTTTATGACTTTCCAATGTTTCTTATGAATTTTTGCATTTTAAAGTCAACAATCACTTTTCATATCATAGTCGACCCCAAACATGTGAAAAAAGTCAAAGAAAACTGCCCCATTCAGCTGCACACATTCGTTTGTCTGAAAAACCGCTTTCCCTTGCTCGTAGAGCGCTGAGACTTGCGGAATCGCATTTTCAGCGCCAGAGAAGCACAATGCAGAGAGCACACTTCGCCGAGGCAGGAAACGAGCCAGTTCGATGAAAAATGTTGAAAGTTGACTTTGTTAAGTGAATTTTCATGAAATATCACTTTTCCCATGTTTCTTATGAATTTTTGAACTTTGATGAAAAAAATCATATTTCATATCAAAATCCATATTTTTTATGACTTTCCAATGTTTCTTATGAATTTTTGCATTTAAAGGTAAACAATGACTTTTCATATCATAGTCGACCCCAAACATGTGAAAAAAGTCAAAGAAAACTGCCCCATTCAGCTGCACACATTCGTTTGTCTGAAAAACCGCTTTCCCTTGCTCGTAGAGAGCTGAGACTTGCGGAATCGCATTTTCAGCGCCAGAGAAGCACAATGCAGAGAGCACACTGCGCCGAGACAGGAAACGAGCCAGTTCGATGAAAAATGTTGAAAGTTGACATTGTTAAGTGAATTTTCATGAAATATCACTTTTCCCATGTTTCTTATAAATTTTTGCATTTTAAAGTAAACAAACACTTTTCATATCATAGTCGACCCCAATCGAGAAAATAGTCAAAGAAAACTGCCCCATTAAGCTGAACACATTCGTTTGTCTGAAAAACCGCTTTCCCTTGCTCGTAGAGCGCTGAGACTTGCGGAATCGCATTTTCAGCGCCAGAGAAGCACAATGAAGACAGCAGTCTGCGCCGAGACAGGAAACGAGCCAGTTCAATAAAAAATGTTGAAAGTTGACTTTGTTATGTGAATTTTCATGAATTATCACTTTTCCCATGTTTCTTATGAATTTTTGCACTTTGATGAAAAAAATCATATTTCATATCAAAATCCATATTTTTTATGACTTGCCAATGTTTCTTATGAGTTTTTGCATTTTAAAGTAAACAATCACTTTTCATATCATAGTCGACCCCAAACATGTGAAAAAAGTCAAAGAAAACTGCCCCATTCAGCTGCACACATTCGTTTGTCTGAAAAACCGCTTTCCCTTGCTCGTAGAGCGCTGAGACTTGCGGAATCGCATTTTCAGCGCCAGAGAAGCACAATGCAGAGAGCACACTTCGCCGAGGCAGGAAACGAGCCAGTTCGATGAAAAATGTTGAAAGTTGACTTTGTTATGTGAATTTCCATGTAATATAACTTTTCCCATGTATCTTGTGAATTTTTGCACTTTGATGAAAAAAATCATAGTTCATATCAAAATCCATATTTTTTATGACTTTAACTTGTTCATAATGAATTTTTGCATTTTAAAGTCAACAATCACATTTCATATCATAGTCGACCACAAACATGTGAAAAAAGTCAAAGAAAACTGCCCCATTCAGCTGCACACATTCGTTTGTCTGAAAAACCGCTTTCCCTTGCTCGTAGAGCGCTGAGACTTGCGGAATCGCATTTTCAGCGCCAGAGAAGCACAATGCAGAGAGCACACTTCGCCGAGGCAGGAAACGAGCCAGTTCGATGAAAAATGTTGAAAGTTGACTTTGTTAAGTGAATTTTCATGAAATATCACTTTTCCCATGTTTCTTATGAATTTTTGAACTTTGAAAAAAAAAATCATATTTCATATCAAAATCCATATTTTTTATGACTTTAACTTGTTTATAATGAATTTTTGCATTTTAAAGTCAACAATCACTTTTCATATCATAGTCGACCCCAAACATGTGAAAAAAGTCAAAGAAAACTGCCCCATTCAGCTGCACACATTCGTTTGTCTGAAAAACCGCTTTCCCTTGCTCGTAGAGCGCTGAGACTTGCGGAATCGCATTTTCAGCGCCAGAGAAGCACAATGCAGAGAGCACACTTCGCCGAGGCAGGAAACGAGCCAGTTCGATGAAAAATGTTGAAAGTTGACTTTGTTAAGTGAATTTTCATGAAATATCACTTTTCCAATGTTTCTTAAGAATTTTTGAACTTTGAAAAAAAAAATCATATTTCATATCAAAATCCATATTTTTTATGACTTTCCAATGTTTCTTATGAATTTTTGCATTTTAAAGTCAACAATCACTTTTCATATCATAGTCGACCCCAAACATGTGAAAAAAGTCAAAGAAAACTGCCCCATTCAGCTGCACACATTCGTTTGTCTGAAAAACCGCTTTCCCTTGCTCGTAGAGCGCTGAGACTTGCGGAATCGCATTTTCAGCGCCAGAGAAGCACAATGCAGAGAGCACACTTCGCCGAGACAGGAAACGAGCCAGTTCGATGAAAAATGTTGAAAGTTGACTTTGTTAAGTGAATTTTCATGAAATATCACTTTTCCCATGTTTCTTATGAATTTTTGAACTTTGAAAAAAAAAATCATATTTCATATCAAAATCCATATTTTTTATGACTTTAACTTGTTTATAATGAATTTTTGCATTTTAAAGTCAACAATCACTTTTCATATCATAGTCGACCCCAAACATGTGAAAAAAGTCAAAGAAAACTGCCCCATTCAGCTGCACACATTCGTTTGTCTGAAAAACCGCTTTCCCTTGCTCGTAGAGCGCTGAGACTTGCGGAATCGCATTTTCAGCGCCAGAGAAGCACAATGCAGAGAGCACACTTCGCCGAGGCAGGAAACGAGCCAGTTCGATGAAAAATGTTGAAAGTTGACTTTGTTAAGTGAATTTTCATGAAATATCACTTTTCCCATGTTTCTTATGAATTTTTGAACTTTGAAAAAAAAAATCATATTTCATATCAAAATCCATATTTTTTATGACTTTCCAATGTTTCTTATGAATTTTTGCATTTTAAAGTAAACAATGACTTTTCATATCATAGTCAACCCCAAACATGTGAAAAAAGTCAAAGAAAACTGCCCCATTCAGCTGCACACATTCGTTTGTCTGAAAAACCGCTTTCCCTTGCTCGTAGAGCGCTGAGACTTGCGGAATCGCATTTTCAGCGCCAGAGAAGCACAATGCAGAGAGCACACTTCGCCGAGGCAGGAAACGAGTCAGTTCGATGAAAAATGTTGAAAGTTGACTTTGTTATGTGAATTTTCATGAAATATCACTTTTCCCATGTTTCTTATGAATTTTTGAACTTTGATGAAAAAAATCATATTTCATATCAAAATCCATATTTTTTATGACTTTCCAATGTTTCTTATGAATTTTTGCATTTAAAGGTAAACAATGACTTTTCATATCATAGTCGACCCCAAACTTGTGAAATAAGTCAAAGATAACTGCCCCATTCAGCTGCACACATTCGTTTGTCTGAAAAACCGCTTTCCCTTGCTCGTAGAGCGCTGAGACTTGCGGAATCGCATTTTCAGCGCCAGAGAAGCACAATGCAGAGAGCACACTTCGCCGAGGCAGGAAACGAGTCAGTTCGATGAAAAATGTTGAAAGTTGACTTTGTTATGTGAATTTTCATGAAATATCACTTTTCCCATGTTTCTTATGAATTTTTGAACTTTGATGAAAAAAATCATATTTCATATCAAAATCCATATTTTTTATGACTTTAACTTGTTCATAATGAATTTTTGCATTTTAAAGTCAACAATCACATTTCATATCATAGTCGACCACAAACATGTGAAAAAAGTCAAAGAAAACTGCCCCATTCAGCTGCACACATTCGTTTGTCTGAAAAACCGCTTTCCCTTGCTCGTAGAGCGCTGAGACTTGCGGAATCGCATTTTCAGCGCCAGAGAAGCACAATGCAGAGAGCACACTTCGCCGAGGCAGGAAACGAGCCAGTTCGATGAAAAATGTTGAAAGTTGACTTTGTTAAGTGAATTTTCATGAAATATCACTTTTCCCATGTTTCTTATGAATTTTTGAACTTTGAAAAAAAAAAATCATATTTCATATCAAAATCCATATTTTTTATGACTTTCCAATGTTTCTTATGAATTTTTGCATTTTAAAGTAAACAATGACTTTTCATATTATAGTCGACCCCAAACATGTGAAAAAAGTCAAAGAAAACTGCCCCATTCAGCTGCACACATTCGTTTGTCTGAAAAACCGCTTTCCCTTGCTCGTAGAGCGCTGAGACTTGCGGAATCGCATTTTCAGCGCCAGAGAAGCACAATGCAGAGAGCACACTTCGCCGAGGCAGGAAACGAGCCAGTTCGATGAAAAATGTTGAAAGTTGACTTTGTTATGTGAATTTTCATGAAATATCACTTTTCCCATGTTTCTTATGAATTTTTGCACTTTCATGAAAAAAATCATATTTCATATCAAAATCCATATTTTTATGACTTTCCAATGTTTCTTATAAGTTTTTGCATTTTAAAGTAAACAAACACTTTTCATATCATAGTCGACCCCAATCGAGAAAATAGTCAAAGAAAACTGCCCCATTAAGCTGAACACATTCGTTTGTCTGAAAAACCGCTTTCCCTTGCTCGTAGAGCGCTGAGACTTGCGGAATCGCATTTTCAGCGCCAGAGAAGCACAATGCAGAGAGCACACTTCGCCGAGGCAGGAAACGAGCCAGTTCGATGAAAAATGTTGAAAGTTGACTTTGTTAAGTGAATTTTCATGAAATATCACTTTTCCCATGTTTCTTATGAATTTTTGAACTTTGATGAAAAAAATCATATTTCATATCAAAATCCATATTTTTTATGACTTTCCAATGTTTCTTATGAATTTTTGCATTTTAAAGTAAACAATCACTTTTCATATCATAGTCGACCCCAAACATGTGAAAATAGTCAAAGAAAACTGCCCCATTCAGCTGCACACATTCGTTTGTCTGAAAAACCGCTTTCCCTTGCTCGTAGAGCGCTGAGACTTGCGGAATCGCATTTTCAGCGCCAGAGAAGCACAATGCAGAGAGCACACTTCGCCGAGGCAGGAAACGAGCCAGTTCGATGAAAAATGTTGAAAGTTGACTTTGTTAAGTGAATTTTCATGAAATATCACTTTTCCCATGTTTCTTATGAATTTTTGAACTTTGAAAAAAAAAATCATATTTCATATCAAAATCCATATTTTTTATGACTTTCCAATGTTTCTTATGAATTTTTGCATTTTAAAGTAAACAATGACTTTTCATATCATAGTCGACCCCAAACATGTGAAAAAAGTCAAAGAAAACTGCCCCATTCAGCTGCACACATTCGTTTGTCTGAAAAACCGCTTTCCCTTGCTCGTAGAGCGCTGAGACTTGCGGAATCGCATTTTCAGCGCCAGAGAAGCACAATGAAGACAGCAGTCTGCGCCGAGACAGGAAACGAGCCAGTTCGATGAAAAATGTTGAAAGTTGACTTTGTTAAGTGAATTTTCATGAAATATCACTTTTCCCATGTTTCTTATGAATTTTTGAACTTTGAAAAAAAAAATCATATTTCATATCAAAATCCATATTTTTTATGACTTTAACTTGTTTATAATGAATTTTTGCATTTTAAAGTCAACAATCACTTTTCATATCATAGTCGACCCCAAACATGTGAAAAAAGTCAAAGAAAACTGCCCCATTCAGCTGCACACATTCGTTTGTCTGAAAAACCGCTTTCCCTTGCTCGTAGAGCGCTGAGACTTGCGGAATCGCATTTTCAGCGCCAGAGAAGCACAATGCAGAGAGCACACTTCGCCGAGGCAGGAAACGAGCCAGTTCGATGAAAAATGTTGAAAGTTGACTTTGTTATGTGAATTTAAATGTAATATAACTTTTCCCATGTATCTTGTGAATTTTTGAACTTTGATGAAAAAAATCATATTTCATATCAAAATCCATATTTTTTATGACTTTCCAATGTTTCTTATGAATTTTTGCATTTAAAGGTAAACAATGACTTTTCATATCATAGTCGACCCCAAACATGTGAAAAAAGTCAAAGAAAACTGCCCCATTCAGCTGCACACATTCGTTTGTCTGAAAAACCGCTTTCCCTTGCTCGTAGAGCGCTGAGACTTGCGGAATCGCATTTTCAGCGCCAGAGAAGCACAATGCAGAGAGCACACTTCGCCGAGGCAGGAAACGAGCCAGTTCGATGAAAAATGTTGAAAGTTGACTTTGTTAAGTGAATTTTCATGAAATATCACTTTTCCCATGTTTCTTATGAATTTTTGAACTTTGAAAAAAAAAATCATATTTCATATCAAAATCCATATTTTTTATGACTTTAACTTGTTTATAATGAATTTTTGCATTTTAAAGTCAACAATCACTTTTCATATCATAGTCGACCCCAAACATGTGAAAAAAGTCAAAGAAAACTGCCCCATTCAGCTGCACACATTCGTTTGTCTGAAAAACCGCTTTCCCTTGCTCGTAGAGCGCTGAGACTTGCGGAATCGCATTTTCAGCGCCAGAGAAGCACAATGCAGAGAGCACACTTCGCCGAGGCAGGAAACGAGCCAGTTCGATGAAAAATGTTGAAAGTTGACTTTGTTATGTGAATTTAAATGTAATATAACTTTTCCCATGTATCTTGTGAATTTTTGAACTTTGATGAAAAAAATCATATTTCATATCAAAATCCATATTTTTTATGACTTTAACTTGTTCATAATGAATTTTTGCATTTTAAAGTCAACAATCACATTTCATATCATAGTCGACCACAAACATGTGAAAAAAGTCAAAGAAAACTGCCCCATTCAGCTGCACACATTCGTTTGTCTGAAAAACCGCTTTCCCTTGCTCGTAGAGCGCTGAGACTTGCGGAATCGCATTTTCAGCGCCAGAGAAGCACAATGCAGAGAGCACACTTCGCCGAGGCAGGAAACGAGCCAGTTCGATGAAAAATGTTGAAAGTTGACTTTGTTAAGTGAATTTTCATGAAATATCACTTTTCCCATGTTTCTTATGAATTTTTGAACTTTGAAAAAAAAAATCATATTTCATATCAAAATCCATATTTTTTATGACTTTCCAATGTTTCTTATGAATTTTTGCATTTTAAAGTAAACAATGACTTTTCATATTATAGTCGACCCCAAACATGTGAAAAAAGTCAAAGAAAACTGCCCCATTCAGCTGCACACATTCGTTTGTCTGAAAAACCGCTTTCCCTAGCTCGTAGAGCGCTGAGACTTGCGGAATCGCATTTTCAGCGCCAGAGAAGCAAAATGCAGAGAGCACACTTCGCCGAGGCAGGTAAACGAGTCAGTTCGATGAAAAATGTTGAAAGTTGACTTTGTTATGTGAATTTTCATGAAATATCACTTTTCCCATGTTTCTTATGAATTTTTGAACTTTGATGAAAAAAATCATATTTCATATCAAAATCCATATTTTTTATAACTTGCCAATGTTTCTCATGAATTTTTGCATTTTAAAGTAAAGAATCACTTTTCATATCATTGTCGACCCCAAACATGTGAAAATAGTCAAAGAAAACTGCCCCATTCAGCTGCACACATTCGTTTGTCTGAAAAACCGCTTTCCCTTGCTCGTAGAGCGCTGAGACTTGCGGAATCGCATTTTCAGCGC
Source organism: Hemibagrus wyckioides (assembly GCF_019097595.1). Classification (NCBI taxonomy): domain Eukaryota; kingdom Metazoa; phylum Chordata; class Actinopteri; order Siluriformes; family Bagridae; genus Hemibagrus; species Hemibagrus wyckioides. The sequence goes on from NC_080727.1 coordinate 11,483,485, forward strand.
CAGAGAAGCACAATGCAGAGAGCACACTGCGCCGAGACAGGAAACGAGCCAATTCGATGAAAAATGTTGAAAGTTGACTTTGTTAAGTGAATTTTCATGAAATATCACTTTTCCCATGTTTCTTATGAATTTTTGAACTTTGAAAAAAAAAATCATATTTCATATCAAAATCCATATTTTTTATGACTTTAATTTGTTTATAATGAATTTTTGCATTTTAAAGTCAACAATCACTTTTCATATCATAGTCGACCCCAAACATGTGAAAAAAGTCAAAGAAAACTGCCCCATTCAGCTGCACACATTCGTTTGTCTGAAAAACCGCTTTCCCTTGCTCGTAGAGCGCTGAGACTTGCGGAATCGCATTTTCAGCGCCAGAGAAGCACAATGCAGAGAGCACACTTCGCCGAGGCAGGAAACGAGCCAGTTCGATGAAAAATGTTGAAAGTTGACTTTGTTATGTGAATTTTCATGAAATATCACTTTTCCCATGTTTCTTATGAATTTTTGAACTTTGATGAAAAAAATCATATTTCATATCAAAATCCATATTTTTTATGACTTTCCAATGTTTCTTATGAATTTTTGCATTTAAAGGTAAACAATGACTTTTCATATCATAGTCGACCCCAAACATGTGAAATAAGTCAAAGATAACTGCCCCATTCAGCTGCACACATTCGTTTGTCTGAAAAACCGCTTTCCCTTGCTCGTAGAGAGCTGAGACTTGCGGAATCGCATTTTCAGCGCCAGAGAAGCACAATGCAGAGAGCACACTGCGCCGAGACAGGAAACGAGCCAGTTCGATGAAAAATGTTGAAAGTTGACATTGTTAAGTGAATTTTCATGAAATATCACTTTTCCCATGTTTCTTATGAATTTTTGAACTTTGAAAAAAAAAATCATATTTCATAACAAAATCCATATTTTTTATGACTTTAACTTGTTTATAATGAATTTTTGCATTTTAAAGTCAACAATCACTTTTCATATCATAGTCGACCCCAAACATGTGAAAAAAGTCAAAGAAAACTGCCCCATTCAGCTGCACACATTCGTTTGTCTGAAAAACCGCTTTCCCTTGCTCGTAGAGCGCTGAGACTTGCGGAATCGCATTTTCAGCGCCAGAGAAGCACAATGCAGAGAGCACACTTCGCCGAGGCAGGAAACGAGCCAGTTCGATGAAAAATGTTGAAAGTTGACTTTGTTAAGTGAATTTTCATGAAATATCACTTTTCCCATGTATCTTGTGAATTTTTGAACTTTGATGAAAAAAATCATATTTCATATCAAAATCCATATTTTTTATGACTTTAACTTGTTCATAATGAATTTTTGCATTTTAAAGTCAACAATCACATTTCATATCATAGTCGACCACAAACATGTGAAAAAAGTCAAAGAAAACTGCCCCATTCAGCTGCACACATTCGTTTGTCTGAAAAACCGCTTTCCCTTGCTCGTAGAGCGCTGAGACTTGCGGAATCGCATTTTCAGCGCCAGAGAAGCACAATGCAGAGAGCACACTTCGCCGAGGCAGGAAACGAGCCAGTTCGATGAAAAATGTTGAAAGTTGACTTTGTTAAGTGAATTTTCATGAAATATCACTTTTCCCATGTTTCTTATGAATTTTTGAACTTTGAAAAAAAAAATCATATTTCATATCAAAATCCATATTTTTTATGACTTTCCAATGTTTCTTATGAATTTTTGCATTTTAAAGTAAACAATGACTTTTCATATTATAGTCGACCCCAAACATGTGAAAAAAGTCAAAGAAAACTGCCCCATTCAGCTGCACACATTCGTTTGTCTGAAAAACCGCTTTCCCTAGCTCGTAGAGCGCTGAGACTTGCGGAATCGCATTTTCAGCGCCAGAGAAGCAAAATGCAGAGAGCACACTTCGCCGAGGCAGGTAAACGAGTCAGTTCGATGAAAAATGTTGAAAGTTGACTTTGTTATGTGAATTTTCATGAAATATCACTTTTCCCATGTTTCTTATGAATTTTTGAACTTTGATGAAAAAAATCATATTTCATATCAAAATCCATATTTTTTATGACTTTCCAATGTTTCTTATGAATTTTTGCATTTTAAAGTAAACAATGACTTTTCATATCATAGTCGACCCCAAACATGTGAAAAAAGTCAAAGAAAACTGCCCCATTCAGCTGCACACATTCGTTTGTCTGAAAAACCGCTTTCCCTTGCTCGTAGAGCGCTGAGACTTGCGGAATCGCATTTTCAGCGCCAGAGAAGCACAATGCAGAGAGCACACTTCGCCGAGGCAGGAAACGAGCCAGTTCGATGAAAAATGTTGAAAGTTGACTTTGTTAAGTGAATTTTCATGAAATATCACTTTTCCAATGTTTCTTAAGAATTTTTGAACTTTGAAAAAAAAAATCATATTTCATATCAAAATCCATATTTTTTATAACTTTAACTTGTTTATAATGAATTTTTGCATTTTAAAGTCAACAATCACTTTTCATATCATAGTCGACCCCAAACATGTGAAAAAAGTCAAAGAAAACTGCCCCATTCAGCTGCACACATTCGTTTGTCTGAAAAACCGCTTTCCCTTGCTCGTAGAGCGCTGAGACTTGCGGAATCGCATTTTCAGCGCCAGAGAAGCACAATGCAGAGAGCACACTTCGCCGAGGCAGGAAACGAGCCAGTTCGATGAAAAATGTTGAAAGTTGACTTTGTTATGTGAATTTAAATGTAATATAACTTTTCCCATGTATCTTGTGAATTTTTGAACTTTGATGAAAAAAATCATATTTCATATCAAAATCCATATTTTTTATGACTTTCCAATGTTTCTTATGAATTTTTGCATTTAAAGGTAAACAATGACTTTTCATATCATAGTCGACCCCAAACATGTGAAATAAGTCAAAGAAAACTGCCCCATTCAGCTGCACACATTCGTTTGTCTGAAAAACCGCTTTCCCTTGCTCGTAGAGCGCTGAGACTTGCGGAATCGCATTTTCAGCGCCAGAGAAGCACAATGCAGAGAGCACACTTCGCCGAGCCAGGAAACGAGTCAGTTCGATGAAAAATGTTGAAAGTTGACTTTGTTATGTGAATTTTCATGAAATATCACTTTTCCCATGTTTCTTATGAATTTTTGAACTTTGAAAAAAAAAATCATATTTCATATCAAAATCCATATTTTTTATGACTTTAACTTGTTTATAATGAATTTTTGCATTTTAAAGTCAACAATCACTTTTCATATCATAGTCGACCCCAAACATGTGAAAAAAGTCAAAGAAAACTGCCCCATTCAGCTGCACACATTCGTTTGTCTGAAAAACCGCTTTCCCTTGCTCGTAGAGCGCTGAGACTTGCGGAATCGCATTTTCAGCGCCAGAGAAGCACAATGCAGAGAGCACACTTCGCCGAGGCAGGAAACGAGCCAGTTCGATGAAAAATGTTGAAAGTTGACTTTGTTATGTGAATTTCCATGTAATATAACTTTTCCCATGTATCTTGTGAATTTTTGCACTTTGATGAAAAAAATCATAGTTCATATCAAAATCCATATTTTTTATGACTTTAACTTGTTCATAATGAATTTTTGCATTTTAAAGTCAACAATCACATTTCATATCATAGTCGACCACAAACATGTGAAAAAAGTCAAAGAAAACTGCCCCATTCAGCTGCACACATTCGTTTGTCTGAAAAACCGCTTTCCCTTGCTCGTAGAGCGCTGAGACTTGCGGAATCGCATTTTCAGCGCCAGAGAAGCACAATGCAGAGAGCACACTTCGCCGAGGCAGGAAACGAGCCAGTTCGATGAAAAATGTTGAAAGTTGACTTTGTTAAGTGAATTTTCATGAAATATCACTTTTCCCATGTTTCTTATGAATTTTTGAACTTTGAAAAAAAAAATCATATTTCATATCAAAATCCATATTTTTTATGACTTTCCAATGTTTCTTATGAATTTTTGCATTTTAAAGTAAACAATGACTTTTCATATTATAGTCGACCCCAAACATGTGAAAAAAGTCAAAGAAAACTGCCCCATTCAGCTGCACACATTCGTTTGTCTGAAAAACCGCTTTCCCTAGCTCGTAGAGCGCTGAGACTTGCGGAATCGCATTTTCAGCGCCAGAGAAGCAAAATGCAGAGAGCACACTTCGCCGAGGCAGGTAAACGAGTCAGTTCGATGAAAAATGTTGAAAGTTGACTTTGTTATGTGAATTTTCATGAAATATCACTTTTCCCATGTTTCTTATGAATTTTTGAACTTTGATGAAAAAAATCATATTTCATATCAAAATCCATATTTTTTATGACTTTCCAATGTTTCTTATGAATTTTTGCATTTAAAGGTAAACAATGACTTTTCATATCATAGTCGACCCCAAACTTGTGAAATAAGTCAAAGATAACTGCCCCATTCAGCTGCACACATTCGTTTGTCTGAAAAACCGCTTTCCCTTGCTCGTAGAGAGCTGAGACTTGCGGAATCGCATTTTCAGCGCCAGAGAAGCACAATGCAGAGAGCACACTTCGCCGAGACAGGAAACGAGCCAGTTCGATGAAAAATGTTGAAAGTTGACTTTGTTAAGTGAATTTTCATGAAATATCACTTTTCCCATGTGTCTTATGAATTTTTGAACTTTGAAAAAAAAAAATCATATTTCATATCAAAATCCATATTTTTTATGACTTTAACTTGTTTATAATGAATTTTTGCATTTTAAAGTCAACAATCACTTTTCATATCATAGTCGACCCCAAACATGTGAAAAAAGTCAAAGAAAACTGCCCCATTCAGCTGCACACATTCGTTTGTCTGAAAAACCGCTTTCCCTTGCTCGTAGAGCGCTGAGACTTGCGGAATCGCATTTTCAGCGCCAGAGAAGCACAATGCAGAGAGCACACTTCGCCGAGGCAGGAAACGAGCCAGTTCGATGAAAAATGTTGAAAGTTGACTTTGTTAAGTGAATTTTCATGAAATATCACTTTTCCCATGTGTCTTATGAATTTTTGAACTTTCATGAAAAAAAATCATATTTCATATCAAAATCCATATTTTTTATGACTTTCCAATGTTTCTTATGAATTTTTGCATTTTAAAGTAAACAATGACTTTTCATATCATAGTCAACCCCAAATATGTGAAAAAAGTCAAAGAAAACTGCCCCATTCAGCTGCACACATTCGTTTGTCTGAAAAACTGCTTTCCCTTGCTCGTAGAGCGCTGAGACTTGCGGAATCGCATTTTCAGCGCCAGAGAAGCACAATGCAGAGAACACACTGCGCCGAGACAGGAAACGAGCCAGTTCGATGAAAAATGTTGAAAGTTGACTTTGTTAAGTGAATTTTCATGAAATATCACTTTTCCCATGTGTCTTATGAATTTTTGAACTTTGAAAAAAAAAATCATATTTCATATCAAAATCCATATTTTTTATGACTTTAACTTGTTTATAATGAATTTTTGCATTTTAAAGTCAACAATCACTTTTCATATCATAGTCGACCCCAAACATGTGAAAAAAGTCAAAGAAAACTGCCCCATTCAGCTGCACACATTCGTTTGTCTGAAAAACCGCTTTCCCTTGCTCGTAGAGCGCTGAGACTTGCGGAATCGCATTTTCAGCGCCAGAGAAGCACAATGCAGAGAGCACACTTCGCCGAGGCAGGAAACGAGCCAGTTCGATGAAAAATGTTGAAAGTTGACTTTGTTAAGTGAATTTTCATGAAATATCACTTTTCCCATGTTTCTTATGAATTTTTGAACTTTGATGAAAAAAATCATATTTCATATCAAAATCCATATTTTTTATGACTTTCCAATGTTTCTTATGAATTTTTGCATTTTAAAGTAAACAATGACTTTTCATATTATAGTCGACCCCAAACATGTGAAAAAAGTCAAAGAAAACTGCCCCATTCAGCTGCACACATTCGTTTGTCTGAAAAACCGCTTTCCCTTGCTCGTAGAGCGCTGAGACTTGCGGAATCGCATTTTCAGAGCCAGAGAAGCACAATGCAGAGAGCACACTTCGCCGAGGCAGGTAAACGAGTCAGTTCGATGAAAAATGTTGAAAGTTGACTTTGTTATGTGAATTTTCATGAAATATCACTTTTCCCATGTTTCTTATGAATTTTTGAACTTTGATGAAAAAAATCATATTTCATATCAAAATCCATATTTTTTATGACTTTCCAATGTTTCTTATGAATTTTTGCATTTAAAGGTAAACAATGACTTTTCATATCATAGTCGACCCCAAACTTGTGAAATAAGTCAAAGAAAACTGCCCCATTCAGCTGCACACATTCGTTTGTCTGAAAAACCGCTTTCCCTTGCTCGTAGAGCGCTGAGACTTGCGGAATCGCATTTTCAGCGCCAGAGAAGCACAATGCAGAGAGCACACTGCGCCGAGACAGGAAACGAGCCAGTTCGATGAAAAATGTTGAAAGTTGACTTTGTTAAGTGAATTTTCATGAAATATCACTTTTCCCATGTTTCTTATGAATTTTTGAACTTTGAAAAAAAAAATCATATTTCATATCAAAATCCATATTTTTTATCAGTTCCTAATGTTTCTTATGAGTTTTTGCATTTTAAAGTAAACAATCACTTTTCATATCATAGTCGACCCCAAACATGTGAAAAAAGTCAAAGAAAACTGCCCCATTCAGCTGCACACATTCGTTTGTCTGAAAAACCGCTTTCCCTTGCTCGTAGAGCGCTGAGACTTGCGGAATCGCATTTTCAGCGCCAGAGAAGCACAATGCAGAGAGCACACTTCGCCGAGGCAGGAAACGAGCCAGTTCGATGAAAAATGTTGAAAGTTGACTTTGTTATGTGAATTTCCATGTAATATAACTTTTCCCATGTATCTTGTGAATTTTTGAACTTTGATGAAAAAAATCATATTTCATATCAAAATCCATATTTTTTATGACTTTAACTTGTTTCATAATGAATTTTTGCATTTTAAAGTCAACAATCACATTTCATATCATAGTCGACCACAAACATGTGAAAAAAGTCAAAGAAAACTGCCCCATTCAGCTGCACACATTCGTTTGTCTGAAAAACCGCTTTCCCTTGCTCGTAGAGCGCTGAGACTTGCGGAATCGCATTTTCAGCGCCAGAGAAGCACAATGCAGAGAGCACACTTCGCCGAGGCAGGAAACGAGCCAGTTCGATGAAAAATGTTGAAAGTTGACTTTGTTAAGTGAATTTTCATGAAATATCACTTTTCCCATGTTTCTTAAGAATTTTTGAACTTTGAAAAAAAAAATCATATTTCATATCAAAATCCATATTTTTTATGACTTTAACTTGTTTATAATGAATTTTTGCATTTTAAAGTCAACAATCACTTTTCATATCATAGTCGACCCCAAACATGTGAAAAAAGTCAAAGAAAACTGCCCCATTCAGCTGCACACATTCGTTTGTCTGAAAAACCGCTTTCCCTTGCTCGTAGAGCGCTGAGACTTGCGGAATCGCATTTTCAGCGCCAGAGAAGCACAATGCAGAGAGCACACTTCGCCGAGGCAGGAAACGAGCCAGTTCGATGAAAAATGTTGAAAGTTGACTTTGTTATGTGAATTTAAATGTAATATAACTTTTCCCATGTATCTTGTGAATTTTTGAACTTTGATGAAAAAAATCATATTTCATATCAAAATCCATATTTTTTATGACTTTAACTTGTTCATAATGAATTTTTGCATTTTAAAGTCAACAATCACATTTCATATCATAGTCGACCACAAACGTGAAAAAAGTCAAAGAAAACTGCCCCATTCAGCTGCACACATTCGTTTGTCTGAAAAACCGCTTTCCCTTGCTCGTAGAGCGCTGAGACTTGCGGAATCGCATTTTCAGCGCCAGAGAAGCACAATGCAGAGAGCACACTTCGCCGAGGCAGGAAACGAGCCAGTTCGATGAAAAATGTTGAAAGTTGACTTTGTTAAGTGAATTTTCATGAAATATCACTTTTCCCATGTTTCTTATGAATTTTAGAAGTTTGAAAAAAAAAATCATATTTCATATCAAAATCCATATTTTTTATAACTTGCCAATGTTTCTCATGAATTTTTGCATTTTAAAGTAAACAATCACTTTTCATATTATTGTCGACCCCAAACATGTGAAAATAGTCAAAGAAAACTGCCCCATTCAGCTGCACACATTCGTTTGTCTGAAAAACCGCTTTCCCTTGCTCGTAGAGCGCTGAGACTTGCGGAATCGCATTTTCAGCGCCAGAGAAGCACAATGCAGAGAGCACACTTCGCCGAGGCAGGAAACGAGCCAGTTCGATGAAAAATGTTGAAAGTTGACTTTGTTAAGTGAATTTTCATGAAATATCACTTTTCCCATGTTTTTTATGAATTTTTGAACTTTGTTGAAAAAAATCATTTTTCATATCAAAATCCATATTTTTTATGACTTTCCAATGTTTCTTATGAATGTTTGCATTTTAAGGTAAACATTGACTTTTCATGTCATAGTCGACCACAAACGTGAAAAAAGTCAAAGAAAACTGCCCCATTCAGCGGCACACATTCGTTTGTCTGAAAAACCGCTTTCCCTTGCTCATAGAGCGCTGAGACTTGCGGAATCGCATTTTCAGCGCCAGAGAAGCACAATGCAGAGAGCACACTTCGCCGAGGCAGGAAACGAGCCAGTTCGATGAAAAATGTTGAAAGTTGACTTTGTTAAGTGAATTTTCATGAAATATCACTTTTCCCATGTTTCTTATGAATTTTTGAACTTTGAAAAAAAAAATCATATTTCATATCAAAATCCATATTTTTTATGACTTTAACTTGTTTATAATGAATTTTTGCATTTTAAAGTCAACAATCACTTTTCATATCATAGTCGACCCCAAACATGTGAAAAAAGTCAAAGAAAACTTCCCCATTCAGCTGCACACATTCGTTTGTCTGAAAAACCGCTTTCCCTTGCTCGTAGAGCGCTGAGACTTGCGGAATCGCATTTTCAGCGCCAGAGAAGCACAATGCAGAGAGCACACTTCGCCGAGGCAGGAAACGAGCCAGTTCGATGAAAAATGTTGAAAGTTGACTTTGTTAAGTGAATTTTCATGAAATATCACTTTTCCCATGTATCTTGTGAATTTTTGAACTTTGATGAAAAAAATCATATTTCATATCAAAATCCATAGTTTTTATGACTTTAACTTGTTCATAATGAATTTTTGCATTTTAAAGTCAACAATCACATTTCATATCATAGTCGACCACAAACATGTGAAAAAAGTCAAAGAAAACTGCCCCATTCAGCTGCACACATTCGTTTGTCTGAAAAACCGCTTTCCCTTGCTCGTAGAGCGCTGAGACTTGCGGAATCGCATTTTCAGCGCCAGAGAAGCACAATGCAGAGAGCACACTGCGCCGAGGCAGGAAACGAGTCAGTTCGATGAAAAATGTTGAAAGTTGACTTTGTTAGGTGAATTTTCATGAAATATCACTTTTCCCATATTTCTTATGAATTTTTGAACTTTGATGAAAAAAATCATATTTCATATCACAATCCATATTTTTTATGACTTTCCAATGTTTCTTATGAATTTTTGCATTTAAAGGTAAACAATGACTTTTCATATCATAGTCGACCCCAAACATGTAAAAAAAGTCAAAGAAAACTGCCCCATTCAGCTGCACACATTCGTTTGTCTGAAAAACCGCTTTCCCTTGCTCGTAGAGCGCTGAGACTTGAGGAATCGCATTTTCAGCGCCAGAGAAGCACAATGCAGAGAGCACACTTCGCCGAGGCAGGAAACGAGCCAGTTCGATGAAAAATGTTGAAAGTTGACTTTGTTAAGTGAATTTTCATGAAATATCACTTTTCCAATGTTTCTTATGAATTTTTGAACTTTGAAAAAAAAAATCATATTTCATATCAAAATCCATATTTTTTATGACTTTCCAATGTTTCTTATGAATTTTTGCATTGTAAAGTAAACAATGACTTTTCATATTATAGTCGACCCCAAACATGTGAAAAAAGTCAAAGAAAACTGCCCCATTCAGCTGCACACATTCGTTTGTCTGAAAAACCGCTTTCCCTTGCTCGTAGAGCGCTGAGACTTGCGGAATCGCATTTTCAGCGCCAGAGAAGCACAATGCAGAGAGCACACTTCGCCGAGGCAGGAAACGAGCCAGTTCGATGAAAAATGTTGAAAGTTGACTTTGTTAAGTGAATTTTCATGAAATATCACTTTTCCAATGTTTCTTAAGAATTTTTGAACTTTGAAAAAAAAAATCATATTTCATATCAAAATCCATATTTTTTATGACTTTAACTTGTTTATAATGAATTTTTGCATTTTAAAGTCAACAATCACTTTTCATATCATTGTCGACCCCAAACATGTGAAAATAGTCAAAGAAAACTGCCCCATTCAGCTGCACACATTCGTTTGTCTGAAAAACCGCTTTCCCTTGCTCGTAGAGCGCTGAGACTTGCGGAATCGCATTATCAGCGCCAGAGAAGCACAATGCAGAGAGCACACTGCGCCGAGACAGGAAACGAGCCAGTTCAATAAAAAATGTTGAAAGTTGACTTTGTTATGTGAATTTTCATGAATTATCACTCTTCCCATGTTTCTTATGAATTTTTGCACTTTGATGAAAAAAAATCATATTTCATATCAAAATCCATATTTTTTATGACTTGCCAACGTTTCTTATGAGTTTTTGCATTTTAAAGTACACAATGACTTTTCATATCATAGTCGACCCCAAACATGTGAAAAAAGTCAAAGAAAACTGCCCCATTCAGCTGCACACATTTGTTTGTCTGAAAAACCGCTTTCCCTTGCTCGTAGAGCGCTGAGACTTGCGGAATCGCATTTTCAGCGCCAGAGAAGCACAATGCAGAGAGCACACTTCGCCGAGGCAGGAAACGAGCCAGTTCGATGAAAAATGTTGAAAGTAGACTTTGTTAAGTGAATTTTCATGAAATATCACTTTTCCCATGTTTCTTAAGAATTTTTGAACTTTGAAAAAAAAAATCATATTTCATATCAAAATCCATATTTTTTATGACTTTAACTTGTTTATAATGAATTTTTGCATTTTAAAGTCAACAATCACTTTTCATATCATAGTCGACCCCAAACATGTGAAAAAAGTCAAAGAAAACTGCCCCATTCAGCTGCACACATTCGTTTGTCTGAAAAACCGCTTTCCCTTGCTCGTAGAGCGCTGAGACTTGCGGAATCGCATTTTCAGCGCTAGAGAAGCACAATGCAGACAGCAGTCTGCGCCGAGACAGGAAACGAGCCAGTTCAATGAAAAATGTTGAAAGTTGACTTTGTTAAGTGAATTTTCATGAATTATCACTTTTCCCATGTTTCTTATGAATTTTTGCACTTTGATGAAAAAAATCATATTTCATATCAAAATCCATATTTTTTATGACTTTCCAATGTTTCTTATAAATTTTTGCATTTTAAAGTAAACAAACACTTTTCATATCATAGTCGACCCCAATCGAGAAAATAGTCAAAGAAAACTGCCCCATTAAGCTGAACACATTCGTTTGTCTGAAAAACCGCTTTCCCTTGCTCGTAGAGCGCTGAGACTTGCGGAATCGCATTTTCAGCGCCAGAGAAGCACAATGCAGAGAGCACACTTCGCCGAGGCAGGAAACGAGCCAGTTCGATGAAAAATGTTGAAAGTTGACTTTGTTATGTGAAGTTTCATGAAATATCATTTTTCCCATGTTTCTTATGAATTTTTGAACTTTGATGATAAAAATCATATTTCATATCAAAATCCATATTTTTTATGACTTTCCAATGTTTCTTATGAATTTTTGCATTTTAAAGTAAACAATGACTTTTCATATCATAGTCGACCCCAAACATGTGAAAAAAGTCAAAGAAAACTGCCCCATTCAGCTGCACACATTCGTTTGTCTGAAAAACCGCTGTCCCTTGCTCGTAGAGCGCTGAGACTTGCGGAATCGCATTTTCAGCGCCAGAGAAGCACAATGCAGAGAGCACACTTCGCCGAGGCAGGAAACGAGCCAGTTCGATGAAAAATGTTGAATGTTGACTTTGTTAAGTGAATTTTCATGAAATATCACTTTTCCCATGTTTCTTATGAATTTTTGAACTCTGATGAAAAAAATCATGTTTCATATCAAAATCCATATTTTTTTCATGATTTTCCCTTGTTCATAATGAATTTTTGCATTTTAAAGTCAACAATCACATTTCATATCATAGTCGACCCCAAACATGTGAAAAAAGTCAAAGAAATCTGCCCCATTCAGCTGCACACATGCGTTTGTCTGAAAAACCGCTTTCCCTTGCTCGTAGAGCGCTGAGACTTGCGGAATCGCATTTTCAGCGCCAGAGAAGCACAATGCAGAGAGCACACTTCGCCGAGGCAGGAAACGAGCCAGTTCGATGAAAAATGTTGAACGTTGACTTTGTTATGTGAATTTTCATGGAATATCACTTTTCCCATGTTTCTTATGAATTTTTGCACTTTGATGAAAAAAATCATATTTCATATCAAAATCCATATTTGTAAATGACTTCCCCTTCTTCATAATGAATTTTAGTATTTTAAAGGAAACAATCACATTTCATATCATAGTCGACCCCAAACATGTGAAAAAAGTCAAAGAAATCTGCCCCATTCAGCTGCACACATGCGTTTGTCTGAAAAACCGCTTTCCCTTGCTCGTAGAGCGCTGAGACTTGCGGAATCGCATTTTCAGCGCCAGAGAAGCACAATGCAGAGAGCACACTTCGCCGAGGCAGGAAACGAGCCAGTTCGATGAAAAATGTTGAAATTTGACTTTGTTATGTGAATTTTCATGAAATATCACTTTTCCCATGTTTCTTATGAATTTTTGAACTCTGATGAAAAAAATCATATTTCATATCAAAATCCATATTTTTTTATGACTTTCCCTTCTTCATAATGAATTTTTGCATTTTAATGTCAACAATCACATTTCATATCATAGTCGACCCCAAACATGTGAAAAAAGTCAAAGAAAACTGCCCCATTCAGCTGCACACATTCGTTTGTCTGAAAAACCGCTTTCCCTTGCTCGTAGAGCGCTGAGACTTGCGGAATCGCATTTTCAGCGCTAGAGAAGCACAATGCAGAGAGCACACTTCGCCGAGGCAGGAAACGAGCCAGTTCGATGAAAAATGTTGAAAGTTGACTTTGTTATGTGAATATTCATGGAATATCACTTTTCCCATGTTTCTTATGAATTTTTGAACTTTGAAAAAAAAATCATATTTCATATCAAAATCCATATTTTTTATGACTTTAACTTGTTTATAATGAATTTTTGCATTTTAAAGTAAACAATCACATTTCATATCATAGTCGACCCCAAACATGTGAAAAAAGTCAAAGAAAACTGCCCCATTCAGCTGCACACATTCGTTTGTCTGAAAAACCGCTTTCCCTTGCTCGTAGAGCGCTGAGACTTGCGGAATCGCATTTTCAGCGCTAGAGAAGCACAATGCAGACAGCAGTCTGCGCCGAGACAGGAAACGAGCCAGTTCAATGAAAAATGTTGAAAGTTGACTTTGTTATGTGAATTTTCATGGAATATCACTTTTCCCATGTTTCTTATGAATTTTTGCACTTTGATGAAAATAATCATATTTCATATCAAAATCCATATTTTTTATGACTTTCCCTTGTTTATAATGAATTTTTGCATTTTAAAGTCAACAATCACATTTCATATCATAGTCGACCCCAAACATGTGAAAATAGTCAAAGAAAACTGCCCCATTCAGCTGCACACATTCGTTTGTCTGAAAAACCGCTTTCCCTTGCTCGTAGAGCGCTGAGACTTGCGGAATCGCATTTTCAGCGCCAGAGAAGCACAATGCAGAGAGCACACTTCGCCGAGGCAGGAAACGAGCCAGTTCGATGAAAAATGTTGAAAGTTGACTTTGTTAAGTGAATTTTCATGAAATATCACTTTTCCAATGTTTCTTAAGAATTTTTGAACTTTGAAAAAAAAAATCATATTTCATATCAAAATCCATATTTTTTATGACTTTAACTTGTTTATAATGAATTTTTGCATTTTAAAGTCAACAATCACTTTTCATATCATTGTCGACCCCAAACATGTGAAAATAGTCAAAGAAAACTGCCCCATTCAGCTGCACACATTCGTTTGTCTGAAAAACCGCTTTCCCTTGCTCGTAGAGCGCTGAGACTTGCGGAATCGCATTATCAGCGCCAGAGAAGCACAATGCAGAGAGCACACTGCGCCGAGACAGGAAACGAGCCAGTTCAATAAAAAATGTTGAAAGTTGACTTTGTTATGTGAATTTTCATGAATTATCACTCTTCCCATGTTTCTTATGAATTTTTGCACTTTGATGAAAAAAAATCATATTTCATATCAAAATCCATATTTTTTATGACTTGCCAACGTTTCTTATGAGTTTTTGCATTTTAAAGTACACAATGACTTTTCATATCATAGTCGACCCCAAACATGTGAAAAAAGTCAAAGAAAACTGCCCCATTCAGCTGCACACATTTGTTTGTCTGAAAAACCGCTTTCCCTTGCTCGTAGAGCGCTGAGACTTGCGGAATCGCATTTTCAGCGCCAGAGAAGCACAATGCAGAGAGCACACTTCGCCGAGGCAGGAAACGAGCCAGTTCGATGAAAAATGTTGAAAGTAGACTTTGTTAAGTGAATTTTCATGAAATATCACTTTTCCCATGTTTCTTAAGAATTTTTGAACTTTGAAAAAAAAAATCATATTTCATATCAAAATCCATATTTTTTATGACTTTAACTTGTTTATAATGAATTTTTGCATTTTAAAGTCAACAATCACTTTTCATATCATAGTCGACCCCAAACATGTGAAAAAAGTCAAAGAAAACTGCCCCATTAGGCTGCACAAATTCGGTTGTCTAAAAAACCGCGTTCCCTTGCTCGTAGAGCGCTGAGACTTGCGGAATCGCATTTTCAGCGCTAGAGAAGCACAATGCAGACAGCAGTCTGCGCCGAGACAGGAAACGAGCCAGTTCAATGAAAAATGTTGAAAGTTGACTTTGTTAAGTGAATTTTCATGAATTATCACTTTTCCCATGTTTCTTATGAATTTTTGCACTTTGATGAAAAAAATCATATTTCATATCAAAATCCATTTTTTTTATGACTTTCCAATGTTTCTTATAAATTTTTGCATTTTAAAGTAAACAAACACTTTTCATAACATAGTCGACCCCAATCGAGAAAATAGTCAAAGAAAACTGCCCCATTCAGCTGCACACATTCGTTTGTCTGAAAAACCGCTTTCCCTTGCTCGTAGAGCGCTGAGACTTGCGGAATCGCATTTTCAGCGCCAGAGAAGCACAATGCAGAGAGCACACTTCGCCGAGGCAGGACACGAGCCAGTTCGATGAAAAATGTTGAAAGTTGACTTTGTTATGTGAAGTTTCATGAAATATCATTTTTCCCATGTTTCTTATGAATTTTTGAACTTTGATGATAAAAATCATATTTCATATCAAAATCCATATTTTTTATGACTTTCCAATGTTTCTTATGAATTTTTGCATTTTAAAGTAAACAATGACTTTTCATATCATAGTCGACCCCAAACATGTGAAAAAAGTCAAAGAAAACTGCCCCATTCAGCTGCACACATTCGTTTGTCTGAAAAACCGCTGTCCCTTGCTCGTAGAGCGCTGAGACTTGCGGAATCGCATTTTCAGCGCCAGAGAAGCACAATGCAGAGAGCACACTTCGCCGAGGCAGGAAACGAGCCAGTTCGATGAAAAATGTTGAATGTTGACTTTGTTAAGTGAATTTTCATGAAATATCACTTTTCCCATGTTTCTTATGAATTTTTGAACTCTGATGAAAAAAATCATGTTTCATATCAAAATCCATATTTTTTTCATGATTTTCCCTTGTTCATAATGAATTTTTGCATTTTAAAGTCAACAATCACATTTCATATCATAGTCGACCCCAAACATGTGAAAAAAGTCAAAGAAATCTGCCCCATTCAGCTGCACACATGCGTTTGTCTGAAAAACCGCTTTCCCTTGCTCGTAGAGCGCTGAGACTTGCGGAATCGCATTTTCAGCGCCAGAGAAGCACAATGCAGAGAGCACACTTCGCCGAGGCAGGAAACGAGCCAGTTCGATGAAAAATGTTGAACGTTGACTTTGTTATGTGAATTTTCATGGAATATCACTTTTCCCATGTTTCTTATGAATTTTTGCACTTTGATGAAAAAAATCATATTTCATATCAAAATCCATATTTGTAAATGACTTCCCCTTCTTCATAATGAATTTTAGTATTTTAAAGGAAACAATCACATTTCATATCATAGTCGACCCCAAACATGTGAAAAAAGTCAAAGAAATCTGCCCCATTCAGCTGCACACATGCGTTTGTCTGAAAAACCGCTTTCCCTTGCTCGTAGAGCGCTGAGACTTGCGGAATCGCATTTTCAGCGCCAGAGAAGCACAATGCAGAGAGCACACTTCGCCGAGGCAGGAAACGAGCCAGTTCGATGAAAAATGTTGAAATTTGACTTTGTTATGTGAATTTTCATGAAATATCACTTTTCCCATGTTTCTTATGAATTTTTGAACTCTGATGAAAAAAATCATATTTCATATCAAAATCCATATTTTTTTATGACTTTCCCTTCTTCATAATGAATTTTTGCATTTTAATGTCAACAATCACATTTCATATCATAGTCGACCCCAAACATGTGAAAAAAGTCAAAGAAAACTGCCCCATTCAGCTGCACACATTCGTTTGTCTGAAAAACCGCTTTCCCTTGCTCGTAGAGCGCTGAGACTTGCGGAATCGCATTTTCAGCGCTAGAGAAGCACAATGCAGAGAGCACACTTCGCCGAGGCAGGAAACGAGCCAGTTCGATGAAAAATGTTGAAAGTTGACTTTGTTATGTGAATATTCATGGAATATCACTTTTCCCATGTTTCTTATGAATTTTTGAACTTTGAAAAAAAAATCATATTTCATATCAAAATCCATATTTTTTATGACTTTAACTTGTTTATAATGAATTTTTGCATTTTATAGTAAACAATCACATTTCATATCATAGTCGACCCCAAACATGTGAAAAAAGTCAAAGAAAACTGCCCCATTCAGCTGCACACATTCGTTTGTCTGAAAAACAGCTTTCCCTTGCTCGTAGACCGCTGAGACTTGCGGAATCGCATTTTCAGCGCTAGAGAAGCACAATGCAGACAGCAGTCTGCGCCGAGACAGGAAACGAGCCAGTTCAATGAAAAATGTTGAAAGTTGACTTTGTTATGTGAATTTTCATGGAATATCACTTTTCCCATGTTTCTTATGAATTTTTGCACTTTGATGAAAATAATCATATTTCATATCAAAATCCATATTTTTTATGACTTTCCCTTGTTTATAATGAATTTTTGCATTTTAAAGTCAACAATCACATTTCATATCATAGTCGACCCCAAACATGTGAAAATAGTCAAAGAAAACTGCCCCATGAAGCTGAACACATTCGTTTGTCTGAAAAACCGCTTTCCCTTGCTCGTAGAGCGCTGAGACTTGCGGAATCGCATTTTCAGCGCCAGAGAAGCACATGTGATTGTTTACTTTACAATGCTAAAAATCCAATTTAACGTTGGAGCATACACAGCTTTACAAGAGCAAAGCTCACAAAAATACATGAAACTCATAGATGTTCTTCTTCACGAAAATCTTTAGTAAAAGGCGAAAGATTTATGCATGACTGAAGAGAAATCTGGGCTACAAAAAAAAAAAAAAAAAAATGCCAAGGAGCACCAGGAAACCCTTGTCAAAGAAACACAATGCTCGATGAGGGTAAGGCCGCCCCCATTACTTTGGTTGAGTGGAAATAGGGTGGGGACAGGTCGATGAGCAACAACTGACAGTGGTGAGCAGAAAGAGGTGAAGATAGGGTAGGGAACAGGGCGGGTTGAATGCAGACATAATTTGATAAGTAAGTCAGTCAGTCAGTCAGTAAATGTTTCTCCTTCATTTTACATCAGAAAACGGTGCACCAAGCCTGGAAGTACTTCAATACCAGGCCGATCCGCGGAGCTGACGTAGCAATGCCCTTTTCCGGCTCCCAGCTCTAAAAATCTGTTTAATATAGAGGTCGTATCAGATATTCAACTGATAAGAACAGTTTTTTTTTTTCAATCCAATTCCTACCCATATCCATACCTAACCATTCGCCTTATCAAGGCCAGACTAAGGATTGTAACGTGAACCCAGACCAGTGAACGCAATAGATCCTAGGTAATACGCCTGAGAAGCGATCCTACACAAACTCCATTCCATCTATTCTCCTTCTCAAACCCAGTCAAAGCCCAAAACCAGACCAGAGAACACTTGATCTTAACCAAAAGGCCAAGAAGCAATAAACTTTTATCTCCTCTGCTTAACGGTCAGTCACAGGCCACACCTATACAGGCATGCATAAAGTCACCTGACCAAATAAGACACAACTCCTGGAAACTACCCATTTAACATTGAAGCATACACAGCTTTGCCAGAGCAAAGCTCACAAAAATACATCAAACTCATTGATGTTCCTCTCCACAGAAATTGTTAGTAAAAGGCAAAAGATATAGGCATGACTGAAGAGAAACCAGAGTTATAAAGAAAAAAAAGCCGAGCAGCACCGGGAAACCCTTGTCGGAGAAACACAATGCTCGATGAGGGTAAGGCCGGCCCCTTTGGTTTGCTTGAGTGGAAAAAGGGTGGGGAAAGGTTGATGAGCAACAGAAAGAGGTGAAGTAGAAGAAGCTAGGGAACAGGGCGGGTTGAATGCAGACATAATGTGATAAGTAAGTAAGTAAGTAAGTAAATAAGTAAGTAAGTAAGTCAGTCAGTAAATGTTTCTCATTCATTTTACATCAGAAAATGGTGCACCAAGCCTGGAAGTACTGCAATACCAGGCCGATCCGCGGAGCGGACGTAGCAATGCCCTTTTCCGGCTCCCACAGTGAAAAAAAATTGAGTTGAATTTACTTGAAAAAAGCTTGGAAACAATTTTCACTCAGAAAAGGCAAGTAAATTTACAAAAATTTGCCAAGTAAAAGCCACAACTTAATTTTTAGTAACTTTAATTAAAAAACTTTAAGTAAAGTTTACTGGGGAATTCCCAGTAAATATTATTCACATTTGTTTGTAAATTCCACTTAAATAATGCTCATAATTATATTATGATTTATTGCACTTTTTTACACGAGTCCTAGTTATCTTTTTGTTATCCTGAGTAACCTTTACTTTAAATATTATTTAAAGATTACTTAATATAATTTGTGATGCATTACTAATGATGCTTTCAATAACAAAACACTGACAGACATTCTCCTTGAGTATTTTAATTTGAATTAAACTTATGAAAAAAACAAAGGGAATGCTAAAACACATGACACATTTGGCTCTTGGCCTAAATGGTTCAACATCCTATATATATATATATATATATATATATATATATATATATATATATATATATATATATATATATATATATATAAAGAACACATACAACACTGTGATAAAACAAATAAACCTCTGGTTCTGTAATGCATAACACTGCATTACAATGTTTCTGTTAAACAGTATAGTATAAACTTTGCTCCAAGTTATATTAACAAGCTTTTAAAGAACATTCTGACTTGCTAAACATATGAATAAATACAAAAAGCAAGTGTCAGTGTTAAACAAAATGGCCAACTGGCAGACTTACTTTTGTAGCTTTCTATGCAAAGAGCTAACTTTTGGAGAAAATTTTAAAGCATCCAGCCCAAGAAAGATTTTCTGAAAGACTTCAAAAGTGTTTCTCAGCTTTGGGGGATAGCTTAAGTTCAGGGAGTAAATGAAGCCCATGAGCAGAAGGCACACATTTGTGTCCACACACATTCTTGCATCCCAACAGCACCTCAGTTCCCTCAATGACAATGATGACATCAGCTATGTTGGCATCTTTCTCTCCTGCAGTGCTGCCCAGTACAATGATCTTCATTACATGATTGGTGAAGCTATCTTTAATCATGTCTCTGCTGACATCCTGTCAAATACTCAAATAAGTGCAAAGTGGTTACAATACTGTACAGTAAGTTAGTTGCGCGTTCTCTAATTTTATGTGATAAGTGCCCCACACAGTGATTTGGTGTCACCATCTATAAAATATGTTTTTACAGACTAAATACAGAAGAACTGTGACTGCAAGACAGTTAAAAAACTACCTGCAAAGCTACAGTAAAAAGTTTCAGGCACTTGTGTAAAAATTCTGTAAAGTGGAAATGCCTTCAAAATGCTTTCATAAATTGATTTTCATTCTACTGACTAAATATTTGGTGTATATATTTGGTGTGATCACTATTTGTAGTTAAGGCAGTATTTGGTCTAACTTCAGGTTTTTCAGGTTGTTTGCATGTAGGTTTTTTAAGCATTTTGCAGACATTACCACAGTTTTTCTTAATTTAGGCAGTCTCAGTTTTATCTCTTCCTTCATGTTATAATAGACAGTCTCGATGACTGTGAGACCAGATCTTTTGTGGAGCACCAACTGTTATCAAACTCTCTGTGCATACAAAAATCTCACTGGATTATTACAAATAATGGCAAAATGAATGTTTAGGAAAGTGAACTGATACTTCATAATGACAAACTACAGCACAAAGATATACAATATACATGTACTGTACATATCCGAAGTCAAATCAAAATTTGAATTTATCTACTAATGTACCTGGTAGGATTCAATGAGCTCCTCGGATGATTCTCCCAGGTAAGAAAGCAGGCAGCGAATCACAGCATCTCGCTGAAGTTCAACTTAAAACAAAAGTAAATTGCAGCGGACATTAAAACTGTGCACTTCTATCTACATTCAACTGCATATCTATAAAGTCAGGAAGCAGCAAGATATCAGATGTGTAATATATACATTTACCTGGCTGAGTGAATCTAGCACACTTCGAATTTTTATGCCTGTATCCCCACCCTTCTATTTAAACAAGTCCAAGAGTTTTGGAGAGTAGAGGTCCAATATTTGCAGAAAGGTTGGCTCCAGGGGAATTGTGGTTATCCTTCTGAACTCATTCTTGATCTAAGACAAAAAATAAAGGTAACATGCTTAAGATTTTGTAGACAAACACTTTTTTTGCCAACCACACTGTCAGGAGTTGATGCCTCCACTGGTGCAGAATCCAGACCCAAATGCAGGGATAAGATAAAAAAAATGGGTATTTTATTAATAAATAACAAAAACTACAGAGACATGGAAACACTGGGGAAACTAGGAAACTAAGTACAAAATAACAAACACAAAAACAAACAGCAGAAACCAGAGGGGGAACGAGAGAAAGGATTGGGTGGGGCAAGCACACATGCAAACACAACATAAACAAAAGCACATGGGATCATCAAGGAGACCGCCCTCTGGTGCTCTGGCAAGGAAAATGTCCAGCAGTCCATGACACACACACACATGCACGCACGCATGCACCCATGCTATACTAATGAAATTAAAATATTTAATTGCTTTTAATGAATGAAATATGAGTTCCAAATGTTTGTAAGTACCTACATATAACCATCAAGCCAGCAAAAGAAGAACTAAGGTTTACCTCAGATTCATAAAAAAGAGCTGGCCATCTCTCCAGGAAATCTTTGACAGCAGGGCAGTGATTAATGATTTCTAATCTTTGATAGGAAAAAGTCTTCTCCATTATCTCACCAATTACTTTTTTGTTGTTTTTCTTCTGAATTTCTTTAAGAAGATCAACTCTCCTTCTCTAAAGTTTCCTCGGTTTCCCCAAATGGAAATGGGGGCAAGTAGTTTACTTCAACCTTTCTGGGTCTTTTCATGCCTTTGCGGCAAGACTTTTCACTTGTCTTCTTTCTTTTCAAAGAGTTGATCTCCAGCTCTGGACAGGAAAGCTGACTGCCTCTTAATTTTGCTCGATAATTGTCCATCTTATATTTAATCCTCTGTTGCCACCCATACTGTCCATTGAAGGACCCTGGCTCTTTGAGGCATGGGTTCTTTTCAATCAACATCTTTACTACATTCATAATCTGGACACCTGTTGGGTATGCAGTGTAACAAAATATCGTCTCTGCTAGTGTCTCAAGGACACTTCTCGTTACTCTTGGATTGTTCAAGAGGGTACCATCCTTTTGGTAGGCTTTGTTTCCTTCTGAAAGCAAGAGCTCCGTATCAAATGAGAAAGTTGGTATGTTAAACTTTGCTGGCCATCCTTGAGATCGGCATGGTGTGGAACACTCAGATGAAGAGAGCAGAACAGTGGCTTGAGAACTGCTGCATCTGGAGTCTAAAGAAAGGGACGATGTCTCACTTTCAAAAGGACATAGCATAACAGTGTCCTGAGAACAGCATTACATGGCGTCAGACTCTTTTCTAAGGATTGGTTCTTCCAGAGCACTCAGGATGATGGGTTCTGTTTTCACCACTTTTAAAGTACATTTATCCTGTACATCATCTATTGAGTCTAAGGTAAAAAACTGGCCCCCAAAATCCATGTCTTCATACATCAAAGTAAAGCAGTCTGGAATACTAAATGTTTCTTTGATTACACGTTTAAGGTCCAGAAGAGCACTGGGGATGCCTGAGGGCAGAACCAATTTGCGAATGTCATTCTCTTCAAAAACAATTCGCAGCTTTGCTAGGGTACACATCTGCAACAGAAAAAACAGCAATTAAAACAATTAATCCTAATTAAAAATAGTACAATACAGCAATAATTTTGATAATCATGCACCTAAAAAGAGGGTCAAATATAGTGCTTTAAGGTAGTCAGTCAACCATTTCTCTTTGCTCAAGTAACCGAATGTTGGCTGTGTATTCTAACTCATAGCTCCTAAGGTGCTCATTGTACCGTGTTCTTAGTAGTCTCACTACAAAGACCAGTTCATTACAAACCAAGATAGACTGTAACACCTCACAAAAGTCTGGCAAATCTGCAGTGAAACCATGACATAGCAACATTCCAGGTTTGTAGTTGGTGCCTAATATGCATACATTGTTTGCAACATGTACCATTGTGACACGTGGATACCTATGTTGCACCAAATCTTTTATGTCATCCTTTAGGACATCCACAGAGACTTGTGAAGTTGTTGTGACCGAAAGTGATGACCTGTTCACATTTGATTCATGAAGATGCAATGCAATCATGAGCTGGTGTTTTTTGGCAATTGACAGCAGTATGTTCCTGAAACAGCCTGTTTGTCTGACAGCTTATTTGAAAAAGGCCATGTTTAGCTTCAAATCTCATGGTCCACAAGGCTGCCAGAGGACCAAATTCCTGAATGAGTTCAGGGTAGTGCTCAAGAAAGTGGTGTTTGGGAAGAAGTTTTTCTTGAGGAAAAGCTTCCAGAAATCTGTGTTGGTGCTCAGAAATCAAAGAGTCAAGATAGCAAATGCTCTGCTCTGTAGGAACTGGTGCCATCACAAGTTCCACAATGTCATTTAAGGTCATTAACATCTGCCACACTTCATCTTCCTCAGGTACTTTCAAGCCTATCATGAGAGGCAACAGACTCAACAGACACCAATTTTCAGGTGCATTACCTCCTACAGATCTTTTTGTGGCAAAATGAGCAGGAATCAAATGTGGGTGATTTGTTTGGTCACTCCACTTATAAGGGAACTGTTGAATGCAATTATTAAGGTCCTCAAGAGAAAAATATTTCTTCTTGATAAAGGTTTGCAATGACAATGCCAGTTCCACTGGAACAAGACCTTCAAGAAGGTCATGTAATACATCTGGTGGGTAACCAGATGTTACATGAAAATGATGAAGTTTTTCAGACAGTGCACACTGTTTTTTCACCCCATAGCAAGGAGTGGGAGTAGGACGTGACAAAACTGTCTCAACATGCAGAGTCTGAAACTGGAACCTGTCTGCAAGACAAAATCGGCAGACATGAGATCCCGTGAAGTTTTCAACGAATCCTCCCACAGAATGGGCTCACTATAGTGCCTTTCATGACTTTTCCTAAACTTGGAGTAAAAATGCCTTGGAAAAATCTTTTTCCAAGCTTTGAAGATCAGTTAACAGTGGCTCTAGAACTTTCTGAAATCCAAATCGCTTTGTGCCTTACGAAGAATGGCTAAATTGATAGATGCCAATGTTGATCGTGCATGTGCCGGAAAGTTTCCTAACACCCATTAGACAGCGGTGATTTTGTGAATCTTGCGAGAAGTTCCTAAGGGATTGCACACTTCGAAGTCGTCAATGTACAGAATAAGACTTAATCTCTCGACATCTCCTGCAAAAAAATCATTTTCTTGAAAGTGAGATCCATCATGGAATGACTTGTATTGTGATGCACATCCAGTATTTTTTTGAGTGACTAGGTCCTTTTCTTCAATATTCTTCAAGACTTGCAACAAAGACTGGAGTACCAGAACATACTGGAATGTTCTGCTGTATTTATTTTCCAGTATGTATTCTACTGGTTCAACAACTGAAAAATGTGCTTTCATAAATTCTCTCCTCTTATAAAAAAAAAGGCCCATCTTTCCCTAAAGCTGAACTGACAGGGTTTGATTCAGACAGATTTTTCACCAAATCTGAGATAACTGTTGGGTCTATGTCACAGTTATGGCTCTTTAAAGTCGACTCAACAACATCTTTCAAAACTGGAGCAGATGCAGAGGAGGATATGAACTGAAGCTCATCAACGATTTGATCAATGCACCTGTTTGACCCATTAAAATTACTTTCCAACTTTAGAAAAAGCTGACCAAACTTCATTTTTATAACTTCAGACAAATTATCTTGTGCTTCAACCAAAGTTACATCCAGTTCTGTGTCATTATCAGAGACCTCTGAATCATTTTGCAAAACAGTGGGATTTTGGAATTTTTTCAAGACTTCCATTTTAAAATCTTCAAGGGAGTGTTTATTGTGCTTCCTGTGTTTATGGGTAGCAAAGGTTGAATAAATGCTTGTGCTGAAGCTGCAGTTTTTGAATACACAATTCACTACCTCATACCTCCTCAGATGGTTGCTAAGGTGCTCAAAATATTGCTTCTCTGAAGAGAATGAAAATGAACTGCATACAAGACACCTCTGTTGGTTTGTCTGATTCTGTGTGGTCAGGACAAATGTATTCGAAGAGCATTAAATGTTTTAAATGAACAAGGGCAATCAGCATAAAGACAAGGGGTCGATGACTGACAGCCAGAATTTCCATGTTTGAGCCGTAAGTGTTTTAAAAGTTGTAGTCTTTTGTTTGACTCAAAGCTGCATTTTTTTTTTACACAACCACTTCATGCTGTGGCACCTGCAATAAACAAAAGACGTGCACACACATACATAAACCAATTCACCAGTTTCAGTTTTTTTAACATTTGTAATGAAATGAATATTTTACACAAATTCCTTTAAGATTTAATTATGAAATATGAAACCAGAAGTGATGCTTGACCAGAATTTACATCTTGCAAAGTTATATATATATGTATGTGTGTGTGGTAGTATATATGTGTATATCTATAGAAATCTGTCATACCACAAGGTTAATCAGTGTTGTATAGGCTGTAAGAAGTATTGCCAATTTGCTTGCATGAGCTTAAATAATGAGTGAAATCTGTGGAACATATGTTAGAAATGTTAATGTCAGAAATAGTTTTTTTTTTTACAAATTTAAATAAATATAGTGATCTTATTGATTTGAAATTTTGAAAAAACGTGAACGCGCTGATGATGTATCAGATGTTGATAATTTGTGATAAACTGATAACTCTTCGGGATGTGAAGAGACCTTAAACCACCATAACAATAAGACCATTACCTATAACACATACAATACTAGAAAATGCATCACTATTGTATAGGTTCAATAGGTAGTATAATCTCTGTTTAACCTGATTATTATGCATCAAATGCTTATCGATTTTATAGATAAGACAAAGCAGCGTAGTTGATGTGGATTCATGGGGGTTTAAGCGGCCTTCTCCGTCACATTTAAAATTAAAGCCCACTGATCTTGGGGCTCGGGTATCAATCATTCCGGGTTACGATTTTACGAAGCTCTACATGTCCTATTTCTAATAAGGAAATTTGTATTTATAATTAAAATAGCACGTGAGGGCACAATTATTTATTCACACAGATGAATAAACAAGCCCTTGGGTTATGCCATTTGTCATGATGCATCGCGCCGCTCGCATCTGGCAAAGTTCATTTTAAAGTTCACTGTACATTAAACTTCTTCGTGGATTACATGTAAAATACACGACAATTGTTTTCGACACAGATGCTATTTGCTAATAACTTATGTTTGTGCAAATCGGTTCTTCAGCAAACTCAACTCTATCAACGCGTTAACTTACAGTCTATGGTTAACTCTTTAACCACCAGGACAGCTTAATAGCTCTATAATCTTCTGCAAACGTAACTAAATTTGACCAATAAAACATATTTCATAACTTACCGTGTATAAATCTCATCAGACTTCGAGAAAAGATCCGTTGGTTTTCTCTGCCTCTGCGCGCCACTTCTGAACCAAGAGAGCATGCGCATAGATTAACTGGCTTCGTGGAGTAAGCTTTACTTGAGTTTGTCATTTTTTGCATTAGTTCATTAAACGACAAAACACAAAGTAAATAATACTTGAGAAGTTCTATTTGAATTTACTTATGTATTCAAGTACAATAAATTAAAACGAAACCTCAAGTAGCGTATTGAACTGAACGTGACATTTTTAAGTAAAAAGACAAAATAGGATTTGTTTGTAAAATGTACTTAGATTATGCTATCTATATTTACAAGCACAAAAAATCATTTTTTACAGTGTACGGCAATAATGAGCAAAACATCTTTTTTCAATCCTGGCCAAAAGAAGTGACTCAAAATCCTACTATATGTCTTCGTAACTCCTAAATGACCAGCAAGTTTGTGATCATGAGCTAAACACAAAACATGTTGACAATAGGAAAGTAGGAAAACAATTTGATAAACAACACTCCAATCTGAATTCTTGTCAGCAGGAGAACACCACTGTCTCATTGTCAAGGAAGTAAGCACATTCTTTACTCTTAGCCACATCAAGAGAAACAACAGAATTAAAAGAAGTGACAAGAGTATTATCCTCCTTCTGCGCAGCAATAATTTTCTGACGTGACACAGGTAACTTAAGTGCACAATTACACCTTTGTTCTCTGTCTTTAAACAGTTTTCCTTTTCAAGATTCATATTCAGTGATGTATCACCAGATAAAAGTGGACAGATCAACTACATCACCTACTCTGAGCGACTAAGCGCGCATAACGGCACAGGCTGGGAAAACATCAGGGTAATTTTCAGACAATATCCCTAACTCAAAACGCATCTGGTTCATTAACAACTTCAATAACAGGCATCACCTTTCCACCTGCCAGGTCATTTCCAAGAATACAATCAACACCCATCACAGGAAGTGAAAGACAAAAGCAACTCTCACGAAACCAGTACACAGCTCGCTCTGAAAGTGCACGCAATGCAATTGAAATTTCACACACCCCATCTCAATGCCCTGCACGATCACACTAGAGCCACAAGAGGTATTTTCAGACAGCTGTAATTTACCTGCCAACAAAAAGATTGCATAGCACCAGTGTCCCTGAGTATACTTATTTCTTCCTGATCCTCCCTTCTTCCAGACAAAGATATTAACCCTTTTGACACAAATGGGCGATAACCTTCCTCAGTATGCACCGTGACAGCAGAGTTAAAATCTTGCACAAACCCCACACTCTTTGGTTGTGGCTGCTGTTTCGGCTTCAAAGCCAGACAATTAGCAATCACATGCACTTTTTTTGTGACAGTAAAAACATTCAGGCTCCTCTTTATTACGAGGTGGACTAAACTTTGAATGTGACATTTGAGATTGTGAACTATCAGCCTGTGACAGACAGACAGATAGACAGATAGACAGACAGACAGACAGACAGATAGATAGATAGATAGATAGATAGATAGATAGATAGATTTTTTTAGTTTTTTTAGGTGGAGGGAGTCGGAATTATTTCTGACAACTGAGCTGTGGATGATGGATTTTTTAAGCAACAGTTTCCCCGGCAAATCATGACGTCACTCACTACCTATCGCTGAGAGGGCGAACGAGGATTTTGACGGTTTTTCTCTCGTTTTAAAGTGTTTTTACGAACTTATTGAATTAAACAAATAACCTATGCAAAATAATCGAGTGTCTTTTCACTTTTTTGTATATTTGAAGATAATTCAGACGTTTTAAACCGCTGCAAAAGGCTGGTTTGCTGGGCACAATACTCTTATAATATAATTTTTACATTAAATATTCCATCTGAATCGATTCTTTTCATTTAATTTCACAAAGTATGAAAGCTTGAAATTTATTACATATGTTAACTGGGGGAACTGATTTTCCTGAGTCCCAGGAAAGTCTGTTCCTATTGTGTAAATTACAGTGTTTTAAAAAACATCTTCTCACTGTATTACCTTTGCTACAGGCACACATGTCTCTGAGTCAATTTCAGACATCCTTGATACTTCCACAGCCAGTAGGGAGGGGGAAACGGATTTCACTGATGCCCAGTATGTTCCCCATACTTCAATTTAAAAGACTGTGTTTTAAAACATTTTGATCACTGTATTATCTTTGCTACAGGCACTCATGTCTTTGAGTCAATTTCAGACATCCCTGATACTTCCACAGCCAGTAGGGAGGGGGAAATGGATTTTTCTACTTTTGAGTTGCTGTTTCTAAACCTGTCATTTAGGGCAAAAATGTTTTGATTTTGATCCTTTATACATCCATCATATCCTTCAGACATCTAATTTCCTTCAATGTATTGTATTTCTAACATATCTCTATATATTATACCACTTATTTTGTATTGTTGAAATGAATAAGTCTGTCTATGTCTTTACAATGGCATAATAAGTGTATAAACATATTATACGGTTTTTTTTAGGATAAAAAAATTGTATATTCAGGCCCTTTCCAAACCTTTTCCAAAAAAAAAATATTTAGTTTCATACATTTTGTAATTTCATATTTTGCCATTCAGTAGTGAAGAGGATGTTGTTTGTGTTATTGTGAGTCACTGCGCCAGTA
Source organism: Hemibagrus wyckioides (assembly GCF_019097595.1). NCBI lineage: Eukaryota > Metazoa > Chordata > Actinopteri > Siluriformes > Bagridae > Hemibagrus > Hemibagrus wyckioides. The sequence goes on from NC_080727.1 coordinate 11,512,637, forward strand.
AGTTGTGGAAGGCGAAAGAAGTTGTTCAGTTGTTAAGAAATTTAGATGGAAACAGATTGGATGCGACACAATATAACATAATTTTTTAATTATTTAACAACAGGAAAATCTCGAATTCTCGAACGAAGTCGGAGAAGTATGTAATTCGACGACGTGCGAATCAATATGTAATAAAAGGTAAAAGTCTGTCCCAAAATTTGGTTAGCTAGTTGGCCATGTTGGCCACATATAGCTAACAGGCCTACCTGTGGAGGTTATTATTGCACAGTTTGTGTTTTGTTATAAATGTAAATGCTTCTATATTAAAATTAATCTCTGGCCTGTGGCAGGCACACATTTCTGTGCAACTGAGGTTGTACTTAATTTATTGAATCTTTTAACAGATGGAGTGCTTTTTTATGTGCGTCACAAGGGCAAAAATGGAGAGATTTGCGCTAAAGTCGTGCGTACTGCTGAGGAGGCAGACAATATTTTTAAAGAATTTCATGCCATGGCAACAGGTGGGCATAGCGGAAAGGAAAAAACACAGGACGCAATTTCGAGACGTTATTACTGGCCCGGGATAACCATCGACATAGAAAACTGGGTAAGTTTTTAATTATTTACTCTTTATTAAAAAAGATGTTAAGCGTTTGGTTTTCTTAATGTCTATATTACTACTGAAACAACTGCTAGACGATGTATTAACATGTTTTTTCACCACCTTGTTATCGTCACTATTTATTATTATTATTATTATTATTATTATTATTATTATTATTATTATTATTATTCCGTTTCCTGGGTGCGCTACTAGTCCTAAACAGTAATAACTAAAAACATGGTTCCAACGCTAAAATGTTCATGTGTTGCCTAAGTGTGCTATTACCTTTCATGCTGATAAGTATTGTTTATTTTATATTATTTTTTAAATGCATTTTTTACGGACTTCACTTCCTGCACACGCTAGAAACATGGTTCCAACGCTAAAATGTTGCTCATGTTGTGCTTAAGTATGCTATTATGTTTCATGCTGATAAGTATTATAGTTTATTTTATATGAATTTTTAAATGCATTACGGACTTCAGACCGCTACTGTATGTGTGTGTGTGTGACGTCAGCTAGAGTAAGGGAACAGGTTGGACGCATCGTCTTTAAACTGTTCCCAGTGCACACACTAGTTCGTTTAGACTTCATATTTTAACTGTGACTTTAGTTTGTATATATTATTTGAGAATGTCTTGCAATAGTTTAAGCATATTTAGCATGTATATCGTATATTGTGTCGCTAGCCACCGTCAAATACACAATATACGACCTCGTAGGAAAGTTAACAAAGACCGAGAAAGGCAATCAGTACATTTGTGTACTGATTGATTATTTCACAAAGTGGGTAGAGGCATACCCATTGTGAATTTTTTTTCATAGATTTGGAGCACCAAAGAGGATACTCACCGATCAGGGCAGGGAATTTGTCAATCAGGTTGGTTGTTATTTTTTGAATAGCGAGCGGACTTTGCGATGTCAAACTAATACCTTTTTATTTATTTATTTATTTATTTATTTATCTTTTGTTCAACAACAAGGGAATGTACACTAGCAGTCAAAAGTTTGGACACACCTTCTAACGCCATGGTCTTTCCTGATTTTTGTTTCTTTGAGAATGAAAGGAAAGATGTGCAAGACAGTGGTGAGACCAGCGATGCTCTACAGCTTTGAGACAGTGGCACTAAAGAAAAGTCAGGAGGCAGAGCTGGAGGTAGCAGAGCTGAAGATGTTGAGGTTCTCTTTGGGAGTGACAAGGCTGGATAGAATCCATCAGAGGGACAACCCATGTTAGATGTTTTGGAGATAAGGTCAGAGAGGCCAGATTGAGGTGGTTTGGACATGTCCAGAGGAGAGTGTGAATATATCGGTAGAAGGTTGGAACTGCCAGGCAGGAGATCTGGAGGAAGTCCAAAGAGGAGATTTATGGATGTAGTGAGAGAGGACATGAAGTTAGTTGGTGTAAGAGAAGATGAAGCAGAGGATAGGGTTAGATGGGTGCAGATGATTCGCTGTGGCGACCCCTGAACAGGAACAGTTGAAAGACAAAGAAGAAGAAGTTTCTTTCTACATTGTAAAACAATTTTGATGGCATCCAAAATATGCAATAATCTCCTTTGAACAGTTGATATTGAGATGTGTCTGCTACTTATGCTCTGTAAAGCCTTCATAACAGCGCTAATCTGAGGTGCTTTATGTAATTGGTGATTTTTGAGGCTGGTTACTCTAAAAGAACTTCTCCTCTGTAGCAGAGGGAAGTTTTGGTCTTCATGAGAGCCAGTTTCATTATGGTGCTTGATGGGCTTTGCAAATGAACTTGACAATACTGTTCTTGCAAGAACTATTCCAGACTGTGGTTGTTGTTGTTACTTAATTACCTAATTCCATAAGTGTCATTTCATAGTTTTCTCCAGTATTGTCCTATAATGTAGAAAATAAATTTAAAAAATGCCACTGAATTAGACGACGTGTCCAAACTTTAGACTGGTAATGTAAAGTTGCATAATGACATGTTAAGGAATGCATTACATTAATTAATTGCAAGTTACATTTAAGTTACATTTAGTTTTTTCCCTGCTTTTCTTTCTCTAGGTGAACGCAGAAGTATGTGCTCTGTTTGGTATTAAGAGAATACCACCCACAAACTAATGGCCTGGTGGAACAGATGAATGGTACTATCCAAAGGTAAGTTCCTGTTTACATAACCTATCTAAGATACTATATAGCATATTATGTAAGGTATAAGCGTGTACTTAATCACATTCTCTTCTATTTAGAGCCCTGGCAAAGCTTTGTGATGAGAAACCAGAACAATGGGACACTTATCTTGGTCCTCTTCAATATCAGGACCAAAAAACAACTCACTACAAAGTTTACATCATACTGTCTCATGTTTGGTAGGGAGGCTCGTTATTTTTCAGAGGTCCCAGAGTTTCTAGACGTGAGTATATCTGTGGTTATAACTTATATTTTCCAAAACATGTTTTCAAAGGAATTTCAGTTCTGTCCCACTGTCTGCTGCTGCAGCTGCCCAGAGCCCAGTGTCTCCTGCCACAACTGCTCAGAGCCCTCTGTCTCCTGCTGCAGCTGCCCAGAGCCCAGTGTCTCCTGCCACAACTGCTCAGAGCCCTCTGTCTCCTGCTGCAACTGCCCAGAGCCCTCTGTCTCCTGCTGCAGCTGCCCAGAGCCCTCTGTCTCCTGCTGCAACTGCCCAGAGCCCAGTGTCTCCTGCCGCAGCTGCCCAGAGCCCAGTGTCTCCTGCTGCAACTGCCCAGAGCCCTCTGTCTCCTGCCGCAACTGCCCAGAGCCCTCTGTCTCCTGCCGCAGCTGCCCAGAGCCCTCTGTCTCCTGCCGCAGCTGCCCAGAGCCCTCTGTCTCCTGCCGCAACTGCCCAGAGCCCTTTGTCTCCTGCCGCAACTGCCCAGAGCCCTCTGTCTCCTGCCGCAACTGCCCAGCGCCCTCTGTCTCCTGCCACAGCTGCCCAGAGGCCAATGTCTCCTGCCGCAACTGCCCAGAGCCCTCTGTCTCCTGCCGCAACTGCCCAGCGCCTTCTGTCTCCTGCCGCAGCTGCCCAGAGGCCAATGTCTCCTGCCGCAGCTGCCCAGAGGCCAATGTCTCCTGCCACAGCTTTCAAATCACTCTCCAAAGTTGAGCAAAGTACCTGACATTTTGATTGTATACATCTAATTATTTTATAATTGTTTTATTTCAAAAGTTGTCACAAAATATATATTTATTATATTTATTATATATATATTATTTAATATATATTATATATTTATTTTTGCTAAACTTTGGCAGGTGTTGATGCAGCTTGGTCAGGCAGCATTGAAGAAAAGAAAACTGTTCTACTGTCTACAATTATGCTTATAAATTGTTTAACTGGGACATAGCACGACTTGCACCTGGGAGAGAGCTTGAGAGTGAGGTAGGACCATCACACATAGTTCAGACAACATCCAGATACAACATCCAACTTCAGATATAACAGCATCATTAAAAATAACATCTGTCTTTGTAAAGGTTATAAATGCATACATATTTGCATTGGTAAGGAAGCATAACAAAGAGAGAACTGAAAAAGCATTTTTCATCGATTCCTTCGCTATGACCAAGGTGTGGCAGGGATCCTGCAATATCCTTAGAAAGGTACAGGATTATAGAAACTGAAACCTTATCATGAGGAAAGCTGTAACCAAGAGTACTGAAATAATTATATATAAGTACTATTAAAGTATTTTTGTTTTAGCTGGACCCAACTGAGTTCAAGATAATTCTTGGTGTCATTGGTGAACATGGACACTGGACTATTGCTGTAAGTAGGCATACATGCATATCGTTATAGTTCATGAAATAGAAACCATTTCCTTACACCTTGCCTTGTCATATGTCATGGTATTCCAAGACTGCATATTTTCTTCTTTCTCTTTACTTCTCACCAATCACTTGCTTAAATTTCTAACCTACTGATCTTACATAAATTCCCTGCCAAATTCTTATCTTTTTTGTGAGTCATAGTTTTTGTTCCTTTTTTTTAAGCTGCAACCTTTCTGTAGATTCATTTGCCTGTTGCATGTATTATGTAGTATGTATTATTTTTTATAGCTATTTTTTTTTTGCATTGTGGCATTTGTTTTAGGCCATGTATCCATTTGAAAAAAAGACAGTGTTTCTGGATTCACTGAGGGAATCTGAGGTGAAAATACGCAAATGCCTTGACAGCACAAAGTACCAATTACACATTCTCAATTCCATATATATATTATATGTATTTATTTTTTAATTTCTTCATTTTCACAGGTTATGAAGTAATTGGACAAATTAACATTCTAAATATTAGGATTGTTTTCAATACTTGAATACTTGGATGAATGTCCTCTGCTGAAGACATTGCATTCTGACTTGGCATTCTGTCTTTTTTAGCAGTATATCAGATTGTTAATTTGGCCAATCCTAAATATCTGCTGTCTCTCTTATATGTCTGTTCTGGGTTTTTAATTATAGCTCCCCTTACTTGCATCAGCACCTCTATGTACTGCATGTTGCGAGTTCCCATGAACAGCTACCCAATGTTAATTTAACATTTCGAATCAACTCCTGACTTTTTATCTTTTTTTTTTTTTTTTTTTTTAATTATAGAGCCTTTATGAGAAGTAAAGGGTGTAATGTGTCAAGGTGGAGGTGTGAGACTCTCCCACACTCACTACAAAGAGATGGAGTTTCATGTGGTGTATTTGTGTGCAAGGTATGCCATACATACATAATTAATATATAACAGTTTTGCAATTTTATAACATTTTAAAAATGTGTAGTTCGCACAGAGGTTACTACAGGATCAGCCTGTGTGGTTCTCTAATGAACCACAGCTCATTGATAAACATCGAAGACAAATGGCAGTCAGACTTCTCCAGGAATCAGGTAAATAATGTCAAAGATGTATGAATATTGATATGCATTTTGTTCTCTTTTAAGATATGTTTTTTTATCTGTATACCTTATGGTTAACAGATGACATCAGTGAACTGCGGAGAAGTGGAGACTGACAATTCATGGGTAAAGGACAATATCTAGGCACAAACTCGTTTTATCTAATATTGTGACCTGTAGAGCACATGCAATCACATTCACACTCCACTGGGTCAATATAAAAGTCTGATCAACTGCTATCTATGTTTTAGCTGTGAGAAAAAAACAAAAATAATTAATGCCCAGAGGAAACCCACACTTATGCAACTGTTTAGAAAACTGAAAACACTACTCTGTTGAAAGGCAAGTGTACTGGCTGCACTGCTACTATCTAGATTATAATATAATAATGTTGATGTGATTTTTTTTTACCTTTCAGATTGCCTGCAATGCATGCGACAGGTGGTTTCATATGTCTTGCAGTGGAAACCCACGAACGGATTTGGACTTATTTTGTGGACAGTGTGAAGTTATAAGACTGTTATAACAGATAATCCCCCCCAAAAGCAATTACTTTGTAATTTATTTATTATTTGCATTTAAAACTTGTTTATTTATTTACAAATTTTATTTTCTGATGTTTGCTTGTTTTTCTATTTATTTTTATTTAATTTAAAATACTGAATATTTTTATAATGTTTAATTTCAGAATCTGAAAGTTATATTTATGTTTAGCACATGCACAGACCTGACCTTTGCGTTTAAAAATAACAGCTGACTGTTGGCGGTGTTGTGGTTGTTACTTGATTACCTAATACCATTTGTGTTATTTCTTAGTTTTGAAATCTCTTGTAGAAAATAAATCACAAAGCAAAAAGACATTGAATTAGAAGGTGTGTCCATACTTTTGACTGGTACTGTACATAAATACATACTGTACGTGTGTGTGTGCATGTTTGTGTGTGTATTTGTGTTTTGTCACAAACACACACACACACACACACACACAGTTCTTCTGTGTTACTTTGTCACACTCGCTCCTTTCTATTTTCATGCAGAACCCAGGTCTACATTAGGTTTTTTTGTTTCTATCTGAAAACTAGTCCGTCATGTAATAGGTTGCTTTCTTCACAGGCATGCAAATATTCTTTTGGAATATTATTTATTTATTATATTTTAAGGTTTGGGATCATGAATAGTTTTGTATATAACTGTGTAGTCATGATAAACATATATAACATTTCTACGAAAGATAATATAGTACTTAAGATTTTTGAACAGACTCTGACAGACTTTCTCTCTCTCTCTTTCTTTCTGTATGTGTGACGGGTATATATATACCCGTACACACACACACACACACACACACACAATAAAAGAATGTTTTAAAAAACACTGTCTTTCCAATTGAAGTACTGGCTGTGGAAGTATCAGGGATGTCTGAAATTGACTCAAAGACATGAGTGCCTGTAGCAAAGGTAATACAGTGATCAGTATGTTTTAAAAAACACAGTCTTTTAAATTGAAGTATGGGGAACATATTTTCCTGGGCATCAGTGAAATCCGTTTCCCCCTCCCTACTAGCTGTGGAAGTATCAGGGATGTCTGAAATTGACTCAGAGACATGTGTGCCTGTAGCAAAGGTAATACAGTGAGAAGATGTTTTTTAAAACACTGTAATTTACACAATAGGAACAGACTTTCCTGGGACTCAGGAAAATCAATTCCCCCAGTTAACATATGTAATAAATTTCAAGCTTTCATACTTTGTGAAATTAAATGAAAAGAATCAATTCAGATGGATTATTTAATGTAAAAATTATATTATAATACGTCTTGTGCTCTTGACCTATGCCAATTATGTATGTCTGTTTTATCATGGGTAACCATACAGTATATCATGGATTTCAGGAAATTGTGTTTCCCCATCATATGCGGGTGCTAACTAAGATGTACGTGAGATGGCTGAAAGTAATTCAGATACGTAGTTACACATGAATAACCATGAGTGTGGTGTCCTATAATTGCTGTACCTGTGTGTTTGATATGTACAAACAGATTTTAAGTTTAATAGAACTGGATGTTTGAGTGGGTAAAAAAAAAAGAGTATTGTGCCCAGCAAACCAGCCTTTTGCAGCGGTTTAAAACGTCTGAATTATCTTCAAATATACAAAAAAGCGAAAAGACACTCGAATATTTTGCATAGGTTATTTGTTTAATTCAATAAGTTCGTAAAAACACTTTAAAACGAGAGAAAAACCGTCAAAATCCTCGTTCGCCCTCTCAGCCATAGGTAGTGAGTGACGTCATGATTTGAATCGGCGCGCACACTGCGTGCGACCGGGGAAACATGGAGAAACTGTTGCTTAAAAAATCCATCATCCACAGCTCAGTTGTCAGAAATAATTCCGACTCCCTCCACCTAAAAAAACTAAAAAAATCTATCTATCTATCTATCTATCTATCTATCTATCTGTCTGTCTGTCTGTCTGTCTATCTGTCTATCTGTCTGTCACAGGCTGATAGTTCACAATCTCACGTCACATTCAAAGTTTAGTCCACCTCGTAATAAAGAGGAGCCTGAATGTTTTACTGTCACAAAAAAAGTGCATGTGATTGCTAATTGTCTGGCTTTGAAGCGGAAACAGCAGCCACAACCAAAGAGTGTGGGGTTTGTGCAAGATTTTAACTCTGCTGTCACGGTGCATACTGTAAGGTTAGGTTACATACATAAGGTTATCGCCCCTTCGTGTCAAAAGGGTTAATATCTTTGTCTGGAAGAAGGGAGGATCAGGAAGAAATAAGTATACTCAGGGACACTGGTGCCATGCAATCTTTATTGTTGGCAGGTAAATTACAGCTGTCTGAAAATACCTCTTGTGGCTCTAGTGTGATCGTGCAGGGCATTGAGATGGGGTGTGTGAAATTTCCATTGCATTGCGTGCACTTTCAGAGCGAGCTGTGTACTGGTTTCGTGAGAGTTGCTTTTGTCTTTCACTTCCTGTCATGGGTGTTGATTTTGTGTAATTGTGTCCGATACAGATGCACTTAAGTCACCTGTGTCACGTCAGAAAATTATTGCTGTGCAGAAGGAGGATAATACTCTTGTCACTTCTTTTAATTCTGTTGTTTCTCTTGATGTGGCTAAGAGTAAAGAATGTGCTTACTTCCTTGACAATGACTTACTGATGAGAAAGTGGTGTTCTTTCTTTCCCCAGATCTAAAATAATTAGTAGCTTTTACTTGCATTGGTTCGTTGATAAGAGTCTTGATGTAGTGGATCAAGGAGGTTCGGAGATTCGAAGTCCTCGGAGTAAGCAAGAGATTCTGCTGGAACGAAAAAGGTTTCGGTGGTGCAAAGTTCTTCGATTGAAGCTGCCGGCAAAGTCTCAAGAGAAAGTGAAAGTCTTGTCCCGAAGAAAGATCGGCGTCGAGTCGGGTGACGATAGAAGAGATCGTGCCGGGAAGAAAAGGCGCACGGGCCCCCCCCGACCGCAGAGCGGAGAGGGGGTTGGCCCCCATGGGGCCAAGCCAAGCTGACCAGAGCAAAAGCCAAAGCTGGACAAAAAGGCCGAGCAAAAAGCCAAAAAGCTAAAAAAGCCAAAAAAAAAGCTACGATAGATGGGTGCTTAGGGTTTTTATTGATCCCTTGGTCGCGCCCAGTTTTTCAGAGTGACCAATCCAATACCTGAAGCTTTTGGAGGGAAAAGTTTCTTTGTCTCCGCTCGGTCACTCATTTGCATACTTTATGGTGAAGTCAGGAATGGATAAAGTTTCAATTAAAGTAACGTAGACTCATATTATGTACTTGGATGACCACATGGCCTACACTATTGCTTATAAAAGAGGATCATTTTGATTGTAGACACGAAAGAAACAGTATGAGAGGAAAGGAAACTGGGTATAGGCAATTAAAACATACATTCTTATCTTATAAAACATGTTCTATTTCATGAAAACACAGAACAACAGGTCATGAATGGTAATACAACCATAAAAAATATAAAGGCAAAAGGGGAATACATATACAGGTGTGTTAGGCATGGGTCAGGTAGGGTTTTACTAATGTTTTATTGAAACTTGAATCAAGGAATTCTCCTTACGTGTGGGTGTGGGGGTCAGGATGAGCGTTTCCAGATGCTTTGGGTGTGTGTGTATGTGTGTGGTTGTGGGTGTGTATGTGTGTGTGTGTGGTTGTGGGTGTGTATGTGTATGTGTCTTCAGTCAGAACTTTGGTCATCCCCCGGTCAAGGCATTGATTTGGTTTAGATTAGGGAATTCTTGTTGACTTTTAACGGCAGTAACACTGCCAGGCGCAGGGTGATTTGCATGTTAAGGTCACAAGTTGATGGGAAGTTCCAGAGGTGTGAGGCTGGGCTATCAGTACTGATGGTCTGCAGAACTCCAACATTCATGGAGGCAGGATTCCTCCTTTGCCTCCAGTCTCGTTGGGGGGGTCATTGGTTATCCAGAGCCATCAGACATCCCGGAACCTGGCTCCCATGAGTTACAGCATGTCGGTTGAGGTATAATGAAATGACTATAAGTAGTGATAGCTCAGTTGTGAGCTGTGTAATAGTTAATTGAGTTTTTGAGAAGGACGGAACAGACCCCATGAGCAAGTGAGCCGACCTGGAGACGCTACAATATATATATATATCCACACATCAAAAGTTTGGACACATCTTCTAATTCCATGGCCCTTCCTGATGTTTATTTCTTTCTACATTGTAAAACAATGCTGAAGGCGGCCGAAATACACAATAACTCTAAATGAACTTCCCCTCTGTAGCAGAGGTAAATTTTGGTCTTGCTTTCCTGGGATGGTCTTCATGTGAGCCAGTTTCATCATGGTGCTTGATGGGTTTTGCAAATGCACTTGACAATACTGTTCTTGCAAGAACTATTCCAGAACACCTGACCTTCGTGTCTTAAAATAACAACTGACTGTTTTTTGTTGTCATTACATATGAATTACTTAAGTCCATGTGTGTTATTTCATAGTTTTGAAATCTCCAGTATTGTTCAAGAATGTAATAAATAAATACCTAAACAAAAAACATTGAATTAAAAGGTGTGTCCAAACTTTTGACTGGTAGTATATATATATATATAGTCACATAAAGGACGGACAACAAAACCTGGTGCTTGGATGCCAGCGTAACCCTTTATTTTTCCTCTTGCCCTGCTCTCCACCAATATCCATGTACAACTATGGATGCCCTGAAGGCACACAATGCATTCACATGTACGCATACCTGACAGGCACCACACAAAAACCCAAAGATAAATTCAACACATTTGAAGTTCTTTATACTAACCTGACTTATGTAGACAGAGTCGATTCCACTAATTGTTATTTACAGACGCCCAGGGACATCTTCTGATTTCCTCATTGAATTTGCAGATTTAATTTCAAACCTAGTTGTTTCTTTAGACAAAACATTAATTGTGAGAGACTTACAGAGACACTAATTATTTAATATTTTTTTTCTTGTTAATATTTTCTATAAATAAATGTTTTGCCATTGAATATAACAGTGCCTTAGTGTGCAATTAATAGTCAGTAATCTAAAATACTATTTTATTCTACATAAATTCCCTAAATATTCCATATGAATACCATGAAATTTAACAATGTCTAACATAACAATTTAATTTTTAGTACAAAGGTATACAAAGGTTTTGCCAAAACAACAGTTCCATTGCACTATGTGTAAAAAATGAATCTAAAAATTCAACAAAAATAGCTCAACAAAACAAAAGCAATTTAACAGTGAATACTGCCAGTTGTGCTTGTCATCAACAGTTTATTACTCAAAACATCTCATACAACTAGTTAATTTAAAACCTCAAACACTTGGTTAAATAACATATTACTAAAAAATGGGGAAAAAACAAGGTGAAAGTTGGATTTAATATTTTATTAATCAAAAGCAATTAATTAAGGTATGCTTCTTTAACAAATAAAATAAAAAATAAACCAGAGATCAGTAGGATATTTCAGCTTGATTGTTACATATAATTAAACTTATTTGCCTCAGCTACATATGAAGATGGTAGTTTGAAGTAAACAACATGCTTGAACAGAATTACCAGAGATGCCCTCCTTTCTCTCAAAATTCATAGGCAGACAAATGGTTCAGCAAGCTGCCAAGATGTGTCCATGGTGTTGCCTTCCTGTAGCTGTGGAGACAAAGAAATAGTATTTTCACATTGATGGCCCTGTCGGGTTAAGTAGAATGAGTTACTGTAATGGATCTAGATAGGACCTAACTCCAGCATCAGTGAGACAGCAGAGAAAACATTAACAGGATCATACGCAATTTTATTTACACCAAAGCAGTAGTGGAAGCTCTAGCATAAAGTTAGGATTTCTGGACTGTAATGCTGCACTATATGACAAAATACTGATTTTTCGGATAATGTGGTTTTAGTAATTCAAAAAATTGTTTATAAGTAAAGGACAACTACAAGCACCTAGTTACATTTTTTACTATAATAAATCTTGCCTTGGCTTACTAAATGACAGGTGCTCAGCCAAGGTTGCACAAAGTCAGGGATTTTTGTATGATCAGAGTCAGATGTATAATTAACCAATTATATCAAGCAGGTGTTAATGTCATCAATTTCATATGTAGTTTGAAACATAGTAATTAGCTGATATAGAAACAGTTGTATAGGAGCTTAAAATTGGGTGAGGAACAACCAAATTCTGTGGGTGAGGTTGTAGAAGACCGTTTCATGTCACAGGTCATACATCATGGCCAGACTGAGCACAGCAACAAAACACAAGGCAGTTACACTCCACCAACAAGGTTTCTCCCATGAACAGGTTTCAATGGAGACTGGGGTTTCAAAATGTGTGGTTCAAATTATTTTAAATAAGCACAAAGTAACAGGCAATGTTGAGGACTGTTACTGTTGAAGATGCAGTGGTCAGCCAAGAAACCCTATGCATGTCCAGCAGAGCCATCAGCAAAGAACTGGCAGAAACTGGGACCCAAGTACACCCATCTACTGTCCAAAGATGTCTGGTCAGGAGTGGTCTTCATGGAAGAATTGTGGTGAAAAAGCCATACCTCTGACATGGAAAGAAGGCTAAGCGACTCAACTATGCAGGAAAACATAGGAACTGGGCTGCAGAAAGATGGCATTAGGTCTCTGGACTGATGAGTCAAAAGTTGAAATATTTGGCTGTAAAAGGAGGTAGGTTGTTTGCCGAAGGGGCTGAAGAGCGGTACAATATTGAGAGTCTGCAGGCAATAGTGAAGCATGGCAGAGGTTCCTTACTATTTTGGAGTTGTAGTTTTGGTCAGGATTATTGGTGTCCTCAATGCTGATAAATGCAAGCAGTTATCCATAATTATCCATCATGCAATACCATCAGGGAGGCCTCTTATTGGCCCCAAATTGATTTTTCAGCAGGTCAACAACCTCGAACATACAGCCAATGTCTTTAAGAAAGTGATGGTTTGACCCCCACAAAGCCCTGACCTCAACATCATTGAATCTGTCTGGGATTAGAGACAGAAGGATGTGAGGCAGCTTGCATCAACATAATTTTTTTTCCACTTCTGTCTCATGCAAAGAATCTTCTTTGGGATTAACAAAATTCTAATCTTATCTACCTGCCGAGTTCCTTCAAAAGCTATGCACAAGTGAGCCTAGAAGAATTGATGCTGTTTTCCAGGCAAAGGGTGATCACACCAAATATTGATTTGTCTTGGTTTTATCTTCTGTTCATTTACTTTACATTTTGTTAACTGATAAAAATAAACTATCAACACTATTATTATTGACTATTATTGAAAGCATTCTTACTTTATAGCATTTTTTTTTTTACACGTGCTTAAAACTTTTGCACAGTATAGTACTGAAGTTGAACTATGAATATACAGTATCTCACAAAAGTGAGTACACCCCTCACATTTTTGTAAATATTTTATTATAACTTTTCATGTGACAACACTGAAGAAATGACACTCCGCTAAAATGTAAAGTAGTGAGTGTACAGCCTGTATAACAGTGTAAATTTGTTGTTTCCTCAAAATAACTCAACACACAGCCATTAATGCCTAAACCGTTGGCAACAAAAGTGAGTATACCCCTAAGTGGAAATGTCCAAATTGGGCCCAATTAGCCATTTACCCTCCCCGGTGTCATGTGACTCATTAGTGTTACAAAGTCTCAGGTGTGAATGGGGAGCAGGTGTGTTAAATTTGGTATTATTGCTATCACACCCTCTCATACTGGTCACTGGAAGTTCAACATGACACCTCATGGCAAAGAACACTCTGAGGATCTGAAAAAAAGAATTGTTGCTCTACATAAAGATGGCCTAGGCTATAAGAAGATTGCCAAGACCCTGAAACTGAGCTGCAGCACGGTGGGCAAGACCATACAGCGGTTTTACAGGACAGGTTCCACTCAGAACAGGCCTCGCCATGGTCCACCAAAGTAGTTGTGTGCACATGCTCAGCATCATATCTGGAGGTTGTCTTTGGGAAATAGACATATGAGTGCTGCCAGCATTGCTGCAGAGGTTGAAGGGGTGGGGGGTCAGCCTGTCAGTGCTCAGACCATACGCCGCACACTGCATCAAATTGGTCTGCATGGATGTCGTCCCAGAAGGAAGCCTCTACTAAAGATGATGCACAAGAAAGCCCGCATACAGTTTTCTGAAGACAAGCAGACTAAGGACATGGATTACTGGAACTATGTCCTGTGGTCTGATGAGACCAAGATAAACTTATTAGGTTCAGATGGTGTCAAGCATGTGTGGTGGCAACCAGGTGAGGAGCACAAAGACAAGTGTGTCTTGCCTACAGTCAAGCATGGTGGTGGGAGTGTCATGGTCTGGGCCTGCATGAGTGCTGCTGGCACTAGGGAGCTACAGTTCATTGAGGGAACCATGAATGCCAACATGTAGTGTGACATACTGAACAGAGCATGATCCCCTCCCTTCAGAGACTGGGCCGCAGGGCAGTATTCCAACATGATAACGACCCCAAACACACCTCCAAGATGACCACTGCCTTGGTGATGGACTGGCCAAGCATGTCTCCAGACCTAAACCCTATTGAGCATCTGTGAAGCATCCTCAAACGGAAGGTGGGGGAGCGCAAGGTCTGTAACATCCACCAGATCTGTGATGTCATCATGGAGGAGTGGAAGAGGACTCCAGTGGCAACCTGTGAAACTCTGGTGAACTCCATGCCCAAGAGGGTTAAGGCAGTGCCGGAAAATAATGGTGGCCACACAAAATATTGACACTTTGGGCCCAATTTGGACATTTCCATTTAGGGGTGTACTCACTTTTGTTGCCAACGGTTTAGACATTAATGGTTGTGTGTTGAGTTACTTTGATGGGACAGCAAATTTATACTGTTATACAGGCTGTACACTCACTACCTTACATTGTAGCAGAGTGTCATTTCTTCAGTGTTGTCACATGAAAAGATATAATAAAATATTTACAAAAATGTGAGGGGAGTACTTACTTACTTTTGTGAGATACTGGATATGAGTTCAACTTCTTTTTCAAATTCAAATTTTATTTGTCACATACATAATCGTACACAGCATGATATGCAGTGAAATGCTTACAGGACTATTTGTTTTGACCCTTGAAAAGGAAAAAGGAAAAGAAATGAGGACAGAAAAAAAGACAAGGATAAAATGTAAAATATAAAAATACGAAATATAAAATAAAAACTATAAAAACTACAAGTCCACAGTAGGTAAATAAAAATTAAATAGAATATAAATAGAATAAAATAAAAATAAAAATAAAGTAAGGTAGGGTATATGTGTATACAGAATATGTACATAAAATATAGAATATATATAAGAAATGTAAAATGTAAACAACTGTACGTATTATACAGAACTGTATAAAGTGAATAGTGTGCAATAATGTGCAAGGTGCAGACAGCAGCAGTACGGGGTGGTCATGTAGTGAAATAAGGTGATGAGATGATGAGAAGCAGTGGTATTGTCCATCTTTAAAGTACAGATGTGCACAAGTCCTCTGTGTATAAATGGGAACAGAATGTGCCATATATGTTTGTTTTATGTATTGTGTGCTACAGTCCTGTAATGTGCAAATGTACGATGTGGTTGGTTTGGGTGTTTTCCAACACCTTTGTAGGAAGCATAGCAAGTCCAGTCATTTGAGTCCTATGTGGAGTTCTGGTTGAGAAACCGTATAGCCTGTGAGAAGAAGCTCAGTCTCTCTGTGTTGTTGGCATTCAACACCCTGCTGTGGTAAAAAGGGTATTTCTAAATGTCTAATAGGTAACAAATTTCTAAAATAGCACATTATATACCACTACACTAAACTGAAATGTGTTTGAGTGAAAAACTGTTTGTATGGTATTACTTACAATAAATGTGCTTACTGACAGATTCATGTTGAAGTATCAGGGAGAGAATATTCAGCAGCAGGACAGGGTTGGGTGGAACTTAGTAGCTCTTGACTGTGCTGTAAAAAAAAGAAGTCAGAGCAGTCAAGAGTTTTTCCTCCAAATATATTTTAAATAAACAGCTAACTTACCAGCTTAGATCTGATGGTGCCACCAGAGGAAACGCAGAACTTGTGCCAGACTACAACTTTTGCATAATCATTTGTTCTATATTTAATGCATTTTGGCAAAAGCCCTTATGCATAGTGACTTACATTTTTCTCCATTAAACTGCATCTGTGCAGTTGAGGGTTAAGGGTTGTGCTCAAGGACCCAACAGTGGCAGCTTGGCAGCAGTAGGCCTTGATTCTCACCAGTAATCAAACATTTTAATCACTAAGCTACCACTACAACAGGAAGTCATTACAGATATACACATACACCTGAGAGTTATTACTAGTTTCCTATTTACAATTCCTTGCATTATGAGCAACCCAAATGCTAATGGGAGAAATCCAAGGTGATTGGACATGATGTAACAAAGCCCAGTGATGTAACCTCACTAAAATAATATTATTGCAAATATAAACAACCATAAATATACTGTTATACATACCAAATGCTCATATGCTGTTACAAATTTGCATTCTTTGTCATACATTGTAACTCTCCACTCTTAATTGCTGAACATATTGCAAGGTAGCGGATCACTA
Source organism: Hemibagrus wyckioides (assembly GCF_019097595.1). Lineage (NCBI taxonomy): Eukaryota > Metazoa > Chordata > Actinopteri > Siluriformes > Bagridae > Hemibagrus > Hemibagrus wyckioides. Next base: position 11,529,187 of record NC_080727.1, read on the forward strand.
TGATGTAATACTTATACTCTTGAATTTACCTGTTCTACTCTACGTTCTACTTAGATGCATTTCACTGACATTAAACCTATACTCTGTTCAATGACAGTAAATTTGAATTCAAATTGAATGTTTTCAGAGTGATGTTTTGAAATAGCTCAATGAATATATTAGGCACAAAAAACAATTTATATTACATTTTGAAATAAAGACATTCTACAGATTTATTTTACAGTCACAAAAATGTTAAAAGAACTGTAACAGAAAATTTTCTTGTAAAAGATTCCAGAAACTCACTTGAGTTCACTTGAACTTTTTGGCACCAAAAACCATTGCCTTCACTCAGTACAGCTGAACATTTACAAATAGTACCAAAGTATACCAGGTAGTATTCCAAAGAAAAGCTTACATTAGCTTTCAGAACTTTCAGTTAACTTTTGGTACAGTTAAAAAAAATACCTGCAGAAAATGCAACATATATACATAACAATGCGCTGTACCAAAACTCTCATCCCTAAAGGGGCATGTCTATATTCACTCATGGTCTGCAAGATCTGCAATCAGATTAAGAACTCAACTCTCAACTATGGTGCCTCTCTTGGGATTTATTAAGAAGAAACACCATGATGCAAAAAACCAACCAACCAAGCAAACAAATAAATAAACTAGGGCTGGGCAACGATTACATTTTTTAATTGCGATTAATCACATGATTTCTCTGATTAATCGCACTGTAATATCACCTATCTATCTATCTATCTATCTATCTATCTATCTATCTATCTATCTATCTATCTATCTATCTATCTATCTATCTATCTATCTATCCACCCACCTATCTATCTACCTATCTATCTGCTTACCCACCTATCTATCTATCTATCTATCTATCTATCTATCTATCTATCTATCTATCTATCTATCTATCTATCTATCTATCTATCTATCTATCTATCTATCTATCTATCTATCTGCCTACCCATCTATCTATCAATCTGCCTACCCATCTATCTATCTATCTATCTATCTATCTATCTATCTATCTATCTATCTATCTATCTATCTATCTATCTGCCTACCCACCTATATATTTATATATCTGCCTACCCACCCACCTATCTATCTATCTATCTATCTATCTATCTATCTATCTATCTATCTATCTATCTATCTATCTATCTGCCTACCCACCTATATATTTATATATCTGCCTACCCACCTATATATTTATATATCTGCCTACCCACCTATCTATCTATCTATCTATCTATCTATCTATCTATCTATCTATCTATCTATCTATCTATCTATCTATCTATCTATCTATCTATCTATCTATCTATCTGCCTACCCATCTATCTATCTATCTATCTATCTATCTATCTATCTATCTATCTATCTATCTATCTATCTATCTATCTATCTATCTATCTGCCTACCCACCTATATATTTATATATCTGCCTACCCACCCACCTATCTATCTATCTATCTATCTATCTATCTATCTATCTATCTATCTATCTATCTATCTATCTATCTATCTATCTATCTATCTATCTATCTATCTATCTATCTATCTATCTATCTATCTATCTATCTGCCTACCCACCTATATATTTATATATCTGCCTACCCACCTATATATTTATATATCTGCCTACCCACCTATCTATCTATCTATCTATCTATCTATCTATCTATCTATCTATCTATCTATCTATCTATCTATCTATCTATCTATCTGCCTACCCATCTATCTATCTATCTATCTATCTATCTATCTATCTATCTATCTATCTATCTATCTATCTGCCTATCTATCTATCTATCTATCTATCTATCTATCTATCTATCTATCTATCTATCTATCTATCTATCTATCTATCTATCTATCTATCTGCCTACCCATCTATCTATCAATCTGCCTACCCATCTATCTATCTATCTATCTATCTGCCTATCTATCTATCTATCTATCTATCTATCTATCTATCTATCTATCTATCTATCTATCTATCTATCTATCTATCTATCTATCTATCTATCTGCCTACCCACCTATATATTTATATATCTGCCTACCCACCCACCTATCTATCTATCTATCTATCTATCTATCTATCTATCTATCTATCTATCTATCTATCTATCTATCTATCTATCTATCTATCTATCTATCTATCTGCCTACCCATCTATCTATCAATCTGCCTACCCATCTATCTATCTATCTATCTATCTATCTATCTATCTATCTATCTATCTATCTATCTATCTATCTATCTATCTATCTATCTGCCTACCCATCTATCTATCAATCTGCCTACCCACCTATCTATCTATCTGCCTACCCACCTACCTATCTATCTATCTATCTATCTATCTATCTATCTATCTATCTATCTATCTATCTATCTATCTATCTATCTGCCTACCCACCTATCTATCTATCTATCTATCTATCTATCTATCTATCTATCTATCTATCTATCTATCTATCTATCTATCTATCTGCCTACCCACCCACCTATCTATCTATCTATCTATCTATCTATCTGCCTACCCATCTATCTATCTATCTATCTATCTATCTATCTATCTATCTATCTGCCTACCCACCCACCTATCTATCTATCTATCTATCTATCTATCTATCTATCTATCTATCTATCTATCTATCTATCTATCTATCTATCTATCTATCTATCTATCTGCCTACCCACCTATCTATCTATCTATCTATCTATCTATCTATCTATCTATCTATCTATCTATCTATGTCTACATCTATCTATCTATCTATCTATCTATCTATCTATCTATCTATCTATCTATCTATCTATCTATCTATCTATCTATCTATCTATCTATCTATCTATCTATCTATCTATCTATCTATCTATCTATCTATCTATCTATCTATCTATCTATCTATCTATCTATCTATCTATCTGCCTATCCACCTATCTATCTATCTATCTATCTATCTATCTATCTATCTATCTATCTATCTATCTATCTGCCTACCCACCTATCTATCTATCTATCTATCTATCTGCCTACCCACCTATCTATCTATCTATCTATCTATCTATCTATCTATCTATCTATCTATCTATCTATCTATCTATCTATCTATCTATCTATCTATCTATCTATCTATCTATCTATCTATCTATCTATCTATCTATCTATCTATCTATCTATCTATCTATCTGCCTACCCATCTATCTATCAATCTGCCTACCCATCTATCTATCTGCCTATCTATCTATCTATCTATCTATCTATCTATCTATCTATCTATCTATCTATCTATCTATCTATCTATCTATCTATCTATCTATCTATCTATCTATCTGCCTACCCACCTATATATTTATATATCTGCCTACCCACCCACCTATCTATCTATCTATCTATCTATCTATCTATCTATCTATCTATCTATCTATCTGCCTACCCATCTATCTATCAATCTGCCTACCCATCTATCTATCTATCTATCTATCTATCTATCTATCTATCTATCTATCTATCTATCTATCTATCTATCTATCTATCTATCTATCTATCTATCTATCTATCTGCCTACCCATCTATCTATCAATCTGCCTACCCACCTATCTATCTATCTGCCTACCCACCTACCTATCTATCTATCTATCTATCTATCTATCTATCTATCTATCTATCTATCTATCTATCTATCTATCTGCCTACCCACCTATCTATCTATCTATCTATCTATCTATCTATCTATCTATCTATCTATCTATCTATCTATCTATCTATCTATCTGCCTACCCACCCACCTATCTATCTATCTATCTATCTATCTATCTATCTATCTATCTATCTATCTATCTATCTATCTATCTATCTATCTGCCTACCCACCTATCTATCTATCTATCTATCTATCTATCTATCTATCTATCTATCTATCTATCTATCTATCTATCTGCCTATCCACCTATCTATCTATCTGCCTACCCACCTATCTATCTATCTATCTATCTATCTGCCTACCCACCTATCTATCTATCTATCTATCTATCTATCTATCTATCTGCCTACCCACCTATCTATCTATCTATCTATCTATCTATCTATCTATCTATCTATCTATCTATCTATCTATCTATCTATCTATCTATCTGCCTACCCACCTATCTATCTATCTATCTATCTATCTATCTATCTATCTATCTATCTATCTATCTATCTATCTATCTATCTATCTATCTATCTATCTACCCACCTATCTATCTACCTATCTATCTGCCTACACACCTATATATTTATCTATCTGCCTACCCACCTATCTATCTACCCACCTATCTATCTATCTATCTATCTATCTATCTATCTATCTATCTATCTATCTATCTATCTATCTATCTATCTATCCACCTACCCACCTATCTATCTATCTATCTATCTATCTATCTATCTATCTATCTATCTATCTATCTATCTATCTATCTATCTATCTGCCTACCCATCTATCTATCAATCTGCGTACCCATCTATCTATCAATCTGCCTACCCATCTATCTATCTATCTATCTATCTATCTATCTATCTATCTATCTATCTATCTATCTATCTATCTATCTGCCTACCCACCTATCTATCTATCTATCTATCTATCTATCTATCTATCTATCTATCTATCTATCTATCTATCTATCTATCTATCTATCTATTTATCTGCCTACCCACCTATCTATCTATCTATCTATCTATCTATCTATCTATCTGCCTACCCACCTATCTATCTACCTATCTATCTGCCTACACACCTATATATTTATCTATCTGCCTACCCACCTATCTATCTACCCACCTATCTATCTATCTATCTATCTATCTATCTATCTATCTATCTATCTATCTATCTATCTATCTATCTATCTACCTACCTACCCACCTATCTATCTATCTATCTATCTATCTATCTATCTATCTATCTATCTGCCTACCCATCTATCTATCAATCTGCGTACCCATCTATCTATCAATCTGCGTACCCATCTATCTATCAATCTGCCTACCCATCTATCTATCTATCTATCTATCTGCCTACCCACCTATCTATCTATCTATCTATCTATCTATCTATCTATCTATCTATCTATCTATCTATCTATCTATCTATCTATCTATCTATCTATCTATCTGCCTACCCATCTATCTATCAATCTGCGTACCCATCTATCTATCAATCTGCCTACCCATCTATCTATCTATCTATCTATCTATCTATCTATCTATCTATCTATCTATCTATCTATCTATCTATCTATCTATCTGCCTACCCACCTATCTATCTATCTATCTATCTATCTATCTATCTATCTATCTATCTATCTATCTATCTATCTATCTATCTATCTATCTATCTATCTATCTATCTATCTATCTATCTATCTATCTATCTATCTATCTATCTATCTATCTATCTATCTATCTATCTATCTATCTATCTATCTATCTATCTATCTATCTATCTATCTATCTATCTATCTATCTATCTATCTATCTATCTATCTATCTATCTATCTATCTATCTGCCTACCCACCCACCTATCTATCTATCTATCTATCTATCTATCTATCTATCTATCTATCTATCTATCTATCTATCTATCTATCTATCTATCTATCTATCTATCTATCTATCTATCTATCTATCTATCTATCTATCTATCTATCTATCTATCTATCTATCTATCTGCCTACCCACCTATCTATCTATCTATCTATCTATCTATCTATCTATCTATCTATCTATCTATCTATCTATCTATCTGCCTACCCACCCACCTATCTATCTATCTATCTATCTATCTATCTATCTATCTATCTATCTATCTATCTATCTATCTATCTATCTATCTACACTATATTGCCAAAAGTATTCGCTCACCCATCCAAATAATCAGAATCAGGTGTTCCAATCACTTCCATGGCCACAGGTGTATAAAATCAAGCACCTAGGCATGCAGACTGTTTTTACAAACATTTGTGAAAGAATGGGTCGCTCTCAGGAGCTCAGTGAATTCCAGCGTGGAACTGTGATAGGATGCCACCTGTGCAACAAATCCAGTCGTGAAATTTCCTCGCTCCTAAATATTCCACAGTCAACTGTCAGCTGTATTATAAGAACGTGGAAGTGTTTGGGAACGACAGCAACTCAGCCACGAAGTGGTAGGCCACGTAAACTGACGGAGCGGGGTCAGCGGATGCTGAGGCGCATAGTGCGAAGAGGTCGCCAACTTTCTGCAGAGTCAATCGCTACAGACCTCCAAACTTCATGTGGCCTTCAGATTAGCTCAAGAACAGTGCGCAGAGAGCTTCATGGAATGGGTTTCCATGGCCGAGCAGCTGCATCCAAGCCATACATCACCAAGTGCAATGCAAAGCGTCGGATGCAGTGGTGTAAAGCACGCCGCCACTGGACTCTAGAGCAGTGGAGACGCGTTCTCTGGAGGGACGAATCGCGCTTCTCCATCTGGCAATCTGATGGACGAGTCTGGGTTTGGCGGTTGCCAGGAGAACGGTACTTGTCTGACTGCATTGTGCCAAGTGTAAAGTTTGGTGGAGGGGGGATTATGGTGTGGGGTTGTTTTTCAGGAGCTGGGCTTGGCCCCTTAGTTCCAGTGAAAGGAACTCTGAATGCTTCAGCATACCAAGACATTTTGGACAATTCCATGCTCCCAACTTTGTGGGAACAGTTTGGAGCTGGCCCCTTCCTCTTCCAACATGACTGTGCACCAGTGCACAAAGCAAGGTCCATAAAGACATGGATGACAGAGTCTGGTGTGGATGAACTTGACTGGCCTGCACAGAGTCCTGACCTCAACCCGATAGAACACCTTTGGGATGAATTAGAGCGGAGACTGAGAGCCAGACCTTCTCGTCCAACATCAGTGTGTGACCTCACAAATGCGCTTCTGGAAGAATGGTCAAAAATTCCCATAAACACACTCCTAAACCTTGTGGACAGCCTTCCCAGAAGAGTTGAAGCTGTTATAGCTGCAAAGGGTGGACCGACGTCATATTGAACCCTATGGATTAGGAATGGGATGTCACTTAAGTTCATATGCGAGTCAAGGCAGGTGAGCGAATACTTTTGGCAATATAGTGTATCTATCTATCTATCTGCCTACCCACCTATCTATCTATCTATCTATCTATCTATCTATCTATCTATCTATCTATCTAAAATGAAAATGTCCACGTAAAAGTTCGGTGTCTTCCTCAATCTTTGTTAATCCGCCGGTTCTCTTTCTTCTCCGGTTCTTGTGAGCGCCGCAGCAGTCTTACGGTCTTCACAAATGCTCTCATTGGTTGAGACGCGTGATGACGTTCATCCCAAGCCAATACGGATCAAGATCCCACCGCTCCCGTCACCCATGGTTTGTCTGTATTAGTGATGGGAAGTTCGGATCATTTTACTGATTCGGTTCTTTGAATCTCGTTCAGCAAAATGAACGAATCTTTTTTCGAGTCATTTCGTTCATTTCGTTCACTTCAGCAGAATGTAATTAAAATGTTACATGTTAATTCCCTAACACATCTACTCACGCACATATTGATCACATTTCTGTCATATTATAAGTAATAGCTTACCTAAGCTACGCCATGCCGTCTTCTGTATACCCAACAGAATGATTAATCTCCCGCGCCTTCGGTTCGAATCAGTTTGTTCATCACCTGACAGCCCCGTATGCTAAGGCAATGCAGTCTGAGCCGGAAACAGAAAAGATTAGTTCACCTTTCGAGTCTTCGGGTTCGAGTCTTTCATTCACCTGACATCCTTATAGGCTAAAGCAATGCAGTCTGAGCCGGAAACAGAAAAGATTAGTTTACATAACAAGTCTTTGGATTCACGTTGTTCGTTCTTGTAATGTGACTGCTTCCCGTCTCAGTATCTTATGACAAATACAATATTACATTAATATTATTGACTTAAGATATTAAATTATAAAACTATAAGGTATCATAAAATTATCAAAATATTTGTGCAATAAACATTTTTGAATTCTGAAACATTCTGAAAAATAATAATTCTGTCAGTCTCCTTTTTTTTATTGTTTAATATTTCTTGAGTATATGTGTGGTGTGTGAGGGTTTTTTAAATAAATAAATAAATAAATAAATAAATAAATCCACATTTTACTTGGAAATCCTAATTTGCATGTTCTGTCTTTATCTGTAAACAAATACTACTTATTAAAATAAACTAAACCTGCAAACATAAAGTACCTATTGTTGTTTATTTTGCCACCAATTGTGCATCTGCTGGTATAATACTGATAACTCATAAACTCATAAATGACACAGGGGCATAACATAAAAGCAAATAACACTATTAATGTGAATAATTAATATTAGTTTCATACATTAAGGTTATGTTTAGGTCAGATTTTATATTATTAAATAACTGCATATGGATTAAAAACAACACTCAGATTTATGCATGAATTTATACATTTCTATTTTCTACACTGCAGGGTTAGCTGATGTTTATTCAGATAAATAATACAAAGAATAAATAAACAGTAAGTTAATAAATAAAATAAAAAGTAAGTAGATAAAAAAGAAAGAAAGAAAGCAAGAATGATTTTCCCTAATGAAGTTTAAAGCATTAACCAACTCTTTATTAAAACATTTAGTGTTATGGAAAAGAACCATAATGACAGATATTCACACATTTATAGTCTGTAGGAAATAAAAAGCTATAATGCATCACGTAGCAGTAAGAGTAAAAAACTGTAAGGATGTTTGAGAATGAACTAATTTCTGTATCCACTAAAGCGGTCATGTCACGTTACAAACCCGAAGACTCGAAAAGTGAACTAATCTTTTCTGTTTCTGGCTCAATGACTCAAACACGAAGACTCGATAGATGAACTAATCTTTTCTGTTTCCTGCTCAGACTGCATTGCCTTAGCATACGGGGCTGTCACGTGATGAACGAATGAATCGAACCCGAGGACTCGAAAGGTGAACGAATCTTTTCTGTTTACTGAGCTTATGCGATGTTGCGCATGCGCAGTCTACACAAAATGAACGATTCACTCCCCGAGATGACTCGATGTTCTCGAGTCATGGGAAAGATTCGTTCAAAATGAACGAATCGTTCGTGAACGACACATCACTAGTCTGTATGTGTATTCAGAGCCAGTGACCAACAGACTTTAATTTACAAAATAATAAATAATTTACAAAATAATAAAATCTGCGTTAATGCGCGATAAAATAATTATTGGCATTAATTAATTAATGAGTTAACGTGTTATTATCGCGTTAACTCATTAATTAATTAATGCCAATAATTATTTTATCGCGCATTAACGCAGTTTTTATTATTGCCCAGCCCTAAAATAAACAGATCCTGAGCATTAAAATAAATTGTTACATATTCTAACCAAAAAAATAAGAAAAGAAATTGTACCTTTGTATGAACTCTAATGTTGACCATTGCTCCACAGGGTAGTGTATGTTAAAGAAGTAGTAACTCCCAAACAACAGGCAGAAGGCAGACATAAATGATGTGATGTGGTTACTGACAACCTCTTGGTCGATGCTCAACATGAAGATCCTAGCAGCTAAGTAGGAGGTCCCTGAAAAAATTAACAATACAAAAAACAAAATACACAAATAAATAAACTTAAATAAAAAAGTGTCTCAATATCAGCCATTGACTGAAAATATCATAAAACCTTTTTAAAAAATATTTCCAATGGTGTAATAACAGATGAATTGGTTAAAACCATGGTGCTACACAGAGTATGTCAATAGCACAACTCAATATTAGTACACAAGTAGATTTAACCATGTTTTTTTTTTTACACTTTAAGTGTTTCTGTTTACTTACCAAAAACAGTAATGCAGGGTGTTGCTGGCAACTTCTCCACCTGAACCTCTTGGGCCAGACATGTCTCCTCTACAAAAAGAAAAAGGTTCTCCTCCTTCTCACCAAGATATGCCATTAAAAGGAGTATGATCTCTTCTGAGCAAGCATCCAACTGGTCTCTCTCAATCTGAAACTTGATAAGAGCATCCAGGACTCGCTTGTTTTTGCGTGCAGCAACAATTTTGAGGAAATTTAGGAGGCATCTGCCTTTTTTGTCCACATTTTCAAGGAAGCACTCCAATCGACTCACAACAGTAAGTTCTTGGAAGTGTGTAGCCACTTCAACTTCCTTGAAGAAAAATGGCCACTCTCTGCAGTGTCTGGATGCTCAACCCCTTGTTGATGTCTTGATGCTGTGTGTAATAGGTGGACTGTACTAATTTTTTCACATTGTCTGATTTGTAATTCATCTCTTTAAACATCTTCATCATTTCTTTTTTTCCCTGCTGACTCTCCACAGTCTTGGAAAATAGCAAATCTTTTGGCTGCCAGTTCACACAACCATATGTGTCTTGAACTCTTGCTTTTATTTCAGCTGGAATGGCCTCTGCGTCATTATCATCTGATGTTGCCTTGCGTTTTATTACCTTTAGTGTGCTGGGATGTTTAATGTTTTCAACTCGTGTTTGGAGTTGCTTGACAAGTGAATGGTATCCAGGTCCAACAAGATCACCCTCAATGACATCTTGTAGAGATACTGGATACTTGGCCATCATTCTTTTGCTGATCTCAGTAGTGTGGCTCTTGGATGGATTATTGCACATCTTCAGAATTCCAGAAACCACAATCCTTCTCTCGTTGTAGTCGAGGACTAGGTCTTCTCTGCCTTTCCAAACACTGCAGTAACTCCTTTGGAAGCTTCTGTCATGGTATCTGAAAATTGTCTACCCAGTTTGACACAGAAGCAGAACAGTCTGGCAGAGGCAATGGGGTGCATTGCTTTAAGTGAGCAATGAAATCTTTGACTCCATCACACTGGTGTTCACAAAGTGAAACTGTACATTTTAATGTTGTTAATGCCAAATCCTGTGCAACCGATGACGTGCTGTTATGGTGATGATACACATGAGACTTTAATCCTGCATACTTAGAAAACACATACTTACAACCAGTTCAAACACACATTATGATTCAGTCTGCAATGTGCAACATATACCTTTAGAGACTGAATGAATTCTCCACAAATGCAACAGGAATACATGATCTAACAGGCATATGTCCACCACACGTTACCAACAGATTTACACTGAAGCATGCCCAGGCATGCCTACAACCACGTTTTCCCAACTGACTTTTGCAAGACACTAAACTTCCATCAATTTATGACAACAATGTATCTCTGAGAGATATATTACATTATTGTTCTAGTATTATTAAGCTAGCTTAAATTTGGCGACGTTCGTAGCTTTAATTACAATAATATTAGAATAATATGGTTGACCTGACTAAAATTGACCTCACCTAAGAGTGGTAATGGAAAGAATTGTACTCAAAGTCCAGAAAATCTGTTCGCAGTACCCATTGGTGTTAATTGTGTGAGATTCAAAATATAACCATTGGTCCCAGGGCGAGCACACCAAATGCAAAGGAGCAAATGTTAATATTTGAATTCAAACATACATTTCTGTTGACAATATGTACTCAATTTTAAAGCGCATTTAAAATTATTAGAATTAATTTGCCCGAAAATAATTTGGCTTAAAATATGACTACCATTAGGCTGGAATTCTAAAGCTGCAACACTATGGATTTTGTATTTGGAGTTTAATGGAGTATAAATATAAATGTATGTTTATATACACTGTTCAGCCATAACATTATGACCTCCTTTCCTTTCCTTTCCTTTCCTTTCCTTTCCTATGTCCACCTGCTGAGGAGACTAGGGTCCTTTGGAGTGAGCAGGACATTATTAAGGACTTTTTATGATACTGTGGTGGCCTCCACAATTCTCTATGCCATAGTCTGCTGGGTGGGAGGCAGTATAGAACAGGACAGGAAGAGACTGAACAAGCTGTTTAGGAAAGCCAGCTTGGTCCTGGGCTGCCCACTGGACCTGGTGGAGGAGGTGGGTAAGAGGAGGGTGTTAGCCAAGCTGAGGTCTATTATGAACGACACCTCTCAACCCCTGTATGGGACTGTGGAGATCCTGTGTAGCTCCTTTAGCAGCAGACATTCCCAGTGTAGGAAGGAGCACTACTACAGGTCATTTATACCAGCGGCTGTCAGAATATAGAACATTGCATTACAGTGATGTTCAAATGTGCAATATTTTATAATTTTATAATTTTATTATTTTTATATTTTATAATTTTATTTAATCTTACTTTCTTTTACTATTTGTCTTGTGCAATACAGTTAAACCTCGCTTAACGAGCACCTCCCATAATGAGTGACTCGCATAACGAGCAAAATAAATTGTAAAAATGACTTGCTTAACGAGTGACGACGAGACAATGTGAGGCGGTGTCTCGGCTATCAGTCTGTGTTTAGCGCTCGTTCTGCCATTATCTTAGTGTCGCTTGTGATCGTACATTTTTCAAAACTGTTCAGACGCATTATTTGTGAATTTCTTTTTGGTGTGGAAAGTTTAATAACCCTTGCAAGAATGTCCCAGAAGTAAAAGCCACAAGAAGACAGCTAGAAGAGAAGAAAAATCACAGTAGAAGTGAAACGTGAAATCATTGAGAAGCAAGAATGAGGTATGAGCGTGGCTGCATCAGCGATTTGCACTATCCTCAAGAACCAGTACAAGAATTAAGGAGATAGATGCTTCAAAGGGAGTGACAAGAATATCTATGCAACGGCCTCATATTCTCAACAATGTTGAAAGGTTGCTTCTCATGTGGATCAACGAGAAGCAAATGCAAGGTGACACTATTAACAAGAACATCATTTGTGAGAAGGCGAAAGATGCCAGGATCATCAACAGATGAAGAAGAAGCATTCAAGGCAAGCTGTGGGTGGGTCGAGAAGTTTAAGAGAACAACCGGCATCCACAGCGTTGTGAGGCATGGCGAAGCAGCAAGCTCTGACACACATGCAGCAGAGAACTTCATCGGCGACTTCAAGAAGCTTGTGGATTCTGAGGGTTACCTGCCGCAGCAGGTTTTTAATTGCGATGAGCCAATGCAAGCGGCGATTTGAAAGTTATACCGCTGCTCATTTACCATTCAGAAAATCCACGAGCCTTTAAGGAGTGTAAAGTCCAGAAGAGCAGGCTAAATGTGATGTGGCGGTCCAACAACAAGGCTTGGGTGACACGTGACCTTTTTAATGATTGGATGAGTGAAGTATTTGGTCCTTCTGTGAAAAAATATTTGCTGCCACTCCATGTCTTGCTTATAATGAACAACACTCCTGCCCATCCTCCAGTCCTAGATGAATTTAAATTCATCAAGATCCAGTTCCTGCCTCCCAACACCACTCCTTTACTCCAGCCCATGGACTAGCAGGTCATTTCAAACTTTAAGAAGCTCTACACTAAAGCACTCTTCGAGCGTTGTTTTGAGGTGAAGGGACCAATCTCAGTCTCAGAGAGTTTTGGAAAGACCACTTCCACATCATTGCCTGCCTCAAGATGATCGACAAGGCATGGGAGGGGGTCACCAAGAGAACCCTTATGTCTGCTTGGAAGAAGCTTTGGCGGACAGCGTTGTTGAACACGATTTTGAGGGGTTTGAGCAAGTGCCTGTGAAGTGTGTAGTCAACAAGATTGTGTCTTTGGCCAAGACCATGGGGCTGGAGGTGGATAACAATGACATCAATGAGCTTGAGGAAGAGCATATCCAGGAGCTGATCACCGAAGAGCTTATGGAGAGCTGCATTCTGTTCCACAGCAAGAAGTTTTGGAGGAGATTTTGTCAGGGGAGAAGGAGGTAAGAGCCTCAGCAGAGCAACAACCTTCCAGCGCAATAAGGGAGATGCTGAAAGTGTGGGAAACTGTTGCATCGTACATTGAGAAGCGTCACCCTAATAAAGCAGTGACTATGCATGCTACAAATGTATTTAATGATAATGTTGAGTCGCATTTTTGCCAAATTTTGAAGCATAGTCAAAAACAAATGTCTCTAGACAGCTTTCTAGTAAAAAAGGATGCTAAAGAAACTGTCAGTAGTGCCAGTGCTTCTAAAAGATTTAAAGCTAGTAAGTCAGTCAAAACTGTAGCTAGTGAAGCTGCGCCAGGAGCTACCTTAACTTTCTTCGTAAGTTACAACCGTATTTCTTTCTTTTTTTTTATTGATTATTTATTCTTTTTCAGGTTCATTTATATTAATAATCTTTTTATTTCATGTGTTAAGAATAAAAAAAAACACTTTTAGATATTATAATAAATAATAAATTAATTATGTACATATACAATTTTTTGAATTTTTTTTTTCGGCATGGAATGCATTATCATATTTTACAAGATTCTGGAACGAATTATGCTCGTTAAGGGAGGTTCCACTGTATTTTTTTTTGATCAAGGTTTTTTTATTTGTTTTCAAATTATACAGTATACAAAAAGAAAAATAATAAACTCCCTCATCCCCCAAACACCAGACATAAACATAAGGAAACTGTACATAATCAGATGTCCATAAAAAAAGATAATAATAATAATCACAATAATAATAACAATAACAACAACAACAACAAATAAACAATACAAAGTAAACATAGAAGGTATTCTTCACCTCCTTTCTTTTACAATACCATATTGCCTGCTTTCATTCCTTCAACAAAAAATAAGAAAGGTTGCCAGATTTTATAAAATGCCCCGGTAGACCCTTTAACTGTATACCTAATTTTCTCCAACTTGAGATGATACATGACTTCCCTTATCCAATGGCTAAATGACGGTGGAATAGGGTCCTTCCATTTAATCAGTATCAATCTCCTAGCTAGAAGGGAACAGAATGCCAATATTTTAGTTTTCCTTTTACAACCCTAGTGTTCTCTGGGGGCACACCAAACAATGCGATAAATGGTGATGGCTCCACCATCTCTCCGAATAATCCAGAGAACGTCTTAAAAATGTTGGACCAGAACGTGTAAAGTCTTGGACATGTCCAAAACATATGCAGCAGAGTTGTGGGAGCCTGCCTGCATCTATCACATGTGGGATCTATGTCAGCTTTAATCTTAGAGAGTCTGACCTTAGACCAATGTAGACGGTGTACAATTTTAAATTGTATTACGGTATGTCTGAGGCAAATGGATGATGAGAAAATTCCCTGTATTATTTTGTGCCAGATTTCCTCTGAAAGTAGCTCACCTAATTCTGTTTCCCACCTATTTTTGAGTAGATCTAAAGGAGTTGAATCATACATGCTGAGTAGCTCATAGATCTTGCTTATAGCCTGTTTCTGGACTGATTTACATTCAAAAATTGAGTCTAACAAAGAAGTTGGAGGGCACGATGGAAATTAGTTAGAGTTCAAAGCTACAAAGTTCCGAAGTTGCAAATACTTATAGAAATGTGACTTGGGAATATCAAATTTCTGTACCAACTGTTCAAAGGATGCAAAATTTCCATCAATATAAAATTCAGTCAGTGAGACCAGGCCCTTTCCGGCCCAAACCTCAAATGCATCGTCCATCATTGATGGAACAAACATGTAATTTTTAGAAATTGGTGTAGCCTGTGATAGCTCTTTAAGGGAGAACAATTGCCTAGATTTTAACTGAGTGTACAACAACTGGATTAGAATTCAGGCTAGAGATTAGCTGGGTGAATGGTATTTTAGAACTGAATAAGGCTGCTAGTGGACCTAACCGAGGCCTCCTCCAGAATTGCCCAAACAGGGGCAGCGTCGTCATCCTTTAACAAGAACATCAATGCTCTTATGTTGGCTGCTCAGTAATAATACATGAAATTTGGTAGCGCCATCCCTCCCCCCAAATGAGGCCTCTGCAGTATACTTCTTTTAATTCTTGGTATTATTTTGGTCCAAATAAAGCTCGATATTTGATTATTTAATTTGGAGAAGAAAGATTTTGTTAAAAAAAATGCACTGAAAGATACATTATATTGCCAAAAGTATTCGCTCACCCATCCAAATAATCAGAATCAGGTGTTCCAATCACTTCCATGGCCACAGGTGTATAAAATCAAGCACCTAGGCATGCAGACTGTTTTTACAAACATTTGTGAAAGAATGGGTCGCTCTCAGGAGCTCAGTGAATTCCAGCGTGGAACTGTGATAGGATGCCACCTGTGCAACAAATCCAGTCGTGAAATTTCCTCACTCCTAAATATTCCACAGTCAACTGTCAGCTGTATTATAAGAACGTGGAAGTGTTTGGAAACGAAAGCAACTCAGCCACGAAGTGGTAGGCCACGTAAACTGATGGAGCGGGGTCAGCGGATGCTGAGGCGCATAGTGCGAAGAGGTCGCCAACTTTCTGCAGAGTCAATCGCTACAGACCTCCAAACTTCATGTGGCCTTCAGATTAGCTCAAGAACAGTGCGCAGAGAGCTTCATGGAATGGGTTTCCATGGCCGAGCAGCTGCAGCCAAGCCATACATCACCAAGTGCAATGCAAAGCGTCGGATGCAGTGGTGTAAAGCACGCCGCCACTGGACTCTAGAGCAGTGGAGACGCGTTCTCTGGAGTGACGAATCGCGCTTCTCCATCTGGCAATCTGATGGACGAGTCTGGGTTTGGCGGTTGCCAGGAGAATGTACTTGTCTGACTGCATTGTGCCAAGTGTAATGTTTGGTGGAGGGGGGATTATGGTGTGGGGTTGTTTTTCAGGAGCTGGGATTGGCCCCTTAGTTCCAGTGAAAGGAACTCTGAATGCTTCAGCATACCAAGACATTTTGGACAATTCCATGCTCCCAACTTTGTGGGAACAGTTTGGAGCTGGCCCCTTCCTCTTCCAACATGACTGTGCACCAGTGCACAAAGCAAGGTCCATAAAGACATGGATGACAGAGTCTGGTGTGGATGAACTTGACTGGCCTGCACAGAGTCCTGACCTCAACCCGATAGAACACCTTTGGGATGAATTAGAGCGGAGACTGAGAGCCAGACCTTCTCGTCCAACATCCGTGTGTGACCTCACAAATGCGCTTCTGGAAGAATGGTCAAAAATTCCCATAAACACATTCCTAAACCTTGTGGACAGCCTTCCCAGAAGAGTTGAAGCTGTTATAGCTGCAAAGGGTGGACCAACGTCATATTGAACCCTATGGATTAGGAATGGGATGTCACTTAAGTTCATATGCGAGTCAAGGCAGGTGAGCAAATACTTTTGGCAATATAGTGTATATAAAAGCAGTACATTCATCTTTAATGTATTAATTCTTCCACCTAGGTGGAAGCATCCCTTGGATAGTTGGCCCCATATAGATCTTTATGATTATGTGTGACCCAAACCCCAAGGTATTTAAATCATTTAGGGCTAATTTTAAAGGGAACTGAACTTAAAGATAACAGATTAACCCCATCACCGACAGGCATTAGTTCACTTTCCTGGATGTTGATTTTATAGCTAGATATTGTACCGAATTCTGTAAGTAAGCTCACCAATTTAGGAAAGCTTGTCAGGGGTTGTGACAGGTACAATAACATGTCGTCCGCATAAAGCGAAACCTTATGTTCCAATCCTGCCCACTGGATGCCTTTCATATTGGCTCTTTGTTTCAGAGCTAAAGCAAGTAGTTCCATTGCGACTGTGAGTAGCAGTGGGGACAAAGGACATCCCTGCCTCGTTGAAGTTCAAAATAAGCAGATATATTATTATTAGTACGCACAGCAGCCATCGGAGACGTATATAGAAGTTTGATCCATGATATAAGCCTACGGCCGAATCCAAACGTCCCCAGTGTATTAAAAAGATGCCTTTTCGGCATCCAATGAAAGTACTACCTCTGGCGTGCCGGGTGGAGAGGGGCTATAAAGAATATTCAAAAGTCGTCTAATGTTAAAGAAAGAATAATGATTTTTAATAAAACCTGTTTGATCAGGTGATATAATGGAGGGTAAAGTCCCCTCTAAACGTCACGCGAGGACCTTAGCAAGCACTTTAGCATCAGTGTTAAGAAGGGCGATTGGACCAAATGAACTGCACTCGAGAGGGTCCTTGTCTTTTTTTGAGGATTAATGAAATAACTGCCTGACGAATGGTTGGTGGTAGGGATTTTGATAAGAGTGACTCTTTAAAAACTGATAGCAGTAAAGGGGAGAGCTGTTCTGAAAATTTTTTAAAGAAATCTGTTGGGAAACCGTCCGGTCCTGGTGATTTGCATAGATCTAATCACTAATGTTATCTCTTCCATCGTGAGATCCTCTTCCAGTTCAGCAGCAGTCACAGGGTCTATAGAGGGGATATGTATATTATCCAAGAAGTCTTCCAGCAAATGAAGGTCGACACATAAATTGGAAGTGTACAGTGACTGGTAAAAATTTTGAAAACATGAATTAATTTTTAAGTTGTCTGTACTTTTTATACCCTGCTCATCACTGATTACAGGAATGGACCGATTGGCAGTCCTTTGCCTCAACTGTCTCAGTTTGGACTCAGACTGTCCCAGTTCAGCAGCTGAGGATGATGATGGTGATGATGGTGGTGGTGGAGCTGTTATTAACACAAAACACTTTAAAATAAAGTATATTTTTAAAGACATCTGACAAAATGAAAATCCATTTGGATCACAATCAATTCATGACATGCAGTCAGTAAAGAAAAAAATTCTTACACTGCAACTTTAGCTTGGAGGGGGAGATGTTCAGCATTGCACTCTCTAACTCGTCGTTTTCTTCCATTTCTGTTGGCGAAAGACTTTTTTAGGACTTGGATTTCTTAAAATTCTTTTTTTGTTGTGGAGTACAAACTTGCTGAAAAACACCAGTCTCATTGCAGTGGATGTCAAAGGAACAGGCTAGGGGGGTTGCATGAACGTTGGGACCAGGGACGGCCCGTGGCATAGGCGACATAGGCAGTTGCGTAGGGCGCAAAATGACTGGGGGGTGCCGTACGAGAGGGTTTTTTTGGTTGAAAGTGCGCCCTCTTGTGACCATCGTGCGCTTCTACACCAATATATTAATGATTTTCAGCTAACCGCTGAACTGATTAAAATATTGTTAGAACAAAATAAAATTGACATCAACGAAACATCATGATATTTGACAACATGTCATATTGGACTAATTTAAACATTGTCTGCATCATGGCATGATCATAATACATCACCATAACGCATTAATTATGCATGCACAAGCAGCTACCATATTAGTTTTGCCGTTTATGTGCTCTTAAAGTATTCTGTCCAAAAAATGAGTGAAAAAAGAAAATTATTAGGTGCACAAGGCAGGAAGTGACACAAAGAAGAGGAGCAGAAAAAAAAGCAAAATAGTGATAAGAATCACAAGTTATCGACTGTGTATTAGCTCGTCAGACCGGGTCTGACTAAGAGCGGTTCAAATCCCCCTTATGAAAAAAAAGAAAGCAAGGACTGTTACGTCGCCCGGATTGGCGTTACCGGGGCCCTAACCTGGAGCCAGGCCTGGGGCTGGGGCACACAGGCGAGCGCCTGGTGGCCGAGTCTTCGCCTATGAGACTCGGCCGGGCATAGCCCGAAAGAGCGACGTAAGCCCGTCTTCCTGTAGGCCCACCACCCGCAGGAAGGAGCATAAGGGGCTGGTGCAATGTGTTTTGGGTAGCAGTCATGGGCAGGGGCCTAGACAACCCAAACCCTGGTTAAAGAATCTGGCTCTTGGGACATGGAATGTCACTTCACTGGGGGGGAAGGAGCCTGAGCTGGTGGGGGAGGCTGAGCGGTACCGGCTAGAGATAGTCGGGCTCGCCTCCATGCACAGCCTGGGCTCTGGAACCCAAATCCTTGAGAGAGGTTGGACCCTCTACTACTCTGGAGTACCTCATGGTGAGAGGCGGCGGGCTGGGGTGGGCTTGCTTATAGCCCCAAGCTCAGCCGCCATGTGTTGGAGTTTTCCCCAGTAAACGAGAGGGTGGTTTCCCTGCGCCTTCGGGTGGGGGATAGGGGCCTCACTGTTGTTTCGGCTTACGGGCCGAATAGCAGTGTGGAGTACCCAACCTTCTTGGAGACCCTACGAGGGGTGCTGGAAGGTGCCCCGACTGGGGACTCCATAGTTATACTGGAGGACTTCAATGCCCATGTGGGTAACGACAGTGTTACCTGGAGGGGCGTGATTGAGAGGAACAGTCTGTCCATAACGAACACCATGTTCAAGCATAAGGGTGCCCATCAGTACACGTAGTACCAGGACACCTTAGGCCGGAGGTCGATGATCGACTTTATGGTCATGTCATCTGACCTTCGGCCATATGTCTTGGACACTAGGGAGAAGAGAGGGGCTGAGCTGTCAACTGATCACCACCTGGTGATGAGTTGGATCCGCTTGCAGAGGAGGATGCCAGACAGACTTGGCAGACCCAAACGTATATGCTGGCAAGCTGAAGAAAGAGTCCTATCGAGCCTGGTTGGCTTGTGGGACTCCGGAGGCAGCTGATGAGTACCGGCAGGCCAAGCGAGCTGCAGCCCGGGTGGTTGTGGAAGCAAAAACTCGGGTCTGGGAGGAGTTCGGGGAGGCCATGGAGAAGGACTATCGGTCAGCCTCGGGGAAATTCTGGCAGACCGTCCGGCACCTCAGAAGGGGTAAGCAGCTCTCTACCAGCACTGTGTATGTGGAAGGTGGAAGGAATACTTCGAGGATCTCCACAATCCTACTGACACACCTTCCGTAGAGGAAGCAGAGGCTGAGGACTCAGAGGTAGATTCATCCATTACCCAAGCTGAAGTCACTGAGGTAGTCCAGCAGCTCCTTGGTGGCAAGGCGCCGGGAGTGGATGAGATTCGCCCTGAGTACCTTAAGTCTCTGGATGTTGTGGGGCTGTCTTGGCTGACACGTCTCTGCAACATAGCGTGGCAGTCAGGGACAGTGCCTCTGGACTGGGCGACCAGGGTGGTGGTCCCTCTTTTTAAGAAGGGGGATCGGAGGGTGTGTTCCAACTATAGGGGGATCACACTCCTCACCCTCCCAGGGAAAGTCTATTCCAGGGTACTGGAGAGGAGAGTCCGAAACCACGGATTCAGGAGGAACAATGCGGGTTTCGTCCTAGTCGTGGGGCACTGGACCAGCTCTATACCCTTCACAGGGTGCTTGAGGGTTCATGGGAGTTTGCCCAACCAGTTCACGTGTTTTGTGGACTTGGAGAAGGCATTCGACCGTGTCCCTCGTGGCATCCTGTGGGAGGTGCTCTGGGAGTATGGGATCCGTGGCCCTCTCTTAAGGGCTGTTCGGTCTCTGTATGACCGTAGCAGGAGCTTGGTTCGCATTGCCGGCTGTAATTCAGATCTGTTCCTAGTGCATGTTGGACTCCAGCAGGGCTGTCCTTTGTCACCGGTTCTGTTCATTATTTTTATGGACAGAATTTCTAGGCACAGCCAGGTGGGGGAGGGAGTCCGGTTTGGGGACCATAGGATTTCGTCTCTGCTTTTTGCAGATGATGTTGTCCTGTTGGCTCCTTCGAGCCAGGACTAACAGCAGTTCGCAGCCGAGTGCGAAGCGGCTGGGATGAGGGTCAGCACCTCCAAATCCGTGGCCATGGTTCTCGACCAGAAAAAGGTGGTTTGTCCCCTCCAGGTTGGAGGGGTGTTCCTTCCTCAAGTGGAGGAGTTTAAGTATCTCGGGGTTTTGTTTACAAGTGAGGGAAGGATGGCGCGTGAGATTGACAGATGGATTGGTGCAGCGGCAGCAGCAATGCGGTCCATGTACTGTTCTGTTGTGGTGAAGAAGGAGCTGAGCCGAAAGGCGAAGCTCTCGATTTACCAGTCAATCTACGTCCCTACTCTTACTTTGGCTCATGACCGAAAGGACAAGATCCCGGATACAGGCGGCCAAAATGAGTTTTCTTTGCAAGGTGGCGGGGCTTTCCCTTAGAGATAGTGTAAGGAGCTCTGTCACCCGGGAGGAGCTCGTAGTAGAGCCGCTGCTCCTCCACATCGAAAGGGGCCAGTTGAGGTGGCTTGGGCATCTGTTTCGGATGCCTCCTGGACGTCTCCCAGGGGAAGTGTTCCGGGCATGCCCAACCGGGAAGAGACAATGAATGAATGAATATTAGCTCATTATGTTCATGTAGTATTTTGAAATAGCCTTTTTAGATCATCTTAACTGAATGTTTTTGCTTAAGTTAACTGCTTATTTTATTTTACTTTATTTTCTTTGAAAGAAATTTAAGCTTTTGTAATGTTTTAATTTCAGTTACATTACTGCTTGCTTTTAATTCACCAAAGTGTCTAAATGTCTTTTGAAAACGACCATGAGTACTATAATCTAGCATTCATGAATTGAAATATTTTTTATATTTTTAAGTTTATCATTTTTCACTGTATGCACAAAATGGAAATGAAAGGTAGGGGGCTAATTAGACTAACTACCTAGCTTGCTGGCTAACATCTACAAATAAATTACAATATGTAGCCTTTATTTTCTTGCTTTTGTTGTCTGTTAGACTATTTTAGGCATTTTATATTGCTCATATTTCTCTTTTATTACTCTTTGTTGTAATAAGTACTTGTCACTTGTCACATGCTATTGGGTTGCATTTCTCCTTTTGGGAGTATTGCTCATGTCTGGTCTCTTCAATATTTTAACAGATTCACTCCTAAAATACCTACAAGGGTCTTCAACATCTCCATCAATGTCATCTCAGTTTGCTCCCAGTGACCAAAGTGATCCAGCCTCTTCAACCACTGCATCTCAACTTCACGTCTACCTCAACTTTGACTGCTACTGAAGAGCACCTTAGCATCTCACCGACCCCAACTGAGCCAGTAACTGCTGCTGAGAGGTCCCCAAGTTCTGCCTCTTCCCCTTATGAATCTCTCTCTGTTGCTGAGTCCAATAGCCCACCACCTCTGGATCCTGCAGACTGGCCTGCCCTGTCTGATAAAGTAAGGGCTGAATTAGTCACCCGAGGACTATGGAATGGAAACAACTGGAGATTCGCCTTGAAAAGTGCCAGACAATTGACAGCCAGGCAATGGCTGTCACACGCAGCATCTGAAATGAGATGTAGCAAATATAGAAACAATGTATAACAGTACATTTTGTAGCGAACATGAACGGAATTACATTACATATAGCAAAAAAACAAATTAACACAATTCAGTCTCACAAGTCTCCTTTCACTGCAGCAAAAAGAAAAAAGAAAAAAAAAGAAAAACGCACAGTCCACCCCGGTGTCACAGGCATCCCGGACCCGACCCCTCACCAGCGCCCTCACTATCCCGAGTATTGATTTAGATCACCTGCACCTCTTCAGTTAATTACCTCCACTCACCTATTTAAGAGCACTTTCTTTACTTCATCTCTGTCTGGTCTCGTATAGACACTGATTCTATGTCATGTTTACGGCTGTTAGCGTTAGCCACATCGCCACCACTATTTTGCCGTATTGTCCGGACTGCTACCTTCTCCTCCTTTTTTTCCCTCCATGCTCGCTGCTCTCCCCGATTCTTCTCACCTCCGTGCATGGCGTCTTCATCTCCCTCCAACTCCAGCTTCCAGCTCTCACTCCAAAGCTGAGTATTCTCCACCCTCCATTTTCCACCCGCATTTCCATTTAATAAACATACCCCTTCCGGGGTTTAAACCCTCCATTGTCTGTTCCTCTCTGGTGTTTTCTGACACCTGGGGATCTGGAATGAAGGCAAACTGTTTGTTTTGTGCAAAAGAAAACCCAAAAACATAAACCAAATTTGTGACCAGTGACCAAATTGATTTCTTCTCCTCTGTCAGCCATCATGAGTTAAAATATATATATTTTATTTAGTTTGTGCGGTTCGCTGCCTCTGACTACTCCAATTATCCAATCAAAGGATGGGAAATTGCTGACGTAATCGTATGCCTGCTAGATGGCCCCACTGACGCCAACTCGAAATCTGATTGTTTAAGGTAACAATTTCATTGCCACTTATTTTAAGCTACCTATGCCTGCACTATTGATTCTGAAGGCCTTAGGCCTTAAGGCAGATTTTCACTCAGGCAACACATGATGTCAGCCACTGACTGAAATATGATTGTATAAATAAATACTCTTATCATAAATATACACTACTGGAAGCAGCGCAACCAAGAGAAAAGCTATGAAATGTAGAGAATAGACTATTGGGAATAATTTAATACACATTCATAGGAAAATATATTAAATATATTAAAATGCAAGTAAGTGATTCAGATCCCTGCTGTTTAGGCCAGCAGAGAAGGCCTTGCTGGCCCTGACAGCCCACCACTGTAATCCAGTTCCTAGCTGAGAGCAACATGGCTCTGAGAGGGTCCACAGACTCACTTTTCCATCCCAATAATGGCAACTTCCTGAAAGAAGTGGAGCTTATGGCCAAATTTGATGTCTTAAAGCAACATATAGATAGGATACAGAGTGGAGCGAGGAACATGACAACATACCTGGGAAAAACCATACAAAAGTGCTATCATGGATGCAATTGTAAGTGACATCAAACTCTGCAAACTCCATTATACTGGATTGCACTCCTGACATAAGACACACAGAGCAACTATCAGTCGTCATTAGGACTGTGTCAGTGAAGGACAAGCCACAAGCTAAGGAGCACTTCATGGGCTTCCTTGAAGCTGAAGCCTCAACAGGGGAAGAGCTATCTACAGAGGCTTGAAGACCTGAACATACCTTCTGAGGATTGCAGGGGGCAGTCATATGACAATGGGGCAAACATGAAGGGCAAAAGGAAAGGTGTTCAGGCTAGATTGCTGGCAATAAACCCCAGAGCATTGTTTGTGCCATGTGCAGCGCACACCTTGAATTTGGTAGTGGCCAATGCTGCACGAAGCTCCAAACATGCAACTATTTTGGATAAGTGCAGAAGATATTCACCCTGTTCACATCTTCCACCAACAGATGGTGTGTCTTGAAAAACCATGTCAAGATCAAGCTAAAGTCATGGTCAGAGACCAGGTGGGAGAGCCGTGTAAACAGCATAGAAGCAATTAGATAGATACTAGGCACCACAGGTAAGAGAAGCTCTGCCCTAGGTAATCATATCCTGCCTTAAATATTAAGGCTCAGTCTTTAGCAGAGGAAATTGGATCCTTTCGTTTTTCTATCTGCTCAATTGTCTCGTATGACATACTCAACAGAATTGAAAATGTCAGTAACCTGATGCAGTTGGTTTTCATGCAACTGGACATGACAGTGGACCTGCTTGGCAAAACAAAAACTTTCCTGACCCAGTATCGAGGTAATGGCTTTGCCTCAGCTCAAGCTTTAGCAAGAGAAATGTGTGAGGTCATGAATGTGGAGGCTATTCTCAAAGAGAAGAGGCTGAGATCAACATGTAAACAATTCTCATATGAATGTCCAGATGAGCCCAGTGAATTTTTTAATGTAGTGGTGGATATGGCCATTGTCTCACTGGAGGAGAGATTCAAGACCATGGGAGAGGTGAAGGAGAAGATTGGTATACTTGTCAACTTCCCTAAGATGACAAATGAAGAACTAGTACAGCAGTGTGAAACACTTAGCACCACTTTATTTTACAATATCTGCATGAAAAGTGAGAAATCTTTCCAAACATGTAGGTGGCACTAAGAATAAGTGTGACTATCCCAGTGACTGTGGCAGCTGCAGAGAGGAGCTTTTCAAAGCTTAAGCTGATTACAACCTACTTGAGATCTACCAGGACCCAAGAGCATCTCAGTTGACTTGCTGTCATCAGCATCAATAATGATGTTTCTCAGAATTTGTCATTTGATACAGTCATTGATGACTTTGCTGCAAAGAAATCCAGACATGTTCAGTTTTGAAACTGATCTGTAATTTAGAAAATATAATAGTTTAGTGCACTTTTTTTGTTGATTTGCACTTTGTTGTGTGAGTCAACTGACTGTTAGTCAAATTTGTTTATCACAATTTATTTACTACTTATGCTTAATGCTTATTTATTTATGTATTTATTCAGTATTTATGTTATAGTAAAGTTTTGCAAATCTAAAATCTCACCTAGGGCACCACCAGAGCCACAATAAAATGTTTTACTTGCCCTTCTGTGATTGTGTCTGGGTAGTTTCCTTAATCTGTTGGATAAGTCGCTGATATGTTTCATGCCGAATTTTCCAACTTTTGGCTCGTCTATGGCTGATTTTTCACTCTCCGTCTCTCAAAATGTCAAAGAGCTGCTAGCTGCGTTACTGTTGTTCTCATCCAAAGATGTGCAACTGCTATTTGATGACAAAACCTCCCTGTCACCGACATCAGTGTCACTCGCAGTAGGTCGACACAAAAAACTGTCTATTTTCGGTGGTTTTTGAATCACGACGAACTTCTCCACTCTCTCCTTCCTCTTCAAAGCACCACTTTTATGTTTGTATTTGTCCATCTTTATTAGCTAGCTAGCTAGTGCGACCCTCTTATGCAGCATTTTTAGCACGGTGACGCACGTAGTTAAAAAAAAAATGATGAGGAGTGCAATTAAAAAAATACAAAAAAATAATTTTACATTCCCTGCACTTGACTCACAGATAATAAAATATGCATATGCATATTATATTTATCAAATTAAGAATTTGTTTTATTAATTTGTTCCCTTGTTTTAATTAAAAGGTCCCCCTTCGTGGGCCCCCAATCCCCCTGGGCCCTTCCAGGTCCATGAATTGTTTAGCTAAAATTCCATAAACCGTTCCATTCATTTTCAATGGTAATGCTAAACCACTACGGCTGCGGTATATTTTCAGCCACTGACCCTCTACTTGCTTTTTGCACCCGTCTGCACGCGCCGTCAGAGTACACGCACTGTTTGACCCCGTCCAGATCATTCGGCATCGATCACAGGTATGTTATTTTACTTTAAAATTAAATTAGCATGTGTTTTTTACAGTTAATGCTCAAATTAGCTTATCTGCAGTGGCGTAGCGTGACTCACAACTTTCTGACCAGTAGTACAACACCCTAACCACTAAGCTACCACATTCCTTGTCGCTACAGTCTTTTCTTTTCCATAGCAGTAGACGAAATTTCAACTCTTAAAAGAAAACCCTAAACCAGCGTCATTTGTAAAGTCCCTTTTTGTCATTCAGGGTTTATGTTTCTTGGATAGACGCACTTCAAGTATTAAAATACGTCAACCCGTGTGTAAATGACCATTGAACACTAGCGCCACCTAGTGTTTGTTTCTTTTTTCATTTTTTTCTTCCTAGTCTTAGAGAAAAGCGCATGCGCAGTGCGAAGGAACTTTTGTAATGGCTGCCAGATAGTATGAGTGAGACTCGATGTCTTATAGTTTCCTGGAAAAAAACTTTGACCGTTATCATTAAATAAACCGCGTTAAAATGGTGTATGTCTGTACAGAGACATACAAGAAGACTGTACTGAACGTTGATAAAGTGAACTGATGTAAGTATTTACGTTGTCAGTAGAAGCAGTGTTTTTGAGCGGAACATCTTGGCATGTAAATCGCTGCTAACTGGGCTGGGTTAAGCTAAGCTAACGGCCACTGTGCTCGAAATTATAAACCAAACCGCAACTAGGAAGCTACTTTGTTAAATTACTGTTCAATTCCTAGGCTAGTAAATAACTGTAAACGTTACATTTCCGTAAAATATTAACGAATTAACATTTGTCACAGTTAACGCTGGTCGGTGATACCGAGCTGTTTAGCTAGTAGGTATTATTCCGCCTCTAGGCACTTTTATTAACGCGATATTTGAAGCCCGTGGTATGTTTGTATCAGCTTACCCTGCTGTTCCCTGTTTACTTTTTTCTGTGCTGTTTGTATTTCTGTTCAGCTTCTTACAAACACTTCCAGCATGCTTTGTTTACGGACTTTATTTTGAATTTGTGGGGTTACTATAGGTCACGATTGCCGTAGTTTGTTTAGATGTAGAATCTGACACGCGTCTGTACTCAGTAGATGCCACAAACTACATCATCTTGATCATGACTAAAATGAGTGAATGCAAATGTCAGGTATGAAAACAGTTTATGTTTCATTTCAAAGTTAGTTTTTAGTCTGTATAATTGCTAACTTCATCCAAAGCAATACAATGGCATTAACATGCTTTCCTAGGTGAGGATATACCAGTGTGTAGCTCAAAGCCATTACAGAAATAACTAGTAAACAGTAACTATTAGTCTATGATTCTTGCCTGTGAAGTAAAATATGAAGTAAAAAGAAGACAACATAACATGCCATTATGAATAAAATAATGAATCATGCTGTTTATCGCTGAGGTGTTTAATGCATTAAACTGCATTCCTGTGCATTGCATTTTAAATTGATATTTGCTTAATATATCAGCAATTTAATAATAATGCTGTGGATTCATATATGGGAGACATGTCCTGTACTGGACCAGTCATGACCAAGTTCATCATTAGCATGAAGGCCAGCATAAAGCCTCCAGTCTGACTTGCTCAAGCTATTACTTCAGTGATGTTAGGCTTTCATTTCCTCTTGTGGCTTCATTGTGGTCTTTTATCTATTTGTGTTTGGGTGGTTTATTGTAAATAAGTAGTATTTTTTAAAATGGGTTAATCAGATACAATACATCTTGTCACTTTCCACTTTTAAAGATTGTGCAGGACAGTGCTTGATTTTGAGGCAGCTTTTTTTCCTACAAAATCTTTGAGGTTTATTGTGCTTTTTTTTAACTGGCAAAATTGAAGGAACAGGATTTCTCTTTTAAACTATTTCTACTAACAAAGGCACTTTACTGTCTATGATGGCAGTACCCATGTTTGACATACACGTTAGTTGAAGAGGGCTAAACCTGTTTATTGATTAGCCCTTTTCAATAAGCAAGGGTCACTTCCACATAGCACTTCAATGTATTGCAGTAAATATACTTTTGTTTTTGTTAAATATGAATGCAGAAAAAAACCTCTTACTCTGAAGAGTGATTTCTGTTAATTTAGTTGTAGAATAATCATGCATGCTGCCTGTCTGCCGTAGCCTTGATGTTTTTAAATACAATTTCTCATGAAAGAAGCAACATGATGAGACATGATGCTCACCTTGCTTGGCACAAATCTTTTCAATATTGCCTTGGTATTTTGTGGCCTTATACTATGGGTTTTGTCCATATTGAGGATTGTGTGTTTCGATTCAGCTCTTTGAACAAGATGATAATAGATAAAGCATTCCCTCTTTCTCTTTCTTCCATTCTTTCTCTCTCTTTAACACACTCTCTAACTCTTTCCTCAAGCTGGTGGCCATGGCAGTGTGGGACCGTTTGGAGGCTGTGTTGAATGTGGGCCTCCGGGTGCCCAGCATCATGCTGCTGGAGGTGCTGTACCGCTGGGATGTCAGCTCCTTTTTTCAGAAGATCCAGAGGAGCAGCTTGAACAACAACCCCTTCTTTCAATACAAGTACCTGGCTCTGTACCTGCACTATTTAGGTATGTATTGTTGCATACTAAGGCTGTTTCATTTCTAATTCATTCCTAGTGCAGAAAGAATAGTGTTGCTGACTAGTTGTGGTTTGTCTTGTGTGTCACATCGGGTGTGGTGTAATGGTGTTAACATGACTGAAATTGTCTCAAGTGAGAAATACACAGAACTGAAAATACTACAATGCTAAGCAACTTCCACTTTTATTATGCAGCAGTCACATTTCTAGAGAAAAAAGGCTATCATCATGTGTACAGGTATAATCTAACATAAATATACCATGTAGTGAAGAAGCAAAAAGTAAAGTGCTTGAGCCGTGTTGTAATTGTTAGGGTTAAGTTTTGAAATCCCTTGTTTTGAATTTGTCTTCTTATCAGTGTGCTTAGATTTGTCTTTTTTTCATTGGTATATTTTGATTCCACCACATAGTGCTGGAAAAATCTTTTGCCAGGAAATTAAATTAAATTAAATTTAATTACTAAATTTTTTAAGGTTCAGTTTGCTTTGCTATATTTTACCTTTTCACTTATTTGGAAATCTTTCTAAAAAAACATTCAGATTTGTAAACAATATGCTTGGACTTGTGAAGAAAGCAGACATGGCATCATGAGATGCTTGCACAAGTAAACGTGCAATCTCAGTAAAGCTATGGGACAAAACAAAAACATCATGACTTTTGTTTGCACATCATGTACATACATGGTAAAGACTGATGCGCTTAAGCCGACCTTATGCTGTATGATATTCTGCCCAATTTTGCTGTGGCAGCCACAGTTGCACAATGGTAAAGATAATCTTCGGTCTGGAATTGAGACCTATGGTCTTGGAGCACATAATGATGAGATGCTCAATGATGGTGGACTTGAGTGCCACTGCCATGAAAAATAGGTCACAAAGTTGTAACAGTGACAGAACATTTTACGAACATATTTAAATCAAAGGAAGAGTGGTTTACGTCATGACAGGACAAAAAGTGACGTGACAAGGAAATAATGATGAAATACAGGGTGCTAGGTTGTGTGCTAATTAGTAACTAGTGAACTAGTAGTCCATGATCTGCCCATGAGCATCCTAACAGAACCTTTAGTGGCTCTGTTAAAAGTTTAAAAAAAAAAAAAAAAATCAATGTAGTGGGTTCTTTATGGGTTCAGTAGCTTGCTTTTATATGCTGTGTGTGTATATATAAGATATCTCTGGAATAGCCCTAAAAGAAATTCTGATGTATTTCATTTGGTTTCAAAGGATTAGTTTTTTTTTTTTATAACCCTTTATCTAGAGGCACATGGGGCAGAGCCTGCTTTTATGTTTTATATTCACTGGATAGTAGCGTAAGTCAAGTCTGTGGCCTGTAGCAAACACTGTGGGGAAACAGATTTACTATGAGTAATACTGTCTAGAACTGCCTAAATGTGTAGCTTTTATTTTTTTCTTTTCTCCACAGGCTATATCCTTAGCTTGGTATTGCTGACTCTACCACGGCAGCATTTGGTGCGCCTCTACCTGTACGTGCTCACCGCTTTGCTGCTATTCGCCGGACACCAGCTCTCCAGGCGTGTACACAAACACACAATTACAAATGTCTAGTGCTGGATGTGTGCTACCAAATGAGCAGTAATTCATATTGGATATTGGTTAAAAACAGCAGTTTGGAGCAGGTTCCTGTTAAAGATCAGCAGTGTAAACACTTGTTTTGTTTATTTCTCCCTGAAATTTCAGCACATCCGAACAATTTCCTTGAATGCTATTCCACTGAGGGTAGAAATATACAGTATTCTAAATGTTACTCATGTTACTCTTTGCAGGGATTATGTTTGTAGTGAGCTGGACTCTGGCTATGAAGGACCTCTGTACCTGGATCCACTCTCCATGAACCGATTTACCACAGCTCTAATTGGTAAATAATCAATTCTTGTTCTACAAGGGTCCAATTAACAAGTAGCTCACCTTAAGTATCTTCAGTGCTCTCATTCAATATGGAGTTATCTTCTCTGGGGCATATATTGTGCTTCTGTTTTCTCACCATGTTAGGTGGGAGGAGGTGTTAAGCATTTGGTTTCAAATGACATTCTTTCAATTCCCATCCCTGGCTAAAAGGTTATCCACAGTGATCTACAAAACCTGAGAGGAAGGAACCTAGATTTCACTCTGAACAAAGGGCTTGTGAACAAAAAGCCAAGTGCAAGTCTGAGCTGTCTGAAAGCGAGGAGGAATTGTCTCAGACTTGTTCATGGGAAACATCTTAGAATGCGTGGATATGTCACCTCAATGGACTTTTGATTTGGTCTTATGTTGGAATTAAATTGTTGAAACAGTTATGTAGTTGTTACAGTTACACAATACACATTTCTATGTTTGGGTCAGAGAGAATAAAAAAAGACTCAATATGTGCAGAAGGGTATTGATCATTATGCTGCTGTTAAAGTGTGTGGTTGTATTCTGGCTCACATCCCCTGAGGTCATCAGAATGAATCAATTTGAATGTGATTCATTAAAACCAAATCCTGGTGGTTCGAAGTTTCACAATTTTACACTAATGTTTTACATATAAAACACGATTGTCTATTGTGCTCTTGTCTATTTGTCACAAATATTCACATGATGTGAATTTACCAAACTGGAACTTTGGAACGCATCAAATTTCTTCATAGGTTCTTGTGTTTCTGCTATCCAGCATTCACATCCATACGAATGGAAGTCAGTGGAATGTAAAGTGTAGTCTGTCTGTGCCTTTAGTACACAAATGAATTGTTTCATTCCTTTCTGTCAAAACTCATGCACCTTGAAGAAAACAGCTACCTTCTTGTTACCTTTTATTAGTTAAGTATGTTGATCTTTTGAATTAATTTTTAAACTGTGTGTTAAATTTTTACTCCTTACTGGCATAAACCTATTTGCTCTAATGTGGGATTCTGTGATGATAGTCAGAAGACTTCCCTCTGCCTGTTTGGTCACTGATGATCCAACTGATGGCAGGTTGCATACAAGTTGGCATTGTGTGTGTTTACATGTGTAGTGGATATGGATGATGTCTGTTCAAGTTGGAAAGCAAACCGATAGTACTTCAAGAAATCTTGAAGTAAATATACATTTGTGTATGCTTTCAAGGTTTACCCAAGTTTCAGTGTTTGGGAACCGTAAAAAAATTTTTTTGGTATAAACAGGTCAACTGGTGGTGTGTACACTGTGCTCCTGTGTGATGCAGACGAAACAGATCTGGCTGTTTTCAGCTCACCTCCTACCCCTGGTGGCTCGTCTCTGCCTTGTCCCCTTGGAAACTATTGTCTTTGTTAACCGTTTTGCCATGATCTTCACTGGGCTTGAGGTGATCTACTTCCTTGCATCTAACCTGCTGGTACCCTACAACTTGGCCAAGAATGCTTACCGGGAGCTTGCACAGGTACAAGTTCCTGCAGGATACATATCCTATCAAAATCTTTTTAGTGGTCTGTTACTTGCCTGTCCTGAAAAATCTGTATTGTTTTGTTTGTCCTTTGAATATACGCTCACTGTTTACTTTACGCCTGTAAACCTGCACTTTCATGCAATTATTCAGTCACCCAATCATGTGTCCTTAGTATGAAATCAAGCAGATGCAGGTCAAGAGCTTCAGTTATTGGTTACGTCAAACGTCAGAATGTGTAAGAAAAAATGATCTCATAGACTAGCCATGGCATGATTGTCGGTGCCAGATGAGCTGGTTTGAGTATTTCAGAAACTGGTGCTCTCCTGGGATTTTTAAACACAGTCTCTAGAGTTCAAACAGAATGGTGTGACAAACACAACAAACAACCATGACCAGAATGTTTTGAGCTGAAGTCAATAACCAACAAGCACTCTCTTCAACATTGGTGAGCAGAAAAACATCTCAAAAAGCACAGCACATTAAACCTCCAAGTAGATGGGCTACAACAGCAGAAAACCACATCAAGTTCTACTCCTGTCAACCAAGAAAAGGAAACTGAACCTATCATGGGCACACGCACACGATTTTTTTTTAAAATAATCTTGTGTCTGAGCCCAGAGGAATGGAACCTAATGTTGTCTTCTGGTGTTGTAGCCCATTAAAAGCAATGCTGACATTTTGTTAATGCTGAGATGCTTTTCTGCCCATCACGATTGTTAAAAGTAATTGTATAAAACAGAACAGAATAGAACATTGAATAGTCTCTTGCTCAGAGTTTGTTTTTTTCACACCATTCTGTATAAACCCTAGAGAGAATGTGAGAGAATATATGAAATTCAGATCAGCATTTTCTAAAATACTCAAGCCTATCTTTCACCAAAATCAAAGAAGCTTTGTCACTTCAACTAGTTGATGCAGTACATGGTGAAATGAAATAACATTCCTCCTAGACCAGAGGTGCTACACAGAATAAAAACAAAGTACAGGTGACGCGGACAAACATAGAGCTAAACTAGACTACAAGGTGCATTCTTTAAAACTAAACATACAACATAATTTCACAGGATGACAAGACGGTGCAGACAAACAAGACACGTAACACAGAGTATGTACAAAAGAAAATGCAATGCCATGGTTTTAAGTCACGGAAATCACATTCTTCCCCATTCTGATGTTTGATGTGAGCATTAACTAAAGCATTTGACCTGTATCTATAATTTTTTGCATTGTGCTTCTACAACATTATTGGCTGATTAGATAACTGCATGAATGTGCAAGTGTAAAGGTGTCCCATTTAAAGTGACTAAGTGGATAGAATAGAATCAAATATGTAATGTAATTGTTTGACAGTGTTCTTTCGCTCACTTGCATTGTCTCTCTCTCTCTTTTTTTCTCTATCACTCACTCTCTCTCTCTAGGTGGTGGAGGTGTATGGGCTCCTAGCTCTGGGCATGTCTTTGTGGAATCAGCTTGTCTTGCCCATGCTCTTCATGTGCTTCTGGTTGGTGCTCTTCACGCTGCAGATCTACACATACTTCAGCACAAGGGACCAAACTCCCTCACGCGAGAGATTGCTCTTCCTCTTCCTAACCAGGTCTAAAAGCAAAATGCAGCTTAGAATATGTTTATCCTTTTTACATTTATCAAACTGCCTCCCGTATTTGGTTGGGCTAACACACCTTCCTCTGACACAGATGAAGTTAGCCACAAAGTTAGCCACTCAATCTGCTGCTAACGTGGCATCATATGGCAGCTGAGCTCAGTAAGAAAGTGCTGTTTGCCCTTTTCCACATTAAGTAGCACCAACAATCGTTGATTTGATTGACAGATGAGATAGTAATGTCCCTTTCTCATCCAAAGAGCATGGCCAGTTTAGTGTCTTTGGACTCCTAATGGCTGTGGCATTGTTGGTATTTAAACTTGGCATCTCCCAACAATAGGACAGAATCTTCTCTCGCCCCACATGGGAGTGTCATTTACACAACTTTAGCCATTGTTATTCTGAAAATATTCTGCCTAGAGCACTCTGTGTTGATATAGAGAAAGTGTCTCAGTTGATGTTCAGTTTTGCTGGAGAAATAATTGTCTGTTGAACAGCAAAAAGTGTTTCACAAAAGACAAAACTTACTGCATACTTAATACAGTAACCAAACGTACCACCAAACGTCTGGTGGATGTGTGTATAGTGATGAGTTAATAAAATTATTCAGATAAAGGACACACAAAGATATGAGACTTGTTTTTGTGTATATAAATCACTGTATGTATGTTTGTGCAGCATTGCAGAGTGCTGTTGTACTCCATACTCACTGTTGGGGCTGGTCTTCACTGTGTCTTTTGTGGCGCTGGGCGTCCTCACACTCTGCAAGTTCTACCTACAAGGGTACCGAGCCTTTATGAATGACAATGCCATGCACAGGTAGGTTTTTCCTCCATCTGTTTAAATCCTTCAGTTTTAAGAGTGTAATATCTTAATAATGGTATAATAATTTGTGTATTTATTTATTAACATGAGTAAGCAATTGCTA
The DNA here is from genome assembly GCF_019097595.1 of Hemibagrus wyckioides. Taxonomy (NCBI): domain Eukaryota; kingdom Metazoa; phylum Chordata; class Actinopteri; order Siluriformes; family Bagridae; genus Hemibagrus; species Hemibagrus wyckioides. The sequence continues at coordinate 11,564,426 of NC_080727.1, forward strand.
TATTTTCTTGTTATAAAAGATATGTAGTTGACTGTTGATATATTATTGGTTCTCTCCCTCTCTTTTCTCAGGGGAATGACAGAAGGAATCACTTTGCTGATTCTCTCTGTTCAGACAGGGCTAATTGAGCTTCAGGTAATCCACCGGGCCTTTCTCCTGAGCATCATCCTCTTTATTGTTGTGGCATCTATTTTGCAATCCATGCTGGAGATTGCTGACCCCATAGTGCTGGCACTGGGGGCTTCCAGGGACAAGTGAGCATCTTCTCTTACTTTGCCAACATTTTATTGCAAGCTAAATATTATAACAGGAATATGTGGACTACATTTATTGTAGGTTATTTGTTTTCTGTGCTAAGCATGCTGTGCCCAGAAAACCTGACTATATAAATAGATAGATAAACCTCTGGCACCACTGTTATGTAGGACTTTTTCACTGTAATTAATTAAATGCTTCTTGTATTAGGAATATAAATGGATGTATACTTATGATTCGTGAGAAATTAATTGGGATACGAGAATCACAAAGCTCGGATGTATGGTAGTTTTTGTACCTTCACCACTAGGTGATGGAGACATTATAATTTCAGTTTGTCTGAACTTCCATTCCCTTCCATGCAAATTTGTAGCAAGAAGGATGTTCTTGTTATCCCCAAAGACTGGTGTTGAGTTCTACTTTTCACAGCCATAAACTCTATGTATCTGTGTCTCTTCTAGGAGTTTGTGGAAGCACTTCCGAGCAGTGAGTCTTTGTCTATTCTTGCTGATCTTTCCTGCCTACATGGTATACATGATCTGCCAGTTCTTTCATATGGACTTCTGGCTGCTCATCATCATCTCCTCCAGCATCCTTACCTCACTGCAGGTGTACAAACTATTTTTTTTTTCAGTTTTACATGTAGGCAAGAAGTATGAAAAAATGTACAATAAGTGAATACCAGAGTACACATATGCACATACAACATTCACATAAACATTTCTAAAGTGTCAGTTCTCCCTCAGGTGCTTGGCACGCTGCTCATCTATGTGCTCTTCATGGTGGAGGAGCTACGCAAGGTTCCGATTGAGAACATGGATGAGGTCATGTATTTTGTAAATGGCACCTATAGACTGCTGGAGTTTGTGGTAGCACTCTTTGTGGTGGCCTACGGCATATGTGAGACCCTGTTTGGACAGTGGAGCGTGATGGGTTCCACCATCATACTGCTGCACGCCTACTACAATGTGTGGCTGCGGGCGCAGCTTGGCTGGCAGAGCTTCCTGTTGCGTCGTGATGCTGTACACAAGATTCAGAGCTTGCCCACGGCCTCGACACAACAATTACAGCAGTACAATGATATCTGTGCCATCTGCTATCAGGTATATGCACACGTGTATTTATGTGAGAGTAAAAGAGAAGAGCATCAGTGGGGTTGTTTCTTAAGCATATGTTCATAATCAATTAGATCATGTACCAGAATATTTAACATTTAGCAAACTTCTGTTCACCTTCACTACTGTTCTATTTGTCCTAGCTGAAAAGCTAGCAAATGAGGGCAAGTGTGTTGTGCACAAGAAATTTTTATATTATTTATTTAACACAGAATTGTATTAGAACAGTATTATTTTCATAAGAGGAATTTTTTCCTTGGTAGTTTTTTGTTCACATGAAATACAGCTTTTTTTTATCCATTTATGCTAAATTTCATCTTCTCCTTTTGTGCATAGGACATGAAGTCAGCAATCATCACACCTTGCGGTCACTTTTTCCATGCAGGCTGCCTGAAAAAGTGGCTGTATGTGCAGGAGTCCTGCCCCCTTTGCCATGGCCCTCTCAAAAGCCAATCACCATCCGCCAGCACTTCTGCCCCAGCTCCTCCTGACACATCACCAAATGCAGAACCGCAAGATTTAGCAGCCATAGAAGAGGCAACACAAGCTAGAGAGGCTTTGCAAAATGTTGCAACCCAATCAAATCTACAAAGTTCAGAAGAGCCAGACCTAAAAAGTGCCAGGGTTCAAGAAGAATCCTGCAAATGTGAATCAAAAGTGGATAATGAAAACATGGAAGAAGCTAGTAGAGGCTAGGTAAACAAGCTCCAAATTACAAGTGTCCCTTCATCCCCTTAAGCAGAGCTGTGCTCTGTTATTTTTTTTCAGTGGTGACTTCAGATTTATCACAGTCGCACTGCAATGCTGCCAATGTTAAGTCGTCTTATAAGAGGGCTTATAAGAGTCCTGGAGATGTCTGAAAAAGACGCACCCAACTTTTTCCCATTTCATACATACATATGACTGTTATAATCCATTGAAGGAATCATTTTTGGGTGCTAGTGTAGTATTTCTGTTTTTTCCTCTTCTGTCTAATTGATATTTAATTCCACATCAGAGTGGATTTATGTTGGATTTTTTGACAATTTGCCAAATTTCTGTAAACAGGGTGTTCAAATGGTCCATAATTTTCTATTGCACTACAAATGAGCCACAATCTTTATTTCAAGATTTCTTAAACATTCTAAAGAAAATTCTAAATTACAATTTTGAAATTTTACATTTAAATTGTTTAATGTAAATATGACATTTTGGACTGATTTTGGACAGATGTCCTCCAACCCCAAATGTTCAATTTGGATGCTCAAGACATGCAGGGTAAGACAGTTCTTCACAGTATGTTTTACCTGTATTATCCACAGAAGCAAGCACTGGCAAATTTATGTTGAAAATATTGCACTAGTTAGCTGCTTTTGAGCCATCTTAGCTTCTTTCATGTCTACCTTAAGGAGCCTCACAGCTTTAAATAATTACTTAAATTAATTAAAGAACAGGTAGATATATTGTAGTAATGATGTCATTTATATGTAGCTTGATGCCATGCCATCCTGCTATGAATCTGTCCTATATGCTTCCAAGTCAGCTCTGTCTTTACCAGCATGTAATCCTCGTGATTATCATGAGGTACAACCTCTTGAATAAATGTGTACGTTTATGTTTAGGCATATGCTTACCTACATATGTATATCTATACAGGTATAAAATATTTAGATGAGTTTTGTTTGATATGCCGAACAGTATTGAAGCAGTATCAACCGTTATGACCTGGCATTTGGGTTCGTGGGAACACTTCAGTGTCCTCTACAGGTAGAAGTGGGATTGAGCCTAAAGATGCAGAATGGGGATTTGCTGCTTCCTAATGTCAGATTGACAGTATTAAAATATTTAGTGAATTTGTGTAGATGAATACATATACAATGTATGAACACAAAATACCACTGAATCTGATGGTTTGTGATGTCTTAATTTTGCACATTTTTGAATATAAATAAATCAATTGAAAGGTATTTCAGTTTGAGTACAGTTTACTTTGTGCTTTGATAGTGAACTGAAAAAAAAGAAATACTATCAATACTATAAAAATACTATTTTTTATTGTTGTATTTTTTGTCAAACAACTAGTTTTTCCTTATATGCTTTAATTAGAATAATATAAGATTACTTGAAATACCTAACCAAAGAATTATTTTCATGGAACTTTGGCATTACTGTTTATTGCTTACTTGAAAACTTGTATTTGTAAATCTGCATATTTATTTTTAAAAGGTTGAATAAAGATGAAGCATACACACATTTCCATGTACAGAAAAACTATTAGCCTGTTCATCATTTCCTTACTTGTTATTTTTGATCTGGATGAAGTAAAGCCAAAGAGTGCAGCATAAATAACTGATATCAAACTGTATAGTATAGAATGTAATAGAATAGGGCTTGAATGCATTTGTACCTTAATCTAGATAGGGCTAAAGTTTCCATGAGATAGTAGAAGGGGTTATGTATAATGCTAGTCAGGGATGAGCTACCCTGAAGATCTGTTTGCACCATCAACTTTTTTGGTTTTACAAATTGAGTTGTTGAGGTTCCTGTATTATATTGGATATGGACTGCTCAGGATGCTCTATGTAGTACTCTTGCTGTAATTCAGCTGGAGGTTTTGCTTTCATCCCTGTGTTAAATGGTTAAAGTTCTGAGGTTTTTTTTGGACTAAGGAGGTGGTATTATGGGTTCAGTTCAGCTCTTAAATGTGCATAAGAGAGTACTTGACCATCTCCGTGATCAAATCACTGATGTATAGCAGATATAGTCCCTATAAAGTCAGGTGCATACATCTTAAGATGTTGAACCAAGTTATATTTATTTTAACGGTATATAGTAGAGCTTAAATTTTAGATCTTCCATGCCAGGCAGAGTGCTCATGGAATGTGTATCTTCAACATTTCCCTGAGCTGTGCCATCTTTCCAGCATGCTTCAAGTACACTACCATCAACCCTGTGGCTGTTAGATGCTTGTTTATTAGGCACATCAAGACCCACCTGTCACCCTCACTGGACCCCATACAGTATTGTCCCAACTGCTTCACAAATGATGCCAATGCCACGACACTCAATCTGGCCCTTTTTCACCTGGACAAAAAAAAGACGAATGCAGTTCATAGACTTCAGTTCAGTTCAATCATCCCTTACCATCTAATTGAGGAACTGATCCTGCTGGGTCTGAATACCTACCTGCAACTGGATCTTGCACTTCCTGTCTGGGAGACCTCAGTCAGTCCAGATTAGGAACAGCATATCCAGCACCACCACACTAAACACTGGGTCCCCTGAAGGCTGTGTGCTCAGTCCACTGCTGTTCTCTCTGCTGACTCATGACTGTGCAGCAATACACAGCTCAAACCACTTCATCAAGTTTACTGATAACATGACCGTGGTGGGTCTCGTCAGCAAGAGCGACAAGTCAGCATACAGAGAGGAGGTGCAACAGCTAACAGGTCTGGTGTAGAGCCAACAATCTGTCTCTGAACGTCAACAAAACAAAAGAAATATATTGAACTGAAGTGAGAACAGAGACCCTTCAAAGTCACACCCTTTACACACCCTCCTGCCATCTGGAAAGGTACCTAAGCATTCAAGCCCTCACAACCAAACTGTGATTTGCTTGAGCACGGCATTTTATGTAGCACCATGATCCTGGAGGAACATTATTTCATTTCCCTGTGTACTGTGCCAGCTATAGATTATTGAACTTAACACAATAAAAGCTTGAGCATGAATTAAAACAAACTGGTTTTAGGGTCTGTATGTGTGATTATCCATGATTACAGGAAGTGAATCAGAAATACAGAAAGTTACAGAAGCAGTAAGAATAATGCAGGCGTAGAATATGCTGTTTGAAAATTTTTACATCAGTGTTACTGCTGTGATGAGAATGGATGAATGAACAAATATTCTTAGCTTTTGTGTTAGATGGGCAGACAAATAGCTTCTGAAAAGAAAGAAATTATTCATTTTATGATTAATTTTTAAGTTGTTAACCTCAGACATGTTATATGACTGCAGTTTATTGGGCGAAATAGCTAAATGCCATAATAGAAACGTGTTTGTTTTAATTTCAACACAAGGTGGCAGTGTTGCTTTTCCTAAAACATCTGTTTGCGAGCTCATTGTGTATTGCTTTATCTGTTTCAAAGCCGCGCATTTCTCAGCCAGCAGATAGAGCAATGTCCTTTTAAAAATAAATCCATACCTACTTTTTTTCTCTCTTCTTCTTCTTCTTCTTCTTCTTCTTCTTCTTCTTCTTATTATTATTATTATTATTATTAGTTTGCATACAATGCCAGAAATTAGAAATGTGCATTACACAAAAGTAAACACCCTGTATTAGCCAACTGTTCTATTAAATATATATGTAGAATTTTAATAATCTACATTATTATTATTATTATTATTATTATTATTATTATTATTATTATTGTTGTTGTTGTTGTTGTGTTATTATTGTTGTTGAGTTTAATAGAGTCCTATTAGGTCTATTAGGTTAAAAAAAAATGAAACACCATGAGTACACTTCAGTATTCTTATGAACGCATGCGCACACATTAGGTTCATATTCTAATGTAGCCTTAATGTGTCTGTACACCAACAGTTAACTATTTCAGACTACTGTTGGATAGCATTAAAATTCTGGGGATGAAGACAGGTTTTACTTTAATAAAATATAGATCAATACATTAATGCGTTTGCTTGTAATGAGGGTTCTTGCTGCCTTGACATTTTACTATTTACAGGTTTTCATTGTTGATCTGTGTTACAAAAACAAAACAAAACAAACATACAAAAAAAAACCAGAATTAAACCATATTCGATTTTCTATATAAAACCTCTGAGGTTGTGATTTACTGTTGTGATATAGTTTTATTTGTGCATCTACATTGTGTTACAGGACACACTCACTAATGTGAACGTACAATCAAAAACCTACATTGTTCAAACCCAGCAATTTATACTGGATTAGGATTGGATTAGGGTTAATTTTCCTATACGACTGTTCTTTTATCTCTTGTGGACTGTTGCTAAAACAGCTTAAAACCCTGTAGAATTATAATAATAAATAAAACTATCACTTGTTATTCTTACTTAGAATTAAATAAAAAGGGAAATCCTGCTTGATCATTCTCAGAAATATTCCTTATAAATTGTAATTGATTACAGGTCAGTATGTGCTGCTCTGACATGTGTTTGGTATATATAATATATTAAATATTTTGTAGTTAAGACTGTTGACGCCCATGTTTGGAGTAAATTCCACATATTCACTGAATTCGCTGTATGAATTAAAATATATTGTTTACTAAACCACAGAATGTAATAATTTATAATGAGTTAGGCTACACGTAATGACTCGTGTACTGCCCTGTGTAATAGAAAGCTGAAATAGTACAGTCACCGACTTAACTCGCAATGTAAACGCTATTAGGCTGCAGTATTTAGGACACTACTATGTGGACTGATCTTTCGTCTAGAGTTAAGGGCGGAAGTGCGCGGGGAAGAAGGCGCTAATCGAAGGGGCGTCGTTTTGTGCGAATTTTGCTGCCCACGTCTGCCTCCAGCCTTGCTTGGCGTGTGACTTCTGGATGGCTTGTTCAGTAGACGAAGCAAAGGAAGGAGGGATTAAATATGTAATGAGGCGGAACTGACACGGGCCTTTATGCTTTGTTCGAGGGCGGTCCGACCCTCTCGGCCCCTCCCTAGTACCCTTTGGGCACTGTGCTTGCTCGTGCTTGGCTCCCCAGCATATAGTCAAAAGACGAGAGTCCTTTGGGAAGGGGCACAAATCACTTAAGTTTTAACAAGAAGGGGCAACGACCAAATCTTCAACGACCCTATCCTAATTTATACTTCGTTTATTCATTATTTTATTTTCCTTGGACGGAGAAAGATCTATTCAGATGAGAAAAGCAAAGCAGGAGAAAACTTGTTGGAGGATGATGACATTTCATGTTGCGCACTCTGTCAAGCTGTAATAAGCCAGTCCCTATCATTTCTGCGAATTGTCAACATTCAAATCACTGGGCGAAGGAGAGAAGACGTAACTCAAACCTATTTCGTTCGGGTTGTGTTCGCAATTTCTCGCTGACTCTTCTTCTTTCTCTTGGAATTGTTTCTTGAAAGGTTCGTTAATTCCGCCCCTGCCGTTCTCTCCGTTCACCCGCTGTGTGTGTGTGTGTGCGTGCGTGCGCGCTCGCGCGCGGACTCTCTTCAGCTTCTCTGGTGCTCGGCGGCACGCGGACAGCGGAGAGCAAACACACACGCGCCGGTTGTGGAGGAGGAGAGGGAGGGAGCGGGGTGATCTTTAGTTTTGGGGGGATTCTTCATGTTCGGGATACCGGAGAGTGTGCAGCGCGGCGGAAGCACTCTAAAGCAGGAGCCGCTGGGCGCCGGAATGAATGCCGTGAGGACGTGGATGCAGAGCGCCGGCGTGCTGGACGCTAACACCGCCGCGCAGAGGTGAGGAGACATACGGGTAACTCCCGGGACCATGGACAGGCGCTCGGTTTTGAAAAAGTCTTATCGGGGTTTGTCACTTATGTGCCGGGATTGATATGCTCTTCGGTTTAGGTTACTTTGCGTTAGAGAATGGGCTGTGCTTTATACTTTATACGAAACTTTGGATATGTAGCCACGCTGTTTATCATTCTAGCCATCATATTGTACCATCATTTTGCATGTAATTTCCTCTTGAGAACACAACGCTTAATATTGAATCTATAACATAACGAAACGATTCTTCTTTTAGGAAACGTTAATGAACCATTCATATTTCATGAATATTTACAACAATGTTCCTAAAGTCCAGGAGCACCAAACCTTATGTTTTTAGTTGTTGTTTAATTTTTCTTCTTCTTTTCATTATTGTTATTATAATGACATGTGTATTAATATTAGGAGTAGTAGTAGTAACACCAGTAAATTGTAAAGTTTAAGTTTAGGCTTAAAGGTCGCAGGATATCCTCAATGAATTCCTGATATTTATTAAATAAAGGGAGTATAAAAATAAACATACTGCTGTGACTGTGTGTGTGGGTGTAACCGGCGGTGCGGTGATGTGTGTGTCCGCAGTGGAGTGGGGTTGGCCCGCGCGCACTTTGAGAAGCAGCCGCCATCCAACCTGCGAAAATCCAACTTTTTTCACTTCGTGTTGGCTCTGTATGACCGGCAGGGGCAGCCCGTGGAGATCGAAAGAACATCATTTGTCGGATTCGTGGAAAAAGAGAAGGTGTGATCCCACGCCACCATCGCAAGAAGTTCACGCAAATTATAAATTTTAATTATTATTCTCGGAAGGTGGACATATGTGAAACACAGCACATTCCGAAGGATAAACGGAGAATATTCTGTATGTACGCCTAAGAAGCCTATAAATGCTTAATGAACCTTTATTAATTATTGCACAAAAACGAAAAAAAACCCCACTGCAGTATATATGTCAGAATTGACTAAATATTTATTTTTTTACAGCCGTCGCCGTTAAAACTTTGTGTTTATATTTATTTTTCGTTTGTTACCATGAAGCAGCATTACCTTCTAAAATGTATCCTATTTTATTAGGAGTTCAGCTCATTTCTACAGTGGCCTAGGTGCCATGGGTCTACATTAAACTATCTAAAAAAATGGTAAAGTCCCGTTCTTTTTCAGGACAATCACTGACAGTGCGTGCTGATCGTTCAACTGCACAAATGCATTTCTATAAGCATTACAACGCGTGCATGGCCACCGAACCCTAAAATAAATTCCTTGGATTCGTGTTTTATTCAGAATGGCTCGTGTCAGTATAAACCGTGGTCTCCCCATTTATCAAACCACTGATATTTATATTGATTGTACACTAATTTGACATCCGCTGTACTGTTATAGGATATGTAACGTTATATTTTGTGCCCAGGAGACGACAGGAGAAAAAACGAACAATGGGATCCATTACAGACTGCAGCTTCTGTACAGTAACGGTGAGACATGCATTCCTGAATCTTTATCTTTCTGCTCTACGTTTACATTCAACACCAAAAAAAATAATAATAATGTAATTATTCAATGCAAACCCGTTACATGAAAGCCAAGCTCTCGAAAAATTGACCTAAATAATTTGTTAACTTTAGACGGGGTTATTCCAGAGGGATATAAATCTGTATAATAAAGCTGTATGTAAAGTGTGTGACCTGTCCACACTGACCACTGTTTCTTACTAGGACTGATATTTTGTCTGGCAACGGCCTGCTCACGTGATAATTTTAAACACTGTAGGACCGCATCTTAAAGTACCGAGCTGTTTTGCTTAATCTAAGCTATATTTGTGTTTTGTGCTAGAAGAAAAATGTGAAATAGCTTATATAAAATAGTTCATTAATTAACTTGTAACCGGAACTGACCCGAGGTTATTTTTTTAGAAACCGTTTTAAACCAGTCTTCTTACTCTCCTGTTCGGTTATTTACAGACTGTATGCTTTAATGTTAGTCCTGAAGTGAGTGAAGTTGAACTGTTGTTTGTTTTTGTGTAAGAGGTACATAATCACAGGTCAGTAGGTTGCTGTAGGCCTTCTATGCTCTAGCTGAAAATTAATGCTTTATCATTTTTTAAATCAACAGTAGATCCAGTACTTTGTTCTTGTCGTATATTTTGTTTTGGTTTGAATGGCACGACTGTGATATAAAAGGAAAATGAGTTTAAAAAATCCCTAAAGGGTTTAAAAGTTCTAAACGCTGTTTTTCCTCTATTTACAGGCATTAGGACAGAGCAGGATTTTTACGTTCGTCTCATTGATTCAATGACCAAACAGGTAAGAATGCTGTCTTTTATAAACATCCAGACAACAGCAAAAAAACAAACAAACAAACAAACAAACAAACAAACAAAAAAACCCTCCAATCATCTGTTTAGCATAAGAAAACATCACACGTTGGCCACGCGCCAAACCGCACAGTAAACTATTGTCCTAAACAGCATTCCGTATAGTTTCATACGATGTGGAAAGCTGTAGTGTCAAACTTTTTAATGCAGCTGGACCCTGTTAGGACGCTGCCGTAAGCGCCTTGATTTTTGACATTAAGATAATATGGGCTGTAAGTGTCCCTCTAGCCTATTTTTGTGAGATGAAAAAGTTGGTTTATTTGTCTATCTGTTTGTTTGTTTGCCTTGTTTACGGAAAAAAGCACGTAGACCTTCATTCTTGTTGACTGTGGGTGAGAAAATATGTGTAATTGGTTTCTACTGCCAGCTACTGTTTATGATCAAAATATATCGTTTTCATAGATCCCAGATCAGACTTACTTAATCCTAAGGGCACGTTCAGCCTTATTAAATTGTGAATTAATTACAAAAGCAAGCCCTGAATTTCATTCCGGCTCTTCAATTTGCTCACAGCTCACAGATGCTGCCCGAGGATGTTTGTCTTTGTTTTGTCGTATCGTCTGAACTGTTCATCAGAGTCTTACTGTACTTTTGGATTGACACTGTCCACTGTTTTGGTCTGTTTTTAAGTATATTGAATATATGCAAAACCAGCTGTAGCATAAAAATTTATGCATTCATGTTATTAATATTAATTAATATTTATCTCATTATTCATATTGCTGTTTTATTAATATAATTAATATTATTCACATTTATGAATGTACGTAACATTCTCTAAAGTAGAATCGGAAAAACATTCTTGCCCCTTTTTTCGTCTTTAACCTGAAAGACACGGCTACCTCGAATTCCAAACCTAATCCTGTTCTATCACAAAACGTAACTAGAAAGTTTAGATTTTATTTTACGGGACACTCTCAGGTCAAGAAATAATCCAAAAAGAAGACAAAATGGCCAATAGAGTAAAGGTGTGTTTGAAATATTTGCTCCCATCTGGAAACAAATTATTCGCAAAGCAACGGAACAAAACATTATTTTATTAAAATGGTAGTTAGATTGAATTTTTTTTCTCATAATCCAAAATCTCCGTGAGCACTTCTTCAAACGACAGAAGTAAGAAACAGCTTAATCGTCCATTGAGAGATGTCCTGTTGTTTCTTTGAGCTTGTGTTGTGTTGTTTTGCGTTCCCCCGCCAAGAAGTGGAAGCGCGCGCTCCCTAAATCCATATAACCGAGTCGCTCTTTTAACCTCTTGTAAACAATTCGTCAATAAATCTTGTAATTTTGTGCATACTTCAGTGTTATTACCAGTTTTAGAAAATACTTACAGACAGTTCTGCTTCATGTGCGCATCAACAAATCGTCCACAAATAGCCTAGTATTGTTTTTATGAGGTGGAAACAAAACATACTATTAGTCAGAATGTGTGGGTTTATTTATTTATTTATTTATTTATTTATTTATTTATTTATTTTTGTCAAGCACGCATTTGGATGTGCCAGCTGGAGATTTAGGTGGTACTCTGGCACATACTTTGCTATGCCAGTCATTCTATATAGCAAAAATTTGCACAGTGGTCATGAAGTGTGATGAAGACTGGCTGTGCTGCCTCTCAGCAGTTAGCAGGTCACTAACATATCTGCAGGCGCTGCCTCCCCCCTCTGTTGCTCGCTCGCGCTCTCTCTTGCTTCTATGTGTGTCATGGGCGATATCAAAGTACATTAAAAGCTCGTTGTGAGAAGAAGAGCCTGCGTGCTGGGAAGAACTGCTGTTTCCCAACTCACTGCTTTGCCACACTTCGTGGGAGGACTGGCGCTTTTATGCGCCTTGTCGCTTGTATTCTCTCTGTTTATCAGTAGAAGAAGAAAAAAAATCACCCTGTTACCTTAGTTTCGAAAATTCTTCGTGGGTTTCTTTGTAGTTTTTATACCTTAGACTATATTTAGCGCTAGTCTTCATTATTTTCCAACCCCGTCCTAACGAAATAGGTGTAATAGACGTCTGGTGTAATAAGATGGTTATTTAAATTGTCTAGACAGAAGTACAGTCCTTGTTCGTTTAATAAAGCCTAAAAGTAGTCAGCAGATACCACGTTTTGCTTTATATTACTCAAAGCGCACATTGATGCCCCCCCCCCCGACGCACCCCCTCCACTGGGCAGGCAGATTTATCATTAATGCGCATAAAATGTATAGGCGTACTATTATTGGACTGCGTGCTGAAATACCCCTCCCTGGATAAGCTTGAACGTTTTTCACCAGAGATGATGAGCCCTTTAGGGGTTATGCTACTTAGTGGGTTAGTAAGGAGTTAGTGTTCATCTACTATTAGTCATTATTGTGTGAAACTGGAGCTCAGTCTTTTTTTTTTTGGTTGACAAGAAGCTCAAGAGAATTTATACATAAAACATTTAAATTATTTTATATATAAAACATACATTTGATATATAAAAAGAATCAGCGATGTAATGTTTAAAAATCAGTTTTTTTTTTGCTAGCATGACCACAAATGTAGGATGCTGTTTATATAAGCATCTGCAAAATAAAAAAAAATGTACAGCAGCATCTATGGGACACTTTGCTTTACATTAGAAATTTGTGTTAATATACAATATATATCTGTAAATTTGCATAAAGACTGGCATGGACTGTAGGAGTTCCTAAAGTTCCTAAAAAAAAGTAATGTACAAAGCAGCAAATAATATTGATTAATGAATTTTCTTAAAAGTAAAAAGTTTTTTCCACATATAAAATGTTTTATTAAAAATGTAAATTATGTAATTGTCATCCATATACAAATCATGGAAATAACAGTAGATAATATGGGTATAAAATAATTTTTTATATCCCTCCCACTTGCAGCAACTTAGTCCCATGTTCTTGCAACATCCTAATATCACTTTCTCATATGACTTGTGTTATTTGTTGACATCACTGTAATATCTCTTTTACAAAATTTTAAACTCTGGGTCTGAAACTTGTCCTCTAGCTGTTCCTCTTCCATGCTCTATCATCCTCCTATGGATTGTTTGTCATTTTTTGGTTTATGAAACAGAATATAAGTGTATTTGATGTGGGGTGTGGTGGAATATCTGTATATTTTGTGTGTGTGTTTGGGAACAAAGAAGGAAATTGCGGCACCCCTTTAAAGTCATACAGCAGCCTGGAAAAAAGGACATTGTGTTGGCACACTAACAGATGATACTAACCTTGTAGGAAACATGTTTCCATGTATTTATAGGATTTTGTTTATATCGAAGTTGTTGAAGGATCTGGAGAAGGAAAGTGCAGCTGGCAAGATGACATGTATTATGAATGCTGCTCATGCTTGTTTGCAATGCATCATCTTAATATTTTGACAGATAGCCATAAGTAGAACTTATGACTGTAAAACTTTGATTTATTAGATATCTTTTTGATAAAGGGGATAAAATAAGATGATCAGAGTCCTGACATGAATGACCTAACACCACGGACTTATAACAACTCAACACTAATGGAAAATAATTTAACACTTGTTGAGAATATTTCTATTTGTAAGCTGCTAAAGATAAAAAGAGGTCAAGATTGGCTTGTCCTAATTTGTGTAGTCTCTATTGCTAATTCATCTTTCATCCTGAGTTATTATGGCATGATATAATTCATTGCATAATGAAGTTTGTCCAGTTACTGCAGCTGCTGCAAAGACTAGTAAGATTTCAAATCTAAGTGTATGATTATAACTTATGTATTCCTTTCTTGTGTGGAAATTGTGTCATGAGATTATGAAAAGAAATAAGGTTGACCCCCTTAAAGAACCTGTGATAAGATGGATTAATATTGTCTACTAGCATGGGGCAGCAGGTAGACAGTGATGCATTCTGTGCACTTTTAAAAGCCCTTGGCCCCTTTCTCTCAAAGTGAAAGAAAAGTAACTGAATTGACTAGATTGTATGAGCTTGCCAGCTACAGCATTGGCTGCAGTGATATCACTTTCAGTGTCATTGTGTGGTGTAAAGTACACCTAAACATCAAACAATGTATCAATTGTCTGCCACTGTAAGCCAACATCTCAATTGACAAGTAGGATGATTCTTGCATCCAGTAACCCTCTTTAAAATAGACTTAAACACTCTGGCACTAGTGTTTCTGTTATTTACTGCTTTACATAACCCCTTAAAGTCCCAGCTTATTTTCTAGCCATTACTAAAGCACATTATTCAGTTGCTATTAATTATTGCTGCTACTAATTATTCAGCATTTATTATACACCCAATAACATGATTAGAAAAGGTGTATGTTATATAATCAAAGTTATAAAGGTAAAAAGCCTGCAGATGAGTCCTGGGTGCTTAAGTGTTTAAGCAGTGTATGAAGATTGGCATCTAGATATATCAGCCACATTATATGGAGGTTATAGGCTTTACAGAAACAGGACATTTGTGACCAGTCTGCAAGAATCTAAACGAGATCCATGAGTCCTAGCAAGGTGATGTCTTTGGCATTGTCAAGCGAAGGATTGGTTGGAATGGCGTGCCACCTCCAATATTCAGCTTCCCCAGCCTGGCATGGACATGTAGTTTGTACTGGGGAGGGGTGAGAGCAAAGCCGTGAAGATTCGGGAGAAAATTGAGGAGGTGGCTTGCCAGATGGTGCCTCCATGCTCCAGTCTGGCATCCCAACTGCTTGCCCCCATGCCCACCTCATGCCTGCCTCCACGCCTCTCCCTCCAACCCATACTCACCACATCCCAGCGATTGTTTGCTGCATTATACGCTAGAGTAGGCAAGATTCCAGTGAGAGCACAGGCCATTACACATCCTATCCTGCCCAGCTTCCCTGGCACTTTCAAAGTGAGATAAAAAACGGAAAAAAAGAGAAAGAGAGATAATGAAGAGAGAAAGCAGACAGAAAAAGAATAAAGACAGAAATTATGCACAATTTCTTATAGTTTTTGAAAGACTGGCTAGTATGAGTCATGAATTTTTAAGGTCTGAGAGCATAGGGTGGAGATCCAGTGATGCAAAGACATTTTTACATTTCAAGAAATCTAATCCCATTTCTCAAAAATAATCCATATATAGTTGACTGGACAAAAGAAGTATTGAAACAGTTAATTACAACTGTTATTTTAGAAGTTAATTTTTTTCATTCTTTAGAACTTCTTAATGGGAAAGTTAATGTCTTCTGAATGAAGGATGGAATACTCTAGAATGCATATTTATAAAGCTCAGAACGACTCATTTGCCCAATCCCTTCCCTCATCAACCTGTTCACATTTAGCAGGTGTTCTTTATTCTCTCAGGTTACCTGTAACTGTCAATCTGGGTTAAGGAAAACAGAGGAATTAGGCAACATAGAAATGATGAGACCAACGTGCCCTACCTACACCTGCTTCTGAAACCCCTTATCCATTTTATTTTTCCTCTCACCCACATCTTTTTTTAATGGAACCAGAGGCTGCTCAAGAGGCAGACACATTCTGCTCAGGATCTGAATGACCAGAGACACTACACTAGCAGGACACTGCTGGATTCCCACGACTTTTTATTAAACACAGCCCTGACCACACACTCTAAAATGCTCAAGCTGTCAAGCCCTCTCAGTGTGTCTCTTGAGTGTTTCTCAAGTGGAATTTGTGGTCTTGAATTCTGAGCTGAACTGGAGCAAGAGATCACAGAGCAGTTTGGGAAAAAGTAAGGGGTCACTGGAAAGACGTCATTTGATTGTGGAGATGATAGATGGTAGTTAAATCTTGGAAAAAGCTCAAATGAATCTTACAGTATATGCAGGACTAATATTAAGATAATTATTCATCAAGTATCAAAATATTCTCTGCCTTTTGCCCACAAATTCACATGAAAAATTAAGTGCATCTTGTTGGCTACCAGATGAACAAAATGAGCAATGGTACTCCAACATTTGCTTTCTGTTTTCCAAGGCGATCATCTATGAAGGTCAGGACAAGAACCCTGAGATGTGCCGTGTGCTACTGACCCATGAAATCATGTGCAGGTAAGATAGCAGTTTTTCTAGAAGAATTTTAGAAAGAAGTAGGTTGGGAAGATTGACGTCTACCTATTTTTAGCAACATTTTAACAGTGTTCCACCTCATGAACATAACCGTAATCCTGAATTAATTAGGGCAAGCAGAAACTCATTACTCTTTTGGCTTCATTAACAAATATGCTTTCTCTGCAGTACTATGAACTGCAAGACTGGTTGGCTTAGGAACTTAGTTAACAAAGATTCAAAGATTTAAGACTCAGCATCTTGAGTAGTACACACACACACACACACACATTTATACATGTATTATCTACTTTAATAGTTACACATCTGCTCATTTATGCAGTTTTACCAATATCCAATCAGCCAATTATTATATCATGTAAATGCAGAGCTTCACGATGTTCACATCAAACATCAGAATGGGAAAAATGTATCAGGAAGTCTAAAGCTACTTATAAATATTCACTCTTTACTAGCCTGGTGAGCAGAAAAGCATTTTGGAAAGTACAACACAGGCCTTAAGGTGAATGAACTACAACAGCAGATCACATCAGTTTCCATTCCTGTCAGCCAAAAACAGGAATCTGATCATGGTCACAGACTCACAGACTCACCCAAAATGGACATTTGAAGACTTGAAAAATACCAGGTGATTTTTTTTCTAATCATTTGGGTGATGCTGTCACATAGCACACATTTTCCCAATTCTGATGTTTAATGTGAACATTAACTGGAGTCTAACTATCTATGTAACCCACACACCACAAAAGCAAACATCTTCTGCCATGATGATAGACAGTCTGCATGACAACCAATAGTTGTTCCCTTCACAACTTGCCAGTGTGTTTGTATGCATGTGTGTAAGTGTGTGTGTGTTGGGAGTGTTTAGGGGGAGGGTGGGGTGAATTCAAATGCACTCTCAATTATAAGCAGAAAATTAGGCTGTTCACTATTAATCAGGCCTGCTAATTGCCACAGACCACCATTAGCCATATGGTGCCTTGCCAGCTTGCAACTGTGGGACAGAAGTGCTTATTCCATTTCTTTGAACAAACAAGAAAAAATGACCAAAACAGTTGTGAGAACATGCTAAAGGACATTTTTTTTGCTAGACTAGGCCAAAACGGTTCTTTTTAAAGATTAAGGTTGTCATAGCACAGGGCCAACAACATGAATCAAAGCATCCTGTGAAATAAAACATATGCTGGAGGAGGCCCATACGTGTTTCTGTGTATTTACGGCAACTGCTGTTTCCTGTTAATTACATGAGGCAATTTAGATTTTCATTTCTTCAAAAGCTGAATCAGGAAGGAAACCTGGAGTTTAAAGATGCAATTTCCTGATGTCGGGATCTTAGGGTTGGACTGATGTTAAGGAAAATAGATAATGCCACTTTTTCAGAATAAGCTGATAGATGTGGTAATTAACATAATTTCTACTTATAACATGAGTGTGTGTGTGTGTGTGACAGAAAAAAGATTATTTATCATTTTTATTTCACAGGACATTTCCTACAGAGATTATCAATGCAGTGTCTACTGTATAATGTATTTTCAGTACAGCTTCTGAAAAGATAATATATTTTAGCTTATATAAAAGGTCCTAAAAAATTGGCCTTATTGAGAGTGAGACTGAATTAGGGAAAAGAGACAATACTGTGGGTTTCATGTGACAGTTTCATCCCCAGCCCCTTTGAGAGTCCCACTGCCATCTGTGCAGAGGAAATTCGAGCCTGGGGGTCTCTTTCTCTCTCTCTCTTTCTCTTTCTCCCTCTCTCTTACTCTCTCTCCAAGCTGCTCCTAACCCCCTTACACTCTTTCTTTATCACCTTTGACCCCTCATCATCCCCTATCTCCAGCTGACATTTGACTCCAGAACAGTGGTTAAAAACAAACTTTAAATTCATTCCTAGCATCTTAGACATTTCATTACCAAAGTGGAAATATATTTTGCATTATAATCATCCTTCCTTACCTGTCTAAAGTAAAATGAAGACAATCCGTCTGTGCCACTTATTTCTACCTTACCATCACTTGTCTGGTTTTAACTCTTAACACTAAATCATTCCATGTTCAGTATGTACTTAAGTAACTACTACATTTTTATTTTTATTTTTATTTTCTGTCCACTGACATGAAAATGATACATTTACATTTACATTTCTGGCATTTGGCAGAAGCTCTTATCCAGAGCGACATCTCTTAAAAATAAAAAAAAATACATCTCTTAAGGTGTTTCTTTTCCCTTCTCCTCCATGTCAGTCGGTGTTGTGACAAAAAAAGTTGTGGCAACCGGAATGAGACGCCTTCTGACCCTGTGATCATTGACAGGTAGGAGAGCTTCCTTCTTGTTATCCCAGTGTGACAGGTGCTTCTGTTCGTATGTGTATTCCACATGTAACACAAGTGTTAACAATAGCTCATCTGTTGTAATGCTGGACCATGCTGATGAATTAAGTCTTTACATAACCCTGCAATGCAAATCTATAGTCTCTTCTCATTGACTTTAATGCTGTGAAATTCTTTGTTGGGCAGTAGTTTTATTGTGCTAAGCCAAAAATGAAACCAAGTTGCTGTGTATTGGTTCATTCAGTTTCAATGTCTGCAAACTCACTTGCAAGGGAGAAGTCCTCGCTGTTACGAGCTCTGCCTCTCTACCCAACTGTCTAAAAGTATGGGCTCAAGTTTAATGATGCAATCACTACATTTAAAATCGATCACTGTATTGTGGCTCACCAAAATACATTTATGAATGGCTTTGTGTTTGAAGTTTTTGTTATTGACGATCCTTGCCATTCTAATAATATTTTGCATATATAGACTTGGTATGCACTTGACTTCATCTTCATCTTGCAAGTAGCAATTTCCACAAAATGGCTTCACTTCACCATTTTATGACTGGCCAAAATCGGGTTATATGGGTGGCCTTGGCAGCACACACTTGCTTTCAGACACCACCCTCAGGCATCACTATAGGATGGGTTTCAGTAACCCTAATCTGGGCAGGGTACACAAGGATCTTTTTTGTACCTTTTATGAGAATTGCTCTTGATCTGATGTTTCCCTGTAAGATCTGTTCACCAAGTGTGAACCTAATAGAAGCATTAAGCTCCTGGTGACACTAAAGTACACAGACCAGGACAAGGTCTTGATATACAAATTGGGGTACTTCAAATTGATAATTAGATCATGTTCCCACATCCAGATACTGGGATAGGCTGTACCCATATACCTTTTGCACTTCTTAATAAAATCCACATGGATAATAGCCTCTAAAACAATAGTGGCCAAAGAGCCTCAGCCTCCGTCACTCTCTCTCAACTTCTCCCTCTGTTGCCATTTCTCCTTCTTTCACCAGTGCACATGAACACAACTCTACTATCATTCATTTTACATCTATCTCCCCAAACCCTCTGCATCCTTTATATATCATTATTACTGTATTATAAATATTCAGAACTAAGTACTAAGTGTGTATATATTTATCTTGTTAGCAGTAATGCTTAGCTGTTAGCTTCATTTTAGACATGCTTGCTTTATTGAAAATTGTGTTGTGTTTAATAGTATTTGTACACAATTTGAAGGAATGTCAAGTACCATGGGTTATGTTGAGGTGGGATGGTAGAAAGTGATCTTAAGCAATGGGGAAGCTATTATCCAGGCTTTGGGGGCATTTACTCTTATGGGTGACAGTTCTCAGTGCTATTCTTGTGAGCCTCTTGGTTGTAAAAAGATTTTAGAAAGATCTGTACCTGATGAATGATGGGAAGATGTCCTCCAGGATTCATTTGGAAGGGCACCAAATTCATTTGGAAGGGCACCTTCAAGATTAAATTTCTGAACAAAATTGCAATTAAATGTTTTTTTCAGTTTTTCCACTGCAAAATGGAACTATTCAGGTGACTTTCTATTATATTTTCTTTCCATTATGTAGTTGGATTTTTTCTGCTTGATTTTCTTATGTTCTTTTTATTTTAAGTCTTGGTTGCTCAGTATGTGCTCAGTGTTAATGTGGTCTCATAAATACAACTTCATTTTAATGAAATCCAAAGCAATCACTCTAGTGATAATTAATAATAAGCAGCATCTAAGAATCCTGAGAAAAGCTGTCAAAAGGAAACAGCGTTGACTGCAGGTAGAAAAGTACATTTCATATCAGCATAACAAAGTAGCTAAAATATATATTTGCTTATTTTTCAGACAAACTTTGTTGCTTTTGGGATTTTCTTTGCCACTGAAAAGCAGCCACAGAAATTAGAGGGTCAGTTTCAAAGGGCTATGACAGAGTACAGATAGAGAATGTTATTACTTGTTAAAAGTCACACTGGATCTTGAATAGAGCATAAATGATGGTGCTGTATTTGCAGTCATCTTAAACACACACCAATACATATTTGCAAGCCACAAAAAACCCAAAGAAACAGATATTTTCATCAGTGTCTTGAATCATATGCAGAGCTTTGTAACCTAATAAAAATGGCCTAAGCATTCTTTTTGCACAAGATTTTGTTGAGATTTGTAAAGAAAATAGGTCAATGGTGCCTCCGATTTGTCACTTTGTTCTTTGTGGCTACTTTCAGGCATCTCAGTTTACAAGGTGCTTGTTACTTCTGAGACCTGAGATCTTTTGGTCTGGAATGGGTGTGAGAAAGTGTCTGTGTGTGTTTGTGTGTGGGCATGTGAAATTTCCTCTTCAGTGCTGTATGAACAGGGAGCGATGAGTGTAAATAGGTTACCTATTTACCTGTTGGTTTCTTTATGATTGTAAAAATATCTTGTGGTGTTATATCACAAATGATTTGACAACAGGTAAATTAATAATTTGGCTGTAGAGGTGTGTGTGCTCTGTCAGGTTTTTGGATGTTTGATGTTTCTTGAGTGCATTTGTCTTTACCTTATCAATAACAAATAAAAAGGCCAGCTGTGGTGACTTTACAGATGATGAGCAATTATGTTATGATGCATAAATAATGTTCAGATCATCAAAAAAGCTGTACTTTATTCAATACTCTGGAGGTTTTTCAGCAACTGTACCCTATGAATCACAATTCAGCTTACTTGTTATTTAATTCCTCATTTTGCTGCCCCTTATTAATGCCCATTCAAAAATACATTAAGGTAAGTTAACAGCCAGCTTTACTGCTTTGCTAGATGTGTCTTACTCAGATTGTTTAATTATTAATTAAGAATTAATAATGAACTAGGTAGCAAATTTCAAATCTGCATCAGCCTCTCTGCTTAATCTTGTATTTGTCAAGAGCGTTATTTAAGGACTGAATCTCCTCGTTGTACTTTTTGCCTGCTACAATGTGAATAAACATAGCCCATAGAATTTTTACAAGTAAACCTCACAATGAATGCACCACTGAGCCTGAGATTCTGAGAAGGCTTTTTTTGTTTGTTCTGTGTTTCGGAGCTGAAGCACTATTTTCTATGGGATTTCTGAGACTCAGAAAATCGGATGTGGGCTACCATTGCTGGGACTCAACGGTGCAATAGTACCGCCCAGAATGTGACAGTTCCTGTGGATGCCGTGGTACTTCCTGTTGCTTTTTCACATTTTTAATCTAAACTAGCCCAACACCTGGACTTGCACACTAACCAAGAGAAAAGACATATTTGGCCCACTCTTCCTTGGTGATAGATATGGTAAGAAAGAGTTAGTGCTTGTGTGTGTGAACTGCATGTGAAGAACAAATTTTGAACTTAAATAAATGGATAAAAAGTACTCAACATAAATATGTCACATTTATTTAGGGAGAGTGCTCAACCCTTTGTCTCCAGTCTTAATTTGACTCCAAATTAATTTCTCTATAAATTTAAATGTCTGTACACAAACACATACATGTTTGTGGTAAATGAGTGAAGAAACCACATGCTGGGTATCAGCACACTCAACCCACTATTTGTTCATAAGAAATAACCCAGCATTTTTAAAGAAACCCAGCATTTATTCCCTTTTCCTAGATACTGAGATAATGATTTGATGACATTTGCATATAAAACATCCAGATTTATACTTTATACTCACCTCTAAAATGACATCTAAATGGCATAAATAAGTGTATTAGAAGTATCTATTGCCATACTTGGCCACTCCATGTTGTTTTCTATTAAGTTAATCTAGCCATTGTTAGCATGATCCTGGACAGCTTGGCGGGTTATTATGAGCCAATTACAGAGAGCAGAAGCACAAAGAGAGAAACAGAAACAGGGAAACACTGAGCAAGAAGCATGGATCATTCAGAAAGAAGTGAAGAATGGTCTTAGAATGATTGACAGAAATTAAAAAAGAGAGAAGGAGAAGGAATGGTGGCAGGGAGGAGAAACAATCTCTGGCACATTACCACAGTAGCATGCAGAGAATGCTTGGTCTCTCACAGTGCCACTCTTTTGTGAGCGGCTGCGTGTGGCCCACTTAATCCCAACATGCAAAGCAGTTAATAACATGCCATCGACCTCTACCTCTCCAGTTAATATAAGGTTAACAATATGCAGTTCACCCAGGCCACAATCCTATCATGCGCCTGGTTGACCACAAAAGAGTGAGACGCATTGCGCTGTGTGGGAAGGAATCTGACTCTCTCTCTCTCTCTCTCTCTCTCTCTCTCTCTCTCTCTCTCTCTCTCTGTGTCTCACTCTTGCTCTGTTGCTTACCTTGCTGTCACTCAGTCTTCTGGTTTTTTTACTTTACTGATCAGTTTCAGTTTCATTTTTTAGTGTGCTTTTGTGCATTTTTTGCCTCTCTATCTATCACTTGCTCTGTCTTCCTATTTGTCTTCTCTCACTCTCTCTTGCTCTCTGTCTCTCTGCTGTGGATGTCACATTTTGCTCCTCCTCCAAGATGAAATTGGCCCTCAGGGCTATCTAGCATACAACTCTGAAGTCTGGTGCATGTGTGTGTGGGTGTATGTGTGTGTGGGTGCTTGTGTTGCTACAGGCAGTGAAACTGCTGGTGTGTGTCCTGTCAGTACGGGGTGGGGGGTGTGGAGTGGTAGCCTGTGAGGAGGAAGGAAGCGCCCTTTATCCCCTTGCTGGAGATAAGACCAATCATAGGATTGACTCTACGTGTGTGTGTATGTGTTTTTTTGTGTGCGTGTTGAAGCCTGTCAATCAAGGACTCATGAAATGCCAATCACCTTTCATGTTCTTACAACAGCATTTGGTCAGCAATAGCCCCTCACACTCTGCGTTGGCTGGGTTCATTTTTGAAGTCTCTCTATGGAATTATATTATACTACTTTAGATTTCAGCAGTTAATTTGTGACACAGTAGTCAAAGATGACCATCACACATGATGTAACCATAATTACTGTCCATCTGTACATGCTGTCTAATTGATATCTGAGTGAAACCCAAAGAAGGAAAGGGAGATGAAGAGAGGTCATGTGTTCATTCATCATTACAACTTCTCCAAATCCAGTGTCACACACAGAACTGGAGATAAAACCAGATGGTCACACACACACACACACACACATTTGTAATGATCACTTGCTGGCATATATCCATTTGTCTATTATTGTAGCTAAATATGCAACTAAATCTTTAAACTGTTTTAACTTTTAAATCATTATTTAAAAATGTTGCATCGCCCTGATGATCAGTATTTCCTGCTGAATGAAATTTTTGACTCAGGCCTAGAATGGCAGACAGGAAGGACCCCTCCTAAAGAATGTTACTTCCTGATTTGTGTTGTACTTGTTCACAGGTGCACAAGAACACAAAAACACTGCTGTTTTATTGCTGCTATAAACAGTTTTTAAAACTGTTATTGATTTCTTTTGTTTTATTCCTCCATCTACTAGTACTAAAATAATTATAATGAGAATAAAAATGTTTTATTTCTATTTGCAAATAAAAGTAATGGGGATCCTTAGTTCAAAGTCCTTAATTTCTGCAAAGGTGATGTATAGATGGCAGTTATGGGTAGCACTGGTAACTAGAGAAACAAGAACTGAAAATTTACGAAGGGTGCAGGGTGGAATGTCACCCTTCACTGAATTTCTCTGAAATACAAGATAAGCTATTTAGGATAGCAACAAATCCTGTTCAATGAAATATAATGAAATATTGGTTTTAGCACATACTAAAAATATATAAATTCTGTTTTTTTTGTTTGTTTTTAATTTCCCTTTGTTCAGAAAGGCATTTTGATTGCAATATTATAATGTAACGATGTTTATATAAGGATATTGTACAGGTGAAGAACAGTATGTCAGCGTGACTGAGGTTAGTTTGCTTAGTTCAACATTAGCACTGATTAGGGCCTTAGCCTCTAACTCTGTGGATCTTCTAGTATGTGGACTATGTTTATTTACTTTGCATTTTGGACTCCATGAATTGAATAATTCATAAATGCATAATATATGGGATCCTGGAGATTTCTGCATCCACGGTTATGTTTTTAGAGTCCTGTTAGCCAGGATCCCCCTGCGCTGGGGGCCCATTGTTATGTTTTGAATCTACTTCCTGCGGGGAAAGGTCACCCGTGGCTCTAAGAGACAGAGCAAGGCCAGTGAATTATTCATGACATTGACTTTGTGTCAGAGACAGAGGGGGAGTGAAAGAGGGGGGAAAAGTGAGAAATAGGGAGAGAGATACAGGAGGAATGAGGATGTTTTATTCATTTAGCTCATTTAGGATCCCTAGCTGTACCTTTTTACCACTAAAAAGCCAACATTTATACTGGATGCTAATTTAAAAATAAAAAAAAGCCCCTCCCAGAGCTCACCAAGCTTAATGCTCTGTAAACAGATACAGGCTAACTAGTGTAGCATACGGTTTTAGGCAGATTGCCCAACATGGAAATCACATTTTATTAGCTGTAACTAACATTTATTTAATGTGAATACAGAACCCATTATTTTCAGTCAATTTACTCAGATTAATTTGGCCCTAAATAATTTACTTTTTGGGATAGAAGGCTCACTAAATTTGCATTAGCATTAGCATCCAGCACTGCACAGCAGACAGCCCAGAACACAGTGCCCTTAGGCTGTGTTTAAAGAGGTGCCAGACACACATCCTCTTTAGGGCACAGGCTCTTTAGGGCTTACAAAGCACGAGATTGAGGGATGGCAAAGGGGGAAAGCACCTTGCCCCAGGCTACGTCATACACAGATGTGCTCCTGAGTCTCCATTACAAAACCCTCAGGTTTCATTAGTCAGCTTTTTGAAAAAGGAAAAAGGGTGTGATGGCTGTCACTGAAAGAGATAATGGTAGGAGGACTTATGGACTCCCTTCTTTCCCATCTGTCTAATGTCTCACCCAGCACATTTATGTGCTCTCTAGCACATTATTTACATTGTGGAAACACTAACATATGTACAAATGGTACAAAATACATTAAGCTAATAATACATTAAGTTAATAAGGCATTTATTACTTTCATGGCCATTGAGTACTTTGTGATATAGAACTATGTGGACTTGTTAAGAAATGTTGCTTGTTTTACTAGAAAAAAAAACATGTAACTGGGCAGATGCACCAGTTCACCATTTTTGGTTCCTGAAAGGACGATTCATTAACTGTTATTTTTTCCTTTTTTTTGTTTCACTATAATAATTGTAGCATTTATGGTGGAATTTTATAGTTCTCTGTGCCAGTTGACTCTAAAAAAACATTTTCAGCACCTTTATTTTTTATTAAGGTAGTCTAGGGTGAGTGGTAATGATGGTAATGACACCATCTTCAGAGTGCACATGGACTTGTTTATCTAACTGTGGATGTATAAAATATCAATATTTGGGAGGTTCTCAATGAAGTTCAAGCGTTTGGTGAGACAGCCAGCTCTGCCATGCACTTTACCCTTGCCTCCAGCTCCACTTTAACTACTGAAGACTTTCCAGTGATGTTTTAGTGAAGAAGGCTTTTGCCAGATGATAGAGCTGTGGTTTGGGACGACTCCCCCAGTTCCTCACAGAGCTGCACTCACTCTAAGGGCCATTAGCTTCTCACTGGCACAGCAACCCCTCTGCTACCTGACCTCCGAGTCTGTCAAGCCATGAATAGACCACTGTGTGTGTACCCCCCTTCTCAAAATCACCACCCAACCCCTGACCGAGCCCGTTTTCATTAGCAATGTCGTTAAAAAGAAAACTGACTCTGTTAGCTGGGAAATTTGACCATGTCCTCTCTGTCAATAGACAGAGTCAGCCGGGCCTACGTCCCCTACCCATGTAATGAATGCTTATAATTTGCCCCTGGAAGGCAGAGTGTGTATGTGAGCTTGTGCGTGAGTAATTTCATTAGGACAGTAAGTGGCAAACATACACATTCATTCATTTTTTCTAGTGTAATTTCTCAGCTCTGCATGTGCATACAGCCACAGTGTTCTTGAATTAGCAAGGCATTTTTGAGCTGAAATTTTGTTGGATCTCACTCATCCATACAGAGGCACAAGGCAATAATGTTTTGATATCTATATGATATTCCATCCCATTGTATCTGCATTTCCTGTCTTGATAGGAAGCAACTAAAATGAGAGGACAGGTTTTTGGAGATCGTTTCAAATTTTCAGATGTAGATCTTTGTAGATGCTCTGGACTGATGATCTGTGCACTGTCACCACTGAGACACTGCATAATGAAGGTCCAGAAACTCTCACTCCTGCAAGTAAATGAGAATCAAACCACTCTTCTGGAAATAAATAGATCAGTGCCAATACTTTTATCCTTGTTCTTGGGTCAGTACACATGTAGACTTAGTAAGGAAGGTCACACAGAGGTAGTTTTGCATTTATGTGTGTGGTGTGTGTGTGTTGTCTGTGCACGCATCTGTATATATATGAGAGAGAGAGAGAGAGAGAGGGAGAGAGAGATGCTTTAGAACTAGTGCCTCAAGCAAGAACAGTCTGATGTAGACCTGAAATTCTCTTTGCTTTCCTTCTGCCTCTCTTTGTTTTTCTTTTTTCAAGCCAGGCTGATGCTGTGGAGGAAATCCCCTGGAGAGCTGTGTGGAGCGATGATTGACAGTCTGAATGTTTGCCTGTTTTCAGACTTGCCAGTTACAGTGCTGGACCTTAGCTTCTTGTGAATTCTTTGCAAAAAGTGTTAAAAACTAAAAACGCCAGGTTCACCACCTCATAAGTCATAGGCATGCTGGCTCAGTATAAGCAACTATACACTTAAACTGGTCATAAATGTCGACTCTTAAGTGTAATAGTAAGATGTTACTTAGCCCATAACTGCAAAGCACATTAACAAAACAAAAACAAATTGTTACTGATTGGACATGGTGTATGACTATAACAAAAGAAAAAAATGCTTTTTTTTTATATTTTCTTCTTTTATCAAGTAAGCATAGCAAAAATAATTTATATGAAGTAATTTATGCTATTACAGTTGGAAAAAATTTCTTTCTTTCCTTGGAATAACCTGGTTGTTGTTAGTCAGTTTTTAGTGTTTGCATACTCATATTAAAGTTGTGCAAATCTGCGAGCATATTTAGAATAACATCACATGAATGCCCTTGATAAAAATAAGCATGAATAAAAGCATCAGAAGATTTAATTAGGCTCATATTTCCTCTTACTGTAAACATCCTCCAGCTCTTCATTTTCTGTGGTCTCTCAGACTGACACATGCTGTAGCCAGAAACAAGCAGTAATGTTCAGTACACTTCTACTCTTTCTGGTTTGAGTTAACATTAATGTGTTTCTCAATTTGCTGTTGTGTTTTTACTTTTGCTGTTGCATTTTTCCATACAACAGGCCATTGTATGGATAAATAAGAAATCTTTTGTCATGTGTTATGTTGTGCAGCACATCAGCACTCTGAGCTGCACTCAATGGTTCTAAAAGCATCTGTCTTGGTGTGTGAGAAGGTGGGAAAACAAAGGGGGTGAGGTGGCAGTCATGCATCACTCCATTATTAATAGCAGGGACCAAATAAAAACGCATACCTTGTCTGATTTAACGGATGGCTGTGCTCATGCTTCCAGCAATGTCCAGGAGAGCTGGTGGAGTAGAAGTTATTTTACCTGAACTACACACTCAGACCAAGGCTAGATTGAATAAATATAACAAGGTGTATTACAAGCCTACTACATTTACATCTCTACTGAACAGATGCCCTTGTCCAGAACAACTTCCAGAAGTGCTTTGTAGTATCTATCAGAAACATATCCTCATGCTGAGAAAAATAGGTCAGGATCTAAGAATATAATTAAGCTAAAACCCTGCTGGTGAGAAGTTAGTACAGACAAGAAGGGATTTTAAAACATATAAATTTGTGCTCTGTTAATTGATTGCTTAAGTGAGGAAGGTTTTCAGTCTTTGTTTGACGATAACCAGCATTTGTTCAGACAGCCAAGGGAAGTTTTTTCCACAGTCTGGGACTAATTCCACCAGCTATTACTACTACCCTTTTGTTATTTCTTCTATCAGAGTAAATTGCTTTGATTCCTTACAGAAGGTACCACCTTGTTTATTATACATAACTTGGGCTGTGGATTGTGTTTTCCATCACTCATCAGAGTTTAGCAGTGTGCAGTGTGGTTCATGTCTAAATTGTATTGAATCTCTAATAAGCTGCTGCTGCTTTATAATGGTATCAACCTCCCTGTAGCTGCCTGTCTGGACCACTTAGGAACTGGGTAATTAAGACACAAACCTCACTGCAGTCATCCATCCATTCAGACGTGTTTACACGTCTTTATCTTCACCTGCACTTCAAAAAAAGTTTTAGGAGCCCAAACACATAGATCATGGTATGCTTTAAGCAGTTATATAATTATACTTTTTGTTATACTATTCAGAACAGTTTTTCACATGGTAACTTGCCATAAGGGAATTGTAAACAATGGTCAGCTTCATGCCTCTGGATTAATTTTTGACATCTTTTAATTGTACTGTTGTTTGAGACTGCCGATACGCAAGAATCTTTTCAGCCATGTTTAAATATCATACAGTCTGTGTGAACAAATTACTTCCATTTGAAACATTCACACAGTCTCTTCATGAGTCACTTCATAGCACTCACTTTCTCTGGTGCTTCTGCCAACTTGTCTTCCTAACCAACATGGTGATATGAGATGAGTTTTCTCCTCGCACACATGTTCAGCTCTGCGCTGTCGATATTATAAATAGACAACAAGCCAGGGAGACGTCTCCCCTTCGACAGTCGGCCCTCTTTCGTTTTTTTTCTCTGTCTTTTTAGGTCCTTTTGTTTTTCCTGTGTGTTGTTTGGACACTGGTTTTTAGGCCATTGCCACCCAAGCCACAGCAAACCAAAATATAGTGACAGTGTGGCCCAACTCACTCAGCCATGCTATTTGGAGTATATTTTGGGATCTTGGGAGCCTTGCCAGGATGGCGAGAGTGGCACAAGGTGCCCTTCTTTTTCGATGCCAGCATCTTTGTTTCCTGCACAACAACTCCATGTTCTCAGGTGTTCCTCTGTGCTGACTGAGAACTGTTTCATATTTCATTTGTTCATATTCATCATCTTGTTTCAGCTTGTTACTCCCAGGTCACAATAATGAAATCACTGGAATATAAAAATAATTTTTAAAATGAAAAATGAAAGAGAAACACATCATACAAGGTGCATCAACTATACACTATAGACTATAAAATATTTTATTTACTTCATTCTTATTACCCAAGCAGCAGAAAAGAGTAAAATGCTCGATCTCACTTCAGAATTCAGACCAACTTTAACACCCCCCTGCTTTTGTCCTTTGGTGGAGGGGGTGATGGTGGTTGATGTCATCTGTCTGGTAGACTCACAGTGCCGATGTCCCCCTTTGTGTAGATCAGTGGACTTTTCCTGTCCAACTTGTCTACTTTAAGATTGGGAGCAGAGGGGGGCTTGAGAGGCGATTTCCCTTCTGAAGCACACTAGGAAGACGCAGCCAGAGTCCCTGCCGAGCCCGCCATTGTTATTTCAGCTCACCAGCTGCACAGATCGATGGCCTTATTCAGTGTCCTGGTCAACCTTCAGCACACGTCCTAAAAAACAACAAATACATCCTGGCCTGGCCTATGCCAGACACTGAACAGTGGCGTAAATCTTACTAGTAAATGACAAAAGTAGCAGGGTGCAATTTAGACACACAAAATGGAAAGCAATGCAATTAGAAAGCTCTATCAACAATGCACACACTGTTTTAACCTTCCCAAGCCAGATGTTATGACTTCGGAGCTGTAAATAGAAACAGGAAACTGGAAATTTCATAATTACCTGTTAATTATCTTGATTTTGCACAAAATATGAAGTTCTGGGAGCATGACTGCAAATTAGCATGCCATTGTCTAAGAAAGCTTTCCCTGCCACTTTCTCATGCAGAGCATGCTGATACCTGACTGTGCCAATAAGAATTTTCTATTGTTTGGATATTTGATTTTGTCACAGTTTACATTTTGGCACTGAAACTGCTAGAAGCATAATTAGACTTACTGGAAGAACACTTAAGGCTTATCCAAAACAAACACATTTCATTTTAACACCCTTATTGTCAAAAGTGTCTAATCTTGAATCTCTCAAGCTGAGAATGATTAATTCAAGGTTAGAATCATATAATGTTTATTCACATAAGATCTATATAATATCAGCAGTATTCTACCCCTAATTAAACATGTTAATAAGAGTTGAATCTGTCACCGGCTAATCAGTGGGTGTGATGATGGCAGCATTGAGTGCTGGCATCAACGCTTTGTTATTTCTGTCACTTTGCTGCAGTGAGTGTGACAACACATGTCGTCAGTTTTCACTTCCTTCTTCCACTTTTCTCTCACACTTTGCACTTCCATCACTTTATCAAAATGACAGAGCAGTAAACCAGCAACATCTCCAAGGTGTTTATGCAAATCAGTGTGTACGATTAAGGTTCCAGGACCCTTACATTATAACAAGAACAGGAAAATATGACACAAGTCCTTGGGATTGGAGTGCGTGGGTGTGGTTTTATATATTCTTGGAGTATTTTGACTCAATCGATAGATAGATAGATAGATAGATAGATAGATAGATAGATAGATAGATAGATAGATAGATAGATAGATAGATAGATAGATAGATTGCAGTGCAGCCATGATGTGCAGTTTAATATGTTACAAGTGACAGTGCAAATGGTATTATTTGTTCAAATACCCAAGTAATTGAGCAAAGAGCAGCATGAAAGTGAAGTGAAATTGAGTCTGTTTGTAATAGCAAGATATGCAATAGTGAGAGTGAGTAGACCCTGAATTTAATGTATGAGAGTTGTACATGTAACACCGTGATGTATATAGCAGACAAGCTTTAGCCTAGATCTCACAGTCCACATTACCATGTCCCAATAAAGAGGTGTTGAAGAGCCCAATGGCTCTGGGAATAAAGGATTTCCTAAGTCTGTCCATTGAGCAGCTTTGTGACAGTACAACAGAACATACTCCTCTGTTTGCAGAAAACAATGTGCAGTGGGTGGTTGGGCTTGGCCATGATGAACAGCATTTTGTTTAGAGTCCTCCTCTCCACCACTTCCTCAAGAGAGTCCAGCTCCACACCAACCACTGAACCAGCTCTCCTGACCACCTTGTCCAATCAAGTGGTATCCCTGCTTTTCAGGCTACCTCCCCAGCACACCACCACGTAGAAAAGCACACTGGCAATGACTGATTGATAAAACATCATTAGGAGCTTTTTGCAGATGTTGAAGATGTTGATAAAAGCTTTAACATGGTTAAGAGCAGCATGATTGTAGAGATGAGTTGGTTCAAAATAATTATGTGATTATGCACACTGCTGTGATATCCACTCAATTCAGCTCATTTAATTCTCTTAAAAATGAGTCCAGCTTGGTTCAAAAATAATATATTTACAATTATATAGGATTAACTATTTATCTTATAGATCAGTGTTTCATTGTAGAAATAACCATCAGTAAATGCCATGCCTGTCCTTTTGTGTGCTTTTGTGCATGTTCACTTGCATGTGAGATGCATAGGTGTTTTTATGATGACAGTACATTTGTCTTTTATTTACTGAGACATCCTATTGAGTCTTTTAATGATATGCTGAATTGTAAATATGACACATCAGATTTAATGACATTCAGTATCCGTTAAAGTGGTTCATTATATTATAATGCTTGATTTAAATGTACAGTAAATTATTCACAGAGAAGAGGAGTGACATAATAGTCTACTTCCACAAAACTAGGTTGTAACAGCTGCCTGCATATCTTTTGCCTAGATTTCTTTATCAATTTTATTGCTATTGTTTCTGGTCCTTTAAGGTCTGAAGTTCAAAACTGTTTAGACAAAAAAGACATGCCCTTCTTTTTGTTCTATTTAGTCTTGCCTCAGTATAAGGGTTTGAGATCAAAATCCAACATCTTCCTCTGAGGGAATTTCCAGCTTAAATACTCCAGGAGAGACATGCAGCTTGGCAAGTGCTTCTCACTGATTGAGACTACATGCCACAGACTCTTGCTTTTCTCCATGTTTGAAAAAAAAAATGTCCACGCTTCATTTTAAACCTCCTTTCTGCTTATGGCAAGCTAGAAAAAAGAAAGCAAAAAGCAGCAATTTTCTAATTCAGTCAAATAAAGCACTCATGGTGTCAGCTGTCAACCAGGGAGCTTAACTGAGGGGTCAGGGGTTGCACTGCTACTTTCATGCGAGTGCTAATCGATTAGCTGTCAAGTCGCACTCAAGTGGGAAGACCGATGGAAGGCCACCTGGGTCCCATTTCAATAATTGTTCGATGCCTGGGGTGTGCTACCTTCTCCTCTTCCTTCAGGCTTGAGGAAGCAGACAAGGAGAATGTGCTGAAAGTGAGCAAGTATGTATGTAAGAGACCAAAAAAACTTTTTATAGATACATCTTACCAAGTTGGCATGGGAAAGTATTGATGGTGGTATTGATTAGTAGATTGCTGAGGGATAATTTGATCAGAATTTGTCTGGTGACCCTGCTGAGGTTAAGCTTAGTGTGCACATAGCATCATACTCTAACAAAATGAAGACTTACTCCTGGTAAGTAACTGTGATTCAGAATGAAGTGAAATCACATCATTTCTATAGATGCACACTTTATGACTGGATATTAAAATAGTTTGCTGAAATTTATACACCGCAGTCAAAGTGACTACAAACTATGTCTAGATGTATGTGTAATATATTGACATATCTCTGGTGGCAGTCCTTGCTTTTGTTTGCCCCAAAAAACTTCCTCTAATGTTGAAGGATTAAATATGAGTGGAGGATAAGTATCAGATCAAAACAATTATACAGTTCAAAGGCCTCCGCATGCACACATGTGCATCTCAGCCTGTCGGAGGAAATAGCTACATTTCCCTTGCTGACAAATGTCAGAGACCTATGAGATAATATGAGGAAGTACGGCCATCCATCTTTCCTGAGGGCCTGGAGCAAATAGTGTGTTTATTCCACCCTCATTTCTATTCCTTCTCAAAATCTATGCAATTGTTAATATTATTGGGCTGATCTTGTTAATACTACTGCTATATTTTTCAATAAATATGCCAAAATCAAGATCAGTTTCTTGAATGCGCAGACAAGGAAAATGCTAAAACCATGTGGACTTGTTAATAGCATGTGCTCTGTTTTTGTTGACAGTAATAAGATCAGTAAATCAGTCTTTCTGGTCATTAATGTGAAAATGGTAGTTAGATATGACTGCTTTAGTACAAAACTTACACACATGGCTACTCCTAATCTCTAATAGCTGTATTTTAAGTGAAATCAATAGTCCTACCATATTCCTCTGATGGATTTTGCTTCTCTAGTGAAATTTAGGTGCTACAGGATCCTTCCAGACAGAATTAAATAACATCAACATCCATTTCAGCCATGTCTTTGTGTGGCAAGTGGGGTGAGGGGCAAAGAATGTTTCTGTTTATGACCAGCTCACACTGACTGATCACTTTCTCATACATGGTGCAATGGGCCAGGATAAACGGCCTCTTGTGGTGGTACTGGGAGTGGGGGAGGAGTGATTAGGGACTAATAGATTGCTCAGTCAGGCACCATAGCTTGTGCTGCCATTAGCACCATGTTACTGACACAAGTCCCACATTGCTGATGTCAAATGGTCAATTGGAGATGAGGCAAGCTCCATCCATCAAGTGTTTAGCACATATCATTTGCTGCCATCATTCTCACATTATTTCTGTTTTCCACTGGAATAATAATGCTGCTGTGGTATTACCATCAGTACAAATGCCCTCCGCAATGATCAGTAATAAAAAAAGAAATAAAACCCAGTGTTAACTGAGGAGAAAATTATTATTACCACTTTTTTGAAATGTCTGTGGCCGTTTATATGTTGTCTTTATGAATACACCCAATGTTTTATGGTCTGAATACTTCACAGCTCTTTAAGGGTTTTTTGAGGCCACAGTCATGCATGTTTTCATAGGATGCCAAGACTGTTTTTTTTTTCAGACTGAAAATGAGAGGACATAAATTATAAGCCTGATTTTTAGTCATGTTTGCTGCACTATAATTTAGGTGCCATCCAACAGTAAGATGCTAATTGGCTAAATTACCGTGCAACAACATAGAATTTATGCTCAGCTAATGAGCTGTGGGTTAAACCTATCCTCCCTCCCGATCCACCAAAATAGAGAAAAGAAAGAAAGTAATGCAAACTCATCCACTAGTATAAAACAGCCAGCTGATTTACAACATAGCAATACCAACACAACAAGCCCACCAATACAAATGCAGGATCTTTTCTAAATTTCCACTTCAACCTTATTATTTTTTATTTTTTCCTCCCTTTCTATATGCAACTTGTGGCCTGCTTTGCTTCTCTTCTCATGTTTGCTTTTTTTTTTTTTTTAAATTTCAGTCAAAACAGCCTGAATAGCATGACAGGCATTTGTAGTTGTGAGGCAGGAGATGTCGATCCCTTGTGATTCCCCGTGAAGGCAGATTGCTCATAGAAAGTAGAGAAAACCAAGCTGACTCCAGTCACAACATGGCAGCTTGTTTTCACACTTCCACCTGATTTGTTTAGACACTTTTTCTCTGTGAGGCGCCTTGCTGCTTAATGTTGGTTTCAAATTATGTAGGCTGTGTAAACAGACACTTTTGTTTTACCCTCCATGCTCGTTAGGTAGCTGACCTCTAATTTAGCAGGCTGAAAAGCTGAAGCGAGAAAGATTTGACTATGCCTGGAACGGCAAGATGCCACAGCCTGCTCCGAATGGGGTGTTTTAACATGTGGCTGTTCTTTGTTCTATACAAAGTCCAATAATAAACAAGACTATTAATAAAGGTTATTGTGATGTAGAGACATGAAGAATAGGCTTCACAGAGCAAACGAGGACTCTGAAACAAAGAGTGTGAAGCCTTGGTTCAGGTGACAATAGATGAATGGCAGAAATAATGTGGAAACATCAGGCAGGAGGCAGGGTGTGGAGCCAGCAGACCCACCCTGATGTCACCAGAGGAAATGCCCCATGACCACCAGGGCCTTAGCAACGTCCACGTAAACAGAAACGGGACGGCCATGTTGTCAACGCCGAGAGGCAAAGGCACATGCTTTGCACGCACATTGTTATAGGATGCAAACCGCTAGAAAACTGTACCTTCAATACCACTGGTGCTGTCTGTCTTACCTGTAGCTGACCCTATCTGTTCTCCCACACTGACTATTTATTTCATTCCCTTTACTTCCCCTCTCATGCACATAATTTGTAATAGTGGTAACTCCAGTAGAAAGCTTGTGTATGCACACATGCTTGTGTGTGAGATATCATGGTCAGATGTGCTTAGAGGCCCTGAGTGATGAATTCCCCTGCTCTCTGGATTACTTCCTGTTCTGGAGAGCCCCAGCTCCAAGTCCAGGACCAACTCCCACAGGAAGTGGATACAGATCAGTTAATGGAAAGGAATGTGGGTCCCTAGGGGGTGAAAGGGTTCTAAACACTCCCCTGATGTCTCTTTTTTCCTGCTCAGGGGGTAAGAGTTGTGTTTTTGCAGTGTAGTTTGTGTTAGCAAGAGCCACAAATAGACAGACAGAAATAAACACAAGCCATGAAGAAATATATGAACATAAGAAATGATTCCACAAAAGAAACAGTGAGAAACATTTTGTGTGTATGAAATACTGGCTTGCGAAGGTGATAGCATTACATCTCCAAGCTATTTACTTTTCAGTTATTTAACCAAGTATATTGCAGTTATAATTCAGTTCACTGTTGTTCAGTTGTATAAAATATTGTATTTATAGTGTATAAAAAGCTTAAATGTAAAATAAATATAATATATTAATTATAGACAGTTCAAGGATGTTCATGGTCAAAAGGCATAGTACTCTCACAAGGATGTCATAAAAACTTCTAACTTCCAAAAACAGTTAATACCAAAAACCCATGTTTCTTTTTCAGTGTAGTGTAGACTTTTACTTTTTAGGAACTATAAAGTCTCTGCTGTACTGATCTCGCAGAAAAAATATTTGCATGCAACTCATTTGCAGCACCTTCTATACAATAAATATTAGTGTTCTGTTACATGCATATGTTGCATATCAAAATTTCACTTTAATGCTCTGCATGATGCATTCTGCACCAGTGATTTAACCAAGGTCACCTTCTATTTGAATAAGTTTGAAGTAATTGTACAATTTATTTTAATTGAATTGAATATTTATATTGAGTGTAGCCCAGTTCATTCACAACACATTATTAGACTTACTGGGCCGGTAAAAAATTCTCCTCTTTCTCTGCAATCGAACATGCAAGTTTAGGAAGCCATTAGATTGTAAACTCTTTCTGCAAATACTGAAATTATTATAGTGCATTAACAAATGACTTGCAAGCCTAATTGTATTTGGTGCTGTACAAATAAAATTTAATTTAATGAAATAGAACATGTCTATAGTGGTCCCAGAACGAATGATAATGAGTAATATAATGAGGCTGTCTGGTGGAAGTGGGTGATGTACACCAGACCAGTCTGTCCGCTCTCCTCAATCCATCATACCAGGTCCTTAAGGAAATGTACTGGGGCTCGAGTAGACCCCTGACCCACTAGGCATGGAGCCAGAGCCTGTCTGGCAGCAACAGTACAAGTAACAGAAGACAAATAGGGTTTAAGTGTTTTGATTGACAGGAATTAGCTATAAAATCAGGTCACTGCTGGATTGAACTGCACTGATGCACTGATGCAGTCAAGAACGCTGGGTTTCTTTGTATCTGGATGGATTTAAAAGAACATTTAAGGTTGTAGATACTGTTTAACAGGAATTTTAATTTGAATAAATGTCAAAGGAGCAGAGAAGACAGAATCATATGTACAGAGGAAAACTCTAGTTACCCGGAATGCGTGAATGTTTTTTTTCCCCTTTTCTCCAAGCCAACATTCCACACTCCACATTTTGTTCAGTTACAACAGGGTGTGTGGATTTCTTTCGTTTCTTTTTATAATTTGTCCAGGAAAAGCTGACAATTGCTTGGCGGTAATAAGCGGCGTTATCAATCTTGACGATGACAATAGAAGGAAAACCTGTGCTGTGTGTGAGGCAGGAGGTACATTACTGCAACACCACATGCACCACAGTCGCAATACACTGACCTTGCTCCTCTATGAAATGTTTCTGAGAGTGTGTCCTGCTGCGTGTCTGGTTCATATTTATACATCTACACAGTCTATTTACAGAGACATTCTGTTTTGTATTCATTATGAAATCTCAAACCTAATTCTTAACAAATGCAATATAAGAACAGCAGGCATCTGATGATGTTGCAGGGCTTCCAATGTCATCTTCTGGGCACAGATGCACACTACTGAGTGCATTCTCATTTTACCCTAGATCACTAATTCTAGCAAAGCATAGCTCCCAGAAGCCCCACACAGATAAACACCTAAAGTGAGTGTTTATGTACAAAGTGATTTGTGTGGGAACCCCTTCAGGTCCCACTGCTCTAGTTTATTTATGTCTCTGCCATATGGACATGTTGCTACAGATTGTATCATGTTGAGAGCCACAGAAAGCAGAAGACCATCAAACAAGCCAAGAGCAAATCCTGTGTCCTATTATTACATTCTCTATGCAAAGCGAAATTACGTACTTTCTTTCAGAAATGGTCCTTTAAATGTACAGGTGTTGATGAGTTACATTAAGTCAGCAATAATCTGAAAGATGGAACTATTTCTAGAAAATTCTTCACATAAAAAATACTAGAAAAAACAAGAACCTGTAAAAAAGGCTGTGTGTGTGCATTAGTTTTGTTGCTTTGATTTCTTTAGTCAGGGTATTATTGTTACTATGCCTCTACTGCCATAAGCAGTAGTAAACACATTACACAATATTAGTTCCAAAGACTGACTAAAACTAAAATCATGCTGGTAATAAAAAAAATCAGGAATTTAACAAATTACTTACCATTCTAGAAATCCTAATGTTCTCTTCACACTCTGCCCTCTCTCTCTCTCTCTCTCTCTCTCTCTCACACACACACACACACACACACACAAACAAATCACTGTGTAGTTAATATATTATTACTTTTTTTTTATACTTGTGTAATTTTACTGCATGCTGCTTTAACAATCTCACTTGGACGATATAAGAGCCGGCTTTGAAATGCACTGTATACAAAAAAATGCAGAAACTCTCTTAACATGACTTGAACCAAAATGGCCTGAGTGCTACCTGCCCAAAAACAGCTCTTTCTCTTTTCCCTCATGCTGTGCCTGCAATTACCTGCTCCATTATATCCACATGTGTGCCTTGCACATGCCCAAATACCAGAGCAGCACTGACAGCACTGTCATCATCTCTTACACACATCAAACTCGACAGTCTTGCATTACTGCTCCTGTTGAAGAACGACAAGGAGATATTGTAGTTTTTTTTGAAAATGAGGTATTTGAGTTAGTGTAATAGTGTAATATATATATATATATATATATATATATATATATATATATATATATATATATATATATATATACAGCTCTGGAAAATGATGAGACCACTGTAAAATAATCAGTTTCTTATGTTCTTATGTATTGTCTGCTGACAATATTTCTCCTAAATTCAAAATATAACTATTTTTATTTAGAGTGTATATTTAAAGGAAATGACAACACATGAAAATAACCCAAGATCATGCAGTATTTGCAGAGCTTTAATAACTCAATTAAAACAAAATGCAAATAATTTGTAAACAAAATGTGTTAATGCTTTGGCTAAATAACATTAAGAAATCAGTATTTGGTGGAATAACCCCGATTTGCATGCGTTTTGCCATGCTCTGCAGATTTTTCACATTGCTGTTGGGTAACTTTATACCACTCTTTTTGCAAAAAAACAAACAGTTCAGATTTGCTTGATGGTTTGTGACCATCCATCTCCCTCTTGATGACATTCCAGAGGTTTTCAATAGGGTTCAAATCTGGAGATTGGGCAGTGGTCTCTTATTTTTTTCCAGAGCTGTATATCTATCTATCTATCTATCTATCTATCTATCTATCTATCTATCTATCTATCTATCTATCTATCTATCTATCTATCTATCTATCTATATATATATAGAGAGAGAGAGAGGCGTACAAGTTCTGCTTTTATGAAGATTGTTTCCTTTAAGTGACATGAGCTAAATCACCTGATACATCAAAAGAGCTGTTTTCTTCACAGTGCACACAAATAAATTTACATGTACATTTTCATGGTTTTAGGGTTTACAGAATATAGTCTTTTAATAGTTGAAACCTCCCTTGATGAATTCACAAGGTTTTCATCAACATCTTAAGCAGAAGAGAGAAAGAAGCTAGTGAAGAGCGAGTGATATGCTAAGTCAAACGTTTTCTTCCTGCATTATTTCTACAAAAGTGAGAAAATTAGACTGGTGTCAGACTGCTGCTTTCATTAGAACAGAGGGTGATGAGTGAAAAAACAAGTGTGAGAGAGACCGAGATTTGTTTCAACCCTATTTAAACATTTTAAACATTCAGAGCAAAGAAAAAACAAAAAAGAAAGCTTTTTGGTCTCCTCTCAGAAACACATGGCTTTGCTTTCTTGTGGTGCTTCTTCAGTGCACTTGCATTTGGGTTCAATACAAAACAACAATAGGTTTATTTATCGTTCTGTTTTGTGGCAGGCTAGCTTAAATAACACTCAGGCCTTTCTCTGTTTTCCTCCATCCCTCTGTCTCTCTTTCCTCCCTCCCTCTTTCCCCTCGCTTACCCTCTCACTAATGTCACCCAGTTAAATTGCTGCTCAGAAATGTTTGTTTTCTTGGCTCCACAAAAATAGTTTGCAGATGACAAACATGCCAAACTTCTGCCAAGCATGCTCTTCATTCTGCATGCTTACTTTTGTTTGCTTGGGCTTTGCTGGGTAACAAAGGCCTCCTCAGCCTGGTCTTTGCCTATTTTTTGTTCTTGATTTATTGCAACATAACCCTGTTTGAGGATGCATGCATATGTCTTTACAGCCTATAATTGTCTGTGTTTTTTTCACGTCTTCAGGTTGGCAAAATTATGTTGTTTGTGCTTTCACATTGTGTATTATTCAACATCTAGCACAATATTGGGTTTTGCTGTGAAGTGTGCGGGAAGAGGAAGAGCTAATGAGTGTAGAGTGGTGTAGAGTGAGACAGGATGAGCATGAGTTGAAAGCGTCAACTCCTTTGTCATTATCCTCATCCACTGGCAGCCTCAGTCTATTTATCTTAAGAGTTACTTTACTATAACAACCTGATATCATCTCCTCTAATTTGTCTCCTATTTTGTTTATGCCCACTGATATTTTATGTCACTTTGCCTCCTCTGGCATTAACATTCTCTTATGAACCAACACAGAAAAATCAGTGTAAAGTTTAAAAAAATCATAAAAAAAACTTCAGGTGTTTGTTAATGTTCTTTATGACAGACAAAAAAAGAATCATCCAGCATTTGTGTTTTATGTCCAAGCTGTTGCTTTGTCAAACTTTCAGAATTTCCAGATTCTCAGGGGAATTACACCCCATATCCAAGCAAACAAAGATAGCAAATGTCACCATTCTGGAATATCCTCTCGCATGGATATTCGCTTTTGAGGGACATGACTTGTTCTCATACTGCCATATGCAGGCCTGTATTAGGATTCTTTGACACAGTCCTATATGTTCTTGAGTTTTAGTAAGGAATTTTATCTCTATTTAGAAACGCACAAGGCAGTGATCAAATCACTAAGACTATGTATATGTATTCCATTTACATGTTAGCCATTTGGGATTATCTACAGCAACTTACATTTATTTTATTTATGCAACTCAGCAGTTGAGGGTTAAGGGCCAGGGCATTGCTTAAGGGCCCAGCTGTAGCTTCTGACATCTGAGCTAGATATATATACACAATATATATTCATCATATATATAATTGACTTTTACCAGATAAATGTAGAAGTGTGTAATAACTGTGTTATAGCTATTAACACGGTAAAATTCCGTGTTAACTGTGTCGTCTTATACAATAATTAAAAACAGTTCCCATGATCACTAATTTCAGCTTTAAACAGGAAAAGCTGAGGACAGATTTAGCAGGTCATAGCTTTGCTTACAGTTTAATTCAATACCCAAATCTCCCTTGCTTGTTATAATTACTATGAATTCTTAATGAGACCTCATGGTTACTGGTTTTATCCACAAAGGACATGTGTGTGTTTCCAAGCAACCAAACAGTAGTACTGCAGATTCAGCTAATTAATGTCTTGGTCGATGATGATTATTGCTTGATCACTTCAGGTAGATATTTGCCAAGTGCAGACGACAGCAGAGATATGCAGTAAACCTTTGTGGACCACGTTTTTATTCAAATTTAAACAAAAAGGGTCTATCAGCATTTCTTAAAGACAAAAAACAACACTTTTTGAACAGGGAATTGATCACTGATCATCACTTAATTTTCACATGTCCTTTAAGCATGAACATAGATTTGGTTTGAACTTTGAGGGGTTAAAATGTGAATAGGTAAGATTCCTGATATTTTTTTAAATTAAACTTAGAAAAAAATTAACATTGAATAAAAAAGAAACAATCCATACAGAAACAGTCCAAAAACCCTATCTCTCTATCATCTGCAAACATTTCTGGCCAAATGATTGTTTCATTACAACAAATTACACAGATCATAATAACAGTTTAAATGAATACACAATGTAACTGATTAAAATTTATACACAACGTTTATTTTGAGATTTTAACATGCCCTGGAAACATCTGAAAACAATGCCTGGGAGTGAAACATGTAGTCAGCTCTTCTCTGCTCAACTGCAAACTTGGGATCAGTACAAGTGGAAAAAAGGTGGAAACTAAGTAAAAAGAATGGAAGTGTAGGGGGTGAGTCACCTAGCAATGATTTGAAGATGAATGTGTTGATTCTGTTGAAGCTTCATGTCAGAATGCTCAGATACCTGACAACAATGTATATATATATATATATATATATATATATATATATATATATATATATATATATATGTATATAGTTGGCAATTAAATAACAATTTAGCTAATATAACATAAAGCTGTTTTAATTAACTTTCATTATATTGATAAATTGCTAAATTGCAGTGAATTACTTCAATATATGAGAATCACCATTAGCTAGATTACACAATATTATCCTAATTCCTTCTGAGTAAATTATTTATATTTTTTACTCTCCCAACCATTCATAATAGTTAGCACTTCTCTTTATCTTTAACGGTATTGTGCTCTCCCAGTCATTTGCCAGTAATTGAGCACTGTGTCGTGAGGTGTTTGTTGGCTGTTACCAACTTGTGCAATGGAGAGGGGCTTTTAGCATTATCTTATATATTACAGTAAACTCACAAGTGATTCGGAAAATAAAATAATCTTACAAAACACATTCATTCTACGTATGGTTTAATTGATCATGTAATAAATTTTGGGGTTGTGTAATTGCTAGTTTTGATTATTGGGGGCTCTCCTGCCTTAGACACTTAGACAGTGTTATTTAATGAATTTATTTTTTAAGACATTTCACTTAATTACAAAGCTTTCAAAAGTGGTTACTGCAGATTTTAATGCTTTACTAATCCCAACACTATTGCCTGGTATTCCCCCTCATTTTCCCATTTTGCACTCTTCTAAATTGCATGTTAGCGCAAGAACAAGGTCAACGGAATGCGCACAAATCTCAGCAGGGGGAAAGAAAGTGATGGTAAAAAGGGTTTACACAGTGTTGCAGCAAGATCTGAAATTGCTTGACACCCCCTCCTACATGTTAACATATGGGAGACAATAATTGAGTCCTGTGGGCCACGGCAGTGCGACGTGCCATCTCTCTTCCTGGCGTCGGTAACAGGATATGCCTGCCTTGTCAGACAAGAGCAGGTTTTAGAGATGCTGCAGCATCCTAATGAAGAGCCCCCTGTGAAAGACAGCAATGAAAGGTGAGGAGTAGCGTCACACCAAAATGAAATACAGTGCTGTATTAAGCACAAAGCTTTTTTTTCTTTTCTTTTTTTTGCAAGAAGAGTGATATCAGCATTGCCTTTTATGCTAAGTGTGAATGTTGTGTTTTTATATTTAATTACAAATTGATTAGTCAATGTTAATTAGTAAATAAATTTTGGAGGCCCTAAACTCAACAGTTTCTTTTAAAATGCACAATGCAGATTCTGTAGTGCTAAACCCCACTGACTAGACAACTTGGACATGTTTCAGTAAGACTGTCACTATTCAAGGGAAATAGAGAAGGGAAACGCTAGAGAAGTAAAAATACATGTGCCCGCATACACACTCACACACACACACACACACAAACGCATGCACAGGCCATATTCAGACTCTTGAGTACTGAGAGAAATGCAAATAATCTACTTTCAAATAATCACAGTAATCTTCTGCTAGGGAAAATAGAGAGATTAAGAGTAACATTGATTCAACTGTACTATAACCTCTGGCAGTGTGATTTTAATTATTAACACAGTAGCAAGAATGGATGAATTAAAAAGTGGAAATTGAGTATCCTTTGAATATATTAATTGATTTGCAAAAGCTGGAAGCTGCAAAGCATTCTCTAATGAGACAGGCAGCTATGAAAGCTGCTCTCGGCCGAAGTCTTCAGTGCTGAAAACCTGTCAGACGCTCTGAAGGCATCTTACAAGAAAAGAGGCAAGTGAAGAAAAGATGTAAGAAGGGTTTCCTGCGATGATGGGAGCGGCTGTTTGAGTGTGGATGTGCGAGTGAAGCAGAGACAGGGTTTAACTGGATGGAGATGTATTCACTAGACACTTATTCACCTTGTTCTTATTCTTTGCTGATATAATCACCATTCTTTTATTTTATTGTTTCAGATGCATGTATGGGCAGGTGGACATGTATGGGGGAGCTGCCACTTGTGTTCCTCAGAGCACTTACACCAAAGCACAGCAGCAAAAATCAATAGAGATTTATGATTTACAAAGGCAGAAGCCTCGACACTTCTTTATGAGCTACATTCTGGATCCTTAATATTGCATGAAGTGTTGGGTGTGGGGGTGGGCCAAAGAGGCAAGGAGTGTGTGTGTGTGTGTGTGTGTGAGGTTTACATTGGCTAAAAAGAGCAGCTGTAAGCTCTCAACCTAAGCTTCCTTTCTGCTTCCTTTCTACCACAAGATATTTGATCACTGGATCTTCAGTGATTCTGCTCCAGTGAAAATGCTGCATAACAATCTTTTACATGACAAGGGAGAAGAAAGTGATAACATTACCCCAAATATATGAAATGTTTAAAGCCTTTGGTATTCTTTTGAGGTAATCATGAGCCATACAGAGATTTCACACCCAGACTGTATCCATGTCTTTATA
The DNA here is from genome assembly GCF_019097595.1 of Hemibagrus wyckioides. Lineage (NCBI taxonomy): Eukaryota > Metazoa > Chordata > Actinopteri > Siluriformes > Bagridae > Hemibagrus > Hemibagrus wyckioides. The sequence goes on from NC_080727.1 coordinate 11,609,388, forward strand.
TAAACACACACAACACACACACACAATTTGATTGCAGGTCTGTGTTTTTTATGCCCTTCTCTCTCTCTCTCTCTCTCTCTCTCTCTCTCTCTCTCTCTCTCTCTCTCTCTGTGTGTGTGTGTCATGAGGACCCATCTGGTGTACAGCTCCCTCAAAGTGTCATGGAAGATGTCCTTAATTATACTGAGGCAAGAGGCAATGGCGACTTATTTAACAACTGTTTTATTCTGTATAAATGTTTTCTGTTATGCACCACTGTGATTTATTTTTCTTATTTTATTTATAGGATACCAATAGAGCTTAGACCCAGAATTCAGAGTAACCAACTCTTGTATTTGTATTTTGTATTTCTGGTGAAGAAAATTTGTGTCCTGTGCCATGCTTTCAGAGCACACATTACACCAGTGGACCAGATTATGATGCAGTATGTAAACCAGTGTCTCAGGCCTATATTCACTCTACCAAATAGACTTTTAAATAAGGTGTACAAGGTGATCATCCGGGATCCAGTTTGTATCCCGATAAGACTTTAACCATATTCATTTAACCTTCTGGACAAATGCTGCTGTTTAAGCAGATTTAAATTTGATTGCTGTGCCATGAATAATATGTAAATGAGCTCAATACACTTCACCCCAACTTCAGGTGTTGGTCCTCATTTTCACTTGTTTTATACAAAAATGGATGCCTCATCATTTATTTAAAACCTCTCCACAAAAAGGCACAAATTCTGGCAGGTAAGGCCACATGCCTACTGTCAAATGTATTAGCAGGGCTTTTGGTTGTTTGTATACTTGAACAGCAAACTGCATCTTGGACCCCCTGAAGCGGTTTGAAAGACTGGGTTTTTAAAGTGCATTTATGTTTGCAGTTTCATGTGTATAACCCTGTCTAGATATAATGCACGAAACAATCAAGTGTAAATGCAATCTCTGTTACCGTGATGCAGAGCAACAGGGATTTTTCATGTGATTGATGTGCTTGCTAAACACAATGCTAGAATTCTCATTCACTTTTGTGTGAGTGAGCATGTGATGTACAGCAGGAGAATGGTGTACCTTGATGTGTGTGAGTCGACATCTTTCTGACAGGAGTTTATTGATTGTCTTGAGGAGGGCAGTAGCCATTTGAGCTGCCCAAGACTGACACAGAGGCCAGTGTCAGTCCCAAACTGTCTGTAGCTGAAAGAAAATCAATCTCTCTCACACACACACACACACACACACATATCGAGACCTCTTCTCCACTTGGCCAAATCAGGTTAGAAAAGACATGAAGAGAATTTGGCTGAGGAAAAAAATTTGGATGAAAAAACATGGGACACGTGAGAGATATAAGAATATGTTTCTGTGAGACTGTGAGAAAATAAGAGGGAAAGCTGTGCTTGTAATGAACATAGTGAGGCAAAAACAACAAAATTCTCTTATATGCTTATATCACAGCAGTACACACATAAGTGCATTTCTTAGCCTTGTCCCTCATATACATGCACATATAAACATACACACATTTCTCTTGGGGGAAAATCTCCTGCAGCTGTTTCCCCCTGACAACCTGGGCATGTTGCACACTGCCCGCTTCAAAAACAACAGCTAAATGTTGATCCCTGAAGTCTAGCAGAAGGTGTGTTCATGAAGGCACACAAACAAGCATCAGTTGGAGTTTGTCCCCATTTTAGCCTCTGTTATTCTGTGTGTGTGTGTGTGTGTGTGTGGAAAGAGCATCATACCTTAATGCCAGTAGCCTCAGGTGATTTGTCTCCATGGCGACTTCCGGCCTCAATGGAGAAAATGAAAAAAAAAAAAGCCAATTAGAAGGCAAGCTGTTGATTGGTTTGAGGCAGTGATTAACACAGGTGATGTTAATTAGGTCCCATGGAGCCAGATATGCTGTGCTGGGACAAGATGTGTGTGTGTGTGAGAGTGAGAGAGAGAGAGAGAGAGAGAGAGAAGAGAAAACCTGAGTTATTAATCTATGATTCTTTATTGCTGGTAAAAATTGGGAAAGATTTTAATATGCACGCTCAGTCCCTTGTGAGTGAAGAACAAAAATAATTGAATCTGCCTGATTATGGAAACGAGGGCAACCTGAGCTTTGAGGTGTTCATCTTCTGTGAGTGTGTGGTGTGCATGTGAGGTGGAGAGAGAGAGAGAGAGAGAGAGAGGGAGGGAGGAAGGAAGGAAGAGAGAGAGCATTGGATTAATGGTTATCAAGTGTGTTTGCAGAAAGCAGGAGGCTTCTTAAGTGGGTGTTAGTGTTCACCTTCAGGTTAACATGTGCCCCTATTTTTCAACTCCCCTTTGTTTAATTTACACCTTAATTCACACACACACACACACACACACACACACACACACGTGCACACACACACACACACACACACACACTGCACCACAATTACATCACTTTCAGCACTGATTTTACACCACTGCTTTACATCCATGACATTACATCAGGTAAGAACATGAACAATAAAAACGAATTTTTGATGAATATGGGCAGATTTGAGTATTGAAAATGTGCAGAGAGAGAAGACAGGACAGAGTATAAATCTATCAAAGAGAGAGAGAAAGAGAGAGAATTATTTATATATATTCTCATTCACACTATCCTAGTGATAAGAATCAGAATACACCAGTTAGACCAGTTACATTTTTCTTCCTCAGCAACTGAGGTGAAACTGAGGCTCAGAGCATTTTATATTCATGAGTTTTAGCACAGTAATACATATGGTCATTGCAATTACCTCTACCTGATTTTCTATATTTGTGTAGCTAGACTACAGTGTGATAAACTCTCTATACTCTAGATATCTGTGCCTAGTGCTGTAAAAGGGATGATTTACTCTACCTGTTGCTGTGCAGTGAGTTGTTTAGTGCTGCAGAGAGAACTTTTAGCTGTTTATTTGGGACTCAGACAGCAGACAGTCTGAATCTCCTGAGAAACCCCTCTGCTGAAAAACCGCATAACCGAGAAAAACAAGGTGAGGCTGTAAACACACAGCCACAAATACATACAGACATACTGTATTTATCCACAGTGTGACACTGTGTACCATGAAAAGACTGTAGAATGGGCTGTAATATTGATTATGGTATACAAGCAAAATATTGATGTAAAGGTGTATTTTTAGTTGTCTGGCAGGATAACTATCACTTCACAAATCTGATGTACAGGAAGTCTGAACAATTCTGTAGGATTTTATATGCATGAACTTATGAGAAAAGCTACAGCCCTCCCTAGATGCCACTAATTGTGTTGTAGGAGGAAGAGAGGGATGTTCAGACGATGATCAACACCAGTTAACTTCAGTGTTAAACATTACAATGTGTAGGATAATAAATGTAGTGTGATAGTATACAACCCTCAAATCTTTAATAAAAGAATATTCATAGTGTTTAATCTTTGGACCAAACTCTATCTGTGTGCTTTCACTGCATTTTCCAAGTGCATATCCACGGTTATCATCATCCTCACCAAGAGCATGCTTGTGTTTCTTGTGAGAGGATAATTAAGCCGGCGCTGTTCTATAAATGCGTGACAGTTGTCACTGTCGCATCCTCCCTCTCATAAGAGCTACTGCGACAGCACACTGGCATGCTTACTTGGCACGGATTTTAATGGTGGCAGCGTCATTGGTGGCACCGATCGTTTGCGCAACAAAGAGGGTTTTTTTTCATTGCGTGTTGATGTCTCATTCGGCAGAGGTGGCTTAGGCTTTGATCGCCGCCTTGCTGCTAATTAAAAGGAATGATGCTCTCTTGAAGGAGGTGGTTGCGACAGCAAATTCTGATAGCCTTCTCTATCGTTTCCCTTTAATTTCTTTTGCTGGGAGTTATGCTGGAAATGAGCAGAAGCTTGTTAGTTACAAAACACTTGCTGAAGACTAACCTGGAATATTGCTATAGTGATAGCTAAATCATTTATGTGCAGATTGTGAGAATGAAAAAGTAAGGCTGTTTAACAAATAATTATAGCATGAATGTCAAAAATTCTATCATGCTGATTTATTTTATTTTTTTATTCAGTGCTTATAGTCAATTTCTGTGAAAGTCATCTTTCTCATGAATTATATTTCATCTGGTTGTATCGTATGCAGTGGCACCTCCTATAGTTTCTTTTTGTCAGACCCTCATGAACCATTTTAACAGCACAAGTGATAAAAACTTTGCTGCCAGATCAGAAAAACACAGAACTCGGCATATCTGTCTCCTCATACACTTCATCTTCCTCTAAACCTTTTATTTATTTATGATTTCACTCAAGGGAACAAAAAGAAAGGCGATAACAGGACAGCAAGTAGGAGTGTTTTATTCTCTGTTACTGAGAAAGTGTCACCTATTTGTGTGTGTGCGTGTGTGTGTGTGTGTGAGTGAGTGTGTGTGTGTATGTGTGCTAGAGCTGGCTGTTCTTCTTAAAAAGGAACTATGGGTGTGTAGTTTTGTCAAATGTACCTAGAGTTACGTACTCTAAGGTTACACACACTCCGATACCTGTCAAGGAATGTGAAAGATGTTGCACCCCCCCACCCCCCACCTTTAACACACACTATCTCTGGAGGAGGGAGGAATGGCGGCTTTAGTAAGACTCGGTGCTGCCTGTCACTTAACATCCTTCAGGGAGAATGAAGGCATTAAGGGAGGGATGATGGAAACACCCATGTCGACATGGCGGAGGGTTGAGTGAAAGTGCGTTTACTTTCTCAGGTGCTAAAAATAGAATGAAGGTGCAGAGCTGTCACTGGGATCATCACATCTTGGAGTACAGCTATGCCTCAAAGGGTCTACTTTTAATGTTTGTTGTAATGCACAGCCTTTACCTACAATTGAACTTTATAGTAGATTCCTGGTTCTATCTATCTATCTATCTATCTATCTATCTGTCTGTCTGTCTGTCTGTCTGTCTGTCTGTGTCTGCTGAGAATATGCTAAATTACTTTACTGGAAATATTAAGTTTGGATATATTAAGTATTTTACTGGATATATTTAAACTACAAATGCTATAGAAACAAAAAAGCTATTTTTTAGAGATTACACCAAATATAAAATTAAAGAGATAAATTTTAGGTCAAAACCACATTATTGTAAAAACTATTGTAAAAATCTTCTCTAATGCAACAGGTAATACCAGGACAGAATATCTACTTTCAGTGCTTTAGATTTCAGGCTTTAAACACTTTAGATGCATGGCTCCTGTGCTGTTTTGACTTAATTAATTTCTCTAGAATTATTTTAGAAGATTTTTAATCAAAACAATTTGGGTGCTTACTTTCTAACTAGCAGATTATTCAGAAATTTTGAATTATTGATGTCTTTGCTGTTTAAATATTGTGCAGAGCACTTTTAGTTACTTAGATCTGGATTATCTGTTAGTGCTGGGGTCCAGCCAAAGTGCCTGTTGCTCTGGCCACTTTCACCATTACTATCCTCCCAGAAAACAGATCTCAATTAGCACTTTGGAGTCTTACCCCCCCCCCCCCCCCAACTCTCTTTCTCAGCTTAATTTCCACAGTCTGTGGTAAGTGCATTCATGCTGGATCGTTTTTTCCTCTCTCAAACAATGTGGGCTTGCCTGGCAAGCTGTTGCATGCAGCAGTAATAATTAGACTTGCCCTAATGAGTTGACAGAGCCCAAACACACCGACATACTCACACCAACACACACGGCACAGCTTGACAGTGCCCAGTGGTAATGAAGAAGCAATGAGGCTATAAACGAGGGAAGTAAATGGAAGTGGGAGTTGTTATGATGAGGTCTGGTGTGGATCTATAAAATTAGAACTAATATTAGAGTGAAATTTAGGGTAGTGATGATCTCTGTTAACAGTTGCAGAAAATGTGTGGCTTTTCTTTATTTTCTGGCTGCAGGGATTTAAATAAGCCTTAAACTGAGTTAACGAGTGGTTTGACCACTCATGAACTATCAAAAGTCAGATTTTTGCATCCTTGTGGGATTACTAGATCCAATAAGATATTAAAACATGCCCCCCAAACACACACACACACACACACACACACATACCCACATATGTATCGTGTATGTTTTTTATTCTGATCACACACACTAAATGGGGGTTGATAAAAAGGCATCAGGCTTGCATTCTCATGTTTGCCATTTCAATAATTAAAGTGCATAAATTTAGTGACTGCTTTCATTCTGATTAATTATTCATTAACGGCATCTTAATTTCATCCACACTCTGAATATTTAACAAAATACAAAAACAAAAGCTGGGGAAAAAAGAAAGAGATATGAATATTCAAACATGTTAATGAGGAAAAGCTTGAAAAGGAGCTGTAACAAAGATGCATTTCAGAACTGCAGGCGACTGCAGTCCCGGGCCACATCACTGTTTTAAAAATAAATCATCTCTCCTGCAGTGTCCTGCATTTCCATAACAATGGTAAAGCAGAGAGTTATGAAAAAAGGCATATAGTATAATATAGAAGTAATACATATTCACAGTGGTTCAAAGTGACTTTAGACTAGGGAGTGAGTGAGAGAGGTTCAAGTGAAACAGGTCTAAGTACTGTAGACCTTCAAAATTCATTTGCATTAAAATAAAAGATAATCCTGAACATTGTGATCTGTGAGCATGGGGATGAACAGTGAACTCCAGAGTAGGAGTTATACGCAAAGAGCACAACAATTTCAGTTAATGAAGATGTTGCATTTTTCTATGACAATTAACACAATTATTTTTAATGGATGAGCTTTGGTCTCTACTGTTCCTGTGCCAAACATGCATGGTGTATAAGTATAGTTTATTGGCCTATAATATTATTTCTGACTGTCAGTGTTCAAAAAGTGCTGCAAATCTCAAAAAAATTGTTCCACGTTACAGCATATAAATCTGTATGGGTTCAGATACATAAAACTCCTGGATAATTTAATGCATAAACATTAGACATTAGTTCATGCCTATAATAGACACATTGATTTAAGTGGTTATAATTTTTTTCTTGCTGCATGTTACTACTTTTTACATTAGCCATTGACTCCCAACAGATAAGAGATCTATTTTTACATCAGAAGATCAGCTACAGGAGCTGTAATAGTTCATGCTGAAAAAAATGCACGTAATGTTTTTTAAGACATCGATCAGTGTTGCCACAGTATTTCTGAGTACCTACTGATATACTTCACTGCTTCCTGACAACAGCCTGTAAACTGATGATCTCTGGTCTACAGCATGGACAAATATAAACAGTACACTCTAGACTAATATAAAGGCATGTCATGCAGTATGGTTTGGTCTTAGCTTTGATTCCTTCTTTCCTTAGGCAGCAGAGTAAAGTAGAGGACAGAAATGGGGGAGGAAAGGAGCCATCCAGGATGACACCCCAGTATAAACACATTTACCGCTGTGCTTCTGAGCCAAAGAAGCCCTCTTTCAACAAGCTCATTAGTGTCACTTAATTAAAATGGCAGCTCTTGACTTTGATGCCGGTGGAAGCGGGTTTTAAGGGGGCAGGGTCATTATGAAACTGGAATCCTATCTATCTATCTATCTATCTATCTATCTATCTATCTATCTATCTATCTATCTATCTATCTATCTATCTATCTATCTATCTATCTATCTATCTATCTATCTATCTATCTATCTATCTATCTATCTATCTATCTATAAAGAAAAAACAAATAAATTAATAAAAGAGGACGGTATAGGAGGTGAAGAAAAATGTGTTCAGGAAGAAACAATTGTGCAAGCAGGTGATGGATTACAGTGTTCAGTAAAGGGTGCAAATCACACCTGTTTTTTGTGAGTCATATAAAACATTAAATGCACAGTGACTTTGCATACACCAAATTAATCAGCCATGGTGCATTTTTGGCAAATAATGGCCCCGAGGTATTACTGATCACAATTTTGTTAAAGCAGTGCTTTCTTAAGGGCAAAAGACCTCATGCTTACTAGTAGAGTGTGCGTTTAGTGAGCAGATAGTGTGTAGGAGTGGGGGATGGCAGACCGGAGGGAAGAGAAGGGACAGAGCAGACGGTATTGAAACGCGTTCCACGCTAATTAAAGCCGCAACTCCTGAAATGCCATAATAACCGTTAATTAGGGGTTCTGCTTTTTTCGACTTAATTTACTAATTAGCCGTTACATTGGTGTGGGTGTCTCTGGGTAATTATTGGCAGGGCTGAGCGGCAGCTACTTGTGACTGAAGAGGATATGACACTAATTACGAGGTCCAGCAACACTACCGACCTGCCAGAAAGCCCTTATTTTCTTCTTGAAGCGTCTGGCAACGAAGGGACATTTGACTTGAGTTTCTCTCTAGTTGCACTCTTCCTCTTCGCAGTTTTTCTTGTCATTGCTTGTGTGTCAGTGGGCAAACTTACAGTTTTCCGCTGTTAGTAGGCGACAGCGAGCTTTCCGGGGGGTCTGGACTAGCCTGTGTGTCATGCATCTGTGTTAACAGCTGTGATTGCTTTCTGTTTGCTGTGAAGCATATGACTATAGTAATTGTGATATGACATATATGTCTGGCAGCAGTAGAGTAGAGAGGAGTTAGAGTTGACCCAAAGAGTCATTTCAAACAGTTTTGGAAAGACTTTCCCTTCCAAAGTTAATAAGTATGTTTTTTTTCTTATTATTTATTTATCTGCATGTTGAAGACACATGTATAGAAAGACCATTTGTCTCATGATTTCAAAAATAATTCTAATTTGAGTTCAGTAAAAATGTTTATGACTCTTTTCCTGTAATGATGATGATTAAAAAACCTTCCAGCTTTGGATTTATAATGACTTCATGTTGTGTCAGCCTGCTTAATGTGTCATAACTATAGGCCTTGGCTGTCTGTGTGTTTCTTTGCACATTTAGAGATCATTATGCATATTTGTCAGGCGCCGGATTGAAAACATATGTCTTAAAATTAACGGTATATTTATGCCGTGTGCAAACAGGTAGGTAAACATTTGCATTCAGAATATATATATATATATATATATATATATATATATATATATATATATATATATATATATATATATATAGCTGTGTGATGTTTAGCAGTGTTGTGGTTCAGAGACTTGTTCATTTTTTTTTCTGTGATTTTAGGCCAAGCTTTTTAGATAATCTGTGATTACGAACAGATATTACACATTTATACAATAGTAGAAGCATGGTCCTGATGAACTGCCACACAAAAAAAGTATGCACTAGCTTTCTAACCAGACAGAAGTCTTGTCACTTGTCTCTCTGCTTCGGCCCTTTAGTAACTGTAATCAATAATTTAAGGGTCCTTCCTTGACCGATCAGGGCTTCAATGTACAATGTTTTTTCATTCTAACCTGCAGCCCACAAACCTCAGCCATCAGCCCATCATCCTGTTAATCAAATTACTTCTGAACCAAAATTGACAGTTTTCATTAATTATAAAGGATTATTCTAATTGCAATTCAAATTTATTCATTTACAACAGACGGTGTTCAGTAATATTTCAGCGCATTTGCATATTAAATAGAGAGAGTTGGCCATTAGGTATGCTAATGTATGCATATTTTCTTATTTTGAACGGTGGAGCCATATGCGGTTGCTGTGTGCAAGGCAGGTGAAGAATCTCCAATGCATTTAATTTGTTTGACAAACACGATGGGCACAGCAACACGTCCTCTGGCACTTGCCTGCTTGGCATCCGTGGGTCTCGGCAAGAGAGACGCCCACATGCCGTCTGTTGGCATGAAAGAAGTACAGGTGACACTGGGACAATAGATGGACGCGCTCGGAAGTAGCATGTGTGTTTGTTCGTGCCATCAGTATATGCTACAGCTGTGAGCAGCTTTCCACATTTCATCATATTTAGACCCTTTTAACTTCTCTGTCTGTTTTCCCTGAAACGTAAATTGTACATGATGCCAGTATAACATTTCAAAGGAGTGCATTGACGTGCCATTTGGGTGTTTTGCTTTTGATATAACTCCCCCACTTTCTCATCTTTACTTGTTTCTCTTTGTTAAGATCCATGTTCACATCATTAGCTGACATGCCTGCGGTTGGTCCAATCATGCTGACTGTCCTGTAGGTGGGACAAAATTTTTGCACTTTCTTCAGAGCACTGTTGCTTCTATGAAGTTGAAATACAACACAAGCAGCTGACTGTCAGTGTAGACCTTTTCTTTTTGGTATTAAAATAAATGTTAAAATCCCTTCTGTCTGGACCCATACTTGCTTCAAAGTTTGGTTCTCATTCATATATAAAGTGATGATTTTATAACTTTTTTAAATTGTTTAATTAGCCAATTTTGTCCCTTAGTCAAAAATGTTAAAAATGACAATGCTGTTTTCTGGGCCTGGGCAGTATCTTGGATCATAGTGGTACTGTTTGCACTAGGTTGCACATGATACACTTGATGTGTCAAGTACAAGTCTTTAGCCCTGTGTTGTTTTATGTATCACCATGGTACTGGAGAAACATTGTTTTATCTCAATATGTACAGTGTCAGCTTTATATGGTTGAAATGACAATAAAAGATTCTTGACTTGTTTAGAATTACAGCAGTTAGTTCTGCATCTGTTGTCATTTTCAAGCCCCTAATGTAGGTTTGAAAGATTTAAAAAATCCTTTAAAAAATCCCAGTTGAGCATGGAGAATTTCAAGGTCATTTGTGGAAAGCAGGAGACTGAGAGTGACAAAGAAGAAATAGAGAAATTCCTATTAAGCAGTACACCCCTTAGCAGTTATTCCCATGAGGTCACAACATGTAAAATAAAGTAGCTTGTGGATCCAGAATCCTCCCTAAAATCCTTTTACCACATAGATAGATGTTAAGATGAGTAATAAGATGTGATTATCTAAGAGGTTAATAAACTAGGCGTTATATATATATATATATATCTCAAAATTAAGTATGTGAAATAAGTGGAAAATAAACAAAAATAAGAGACCACTGCCCAGTCTCCAGATTTGAATGCTATTGAAAACCTCTGGAATGTCATCAAGGCATGAAAGAAAACTGTTCATCTCACCAATACATGCACTTGTAAGAAAAAAACATAAGAAACTTACTTGATTATTTTGCAGTGGTCTCTTATTTTTTTTCCATCCGTATATCAGTCCAATACATTCCCCAAATGCATTGCCCCACCTTTTTGTATTTTCTTCTGTTTAGCATCATAGTGACCCTTTTTCCCAATCAGTATTTGGACCCCTGTATTGCTTTAATGAAGTCTAACTGCAGGTTATGTCACTGTGTGAGTAATGGCATTGTCTGTACCTGACCAGTCTCTCACACACAGCCCTGACAGCTTCATTAGTTATTTTCTGTGCCATAGAGCATAGACAGGCTGTGTGGAAGTGGAGTTCCAGTCACTATGTGCCTGACAATTAGCTCCTCCACTGGGCTTGGGGATTCCTGCTCAAGTCCTGGCTCAGGCCAATAGAGGCTTGGAAAACTGTCACATTGGGCCACTACTCAAATTAATGAGGTGTGGACTTGGGGAAGACGAAGTTACAGCTTTATCTACATCCTTTTGTTGTGAGTCATTTGTCGCCAATGACTTCCTTCTTGTTGTCCTAGAATTTCTGGTTATCCCATTGTAACTTTTCGCAGTGCTTTTGTTGTTTGTGCATTTGATTTGTGATTCTTCTTGTTTATCCCTCTTACATATACATAAGCTGCATGTCTGTGCAAGGAAATGGTGCAAAATTGTATTCCAGAAAGAATTGGTTGATTCTTAGCTGAAATTACATACAGAGAAGGAGATGACAGATGAATCACTTTTTTTCTGTGAAATATTTAAAGATGGGGGAATGTTACAGGACATGGGCAGTATTAAAGGAAAGCATACAGAGATAAATCTTTTATGATGCTGGAATTTTTTACCTAAATTAAATATTGACCTGAAATAGACAAACTGATATCAAGATGCTGAATCCACTGTGAATTATTTAAAAATGAAAAAATCTGAGAACTGCTTAATTGAGCATTCATCTCTGCAGTGTGCATGGTCCTTTTGCAGCAATTATAGCTCTGTTTTAGGAAAGTCTCTAATCTCTGTGCCAAACATAACATTTTGTTTTTAGAACAAATGAAAAAAAAAATCTTTTCCAAAAGCTTTTAGATTTTGTCACATTCCTTCTATCAGATTCCAGCTGTGCCTTTATGTTAGGCTTTCTCAGAAGTGGCTTACTTGTGGTCACTCTCCCATTGAGGTCTGATCTGTGAAGATGTGATGTGTGATGACATTTCTGAGGTCTGTACAGCTTTTCCAATTTTAGTATTTAGCTCTGTAACTCCTTCAGTACTCTAGCTGGACTCTTGGATCATTGTAGTGTTTGGATTGTGGCATATATTGTTTCTGTTTTATTATGATGGATTTCATAGTGCACCTAGCATGGTTCAAAGTGCTGCAATATTTTAATAACCCCAGATTATCAAAAAATTTTTCCTTCATGACAACAGGACTAATCTGATCTGCTGTTTTAGCTGTGAGACCTCACATAGTCAGTGATATTTATTGTGCAAGCATGGAATTAGACACAGAATTTAAAATTAGGACAGATGTTATCTCTTCATAATAAGTTCTGACAAAAATTTAATTTTTGTCTTAATTTGGGACATACAGACTGGTATGAGTCTCTCTAATATTGATGGTGACTCTGTTGTCTACCCCCCTATGCCCCCTGCCCCCTCCACCACCAGTATTAGCCATGACTATGTTGCTAGCATAAGACACACAGCACCATTGATCACCTTACATGGCCCACAGGCACATTGGAAAGGCATTGAGGAAGAATATTAAAGAGAGAGAGAGAGAGAGAGAGAGAGAGAGAGGAAGAAGAAGAAGAAGAAGAAGAAGAAGAAGAAACAACATTCATAATCCAAGTCATAATGGGAGAAAAACAGGCAAACTTGTAAAGAAAATAGTATAGGTTGTCTAATTTTCACTCAAAAAGTTAATTAAACCATCTGTTTGCCAGCCCACTGATTATTACCCCAGGCCCTTTTAAGGTCACAACCCTTGACCTTTGAGGTTAGAACTGGCCTTGATTGGCACTTCTAGCACAAGGCATTCAGTCTGTTGACAATAAAATGACACCACTCTTCTTATACTCAAAAATAGAGCTATCACCCTATTTTTTTTAATGTTTTTTAACTTATGATTCCTTGAAGCCATTATAATAGTGGTAGAAATCTGCAGTCTTTATGCACAAGACACTAACATATTTGAAATTTTGAGTCAGCGTGGCTTGCATCACAAACATTCACATCCGGCCAAAACCAATTTGGCCCTTTTTAGTCTGGTCTGTGTAACAGGATTGGCACAGCGTACCTGTCCTTATCTTGCTATCAGCCTGCTCCCTCACTCTGGCAGTGTGAGTAACACAGAGCAGAGCGAGTGATGTCAGTGTGTGAGAGCTTGGCTGCTGGCTCTGTGTATTCTCGCAGCAGTCTGGGCACAGATGTAGCAGCCTTCAGGCTGTGTAACATTACCTCTGCCTGCCTTAGTGCCTGGATTGGGTTACCACAGTACACACACACACACACACACACACACAAAGCGTGGATCACTGGTTCTCCTAAAGCCACATGGTCCCCTCCTGCTCCATCCTCCTCCCATTTCTTTTGCGCCAAACACCCTTGCTTTTCTGGGTTAGTAGGTCTAAATGTGAGTATGTATTTGTATATGTGTGCTCTGTTTGTGTGAGCCCATCAAATTACATACTTCATGAGCTGCCACAAAAGTGGGAAACATTGCCTTTTGTAGCAGGAGTAGGTGGGGGATGAAATGCATGCTTGGGCCCATTTTTCAGCAAGATAAATATGACACAAGCTATGACTTCCCCTGAAGTAAATATTGTAAATAATAAAAGACCTGAGGAGAGACTTAGCTTGAAGCTATTTATAACATGAAGCAAACAAGGCCAAATTGCACTGAGAGGGTATCGAAGGACCAAAGTAAAGTATCTGTGATAGTATTGCTAACTGTACCCAGTTAGCAATACTATAACAGATACCTTACTGTTATAGTATTGCTTACTATGGGATGATCAAAGTTAAATTGTAAACATGACAAAGTAAACATTGTTGCTTGGAATTGTCCTGTTATTGCATGGATCTATTATTTTTTTTATTTCTACTATTGGTTATAGTAGAACAATACAAATGTGGAGCGCTATAGCAACAGACAGATCTCACAAAATGTCAAGAAATAAAAAATAAATATTTTATACACTTTTTATTGATTGCCTGAACGTTCTGTTTTGTCATGATTTTTAGCTGAAATACCCTTGTGTTTGTCATTTCTGTCAAACAATTTAATGCTTTCTAATAGTGACAATTTATTTAATATACCGCTTTTGTAGTAACAGCAGTGAGAACTGTGTGTGCTCTGAGCATTAGCACCAACCCTCTTGTACATTTTATTCCTGTCATCTCCAATTCAACTCTTCTTGCCCTCACATTTTTAAAGCATTCTTTACATAACCTCATCAAAAAGTGTTACTCTGCCATGGTGTTAATATCCTGTGTCTATTAGTGCCAACTCCAAACGCGACAAATCCGTGGTAATTAAGCTGCAAATTAAAAGGTGATGGCATCTCTTGAATAATGCGAGTTTTTCCCAGAATCCCAGAAGATAATAAGGATCTTTTCTCCTGTCCATTTTCCACTTTAATCTCCAGCCACTAATTAACTAGCATGTCCAGAGTTAGTGGGGAAATCTTACTGCAGTAAGTCTACAAGGATATATTTTCAGTGCACAATATAAAAGTAGAAAGTCAGTAAAGAAATAATGGTCATGTTAAAACTGAAGCAGACTGAGAAACCGTGGGATGAGAAGAATAAGTTATCCATAACCATATCCATAATGCTAATGCTACCCAAAATGAAGCTTAATTAGGAGAGTCGCTTTTAGATTCCATAACAGCTCAGAGCAGGTGTGAATTAACTTAATAGTTAGACATATTATGCTTAATTACTGCAAATGGTATTCATTGTCTTAATCTTTTTCTATATAGTGGTCTTACACTTTTGGCCTAGCTGAACTTCCCCAAACGGCGTCTTTTTTCTCCACTTTCTGTGTGAGCATGAAAGCACTGTCAAAACAGTTCAAGAGTGAGATTGTTACCATATGATAGCATGCCAGGTCAATTAAAGAACATTCTCTCTGTGTCTTTATCTTTATCTGTATGTGGAAGACAAGTAGGAGACAAGTGGATGGATGTAAATGCAGTTTCTGTCAGTATGAATCCTTTGCTTACTTTTTGTCTCACCATGAATAATTTGTGGAGCTTTGCAACAACAAAAGAGTGAGCTTTTCCAAGAAGATCTCATGATCTTCATTTGGCCACATGTTCCCAGATGGCCTTATCTCTCCCAGCAAACTCTATTGTTTTACTCTTTTCAGACATGTCAGGTTTTCTGTCTGTTAGAAGTAAAAGTAAGGTGACACACTTTCTCACGTTGCTGGAGAAGTTGCTGACAGATACCACAGTGTTAAACTATAAGTACAGAGTGAATACCTTTTCTAAGTTAAAGGAATTAGGAATTCATCCTAACCAATATTTCGTTCAGTGTCCATAGAGAAGGTAAAAATAGGGTGGTGAGAATGGAAGTATGTGTATGTAGGAAAAAAAAAAGTAGTAAATCAGCCAGCCCCTGAGGTATTGCACCCTCCCTACATTGCTAACAGTTCAGCAGGCAAACATAAGTATGTGTGTGTGTGTGTGTGTGTGTGTGTACGTGTGTGTGTTTGCGTGTATGTGTGTGTGTGTTAAAGGGGCTAATGATTGCCCTGCTAGCCCACCATAGCAGCCCCCTCATGACCCCATGAGCTAGCCCCTGAAATCAATCTCTCTCTCATGAATTATTGAGTTGTTTGCCTTCTGCTCTCCACAACAGACACCAAAGGAGACCTTCACTTTTCTCTTCTTTTCTCTCATTCTGTGTCTGCCTTTTGTTTCATTCTGGTACTTTCCTTGTTTGTGGTAAAGATGTGACATTCTGACAGAACGAATTTACCTAGAGGTCCTAATGTACCTCTTGACGTGTGAAAGTGCACTGTGTTTGCGATGTTGCATGCAGATCCAATCAAAGTACTAACATCTATGGATTCAGGTTGCTGTAAATGTAACAAATCATCACTTTTACAAAGGAAAGCCATTCGTATAGGTCTGCTTACACCACAATCTTTCCCTCTGAATCTCTGAAATTCTTGTTAGTAAGAACAATTGTAAGAATTGTTGAATGAGTTTCTGGCTCACAGCTTCAGGGTCCCTGGTTCAAACCTGAGCTCAGGTTACAGACTGTGTGAAGATTTGCGTTGGTTTTCCCTGGGTTTTCTGGTTTACAATGGGTTCTCTGGTTTCCTCTGTAGTCTGTGGTTTCCTCCCACCTCCCAAACACATACTAATAGGCTTCAGAGTGTCACAACAGAAAAGAATTCTCACAGCCATAGACGTTCGTGTGTGTTTTAGAGACCGTTTTTTTATTGCGACTGGTAAAAATGTATCTATGTTTCTTTCACATAACCTCTACTGACTGGTTCTCCACACCAAAAAGCTGTACAACTGCATCTTACTGTTTAAAGAGGGCATCAGCACAATGAGTGCTAGTTACATTTCCCCTGCAACTATGACCTCATAAAACTAATTATGATAATATACATAATTCAGGTGAATGTGTTTTAGACTGGATTTACATATCTCTGGGGTCTCTGCATTTTGATTGACAGGTCTGTGCTGCTACACTGGGATGATCAATTACCAGTGCTGCATATGAAGTGTTGCTTATGTAAAATAATATTCCCATGTGTTATTTCCCTCTCTTCTGCTCTCTTTTCTCAAGCAACAATTTACATAAAGTACTAGCAGACACAATAACTCATATTCCCTTTATTCTCTATAATTATTAAAGTGCTAATAAATCAATGTTTGGTATCTTTATATTTATAACAATACAAATAAAGATATTTAGGGCATTTGCGTCCCATATCTGACCTATTTTACAAGCCATCTTTGAAGAGATGTGTTTTGAATATTTTTTGCATCAGAGGGAAAGGGTGAGTAGTTTATGTTACTATTTATGCCATAAATAACAGGGTACACTGACAAAATTGTGTTCCTTGTTTTGCTTTTGGCACTGAAGCTTTATATAGTGGTGTACTATACAGTCACTGATTTCCACCTTCCTTACCATACTCACCATTTTGTGGGATTGCAAGTTAGTTTGTGTGTTTGTCTGTTTACTGCTGATGTACCTTCCATGTCCCTGTGTTGAAAGCCTGAAGTGAAATATCTCTTGGTTGGTGCCTTCCTGCACCTCCAACCTGCAGTAAACTACCTAACAAAACAGAAATAAGATGATATTGCTGAGAATAGCGTGATAACTGCAAAGAGTGACGGTGCAGAGATCAATCTATGAACCAATAAAAAAAGAGGGTACTGAGACCGTTACTTACTCTCTCTCTCTTTCTCTCTCTCTTTCTCTCTCTCTTTCTCTCTCTCTCTCTCTCTCTCTCTCTCTCTCTCTCTCACTTGCTTTGTCTCTCCCTTTATTGTTCTCTCTTTATCTTTCTCTGACTCAGTCTCCCTCTTTCTCTCTCATTCTCTCTGACTCCCCTTCTTTCTGATTCACTTGGAGGTATGCGTTAGCCCTCATAAAATATTAATGTTGGTTGTGCTCATGGCCATAATTGCCATCTCAGCTTTTGAATAATTTATGTGCAGTGTACTTCACTCGGGTTCGTTTACTGGCACTGTGGCTAGCACCACGTGAGACTACGGCAAACAAATTAATGGTTCTTGTTCTGAATATAGCAACCAAATTAGATTACCTTATGAAATGCACCCCCTTCTCTTTCTCAAACTTTTGTCAGATATGTAGAAATGTAGAATATGGAATAATTAACACATGTTCTAATCAGTGTTGGGACATTTAGTAGCTTTAGTATTAAAATATTTTGGTGGGTTGGGGAGAAGTCGGTTGTTTTAGAAATACGATGCATGTTTAGAAATGAGGTAGAATTAAACATTATTTGCCATGCATTTTGCTTGTGCGCATTTGTATATGCGTGTAGTTATGCACAGTTTATTATGTGGTTTCAGTTGCTTTCTGGAGCCTGATGACTGATGACCAGATGTGACCTCTAGACATGGAGGTCAGAGGTCAGAGCCACATTAGCCCTTCCACCAAGCACCTTATCACTTTACAAGACACTTTATATCCATCACACAATTTAAAGCATTTAGCAGAGCTTGCAGTTTGGAATTCTTTTGCATCATGCCCCATGAAGTAATGTACACCATATAAACTGTGTAACAAATCAGGCAAGTGTGTAAAGGTTTTCTGTCATCCAGATTGTTGATTTAGTAATGTTAAAATGACAAATGAGTTCTACTTTATGAGGCCATTAGGTCAGAGGCAAGAAAATTCTCAAGACTCTTTGAATTTAAAAAGACAAGACAAAAACCTACAAAGGAGGCTGCCAAGAGACCAGCTTCATTAAAGGACCTACAGGAATATCTGACTGGTACTGATTATTCTCTTCATGTGACAACATATCTCTCATATTATTCACATGTCTGGGCTGTGGGGTAGGATGGCTAAAAAGAAGCAGCCAGAACTGCAGCTTTCATGATGGTGGAGGGAATCAGCAATAGCTACAAATACCAGTCAATTTTAGTGCAAAACCATCAGAACTCTGCTAGTAAGCTGGAGATGAAAAGGAATTCAGCATGACAGTGACCCAAAGCATACACCCAAATCAATAGGAATGGCTTTACCAAAAGAAGATCAATGTTTTTGAATGATCCAGCCACAACCCAGACCTGAATTCAAGTAAAAATCTGCCCTTACAGTTTGTTGGATCTAGAATGTTTTGGCAAGAAAACGTTCAAGATATACCTTGCTGATACACAAAAAGACTGATAGATGTAATCAAATCAAAAAGTGAAATTCAGCACTTGAATGGGAATTCAAATATAGATACTCACTGTGTGAGTATCTCACAAAGTGAACTTAACCCTATTGTACAGTGATGTCCACATGCACAGACCTAAGAATATAGCTTAAATGTTCAACATGGAGGAGTAGACCAATAATCCTCTACAAGTCTCTCCAACCTTATTAAACTTAAATTAAATTATAGGAAGTGACTTAGTGCTGGTTTTCTCTCCAGGGCAGTGACCACTAATCAAAATACATAGTGATGCATGCTATTTTTTGGACATATAGATAAGTATGTTCTAATAACTGGCTCTGGACACACAGACCCACGGTAGAAGTTTTTTGTGCTTGTCAGACAATACGATCGACAGCAAAAACTGACACCACAGCAAGAGATAATAACGTGAATCTTGTCATATGTATCTACTACTTATTTTAAAATCACAATAAACCAAATATAGGATTATTAATTCTATTTCTAGTCATATATTACTATTTTTAATAGGAGTTTTTTAGATTTTTAAACTTTCTTTAAATTTCCATTCTAGAATCTAATTATTGAAATATGCAAAAATTATCTGCAAAAAGAACAAGAACACTTAAACCTTAATATTTGTCAAATATTTATATATATATAAAATTATATATAAATTTGTGTAGTATTATAATGAGAAATAATAGATCATTTTAACTAGATTTATTTAAATTGCTAATATTATTTTTTCCAGTGTTAAACTATTTGCAAAACAATTAATGTCGCAGCTTTTTAACTTCTTCACTGCTAACTCTTACAGAGAGAGAGCAAGAGAGACCTCATTCTTACATTAAACTATGACCCTAACTGTTACAGTTGTTTTCCTATGTAAAATGTTTTCTATCTTTCTATCTATCTATCTATCTATCTATCTATCTATCTATCTATCTATCTATCTATCTATCTATCTATCTATCTATCTATCTATCTATCTATCTATCTATCTATCTATTTTATATGTATGTGTATGTGTATGAATGACAGAGAGAGAGAGAGAGAGAGAGAGAGAGAGAGGTGTTTCATATCACACAAGGAAGTTGCTAGCTGAGAAGCAGGGAATTTGTTGAACTCAGGGAAATACTCTTTCCTTCCCTCCTCCCTTCTTCTATCCTGTTTTGGTTGTCTGTCTGTATTAGAAGGCCATCATGTTTTGACCACTAATCCCTTATGCTATTGAAAGGTCAACATGAGCATGTGTAAGGCCACCTCACACACACACACCTTCCCCAGTGAGTGCTGTCACTGTAATAATTGGCCTTTATAATTGGAGTGCCCTTAACACATGTCAAGATTGTCTTATTAATTATGAAAGCATACGGTTCCTGTGTTGTGCGTAACAAAATGTATTTATTGAATATTATTTATTTATTTATTTATTTATTGATCACCTTTCCTTGCTGCAAGACCATCCCAAGTTGCTCACGAAAGCTAACAAACAAGTTACTGAACTAGTACTTTGTATTTGTGTTCCCACTGGTATAAATAATGTAAATGGACATTCAACTGCAACAGTGGTCTTTAAAGTCCAATAACAAGAATTTGCACTCTAAATTATGATTAGCCAGCTGCTGACTGACATATTTAATAATGAAATGTTTATTAATATGCACCTGTTAATCCAAAAAAATGGGCCTCCATGAAATTGCAGCTAATCATCAGTCGATTACAAGCATGCAAATATCACAGAAACTTTCAGCGGTACACAAGTATGTCACAAGGTCAGCACCATTTAACTTACTGAGATACAGTTGTGTCATGACATTCCACTGTGCAGCTTAATTTTTAATTTATGATTCAATTTAGTCTGACTGAATAACCCTTCCACAGCTGTGCTATCAGTGGTCAACCATTTCCTTTCCATGTAGCTGCTTCATGCTTGTCTTCTGATGATGAGAAGAATATTTTCTAGTCATTTTCTTTGAGTGAGGAATGTAAGTCTGAAGAGGTCTTGGGATTAATCCAGAATTTCTCTGGTAAATCTCCTACATAAACATGCCTATAAGAATTTAGACTGTGGTACTCTGTGATGCTCTGATGAGTGTGTGTTTTTACTTTAAATCACATAGACAAAAAGCACAATTTTTAGATTTTAGACAATGGCCAAGAGGAACACAAGTAAATATCAAATGCTGGCACAAAAAGCCAAGACAATGAGATTATTCCAACCAGAACTTTTTGTAGTGAAGTAAAACATGCACACATTCATTTGTGTATGTGTGTGTGTGTGTCCATGTCCACACCAACAGCTGTGAGAATCAGGGTGAGGGAAAATATGCTGAAAGTGAGGTTTGAGTCTGTTCTAGCTTTATTGGTTGGCATTTGCTTTGGCATTACCCCTGAAAACACACACACACACACACACACACATGCACGGATTGTGTGCATACTTATGCCACTGCCAGTAAAAGCAGCTGGTATTTTGCTGGTACAACTTTAATGTCCATCTGTGACTGAGGGAAATTGTGCTACTGGCCAGCCATGTTTTTGTATTTTGGCTTAGAGAAGGAGTGTGTAAGAGCAAGGGAAATTCTTTGGTGTGAATGTGTCAGCTTGTCTCTCTCTCTCTCTCTCTCTCTCTCTCTCTCTCTCTCATTATCAAACTCGTCTTTCCCTGAGTTACAGAAGCCCTGCCATATTACACTGAATTTCTACAGTCTGTGTCTTTTACATAAATGTAGAACTCTGTCTCTCTGTTTTTCTGTCTGTCTGTCTGTCTGTCTCTCTCTCTCTCTCTCTCTCTCTCTCTCTCTCTCACACACACACACACACACACACACACACTCCTATGGCTAAACCTTTCAGGAGATTAACAGTAACCCAACAGGAAAAGTAAAGGAAAGAAGTGCTAAAACTGCCATTCTTTCATTTTGTAACCAATGGAATTATATATTGGGTGTCTCCACCCTGTTGAATGTAGCATGTATTAGATGGCACTGCTTCAAAAGCTTCCATTACTTGTTCTGACCTTTTATTTCTATCCCTCCCCCAGGTTCTTCCTAAAGTTCTTCCTGAAATGTAACCAGAACTGTTTGAAGAATGCCGGTAACCCACGGGACATGCGGCGCTTTCAGGTAAAAACACTCAGAATTGTATTTGCATTCTCTCTCTGTCTGTCTCTCTCTCTCTCTCTCTCTCTCAAATTACAAAAAAAACAACAACAAATATTTACTATTCAAACAATTTTAAAACCTTTACAATGGACTAAAGCAATTCTAAATGTCAAGCTTGATTCAAGCAGAAGAAGGATCTATTGAAAATAATATCCAATTATATTAATAACAAAGGTTATATCAGTAACAGTATACAAATATAATATTATTGACATCTGTTTACTGCTACCCCATATTGTCATGTATCTATTCAGGGTGACTCCACACCTTGTAAACATCACAGTAAACAAGCTCAGGACCAAAGCAGCAATCCTGAAGCTGTGAGGTGGAAATGTGTGAAAACTGTGTGAGAGTATCTCACAAAATACAGTGAACTGACTGCTGTTGATCAGTGATGTCCTCATGTACCATGTAAGAATAAAAAGGAATCTTAAACATCTTAAAATATTCTGCAGGGACGAGTGAACGATAATCCTCTACATTATTAGACATTACAGGAAGAGACACAGTGCTGTTATTCTCTCCAGGGCAGCAATCACTAAATCTGAATTGTAAGAGGGCTGATATAGCAGGTTCCTGCAGCTATAGAATATAGAGTTTTCCTGTCTTTGAGACATGACAGAGGAAATATTAATTTTAGTGTTTGTAGATTTTAAGATCTGCTTTTCATTGCAGAGCAGCAAGCCTACAAATCTATATAAGTCAACAAGCAAGTTTTTAAAAACATCCCAACTTTACTATCTTTTGTGGTCAGACCCTTAAAATCCCCTGTAATTCAAATCCTGCTGATGGAGCTGGTTGAAGTATATTCTCTATATAAAGCTCTCAGACACGTGTTAGATGTAATGCAATAAAATACAAATAAATATATATTTTTAAATTTCATTAACCAATATGTTTAGTTGCAAAGCAATCAGGTACAATTACAATTGTGAATTTCCCTTTGGGATGAATAAAGTATCTATCTATCTATCTATCTATCTATCTATCTATCTATCTATCTATCTATCTATCTATCTATCTATCTATCTATCTATCTATCTATCTATCTATCTATCTATCTATCTATCTATTAGTATGCAGTGACTCATAAGTATTCAGTTCTATTAAAATTATTAAATGTACTTCATGCACACTATATTATAGTCATGATATAAATATCATGAAACCATGCAGAAGGTGATGCACAATAACCTTTAATACATTTTTGCTTTACTGCCTTAATGTCACTATGCTGCATTATCCTGATGTATGCATATTTAACCCCATGAATAGTTTTAAATAATAGATTTGAAATTTAGGTTAGAATGATAGATCTTATCTGCATTTACAGTACAAATGTGCATACTTGTATCCAAGTATCTGTGTCGATGAAAGTAAGACTAAAACACGTTTCTCCTTTAAGGTAACTGGTTATTTTTAATCACTAAAATCATAGTAAATTGTAAGTGTACTTTGTGTCATTATGAATGTCACTGTGCTGCACTACTGAATCTTTAAGGATTTGATTAGACATCATTAGTAATATATTTATTCAAATCCAACACCTTTTAACATTCCCACCTTGTTTTCCTTTCACTGATCATCAGGAAGATACAACAAATATGCAGTGCACTGGTCTTATGGCTTGTTTCTGCATGGCTGCTATGACCATGAAAATAGAACTTCCTAATTTTAATCATTTTGCCGTACACATTCTGTATATGTGTTTTTGTGTGAACCCCAGGGTGGAGAAATCATAAAGAATTGGTCATATATAATGATGTATTTATTAGCTAGTTAAAGTAAAATCTCTTGTGCTTGCCCAGTACATAATGTATTATGAATAAGTATATTATTATTATTATTATTATTATTATTATTATTATTATTATTATCCTCTTTCTCAAAGTTTGTTATTAGTTATTACTGCTGCATTACTCCACCATGAATACATTATGTTTTAAAATAAATACCAAAGAAAGTCTCATGTTTTGCTAATGTCAATCATGGGTAGGATTTTCCTTTTGCTAGAAAATGATGATACTTTTCCATGAAGCAACTTCAAATAAAAAGCCTCATGAAAGCTGCTTGTCCCAAAAGCCTGGGATAGTGGCACATCATCCATGTAAACTATCATAGCATTGATGGACTCACAATAGCAAATTTATACAAACTTTCTTGAGGCAGGTCATTTAAAGAGTTGAGAAAAACTGAGATTAGATAGATGGGCAGGGTTTTAGCTTTAGCTAAACATGAGTCATGTGAAAGTAAATTGTTTGTTTTCAAGGGGATTGTTTTATGTCACAAGTAGATATACACACATGCACATTACTCACAACCATATTACTCTGACTCAAAAGAGAGAGTCTACAATGAATGCATGTGCATCAGAGTGGGGGGGGGATCGAAGTCAAGAGACTGTTTATGAGACATAAATTGAGAGATAGAGAATACCAGTGCCTTGGAGACTTCTTCCTCTTTCTCAAGCCTTTCTTTTTCAAAAGGTAAGACAGACTCTTCTCGGAGATCAACATTAAAATGAGAGGCTCCTCGTTGTGCTACAAGTGGACTTTGTTTAAGCTGTTAATGCCACACACAATGGCAAACCCAAACCATTACTACTGCTCTGACATTGTCTCAGGCCACTCAAGGGCTGCTACTTTTAAATGGGATTAATCTGTGTGGGCCTCTATCAGCAGTCAATTATGTAGAGCAGGCCATTCTGAGAGGAGCTCATGGTCCAAGTGGAGAGGCTGGTTGACTTCGATAAAAGGCAGAGATGAGTGGTGTGTGTGTGTGTGTGTGTGTGTTTATTACCAAAGACAGATGGGACTGTGTGGTGCAATCACAGCACTCCTACTAAAGCACTGCATTCTGCAAAGGTGTGTTATTTTCAACTGATAGGAATTACTAGAGATTAAGCATGAGCATAAATGAACATTCAGCAGAGTATGAAACAATACATAGCTACAGTGTAATGTATGTAAACATTTTGCACCACAGAGCTCTGATCTGATTATGATTCATCATAATTTTTTTGATTAATTTTTGATATATCAGCTCGGGCATTAGCACTGGCTGTGGAACAAATCACAGGTTCATATGAATTATTCTGAGTTTCTAAAGGAAGTACAGGAACACTTGTACATCAGATTCTCCATACAGACATCTGTAACTTTAACTTTTACCACATGAGAAAGTCTTTGGGATGGAAGGCATTGAGCTTTGTGTTTTCTTGGTAATATGACAAGCTTCATTTTTTTTAACTTCAAGAGAAAGAAAAAAATAGCTGCTTAGAGAATCACTTTTTATAGCTGTTATTATGACAAGAACTAACATGTTTCAGAGACAACACTAAAAATAAACAGAAATAGAAATCTTTGCTGTGGTACAATCGAAATAAAACTCCTTGGGATGTGCTGTTATTGGAAAATAATCAACTTCAGGATGGTAAAACTCCACGTCTGAATCACACCACCCCATAACTGATTATTGTTCTGTAACAGCACAAGTTATGGTTTATTCTTTATACATTTTAATGCAGTACATTTTATTACATAGCCAGTAGTACATACATACCAGTTGTTTCAATCTGTTGATTTTGTGCAAAATGATAAGCAGTGGAAAAAGTGCTTGAGTTAAAGTAAAACATTTATGTAAATTTATATAAATAATTTTTAAATTAGTGAATTCATTTTTTAGACATTGTAAGTTTCTTAAGTACTATAAACAATTACACATCATTTATTTGAAAGTGAGAGAAAGTTAAAGCACCCAAATAGTTTATGTTAAATAACAGTGTTATAGTAATTGAAATCCATTATTCTATAAATGATTCACAATTTTGGTTTCAGGTGGTAGTTTCGACCACAGTGAGTGTAGAAGGACATGTTCTCGCAGTGTCAGACAACATGTTTGTGCACAACAACTCCAAACATGGACGAAGAGCACGGAGACTAGACCCTTCAGAGGGAACGCCGTCGTATTTGGAACACGGTAAGCTGCTGTTAAAACGCTTTATCACAGAATGATTTTAACAGCACATTGCCATGCATCTCACCAATTCACCACTACTGAAATATTATGTCTACTTATTAGCTCATTTATTTATTACCCATTTATTACTCATATTTCATCAGGTTAGAGGAGTGATGTATTTTTTACAGTGTTAGAGTTTTTACAGCAACTTTAGCTTAACACCCTTAAATCAAGCCTTTCATTGCTCTTGCTTTAAAATTCTAAAATTTGACTGCACATAACTCTAGCATTAGAGCAGTAATAGGAAAATCTAATCTTTCATTTTATGCTTTAGTCATGCTGTGAGACCTATCAGATATTCCGGTTAAACACACTAACTTGTTCATAACAGAGAAAAGCATATCAGGATTGAGTCCATCAGGTTATGTGTGGGAGGGAAGCAGAGGAGTTATATGAGAGACTGAGACACTGAGAGAGAGAGAGAGAGAGAGAGAGAGAGAGAGAGTATAGTTAAAAGAAAGCAAGTGAGACTAAGTGAGAGTTAGAGAATGACACAGTGGAGGGAAAGCAAGGATTCATCAGTGGCTTTTCGCCAAGTGCACACACCATTATCTCATTATCAAATATGCAGTGAGCTTCTGCCAACGACAAGACACACATCTCCAAATAATCCCACACCCAGGATTATAACTTACTGTTAATTTTAAGTACATTAGGTGTCTGTGAGCATGTGTGTGTGTGTGTGTGTTAGCTTGAGGAGATTTGAAGTAGGTACAGTTTCACACCCACCCTGCACACTTCTTTGAGCTTTGACCTCCTAAGTCATGTATTCAATGGAGCAAAGAAAGTAAGGATGAACCACAATTAATTAAACCACGACCCTGTGTCCTTTCCCAATCCTTAGACTTCATTCCTTTCCTTTTTAGCTCTTTAGTCCTCTTGGTTGGTTCTGGTAACTTATTCTCAAAAGCTATTTATAAACCATGCCATCATTCTTTGCATTGAATGACACTGATTCATCTACATATTCAGTACTGATTTACAAATTGCACACATTGTTATGTAGACCACAGAAATAACTATGGACATATGTGCTGCTCATATAGTTACATGTGAGGCAGAGTTCACCAAAACAGTAGAGTCAGTTTTCTGCTATTTAGACAAGTATAGTATATCTGCTATTTAGCTTTGCAGCTGACAACAAATTTCACCCCAAAATGCATAATCAGCCCACATTCACATTACCCAACTATTGACTGATTGCTTGATTGATTGATTAATTGATTGAATGATTGATTTGTTGGTTGGGTCAGGGGCTGGTTTACTTAAGAAAAAGTGCTTTGTTTTACACACTTAAGCTTGAATTGCATGTCATTTCCAGCTAAAGTTAGACAGCTGTGTAGTACCAATTTGAATACAAATAATCTTTTTGTATCTGTTAAACAACAACTTCAGTCATGATCAAAATACTGTACATATCAAAAATAAGAATAAAGTTGTACAGGACAGTAAAAAAAGTCCCCCCCAAAAACAGGGCGAAACAGCTTTATTAATTCTCAACTTGAAAGCTGTTCACTCAAGCTGAAACCTGAACTAACAGGGTTTATGGATGGATTTCAGAGACATTTGGCATGTTTATTTTCCACTGTTACGCAAATCCTTTGGCTTGTTAAAAATTTGGCCATGACTTAGAGATATTTGTGCCTGACAATGGGATGTTGAACATGTGATGCAGCACTGATAATCTGCCATATCTGCAGCCATTGATAAACACAGTGTAAAAACAGCAGTAATGTATTGTTGGCATGTTGTTGGAGTCAAAGGCTGTAAGAAGCTCAAGTATGAGATTCAAAAAAGACTATATGGATTACACTTTTATGTAACATTAATGCTGTCCTGTTCTTTTGATTTACTACTCTGAAAGAATGGTTTTGGGAGCAGATCAGAGATCAGTTCTGCAGTATGTTCTTTATGATGGAGACTGGATCAGAGCCAATAGATGCCTCACATCAGTCCTCAGGATGGCCTTGTTCCAGTGATTTTATAAGTATCAGTGATAATGACTGAGACTGGACATCAGAATAAAAAGCCACAGGGTCACTGTTGAACAAGTGGCATTTGACTTTATGCACACACACACACACACACACACACAAATGAGATATAAAAGTAGGACGTCTTGCATTTTACCATACTGTAGCTAGCAGTATACATGAGCTCTATGGAAAAGAGAGGTTATGATTCATTAGCTAATGCACAGTGTCATACCTATGTATTTAATGGCCTTGAATGTTATTCTATAGTTTTTTAAGGGTGCAACCCATTACATACATTTAATTAGCAGCAACAAGCTGTTAAACAGCACGGCTAAACGTAATACAGCACCTCACTCACACAATAAGGTGATATCACAAAATAAAAAGGATTTAAATTCAAGGTCAGAATTGCTTGTAACTGAGACACACCTAAGCACCCTCGGGCCGGCTTGCACACACAACCCCCTGCAACAGTCCCAGCAGTGTATCTGTAGTTACATCTGATGTATGAATACCAAACTCTTAACTCTGTGTGTGTGTGTGGTGGGTTTTGTGTGTGTGTATGTGTGTGTGTGTGTGTGTGTATGTGTCTGTCACTGGGAGCAGCATGGTGAGCAGATGGTGCAGAGAGAGCCACAGAAAGTTTAATCCTATCAGATGGATTCATGCTTCTCCATCTGCTTAATCCAGCAAAAGGCTCCGCTTCTGCCAAACAGTCCACTTAGGCCAACATTACCACCCCACAACTGCACTTTGCTTCCACACCTCCCCAAATTACATTATGCTACAGAAAATCTGCTCTTATTTTCTATGCTTGCACATATGTCTGCGATGTGTCTGCATGTTTGTAGATCCCGGTGTCTAAATGTAAGTAAAACAGATCAGACTGTGCTTACGGGATGAGAAGCGTGGTCCTTCCTCCTGTTTAGGTTGAGGAGCAGGTTGTTGTTGCGAGGAGTCATATGAATAAATCTGTATTAATGCTTTGACTTTTGAATTTATCTTCACCTAAACCTTAATAATAAATAAACACTATCTTTAAAAAATAGAGTGAGATATATATTTATTGAAAAAATTGGCATGCCTTTCTAGTTACTCATTTTCATTCACTTATTTGATTGCTGATCAGCCCTGACTAAAGTCATACTCTATAAACTTTTTCAATTACTCATAAGTAGATTTGGCCACATATTTCTGTCATATGTTTTTATGGTTTTTTTTGTTTTGTTTTTTTAAATCTGTACCAGACTTCCTTTTCCCTTTTGGGAAAGCTTTGTAAAAAAAAATAAAATAAAAAAATAAATCAGTTATTCATATTAACTATTCATATGCATATTTAATTCCCTAATAAAATAGGATATTTATTGTACACAGACATGCAAACTCAGACCACAGATTATAGTGTGTCTTATGAGTGGTGATATAATGCAATATTCAGACAAAAACACTGACTTCATTTGCATGTTTAGAATTCCCAAGCTTTTTCTAGTATTCCAGAGGCTGAGAATGTCCACTTTTCTATTGTCCTTCAGTCTCATTTCGTTTCTTTGCATCCTGCATTTGTAATATTCTGACTGAAGGAATCAGACTCCAGACAGTGACTTTTTATGGAGCCAGAACTATACTTTCTTTCCACAGCTAAGCAACTTTGTGGTTCTCTAAAACTCCTTATAATCCTGGCTGTCTTCATCTTCCCAACAATCTCACTGTCTTTTGTGTCTTATTATAGTGAATGGCACTATTCGAAAACTAAACAGAGGTGAACACTGGCAGGCTAAGCAGCTAAATTGCTTTCTTTACCCCCTGCCAGCTCTAATGAGAGGACAGCTCTAATAAGTGAACTGACCTCTCTCCATGCTGTTCCTTGTTCACCATGCTGTCACAGATACACATGCACCACAGAGAACAACACAGGAAATCTGCTAAACACTGTATCAGTACAACAGAGAACTGTGACAAAAATACTATTTGTGTGCAGTATGAGGTCAGAGGACCAAGTATCTTATACGGAACATTAGACAGGGTTATAATCAGGCAAATCAACACTCTTAAACATTAACACAGGCTATGGTCATAATATGAAACATGGAATACAGAAACTCCAAAGTAATAACTACGAAATGCACGATAACAATCAATTTCGTGACAAACAAAGAAACTCAGATAGAGAGTGACCACAAGGAAACTAGAAACAACTGAGAACAATAAGGGAACAAACCACTGGCATGCCAGGATGGAGACACAACTGAAACAGAAAACTGAAACATAGACACATGACTGGTTCAATATAGAAACCATAATGCACAGTGGGAAACATGAATGTGCAAGGCAATAAGCACACAATTTTATTTCATTTTATGTGTATTATGCACTAAGTGAAAACAGGTTAAGCCATGACCTTATGATAATAAAAGAAAACATTCAAATGAACATTTTATTGAAATATCATAATATACTTTAATATACTTAAATATACAATTTCTAATATATTGCTATTTCAGTTAACTTCTAGATAAAAAGCTCTTTGGGATTAATTACTGATTTTGTTATTAATGAGCAATATGTTTGGATTAATATAATTTGCTGAATTCATTGTCACATATTGATTCACTATTGTTGTGATGTAGACTAATGACTTTGACTTGACTTTAATGTATAATTTGACTTGCCATTGTCATCAAGAAGAAACACCAAACACAATATTCAATGAGAATAGTGGTAGTGAGGCCTTGTTTTTGTGCCTGAGAGGCACAGCAAGGGCCATGAAAACCACCACTGATCTTTCTAGGCCATGTGGTGTGGGAATCCTAGTTAAATCCAGCTGTATGAGCTTTCCCAGTGACAACTGTGGGTTTGTGTTTCCTGCTCTGGCTTCGAAATGAGAGCTATAGAGGTGTCATACTACCTACCCCAAATGCCCCCCAAACCTTGTGAAACAAACCACATAAGAACCTCATCTGTAACCCTGAGGTCTCTTGGGAAACAAAGGTTGAAGTGTCCAAACTTCAGCCTCCATCACTCACAACTTTACTGGTTCTTGTTTAAAATACAATTAGCATGTAGTAGTATAACTATATTTAGGAGCATTTTTTTTGCTTGTCTTTACTGACTAATATGTAGAAATTATTAAAAGGGATTAATTAATGTCTTTTCTCTTTTTTCTCCTTAACATTTTTATTGGTACTCTTACTGGAAAGTAGCAGCACCTTGCATCAAAGCCATTAGCCCTAGTGAAGGATGGACCACAGGGGGAGCTACAGTCATAATCATTGGGGACAATTTCTTCGATGGATTGCAGGTTATCTTTGGCACCATGCTGGTCTGGAGTGAGGTGAGACTATATGTCAATAGAGACTGTCATAAAAGAGGCTTTGTTTCGAATGACAAATATTTACAGAAGTGGACTGTATATTAAATATTGGCTGACTTACGAGACAAGATTGATTGGGGTTTGCAATGTATAGATTGTCCATGCTTCTTTGTCAGTGTCCATTGCTGGGGTTAAAAACATGGCAATTATAGGATAACATCTCTGTCAGTCCAAGTCAGTGGACCTGGAAGGGGTCTGGAAAACTGGAACTGAACAACTAATTTATCCAAAAAATGTCAAATGAGAGAATCTCACTAGGTGAAGGTACACATTAAGAATAACTTCCTGCATTTTAGACTTGATAAGGTCTTAAAATATAAATACACACAAACAGTGGTATAAATATATAAAAGCAATATTCTGTAATGAGACAGAGAGAAGTGCCCAAAGAACAGAAGCACTGTAGGAGCATGTTCAAGACAGAGCTATAGTAGATTCATTTTAGTTATGTCTCAAATCACGCAGTCAGGAACTATTGTAGATGATTGTTTAATACTCTCTGGTCAACTAGGAAATGTGGTATATTAAACAAACTGAATGATGCAGCCTACTACATTTGCCAAACAGCTGAAGCATGGGAGCAATCAACACTTTTCACACTAACCTTATTTGTCAGGGACTGATAAACAGCATGAAGGAACTGTAAATGAGGCAACACAGATAGCTAATTTTTCATCTGTTGTCCCTGGCCAGATAATAGGCACAGTAAAAAAAAAAAAAGGTGCATAAAAATTTTAAAACTGCAGAAAGGAAACAGAATATTACAAAACAACACATATAATAATGAAAACGTTTAACAGGTTACACAGAAAAACTGCACATAAAATAAGATAGCATGTATATCTGGTACAGCTAAAGAAATTTGCACATATTCCACAAAATGCAAACAAACCAACAACACATTTAACCAAAGAAAAAATGTTAGCTATGAACAAGCACTCAGTTAACACTAGAAGAAGACAATATGGCAAAAAAATAGATGTTCCATTAAGATGACAAGGCAGCACAGTTGAAATTGTAATGTGTGCAAATGTGATTATAAATAAGCCATCATTTTAACTGACTAGTAAATGAGTTATGTGTTCGTCTGTTTTATGTGGAGTGGTGATGAATTCCTTTCCTGCCTTACCAGAAATTGTTCATTCATTCAAAGCACCTCTTCTGAAGGGGATGACACAATCTTCCTATTGGTTGTATAGAAGAAGAAGAAGAACAAGAAGAAGAAGAAGACAATGATAATAATAATAATAATAATAATAATAATAATAATAATAATAATAATAATAATAATAATAATCTTAAAATGCTATATAGAACTGATAAAGGATAACGTGCAGCCAGTGTTGCTACTAATGATAATTTTGTAGTTTTTGTATTTTTATTATTATTATTATTATTATTTATTTTTATTAATTTTTGTAGAAGTTTGTAATGTTTTTAACTAAAATTAAAAATCATACAGGAGAGGTTGGCTAAGGTATCTACCTGAAGTCAGGCGGTGCTAGAGTTATGGAGTTCATTTTTCTAAAAATTTTCTAAAAAATTATGTCTGAAGATTCAAGATGCCTGTATAGTGTAATGAAAGCATACACATTTTCTGTCCTTTGGCTCCTCCCCCTCTAGTTTTTCCTGTAGACTTCATAACCTTTTGACCTTTCTGCCCTAACCTCATAGCCCCTAAATGAGGAGGCCCACCCAGTGCCCTGTCAGTTATACCCATCAGTTACAGATTCGATTACTCTGATAGACTGTGATGAGGGAAAGCAAGAGACAGGGAGAAGATTAATTTTTCCTAATCCTTGTTCTTGTGATTCTTAATTCACAAATCTTAAAAAAAGAATACTAGATTATTTAAAAATTAGTCTTACAAACATCTCTGTGACTGAAGCATTAGGTAGTTATGGGGTAAAAATTGTCCTGATTAGCCCTAAATAAATATGTGTTTGTACAGTACACTAGCTCTGTTTATAAAGTTTTTATACTGGGGTTTGTTTTAAAGGTCACATATAGAAACTTCCAGCTTAAGGTCAAGTTCAGGGACTCACTAATACACACACACACACACACATTTCTCTTTGTGGCAAAGAAAAAGAGAAAAAATTAATGAGCAGTGTGTACCATATAAATATACAGTACACTTATACGTATTTAGCTCATGACTGAGTGATTAGTGTTTGGGAACAAGGTTAATGTCTAGAGTTAATCATCTCAGATTTAACTCTACAGCATGTTTCTAATTAGGGAGACTCTAGACTAGGAGTACAGATCCTTATGTGCCTGTTCATATCTTAACAACAGCTCCCTTCAAACCCCTGATAATGATCAGTATGCCATACAAGCTCACAATACACACACATATATAATTCAGTCATATTTATTTATTGTGTTGAGAGTTCTTGGCATTTCAGGGATTTGTGTTTCAGGGTTCTTGACATTTTGGATGATAGTCAACAGTAGCTTTTTTTAGGACTATTGAAGTAAACAGCAGTCTGTACAGATAATAAACAGAAACCTAATAATAACATTTGTTAAATATATACGCAACCAAATCAACTTTGTGAATATAAAGTCTGAATTGATCAAACTGGAACAGCTTACAAAAAAGAATAACATTAAACTGTAAAAAATGTCTTAGTCAGGGACACTAATCTCTCTCTCTCTCTCTCATCAGCTCATCACTCCTCATGCTATCCGGGTGCAGACACCTCCGCGGCACATCCCTGGTGTCGTTGAGGTTACACTCTCCTACAAGTCAAAACAATTCTGCAAAGGGACACCAGGCAGATTCATTTACACAGGTAACTTGTCCAATCTCATGCCAAAGTTATATCAGCTGACCACAAATATGCCACCAGTGATTAAAAAGGAAAAGTGACTATTGAGAAACAGCTAACATCTTACGTGAAAGTTCAGGGGGATGTAGACTTTTAGGAAAGCTTTAGGTTATTTGTAAAAATCAAGGAGGTTTAGCTTCTACTACAAACCTTATCTGACAGAGAAAAAATATTCTGTAGGGTTTTGCATATAATCTTTGAGGGATTCCCCAGAGAGACAAGACGAAGACTTTACAGGGTCTAAAACTGCAGAGTGTAATCATAAACATATTTATGATTACACATATCACTGCTGGAGTCCAGGACAGTGTCAACATAGCCTTTAGTTACATAGACTCTTAGTTATTGTCTGTTGGTTAGTATATAAGCCTTATTCCCACTCTCTGAGAAGCTATACTGATCTCTGATCAGCCACAGATTAGGTCAATAATTGGGGCTGTATGTGTTTGTTATTAACAGTCTTTATTACTTTCCATTTAAGCTGTCTGTAATCATTTATCTATGTTATTCTTATATTCTGAATTACATACAGAAAAGCAAAATGCCTGTATGCCTAAGACTATATACCAAAGACCTACCAGAAAAAGGAGGATATTTTTTCCTTAATTGCTCTAGATGAGGAGACAGTAATGAGCTCTGCTTGTAAACACTGTAACAGTTTAGTTACACAAACAGTGGGTACTTTATTGGCCCACATCTTGAAGTAATTTGCAGAAAAAAGAGCTGCAACGATCTGTGTAGATTTTAACGGATTGCACACAAACACACATGGGTGCACAAACACAAAGAAAACAAGTGCCTCACTCATTTTAGACACACACACACACACAAATTAGTGGTCCTAATCCCAGAACAATTTCAATAGTTCTGTCATGGGTAAAACAGCATCTTTCCATTTTGTATTTCTTTCCTCTCTTTTTCCTCTGTGCCTAAATCTGTATTAATTAGCTCAGTCTTTTCCCTAAACTCACATATACTGGTTATATAAACATTAAACAAAAAGTGAGACAGAGTAAGTGAAAGAGAGAGAAAGTTCATTGGGTTTTCAATTCAGACATGTGCTTGAGTATGTTATGCAGTGATAGCTGTGCTGACCAGTGCCACTGTAAGGAGGTGTGCACTAAAATGTTTTTCCTCCCTTTTCCCTCAGCTCAGATTAAAGACTACATGAGCCTGTATCTTTTGCTGCTTCTAACCAAACTAATCAGCCCCAACTTCCTTGAATTGTAAAACTGACTTTTTGAGTGAAAAACTAAAGTGGTAGTTGGTCTTGCATAGCTAGTATTCACTGAACAGCTGGCAAAACCAATTAGTCTGTTACTGAACGGTGTGAATGGTGGCTATTAGCGTAGCTTGCTAGCAGCTCTGCAGGTCTAATTAAATCAATACAGGCAGAGCCATGGACGCTTCCTGCCAGGCTCCAGCTAGGTGCTAATCTATGGCTACCTGGAAACTGCCAGTAGAATGTCAGGTTTTGTAACCTTCAAAATCAGTCAACCAAGATAAACAATGAAGGATTCAAACCATGGAAGATTGCAATATAATAACTTTAAATAGACAAGGCAGTGTAGTGTGTAGGTGAGTAGGAAAGCAGTGTTTTATGCCTTGTAGTCTTTACTGAAGAAGCTATAGACTTTTTGCACATAGCTTAGGCATAATATACATTATAATTCCTACACAAAATGCTGTACTTTTCCTTTGTTTTTTGTTTGTTTCATTGTTTTCCTCTCTGGCCTTGATTTAGTTGCAAAGGGCACACAGTACCTAATAAATCTTCTATAATTGACAGTGGAGGTGCCCTGTCACTCTCGAAAGTATGTGTCAGTGCTGGCGGTTTGTAAAGAGGAAGTGTGAAGGAGCAATCAATAAACCAATACCTAGCAAGACAAACCCTGTTTATGCTACATTTTTAGCTAGAATCCTAAAGAATTAGCTCTATACATTATATATTGATGTAATTTTGGTAGATGAAGTCATGCATATTCCATGCCATCACATTTAGCAGAGACTGCCATCAAATTTCAGCCATCACATTTCATTTAAGTCAGGGCTGTCTGTCTCCAGAATTCCTACCTCATGTAACAGACAAGATTCAAACTGTCAGCTAATTATTTTGGTATGTTTTTTGAGAAAAGATGTAGTTTTTTAAAAGAAGGAACACACAAATTTGTGGCTGTGCACCTTAGATTGACACCACAGTAATATGTAATCATTTCTCTTCATTGAATTTATTTTATATAAGTAGAAGTGCCAAGTGAGTATGTGCATTCCTGTAAGTTCAGCAAGGGTGTATTTTTTTTCTTTAATTACTGTATCTTCCAACACACACACACACACACTCACACACACACCACCCTCCCTTTACCACAAACCTCAAATGTCAAATCATACATCTTAAGGAAAACAGAGAGCAAGGGAGAAGAGGAGGTAAGATATAAGGATAAGTCTGAGAATAAGATAAGATTCTTTATTGATCCTAAACTGGGGTGGCTTGGGGAAAATAACTCATCTATAATAAGGAGGGAAGAATGAAGCAATAATTCAGAGGTATTGAACGCTGCCCTGCTGCAAGGATTGATCCCCCAGAGCCCTCACTTTCACATCACACCTGGAGGAGGGAAAAACAAAGCTGAGGAGATTGCTATACATTCCCATGTTCATTACTGCAACACTATGACAGGCTATCTGGAACCAAAGTTGGGGAGAAGGTATTGGTATTTCATGATGTCATGAGGAATGGTCCTCTGGGGGTGATGAAAATATTATTTTTTAATTTAAGCAGCAGAAACTTTCCATCTAAATTGGGCATTTAAATGGGGTCTGTGGTCCAGTGAGAATGCTGTAATCATAGCATGAGAATTTCTCTAGTTCTCAGGTCTCTTACTTTGAGTTACTGTCATGTATGGCAGCATTAGTTATTAATTAGTTATTAACTTAGACCTTATTCAGACCACACACTCACTTTTAATTCTGATCAATCATGGATATCTTCTTCATCTTCTTCCTGATTCTCCCTGTTCCTCTTCCTCCTCCACCCACCCTCCACTACAGCTCAGACCATCCTCCTCTCTGGATCATTATTGTGAAATATGATGAGGCATGCATCTGTCCTCATGAAATTTCAATGAGCATTGATTTGTCTGATTGCAAGAGATCACTCACAATGTGGTCAGAGAGAGAGAGAGAGAGAGAGATGGAGCCTGTTTGCTCATTAATTCATTGCTGAGGTAATTCTTGCCATATCAATTTGATATTTTCTTTGACACCAGCCGATATTTCTGTACCTATATATTTTTTTTTTTCAATTTTATTCCATTAAAACAGTCTATTAAGGCCATGCTTGTTTTTTTTTTGCAAAACCATAACAACGTAATTATGACCAAATCCACAGCAAATTTAGTCAGCCTAAGTTAACACATGCTTTTAAGATATTTAAATATCTTATGGATACAAACTGTCAGGATTTCTGCTCCAGTTTCTAAGCAGAGAATATTTATGTATTTACCTTTAGTGATATAGCAAATCATCTAGCTAAGCTGTAACAATTGAAAACTTGTTTTTTTAATTGGTTTTAAAAAACAGGCAACAAATGTTGAAATGAGCAAAAGTGTTGTAAAAGTGCTTGCATCTGTCCTAGTATGTACATTATGAAAGGATCCTTTTAAACCTAAATACTTAATTAGTCATACAATACATTTAAAAAAGAATATTTAATGCAAAAGGCAGTTAATGCAAGCGCA
Organism: Hemibagrus wyckioides; assembly: GCF_019097595.1. Taxonomy (NCBI): domain Eukaryota; kingdom Metazoa; phylum Chordata; class Actinopteri; order Siluriformes; family Bagridae; genus Hemibagrus; species Hemibagrus wyckioides. Next base: position 11,647,373 of record NC_080727.1, read on the forward strand.
ATGCAGAGTAGGCTACATAAATTGTTATTCTACATACTGACTGAAAAAAGTCTGGAGTGAAGAAGGAAGCTTATTTCCCCTCTGAAGAGTCAGGATGCTGAAGCAGAAAGAGTTTAGGCTACAATCAGTGGTGGGCTGTCAGGGCCAGCAAGGCCTTCACTGCTGGCCTAAACAGGCCTGAACCGCACAAACTAAATAAAATATATATATTTTAACTCACAATTGCGGACAGAGGAGAAGAAATCGATTTGGTCGCAGACATCCTTACAAATGTATTTTCAAGGCGGACTGTAATAAAATTGACTATTCCTTGTGAGGTGTGAAATACTCTAGCCTAATTTCTTTTTTACTTTGCTATTTAACGGTTGATTAATATCTATTGCCGTGGCGTCATAATGATGGTATAGAGGTGGATTAATTCAGGAAGGACACCAGTGAAGGCCTAGGTGTGAAATGCACAGCCCGCCACTGGCTACAAGCATGTTCAGGTGTTAATGAAACACATGCACAGCACCGTCCTGGGCTGTGCTAAAGGTATGTAGCTCTGAACCAGAGTACAGAGATAATGTGCATTGAAGTCTTTTTGATCTGGCTGTGACAGGAAGCGCTGACATGCTGGTGAAGTGAAGTTTAAGGTAAGCACTATTGAAGTATCTGGACTGATGCTAACAACTCCAATATAGTGCAAAACACTTTAACAAACCAAAATCAAATTTAAAAAAAATGCAAAAGCAAAAGCACAACAACATTAACTCAAAACAGAAAGTGTTAGTTCCTTAAAGAACCTCACATGCTCATTTCTGATATGAGAACTGTGATGACAATCACAGTGAAAAGGAGCTGTTATATTAGCCTAGCACAAACATCTGAATGATTTATTTTCTTCTGTTCCTCAAACTGAAATGTTTTGCCCTTACAATACAATACAAAACAATACATTTAAATATATATGTAACAACACACAATAATTTACAGTATCTTTGAGCATCAGGCTAAAAGTCATTATATTATATTATATATCCTGTTGCGATTTTGTATTTGTGTATTTGGTTTGTTAAAATTGTTGTGCACTTTAGGGCCACCAGACAAATGCCTGTTCAGCTAATGCATATAATGTTACATTTAGCATTGAGAGGTTAGCATGTAGCATAACATCTCCAACTTGGCCCCAATGCTGTTTTGGAGCAGTTAACTGCTATGATTGCCCAGGGAGAACAATAAACCAGCATTGCAGAGCAAACTGAAGCCATGTGGGAGTACGAAGAAAACAATAAAACAGTTTGCAATAGAAGAGCTACGCCAAGTTATAAATACTCCCCGTGTGGTTAGCACTTATTTTACATGTAGAAAATATTCTACTGGCTATAGTGAACGTTTATGCGAACAACAGTTCCACTTCCCCATTTTAGTTAGATGGTACATGGACACAGATTTAGTTCATGTAAGTACTTTGACATGTATTTTAGCTTGTTAAACAAGTAAATGTATAAAACACTACATCAGTTGATGTATCTGTATCAGTTTATGTTGACCTTGTGTACTTCCTGTTTAATGCATCATTAATATATGACTAATGTAGATTATTTTGTAGATTTACAGATTATGCAAAAATAATATCAGTGGATTTTCTTATGACTCACTCTCTGTGTGTGTATGTGTGTGTGTGTGAAGAAGAGTAAAGGTTCTTTCTTTTCTAAAAAAAAAAAAAGCCTTGGGGGCATTCTTGTGAAATTCTGTGTATTGTTTCAGTGTTGGAGATATTGTTATTCTACTACTTGAATTTAAAATGATCTTAGATTGGCTTGTTATTTAATCATTGATTTTATTTACTTTGTATGTTTTCATAATCAGTCATAATCAGACATGTTAATGTATAATAGGAGGAGTTTTATTTTATTACAGACTTGTTTGACTTTTCTCTATCAGGCTCCTCCGTATTCCTCTACAGTGTTCAGTAGGAAAATGTTTACCCTCTGTAATTTGTTTTTGCTCATGCAGCTTAATAACGAATGAATAAATAAATACGTTATAGGATAAATTACCCTATAAAACAAACTATAAAAACTAAAAAGGTATCTGTTTATCTATTCACTTCATTTAGTAGAGAGAAAACAGAATGGATACAGTAAACTGATATCTGAATAGATGTGCTACTGGTGTAAAAATGTTTCTATGAGAAAGAACAGTTTGTTACCATGTTAATGGATTTTAATCCATTAACATGGTAACAAACTGTTCTTTCTCATAGAAACATTTTTACAAGGTATTGGAAGGCAAACAGTTACAAGGTATTGGAAGGCAAATGCAAAATGCAAGATCATCTTAACATTTGATATACAGCAGATATTTAGCTAGAATGCCTTGGCTGGTTACAAAATAACACAGGCATAAAAAGGGCATGGCATTTTTAAAAATAAAACCTATGATTCTTGTTTTTTTTCCCCCAGACATGTGAGGTCTAATATATTTGACTCAATAAAAGTTAATGTGAGCATTTTCTTGCTGTTCATTGTTGAGCAATATTGGCCCTAAACTCTTGAACAGGTTACACTCTAGTGGGAGCTCTGTGACATAAAGTAGCTAAATAAGCTTGCAAAGAGGCCTGCTAACATCAGTTTAACTAATTTCCATCCATTTTGTTCTTGATTAACAGTTTACTTGTTTGGACTCTGAACAGTAAGATGGGGTGAAAATCCACACTTGCAAAAAAGAGTTCACACAAAGAGTACACAAAGGCAACTCCCAGCATCATACTAGGAAATGCAAAACTTTTCTTATTCTCACATTAAAACTCATTCATGCACCATGGATTTACACATTCACATTTCATTTACAACTGCTGTTTTTTTCTTCACTTAAAATTATGCTCTATTTGTTCAACAAATTTTCACATTTTTGTGAACATCCTGTTTCATACTTTTTTCTCCCACCCTCCAAATCATTTGTGAAGTTTTATAATTATGTAAATGTTCACACATTTTAAAATGTTGAATTTTTTTTTACAAGCTCTAAATGTTTTTGACTCCATAAAACAGTAGTCAATTGAAATTTGATTGATTAATATGATTATCTTAAGCTAGCTGACCTAGAAATGCAAATATATAAAATTTTAGACTCATTCAAATTATATTACAAATCCTGAACAACTTTGACTTCATCTAAGTTTATTGAGTTTCCTTTTATATTGGACGAGATACCGACATCATTATAATTTTATTAGAATTCACTGAACTGTGACCATCTGCTCCAACTGACAGGAAAGCACCCAACTCCACTTTCTCTCTGTGACCCATCAACCCCCTCACTCCATCACGCTCACACTATCCAAACCACGTTTTGGTTTTCTCTTCCTCTTTTTTTCATTTTAAAACTCCTGTTTCAAGAAGTGGTGGAAAAAAGGTCTTTTACATTTTTTTTAAGCTATCTATAAAAGAAAGAGTTCATGGTCTGAGTGGCTAGGTCAGTCTCGAGTTTGGACCACATCATGACTTAAAGAAGTATAAACTAGTCAAACACTGATACCTGATCAGCATAACTAGTGAGTTTCTTATTTTTTAATATTTGCAGTTTGGACTGAAAACTGCTTTTAAACAGTAGCTTTCTGAAAACAATGCACTGCCATAAATGCAGCCATATATTTTTTTTTACTCTCCATTTTCTTTCTGTTATTGAACCAACTTGTATGAGATTTTGTGAGCTTGTAAATCTTTCTCCCAGTATTCTTTTAGATGACTGATGCACTTTCATGTTTCTGACAAGATAAAGACTCTATGCGCAGTAATTGCTGTACCAAATGCTCCATCTTTTAAATCCCTAGATTGCCGTTTTGTACTTGCCTTTTCCACTTAGAGTAGAATAAATGCAGGTAATCATGGGAAAATGCAATGGCTTCCATTAGAACAATTGTATATTTCAGTGGCACTTTCTGTGGTGTTAAAATTGTCATGATTGTGCTGAAGTGTTATTTTGTTCCATTTCCTCATGTTATAGTTTTCTGAAGGACTTTATTGATTTATTGATTTTTGACTTGTAACTGGTCTGTCCCGGCCATAACTTTATTAGTGGAACATAGAAGAAAATACCTGCAGTCAGATTTAACACTAAAGCAGTGATCAGTCATTTAACGGTGCGACCAGTCACCTGTAGAATAATGTTGTAAAATTAACAGTGTTTGTGTTTCAGCTTTAAATGAGCCCACCATTGATTACGGTTTCCAGCGGCTACAAAAGGTCATCCCTCGACATCCTGGAGACCCAGAGCGCTTGCCAAAGGTACGGTGTGTTTGTTACGTGCAGTACTGATACCATTACACATGTATAATAGTGTCTTCATTACACATTTCTCTTCTCTGTCTACTAATAACAAAGGATCTAGAGATGAGTCCAATACCAAAAGTGTTACATATAAATACTATATTTTGAAACTACATTTGTCTATATCCCTAATTATTTTGGTATATATTCACAGATAACTGTATGACTGTAAAGTAATGAAGTCACAGTCAATCTGATCATTAACAGCATTGTTAACACAATGGTTAAGCATATCTATTAAGAAGGGATGACATGATTTTTTGTGACTTTTGGCTTCAAGACTTTTTTCAGATTATTGATGATTTAATATGCAGAGCTTAGATCAGAGTGAGAAATGTGTATGTTATAAAAACACTAAAAAGCCTGACTCCTCACTCTGATGTCATTTTGTGTGTCATGGGCTAGAAGATAAGACTTGTGCAGTAATGACTGCTGTTCTTGAGTCATTAGCAGCTGTTGCCATAGCACAAGGAGAGTTACATCATTGCTGCATCATCCATGGTGTGCTTTGTGTGCTGATGTGTGTCAGCCTGAGATGTTGAATCGAGTGTGGTGCAGCTGGAGCAGTGTATGATTTTCTCCTTAGTTTGGTGTGTATCTTAGAGTATGGCTTCTGCAGTACTTCTTTGTAAGTACACACGTTTGTATGTTTGTCTTAATCTTCTGCCTCTAGGTTTCCTGAAAAATGAAAGACAAACAGAAAATCATAAGCACATACAGTTAATAAGTCTTAACTACATGCATCCACATGTGTTTGTAAGACTTAATAGTGAGATAAATATAAACTCATTGTGAGAGGGGTTGTACAGATACATGTTATAGACAAAAAACAGCAGTCTGTAATGTGTGTGTGTGTGTGTATGTGTGTGTGTATGTGTGTGTGTGTGTGTGTGTTACAGACATATATAAGCATGGCAATATAAGCATGTGATAGGACATGCTAGACCAGACTTAAAGGGCTTGCAATAAATAGACCATTAAAAAGTTTATATCATATATTCAATATAATCTAAAGGAGCTCTGAATCAACTGAGTAATTAAAAATACACAAAACACATCGCAAAGGATTAAATACATAGAAAATATTTCAGGCATGGTTCAGGATAATGAAGCTAAGCCATTTCATATTGTGTCACTGAACAGTTACATTGAACATATTACATTTGTGTTTTCAGTGTGCTGGAAAATTCACCTCAGTCTCGCATCAATAAACTCATCAGTGTAGACTTTTTAAGGGGGTTCACATTGGTATCTCCCTTTGTTTATTTCCTCTCAGTTTGACAAGGATGAATTGTGAGATTCCAGGAAAAAGTACATGAAAATACTCCAAGAATGGTGTTATGGTTGATTTGTTCCAGGTGTGTGTCTGTGTGTGTGTGTGTGTGTGTATGGGTTTTGTGTGATTCAAAGATTTCGTACTGCAATACTGCAGTGTACAATTAGCAACTAATCTAAATTGAATTAACAGAAAACTAAACTCTGGTAACTTGCATTTTTTCCCAAAATTTTGAGCTACATTGAATTTCTACCCTGAAAAGACACACTATACAAACTGTAACAGTTGTATTTCAGAACCAGTTGATTTCATGCACAACAGTCTCTTAGGTTTACATAGAATGAAAAAAAAAAAACCCATCCCATGAGCGGCTGTTCTGTGAGAGCTCAGAGAAAAAAAGGTCAGACTGGTTTACAAGTTTTCATTCCTATAAGCCAAGAACAGACATATGGGGCTACGTGCTCACCAAAACTGGGCAGGTGAAGATTACAAAAACACAGATTCGACTTGAATTTTTCAATGATTCTGTTTTGTTGAGCCTCTGCACACTGTAGCCTCAATGTTCTGGTCTTGGCTGACATGAGTGAAGCTCAGTAAACCAGTCAGGCCAGTTTACCTCATGTTATTCATGAGATGCTATTCCACTCAGCATGCATGTAAAGAGTGGTTACTGTTAGTGTTTCTGGCAGCTTGAGCTCTCTATTCAACAAGGCACTTTAACCCACAGACTTGCCGTTCAGATGTGTTTTGTTTTTTGCACCATTCCATAAAGATTCTATAGATTGTTGTGCATAAAAACACAGAGCAGATACTCAGACCATCCCATCTGCCACAAACAATTAAGACACTGTCTAAGTCACTGAGATCATACCTTTCCCTATTCTGATCAGTATTTGAATGGTTTTATGTAGAAAACGTGGTTACTGAAAGTGAGTTTTATCTTATTATATTAAGCTTTTAGCCTGTTCAGGATTGTGATGGATAGGAGCCTATCACAGGAACCTGGGCATAAAGCAGTAATACAACCATGGAATGCCAGTTCATTGCATAGTACTATGCATAATGTGTGTGTGTGTGTGTGTGAGTGTGTGTGTGTGTGTGTGTGTGTGTGTGTGTGTTTATAAGCACGGGCACCAAGAGGTGATCCATCATGGTGAACTCAGCTTGTGCCTCCCAGCAGGTCAGTCGATCGAAGCCTTTGCTGCCCAGACTTTATTATTGCTCCACCACTAGTAATTGAGTCATAGTGTACATGTTGCTTTGTGTGTGTGTTTGTGAGAGAGACAGAGAGAGAAAGAGGGAGAGAGAGAGACAGAGCATGAGAAAAGGCATTTAGGCACCTCTGACATTCAGATCAGTGTTAAACACAATGAAGAGGTCAGAAATAAGGAGTGGATATACTGTACTGCTCATCAACTCTTTCTCTCTATCCCTCTCTCTTTTATCTCACTTGCTTGTTTCTTGGCAGCTGTCCCAGCTGCCATCATCAGCATCTTTCTCTCTTACACGCACACACACACACACACACACACACACACAAACTGTGTGCTGTTCATCGATTTTCTCGTTTTTTTATTGAGGTAATAACAGTTTGTTGACGGGACTCACTTTTCAACTGCAAGCTTCATTCATATTGCTCCTGACTCCTGATACAGGAAAGGAGAGACAACACACACACACACACACACACTTTAAACAAGGACATAGACTGAAACATCTACAGTGTACAGTCAAAGTTAACTCAACATGCCAGTAGGATGTATGTATATACTATAAATGATAATTGTTGAATTTAAATGAATAATAAATGAATTATGAAATAATAAATGAAATAAATGAATTTTCTTACGTATAGTCTTCTGTATCTGGCTATTGAGATGCTGATGCATTTGTAATTTCAAATTCCTGATTCTTATCATAATGTAAACCTTCAGAAATCTTATCCTTTTCTGTCACAATGTCAGTGGACTATTAAAATTATTATAAAAACACATCCTCGGTAACTAATTACCAACACATGCCTAACAGAGGCAGAGTCACAAAGAGAGTGACAGACAGTGAAGGACAGATGGTGTAGTGGCCCATGTAAGGGGATTAAAGGAAAGAGACAGAAGTCTGAATGGTTTATTGGGCATTCATACCACCACCGAAGGGAGTTAATGCAAGCTGTGCAGTTTTTGAGCTTTTATTGGTCAGATTTGAGTCTGTGTGTGTGTGTGTGTCAAAGAGAGAGAGAGAGAGAGAGAGAGAGAGAGAGAGAGAGAGAGAGAGAAAGTGAGGGAGGGACAAATGAGTGAGAGAGCACATGTCCAGCTGTTTTTATGCTATTTTTGATTAAATTTGATCCTGATGATGCAGTACTACCATTTAAAAAAGAAAAAAAAAACATTCTTGATCTAACAGAATGCTACTGTGTGTGAATGACTAAAAGGAAATAGGGAATTTATTGTCATTCCAGGTGGCATCATCACTTTTTTCAAGTCTCCCCTCATTTTCTGATGTCTTTTTAACAGGAAGTGTGTGATGATATCATGCTGCTTCTGCTAAATATAGTGAGCAAAATAGGTGAAGCATTTTCTGTCATTAGTGATCTTGTGTTACACTCCATGACCTGCAAATTCATGCTGACAATCACACAGTGATGTCAGATACCTTGTTTCTGATTTCTTCAGCTGTTAATCATCAAATTTATTCTTTTAAAAGTGCAGCTTCATTACAGCCTACAATGCAAACCTGGGACAACAGCGCATCATATACTATCAACTGGACATTTAAAACAAATCTGTTTCAAATCAAATGACTTCATAAAGTCCTAAATGCTTTAATAAACCATTAGCCAATAATATATTTGTTAATAAATAAGATTTGAAAATCAAAGCAGTAACAGTAACAGTATCACACTCCTCCTCTCTCTAATAAAGTGTTAATGGTAGCATCTGGACCAACCATATTTTCCTCTCCCTTTTATTTCTTCCTGCTATTTTTAGACTGCGTTACAGGCTGTCATTATTCATAGGAAGTCAAATCACTGGGATGATAAAGCTATTTGTGACTTATTATGATTCAGCTGGTTGCAATGCAATGCAAATTTGGAAAGAGTGTTCAAAAAGACTAAAAAGCAATTATGAGAGAATAAACTAAAATTAGAATAAGGATTTTTCATTGAGGGTTATTGAATATGTTGATGATTGTCATGAGGCGGGGGAACATGGTAAAAAAAAAAAGTAAAAGAAAGTGATGTTCCTGTAGTGTAGTGATTGCCTAATTTTTGTCTGTTGGGTAAAGTTTTAGCAACATTATGAACATTACAGTTAGGTCAGGTGTGTTTTTTTTCTTAGCTATGGTGCAGTTATGGCACTGAGATGAAATTTAGTCATCTATTTGGTCATGTGTTAGTTTTCTGGACTGTAAAGGCTTCAGTAGTAGCAGAAAGTTCTAAATTTCCAGAGAATAGCTTAAATGATAATAAATCAAGGCTACACTCTTGCAAGCCCTTTAAAATATAAATTTTAACAGAATTTAATGCAAACAATTATCAATTTAGAAATGTATTTAACACTTGCAATAAACTTGGATGAAAAGATGTATTGCTTACTGTATACTTACATCTTCACTCTGTCTAGATTACTGGATTGTTTAATATTATAAAAGTCATATTGGAATCAAAAATGAAATAAAAAAATCTATTTTTGAACCTGTTCCAACAAACAAACCTCAAATCAATCAAAACAAATCTCTCTCAAACCAAATCCTCTATGCTCATTTTTTCTGATCTGACTGATGATTTCATTTATATGTTCTGGAGGTCCATCTGGGTTACACTAATCACCTCATACCCGAACACTCCCGCCTACTCTGCTGCCAGGTAGCAACATGGCATGTTAGTAAGGAGAAGTTAACACAATGGTGGTAACTGAGTAAATTTAGCACCTTGGACAGCACACTAAAACAGTTTATTGCACGCCTGACCTCTTTGCCTTGATCCTTTCTGTTTCTCTCTCTCTCTCTCTCTCTCTCTCTCTCTCTCTCTCTCTGTGTGTGTGTGTGTGTGTGTGTGTGTATGTGTATGTGTGTGATCAGCTTAGGGCTGGCCAAGAAGCAATATGTTTTGATATAGCTCTCACACTTTTTGCTTGTGAGAAGGTTATCACATTTTTGCTGTGGATCAAATCATGGCCTGCCACATTAACTTCTCACAGAAACCTTACAGAAGATACATGAACTGAGGGGAAATAAGAGTGAAAATTATCTTCACACATCAGGAAATGATGGTGGTAATAGAACAAGTGAACTCCATTGCATCCAGTTTCTGAAAAAAAAAAGAGGAAGAAGAGATGTAGCTTTGATTTCTTTCCTCTGGTGATTAAAGGCTAAATTTGATCTACTCCTTTTGAGTTTAAGTTTTGTAATGTGTTAGAGATTCACTCAATGCTTATGTCATACCACAAAAATGCTGAAGACCACTAAAGGAGTCCCACTAATGCTGTGAAGACAAAGTGTTAGGTCGCATCATGAGTCAAGAAATGCTGAAAACACATTGGTCCAGTAATTGTTTCTCGTGATTAGATGCATAGCAATCACACTGCTCTGATCCTGGCTGTTAGCCGTGTCCTGTTTTGCTTAAGTTATTGCTTTCAGTGGAGCTCCAAGGAACTGGCTGACCTTTTCTGCAGAACATAGATCTCATTGTCTCTGCTTCAATTCAAACCAGATGTTTTGTTGAAATACTGCACTTATTCATTTCAACAGACACCAAACAATTGAGCAACCAGCAGCTTCGTGTTTTTTTTTTTTTATGTTTTTGCCTGTCCGTGGTGTTATTAAATGGGAATTTGACCCTTTTTTGCTCTTTGTGGAAGAACTTGTTGCTCAGTTGTGGTCAAAAGTTAGCTCTCCACTCCTGTTGGTGACATGCATTATACAATGAAAATGTATGAGGAATAAATTGAGGGGGAATGAAAAGTGGTCAGTCTTTCTAGTTTTCTCTCATTACTAAGTTTTCTTTCTGGGTTTTTTTTCTGTGGTTATAGGAAGTGATTTTGAAGAGAGCAGCAGATCTGGTGGAGGCATTATATGGAATGCCTCATAACAACCAGGTACAGCATTTTATCACAAATTTAAATATATGGAAATTTTTTAGTCATCCAAGACATTTTCAATTACATTCAGTTCAATTTAATTTCTATACCACTTTTAACAATGGTCATTGTTGCAAAGCAGCATTATAGGATATAACCTATAAATTGTAAATTAAAAATCCCTAATGAACAAGCCAGAAGTGACTATAGTGAGGAAAAGCTGCCTGAGACGATATGAAACCTTGAGAGGAACCAGATTCAAAAGGGAACCCGTCCTCATCTGGGTGACACCTGAGAGTTTGATTATAAATAATGTGTACTATATGGGCAGAAAGTCCAATTGAATAACCAGGAGATTCTTTTTAGCTCTATATATACTGTATATAAATATTTTGACATATTTAGTAGAAAAACGTCAAAGTGACTGGGTGTGTCATTTTGAAAACATTTGAAAACAATTATTCCAGGGTGTGATCAGATCAGATCACATCAGATTAACTGCTTGGTTCAGAAATGTTTGTGGATGCTTTAAACCTATGATGTCAATAAACATTTGTCAAAGTCACATGAGACTTTTCTGGCCTGGGTGATTGGTGTAAACCTGCCCGCATAAAGACATCATTGTAAACAGCTGAAATGTTTAAACTCTATTAGATATTAGATATCTTGAAATCTGAAGGGCTTTATAGATAAATTAAACTGTGTGTGTGTGTTTAGGAGATCATACTGAAGCGGGCTGCTGACATAGCTGAGGCACTCTACAATGTACCACGCAACCACAACCAACTAACAGGGCTCACCAACAGCTCTGTCCATGCCAGCATGATGGGGGTGAACTCCTTTACCGGACAAATCACTGTTAACGTGTCTGAGTCTTCTCAAGGAGGCAATCAGGGTAAGACTCACACATACACATATACTCACACATACATATCAGATGAAGTGACACTTCCCTCCCTTATGCAAGCCTTATTCCAATGAGAAACAGGTGAATAGGGTAGAGTTCATCTGAGCTGCAATGTTCCAGTTTTGCTGGAAAGTCAGGAACTCTGCTAAGCCTTGAAATCTGTCCAAGGGCTTATGAAATGTCCACCCCAAATTATGTCCAATTGTGCTGAGTGCTAGTTGTTTGATTTCTCAACTTTCGGCCACAATTTTGACAGAGTCTTGTCACAATTCATCTGAGTGAAGTGAAATCTGGTTGGTTTTGAATGATTGCTTAACAACACTAATATCCCTCCTACTCTTTAGCACTGCTTTTTTCATCGCTAACTTATCGTAAATCGATCTGCATTAACATTTGTTTCACAGAAACTTTCATACAAAAGACACTCTTACCTACACTTTCAAGTGAGGCAGAATCCAATCCAAGCGTGGGACTGATTCATGAACTTCTATACATAACTTTCCTATTAGTTTAACTGTAAAAATTATTCTATATAACTAACGATCTATTTTTAGTATTATAATTCTAGAGTTATAATAATTACAAAAGGGCTATCACTAAACTAAGAAGAGCAAAAGAAAACACTCCCACATAGACATACAATATATGTCCAAAGGTTTGTGGACACTGGACCATTACACCCATATGTGCTTGCTGCGCAGCCCATTCCAGAATTAATCCCTGCTTTGCTGTTTTAATAACCTCCAGTCTTTTGGGAAGGCTTTCCATTAGATTTAGAAACAAGGCTGTGGTTTGTACTCAATCATCCACAAGAGCATCTGTGAGGTCATCTACTGATATTAGGCGTATAAAATGGTTTCTAGTGCATGAACTCCTAAAAATCCCAACAGAAGTTGGCCGTCATTTATAAATAGCATTAAACTAGATCTTATAAATAGTGATAAATGCAAATGACTAAAAAATATATTTTGTAAATGTAATCTGACAATCTTTCTCATTCCCTTTCCCTCAGGCTTTAATCGAAACACAAGCAGCGTGTCTCCTCATAGTTATGTGCCGAGCTCAACACCACAGCAGAGCAGCTACAGCACCGTGGCCACCAGCATGAACGGCTACGGCAGCACCGCCATGAGCAACCTGAGTGGCTCGCCCAGCTTCCTCAACGGTTCAGCTGCCAACTCTCCCTATGCTAGTGAGTGTGTTATATATTTATATCTTTATCTGGTTTTTGTCCAGTACACAAGAATGATGCATAGGTTTCAGATTACTTACGCACTCCATCCTGGTATGTACCTTCAGAGTCAGTACTTCAATCTCAGATCAAATTAAAATGCCAAAGAAATGTTCAAAAATTATGTCAGAAAGTTATTCTTTCTGATAGTCAACAGGCAGTGAAGGATTGAGAGCTAGTCAAGACAAGACTTTTTTTGACTGCAATGCAACATAAAGTAAAACATTTAGTTAGTCTTCAGATCGACTTTTACATGCTGTACTGAAATCTCCAGCATATGACTCCACATGTTTTTCACTTACCCTAAATGGTTTTGAGATGATCTGTATAGCACTCCTTTCTTACCTAACTTTACCTTACTCAGTGCGCAAGAGTTAATTCATTGGGGTGTATTAGTAATTTTCAGGAAATTCTGCAGAATGTTTTTTATGTTTACCCAACAATGTGACATGGAGGTCACATGACTCCCTTCTGCTGACATTGCAGTTGGTTTTGCCATTCAGCCTGTTATTACTTAATGAAGTCTTTGACATAGGAAGGTCCATTTCTGCCTTATGCTGAGTTGTACAGTCATCATGGTGTGTGTGAAAATATGGGCTTTCAGATCTTGCAAAATTCCCTGGCCTCACAGGCATCTTTTCAGCTCTGGAGTCTGTCGTTAACAGCTCTTTAAAAAATGGATGAAGAGAAACATGTCCATTGATTGTACTTTGCCTGCGTGAAAGTGTTCCCTGCTTTCCAGCTTTTCATCCTCCAGTCCTTTTCCTCACGTCTGCTGTTATCTCTTTTGCAAAGATTTAATTGGTTCCCCTTTTTAATTAATTGCTCAGAAGGGAAAGTGACAGAGAAAGCATGAAGGAGAGAGAGAGTTGGTCTAACACCCACATGTTTGTTTGACTCAGTTACGACAAGGCGAGTGTGGGGTGTGTGAGGTTGGGGAGAAAATCTGGCTTGCAGTCTGTCAAAACTCCCCTCCCACTGTCATAGGCACAATTTATACTTCACACCAAGACAAGGCCTGTTGCAACATAGCAGAGCTCTGACATACAAAAGAAAATGAAGTCATGCAGGAAATCTGCGTCTTTATCACTCTCCTTTGATTTGATTTTTCTATAAACTCCAAACACTCAACTGAAATCTGCTCCTCTAAAGGTTTATATTGCTGTTACTATGCTTGACTATGTCTATCAAGGTGATACTTTATTCTCCAAATTAACTGACAGTTAATTAAATCAATAAACTAATTAGGGAGGTAACAATTCAATTCCACCACTTTGGTCCTGCCATGTTAGCATCTATCTTAAAAGCTTTGCTGGTTCCCTTAGGTGTTTAGAATTATTGGAGCTGGTGTTCTGATTTTCTGTAACTGATTAGTTTAGTCTTGATAAATAGATTCTGCTTTTGCTGCAGGGTTACACATCCTGAAAAAACTATTAACATGTAGTTAGATCAAGAAAAACATGTAATTAAATGTTGTATGTATTACATATTTTGTAAATGTGCCTACAGCCTCTGAGATTTGTCAAGTAGTAGCTTCTACTGCATATTTACATGTTGCAACTGCTATGGGGTAGATGCTTGTGAGTGGTGTGTTTAATGTTTTTTATCTAGTTGCCTAACTAGCTAATATGAAATACAAAGATACAACTGGGAAGATTAATGTCCAATTGAAGTATAATATGATATAAGATATAATATAAATATAATGTGATATAAGTGACATATCAGGTATGTATTTACTTTAATGGTACACACATGTACATGTTCAAGGCAAAGGAATGACAGCATGAAAGTAACTTATTTCTTCTATAAAATATTTTGTAGTGTATTCACGGTTACTATACATATGTAACTGTAATTCTATGACCACCAGATTACCAACAACCTTCTTGTGTGTGTTTCACATGCACACTAAGACCTTCAGTAAAATCACAAAGTGACCATCATTCTCTGGACTGTTTTTGACAAGTACCTGATGGATTGGCGGTAGAGTGGGGAAAATCACCACAGTTGCCTATGCTGCTATGTCAAGAGCAACTGTTTGGAGAATTCAGACCACAGGATGGGCAATGTGATCCTACAGACCCTGCAGAAGATGCCTAGTGACAACAGCAGTGCAAACTTTGTTTAGTTGCTTGCCTTTAAATGATGCCCATGAGGAGGAGATTGGTATGTCAAGGAAGGGCCCAAACATCCAAAGCACCTCTAGGCCAGTTTAACAACGTCTACCATCAAGTGGGTCAGTTTCTCGTTAGACAAGGGAGTTTTATTGTGTGTTAACTCCATGACAGGTCATTGAATATCCCCAGTCTGGTCTAAATAGTACCATAGGGAGAATACAGAGTATAACCAGGAAAGCCCAACAGGTTCCCCTTCATGAAATGTTCAAATCCTGGGTTTAACCACAAGGTCACTCCAGATTCACCCGGCCATTTAGGAATAGTTTCTACCTGAGAGCATACAAGGCCCATGGACAGTTGACAGTACTCAACTTACTCCAAGGGTCCAAACCTACAGGTGCAGCTAATCTGGCTGAGGGTGCCAAATGCTTCCTTCCATTTTAGATGAAAGATCTTATTGGGAAGGTAGCTGGTAAGGTGTTTTATCCACTATTGAAAGCAGCTGTGCACACCAAGGTCCACAAGCAGTGGCCACATGGAGAACTGTGGTCTGTGCACAAGTCATGAAGCCAATGTGTCCTTATCTAGCAGAATGTCTGGCTTTGCAATACTGGCTAGTATTCACAAAAGATCTATCTTCTGTTTGTGGGATAGTGTTGTCTACCTCACAACTAGTGCTTTTGATCTGAATACAACCATGAGACTGATAATAATGTGTGTGAGGAGGATGGACTGTTGCGGGGCCGCAAAGGAGCCAGTCATTTAAATATGACTGTATCCAATAGAGGTGACAGGGCAGCTTGCATTGTTCTCAAGTAGTGGTGATAGAGAGGGGCTGAAAAAAAGACTTAAATGTGGAATGCCTTTTGAAGGCAAACCTCAAGAGGAGAGAAACACAAAAATATTCATTGTGCAGTTTTTAGCAATGTAAACCAGTCTTGTAGCCACACAACCTCAATAACTTTTGATAGCCTTAACATGCAGAAAGGGAGGGCTCTAATAACCAGTTCAGCACTCTCAAATCTATAATCTGATGGAAACCCCTGTCCTTCATCTGAACTAGCAAGTACACTGAGTAGAACCTCTTGTTCCAATCTGTCGTATTTACTCTGTCCAGTAAAGTGTGGACTTCTGAACATAGAACGTGCTGGTGTTTGAAATTGACAAGACCATGAACTTCTGGTCCAAAACCTTCTTTAATGCTCTTAAAATACTCTGCACAGTGGTACAGTGTAAACCTTTCTTATGATTAAATAATGCTTTTCATTCATTCTTACTTGCAACTGTTCATAACAGTTTACTTCAGTAACAACTTTCTTCTGATTAGGGTCACGGTGGATCAGAACCATAGGTTGATCAGATGGGTTAACAGACCAGCACAGGGCACCATGGACAAAAACACTCATTCACACCTACAGGCAATTTAGTTTATACAATCTGTCTACTGTCATGTTTTTGGACAATAAGAGGAAACAGGAGAACCTAGAGAAAACTCATCCAAACATGTGGGAGAACATATGAAACTTGAGCAAGGATTGAACAGGGGACCCTGGAGTTTGGCAGAGGACCCTGCCTAATGCGTTCATTTTTGATATTATTATCTGAATGTTGGTAAAGAACGTATAATTATTAGCATAAATATTTCAAATATACAAATGCATTTGAATTTATTTTCTATGACTTTTCCCTTCAATGCCATGAACATTCTTGTTTGTTTTTACTCCCACAGTTGTTCCTTCCAGTCCCACCATGGCCTCATCCACCAGTTTGCCATCCAACTGCAGCAGCTCCTCTGGAATTTTCTCCTTCTCTCCAGCAAACATGGTGTCAGCAGTGAAGCAGAAGAGTGCATTTGCACCTGTGGTGCGGCCACAGAGTTCTCCTCCACCCACATGCACCAGCACCAATGCCAATGGCCTCCAAGGTACAGCTGATCTTTGGCTACATTCTGCACATTTTCATTGAATTTTTCAGGCTGGCATAATATTAAATGATAATACAAAAAGACAAGACATTCTGGAATAATATCATTTATGCAAAACATCAAATTGTAAAAAACATGAAGTATCTTTTAAGAGTTTCCGGATATCCAAGGTTGTTGAATGTATTATTCTCTGCAACCAAACCAAAAATATTAAATAGCATGTTTCTCTAAGCCCTGCTTTGTGTTGCATGGTTTCACACTCAGCATCTACACCAGGGTCTGTATTCATCCACCTTCTCAGAATTACACCTAAAAGCATCATGACTCAAAAAAGCCAGAAAACCTCTGCTTGTTTTTTTTTATTATTATTAAAATTAATAAATCTTTAAATAACAAAAGATGTTACACCTGCTAACAATTTTTAAATGATTGGTATAAGGACTGTTGCATGGGTTGGTACACATGTTCTTAAGGGATATACTGTATTATCTAAACCAGATTTGTCAATTTCTGCTTTATTTCTCCTACATTTTTCAGTGCTCTAAAAAACAAAATAGGGGGCCAAGCATCAAGCCCAGTTCTCCAATATTCTTTGAGTTATAAAGTCATGAATTGCTCTAAAATGTACTTACATGTGACCGGAATTGCACCAGTCTCAGAATTTTAGAGAATTTTGATGAATACAAGGCCAGGTCTGAAACTGATTCTCTGGTTCTCTTTACTTCTTTTGTATCTCTCATTAATACCTTTTTTTCTTCTTTTACATTTTCTTCTATTCTCCACTCCTCCCTTCAGATCAGTCTTTTGTGGACTCTAACAAGTACTCCACTGCCAGTGCACTCCAGGGCTTGGCGTTCTCCTGAAGTATGTTCTTCACCTCTCTCATAGTTCACATTGCTTGAAGCTTTAAGTATCCTGTTACCCAGCCATCCTTTTTTCTACCTATCCATCAATCTACACCTCAATTTATCTATCTATCCATCTTTTCAACAATCCATATACATCATTCTTAAACACAAGAACTGTAAAGATTTGTTGAGCCAAAATATCTCACTGACATTAAGGTTAGTTTTGGATTTAGGTAGATCTTTAATCTACATTAATAATTAATAATCTGCATTAAGAATTATGTTAATGGAAGGTCCTCACAAGAATAGTAAGACAAATATGGTGCTGATCATCCTGATGTCAAGATGATGCATCACAGCATCTGCACAAGAGGGAACAATAGAACAAACACTGTGCAAACAATTAGAGGAGAATCAGTTCAGCTGTAATCAAGCAATGAACATACATACTTTCAAGCCAATTCACCATTACGGGGGAAGCATTTTTGTAAGTTTCTTTTATTTGTAACTGCAGTAGAAACTCAAAGACACTGATTTCAACAGTTCTGAGGTCATACTGATGTGATGAGAGAGTTATTGTTATAGAGAAAACATGAAATAGGCCTTGAGCAATGTAGAAAACACAAGCTATTCTTTTTCCTATCTCTCCACTTCCGCTGTCTTTCACACACATGGCCCATTGTGGCATGTTTCACACACTGTTGTGTCATCCTGAGATGTAAGATTTATTGCCAGTAATGGAATGGTTAATTAATTAAATTGAATCAACTCTTGTTTTACTCTTTCTTTCTTGCAGCAACAGCAGCAGCAATCCCTGGAATGATTGTTCCTCCTATGTAGTCTGTGTGTGTGTGTGTGTGTGTGTTTGAGAGAGAGAGAGAGAGAGAGAGATGGGGAAAGCCCAGGACACCCTGTGTGTGTACAGAAGACTCCAGTTGTTGACTAACCCAGCAGTCACTCTCTGAAGGATCACTTTAAACTCAGGCCCTTTTTTAATAATAGAATCACCTTTGAAATGATAAAAGAAAAAACACCACCTGGACTATTGTATGAAGTTTTGATGTTGAAGTTTGTATGGAACTGTAGACAATTTTTAATACAAGGGGTAAACACAGCTCTTATAAGGCCAAACCCCTCTTCTATTTACTTGAAATGTTGGATTTTGGTTTGACATCTGGTTCCTGTGTTTTTTCTGGAAGGGAAATGAAATGTAAGACATAACGGACATGCGCTCCAATGTTTTCTATTTATGATTTTGTATGGTAAATGAAGGATTATTGAGTATAGGCTATTTGAAAACATCACACCCAACATGGAACTTTATTCAAAAGCCAAATTATTCAGAAAGCAGAACTTACAAAAAGAGCAAAACAAAGATGAATTGCACTGATTTTTCGTTAGCATAATTCGCTATGAACTTTACTGATTCAGATTGGTTTACAAAGTTTTTCATGGTAATCAGGGTCACACAATGCAAAAAATGCCTCTCTTATTGTTATCCCCAGCTATGTAGATTAAATCATATGTTATCACACCATAGCTACAAATTATCATGTGAAAACTGCAGCTACTACAATTCCTCACAAAGTGAATAAAAAAACAGAATAGTTTATGCAAAACTGTGAATTGTGTGAAAGCGTATTGCAAACATAAAGAGCCATGCTTTTTGTTTCACCGTTACAAGACCCTGAATTTCTGTGGTTCATTATGTTCAAACAAACAAGTTTGGTTAAGATCATTTTTCAATACCTATAAAGAAAATTATGTGCCAGAGCAACAAGTAATCTCACAGGTAAAGTAATATGAAGTAAAGTAAAGACTTAACTGCATAACTGCATCTCTTCATTGAAAAACAATCAACAGGGAACTGTTTTTAAGAATTAAGTGCTAAATTTCTGTCAGTAGTAAATGTAATACCCCTTTATGTTACATTTTAGCCACACCTGTGGAAGTCATCCCACACTGAAATGCAATCACTGACCAATCACAATATCCTGCCTTAATTGTTTTTTAGCTGGTTTCTTGTTGTAAGCGTATGAATATGCATAGATTATTTTTGTATTGTGTATGTAACATATGCACATGTATGTCCTGCCATAGAGAGAATATCTGCAGCTGATTACTTTAAATTCATTCATTCAGCTTCAATAAGCAGTTTATTCTGGTCAGGGTCACTGTGGGCACAATCACAGGAACATAGGGCACAAGACAGTGATACACCATGGTTACAGTTTTTTTAATGATTGTTATTTCACAGTGAACTTAATATACAGACAGCCTTGCATGTCATTAGTTGACAGTATCAACAGTCATTTACAGCATTGATCAATTTCACTGTGAAATGTGATCCTACTCGTCACTTAAAGCTCTAAACTCTATACTTTGTCAGTGGTAATACAACTACAATATACTCCTCTGAGGTGTGAGCATATTTAATCATCTTATCCTCTTTCAGTCATTTTGATGTGTTTGATGTAACATAAATGCCGTTCCTATGCGTGGACGGGAAAGCAAAGCTCAAACACCAAAACACAGTCTGAACCACTTCTACAACTACACCTCAGCTTACGGCAGTGATTGGACACTGATTGCCATTCAGCATGGCACAGATCCTACATACTGATGTAAGTACATTATAGTACAGTCACTTACATTTACAGCATTTGGCAGACACCCTTACCCAGAGCAACTTACATTTATATCATTTTATACAACTGAGCAGTTGAAGGCCTTGCAGTGCTGGGAGTTGAACTCATGACCTTCCAATCATTAGTCCAACGATCAGTAGTGTTTTTCATTTAATAGATCAAGGTTTTCCTTTTCAGTGTGGAACATGGCAAGAATAAGATACAATGCCGTTTATATGTACAACTTAAATTTCATGTTTTGTTTTTTTTACTGTAGATCTGGCACGGAATCTTCTCCAGAACCTTCTTCTTTTTAATCAAAGCTTGCAGAATCTATTTTTTTCCAATGGAAGAATCATACTGAAATGTAAAAAATGAAAATTTGAATGAAAAATGAATTTCCCGTTAAAATCTTTAATTTCTCAAGAAATCAATATCAAATATCAAAAATAACAAAAACTTTCTATGCATCGATGATCAACCCCTAATGCAATATTGCAATTGTCAAAGAAAACAGTTGCCAAGCCAGAACCGCCAGTCTTCTTTGCACACCATCTTTATTTTAATTGCCATGAGTTTATTCATCAATACACAAACATACAAGAAAAACCAACATGATTGCCCAGAGGTATTAGTACCCTCGAAATGTTTGAATAGTTTTTGCCAACATTTATAAAATGTTTATGAACAAATGTAGATTTGACTGTGAGAATGTGTGGGGAGCTTAGTGTTAGTGTTTTAATGATTTAATGGGTTAATGTTGGACCTATGCTGTTTCTAAATAAGGCAGGTGTTTACCGGATTGGCTGAATAATACATCAGAGGGGAAGAATGAATTACTATGAGAGCAGCTTAAGCACTGTGAAAGTTACAGCCCCCCTCCTGTTATCATAGGATATCATAATTGATTCTTGCTATAATTTTGTTGTTGTTTTTTTAAATGTGTTTTAAAGAATGCAGATTTGTTTTGCTAGATTTTCTCTTTTACTTTGCCAAAGTTATTGTTTGAAATATATTTATACACCAGAAAGGAGGCAGCTTTATACAACTACTTGCAATTATACATTTGATCTCATGGAGCATCAAGATTTTATCAAAATGGATTATGTAAAATACCCATCTAGCATAATGTACGTATCACTTCAATTTTATACATTGCTTTGATTTATTGATTTATTCATGTTTGTTATGCTATGATGTGCAATTTTTTTTACGGTTTTTTTTTTTTGGACACATTTTTGTCCATACATTTTGTGTCCTACATCAGTTTCATGTTTAGGATAACACTCATGTTGTTAATCCCATCTACATGAGGCCAAGGGTTTATTTTTATACCATTTTAAGTTAATAAAACTTTGTCTTACATTTTATGTTAGATTTTTTTATCTAGTGCAAAATTTGTGAAATGTTAGATTCATGGACCTTACTCACTCAGTGTATCTCCCGAATATAAATATATCTATGCTCTGCTTCACATTTCTGAGATGTTGTTTTATGCACACCATGTACAATATCTTTTTCTTTTTAATTATTCATGTACATGTTCAAAGTTTTCTTGCATCTACCAGCAGTTAAAATGCCTTAACCATGCAGAGGCTCACCTGCAGTGTATTGCTGTGGATTTTGCTGGCAAGGATGTCAAAAAGTGAAAAAGTGACTTGGCACAGGAGTAGGGGTGTTCAGAACAGCACAAAATCCCATAGAAATATGGTATGTTACTGATGTATTTGTAAAATTCCTGAACTGCCATTTTTTCACTCATAATCCTCTCAGAATCATGTGATCTTCTGAACTGGTTTCTTTCCAGCAAACTTGCCATAGATTTTTCTATTTATTTATTTATTTTATTAAACATTTTTCCAAGGCATATCATTCACTATTCATCACGGAGGAAGCTCAATTGACCCAGAAACCCAATTTCAAATTATTTGACTATTTTGTTCCCACAACTTGTTATAAACTGGACATTGTGTGTGTGTGTGTGTGTGTGTGTGTGTGTGTGTGTGTGTGCGCGTGTGTGTGTGTGTGTGTGTGGTTATATATTGCTGGGAAGGGAAATGATATAAAATTAAAGCTACTGTAAAAATGATCATTTTCTAATTAACTTTGAACTGTAAGATAACTTTTCGACTTTCACAATATTTAATTAAAGTTCCTTCTTGTCTGTGGCTGTTTGTGCTGTGTTTTTCTTTGCAACTGAATTGAAATCATTTTATTCTGAGACCAGCACAGTACATAAAAAAGAGCTGATGCAAACACGATGTTCTTAAATCTTTCATTTTGAATCAGTATGGCAGCTTGCTAAGCTCTGCTAACAGCAGTGTGCTAATACTAAGAGTAGAGTGTTTTACCAGGAATGCAAAGGAAAGGTACAGCAATATAACTGATTACAATTACATCAGGTATAACACATCAGTGCAAATAGATTACATAGTATACTATTTTAATAACAAAATAACAAACCATAAAGTTTGTTATTTAAATAACAAACCCTAAATTCGAAGAAAATTATGTTCCTACATTGTTTTGATAAATTACTGTAGACAGTGTGACTTAAAGGTCTGGTTATAACAACATGAATTTCTAATACTCTTACTTATAAAAGACATTTTATTAATTAAGCACTTAATAGCACACATATTTTAGACGATACAAATGCAAGTATAAACACTACATTATACTGTCAGTTGCATCTCAGTTTACAAAGCTCATCATCAATACTTTCTAACAGGAATAGATCAAAATTATGCACAATTACATGAATGCAATTAGTGATAAGTAATGGTGGATGTTATTTTATTACATTAATTCCCCAATAGGTGGAAGTCATGTTACATTTATATCAGTAATTAACTGCCACTCTAGCCCTATAATATTGCCCCATTTTAATAATGCTAATTCATTAATGTATTACATCCTAATGACACAGAAAATATGCTCTCTGTGTTTCCATAGCATATTAATAATGGCTCAGGAGTTATGAATTGCTATGCACTTGCAGCCTAATTGATTCACCATTTGCATTTATGATCATAAGATCCTCTCATTCTTTGTGCACATTTCATCTGAGGCACTCTGATCTGATTAGACTATAAAACCTGCTTTCTGCTGACCTCAGAGTCTTTCCAGCTGTGCAAAGCATTGTGGGAGAGTAAAAAAATAAGAGAGCCTTAAATCTTACACAGTAAAACATACACTATGCTCATATGCATGTATTATTAGATTTCAAATGCATCTGACATCACGCATCTTTGTCTTAAAAGGCTTGCTGAATGAAAACGGATTTTTCAGGACCCTAAAAGAAACATTTTATTGTACATTACATTACAGCTGAAATATTACATTGAGGTGGTAGCTGCAATTTGTGTCTGGATTTCTTCTGTATTTATTTTTATAAATTTATTTGTTTTTAAAAAGTGCTTTTAATGTCAAGAATATACATTGTTGTTGATGATCTTTCAGCTGCTCCCTACGTGTGTGAGCGGTTGCCACAGCGGACCAACTGCACAACAACTGGGCACAGGTTTTACGCCGGATGCCCTTCCTGACACAACCCTCCCATTTTTATCTGGGCTTGGGACCGGGACTGCATCCAGTGGCTGGGAATCAAGAAAATCAATACATACAACAGTATTAATAATAATAATGTATATATATATATATATATATATATATTATATATATATATATATTACATAATGGATTTCATATTCCTTTACATTGTGTTCAAAGTTTAGGATATTTTTATAAAAAATATCTTTGTTTTGATTTCTTACTGTTTCTCACCCCTAATCCTACATACTCCACCCACCCCACCCACAAAAGAAAATCATTCACCTTTATTCCGACTCTGGTGACATGGATGGATATTTTGCCGTGAGAGTAACACATGTAATTAAGTGATAGTGCTTAAGGTATCCATTAGCTAATGGATCAGTGCAAGTGAGTGTGTGTCGATTTCACCCCTTTGTACTTAACCCTCTGTATACCACCACCACCCTCACCCTTCACTGTGTCTCTCCTACTCCTGCTGTTCTCTCTATCATCCTTCTAAGGCAGGCAGGAATGAATAGATTTAAAATCTTCAGGTTTTGTAGCTTAGAACTAGAAATGTGTGTCTTTAAAATGTTTAGTGGTCCACTACCTAATTAGATTTTTGTAGGTGACATCATATCTGGTTTGCAGGTCTAAATAGGAATTACGCTGCTTCACAGAACAAATTCAACTTGGTCTTATTATGCTCAAATACTACATGAAACCAGGATGAAAAAAGAATCACAACTTAATACAAACAGATTTTTAAAAGTTACACTAGATAACCAATGTTTGTGTGCACCTGACCATCACACTCATATGTCCTTTCTGAACATCCTATTTCAGATTTAGTCCCCTTTGCAAGTATAATAACCTCCGATCTTCTGGGAAGGTGTGGCTATGGGGATTTGTGTTCACTCAGCCACAAGAGCATTAATGAGCTCAGGCACTGATGTCGGGCAAGGAGGCAAGGAGGTCACAGTTTGCCTTCAGTTCATCCCAAAGGTCTTCAGTAGGGTTAATGCCAGGACAATGCCATTTGAATTTTACCAAACATTTTCTCCTCGGCAAACCATGTCTTTATAGAGTTCACAGCGGCATTGTCCTGCTGAGACAGTCCAGTAAAAGACCTATACAATTGCATGCTTTACTTTATATGCTTCCAGTAGTTGGAGAATATGGATGTATATGTATATGGGTATATGCGTGTGATAGTCAGGTATCCACAAACTTTTGGCCATATAGTATATCTGAAAATATACAAAGGATAAAGTTTGCACTCATGTCTTGCAATCAAGCCCTGCGAGTCTGAAATAAAAACCAACCACAAGTGTGGTATATAAATATTATACCTGAAAGAAGGAGTCAATAATTCTTTATTAACATCAATCTCTAAATGTTGTGTTGAAGTAGACTTGCTGCTAGGAAATTTATGGACTTATGTGCAAACAAATACTACATGTAATTAAATTTTAAAACTATAACTGTAACAGAAGCACATTTCATTCATATATATTGCAAACTGTGCCTAGGTTAATAAAAGGAATAGGCCACTTTGTACATATGATAACTGGTAAGAGAAAGGAAAGAGCAAGAGAGTAATGACAGAGGCAAGAAGAGACAACAAAAAGGAGTGGCAGGTGTGGAAAGACTGTCATCACACTTTTAATTCTCCCCAGACACACACACACACACACATATGCACACAGCAACAGGTGCATGACATCATCATACTGCTGCCTGGCTGGAAAGCTTTTGCAGCACAAAGTATAAGCTAACCGCTATTGTGGCCCTCTAAACAATGACATCAACAGCAATTAAAGGCATATGCTATTGTGATAACTATTGATTCATTCTTACCAGGGTGTTCCAATCCATTTAAATGGAATTGTATTTTCTTAAAGACTTTTCCCTTTATTCTAATGCAACATGACTGTAGGTTTAACTTCAGCCTGCAGTACTGCAATACTCACAGAAAATGTTCATAATAATGATAAACTTCTAATCTAATCTAATATTCATATTGTGCCAGTTTTCACATAATCACATATTCACATTTTCACATATTGTGTTTTTTCATAGTTTAATTGTTTTGAAAAATGTACAGTTCTTCATTTACACTTTACTAACGTATATTTAACATATCATTAATAAAATGTTAGGAAACTGAAGAGTTTTTTGTTACAGTGTGTGTGTGTGTGTGTGTGTGTGTGTGTGTGAGTGTGTGTTGCTGTAAAACACTTCTGCTAAAATCTTTTTTATGAAATTCATTTTCCCCCTATTTTTTACATATTCACCTCTACAGCTACAGAATAGTCACATGTCTACATTTATTATTCCACAGAGCAGAGATGCGCTGTGTCATTACTCTTAAGAAATATTTAAAACAAAACATTTATCATTATAATTTTTTTTTGTAGATTACTAACATTTGCATTTATATTGTTACACTATGTACTGAGTCATTTCGATCTTTGCCTCTCTTGTCAGCATTTTCTTTCCAATCCCATAACCACAATGATGATGTCATGGGAGTCAGTGGCCCCAACATACTAAATAATGGAGATAATTACAATACCATGATGTCACCCTGAACCCCTTAAATATTTGATGAGCCACTTCCTGTGGGTCACGCAGACTTAGTGTGGACTTTGTAGCCATTGTAAAACTCGCATTAATGGTCTGGAGCCCCTATAGTGCACAGCAATAAATTTACTGTCTCTCTTTTTCCTTGATACTCTCCCAGGGCTTAATTTCTGCAGGGCTTAATTCTTATCTGTATATCTGTCTGTCTGCCTGCCTGCCTGCCTGCCTGCCTGCCTGCCTGTCTGTCTGTCTGTCTGTCTGTCTGTCTGTGCTTCCAGTGCATTTGTAAAGAGAGCTATTTCATGTAGGTGTGCATACTTGCATCAAATATTATCATAGCAAATATCTTACTGTGGCATGTATGGATGTTCTGTCCTTCAATAACTAAGTATAGTGCCACAGCACCTTTTTTGAAATGCAGGGCATTACACAAAACAAAATTTCATCCGAAGAACTTCTAATAAAAAGGTTTATACCATATATAAATGACTGTTTCTCTGTTGATTAAATGCCGTTGATATTTGACTTGCCCAGTCTTGTTTAGTTACTACAGTTGTTTAAGATTATTTATTAAATAATATTTTCATTAGCATTGCTGTTTAATACATTTAGGAATAGTCATAAAGAACTGACATGATTAAGGAGCCATACATTTTCAGATATGTTAACATTTAATGTATCATAACTAATGTTTCTGTAATGTGCTAATTAGGGCAGCTAACAGTGCTTCAAAATTGGATAAAAAGTAGTTGTGTTTTGGTTGGTAAGGATTTGAGCACTAAGTAAAGAAGTATATTGTAAAGTATTACCAAGAATCTCATAGAATCTTCAAATGCACTTTCATTTGCTCTAATCCAGGCTTCATTTCTTTTGGGACACCTCTCTTAGGTTTAAAAGAATTGAATCATGTTTGTAGTATTTATCACAGTTTCACAGTTTAACTCTATGTATAAAACTATGCTACCTTATATACTGTATATATAGACCTTATTATATACCTTATATTTTGACTGGTAGTGTATGTATATATATATATATATATATATATATATATATATATATATACACTTTTAATTCAATGTTTTTGTTTAGGAATTTATTTTCTACATTCTTGAACAATACTGGAGATTTCAAAACTATGAAATAACACACATGGACTTAAGTAATCCAATTGTAATGACAACAAAAAATAGTCAGTTGTTATTTTAAGACACGAAGGTCAGGTGTTCTGGAATAGTTCTTGCAAGAACAATATTGTCAAGTGCATTTGCAAAACCCATCAAGCACCATGATGAAATTGGCTCACATGAAGACCATCCCAGTAAAGCAAGACCAAAACTTACACTATATTGCCAAAAGTATTCGCTCACCCATCCAAATAATCAGAATCAGGTGTTCCAATCACTTCCATGGCCACAGGTGTATAAAATCAAGCACCTAGGCATGCAGACTGTTTTTACAAACATTTGTGAAAGAATGGGTCGCTCTCAGGAGCTCAGTGAATTCCAGCGTGGAACTGTGATAGGATGCCACCTGTGCAACAAATCCAGTCGTGAAATTTCCTCGCTCCTAAATATTCCACAGTCAACTGTCAGCTGTATTATAAGAACGTGGAAGTGTTTGGGAACGACAGCAACTCAGCCACGAAGTGGTAGGCCACGTAAACTGACGGAGCGGGGTCAGCGGATGCTGAGGCGCATAGTGCAAAGAGGTCGCCAACTTTCTGCAGAGTCAATCGCTACAGACCTCCAAACTTCATGTGGCCTTCAGATTAGCTCAAGAACAGTGTGCAGAGAGCTTGATGGAATGGGTTTCCATGGCCGAGCAGCTGCATCCAAGCCATACATCACCAAGTGCAATGCAAAGCGTCGGATGCAGTGGTGTAAAGCACGCCGCCACTGGACTCTAGAGCAGTGGAGACGCGTTCTCTGGAGTGCCGAATCGCGCTTCTCCATCTGGCAATCTGATGGACGAGTCTGGGTTTGGCGGTTGCCAGGAGAACGGTACTTGTCTGACTGCATTGTACCAAGTGTAAAGTTTGGTGGAGGGGGGATTATGGTGTGGGGTTGTTTTTCAGGAGCTGGGCTTGGCCCCTTAATTCCAGTGAAAGGAACTCTGAATGCTTCAGCATACCAAGGCATTTTGGACAATTCCATGCTCCCAACTTTGTGGGAACAGTTTGGAGCTGGCCCCTTCCTCTTCCAACATGACTGTGCACCAGTGCACAAAGCAAGGTCCATAAAGACATGGATGACAGAGTCTGGTGTGGATGAACTTGACTGGCCTGCACAGAGTCCTGACCTCAACCCGATAGAACACCTTTGGGATGAATTAGAGCGGAGACTGAGAGCCAGGCCTTCTCGTCCAACATAAGTGTGTGACCTCACAAATGCGCTTCTGGAAGAATGGTC
The DNA here is from genome assembly GCF_019097595.1 of Hemibagrus wyckioides. Lineage (NCBI taxonomy): Eukaryota > Metazoa > Chordata > Actinopteri > Siluriformes > Bagridae > Hemibagrus > Hemibagrus wyckioides. Next base: position 11,676,228 of record NC_080727.1, read on the forward strand.
AAAAATTCCCATAAACACACTCCTAAACCTTGTGGACAGCCTTCCCAGAAGAGTTGAAGCTGTTATAGCTGCAAAGGGTGGACCGACGTCATATTGAACCCTATGGATTAGGAATGGGATGTCACTTAAGTTCATATGCGAGTCAAGGCAGGTGAGCGAATACTTTTGGCAATATAGTGTACCTCTGCTACAGAGGAGAAGTTCATTTAGAGTTGCCAGCCTCAGAAATCACCAATTAACAGCACCTCATATTAGAGCCGTTATGAAGGCTTTACAGAGCATCAGTAGCAGACATATCTCAATATCAACTGTTCAAAGGACATTATTGTATATTTCGGCCGCCTTCAGCATTGTTTTACAATGTAGAAAGAAATAAACATCAGGAAAGACTATAGACTAAGATTATTTAGATCCTATATATATATATATATATATATATATATATATATATATATATATATATATATATATATATAGGATCTAAATATAACTCCTTCTATGCAGAAAGAAAGTAGTTCTTGCCCAATTTTTATCCCCTGTCAGTATGGGATTGGCCGCACACCTCTCTTTTTGGGCATTCACCACATTTGCACAATACTGCATTCATTCCTGATCAGCACATGCTTGATGCGTGTAAGCCAAAGGCAATAGAGCTTCACCTTTAAAATTGTTATGAATGTTGAGTAAATCACTGGTTGTGCAAGTTTTAGTATTTAACACTTCAGAAAGAAGAGTGTCAGAATTTTAATAGAAATTCTGTCAATGTGGAATTAGATGTTTGCCAGATTAAATAAAATACTTTGTGACAATGTCAGGGACTCCTCGTCTTGAGAGATGTCACAATGTTTCCCCCATTCTGTTAGATCTATGACAGCTCTTCCATTCCTGATGACCAGTACTATTCCATAATACCACATGTATCTTTTACTTCTGTTTGAACTTAATGAGCTACTCATATGCTATAAAGTTGGTGGACACCTGACCATCACACCCATATGTGCTTTATAAACATCCGTTTCCAGACATTTCCAGCCCCACTTTACTATTACACTGTTATAATAATCTTTTGGGAAAGCTTTCCACTAGATTTTCGAACATGACTTTGGGAATTTGTGCTCACTGAGCCACAAGAGCTTTAGTAAGCTCGGGCACTGATGTTGGGTGAGGCCTGGTGTGCAGAGTGCATTACAGTTCCTCTCAGTAGTGTTCAGTGTGGTTGAGGTCAAGGTTCTGTGCAGGCCAAATGATTTTTTCCACATCACCTTTGACAAGCATTTTTCTTATGGACTTTGCTTTGTGCACAGTAGCATTATTGTATTGGAACATGTCTGGGCTGGACCAGGCTGCTTACTTACAGTGAAGGAAAATTGTAATGCTACAGCATACACAGACCTTTGGCTATTTATTATATAATGTTATGAGCAAAGTTGAGCTATATGTTTTTTTTTTTCTCCAAATCCATTACTGTGTCCACATTTATGATTTTATCACTTTTCTCTCATTACTCACATATTCTGCTCTCACATATTCTGCAAAGTCAGTCAAATATTCAGCAGAGCCCCTAAAAATCTTCAGCATTTGTATACTGCTGCTTTGGCCCACCAATTACCACATCCAGATATTGACTAATATAACTTTACTGTGAAACACTGCTATTGTTGGCTCATGACTATTGTGTTGCATCAGGGTCGAGGGTTTGTTTGTGTTCCAGCATTTCTTGTAATAATACTGCTAATATGTTGAACTATTTCAAAAAACAGGCAGAGGTCATGAAGTGAAGGTCTAAAGCTCTGCCATCATCTTTGACACGTACTTGGTCCTGAACGCTGCTTTGTTTAGCCCTCTATATACATATATTCGTGGGTGGGTGTGTAATTTATATACACTATATTGCCAAAAGTATTCGCTCACCTGCCTTGACTCGCATATGAACTTAAGTGACATCCCATTCCTAATCCATAGGGTTCAATATGACGTCGGTCCACCCTTTGCAGCTATAACAGCTTCAACTCTTCTGGGAAGGCTGTCCACAAGGTTTAAGAGTGTGTTTATGGGAATTTTTTACCATTCTTCCAGAAGCGCATTTGTGAGGTCACACACTGATGTTGGACGAGAAGGCCTGGCTCTCAGTCTCCGCTCTAATTCATCCCAAAGGTGTTCTATCGGGTTGAGGTCAGGACTCTGTGCAGGCCAGTCAAGTTCATCCACACCAGACTCTGTCATCCATGTCTTTATGGACCTTGCTTTGTGCACTGGTGCACAGTCATGTTGGAAGAGGAAGGGGCCAGCTCCAAACTGTTCCCACAAAGTTGGGAGCATGGAATTGTCCAAAATGCCTTGGTATGCTGAAGCATTCAGAGTTCCTTTCACTGGAACTAAGGGGCCAAGCCCAGCTCCTGAAAAACAACCCCACACCATAATCCCCCCTCCACCAAACTTTACACTTGGCACAATGCAGTCAGACAAGTACCGTTCTCCTGGCAACCGCCAAACCCAGACTCGTCCATCAGATTGCCAGATGGAGAAGCGCGATTCGTCACTCCAGAGAACGTGTCTCCACTGCTCTAGAGTCCAGTGGCGGCGTGCTTTACACCACTGCATCCGACGCTTTGCATTGCACTTGGTGATGTATGGCTTGGATGCAGCTGCTCGGCCATGGAAACCCATTCCATGAAGCTCTCTGCACACTGTTCTTGAGCTAATCTGAAGGCCACATGAAGTTTGGAGGTCTGTAGCGATTGACTCTGCAGAAAGTTGGCGACCTCTTTGCACTATGCGCCTCAGCATCCGCTGACCCCGCTCCGTCAGTTTACGTGGCCCACCACTTCGTGGCTGAGTTGCTGTCGTTCCCAAACACTTCTACGTTCTTATAATACAGCTGACAGTTGACTGTGGAATATTTAGGAGCAAGGAAATTTCACGACTGGATTTGTTGCACAGGTGGCATCCTATCACAGTTCCATGCTGGAATTCACTGAGCTCCTGAGAGCGACCCATTCTTTCACAAATGTTTGTAAAAACAGTCTGCATGCATTTATACACCTGTGGCCATGGAAGTGATTGGAACACCTGATTCTGATTAGTTGGATGGGTGAGCGAATACTTTTGGCAATATAGTGTATATATATATATCTATATATCTATCTATATATATATATATATATATCTATCTCTCTCTCTCTCTCTCTCTCTCTCTCTCTCTCTCTCTCTATATATATATATATATATATATATATATATATATATATATATATATATATATATATATATATATATATATATATATATATATATATATATATATCTATATATATATATATATATATATATATATATATAATAAGTAATACATCATCTTTTTGCTTATCCAAGTCTTAAAGCCTTAATATTGTCTGTCTGCAACTGGAACCTGGGAATCTCTCACCTAATACTGTCTTCAAGTGACAGTAAGGATCACTTCAATGTCCAGTTCCTGAACCAATGGTAGTCATTATTAGAGAGCAAAGTCTATGGTACCAGAGGTCACAGAAAACACTTGGCAGTGACGTCCAGGTTTCTTTTTTTTTCCGGAATTTTCACTTGAAATTTGTTGGTAGTTATATCACGCTAAAGGTGAGAAAAGTTCTGACATGATTTATCTTGTTTTTATTTTCACATCAACCTCAAAACAACGCCTCTCACTCTCACCTCCTATCTCTCCTATTTGTTCACTCCAATGGGAAGAGGTCAGAGATCAGCAGGGGGATTTTAGGAATCATTCATCACAATGAAAACACTGAAAACACATGCAGGGTCCTCACCTATATTAATTCATCATTCATATCACAGCACCCAAACCCATGGCCTCTAGCCATGATCATATCTATGGTATATCTATATCGATAATATGTTGTGTTTGTGTCCACATCTTCATATATGCTCAAGCCAAAGATCCCCTTTGGTTCATCATCATAGGGAGTGAACCAGACAATGATATGTTGAAGGGTGGATCTTTCTCATAAAATCTTAAAATATAAAATCATAAAATATTTTACAGAGGCAAGAGTTCATGTACGGGACATGAAATGATATGCTTCATTAGCATTTATTCAAATATTTTGACATTAAAATATGGCTAGTTTTTTAACAGCAGTGCAAGCTTTAAAACTTTATTTAATGGAATCTCATCTTGTCCTTGAAATATGCAAAAAAAACTTTAAAAATAAAATTAACCTGAAGAGTCAAACATGTAAAGATCAAAGCCAACTGAACAAAAGCAAAATGTAGTTTCTGTTTTTGAAGTTATTTGCCATGGCATTTCATTTTTAAGAACTACTCACTAAATTTAAGTAATTTGAAATGATGGCAAATTTCCAAATTTGGAAATTAAATCAATAAACAGAAAAAAACAGCTGACCTCAAAGACCAGCATTTGTCCACGTAAGATAAGTCTTCTAAATGGATGGTTGTGCTCTCACTCCTGGCTCACTGCAGTGGAAGACATACACTAGAGTGAATTTGACATGTTTACCAGCTCTCCTTACCACAATAGATAATAAAGCCAGTTGAATCATGCTGCTTCCGTTGGGCTCTTAAGCAAGGCCCTCAGTCCGTCCCACAGCCACCCCCATAATAAAACACCCACCCCACCCAACCTTCGCGCTCCAGGGGTGCTGCATCATAGCGGACCATGCGCTCTGACCCTAACTTCCAAGGATGGGATATGAAGAAAGAAATTAAATTCAATTTACTTGTAAAGCACTTTAAACAATGGACCATGTCTCAAGGCAGCTTTACAGAAGTTTACAAACACAGAAAAAAATTTAAAGTTAAGTTAGTATTTATCCCTTTTGAGTAAGCCTGAGGCAATGGTGGCAAGAAAAAACTCCCTGAGATTATATGAAGAAGAAACCTTTAGAGGAACCACGCTCAGAAGGGAACTTCATCCTGATTTGGGTGACACTGAACAGTAAATGATGTAACTGTTGATAATGTCTTTTCTACAACAGCAACCAATTTTACTGTGCAGCAATGTATATGTAACAAATAAACGCTACTTAACTACTTAACTAAACTTAATTACCTGTGCAAAAACACAGCTATAAATATTATACCTGAATCAAAAATTGATGTTTCCCCTGTTTTCTCTTCTGTGTGAAGCCATTTTAGCCTTTATTGCCTTTCCGTGTGACAGTGTAGTATACACTGTGTCTTTCTTCAGTAGTTGCTCAAATATTCACAGGCATTCTGTCTGAAGCAAACAAAGTTTTCTAACCTGTATGCTGACAAATTCACATTGGATATTGGCTGACTCTGACTCTCCATCAATGAAATATTAGGTACAGGCAACAGTAACAAAAAAGAAATAATGGAACTATAAAGAAACTATATAGCCTTGGCTATATGCTTCTGTGAACATAGCTTTAAGAAAATCTGAAAATCCTGGACACATTGGAAGGCAAATACTCTAAAAGCAAGCAGGTAAATGGCAGGAATCACATGTCCTCTGACGGTTAATATCCAATTAATCAATTCTTCAGATGATGCAGTTTTTCAGTTTGACATTTGGGTATTGTGGCTCAGCACGTTTGCTTCATTGCAGGTTTGAAAATTCGATTCCCACCTCTGCCTTGGATGTGTGGAGCTTGCATCTTCTCCTTGTGCTGTGTGTTGTAACTATTTTGGTTTCTATAAAATTATCTGCAGTGTGTAATTGTGCCTTTTGATGGATTGGCACCTCATCCAGGGTGTCCCCAGCCTTGTGCCCTGAGTCTCCTGGGACAGGCTCCAGGCTCCCTGTGACCCTGTATAGAATTAAGCAATTCAGTAAATGGATGATGGATGTATACAAAACACTTTAAAAATCATTTATTTATTTGGCTCACACTTTACCCATAATGATGAGGATACAGCTAAGCAGTTAAGATATAAGACGCTTGCTTGCATAATATTAATAATAATAATAATAATAATTGAATATATTGTTGTTGTTATTGTTATTATTATTATTATTATTATTATTATTATTATTATTATTATTATTATTATTATTATTATTTAATTGTTATTAATAGTTACTTAAACTAGTAAGATGGGCAGGTGGTACACACTTTTTGGTAATGATTTTCTTTTTCCTACATAAAACCTACATAGAATCAGGTCATAAGAAACATAAGAAACATAAGAAATTAAGGATTTCAATTTACTAGCACATAGAGAGACAGGAATAGAAAAATAAAACATTTAAAAAACTAATTATTTGTTGTTGTTCTGCAAATGTGAAAATTAACATGAACGGTTTTGGATATGGTCATATTTTGAAAAAAGGACTTAAATTTATGAAACATGGAAACTTTCTACAATCCTGTATGTTCAGTCCAACTGGATCTGCATGTAATGATCATCTGGATGTTATTACACTCTCTCTCTCTCTCTCTCTCTCTCTCTCTCTCTCTGTGTGTGTGTGTGTGTGTGTGTGTGACTTTAGTGCCATATTCTGTAATTATGGTTCATAAACATCTGGTTAGTCTCTTAGTTACATTCCTATGAAAGTCACTTTTCCCCTTGTATAAAGCACACATAATTAAATCTGAACTCTAAAGAGGATTCAGTCTTATTACAATTCTTTAGGAATTTAAATACCAAACTTCCTTCTCATTTTATAGGTGTTTCTTCTTTAAAGCAGGTCTTTATTCTTTAATTTTAGTTACCGTCAATTAAAGTGCTATGAAAATCCATGAAAATCTCACCATGGTAATTTCATTGAAATTTTGCATATGCTCCTCTAAGCAATAGCATACATTTGCTTTGATGCATAATAAGAAATAATTTGTAATTTGTATATTATGTTAAAATCAGGCTTATAACTAGGAAATGATACTCTAATGGTTGAAAAAGTTTTATAAAACTCTTGTGTAGGCCCCATTATACTTATACTTACACTTTCCAATGTGTAGCATGACAGGATCAGGTGTGAAGATCTTTTGTGCCCCAACACTGTGGTGTGTTTTTCTTGGCCCTGGCTCACTTTTTTTTCTTTTCATTTCAAAGATTTGAAACAGCAACAGCAAGTGAGGTGATTTGTTGCTTTTTGATGAGTATCCTGACAATTATGGTCCAAGTCAAAACAATCCCACAGTCCTTGCACTTCAACAAGTCTTTATCAAAAGCACATGACCATTGAATGATAAAAGCACAGCAAATAGTAATAAGGGCTATGAAGGAACTGGTTCCATCTTTTAATGTCTCATCCTGGAAATGTGGGACTATATATACAACACAGCTTTATCTGCAAGGTTACAGTTCTTTGACAGTTTGCACTTCCGGTGACCTTCTAAATGTTGATAGATGTCATCATACATCATACATGCACTGTCTTTCGTTGCTTTGTTTGCACCTAGCTGCGCCCTGTACACTTTATGTGGCTTGGACGAATCTTTCTGTCCTAGCTTTGTGTTGTTCTTGTGTTTAAACTATATGTTGTATGTTTATGTAGCACCAGGTCCTGGAGAAACGTTGTCTCATTTCACTATGTACTGCGTCAGCTATATGTGGTTGAAATGATAATAAAGCTTCTTGAATCTTGAATTGAATCTTGAATCTTGATCAGCTTTCTTTTTTTTTCTTAAGTGGGATGGAGGAAAGAAACCAGGCCAAGAAACATGGAAATGGAGCGAGGGTAAATATGGATGGAATGGATGAATTCAACTCCGCAGCCTCCCATTGCCTTGTCACTTCAATACCAGCTTTCATTTTCAGTAATGTGCCCAAGGTACCACTGTCCAAAATATACATATGTGTACACCATACCCATTGCATTAGTGAAGTGGAAAGCAGAACATTTGCATCGACGCATAGAAAGGTTTTCACAGCAACCTGATCCACAGAACTGAAGCTGTTACATACAACATTTGAGAATGATATAACTGTAAATAGCTACACCACAAAAGTATACTTGTTTTTATAAAATGTCTAGCTCATGAACTCCAAAAACACTTTGCTGCGACTTAACATGGAACACCTTCTTTACATAAATCACTGGGTTATCACTTGCTTTTCCCATCTGGTTGTTCTAGAAGGTGGAATGAAGTAGAAGTGAACTGAAGAAACCATTGCTCATAACTTATCTAATTCCTGATCTCTGAACATCACAAGAGGACATCACGTTGGGAAAAGAATCATCGCTGCCAACTGGTTACACAACACCAAGATAATCAGTGTACGGTAGTGTCCTCTGGTTCAATGAGCCGTCCAGTGATCCCACCCAAAATGCTGTAATCAAAATAATAATTCCAGATTAGTAGGATGTGTGGACAAAGAGGTTAGGTGTGACATGTTAAGATCATGAAATATTTACTGTTTTTCTTGTTGAAACCCCCAGCTGTGGGGTTTCTACAAATATTTTATGTAGTCACAAGAAGGAAGGCTTGAAAGTCTTTGGCTGTATCACCACTGAAATTTGTTGAAATAGCTGAGACATGCCTTTCTGTCTCTCAGAAGCTAGGCTGCTTGAGTGTCTTCAGGATGAGTCAGTCTTTAAAGTCAGTTGAGCTGATTGGAGGAGCACTGCTCTGGAGTTTATTTTTCATTCAGTTCATATTTCAATGCCTATTTGTTGGAGTCTTCTCAGTCAGCAAGAGAACAAACAATTTGAGTCTGTTACTCATTATGCTAAGATCTTAGGACACAAATACACACATTTCCAAGAACACAACTCTTGGAATACATTTCTTAAATACATTCCAGAAATTAGTAATAGGACATCTATAGAAGGTTTTTTGTAGATTTGATACCACAACCCCATTTGGCAGTGCACTTTTATGACTTGGCATTTGCTGGGATATTTTGTTATCTATAGCAGTGTTTCCCAAATCCACAGACAATCCAGATTTTGAAGTAGTTTATGTTTTTAATGCCTTGGTACATGTACATTGGAAACTGAATAAGGGGAAGGACCCGAGGATAGGTTTAGTAAAAAGAAACATTTGATTGTTAAATATTTTATACAGCTTTTATTTAAACTAAATATACATATCGGAAAGTACTGCATGCAAAGTGCTGTCTTAAATATTTTGTAAAAAGAAAAAATGTGCATAAAACTTCTAAATTATTCTTTATACATCTGTCAAACAGTCTAACAATCTGTCAGTGCATTAATGAATTACATTCTGCTCTTCCCCACTAATTTTGTGAAATTACATTACATTTTTCTTCAGTACGAAAGAGAGAAAAACAGGAATTGGAGTGAGGATAAATATTAAATGTTTGGATCATTTACTGTGTTATAAGTGAAAGCTTTGAATTTTTTTCAGGCATTGAATATAAACTATCATAAATATCATACTTTTAATTATTATTAATTATTTTATTTATTTTTTTTATTGAAAATCAATTCATGGCAATGGCAAAAATTAGCTCAAGGACCTGTCTCAAAGAAAAAATAAATCACAACTTAAGCATGGTTATTTGCATTCTTTTTTAGTGGTTAACAAAAAAGTCTGACCTCATCTAGTGAAGCCGTTCCTGTTGCGATCTATAAATAGAACCAGCTGATGTCTCCAGCAAACCTTGCACATTCCACACATGATGGTTCTATTGCACTCACTCATCTGGACACTTCCAGGTTGTTGGCAGAGTAATTGTAATGCCTTTTCACCATCTTTCTTTGCAAAGAAGAAGAAGAAAACTGCTGACGGGAAGAGGGGGTGAATTATGCAACTTGGGAAACATAAGAGTCTAACTCTAAACCCTCAGTTGCTTGTGGTTGCTGCCGAAGCATTTGTTTTGGTTTTTGGTGATATTTCAGTAAATTGAAAACACTGACATGTAGGGCTTTTTCGGGGGCCCTGGGAACATAGTGGAGAAATTCTTATGGGATTTTGGGAAACATTTACTGGAGGGAATGGCATATAGGACCAGTCATGCTGAAAGGCTTGAGCAAATTTTCCATGAGTTTATTGAGTGGATGAGACCAAAAGAGGAGCTTTGAGGTTTATAGAGCTTTCAAGGACTTGAATTTCCACAAGGAGTTTTTGGTCTTGGTTTTCTTGCGAGGTTAGAAAAGGCATACTGAGACTGATCTGTGCTTTCAGAACTTCAACAAGAAAAATGCTTTGTTTTTATTTCATATTTGTGAACATTGTTCACATAAGTAATGCACAATTAAAGTTAAATAAACTTAAAAAAAATTTTTTCATAATGTCTATGCAAGATGTCCACCCCCTGGTGCATAATGGCTAGGCTGCTGTCCATGAGATGGACGACTCTTTGGAGAAATTGTGGCTCACTGCCTTCTTCTTGGTGTTAGAGTAAATCAATCAGTCACAGCCAAAGCAGGACCATATGCACTCTCTATGAGAACACTATCTTCTCTCACCATTACTTATTTTACACAATGAGCTCTCTGACCCTTATTGAAGGGCATTTTTTTCCTTTTGGATTTGAATAATTAATTTTATTCTTAAATGCAATGGTGTCTTATTGTAGTATGAGCTGGATTCAGACTAACTTAGAAACTGACTGAGGTTTCGGAATAATATTTCATGTGTCCTTGAGTACTCTGTCTCTCAGTCCCAGAATTCAGAGTTCTTGTTGATCACCTTCCCGCCTCTTGCACTCTCTCTCTCTCTCCCTCTCTCTCTCTCTCTCTCTCTCTTTCTTGCTCTCATATCAGCCAGAGACAAGAGCAAAGCACCTGAAGTAAGCAGGGAAGTGGGGTATGGGTGGGATTATCAGGTTCACATTGTGTCCATGTGGTAACCATTTCCCTGTAATCTCTAGTAATTGTATCCGTATTAAATCTAGAGTCCCATTTTCCGTTTACTCCACCATCATGACCAGCACATTTACCAAGCTGTCATGGGGGCCCCTTTTAGAGTAAAGTAATGCAAATTGATGCAATGGGAGAGACTATTAAAAGTTTGTCAAAATAGTGCTGCAGAGATTTCCTGTTTTAATGATCTTGAAATGAACATTTATGAGAAGGCACCACATGCACTTCCTCTGAACTTTTCAGATCACCCTCCGTTAAGCCAGAGCTCAGATTTCTAATGGTCTATCAAGTAATGTGCACAAAGATGTGGTTGATTCTAAAACTTTTCTTAATGTAGACACATCACACTGCCAATCCCATGAAAATCTAGATATTAGTTTTCTTATAATGTGCAAACCTGAAACATACAATCATGTAAAATACTAAAACATATAATTATGTAAATGGCACAGTGGGTGTTGGATTATCACAGATTTATCATAAAGGATGTTGTTTCTACGAATAACTGGAAATTTCAAAATTTAAATTTGAGTTAATATTTGTATTCAGTATCCTTTTATGTAAGTTTACCTTCTGTATAAAAAACCCTGTTTCTTTGATAAACTAGGAAAGCTATCTGCATCACAATTGCCCAAATGCAGCAAATTTGATGCAATTGTAAAATGACCCTTTGACCTACAGTTTTAATAGAGATTGGTAATTATGCCATACCACCCACTTACTTCTGCCCTTAATGTGCACTATAATGGGGTTTCCATTACAATAGCACCCATTCCTTTTCCTCTTTCCCCTCAACCATGCAGTGTGAAGTCAGAAAACATTACCAGCATAGCAGTCAAAATAACATTACCATCTCTGGTGTTACAGGTTAGTATTGTGGAGTTTTTCTAGCTAAGCATTTATGTGGTTTTGATGGATAAGTATTACCATAACTCTACACTACACCGCTACGACACTCATGTCTCACTACACTTCACCACCTTGCAGTTCTGCTCCACCCTGTACATTGTGTTATAATAGAATATTTTCTCTGTGTAATATAATTATAATGTACATATTGTTACTTCATAGATTACACATAGTTTATCTATCTGTCTATCTATTTATATTTATTTATATATATACTATATACTAGCTGCATAAACACTGTATATTATTGCTCTTAGTGTTGTACATACAATGTACATAATGCACACATTTTTGCACAATTTATAATTACACATTACACTTTATCTGCTGTAAATACAACTTGCACATACTTCTTTATGCACACTCTAACATAGACTTATTTATTAATGTACATATTTACATACACTACTCACAAAAAGTTAAGGATATTCGGCTTTTGGGTGATATTTCAGGATGCACCTAAAATGCATTATAACCTTTACAGGTGAACTTAATTTGACCTTCTCTACACTTTTGAATGCACATGTCCAACTGTTCAGTGTTTCAGTACTTTAAGAGAACTTGCTGTTCTCTAACAAGGTGCTTAACGGCAAAATTCACAACTGGTGTTTCGACCAATAAATTTTCTGGTTCAATTAGAATTGGTATTTAAACAGTCCTCTTCATCATGCTGTTCACATTTTGACATCATGAGACCAAGACGACACCTAACAATTGATCAACAGTACCTCGCCAATGCGAGGCTTCAAACTCTCTGGAAGAGTCACAGAAAGGCATAGAAGTGGACTTCCTTTGGCCACATCCCACGTTGATGACCGCTTCATTGTGAACAGTGCCCTGCGGAACCGGATGATTGCCACTCAACTCCAGGCACATTTAAGGGAGTTGAAAGGCGCCCAAGTGTCACGTCAGACCATTCAAAACCGTTTACATCAGCGTGGTCTGCATGCTAGACGACCTGTAAGGGTACCTGACCACACCACCAGGCCAGGGAGCATTTACGCTGGACGAGGGACCAGTGGGCCACAGTGCTGTTCTCTGATGAAAGTCGATTCACGTTCAGCAGAAATGATGGCCGCCAACGATGTTGGAGACATCAAGGAGATAGCTATGCATCAGCCACTGTTGTGGTGGTGTTACAGTCTGGGCAGGTGTGTCTACTCAATACAGAACTGCCCTACATCTTGTGAATGGTACAGTGACAAGCCAATACTACCTGAATAACATCATTAATCCAGTCATTGTGCCCCTGCATGAACAACACAGGCCTAATTTCATCTTCATGGACAACAATGCTCCAGCTCATCGAGGTCGCATCATTAGGGAATGGCTGCTGGAGGCTGGGGTACCTTAAATGGAGTGGCCTGCACTTTCTCCAGACTTGAATCCCATAGAAAACCTTTGGGATCAGCTGAGTCGCCGTGTAGAGGCTCGTAACCCTGCACCCCAGAACCTCAATGACCTGAGGGCCGCCCTTCAAGAAGACTGGAATGCCATGCCTCAGCAGACAATAAGTTGACTCGTGAACAGCATGAGATGTCATTGTCAAGCTGTAATTGATGGTCAAGGGCACATGACAAATTATTGAGACATTGACATTTTTTGTTGTGGTATACCCACCACTGTTGTTGGCTTTTGTTTCAATAAATTGTTTGAGATGAGGAAATCACCATTGCATGCTTCTACTTAAATGCCCTATTTTCATGATATAATATCACTGTAGCGTGAACTTTTTACATTTTCCATAAATTTCATCCAAAAGCCAAATATCCTTAACTTTTTGTGAGTAGTGTATATATCTGCTCTTGTTCATTTGCACTATTTCTACTATTTGCACTTCAGGTAAATGCTAAACAGCATTTCGTTGCTATGTACCTGTACTTTGCAATGACAATAAAGTTGTATCTATCTATCTATCTATCTATCTATCTATCTATCTATCTATCTATCTATCTATCTATCTATCTATCTATCTATCTATCTATCTTACTACACACATTTGCAGTGTTGTAATATTGCAGGTTTATTTGTGCACCTATATACCTATATATATATATTGTATTTATTTATTTTTTATCACATCTAATAGACATTACAGTCAGACATCAGACATTACTCATTTGTTATTCAGAGCAACACCCATGATTAAGATATGACCTCAAGCTGAACCTGGATCACTTTCTCTCTCACCTTCAGACTGACCAGCCATCACCTCATGCTCATGCCTCCACAAATCAGCAATGATAAATTTCCTTTGGCTCAGTAGCCAGTCCAGACCATCATTAATTACCACTAGGACAGAGAGGGGCCCTTAAAATATGAGGAACATCAGGCCTCACAATACCCCCTTCACCTGCCATTCCCACCCCAACAAACAAACAAATAAATAAATAAATAAGGGAAGTGGTTGATCCATTAGTGTGTGAATGATAGGCCAAAGACCTCCTTAATTGCTTTCCTCTTGTTGTGTCTCAATTTATTACTCAACATCCAGAATTCCTACTCTAATACACACACACACACACACACACACACACACACACACCGTGAAACAGGGTTTATGATGGATGGAGCTTGAGGAAGAGACACCAGAACCAGGTGAAGAACGCAGTGGTTTTGATTAACGATACAGCCAGGGGTCCCTGAGGAGCCTATGGCAGAATAATACTATTACTGAGAAACAGCTGCTACTCATAGACCTAAGGGATCCCACGTGCACACTGAGTACCAGAGAGACCAAAAAATTTGAGGATAGATAGATAGATAGATATTGGGAGCTATAACAGACTGCAGCTAGTGTAGTGTGCACATCTACATATAACTACACTGTGTGGGAAATGCTAGACATGTTATTGGATATTATTCAGGACAAACATATTAATTATGTTTTGTGGAAGCACATAGCATGTAAAAATCACCTTTCCTATTGTTTTATCAATCACTACAGAGTTACAAGCTGCCTCTGAAAGCACAAGAGCTGTGTTCCATGATTTGAGTGGGAATGGGACGATTTGGAATGGGATGTCCAACAAGATCATGTTCAGGTCTCTACATACTTTTGTATATAAGTATATAGTACAATGTATAAACAGTGGCTACACTAGCTTAGAAATGAGAGAACCACGAACTGTAACTAGTAAAAAGTAATAAAACTGAATAATAATATATAATGTTGTTAGGTACTTCAAAGGGTATTTTATTGTGCTTAATCCAATCAGTTCATCCATTCTCTACACTGCTTCTTCTACTGGGTCACAGGGAACATGGAGTCTATCCCAGAAAGCTCAGGACACAACGTAAGGTACACTCTGAACAGGATGCCAGTCTATCACAGGCCCCTTATTATACTTAATGCTATCCTTAAAGGGGTATTACAACAGCATCTTTTAATCAATATAATTTCCTTATTAAGAGGAAAAGATAAAAAGACTCACAGACTATTACAAGCCTAATACGTTATTTCTGAATAATTTCTTTGTGCACTGGAGCATCCCCATGGATGCCAGATTTTCTTTTATCTGGCACCAGGCAAGCACATTTGTGGACAGAATCCTGTTATACTAATCTTATGCAAATTCAAGTAGCAGACCATTTTGTTATGGGCCCGCTGGCTCTCTGTCATATGTAATGTCTATGATTATTTATGTCATCTAATCATGTTTGGAGCAGAGAAAAGAAATTGAGCTGCTTTGTATAAAAAGAGTCAACATATAAAAAAACCATAGAATTCTCCTTTAAGTAAGGTTATGTAAATCTTTCCCTTCTCCCAGAATGCCCTTTGCCCTGAACTCTCTCCCACACACAAACATGCAAATGCATTCCTCTCCATTCCTCAATGTTTAAAGGGTAACTTCTAGATTTAAGATTCAGTTTAGGCAACCAAATTTGAATCAGCATGCAGTATGCTGCAGTAATCTCTTCAACCAACATACTACAGTCTATATACTGAACTCACACCTTTTTCCTGCTTTTAGCAAGGCATTTGGAAAGCATTATATACACAGTTGAGTTCTTAATGGTGACACTAAAGGTGTAAACTCTAGTGTTTTATATTAATTGTTCTGTTTTAGTAGTCTAATTATTTTCCCAAAACACATTTTAAATTTCTGAATATGGAAAATGAATAAGTCTATTGTGTGCTATCTATATGTAACCAGCTGTGTTATTGTAATTTTTATTGTAATCTCTCTCTCTCTCTCTCTCTCCCCTTCTGCACTCTAGATCTGCCTGATCCTTTCTTATGCCCTAGTTCTCATCAATGCTCACTGCTGCTGCTGCTGATGCTGCATGGGGGGCCTGGTGATACATGGGATTGCTGTTGATAGTACAATATACAAACCATGAAGATGGCTTTGCACTCAAGTCTCCAAAGTTAACAGATACCTCAACAAGATAGACTTTGTGTTAAAACAATGAATGATTTTTTCTGCTTAAATAATTGCACTTTTTTGACCATATAGTACACAGTTATAGAAGGATATTATTTATATTCACACTCTCTAGTGTCTTTTGGGTGTGCTTTTTTCAAGGTTTTTTCCACATATCATTCCAGGGCATTTTTACTTCCTAATACCACATCTGGCTTGCTCGTTAGGGGTAAATTTAAATTTCAAATTTATTATTTATAGCCTGAATTTTTATATTTCTGTATAGTGACCTTTTGACAGTGTTTATTGTTAAAACTGCTATACAAATCAAATTGAATTAAAGCTACGATAGTCTTGATTGTTATGTACATTATAGAGGTAGATAGATACACGCTTGCTGCAGCTGAAAATAATTTAATTGTTTTATTATTTAAATAAACAAGTTAGCTAACCTACAGCTGGAACTACTATGTACAAAACGAGGTTAGTAGCTTCTTCACTACAATGCTTGAGTTGAGCCTTTGTCAAAAGCAGGTTGTGTTCACATTAAAAACCAGTAACCATTGAGAAAAAGCCACTTGATTCTAACCAACCTGACTGCACTCCTGGTTGGATTGAAACATTATGGGCTTCCGTCTGTTTTAATGAAGCAGGTCTGCCAGAGACAGAGCAAACGTTTCCCTTGCCCTACCTCTGAACAACCATCACGCAGAGTGAAAAGAATCAGGATATGCACAGAATAAAAAAAGTTTCCCTGTTGTCTATATTAATTAGTGTCTCATTTAACGACCCCAAAATCAAACACTTTGCTGAGGGGGTAGGTAAAGAGACGAGAAGCCAAGCTGACAAACAAACAAGGAGCGTGTGGGAGGGGGAAACAGAGCAAGCGGAGAAGACACAGACATCAGAATACATATCAGTCTAAAAATAAACTCTTGCTCTTTGTTTTCATACGACAGGGCGAAGTGTAGCTAATTAGAGAGGAGACATTAGTTGGGGCGACAGGTACAGGTATGGAGTCGTGGCTTCTCCACTCTTCCTGACAGTGTACGCTAAGAGTGGAGGAGTGTAAGCAGGGCTAATGGCTGTCAGCTCCTGACAGCTGTAAAATGGCCTTGTAGTTCTCCGTGCTGAAGCTGTCACAGAGACACGCGTTAGCATGGTGTTAGCACGCAGATTGTCACTATGGAAAGGCATATCATTATTAACAAACACTACAGAGCTTATGTTAGTGCCCTTCAGTGTGGGAAGTGCACTTCAGCATGGGAAGCAACCCCCCAGAAATACACACATTTGTCAGAGGTAACAAGCCATGGCCTGCCACAGCAGTCGGTCTGGTGTGCCAGTCATTGTGGTTTAACACTGTGTTGACACCGATTAGCACTCGACCCCAGTGTGAACATAAAACAACTGCTGGAGATGTTACTTTACTGCTTTCTTGTTCTGTGTCTGTAACAATGCCATTCACATGCTTGGCATCATTCTGCTTGTTGTGTGCAACAGTGTGCTGCTATTTGTTGTTGTCTCGTCGTGTGTTTTTGCAGTAGCTCGAGGCATCACACACAGGAACACACAGAATATCATACTGTACATAAAGAGGAGTAGGTGAGCTTTAAAGTGCAGGATACATATGCCTCTAGAAGCAGAGTACTGTATATCAGAGTTTAATGGACAAAGGTACCAGAAATATGACAGTGGATCTGTCATGATTTCCACACATGATTCACATTGTGCTTTTCATTTCAACAAAGCAGCTTTTTTGTTTAGGTTTCTGTTCCTGTCCTGTGTCAAGCCTTGTCTTGTGATTGTTTTGTTGTTCTTTTCACTAAATTATTGTGTGTGTGTTTGTGTGTGTGTAGTCTGTGCTTTCCTTTGTTTGACACAGTGTTGTCATGCATTTGTTGTCAGTTTAGAGGTTTGTTTTCTTTTATATCTTCATGTTTACTAACCCCATGTTTCTAGGGGAGTTCTTATTTTTAACCCTTGCCCATTGTCTGGGTTAAACCAATTAACTTGACATTAAGCATACACACTAAAGCAATCATTTATATCAGTAATGAGCCTTATTAGTAGTCAGTGCATGTGGTGAATTAAATTTCAGAAAGTCCAGACACTCCAGATTTCATTGATTTTCACATGTGTGTTGAGTGTTCCTGCTCTGTGTATTACAATGGTGGACTTTTAGTTCTAGATGCAGTGTAATGGCACGTCATACTTCCTTTTGTGAGGCCTGCAGGCAGAGCTCAAAGCACTTTTGTAGCACAGACATATCTGTGAAACCACAAGGAGGGGAACGAAACATTAAAGAACAAAGCAGCTGAAGCCCAGTGAGAGAAGCTGAGCTTCATGTCGGTTCATAGACTGGGCATCCAACCCTTGTTATTGTTTTTATAAGCCCATTTTTGTTTATCTGTGTAAAAGTGTTAAATCAGATGTAGACTGGGCTCAAGGGGTCAAGTTCAGGTTAAGCCACCTAAAGGATTGCTGCATTATGGTCTGCTTGGCCATGCAATGCAATTGCTTCACTCTAATCGGTCATAATTGCAGCACAATTAACAACACTTGGCATTTTGCATGACTTTCAAATTACGTTAACCATAGTGGACCTGATGCTTCCCCTCAATTTGCTAACCTTTTAGAACCTCCCTAGTGATTGAATGTTGGCACAATGACTGGGAAGACACTTCTTATATCTGTGATCGAAGATCAGACACCTGTCTATGATTCCCTACATTGGAAATGAGCTTAGCTTTGGGACTTTTGAACACTTTAATAATCTACGGAATTCAGAGAGAGGAATATTTGGACTCTGTAATGTTCCATGTGGAACTGAACTTCAGTCATCTGATGGTTAAAAGAACTGAGAGACTGAGACACATGGTTGTTTTCATTTCTCTGTCTGTCCATTGATGGTAGCATCTATTTAATTTCTGGTCTAATCCTAGTAACAAGCTATGCTTAGGTTGCAATTAGACTATTAAGTGTTTTTTTATTTTTTTTTTATATCAAACCCGGATTTGTTACCATGGGGGTAGAACAGAAAATGTGCACACTATGATTTCCATATAAACCAGTATCATATTTTGGTGATATTACTAGCTCACCATACATTATACATTACTGTATTCAGTTACAACTTTATACATTTTGTATAAATGTTGTGTACACACAGTTAAATTATTATATTTGGTTCAGGAGACCCTTCAGTAGTTTATCAAAGCAGTGTAGAACAACATGTTTCAGATTTGTGTATTTTTCTATTGTTCTTTATCAATCCATTCTGGAAACCTGGAACCCATTTTCAAGAGTGACCACTAAGCTTGTCAATAGTGACTCATTTTGTAGAACTTTCACCTTTAAGACGTCATTGTTTCTCTGGCAATGACACTACAACTATTCAAGCTTTTATACTCAAACAGTGGAAGCTGAGTAACACTTAAACTGGGCATAAAACCTGTGTCTGACCCATAACAGAAAAAAAGAGGCATTGATCCAGGAGGCCTAATTTGGGCCATAAAGTGGTGAACTTGTGTTTTCACAGGAAGTATTTGGCGGGACGTTATAAAACCACGCTCCTTAGGCTTGTCACCACACCATAATTCAGACCTTTCCTTCTGACAAAAGCAGGCTGTTGTCCCGTCCAAACCTGCTCCTGGCTAAAATTACCTCTCTAGCTCATTATCGCTCAAGATACAGAGAGTGAGCAAGAGTGAGTGGGAAGCATGTGAGGATGAAGGACTGTTAGTTCAGCAGAATAGTTTTCTGGCAACTCTATGTCCATTACTTATATGCCTTCATAAGGCTCTTGGAAAAGTGCAGGAAAGTTAATAAGCTCATCGTAATTCTGAGACTCATAGGATGATGAAACTCTGCCCACTATGCAGTGTGAAGCTCTTAGGTTTGTGGGTCTGCTAGAAAAGTGGATTCAGTTTGTGTTGAGAAGCAAAATCATTAAGGTCCAATAAAATATAGGGTTTTGTTTTGTTAAGTTGTATGTAATTACTGTGAAAATTGATTCAAACAATAGCTGACTGTTTCTTGGTTAATCATGTATTAAATTATATATTTATTATAAATTATTTATTTATCAATTAGTAAGTAAGTGTTACTCAATTAATACAGTAATTGTGGAGTATAGAAATATTGTATGCTACCCAGGTGCTGTAACATTCATATGCATCACTTTCTATAATTTTTGTGTTGTTCTCTTTATTAAATCTGCTTTCATGCTGGTATAAGCATCGCAATTCATGCCATCTAAAAGAAGACAACACATCAGCTTGTCAAATTTTAATTAGTTGTCTACAAGGTCAGAGCATTTCAGATCAGAGCCTCAGCAAACTCCTGCTGATCTTGTGGATTAGCACTGTGGTGGCATGCTGCAGTGGGCATATCGGTCTGACATGGCCTTGTCTCCCCTGAACAGCTGGCTCTAATAAGCCATGGCCATTGTCAGTGTGTGCATGTGTGTGTGACTCAGGCCAGGTCCACAGGCTTGTTGGTAGCTTTGAGTGTCTATCATCACTCTCCCCAAGCTTGTCAGTACCAACAGGGTGCATGTGGCATGAATCTGTCCCAGCATACCTTCCTCTCCTCCCCTCAGGCCCCACACACCACACTCCCCTTCCCAGCCATGGCTCTTGATGGAGTGTTCTATGGTTGGTGGGTCAAGGGGTGGGCGTGACAGGTGTTAATGATGGATAAAGGCTGCAAAATACACAGATAACAGGTGAGAGGAATTGGTCTGGAAGAAATTTGGTATATCTTGCAACTGCTACAACAGCTGAGGGATAAGCATTGTCTCTACTTTGACTATATAAAACTCTTCAACCTATGAACATCAGATCCCAAAAAGTCCACTGATTAGTTGATATTTGATCATTGCTGGAAGTCATAGATCCAGAAAGTGAAACAGTGTGATCGTTAATAACCTTCCCTAGCAGAAAATAGAATTTGGTTAAAAATTCAAAAACATGGTTGAGAACTGACTTAGAAAACTTTAAGATTTTTTCAAGGTATGCTGTATTTGATTTAAGAAGGGTTTTGACCCTGGTCAATTGTTTAGATTGTTTATGACTTATAATACTAAAAATTTGAACTAGCCCTCTCTCTTTCTTTCTCTCTCTCTGTGTGTGTGTGTGAGTAGCATTTAAATATTTTGTTACAGTCATATTCAATTTTTCTTACACATTCTTCAGCAGATAAAATGTTTAAGGACTGACAAAGGAGAGAAGAGAAAGAGAGGATGGTAAGGAGTTAAAGCCCAGGGGTCCAATTAACTACAGTAGTACCTGCAAATGAAAAGTGTCTTTAACAGATTTGGAGAGGTGCTTTGTCATTGATTTTTTTTTTCATTCTCCACATTTGAATTCTTTTATTATAAAGTGGTTAGTAAAGTGTTCAGTGGTTACTATATTAGTGTAATACTTTTATACAATAATCAGTAAAGGGATACAAGAAATCTACATGAAATTATATATTCTGTAGTTGGACAGAGTAAAAGCTTAATTGAACACACACACACACACACACACACACACAAAGAAAGGCAAAGTATTCTTGAGTCTGAATGATATCTAGGCTGTAATTTTGCTTGTATGGAACCCCCAGGTAGTATGCGCTCAGTAACCAGCGTATTCTGGGCCTAATGATTAACAGGTTGGCTCTAATCAGCAGAGGCTGCTCTTAATAGACATGATCTTAATCTGGGTTTCCATGTCAGGTCTGGAAGCTTTGGTTCCTTATCTGCGATCACTTTGTAATAATGAGCCTTGTAATGAAAGCACATTTTCAATCAGCCGTCTTTTTTGCCCTCCTGTTAAACTCACCAAATTACCCAAATGATGCATATTTACATGCTGGAGGGTGCAATGTATGCTGTGTGTATCACCAGTTGCTTCCAGGCTGCCTTTGCTGAATCATAGTCTATTTTCAACACATACTGCATCAAATAAGCATGGCTAATTTCAGCTTTAAAATCCCCTGCTACCTATCAAAATTTCTCCCACTGCAATTACAAGACATGAGCAAGTACAGGACATGCGTTAATATGGTGCAGAATAACAACAAGCAGACCTCGGCCTGTGCCTACAGCATCATGAAATGCCTTGGGCTTGTACCCCTGACCTTGTTCCACCATGTCATTCAGTACGCGTGAACATGTGCATGAAGCAACCACCGATAATTATTTCCACCAAACATCCCTTTATGATTTCAAGAACCTGCTCCTCAGGCCCAATTGGGAATAATTTCGTAACCCACACCCCTCAACATTAGTAATGGTATCTGACCGAGTAGAAAGAGGCCTACATTAACCTTCTGGATGCTTGGGGGGTTTGGTTATGTTCCAGTGCTAGGTCTTGAAAGCCTTGGGCAGAGCAGCCCACCCAAGTCCAAGTCCTTGAAAGAGTAGTTAGTGAGTGAGGACAGGAGGCAGCTGCAGGCTCAAGTCAAACTCTTTAAAATAGTAGGTATGTAGCAATAATCATTTAAATGGCAATAGAAGAACAACTGGCTTCTAAAATAAAAATAAAAATAAAGATATTAGCCAGTTGTTAAGGTAGTACTGCATTCTGTTATGTGATTCCTGCAATTCTGTTCAAAAATAAATTCAAGATATGTGATGTACAGAATATCTCTGACTGTGGCTTTACAATGAGAAATGTAAAATGATACTTGATAATCTTACATATTTTGTTAAAAATAGCATTTTTTTTCCTATTTAATACTTAAATAATAATAATACTGCAAATAATAATTGCAGTTATCAGAATATAAAATAAAATAAAAATTCTACTTTCTTATGCCTCAAATTTGTTTCAAGTGCTGCTCAAGGACATCAAGTTTGGAGAAAGCTGGGACCAAGGAAAACCATTAACATATGGAAAGTTAGACACTTGTCCAAGTTGCAGTTCATTAAACAGACTTCCTAATTCCCTTCTCCAAGCTTTTTGGAAACCGACAGCGCACAATTAGCAGTTGCATGTAGTTGCATCAGGATGTAACCTTCTCTGATTTGACATCAGTTGTTGATGTGCCTAAATAATGCATTTGGACAAAAGATGAGAACTCATCATTTTAGCCAGAGTCTTTTGTCATTTACTCCCTTCCTTCTGAATGTGCAATCCACTCAGTTACATCACACTGACTCATTAGGGCCTGTTCTGCTTTGAGAAGAAAAAATGGTCTGAGACACTGCTGTATGCTGATCGGTGCTGATCGATCACGTATTGAAGGTTACTTATTTAAGATTGGGGCTTTTAAACCCAACCTTATTCAATTTTGGGTTTTGGTGTATGATTTTTAAGTTTTGAAGTATATAGGTGCAAAAATAATGAAAATCAAAGATGCAGTTTATGATTTCTGAGTGATCTATGTTCAATTTCACAGAAGTATAAAGAATCTATCTTTTATTTATCTTTTATTACAAGAATTTATCTTTTATTTATCTTTTATTACAAGAATTTATCTTTTATTTGCTCGTTTGTTTTACCTTTAGGCAAAAGTTAAATTGTATTTTGATGATGTTTGGCATTCCCTTTTAGGCCTCATGCAATTGTTTAGAGATTTTTCAGTTATTTATTTACTCTAGTTTTACTTCTTGCTTCTTATATTGCAATTTGTCTTTAGTTAGCCATATGCATAGAATGGAGTCATAGCTAAAAGAAGTAAACAAAAGCTGGAATAAAAGAAACACAGCCTAATAGTAATATCAGCTGCTGAGATTGCTGAGTAATGCTCCACAGAGATTGTATGACTGCGTCAAACATCTAAACAAGAAATGGTTTCCAGAAAAATATACTGGTCAAAATCTCCTAAAACTAATGAAGTGCTAGAGGAATATTAACACAATTTTTGCAGTGGAAAAAAATGACCTACTAGATGCACTAACAAGGACGGTGTCTTAGAAATTGCCCAAGAATTACAATCAATCATTTAAACCCCAAGTATGTTGTTTTATAATATCTTTATAATGGTCTTATGGTGGTCCTGACCATTTTTTTCATAGCTTCAGATGGGCTACAGTTATTATACTGAGTATGCACCAACAAAGTTCACCTACATCTGCACCAAAATTATTTGTTATTTCATCTTCCAGATGAAAAGCACATATTTTATCTCCAGGGAAAGGACTGAAATGTAAACTAAAAAGATAGCAGTATTCATTAAACTTATGTTTACTTATGTTTTTGTTTTTTGTTTGTTTTTTTGTTTTTTTATTAAGAAATTCAACTTCAATACAACAGATTCCTGTCACACCTTGGTAATATCATTAACTGTCCCGACTGCTGCTCTTTCTCCACTCATAAACAAAGAGTTAATTCGCTGAACATGTGGTAGCATGATCCCAACCCCAATCGTCCTCTGTAAGTGCTTTTTGCTGTTCCATATATATTTATAAAGGAACCAATAGGACATTGACTTGTATCTCTCAAATATGGGGGCATGTGGTAGCTTTGTGGTTAAGGTGTTGGACTACTGATAGGGAGCTTGTCAGTTTGAATCCCAGATCCACCATGCTGCCACTGCTGGGCCCATGAGCAAGGCCCTTAACCCTCAATTGCTCAGTTGTGTAAAATGAGATTAACTGTAAGTCACTCTGGATAAGAGCGTCTGACAAATCCCAGAAATGTAAATAGCAACATTTTATAGACTTTGGTCACTCCAAAGAAGTAATCATTATTTAAACAATTTAAAATGAGGATTTTACAAGATTTTTATTGAACGTTTGTATTTGGTTAGATTTTCCCTCATCTCAAGCTGCCACTTAATTTCGCTGACTTTCACTGAATTTTGCCACAGACAGTGTTTATAAGTTATAAATTTTGATAACTCACATTCATCAATTAAGTATTCAACAGAAAACCATCTTCATTTGTCCAGAGGCTTGATAAACTGACTATCAGAGTCAAACAAGCGAAAGAAAATGTATGTAAAACTTTTAGGTGGAGTAACACTCAACAGCAACTAGAAGATAAAGTGGCAAACAAAGCAGCTTTTTGTCCCCCTTCCCCACCAATCTGTATCAGTGGTAATTATCACAGTGGTGACATCCTCGCCTTTCATCTCTTCCGTCACATCACACGGCGAGCACCAGTCAGTGGCGCACATGCCACTGTGCCACATCTGCTACACCACAGCATCAGCACTCTGTCCTGCTGGCAACATACACACACACAAAGACAATACCAAACATGACATATATGAAGAAAAAATAGCAATTTTTGGCTGAATGATATGTGTTGCTGTGAATAATTTGTTACTTTTGTCTCATCTTAGCTTTAGCTGAGCAGCTTAAAAAAGGTGAAAGATAAAGCCTTAATGCAAGAAATAAATTTCACTGTGGTAATGGCAAATATTAAAAAAATAGGAACAATGAATCAAATAATAATTAAATGTACATAAAAGTATTAAAATACAAAGAAATAACTGTATGCTGTATTCAGATGTCCTCTGATTTAATCTGGTGCTGCTTCACATCTCTTTTCTGTGTTCATGCTCTAACCTGATTATATTTTTCTTTTTATTTAAAATTTTTATTTGTGGAAACAAAAATGTATTTTATTATTGCTATAGGATTTTTTATAGGCTTTTGTCCTGCTCCCTGTTGTTTCATAACTCAGTAAAACATCATCATTATGGTTAGTAAGGTGTAGCATTACCAGAACAGCTCCAGTTTTTCTTGGCATAAATTGTAAAAGCCTCTGGAACTGCACTAGAGGGATAGACACAATTATTCCAAATGATATTACCTTTACTAAAATTATGATGATCATTGAACAGATTTGAAATGAAATCTGGTTACTATGAAGACCACAGCACATGACTTATCCCATTTTTATATTCATAAACCCATTCAGTGCATCCTTGTGTGTGGATGAGGACATTCTTCCTGGAGGAAACTCTGATATCAGGAAGGAAATGTTTCATCATTGGATAAAGGTGATCAGTAAGAATAACTCAAATTATGAACAAATAATGTATTAATTTGCAATTATTTATTTTAATTATTTATATTATAAATGTGACTTGCCTGTTCCCTCTGAACAGGCTAAAGAACCCAAACCATGTGCAGAATGCCCACAGCAAACCCCAACAGAGCCTCTGTATAACAGAACACTACAAAAATAAGTAAGTAAGTAAGTAAGTAAGTAAGTAAGTAAGTAAGTAAGTAAGTAAATAAATAAATAAATAAATAAATAATTAATAAAAATAATAATAATAATAATAATAATAATAATAATAATAATAATAATAATAATAATTTTTCCCCTATTGTCTGACAGCTGACAGCTCCAATAAATAACAGTTCTTCCATTGCATAACTAACAAACAAAACAATAACATTAAAAAGCCATTTGAAAAATCTTCAACATTGAATACATAAATATGGAAAAACAGTGTTTTGTCAATGATAGATGTCGTATCTTTTGTATAATTAAATTTTTTATCAGGACTTATTCATTTCACTTTTAATCAGACATAGCATGCTGGTATGGATGCAGCAAAACAACTGGCATGTGCTGGTATGGATGCAGCCAGAACAGTAAATATGTTATTCCATATGAAATCTTTTTTCCCTGAAAAATCTTAACATTGATTCATTCTAGAAGGAGAAGGAGCAAATCCTCTGAAAAACACAGCACTTATTAGAGCTGTCCTTTGTAACTTAACAGACCTATACTGCCCTCTTTTGGACCTGAAGAATCACATAGACAAGAGGTCACAACCAAGAAACAAAAGGCTCATATTCTAGATTTCCAAGGTACAAGGATCAAATTGGAAGCAGTTTATGGAACATTATTTTCTGTTAACCATGACAAAAGGTTAGATGATAAGAATAAATAAGACTACATGACTATAGAAAACTGAATGCTTTTGGACTGTTTTTGATCCCTCCTGGTTTCCCTCTGATCAATTATTTTGGTTCCAAATTTGTTCCATAATTATGTTAATTTTGAGAAACTTGGGCCCAATTAAAATCAAATGCCAAGACTCAGTTACTACGCAGAAGAGAAAGAAGTATACATGTTTGAGGCTGACTTCTTAATTCCCCCTTTGAGATATTTCATTTTTGATGGTTTGCAAGCAGCAGCTGTGTGTAAATGCTATATAGCTGCTGATGCATTTAAATAGCCTCTGTCTTGCTCATTAGGGATAAATGCATACATTTAAAATGTTTATCCTGAATTTCTATATTTCTTTAAAGCTGCTTTGTGACAGTGTCCATTATTAGAATTGCTATACAAATAAAATGTAATTGAACTGAGACTACAGTGTTAACATTAAGCTACACTGATGGAAAACAGCATCATATAAACTGCGATGTCCAGTTGTGGAACAATATTTCAATTACTTACTAAAAATGTGAGATGATTTTTAAAATAAGAGCAACCTGCATTTTATAGAACAAATATTCCAGGATATTGTATTATTATTCTGAGAAGTAAAAATGGCTAAGAACAACCTTCTCAATGAGTTTGTTTCATTTCTGCAGTTTTAATATGTTTGTATTAGCCTATTACGTGCAATTTAAACTTTATGTACATGATGTTCATGATTTTCTTATGCAGATGTAAGCAGAATCTGAAAATAATACTATTGGATGGTATGATTATTGCCCTTTTTTTTTACCTTTTCCTCACTGCCTGTTCTTCTTTATGCCTATCAGGATCATTGGCATTCAGGGCAAGCTCCATGGGCCATGTTACAAATGCTAATCTTTTATGCTTTGTTGCTAGTTAGATGATCTTTTGACCCCTGTAATGCTCTGCTCTGACTTTGGGAACAAATGGTGGCACAGCCTTTTCCACCTGTACCCAGATGTCCCTACCAGCTGCTAAGCTCCAGAGCAGGATAGACTAAATGGCCACCAGCTAATCCTGTTTTGCACGTCTGTGAAGAGCAGACACAATCAAATCTCCAAGCTTGGAATAAAAAGGCAATTTGGATCTATTTCCCAACCTCCCACTCCCTGTAGACAAGTGAATGCAATGTGAATGATTTATGATGTTAATAGGGTTAATGCTTCAAAACCATAAGCATATATATACAGCTCTGGAAAAAAATAAGAGACCACTGCAAAATAATCAGTTTCTTATGTTTTTTTCTTATAGGTGCATGTATTGGTGAGATGAACAGTTTTCTTTCAAAAATGAAAAGAAATAAAGGAAATGACAACACATCAAAATAACCCAAGATCGTGCAGTATTTGCAGAGCTTTAATAACTCAAAACAAAATGCAAATAATTTGTAAACAAACTGTGTTAATGCTTTGGCTAATCTGTAGACACTACCATGTCACTCCTGTATTCATTACAACAGTGTATTAGTTTTGTCAATCTCCAGCAAATACAAATTTGTTTTTACCAAAAAAAAAAAAAAATAAGCAAAAAAGTCTAGTGTTCTGATTAGGTGAGGGGTTAATCTCACTATTTTGACAATTTTCCTAAAAAAAAAAGAGATGCAGTTATTGCAAACAAGGGATATGCAACCAAATATTATGTATAAGTGTTATTTACTTTGATTTTACTTAGAGAGATCTGTTGGTGGCCTGTCACAAAAGGTGCCACATTCTAAGTTCTTTAAGAGATCTAGATGTAAAAATCAGGAAATGTCTTCAGTGTATAAGACAAATACAACAAAAACCAAAGAGCTGTGCATTGCTGTTCCAATACTTTTGGAGGTGAGTGCATGTTATGCAAAAATTTTTAATAGAGTGAAACAAAATGTCAGTCAAATTATAAGCCAGCCATATTTATTGATATCCTAGAACAAATACTCGCTTATTAAAAAATGATATAGCTGATTTAATTTAATAATGATTTATTCTGTTTATTTTATTTCATTTCATTTTAATTCATCTTTTCTTTATCAATATGCCAACTTTTCCTATTTTCTATAATACTTAGCCTTTTTGTTTCTGAAATTTCCATTGAACCCAGGCCAAATTCAAAATATAAAATGATTATTTGAAAAATATCTGGATTATTTGTAAACCTCTGTCAATGCATATGTTACTTTATGTTTCAAGGAGGCTGTGACAGGAGACAAGGCTGCCTTCTCTTTAATCATATGTGTCTGGTGGCTTAATTATGGAAGCTTTAGCTGTGTTAAAATAGTATATCTGCACCCTGATGACACAGAAATAATTTATTGACACTGGGAGATGTTGTATAAGACTTTCTACTACTCATTTATATTTCTGTACAAATGTAAATACAGTATGGACTGACCTAAGTGATATTTGGGTTTTGTGTAGTGGATTTATATTAAAATATTAATATTTTAAATTAAGTTTTAAGTTGACTACAAATACTTTGAGTGGTTCAACTCTTTGCACCATCTGGTTTCATTTGGAGACCAGAGATGTCTGAATACAGTGTTTTGTAAGCGGTGCTGAATTTGAACACAACTGATGACAAAATGAAAGTTCTCAGCAGGAAGTGTGGCCTCTTCAGAAAGAGGGAAATGAAACGAGTCATATACAGTAGAAGGGGATAACTGTACAAACTCTGTCATCTCTTATTTTTAACCTAATTTTTTTTAGATGCCAAGACAGGCACTAATAATAATAGCTGAGGTCTGGGGCACTATATACTGTTTTATAATAAGTTGCTCAATATCCATTTTGTAAGAGCAATTTTACTTTATGGGTGGCACAACTGGGGGCATTGCTGCCTCACAGCTCCCTAGTCCCTGGTATCATCATTAAGCCCCAATTCAGTGGACAGTCAAGTAGTCATGTCGGTGTTCCACTACATTTCAAAAATACAGCTGACCTACAAACCTGGTCACTGAGGACTACAACATCCAGTGACCACTCATTCTTTCCTGTTCAAACTCACAATATTTCTGATTACACATACCTGAACTCAATTTCAATAACAGCCACACTCTTCCTTCTTACTGTCAATGCAGAGTATACACTCTGTGTGTTTTGTTGCAGTCTATACCAAGTCACTTATCCACTGATTGCCTTTGTGGTGTTTTGATCTAGTTTTTGATCTTCTTGTTTTGCTCTTGCATGCCCCAGTAATGTTTGTTCATCATCTGACCCTTGCCTAACTCTTGACTTTGTCTTTGGATTATGTCTGTTTGTTTGCCACATTTTATAAAAACATTGATAACATGCTTGTGTTCATACCTGCCTTGTGACAAAAGTATTCCAATCCCAATGACAAGATGCCAATCACCCTCACTTTCAAATGGTAAGTGTTGGTAAACTCTATGAAGAATTCTAACTTGACTGAGTTACACAAGCTTAGGGGACAGAAGGGGTGGTGGCGGTGTCAGAGCAAAGAACTTGGCCTATTGGAGCGAGATGTGGCAGTTGGTGTAATTGTTCTCGACACCTGCCCTGTTAATTATTGCCACAGAAAGGTAATCTCCAAAGATTATGCCAGCTGTCAGCGCTAACAAGCAAGCCAGAAGGACACAGCTTCTTCCACTTGTTCTCTAACAAAAGGTTTTTTTTTCTCTGCCTTTGGGATAGATGAAGACTCTCCACTGCACAAATGAGGACATGGCATTGAACTTGATGGAATTTATCCTTTTCACTGCTGCACCTCATGAATGTGGAACACTAGCTCTTCAATAATTAATCAATAATCCTTATTCTGTTAGATAGATAGATAGATAGATAGATAGATAGATAGATAGATAGATAGATAGATAGATAGATAGATAGATAGATAGATAGATAGATAGATAGATAGATAGATAGATAGATAGATAGATAGATAGATAGATAGATAGATAGACAGAAGCTGCAGATCTGAGTGGCAATGTATATGCAATCATTGCCAAGAGTGTAAACATTGTGGAAAAAAGAAAAATTCATAGAAGTGGCATTGGACATGGATATGAATAAAAAAAACTTGTATCCAGTGAGCTTTTCTTAAGTTTGGTTCAGTGCAATGGACACTATGTCCCAGCAAAGTGATGGGCTATTGTATAGTGTGATTATGCTTTGTTACAAATGACCTACTGAACTTCTTAGCACTGGATATCCCACTGACCCTGGTCTCTTTATTTAACACCAACATTTATTGGAAACATATACCCCAAACCCTCCCACATGCACAGGGAGCCTCAGGCTGTAAATTTTGTGTACAGCTTAATAGATGGAGGTCATCTAAATTTACAATTGTACAATTAAATTTTGTATTACCAAAAATTAGTCAATTTACTTTACTTTTAGTATTTTACAGTGTTACTCTCTGAATCTATGTGTTAGAAAATTTCCTTCTGAGGTTTTTTAATATAATTGCATATTCTATAAATAGTGGGGCACTTCTGATGCATTGATCAACAGTGTACTGCTTGGCTGGCTTTGGAAAAATATCAGTTATTCAGGGATACACCTTCAGTAGGCATGACCCCTACCAGTCAGGAGTCTGGCACTGAACATAAGGACAGGTTAACATGACCGAACATAAGGACAGGTTAACCCTCAGCAAGAGAATGAAATATGGATTAGACATGGAAACAAATTAATTTTCTGCCTCACATGTTGAGTGAGAAGCGAGAGTTTCCCACTAAGACCTGTCATGGGGTCTGCGGTATTTTCATCTCCTTGTTTTAACCACACTGTGTGTGTGAAATCTAAACACTTAGCAAAATATAATTACTGCTTTCATTTTTGAACAAATCATCTACTCTCTTATACACATCCTGGACCAGAGAGAGGACAAGTGCTTTCTTCTTGAATAAACCCTGATTCTGTCTGTCCTAGAACAAGGAAAAGTAATAATTCTCAGTTAAAAGGAGAGCATTATAGCTTCAATAAAGGCTTATAATCAGTCTTTTCATCAATATTTTTAACATTGTTTTTATTATAAATCATGATAAATATGTAATTCTTCAAACACTTTTATCATTTACAGATCAGTATAATACAAATAGTCCCATTATAATCATAGCCTTTAGTCCAAATTTAGTTTTTGTTCCTGAAGACAAGCATTGGTTTAATTAGGTATTAACTTTAGCCCAAGAGCAGAACATTGTTTGGGATGTTTATTTATTTATGATTGTATGACATTCAAATACTAATTCCTTAACACCAAGCTTGATATAGCATGAATAGCTTAGAATATCCAAGATTAATGGTGAAGTTGCTCTTTAATGTTATTTTTATTGGAAACAGAGACAGTGCATTCCTCCCTCATTCAGAGATGCTTGCAACACTTGATTGATGTCAGCACCAACATCAACCCCCAGCTTTTCTTTTAATTCCCTGCATAATAATTCTCCTCTTCTTCTTCCCAGGTTTTTTCAGTCACTAGGATTCCACTCTTTGTGGCTCGTTCAGAATGTCTTGTTAAAAATTAAAGTGATTGTATTCGCCTTTCTAATGCAAATGCTGTCCCACATGGCCCCTCCAAATGCATATGAGGGCCAAAGATGAGCATGTGAGGTAGTAAGTGTGACTCAGTATAGTGACACACATCATGATAGAATAGTGATGAGACCAGTGTTACTGCACCCCCCATGCCCTGCAGTTTACCTGTCTTGCTGTCAGTCACACAGATGCAGCAGAGATCAGTGCAAAATGCCATAATTATACTACATCTTTCAAGCACACTCAGTTGATATGTTGGAACAGATATTGAAATATTTAATGAATGTGCAGGCATGTGTATTATGTGCATATATATTATTTCATTTCCTTGTCTGTACCACTTATCCGATCTATACTCGGGTCACAGGGAGCCTGTGCCTATCTCAGGCATCACTGGGCATCAAGGCAGGATACACACTTTCATTCACTCACTTTTTGTGTTCTTTGCATGCTTCAGGGGTGTTCTCCACCAGTCCAAAGACACATGTTGTAGGCTGACTGACAGCTCTAAACTGCCCACAGCATGTCTGTGATTGTGATCTGGATGGAATTATAACTTTAGCATTATGCTGAATCAGCAATGGTGTTCACATAAAATATAAGTGGGTCAGCTTAGAAAAGGATCTTTTGCTCACCTACTCCTGTCCATTGCTGAAATGCACAAGGCCAGAAGTGTATAATTAATCCATCAGAAAACTTGGAGAAAAAGGGGTGCAAGTACTTTTGACACTGCATTAATTGTTCTTACTCAAATCTGCCTCAAGTGCTTTAATTATTACATATCATTATAATAATTATGATTATGTAATAATTGATCATAAATAATAAAGACTCTGGACAATGGAGTTTATTTATTGTATGATTTATTGCAATATGTTGCACCACTGCCATGTCCCTGACGTTTTGTCATGTCAAGGTGAACTCAAATGTCATAGCTGCCTCCATTCCAGAACAACTACACTACAAAGAGTGTAGTCCACTGCTTAAAGTATCAATATATTAGTTAATTAAAGCTATGACAATTCACTGAACAAGCCCTTTTAAAAATCTATTATTTTTTAGTTTCTCCTAGCAATTAATCAAATGCCTGCACTGCTGTATTAGTGTTATGAACTAAATTATTCAGTGTGCAATTTAATCAATCCACCTTCAGGCTTTAAAAACCTCTTATATTAATTTTCAAAATAATTTACTTACTTCTTACTTTTCTTTACAATCTATAACTTTACAGTCTTACCTTCTTTTCAAATGACTGTCAGTGTCTAATCGCCAACTTTAAATCAAAGTGAATAGTCCTCTGACCCTTAGCTAGATTTTTACTCTGCTTTCAGTGTGCTTAGTACAAGGTTTGAAAATGTTCTGATATGCTCTTTGGAGGGGATCACCATACTTCCTGACCTAGCTAAGAGAATGTCTAAAGTAACAATTTCTTCCGTCACCCAGAAACTGACACTGGGACTAATGATATGAGAGATTATGCTCAATTAGAGAGAAAGTGGAGAAAATGGATTAATATGAGCTTGTGTGTTCATCCCTGCCATTGTTGCTCACCATCATCCCACTCTTTTCATGCTATCCCTCAATTCACATGAATTATTTCACATTTACACTATTTTCCAGACAGAACATTGGTGTTGTGTCAGTTGTCTCTGTTTCTAGTAACTGTTGTTCTCTAAATGAATCTTTCTCTCTGTTAAAAGATACACCATAAAATAAAATGTGAAAATTATGAATTCTGCCTTGAAATTTCAACATCTAAATCCAATGTTAATGAAAGTGTTAATTGGTGATGATACATCATAGTAAAGTTATACATCAGCAAAGGAAAATGGATCCAGACACAAATACTCAGCATTAAACGTGTGATTTCAGCAGATGTTACTGTATTGTATAAATGTGAAGAACAAAGCTAACATAATCAGGCTTTACTCATCAGACAAAAGTAATATTAATCATTATGTTCAGGAAGACACAGACCTTAACAGATCATTAGCTTTTAGCGTATCTTTGCAATAAAACAATATTCATTTTGATTACATTTTATTTCTATAGCACTTTTTAACAATAGACACAATTGTCACAAAGCAGGTTTATGGAAATATACACTATATTGCCAAAAGTATTCGCTCACCCATCCAAATAATCAGAATCAGGTGTTCCAATCACTTCCATGGCCACAGGTGTATAAAATCAAGCACCTAGGCATGCAGACTGTTTTTACAAACATTTGTGAAAGAATGGGTCGCTCTCAGGAGCTCAGTGAATTCCAGCGTGGAACTGTGATAGGATGCCACCTGTGCAACAAATCCAGTCGTGAAATTTCCTCGCTCCTAAATATTCCACAGTCAACTGTCAGCTGTATTATAAGAACGTGGAAGTGTTTGGGAATGACAGCAACTCAGCCACGAAGTGGTAGGCCACGTAAACTGACGGAGTGGGGTCAGCGGATGCTGAGGCGCATAGTGCGAAGAGGTCGCCAACTTTCTGCAGAGTCAACAGACCTCCAAACTTCATGTGGCCTTCAGATTAGCTCAAGAACAGTGCGCAGAGAGCTTCATGGAATGGGTTTCCATGGCCGAGCAGCTGCATCCAAGCCATACATCACCAAGTGCAATGCAAAGCGTCGGATGCAGTGGTGTAAAGCACGCCGCCACTGGACTCTAGAGCAGTGGAGACGCGTTCTCTGGAGTGATGAATCGCGCTGCTCCATCTGGCAATCTGATGGACAAGTCTGGGTTTGGCGGTTGCCAGGAGAACGGTACTTGTCTGACTGCATTGTGCCAAGTGTAAAGTTTGGTGGAGGGGGGATTATGGTGTGGGGTTGTTTTTCAGGAGCTGGGCTTGGCCCCTTAGTCCCAGTGAAAGGAACTCTGAATGCTTCAGCATACCAAGGCATTTTGGACAATTCCATGCTCCCAACTTTGTGGGAACAGTTTGGAGCTGGCCCCTTCCTCTTCCAACATGACTGTGCACCAGTGCACAAAGCAAGGTCCATAAAGACATGGATGACAGAGTCTGGTGTGGATGAACTTGACTGGCCTGCACAGAGTCCTGACCTCAACCCGATAGAACACCTTTGGGATGAATTAGAGTGGAGACTGAGAGCCAGACCTTCTCGTCCAACATCAGTGTGTGACCTCACAAATGCGCTTCTGGAAGAATGGTCAAAAATTCCCATAAACACACTCCTAAACCTTGTGGACAGCCTTCCCAGAAGAGTTGAAGCTGTTATAGCTACAAAGGGTGGACCGACGTCATATTGAACCCTATGGATTAGGAATGGGATGTCACTTAAGTTCATATGCGAGTCAAGGCAGGTGAGCGAATACTTTTGGCAATATAGTGTATATATTCAGGATATAAATAATAGACTGAAAGGAAGCAGACTCAAAAGTGAACCCATCCTCATCTTTCTGACACTGGCATCTTTCTGGTACTAGCTTTATTAAAAAAATTTCCTTCTAGAACTGTGTGCTATGGTCAAAAAGTGCAATTGTGCAACCAGGAAATTAATTCTGGTCTTAACATGAAGTCTGTCTTGTTGAAGTTATTGATTGTTCATTGACGAAGTCTTGAGGGCAAAACTGTTTGTCGCAACTGCAGTCCAAAACCCTTCTCCATGATTCTAAGCTGTACCATCAATTCAATTCAATTTAATTTAAATTTATCTGTATAGCACTTTAAACAATGGGCACTGCTATAAAGCAACTTCACAGAATACGTTTTCTAAAAAAATGTATATTATATTCTTTAAATACTATCTAGAGCAATCCTGTGTATCTTGAGGTTGTTCTTGTGGGGCCATCCTCACCAAGTGACCTCACCAAGTGATGAGACTCCAACCAGAAGCAGGGCACCAGGATGGATCAGTGAGGTCAGAGATCAGAAGGGGTCAGGATCACTGATATCTCAGAACATTTGTGCATCAACAGCAGATTATTTGCAGTTTAGGAATGTCTTAAAAAGAGATCATTTTGTGGATCCAAGAACAATTGCAGTGCCATTCATAATAAAAATTCAACTGAATGGTGTAGACTGACACATGCATTCATTTCATGAAGCCTGTCAAATCAGTGACAGTCATGTCAGGTGATTACACAGAATGAAACACCCCTCAGATTTACTTAACATTTAGGTTGATATTTATTTGGCTGCTCCCTACGTGAGGGGTCACCACAGCAGCCCAAATGGTACGCACAACAACTTGGCACAGGTTTTTTGTTTTCTGTCCAGATGCCCTTCCTGACACAACCCTCCCATTTTTATCCAGGCTTGGGACCAGCACTGCACCCAGTGGCTGGGGTTTGAACACGGCCCTTTCGCAAGGTAGGTGAAAAATGTGGGACCACCAGTGCCCATGACTATAAATGCCTATATGTCTTTAAAAACATATATATTTTTAAATAATACGTTGTACTTACCAGTATTCCTATTATGTTGTTGATGAAACAACAGAATAAATCATGTTTTATAATACATTGCTCAATAGTAATAGTTTCACTGCCAAGCCCTCTCACCTCATATCACAACCAGGCATCTCTGGTAAAAAAGAAATATCAAACAATGTGTGGATTTCTTTGTCAGATTTGTTTCATCTTGGCAAGTGCTGTTAGATTTTCAGTGATTAATGCTTTGCTGTTGTGTGTATTTGCAGACACGTGGCTTTGATTACTGAAAAACAATGACTGTTATTGTAGGGGAATTTTGCTGGAAGGGTTCGTGAAGGACCTCTTTAGGGGTAAGAATAGTGGTCATCCACAGTACAGTGGTACAGTACAGTTCCAGATACCAGAAGCTCTCCAGGTGGCTTGTGTTTGCCCAACAATTTACTAATACACTTTGTTTGTTTTTCTTTTATTTGTCAGCCATATACTGTATGTGTACATACCACAGCTGTGTGTCTATGTGAAATCAGTGATCAAGTCACAAGCTCAGGCAGGAAATGTCTGTCTGAATGCTGCAATCATGGAAAAGTGAAATAAAAGGTTGGACTGGAGATTTGACACTAAAAGGAAGCAAACTGGAGATTTTACATTTTAACATTTTAGATCTAATATATTTTAGAGCCTTCCTTTAATCTGTTTATTACTTACTTATTTAATTACTTATTTTCATAGATTTTATTGCTTCTAAAAACTTTGAGACCTGAATATTTTTATGACGTAGGGATCATGTGATTCTTTTCAGGTTTGCTAAGATCAACTAAATAAAAATTGTTTTTACACAGTTGAACACTAATCTGCGCTGCTGTGATCTGTTCTCTGCTGTTATTCATATATCGTAATTCACAGAAGAAAATGTAATTCTGCAACATGCATTCCGCAAAAACTGAGGAGCATGAAAAAAATGAATCCCTAGTCAAACTTTATATTTTCATTTGCTGAAAGTCAAATAACATTTAGGTATGTGGTTTAGAAAAAGTATAGCCCATAGTTATAAGGACACGAAATGTGCCAATATACAACGTAATACACTTAAACTAAACCACCTATATTACTCAAAGGGTAATGTTATTAAAAACAGTAATAACATAGCCCCTTAGGCAGGATTTCAGACACTGAGTGCATGAATGAAATTGTTGTTTTTGTGGTAGTGATGACTTACATTGCTTGGTCTTAAATTGTTGCAGCCACCAGACTTGCATGCATTAAAGTAAAATCCCAGCCATACATCCAGATTTTTATTTAATATTAGCTAATATATAAATATGGGTATTAAACAAGATGACAAGAGCTGGAGTGGAATGTCTTTAAATCAGTTTATGCAATTCAGATCTTGAACTTGATATTGGATCCAGTGAGGAGCAGTATTAAGTACATCAATATGACTTGATTCATTATAGTAAGGTCCAATTATTTTCCCCCATTAAATTATGCTTTCCACAAGGACTGAATATTAGCAGATGGATGCTTGCTCCACTAATTTGAGCTTTCAGTCCTTGTTTTTGATCTGCCAAATTTTTCAGGC
Source organism: Hemibagrus wyckioides (assembly GCF_019097595.1). NCBI lineage: Eukaryota > Metazoa > Chordata > Actinopteri > Siluriformes > Bagridae > Hemibagrus > Hemibagrus wyckioides. Next base: position 11,714,563 of record NC_080727.1, read on the forward strand.
TAAAAGGCAAGTGCTAATGTGTAAAGGTGGTTGTCTAGATGCTAGTAAAAAACATGCATATCTCTGATACAAGTTGGAGCAAATGTATAAATATTTCCATAACCTTTGGACTTGCCAACTCTCAATAAGCCCTGTAGTGCCTGAATGACCAAATTTCAAATGAAGGGTACATTAAGAAGCAGTATTGCCATGTTTACCAGTGTTTTTGTTTGTTCATTTTTCACACAACCTGTGGATGAAAAAAAAAACAATAAAAAAAAAAAACAGAAAGACTTACATCAGCCAAATGCTGTTTCCTCCTGGGCTCATGTACCCAGCCGCTTGGCATCACCTTTCATGGATGTATTGATTTATAATGATTTATAAATCACACTCTCTGGTGTCACCCAGATAATGGGTTCCATTTTGAGTCTTGTTGTTCTAAAGCTTTCTTTCTATCATCCCAGGAGTCTTTCCTTTCCTTCCTTGGACACATACATTGTTAAAAGTGCTAAATAAAAATTTATTGTTATTGTTGTATTAATTGGTTTGATGTTATTTTTTACAGAGTTGCAATGAACCTAAATGTATATATTCTGGGTTCTTCTTCCTCAGCAATACCCTGCAATATGTGTTTCTAAGTTACCTATTATCTCCTAGTGCTGGTGTAACCCCGCAAGTCTAGAACTCCAATCTCCATGGGAACCGCCCTGGAAATCAGACCCATACATAGGATCAAACGAGCGCTGCTTTATTTAAAATATGAACAAACCAACATCTTGTAAACGTGCAAACAAACTACATCACACACCAAACAAACAATGACTGACACCGACAGGCACAGAAGGGCTCATATATATATATATATATATATATATATATATATATATATATATCTATATATATATATATATATATATATATATATATATGTGTGTATTTCCCATGTATTTTGTGCCAAAAAATGTATATTGTTCTGCCCTCCCACCTTGTCACCTGTTCCCCATTTACCTATATATATATATATATATAGGTAAATGGGGAACAGGTGACAAGGTGGGAGGGCAGAACAATAGGAGGGGTTTGGCACAAAATACATGGGAAATACACACAACAGAGCAGGCTCCGATGATTCACTTGCCAGCACCCCCTCCAGTGGTCTGGCAGAGAACTGTCCCAGTGGTTCCTGACAGCTGGAGTAAGAAGTATAATTTATCTTGGAATTGAGAATCTGAGGGAAAGGTGTGAGTTATACATGTTTTCCCTCATCATTAAGGTGAGCCAAAAGGTCATTGTATATGATTATGATGAGATTATTATTTTAAATCTACTGTGGCATGGATTTGTGCTTGAAACTGAATTTGATTACACTGATTTGAATTGTAAGGAAATTAGGAAGGAAATAGTACTTGAAGAAATGAAGAAATTAATATTACTGTGTACATAACACACACACACAGTTCAGGCCTGTTACAGACAGCTCTTAGTCTAATGCACATTTTCTGTAAAAAAAAAAAAAATGTACATCTTTAAACTGTCCTAACTCAGATCACTGAGAAAGAGAGATAGAGAGACAGGGATAAAAACAGAGAACAGGAATATGTACTGTCTCAAAATAGTGTAGGGTGAATTGTCTGACTGACTGGCTTCATAAGGTCTGATGACTTTGCTGACAGTCCTCAGGTCCTCCTAATACCAGGGACCAAGTAAGAAAGAGAAAGTTGCACTTTTCTTTATTCCCTGCTACAAAAGGCCAGGACACTTAGACCGGAAAGCTAAGAAATGTAAGTACATCAGCAAGAGAGAAGAGAAATATTTAGTGAGAGAAGAGAAATATTTACAAATGGCGATACATGCCACGGCCAAGTGAGGTATTTATATTTTTTCTCAGCCTTCCTCAAACATATTCACTCACTCTGACTGTGAAGCACCAAGGGGCCAAAGAAAGCAGTCATGGTCCCATGTTCCTTATGGTTTATTATGTGCTGTACTAGCTAGAACTAGCTTGGCGTTTTTTTTTTTTTTTAATGTGACACATTGTTCTATTTCCCAGATATTAAATATGCACTTTGTTATGCTAAAAACAAAACCTCCCATTTCTGGTATACCCAGCATCTGCAGGGCTTTGTCATCATGATGACTTTCTATTCTTTTCAACTTCTCTTATATTCATTATTATTTACATAAAATGTTGTATACTTATGGAATTGTGTATCCTGCCCAATCCTGTTGAATGTGTTGTTCATCCTAAATGCTAACATGTAATGATTTATATGGATCATTTTTACTGATCAAGTGCAAATCGATGTATAAACTATGTGGGACTAAAATCAGAATGTGGACTCTCTTATTAAATCTGTCCGTTGGTAAAGCAGCATGCTTACTCAGCTCACCTGGGTTAGCAAAAGACACTCATGCCAAATTCATGATTTATTCAGGGTAATGTGTTGCTGTTTACTCCTCTTACAAGCCTGTAGCGTTACCGAATCATCTAAATGAGGTCTGAGAAATTCCTGTGGACAACCGAACCCATAATCAAGGACTTTTTTAAATATTCTTTAGATACAGGTAAACTTCTAATAATTAGACACCACCACCATTATAGAGGTGTCCTTTCACCAGTTAATGCAGCTTCTTGTAGACTTTACTCACATGGCTTTTATGTTTGGCCTCTACAATCCTTAAGGGTTCCTTGGGGTTCTATACAGATCCTTGAACTTACGAAACCTTTTTCTCAAAAAAATGATTCTATGTATACCCTAGAAGTGCAATGAATGTTTTATATTATCAGTTATAATTTAACAGTTTTACAATTCAAAGAATTTACAATGCAAAGAATCAAATAAAAAGAAATCTATATTTAGATAATTCTGCATTATGCTGTTTTGAAATGTAATGTTTATGAATTACATATTTTAGAAAAGATCAATTTATTAAATTTGTGAAATAATTAAAACAAAAATTATAGAAACACTTAAATAAAAGGTAGGAGTTTTGCTGTACAATTTTTTTATAACATTTTTTTTTTTATAAATATATTGCTTAAATTTGTATAGAAGAAAGAAAGAAAGAAAGAAAGAAAGAAAGAAAGAAAGAAAGAAAGAAAGAAAGAAAGAAAGAAAGAAAGAAAGAAAGAAAGAAAGAAAGAAAGAAAGAAAAAAAGAAAGAAAGAAAGAAAGAAAAAGAATCATCTAACTTGGATGAAGAAGAGCATTCCATATAAAGAACCTTTTTGAGGTTCCATATATGAATCAAGTGGTCGAATGTCTATGTCTATATCTTAGAGCTCATGCAAGATGCATCACAGCGGTATCCATACCTTTAGTGATGGAGTAATAGATGTGTTTGAAGTGTAAGGTTATGTTCTACATTGAAATTGAAAGATTGGTATGTAATGATTTCTTACCTCATAACCTGGATTTTTAGCAGTAAAGTCTGTAGCTGTCATTGAACAGCAATGCAACTAAAGAGGAGATACAGATTAATAAAGCTATTAATAAAATGTATAGGGGGATAATAAAGTTGATTTTTCAAAGAGCTACACAACCAGTCTTCTTTGGGCCTTGGGACCCTTCACCAATATTAGCTTCTTCACAAAAAACAAAACAGAGGCTTGGACTTTGTAAGACTCTGTTGAGGCAAGTGAGCCATTCAGAACTTCACAGCTTGTCCTCTCAAAGTGTATCAGTGGGAATGATTGCATCACATGAGTCTAAAAGACAAGACGCAGGGGAGGAGCACCAGCTGCCTGTCTTTGTCAGTTGACAGCACTAATCTGCTGAAGAGAACTCTCTGAGGATTTTGCAGAGCTAGGAGGAGAAAGAGCATGAAGCCATCTGTGCAGATAGAACTTTCTCCCAGCATTAGCAGTAATAGTTTTCCTTCTCACAATTGCTGATAATTACTGTTGATGGAGCATGGAGATGTTTCCTCTCCCACAAGAGAGACTCATGCTTGTCGCTATGGCAAAGTGTGGGTGGTGGATAATAAATGAGGTGTTTGATTGGTTGAGACAGTCTCATGCAAATGTAAAATTAAATATTCATGTTGTGTGGTTTGGGTTAGTGAAGTTTCCACTGATCCACTTCATCTTATAAATCAGGGTCTGGAATATTTCACCCAAATAAACAAAACTTTAAACAGCACAAATTAAAATACCACAAAATGTTTACCCACTATTTACCCTTAATGAACCACAACCAAATATAATTACAAAGAAGCGATTGCAAGTTTACTAAAGATGCTAACATCTGAACATGGTGGAAATCGCAATATATAGCCCTATCACAAGCTCTATGCTGCCCAGCCTCATGTTTTGTTTGTACAGGAACCTAAATAAATAGATTACAATGTGGTGGCTGAACTTACTAATTTTATACCATATTAATAATGTATACTAGCAGGTTAGCTTGTTAGCTAATGCATTAGACTCAGAGAAACAACCAAGTATATGTTTATGTATGTCAAAAAGTCAGCAGGTCACCTGGTAGTTGTGGCTCTCCTCACATGAAGATTCACTATATGGGACAAACATATATGGGTCTACCCCAAAATATTGCCTCTAAGTTGGAATAACATAATTATCTAGAATGTATTTGTATTCTGTTGAATTAAGAATCAGAGTCAGTTTTACGCAAGTCTAGCCAGTGGCTTAATTTTCTCTCAGTCTGTCTTTACGTGGGACTTTGTTCAGTTTGTTTGCATTTCTATCTTCTTACAAATTCCTGATAATAAAAAGATTCACCTAGTCAAACTAATTGTCTTGACAAACTGCTGCTCAACCAGTGTCTGGAGATTTTTCATTGTTACTGAAGAAGAGTGTATATTTCAACACATCTGTGTGTATGAGAGAGAGAGAAAAAGAGAGAGGCTAAAACATATACAAGGACATTTTATGTTCCCTTCACTGTGACTCAAGACAAACTCCAATAAACTATTCTCTTCCTTCTTGTGAGTGAAATGAGCTACATTCTAGGTTTAAGTGCTTTCACACTTCATGTTTTCACACAGTTATTCAGTGTCAGTTCCTTAAATTCCATGCAATATGACATACAGACTCGATTTCCCTTCTGAGAGCACATTTGGATTTTAAACCTGCCACAGAACATTGACGGTAATTGATCTCAACAGCTTGTAAATTTGAAGGTCTGAAAACAATTAACAACTTCTCTCGGATATGGTGGGCTCTCTCCTGACCAGCCAAAGAATAATATTTGTTTTTGCTAGCAGTGTCACGGATCACATAAGATCATTGAGCTTTTACTGTGTTTACAAAAGATTTCAGCATCCAATATAACTTGAGAAAGAGAGCAGCTTTGACAATGTTGTGTATGTGTGTGTGTGTGTGTTTGTGTGTGTGTGTATTTTAGAATTTATAATCTTCAGCATGGGCTTTGTTTTCTTGCTCATTTTTTCCCATTTGCAAGTGCTGCATTTACTTGATTCCCAGGGTGTAAATGCCTTAATGTAATCCATCCCATAGAAAAACATCACAGACCCTTCAAACTAACCCATAAATGGCACATATACACAGAGTTAAAGGATATTTTACCTCTGACTTCAGTTGTGAAGCATGTTTAGTGTTTCCTTTCATTGACATTGAATGTGCAGCTGGAAACTTCAGGATAGATGGGGTTTATATGAGCCCACTGTTGAATAGCTTTTGTTGGCACCTCTTCCCAAGTAATATCAGTGCTATAATATTTATTACACATCTTTCACAGTATATCAACACTGCTCTGTGAATCAGCTTTCACTAGATTCATTTCTTAACATTTTACTGTATTGTAATGTCAAAACCAGTGCATGAATAATATTTGAATAACTGGATTGAATAATAGTTGGTGTCCTCTCTCTTAATCAAACTATATTCTTAGATGCCTCAAAGCAATTAAATAATTACATTTAACTAAATTACTGCTTTCTATTTTGTTTGAGTGTTTAAGTAAAAACAAAAAAAACCCACTCAATTTTCTTAAAAAAAAAAAAAGTTGACTCAAAATGGAACTTTATAAAATAAACTTTAATAGATAGTTAAAATGAGTAGATACACAGTATAAAGAAAACTCAGAACAAACTGTTATTCTCTACCAATAATGTCTTCTTAGACAAAAAGACGTCTTTAGGAAAAAGTTATTTAGCAAACAGTTTTGGGGAAGAGAAAAGAAAACTGTAGATTATCTTTTACCTTTTCTCTTGTGTCCTCTTCAGGATAATGCTCCAGTACAGGATACTGGGCAAATGCACTTCAAGCACTTAAGGTTGCTTGCTGTTTGTCTGGAAATTTCTGAAAATTAGTCATCATTGAACATTACCATACACTCATAAATCAGAAGTGCCTGACTTTTTACATCCATAAAGTAACTAACCATGCAATGTCTGCAAAATTTCTAGATTATGTAAAGGTACTGATTAAACATGCTTTTGTTTATACTCTATCTTAAGTCTATCTAATAAATTCACAGCCTCTTTTCTCTGCTAAAAAATGTATGTTTTTCCACCCACAAATTTTAGCTGGTAAGTCTCTTGTGTGAATGGACAAATTATAAAGATCCATCCATCCATCCATCCATTTTCTTTACCACTTATCCTACACAGGGTCACAGGTAACCTGGAGTCCATCCCAGGGGACTCAGGACATAGGAAATGGGAAATTGTGGGCAGTGTGCCAACCCATTACACAACCATATACACACACACACACACACTACAGACAATTTAGATATGCCAATCAACCTACCACACAGGTCTTTGGACTTTGGAGGAAATTGGAGGAAACCTGGAGAGAACATGCAAATTCCACATACACAGGAATCCTAAACCTAACCCCAGAGGTTTGAGGAAAATGGGCTATATCACTAATCCACTGTAACCCCATATGGTAAAGATTTTGAATTTAATTTAGTTGCTGAAACATAATCAAAGCCATAGAAATGTGCTTTATTAAATGTGGGTTTTTTTCATTATCCATTCTCAGATTGTTATGTATTAAAGATGTGATAGATACAAAGTTGAAAAACAGTTCTTGTTTGACATCAAGTATGAAATCATGTTTTGCTATCATTATCTCCTCTTGCATTTGAGCAACATTTTGCATACACTGTAAGTCCCCTTAGAAAGAACCTTTGGACATTTTTAAGCTGCTATTTTGAACCTGAACTAAATATGATTTTTGAAGCACTGATTTAAAGATTAAAGTAAAAATGAAAAGTCTAAATAAATTTAAAAATAAAGTAAATTTTTTAAAATAAATAAAATGGTTTGCATCTATAGCAATAGTATAAACATATTTATGTGAACTTTCAGACCATTTGCTGTTGGCATGGCATCGCAAGCTATTAAAAGTTCTTTCAAAGTTCTTTTTGAATAGCAGGATGTTTTTCTCTCACTAATAGGTCAAGTACATTCCATATGACATTAAATGAATAATTAAAGCAAGGCTATGTATTTCTTAGTCTCTCATATATAATTTCACATTGAGTCATTATCAAGAGCCACAGTGCCCTCTATTGGCTGTAACTCTTGGTTCTCTTTACACTAGATCCTTAAGTCCTTAAATGTAATTTCTGGTTTCACAGAATAGTCACAAGGATTGCTTTACAGGGTCATATTTGCAAATGATACACTATATGGCGAAATGCATGAGGAAATCTTATGAGGAGCCCTGACCTCAACCATACTGAACACGTTTAGGATGACTGTACACCATGCCTTCTTGCCCGACACCAGTGCCTGACCTCATTAACGTTCTTGTGGCTGAATGAGCACAAATCCCCACAAACATGCTCGAAATTCAAGTGGAAAGCCTTCCCAAAAGAGTGCAGGTTATAATAACAGCAAAGGGAGACTAAATCTTGAATGAGATGATAAAAACACATGTGCTTGTCAGGTGTCCACAAACATTTAGCTATATAGTGTACTTAATATCAGTACTACTGTTTTATCAGAATTTGCTATTTTTTTCCTTTTTTGAATAACAATATATTGTCAGAATAGAAATGAGAGCATACATAATGCTTACTAAGTATGTGTTAAAATTGACTATGGACTCCTTCAGAGATTGCAAGCAAAAGCAATGTGCACACAATAAAGACCCAAAGATCCTGGCAAACAGGCAGCACTTTTATAAACTAACTTAAGAATCTATCAAGATATGTTTTTTGACGTCAGACTGACATTAGAAAAAAAATGCACTTATTATTATAATCTGTTTTATTATTGTGGATTAACACTAAAAGACAGTTAGTGCTATTTGGCTATTTAACTAGTACAACTGTACCTCAAGAAGTAACTTTAGAAGATGTTTGTTATCCTGTTAGTGACTAAATGATGCTAAGCAGTGACCCAGTTTGCAATGGCTGGATCTCGTGCAGTTCTTACATTCTTAATTAGCAAGGCAACTTCACTGATATGATAGTTTGCTATCTGACAAGCTCAAACCAATTATCTCCATGCCATTCCCCCTAAAATAAATTACTGATAAGAAATCGATTAGTTTTTATTCCAAAATGATATGTCTACACTGCAAATTGTAGAGTTTAGCCTACTGGAATAAACTGGTGAAGGATTTCAGTTGGAAGGTCATGTAGACTCTACCAAAATATTTATTTGCAGACAGAGTGAAGGAAATTAATTTTATAACATTTTACACGGATACTGCCCAGTAAATAATTTTGTTAAATTCGGAAAGGATATTAATTTTAATTGGTCTTTTTGTGACTGTTGATACATATTTCCTTTATTTTGTCACTGTACTCACAAAAGATTTGGATAGATTTATATGTAAATTAAAAGATAGATAGATAGATAGATAGATAGATAGATAGATAGATAGATAGATAGATAGATAGATAGATAGATAGATAGATAGATAGATAGATAGATAGATAGATAGATAGATAGATAGATAGATAGATAGATGGATTATACAAATAATACTGACTCCGTTTTTCTTTGTGTGTAGAAAATGCTTTATCTGGTTTTACTAAAATCCCCTCGAAACAAAAATTTTATATTAATATTAGTTTAATGTTATTTAATATTTCCCTAAATATCTGTGGACCTCTGCAGGAACTCTGTCAGGAGGACACAGGAGGAATGTTATCTGAGCTTTTATAATCACTTTTATTCAATCAGCACTTTTCAGTGCACTTCCACAAAAACTCAACAGTACTACCAGGCAGTTTAGCAGAAATGGACTCACAGATTTCGCTCCATCAAGTTCAAGGCTGCGTTTGTGTGTAGCACAATCCACTCAACATCTCTCTCTCCTTATGGGAGTTACTGAGAGCAGTAATGCATACTAATAAGTAAACTCACATAATAAGACACAGGCGAGATTCATCACGTGTTTGAGAATTCATCATGATTCTCTATCACAACCCCGTCACAACACATATCCTTTAAATAAATTTAAATATAGTAAAACCAGTCCATTGTTTTTGCTTAAAGATGCACTATATTGCCAAAAGTATTCGCTCACCCATCCAAATAATCAGAATCAGGTGTTCCAATCACTTCCATGGCCACAGGTGTATAAAATCAAGCACCTAGGCATGCAGACTGTTTTTACAAACATTTGTGAAAGAATGGGTCGCTCTCAGGAGCTCAGTGAATTCCAGGGTGGAACTGTGATAGGATGCCACCTGTGCAACAAATCCAGTCATGAAATTTCCTCGCTCCTAAATATTCCACAGTCAACTGTCAGCTGTATTATAAGAACGTGGAAGTGTTTGGGAACGACAGCAACTCAGCCACGAAGTGGTAGGCCACGTAAACTGATGGAGCGGGGTCAGCGGATGCTGAGGCGCATAGTGCGAAGAGGTCGCCAACTTTCTGCAGAGTCAATCGCTACAGACCTCCAAACTTCATGTGGCCTTCAGATTAGCTCAAGAACAGTGCGCAGAGAGCTTCATGGAATGGGTTTCCATGGCCGAGCAGCTGCATCCAAGCCATACATCACCAAGTGCAATGCAAAGCGTCGGATGCAGTGGTGTAAAGCACGCCGCCACTGGACTCTAGAGCAGTGGAGACGCGTTCTCTGGAGTGATGAATCGCGCTGCTGCATCTGGCAATCTGATGGACAAGTCTGGGTTTGGCGGTTGCCAGGAGAACGGTACTTGTCTGACTGCATTGTGCCAAGTGTAAAGTTTGGTGGAAGGGGGATTATGGTGTGGGGTTGTTTTTCAGGAGCTGGGCTTGGCCCCTTAGTTCCAGTGAAAGGAACTCTGAATGCTTCAGCATACCAAGACATTTTGGACAATTCCATGCTCCCAACTTTGTGGGAACAGTTTGGAGCTGGCCCCTTCCTCTTCCAACATGACTGTGCACCAGTGCACAAAGCAAGGTCCATAAAGACATGGATGACAGAGTCTGGTGTGGATGAACTTGACTGGCCTGCACAGAGTCCTGACCTCAACCCGATAGAACACCTTTGGGATGAATTAGAGCGGAGACTGAGAGCCAGGCCTTCTCGTCCAACATCAGACCTCACAAATGCGCTTCTGGAAGAATGGTCAAAAATTCCCATAAACACACTCCTAAACCTTGTGGACAGCCTTCCCAGAAGAGTTGAAGCTGTTATAGCTGCAAAGGGTGGACCGACGTCATATTGAACCCTATGGATTAGGAATGGGATGTCACTTAAGTTCATATGCGAGTCAAGGCAGGTGAGCGAATACTTTTGGCAATATAGTGTATATAAAATAAAATGCTCAACTGACGTCTCATCCACATACAAACAAGCCTGGGGTTTATATAAAAGGAGAGCAAAAAAGTGCTTAGACCATAACCTTGTGGGATGCCATACCAAGCTTTTTTAGTCTCTGAAGAATATAAACTCAACTGATACTAACAAATTGGGATGAGGCAGCAACATCTATTGAAACTGAGAATTTAAATATCATGGTGAAATGCTGTTTTTAGATACATCAGTGACCAAACAAATATATCCACACTTTAAAGTAAGCAGTACATCATTTTCCCCTTTAACTAGTCCTGATTCTGTACTATAATGAATCTGGTAACTAAACTGAAATGCAACATACTTGTTATTCCCAAAGGGAACAGAGCTTTACAAAAATAACAATTTGACCAGTGTAACATTCAAACCTTTTAAGCACACTTAAAACCATTAATGGAGTTAATTAGAAATTAACCATTTCTGCACATTATAATTACTAACTTAAATTTAATGTTGATTTTGCTGTAACAACTCGTTGGAACCAACAGCACATATTAGTGACACTTAGCAATGACCTACATTTTGACTTTTGTACCCTTTTAGCACTGTTTTTGTATCTCATATTCAGCCCAAAATCTAGGGACAACGGTGGAATGGGAAGGATTAATTGATGATGGACTGTGTCAGGTTGATCTTCTCCAGTCTGATCACATCATGCTTGGACATGGCTCAGCACTCTCTCAGTCAGTGGCCTTCACTCTAAGTACTTCACCATGAGGTTGTTTACCACTTAAGTCTCCCAGTGGCTGCACAACTCCTGAATACTTTATCAGGAGGCCACATGAAAAATAAAGGAAATGCTCAGCTGTCAGTCTCTGCTACTGTTTGGTATCCAGTAGATCCTGAGAGGGCTGATCTCATAAGTCCACTCTCAAGAATGTTCCAGCCTGCAATGGTGGCTCAGCTCAATGGCATTAAGTGCTGACACTTTGTCTTTTCTCAAAACAGCCTGACATTTATTTTGCTGCTGTTTGTTATCTGGGTACTGATTTACTTCATGTTCATGTGAAAGGCTGCCTCTTCTGTACAACTAATACCATCTCAAATCTCAGAATTGTATTGGTTTCACACTTGGAGGTAACTTGACACAGGGATCTTGATTAATGTGCTTTAAATTTCAGTTGACATAAGGAAGCCATGACCACATCTTATGTGGATGTACATTGTTCATCAGGAAGATGAGCGCGATGGAGTCAAGATGTTAAAGTTCTATAAAGATGGCACACTTTTCTTGTTGAAGGGTAAAGTAGAAATGCACCTTGTCTTTCTTTTTTCCTAATATATTGTGACCTTGTGGAATAGACCAAATGGTAAAAATATAGTCATGCTATTTCTCCAGGTAGGTAATACACCTTGCCAGTGTGGTTGTAGCCTCATCTTTACCTCCTGGCAGCTGCAGTGTCCATGTGTCACTGAGTGAGTTGCTTCTACATCAAACCTTAGGATGTTTTTTCAATATAAATAAATAATTTCTGATATGGTGAATCACCCTAGAATTTTAGAAGTTTTTTAGTTTACAGAGCTGTGTTACAGAAGTATCTCTAGGCATTACTGGCAACATTATTTGTAACAGCTGCTATAGTTTTGAGATTGCCCTTGTGAAGAATAGGTCTATTATAGAGATCCAGGTGTTTCGGGTGCTCTGAAAACAATGTGGGCTTCATTGACAATTGGAGCAGTTTTGAGGGCAATGCCTGTTAGTACGGGACAGTGTCCATCCCACTCGGGAAGGTGCTGCTCTCATTTCTTGCAGCATAGCAAATAGTCTCAGAACAAGCCTGGTTAATCGGTGACACTCCGGAACCAGGGCCGGAGAGCAGACAAGCAGGCTAATTTGACCATCTGCTAGCTGCAATGAGTCGTCATTTAGGGTTCACAACACTGTGTCTGTTCCCCGAGATAAACAAAAATGTAGAAACACTCAAAAACTTTCAAAAAAAGTTCCCAGTGTCTCTTCTCTCTGGACCTGCTTGATCCATCCTGATGCTCTACCTCTAGTTGAAATCTTATCATTTGGGACTGCTGTGGATAGAACAATGTGGAGACTATGATGCTGGCTTTGAACTGCTGATGCAATGATTGCCTTTGCACTCGGGCCTCCATCATTAAACGTTTGAAGTCATCGGCAGGAAAGAATTAGTGTTGAGTCTATAATAAACTAAAAAATTATGCTGGTTCCTCTCAAGGTATCTCAGGGAGTTTTTCCTTGCCACCATTGCCTCAGCCTTGCTCATTAGAGCTAATTTCATTTTAAACTTTTTAATTTTAAAATTTTTATTCTATATTTCTGTCAAGCTGCTTTGAGACAATGTCCATTGATATATGTCAATTGTTTAAATTGCTATTCAAATTTAAATGAATTTAATATTACATGTCATACCATTGCCTCACTTGTTTTACTCCAACAAGCCATGGCTCCTTAAGGTTAAAATAACCTTGTCTCTGAGGGAAAAACACCTTCATGCATTCAGTGATGCTTGCTTAAATATCTTTAGTTGTTTGTCCATCTGTGTGAAGCATTAAAGGTGCTACATAGAACCGTCTTAACAAAGCTTCCAAACAGAGCATTTTTAGGAAGCTCAGAACACATAATTATACATTAAATCTTTTAAGAAATTTTATATGAAGTACTGAGTACTGAACAATAGGGTACATACTCCAAATATTCAGTAATTATTTCCTTTTATTATCTAAAATCTTCTGTAATAGTTTTTTGTCAAGTAAATTGTTTTTAGCCTGCTAGATTCGATAGCCTTAGAACTATCAAATGATTTGACATTTGTCTTAGTTTTACATATTTTTATTACTTTGGTTGCCAAACTTTTTATCCAACAACATATTGACAGGCCAGTGTGTGGGAGGCGGAAGAGATAGGGGACTATGACACCATGTTCCATCTATGGACTATATGAGAGAGAGAGAATACTTGATGCAATACAACATATATACGATATATACACATATACGCACATGGACATCATGTATATATATTATCACATATTATATATATATATATATATATATATATATATATATATATCTCACAAAAGTGAGTACATCCCTCATATTTTTGTAAATATTTTATTATATCTTTTCATGTGACAACACTGCAAAAATGACACTCTGCTACAATGTAAAGTAGTGAGTGTACAGCCTGTATAACAGTGTAAATTTGCTGTCCCCTCAAAATAACTCAACACACAGCCATTAATGTCTAAACCGTTGGCAACAAAAGTGAGTACACCCCTAAGAGGAAATGTCCAAATTGGGCCCAAAGTGTCAATATTTTGTGTGGCCACCATTATTTTCAAGCATTACCTTAACCCTCTTGGGGATGGAGTTCACCAGAGCTTCACAGGTTGCCACTGGAGTCCTCTTCCACTCCTCCATGATGACATCACAGATCTGGTGGATGTTAGAGACCTTGCGCTCCCCCACCTTCCATTTGAGGATGCCCCACAGATGCTCAATAGGGTTTAGGTCTGGAGACATGCTTGGCCAGTCCATCACCTTTACCCTCAGCTTCTTTAGCAAGGCAGTGGTCGTTATCATGTTGGAATACTGCCCTGCAGCCCAGACTCTGAAGGGAGGGGATCATTATCTGCTTCAGCATGTCACAGTACATGTTAGCATTCATGGTTCCCTCAATGAACTGTAGCTTCCCAGTGCCGGTAGCACTCATGCAGGCCCAGACCATGACAGTCCCACCACCATGCTTGACTGTAGGCAAGACACACTTGTCTTTGTACTCCTCACCTGGTTGCCGCCACACACGCTTGACACCATCTGAACCAAATAAGTTTATCTTGGTCTCATCAGACCACAGGACATGGTTCCAGTAATCCATGTCCTTAGTCTGCTTGTCTTCAGCAAACTGTATGCGTGCTTTCTTTCTTCATCATCTTTAGTAGAGGCTTCATTTTGGGACGACATCCATGCAGACCAATTTGATGCAGTGTGCGGCGTATGGTCTGAGCACTGACAGGCTGACCCCCCACCCCTTCAACCTCTGCAGCAATGCTGGCAGCACTCATATGTCTATTTCCCAAAGACAACCTCCGGATATGACACTGAGCACGTGCACTCAACTTCTTTGGTCGACCATGGCGAGGCCTGTTCTGAGTGGAACCTGTCCTGTAAAACCGCTGTATGGTTTTGCCCACTGTGCTACAGCTCAGTTTCAGGGTCTTGGCAATCTTCTTATAGCCTAGGCCATCTTTATGTAGAGCAACAATTCTTTTTTTTCAGATCCTCAGAGAGTTCTTTGCCATGAGGTGCCATGTTGAACTTCCAGTGACCACTATGAGAGAGTGTGAGAGCAATAACACCAAATTTAACACACCTGCTCCCCATTCACATATTCGGCTTTGGGGTGATATTTCAGGATGCACCTAAAATGCACTATAACCTTTACAGGTGAACTTTATTTGGCATTCTCTACACTTTTGAATGCACATATCCAACTGTTCAGTGTTCCAGTACTTTTGCATAACTTGCTGTTCTCTAACAAGGTGCTTAATGGCAAAATTCACAACTGGTATTTGGTATTTAAACACTCCTCTTCATCATGCTGTTCACATTTTGACATCATGAGACCAAGACGACACCTAACTATTAATCAACAGTACCTTGCCATTGCGAGGTTTCAAACAGAATGTTCTCAGAGGGAAGTGGCCACTGAGCTTAGAGTGTCACAGAGTGTCATCAGCAGGTTGCGAAAGAGATACAGAGAGACTGGAAGAGAAAGGCATAGAAGTGGACTTCCTTTGGCCACATCCCACGTCGATGACCGCTTCATTGTGAACAGTGCCCTGCAGAACCGGATGATGAATGCCACTCAACTCCAGGCACATTTAAGGGAGGTGAGAGGCACCCAAGTGTCACATCAGACCATTCGAAACCATTTACATCAGCGTGGTCTGCGTGCTAGATGACCTGCAAGGGTACCTGACCACACCACCAGGCACAGGCATCGGTCCAGGGAGCATTTACGCTGGACGAGGGACCAGTGGGCCTCAATGCTGTTCTCTGATGAAAGTCGATTCACGTTGAGCAGAAATGATGGCCGCCAACGATGTTGGAGACGTCAAGGAGAGCGCTATGCATCAGCCACTGTTGTGGTAGTGTTACAGTCTGGGCAGGTGTGTCTACTCAATACAGAACTGCCCTACATCTTGTGAATGGTACAGTGACAAGCCAATACTACGTGAATAACAGGGCTGATGAGACACCATTCCATCACAGGGCACCATGCATAGACATCCAGGCATTCCCTTATACATAGAAGAAATTTAGCTTGGACAGTCCACCTACCAACATGTTTTTGGAATTTGGAAGGAACCTGAGAAGCCAGAAAGAAACCATGACAGATACTTTCTGCACTAACCAATCCCATTCAGGATTCAAGAAGCTTTTACTGTCATTTCAACCACATTTAGCTGATGCAGTAACTAGTGAAATGAAACAACCTTTCTCCAGGACCCTGGTGCTACATAAACATACAACATATAGTTTGGACACAAAAAACAACACAGAGCTAGGACAGAAGTTGTCCTAGCCACATAAAGTGCAAAGTGTGCAACTAGGTGCAGAGCAAGGACAACACAGTGCAAAAACAATAAGTACATTTCATTTTCAGTTTTACAGTTAAATTCAATTTATTTCTATAACAATGGAACTTGTCTCAAAGCAGCTTTACAGAAGTATAGAAAAAAATTATACATTTTAAAGTTATGGGATGAATTAGAGCGGAGACTGTGAGCCAGGCCTTCTCATTCAACATCAGTGCCTGACCTCACAAATGCGCTTCTAGAGGAATGGTCAAAAATTCCCATAAACACATTCCTAAACCTTGTGGAAAGCCTTCCCAGAAGAGTTGAAACTGATATAAATGCAACGGGCGGGACAACTCCATACTCCATTCATGAGCATGTAAAATCAGACGTCTCAGTTTTGGCCTGGCTCGCAGTCTCCACACTAATTTATCCCAAAGGTGTTCTATTGGGTTGAGGTGAGGACTCTACACCAAACTCACTCATCCATGTCTTTATGGACCTTGCTTTGTGCGTGTTCGGAGCATGAAATTGTCCAAAATGTTTTGGTATGCATTAAGCTATGTTAAGGCTGAAGCATTAAGAGTTCCTTTCACTGGAACCAAGGGGCCAAGCCCAACCTCTGTAAAACAACACCTGAATTCAATGATTTGGAGGGGTGTCAATATAGTGTAGACAGTGAGTCAATAAAGATCTTTTATGATTTTATGATTTTCAACAAAATTCTTAGCCTAAAAATGCATATATCTGCAAAGCTCATTTTTTAAACATATACTTTTCTTTCTTTTTTTTGCTTTACTTCTTTGTTTTATTTTCATGAGGCAAATTGAACACTCATGTCTCCTGCTTAGTCGCCATTAGATTAGAACCTACATTTCCCAGGTTGCCAGTGGTGAGTCCGGCATTTCCGCATGACGCACAACTCGTGTTTCCGAGGTAACGGGCTTGCTCCGTACTACGATTAGCACTGTGTGGAGAAGGCGACAGGGGTATAGAGGGGGATTCTGTTTTCGGTAACAGATATCCGAGAGCATATCTGGGATTTTTACCGATTGGATCACGCGCCCTTGAGACGGAGAGTCCCTGCTAAAGTGACATTATGCTGAATATGTGGAAAGTCAGGGAGCTGGTGGATAAAGCGTGAGTATGCTCTTGGGTTTTTTGCAAGGCCTGTAGTTGGACCGTTACTTATGCAGACAAGGGAGACGCCGAGTTTAACCGTGACGTCATGTTCTGAGGTGATAGTAGCTTATCTTAGTTTTGTTATTGAGCACAAATTAAATGAGATCATTTGTTTGTTTTAAATCTTCGTCTCGTCATTTACAAACGTTGAACTCTATTCATTTACAGATTAGCTTTGCGGCTAAAGCTGCCCCGTTAGGATACAGGCAGCTACTTAAGCTAACAGGTTTTGGGACTAGCTGAAGCTAGCTAACGCTGCACACATAATGAAAACATACGAACATTTACAAACCTGTAATGATGTCGCGTTCAAGAACTATTCTTAATAAAACACTCAATAATAGACTTAATACAATAATTGTCACTACGATAATTCAACGCCCATGGCTGGGCAGATAAAGCCAGTATTTTGATGGGTATATGTAATAAGCTAACATTAGCTCTCTCTGTGTGTGTGTGTGTGTGTGTGTGTGTGTGTGTGTGTGTGTGCGCGCGCGTGCGCGTGTAGGAATAAAACTGGCAGTATAGTAGAGCTCATGCCAGCATGACCTGTGCATGTATGTGCTGGTCATGACACCACAGTAGCTCATCTGAGCAGTGATCTCTCATCACACTAATCTATCACTACAGCAGTCCGTGCCTAATACTGAATTTATTCCCCTCTTAATCAAAAGAATGTAAAGTGTGCATTTTACGGCATGAAGTACATATGCTATAGATTATTACTACATTTCTCAATGCAACTCTTTTTCCCAGTTTAGAGAGTTTGGATCAGTCCTTAATCTGGAAAATACAGACATCATGTATTAAATATTTCAAACCAAATTCTGTGCATCACTTTAGCCTGTTTTGAACACTAGCAGTTAGTAATCATCAGTGGGAGCGCAAAATGGTAAAGGCTCTGAACCACAGATCTGATTGTAGGTTCGAGTTTGAATCACAGTCTTCAAATTGTTAATAATTAATTAGTTGTTTTTTTTGAGTATTATTTCACAGAAATCTTAGGAGTTGACTGCCTATCACAGTTTAAGGAAAGTGAGGAGGTGTGTGTGGCTACCTACAGGTTATGAGCATTGTAAGCGATGTGTGTAAATTAGCTGAACGCTGTTCAGTACATTATTTTCCACAGTGCCGGCTTGTATGTTGAAATCTAAGGTAAAATGGGATAGGGCTACCCTTGTCAGCATGTCCTGGTGTACTTATCTCATTGCTAAGACATTGCAGTATTTGTAGCCCAGTGTTTTAGTAAATGTGTAAATGAGTGCTGTGTAACATTGAGAATTGTTCCTTCATGCATACACGCTGAGATGCATATTTTCCCCCATGTCACCCAGCTTCAAATTTTAAAGCAGTAAACAGAGTCAGATTTGAGTGTGATTAATTACAGCTTCAAGCCATAAACATAGAAGCAGAGCTTCTTCCTTATCTGTGTGCAGCCAACTACTTGTGAAGTTACAACTAACTGGAGAAGTTAACTCCTCGTTTCTCCAAGATGTAAAATAAACATTTTGGTAACATATTTTGTTTCTGTAGTGAAATACACTGATCAGCTCATGTGGTCTGATCCAACAGACGATCTACTGTTACTCAGATTGCTAAAGAAGTTAATTCTGGTTCTGACAGAAAGTTGTCAGAATAGACAGTGCATGACAGGTCAGAGCTGTTTTGGCAGCAAAAGGGGAACCAACACAATATTAGGCAGATGGTCATAATGTTATACCTGATCGGTGTATGAGGCTGTTTATTACCCTTTTAATGTACATTCACATTAATTGCATGTAAGTATGCCAGCAGACACCAATGCAACCATTTAAATATACAATGCATTGGACCTTCACTAAATGAATAAATACAACTATGATACATAAAACATCTCACATTAGAAACCTCTAGAAGCTGAATGGGATTAATATTGACCTGTAGGATGAACAAACTTGGAAGCACAGGTATCATTTGCAGTTGAGATAAAAACATTCCTCACACCACTGTAAACATGGCAGTTTTTTGTAATGAAGAAAAATAAACCAAGATAAATCTTTCCAGATCTTTTTCTAGCCCACACGTGTCACTCTGATCAGTATAAATCAGTAACTGAAGATGAATGAATGAATGTATGAGTAAAACCCAACATACTCAGGAAATTCATTACACAGCTCTGTGCTTTGTCCAGCATGCCTCTAGCTTCATATCTGACCTCCTGCTCCTTTTTGCATGAGAGTAAAACACACCCATGCCTGCAACATGTTTGTGGTTGCTTAGGTCCCAAAAGATCCCAGGTTTGCTGAATGTCTCTACTATGGAGAAATCTGGTACATTTTTTTAAGATAAAGTGTAATGTGATTCATCCTGAAGAGTATTGAATTCCACCTGAGTATTGAATGTAAGAATGTTGAATAGGGTAAGATCCTGTAGTGCTGGACTATTTTCATGAAGTTAGAAATAAATGATGTAATAATGCAAAACTGTGCTGTCTTCTTTTCTTAGTAACTTATTGAAAGAATGCCATGTTATGTGAAGTTCAGCATTGTATCCAGGACAGAGACCAGCGATGTGAAGTGTGTTTCTTCAATACACCCTGATTTAAATTTTGGCCAGTGTTAAGTTTCCATGAGGCAACAATAAACAACCACAAAAAATGCTGCTCATTAATAATTAACTGTATGAACATGGGTCATTGGCTGACTGTAATTTGAAGATTTAGAAGCCACACCACAACATCTAATACAGCATTAGTAGGAAGAAGTGATGCTATCATGCACTATTAGCTGCATTCATTAACACCAATACCATTCATGTTATGTTAGTTTTGACTGACATGCCATTTTTGCTGCAGCTTCACCTAATAATACAGAATTGCATCATCTAACAGGGAACATTTAGCTGAAAGCATGATTCAGGAAGGGCTGGGTAATACAACACTATAACCGTTATTGTGATCATGACACAATACACATTTAATAGGAATTGTCAGTAGTTTGACTTTGACAGCTCGGTAATTACTAGGGATGCAACAATACAGTTAACCCACGGTTCAATACGTACCACGGTTTTTACCCACGGTTTTCGGTTCGGTTCGGATGGCTTGGCAAATTAACGTTTTTTTCCCATTATTCTTTGCTTAGGTGACAGGAACAGTAAGTATGTTAAGAAGAAACTGGTTTTAGTTGCAATTCTCTTTATTTTACTTAAATGCAAAAATCAACTTGTACACATTCATAGTATACTGAAAATAGTGAGATATAAAAATTAGTGCTTGTGTTACTTTATTACAGGGGACGGGCTTGGACGGTGCTCTTTTTTTCCTAATCCGCTATGTAATGAACAGTAAGGGTGAGATAACTTTGTTACCCCCGAGGTCCAACTATCTGTTATTAGAGCAAGGCTTTGCGCATTAGCCGATTCGGTTTCGATTTTTTGCGCGTTTTTTCGTAGAGGTCGGGAAAAAAGTCCGTGTCGGTGGTGTGTAACGCGGTTCGAGAACTTTTATAAGTTGCCGAAAGCCCACATCACCGATCACAGAAAACGGCTGCAAATCTTTACCAATTATTATATTATAATTATTTTTGTGTCTCTCGGAACCAGTTGTGTCTGAATGCTGGAAGGAATCAGCTAGGGGACTGTTTTTGGGTTCCTGTGTTACCTGCTCTGCCATCCTGCTTCCACACAGTGATATCTCTGGGTGATGGAGCTGCAGATGTGTGATCATGTTGGAAGTATTTCCATGTCCGAATCTAACTCGTGTGTAACACTGCTTAAACACAGTCATTTTTTTTGTCTAACATTTTTGTTTCATCGGCATCATAGTCAACAACAAATCCGAAATGTTCCCACACCACAGATCTGAAAAACAGCACTGCTTCCTCGTATTTGTCTCGCTTCACCGCTCTCCAGGGTTAGAGTGAAATCTGACACCAGCATCGCAAGCATGGTTACCGCCCCTAACTTTAGCGCTCACTCATTGGATATTTACTCGAGGGGAGGCGTGTCTGTCTCAGTGCGTAGACATACAGTACAGGCCAACACAAACAGGCGGTTCAGAGAGTAATAAAACGCATCGTTATTATTATTTTAAGGAAAAACCGAAAAACCTCGGTTCACATACGCGTATTGAACCGTGGAGGTCGTACCGAACGGTTCAATATTATATTGAGTATTGTGGCATCCCTAGTACTGACATACAGTTTCATATAGCTGATTAAACATTAAAACAGATATTTCATTATTCCTCCATTTCATATGCACTTGTTTATCAATCCCTCCAGAATGTCGTGATTTTTTGAACACTGAAATTAAGCAAAATCATGCAAGCTCTTTGATATTCAGAAGAATTTGCAGTTTTTCAGATTTACCACAGATTTGGGCAAAGATGTGTCATGTGACCACAACACACATTCAGCCATCAAGACCCCTGTGATTCACAGGCATCCAACATGAGTGTGTTAAACTATCATAGAAAGTAATTGCATATATGTCTTTACTGGTACTAATTTAAATTTAGAATTGTTTGCTTGCAATTTCACCAAGTTTTCCAGCAAAAGAAAGGCACAAAATGCTCCACAAGTTGTATCACAAACTTTGAAAAAAGCCACAGCAAAATCAAGGTTTCTTGGCTGCAACAATCAACAAAAATACCTCCATGAAATCCTGGAGTACTGATATACAGTTTTCCCTCATTTTGTTTCACTTTATGGGCATATCCGGATATAGTGATGTGCATCTCTTCAAGTATTACGATTAGATATTTTTGCCATATCATGCACCACCAGCTTCCAGGCTTTTGAGCTTTGAGAACAGAGGCTCCCCCTGAACGACTTTTTAAGCCATTGAGTTTCTAGAGCAGAGAGAGTTAGGGTTAAGATTCTGGGTAAGTATGGCTCGCTGTCATATAGAGATGCACTGGCTCACTTCCCACCAGACAGGTGACTACACGCTGCTTGTATCTCCAGTGCTCCATGTTGACTGGTCTTCATGTTGAGTGGTTGGGGAGGTGCTGTGTTCAGCTTCATATCCAGAGACATTGTTTCTTCCTTGGGCTCAATCAAATTCCGAATAATACTGTGAAGTTTTAGAGTTGTATTGTTACAAATACTTCTTACGTGCAAACAGTAAAATGTTCCTGCACATTAAATGCTCTCTGTAATCTGTATACGTGCCTGTGCTCTGAAAGTGAGGTCCATTAAAATAATAGCTTATGGCAGAAAAGAATGAGCAACGCTTTGTAAAAAAAAAATCTCAGTTTGGACATGTTTACACACTCACTGTCTCAGGCTGAGAAACGTCAATGCTACAATCAGCTCATATAAAAATATAAAGCAAATGAGTAGATTAGGTCTCACCCTTTTATTTCTACATTCATCTGTTCAGTAAACACATAGAATACATTAAGAAAATGAAATGATTTAGTGTTTCACTGTATGCATTTGGCAGCATAAAACAAGAAACCCATAAAACAAACTTCACTAGCCTTTCCAAACACAATCACTGAGGTTCTTGACTACACTCTTGTCTCAGTTAAAGTGCCATAAATTAATGAGTTCAGTTATGTTCATCAGAAAGATTTTAATTCTGTGAGCATGCAGCTGATTTTTGACATGCATTTGTTAGTGTTGACCATAAAAAATATTATGATTTCTTGTTTTTTGTATGAAGTCATAACAGTGATGTGGAATACTCATTCATTTTTTTTAGTGCACAGGAATTGTGTGTCTATATAATAATATATTCTGACACAATTTCAAATTTTACAATAGCATGTGAGGAATAATTATGGCTTTTCATTCTAGCTTCTTTTACCGTTTGACATTATCAGCACAGTATGGTATTTAATTTTCAGACTTACTGGTCATGTTAAACATTTCTTAAGACTGGTGTGTTTTATTAAGAAGAAAAGCAGAGAATTACTTCCCAATCCATTACGTGCCAACTCTTTTGTGATTTTAATTCAAATTTGTGATTAGGGCTTAGATGGGGCATGTTTTAAGTAACGTCTCACACTTTAACTATAAAGCAAAGTTAATGTCTAGACTATTCATTTCTTTACTTAAAGTTGCCTGATAGCAAAGTTCAGGTTCAACAGAAAACATTACTCCATATTAACTTCCACACAGTAAATTGCTGTGTATGTTTAAACTTAATGCATTGCACAATAGTGTGATACAGCACAATGACATAACTGTAGCACACGTTACTCATTCTGAAACTCTCTGACTGCCCCACTGGCTAAGGCATGATCTAGAGTGACTGATTAATGCTCACTAGTAACCAGTTAACTAGCTTGCCTTGTAGTTTTACCAAATGTTGTCTTTATCCACGTTTTTTATGATTCTAAAATATGTGACAGAGCACATTGCTCAGTGGGTTAACTAATGTACTGATGTAAATGAACCGACAAACTGACTCCACCCTTTGCTATCTCCCTTCCCTTGGCACTTTTCCTCCTGCATATCCAGACCAGTGTTATTTCCATCAAATTTTGTAAGTGCTTTTATTCCCACTCCATCAGACAGATCACCTTCTCCAGCTGCCTGCTCATTTCAATCTGGAAGCTTCACACAGGCATCTGAAGCTCCAGGTAGACCCCCCACCCCCCACCCCAATGATAGTGGGTGGTGCAGGGAAGCAGAAAGAAACCACTCCAAGCTTTTAAGTATACCATATAGCATTCTTTGTAGACCTCTGGTATGTAGTGAGTGTTTAAGCAAGCCTACCTACCACTGTCATGAAAAATAAAGCAAGAGTCTAGCACACCAGGTCCATGGAACAAAGAGGCAGAAAATTGTAAAAGGTGGCACAATGTCCCTACACCTGTCTCTGTCCTTTTCTCTCATGCGAAAAAAGAAAGCGCTCTCTCTTGCTTTTGTCTTCCTGCAAATTGAATATTCTAGTACTGTGCACAGTACACAGTTGTGTGTGTGTGTATGTGTGTGTGTTTCAGTGGAGCTGCCTGCTTTCATAAGCCGCCATCATTCATTATTCAGTTCCCTGAGATTTCCCTTATAATCTAGGGCCTACTTTGCTGCACTCAGTGCTTACTTCATTCTGTCGAAGTGAGAACTGTTTTCATTGTTATGGTAATGCAGTGCCATTGAATACCCTTAACTCTGTGGTCCCACAAAAGGTTTGTTTGTGTTCAGGCTGGGTCCAGCATGCTTTTTAACCATGCACAGTGGCTGCATAATATTTGGAAGCCTGAGCAGACTTGAATTTTAATTTAAACCTGAAACTATTTGTAGTTTTGGAGAAATATAGAGAGTAGGTAAGCCAAAATATTTGAGAGGAAGAAAACGCAAGTCAAATCACTGCATTGTCATTACTATGTTTCCCAGAGTCACAGAAGTTTGGCCAGAAATACCAGCAGTTCTTGACTGTTTGTAGTATGGCAATCTTTAAAGAAAATGAATGCTGCATTCCCACATGCAGTGATTTATCACTTTATTAATTTTTGTGTGTGTGCATGCATGTATGTATGTATGTAAAGTCAAATAAGATGAAAGAGAAGTAGTGGGTCCTGTACAGTCTTTACGTAAGATTACATTTCTCTCAGCTTTGTCATGTCACTGGACATACCCACATCTAGTCGCTATTGGTCAGTGCTCATGTCACTGGAATTCACTAGCTCTCATTGAATAAGAATGATTTCTGGTCACTTTGATTCTGCAAGTCACTGTGTGTGTGAATGTAGCATAATGCTGTTGCAGTGCTGGTGTTCAGGGGCTGCTAAAATAGCATGGAGTCTGCATGTTTTATTGACAATGACACTAGCACAAAAGCAATTTTAGATGCTGTTTCTAACTGTTTACTGCTTAATAATTAATTAATAATGCTAGTTTGAGAGCTAGCATAAACCCCAGCCAACAGCCACATGCTCTGCTTAGCCACACCCTCTTAGCCCAGCCAATCTAAGTTGAATCATTCATAAAGAATTCTTTGCTCTCAAGACATGATTATCACTTGATTGTTTATCATTTTGCCCGTTTTGACTGTAGACATTTGTGTCTAGACTATTGTCTATTCAGTGCATTTTTATTTACTATACTTTGTTTCCTTGTGTTGGTGTAAAATGAGTATCTTGTTGCACAAATACTGCTGTGAAGCTACAGGCTGCTCAATCTTTATTTAAAAAACATGTTCCCTAATAAAGATCTACTGTGCTCCTTTTGTGGATTAATGGAATAGCTTGCAAGAGTGTGCGTATAAACAAAGAATAAACCTCTAATTACTATCAGGTTTAAGTTGACATTATTTATAGGCTTAGTTGTTTTTTAGTTACTGATAAAACTCATTCAGTATAAGTGTCCAGTGTAACAGGTCATGCAAGGATTCAATCTAATGTAAAAGGTGGGTTGTGATTTCTACCACTGTAACAACATAACATAGAAATGCACTTCTCAATAAAAATTAAGGGAACACTTAAACATCAGCGTATAACACCAAGTCATTTAAACTTCAGGGATATCCAGCTGTCCAGTCAGTTTCACCTGCTTTGGTGCAAATGAACGTGATAACAGGTGTACTAAAGAGACAACAGCAAGACAACTCCCAGAAAGGGAATGGTTTTGCAGGTGGTGTCCACAGACAATTACTCTCTCCATATCCTTCCTGGCTGATTTTGTCTCTAGTTTTGTGTTTTGTTAGGGTCCTTGTCACTGGTTGAGGTCATTGGTACTGCATGATGCAGTACCTGCCACCCAATCTAAAGACACAGGTAGTCCAGCTCCTCCATGATGGCACATCCATAAATGTTGTTGCATGGAGGTTTGGAATATCTTTCAGCACAGTTTCAAGAGCATGGAGGAGATACCAGGAGATCGGCCATTACACATGGAGGTGGTTAGGGCCGTAGAAGGGCAACAACCCAGTAGCAGGGATCTGTATCAGCTCCTTTATATGAGGAAAAGGAGGAATACTACAAAATTCAGGCTACTGGTTTGCATGTCTGACCAAACTGTCAGAAAATACACCATGAGGGTGGGATGAGGGTTCCTCTAGTGGGACCTGTGCTCACAGCCCAGCTTTTTTGCCATTTGCCAGAGAACACCAGACCTGGCAGGTTCACCACTGGTGCCCTGTTCTCTTCACAGATAAGAGCAGGTTCACACTGAGCCCATGTGACAGATGTGAAAGAGTCTGGAGATGCTGTGGGGAACGTTATGCTGCCTGCATCCAGCATGATGAGTTTGGTGGTGGGTCAGTGGTGGTCTGGGAGGGAATATTCTTGGAGGGTTGCACAGATCCTGGCTTCCTCCTGGTGCATGACAGTGTGACAACCTTATGTGACCTTATTTGGCCAGAGTGTGTATGCAGATTTTGGATGATGAATGCATTGATGCCATTGACTGGCCCTTATGTTCCCCAGACCTGACTCCAATCGAGAACCTCTGGGGTGTTGTGTATTGGAGAATCAGAAGCCAACAAATAGCACCACAGACTGTCTTAATGATGCCATGAACCAGGTCTGGGAGGAGATATAAGTAAAGATTTTCAACTTGAATATTTTGTTTTCTTAGGATCTAACATGTGATTTTATGTTTTCCCTTAATTTTTGAGCACTGTATAAAAATCACAAAAATTCTGGCTATGCTTCACAGACTATACTCTGAAAAGCTCTCTTGTAGAGGGCTGTGAAAGTAATTGCAGCAACCTGCACATAGTTGAGTGGCGATTATGAATGGGGGGGAGGGTAATTTCATGAATGAACGTACACCTGCGTGTGCAGAGTGAAGTAATTTCATTCATCAGCATCCTGCTGAGCTTGTGTGTGTTTGCATGTGTGGAATCTGAGGTATTTGTGTTTTAGGTATTTGAGTTAAGAAGGTTGCCATGTTGAAAGGCACAGGAATAAGTGCAACATGCCTTCTCTCTTTTCAGTCTCCCATGTCCTCATTTTCCTCACGCAAACCAGAGTGTCACACTTACATAGCCCCATAACCACTGTCTTCTTTCAGTGCAGTAGCTTCACTTCCCTGAGCATTGACTGCTGTGCAGGGCAGCCCAGAGTTAGCTTATACTTTATTTCTGTCACTCAGGAAAGAGGGGTTGTGTGCTTAACCTAATTGTCCCTGTCAGTCTATTCACTTTGGCTAACATGGGTATAAAAGATATTCACAGCCGTAGCTGAAGAGAATATTGCAGACAGCTGTGCTGCGCAAACACCAGTTTACTATTGTTCATAGGCAGAACCTTAGGTCCAGTATGAGTAGAACTCTTGCACACTCTTGCACAGGTTTTGTCTAAATGGCATTCAGTGACTCGCTGAATGATCCATTCAGCCACTGAGACACTGGATGCCATTTGGACAAAACCTGTGCAAGAGTATGCAAGAGACACTGGTTCACTCAGTTATTTTGCTCTGTCCCTCTGTGGCATGTCAGACAGTGTGATGCACTGATATAGATGAACCTCTATAAAGTCTCTATAAAGAAACACTGGTAGATGCTGCCTAACTGTTGGGGCATCAGAAGGACAAAAAACACTAATCTTTTGGATATTTGGGCTTGTGGGCTTTTGAGGTTTATGAGGAATCAGGAACTATGAAGATGGAACTATGCTTCTGGTGCAGTGTGCTCTGAGCAGCCAAAACAGTAGGCTGGCCAGTCTGCATATACAGTATTTCTTTTCTCCAGTAAATGGAGCTGAAAAGGATAAGTCTGCTCTGGCTTCCACACTTCATGAAAAGCCTGTCAGGCTTCTCTATGTTCCAGAGAAGATTCCTCCTGTTCCACACTTGCTTGTCCATTGATTTTATTTTTGTTGTTGAAATGTCTGGCACCTTTCAAGTGTTTACCATCTTGACCACAGCCATCAAGCTCTAGTACAGCTATATGTAGTCACATTGGGTAGACATTGTGATATATTTGTTGGGTTGAGAAAAGCTACAGTCCTGAGGACAGGGATGATTTCTGCCTTCTTTGAAGCTAAGGTAAGAGAAGGCAGCAATCTCATTTTAAAGAGGCATTAACAGGCTAATGAGCATCTAGTTTAGTGGCTCACCACAGCTGGCTTGTAAAGCTGCTGAAACCTACAGTAACAGCGTTCACGGAGTTTTGTTGTCATTTTAAACCAACAGAGCAAAGTGGCAATGAACTGATGCAACTGTCTGTCACCATGCACCACCTGCCTTACTGGATTCAGTGTTATGGGTTGCACTAACTTTTTTAAATGGTGTTACTTGTTTTTATCAGTTGATATGTTTTTGTGTAGGTTGGGTAGTTTGTCAAATATTTAAATAGATTAAGTAGCTATATTAAGTAGGTGCTATTGCTGCTGCTGATATGAGTTGGACATGGTATTAATATGTTCCAAGACACTCTGACATCATGCTACATACTAGATATCAACACATGCTGTGATTGTTTAATGTTCAATATTTTGATTCTAGTTGGCATTATTCTCTAGAACATTAAAAGCTGCATTCAGAGTTTGTCATTCTCCATATTTGTATTCTCAGCAATATTGCAATATACAGGGGTTGGACAATGAAACTGAAACGCCTGGTTTTAGACCACAATAATTCATTAGGATGGTGTAGGGCCTCCTTTTGCGGCCAATACAGCATCAATTCGTCTTGGGAATGACAGATACAAGTCCTGCACAGTGGCCAGAGGGATTTTGAGCCATTCTTCTTGCAGAATAGTGGCCAGGTCACTACGTGATGCTGGTGGAGGAAGATGTTTCCTGACTCACTCCTCCAAAACACCCCAAAGTGGCTCAATAATATTTAGATCTGGTGACTGTGCAGGCCATGGGAGATGTTCAACTTCACTTTCATGTTCATCAAACCACTCTGTCACCAGTCTTGCTGTGTGTATTGGTGCATTATCATCCTGATACACGGCACCGCCTTCAGGATACAATGTTTGAACCATTGGGTGCACATGGTCCTCCAGAATGGTTCGGTAGTCCTTGGCAGTGACACGCCCATCTAGCACAAGTATTGGGCCTAGGGAATGCCATGATATTGCAGCCCAAACCATCACTGATCCACCCCATGCTTCACTCTGGGCATGCAACAGTCTGGGTGGTACGCTTCTTTGGGGCTTCTCCACACCGTAACTCTCCCGGATGTGGGAAAGACAGTGAAGGTGGACTCATCAGAGAACAATACATGTTTCACATTGTCCACAGCCCAAGATTTTCCCTGCTGGCACCATTGAAACCGACATTTGGCATTGGCACGAGTGACCAAAGGTTTGGCTATAGCAGCCCGGCCATGTACATTGACCCTGTGGAGCTCCCGACGGACAGTTTTGGTGGAAACAGGAGAGTTGAGGTGCACATTTAATTCTGCAGTGAGTTGGGCAGCTGTGGTTTTATGTTTTTTGGATACAATCCGGGTTAGCACCCGGACATCCCTTTCAGACAGCTTCCTCTTGCGTCCACAGTTACTCCTGTTGGATGTGGTTCGTCCTTCTTGGTGGTATGCTGACATTACCCTGGATACCGTGGCTCTTGATACATCACAAAGACTTGCTGTCTTAGTCACAGATGGGCCAGCGAGACATGCACCAACAGTTTGTCCTCTTTTGAACTCTGATATGTCACTCATAATGTGTGCATTGCAATATTTTAAGCAAACCTGTGCTATTACTCTGGTAATTAAACCGTCACACTCTGCTCTTACTGGTGGAATGTGCAATCAATGAAGATTGGCCACCAGGCTGGTCAAATTTAGCCATGAAACCTCCAACACTGGCCAGTGTTTCAGTTTCATTGTCCAACCCCTGTGTGTGTGTGTGTGTGTGTGTGTGTATGTATGTGTGTATATATATGTATGTATATATGTATGTATGTATGTGTGTATATATATATATATAGATATAGATATAGATATAGATATATAGATATATGTATATATATGTATATGTATATATATATGTATGTGTGTGTGTGTGTGTTGGTTTTGAAATAATAGTTATATATTTGCATGATTTAAAATTTCATATGGTTGGTTGTTTGTTCAGTTTGTTTAATTAAATTGTGCGCTTAACTCCAAACCTTGCATGCACATGATGTAAGCTCCATGTGTTTTCCTGTTGTCACCTTCTTCCAGGACCAATGTGGTGATGAACTATTCAGAGATAGAGTCCAAGGTTCGAGAAGCCACCAATGATGACCCTTGGGGCCCCTCTGGTCAGCTAATGGGTGAGATAGCCAAGTAAGTGCTGGATGCCAAGTTACACATTTAATCACTTTTTCAGGCTGCTACAGATATCTCTTTGGGATTTACTGATCATATCTGACATCAACTGATGTAATCCTTGACCTGTATGTCTTTGCTTAGACTCAGACTTAGACTTTTTAATCTATTAGATTAGATTGCTTTCTTGTTTTGTCTGGATTTGTGTAGAATATATTTCATGTTTTGTGATCTTGAGTTTTAAGGTTAATATAAGGTTTTGAGGGTCTTGAGTTTATAAGGTTATTAATTTTTGCGCAAATGTTCAGCTTAGAATTGAAATAACTGATGAGCAACAGTCTCCTGCACCAAACATATGGAGAAGAACTGGCTTATGCAGTGTGCAGTAGATCTGTGAACATTTCTTCATATTGTACAGATCCACATTTATGTATGAGCAGTTCCCTGAGGTCATGAACATGCTGTGGACCAGAATGCTGAAAGACAACAAAAAGAACTGGAGAAGAGTTTACAAGGTATGTTTCCATTCCACGTATCTTTTCAACATTGTCAGTAACCCAGTACTTGAATTAGTAAAATTGCAAGCACAGAGTCTTCTTTGAAATGACTACAATTGAAGGCACAGGAGGAGTGCCTTGGCTGAATGTGTTTAGTGATGATGACACCCGATGTGTCTTGGCCTAAATCTGTGAGGTTTCAAAACCTGCAAGGTCCTCTGATAATCTCGTCATTAACTTATTCATACGTTCATTTCTGCAATCATGAAATCCTGGAGGGACTGATTAGCTTTAAATTGTATGCAAGTAGTAGTGCATGTGTGTGTTTCATAGGTAGATAGACTAATATTTACTAATCGTTATGAAAAGACATTGAGGTTATTGCTGATTCACACATTTTTTGTTCTGTTTTTCTGGTCAGGCCTTACTACTACTAGCGTACCTCATCAGAAATGGATCAGAAAGAGTGGTTACAAGTGCCAGAGAACACATCTATGATCTGCGATCTCTGGAAAATTATCATTTTGTAGGTGAGTAGAGTTTTAGAAAATTGCATGACAGAAATATTGTTGACATGCTGTACAGACATCATAAGTTCAATCATGACAAATCTACTCTCTCCCCTGTCAATCACTGCAACACCTTATGTTGCATTGACTCTTGTGACTCTTATGTGTCTATGAGCTCATACGCTCAAACTTTCCTGGTTAGTAGTTGGTAGGGAGTATGATGGGGAAGAGCTTGCTGGTAGGAATCAGCAGGTGACCAGTGAGAAAATTGGTTTGGAATCCAAATGAATTGTTGCCTTTAGCTTAGGAAATGTAAAAAAGAAATATATTTGTGTATATATAATTAGCTGTCAGTTTATTAGATACACATTGGATAGAACTATGGCTATACAAAATCATCTTCTCCCTTGGAACTCAAATTCGATACACTTTATTCATACTGCAATGGAAATTATGTTACAGCAATAAACACTACAACACTAAATTAAAAGCTAATACAAATACAACCAAACCCCTAAAAGTAAAATTAATAACTACTGAATGTTAAATAAAGATATATACAAAATACAGAAAGAGTTATAATAAATAAAAGAAAAAAGGATCAATAAAACACTTTACTGGTTTTTCATACTTTTTTCATTACATTATATTGGTTACGATTGGTAGCCTTTAGAATTGGGTTTTCAGGCAATACAAAATGTGAATTGAACAATCACCTTGCTGCTTTTTTTTATTTTTAAATATTTACATATATTTTTCCACCCACTAAGTAGTCAGACGTATAGCAGTGAACGGCTGTTCTGTTTCCATCATATCTAACAGTGCAGTAATTATATTTTTCACCTGAACATTTAACCATCTAGTTTACATTACATCCCTGACATTGTATGCTGAAATATTTATCTCAAGTTCCATATCATTGGTTTACCCTAGATCAGATTTAAGATTTTCTTTTTTGTAGATGAAAACGGGAAAGACCAGGGCATCAATGTACGGCAGAAAGTCAAAGAAATGGTGGAGTTTGTCCAGGATGATGACAGGTTACGGGAGGAGAGGAAAAAAGCAAAAAAGAACAAGGACAAATACATCGGAGTATCATCGGACGGCATGGGTGGCTTCAAACAAAGTAACTGTAAGTACTGATGACTGAATGTCGTGCCAAAAATAAATAAAGATATTGTTTGTTAATATTGTCCTAGAATTAGATGTCCTCTGATGGACATGCTCTGGATGAGTTTCCTGGGGATTTGTGTCAGGTTCCCTAAGGCCTTAGAGATTTTGATCCACAGAATTAGAATTTTTTGAATATCACAACAGTCACTTCTTTAATCATGCCTCCCTACATCATTTGTTTCATGTGACTCTGTGCATAAAAGTTTGTGATCTTGTTGCTGTGGAAGCATCTTGTCTTTGTAATAGAATACCTTATGTTTTTTTATTAGATCTCTCTAATCAAATGATGATTCTCTGTCGCCATCATGTCATTAACATTGCAAGTTACACAATGCAGGAGTCTGCACTTTGATTTCTGACATCTTTGATTTGGTGCAATCATTTCTCACTTCATTAGACACACTATAGTTGCAATTTGTCACTTAATGATGCCATATCAGAATTTGTTTTAGTCTCACAGGAACAAACTGTTTTTGACAGACTAGGGTGCATTTTGAGGAGTAGCTCAGGTATCTCATTTGATATGCTTTCACTCAAAGCTCTTTTATACATATTTCAGCTGCCATGGCACAAGTTTGTTTCTTTTTTTGCACTTAAAAAGTACATAATGAGGCTTCCAAATTATATGAAAAAAATCTTCAGTGACTCAAGGTGCATTATATGTGAGCAAACAAAACACATAATAAATGTAAAGGTTTAATTCCCTGTGTCATATAAATGTGGTTACATATAATTACATGTGGCTCATGGAGCCTCAGAACTGTCCAGGTATGATGCAGTTGTTACTATGGGTAATAGATACTTGGTGGGAATTGGCCCCAAAAAAAAAACAAAAACAAAAAAACATTGCAGTTGGGATTTTTGAAAAATATTGGGATATTGTGGTAAAACCAAAACCGCAAAAATGTTATTAAAGCTT
The DNA here is from genome assembly GCF_019097595.1 of Hemibagrus wyckioides. Taxonomy (NCBI): domain Eukaryota; kingdom Metazoa; phylum Chordata; class Actinopteri; order Siluriformes; family Bagridae; genus Hemibagrus; species Hemibagrus wyckioides. The sequence continues at coordinate 11,748,250 of NC_080727.1, forward strand.
TTCCGAGTCATTTGAACGGAATACTTATTGAGACTCTAGGTTTTGTCTCTGCTTTTAGAAACATTTTAGAGAAATGCGTGTGTAAGAGAGAAATCTCCTCTGATATCCCGTTGCAGATAATCCTCCTCCCAAAAGTTTAAGTAACGTGTTTTTGTCCTCAGCGGGAGAACGCTTTGACTCCGAGTCGAAAAGCAAGTGGGATGAAGACTGGGAGAAGAGCAAAGGTGGCTTTCCTTTCAGCGAGAAACTTGGTGAGATCAGCGATAAGATTGGCAGTACCATCGATGACACCATCAACAAGTTCCGCAAGAAAGAAAGAGATGACTCTCCTGATAGAATCAGGTGAAACTTATTCCAACTCTAAGCTCATGTCTACTGATCTTTGGGCAGCCCGGTGTTGGATTGTTCATGTTATACTCTGGGCAGAACAATTTGGCTTAAAAGACCTGATTTGCTTACTGAACATCTCAGTAGACTCTAAGAATGCTTTTTACTTTCCTAACCTTACCTCACCTTAATTTTGCTTTAATTCAGTTCAATTAAGTTTTATTTGTATAGAGATTTTTACAATGGACATTGTCTCAAAACAGCTTTACAGAAATAAAAATTTTTTAATTAATTATTCCTTTAAAATGAGAGGAATTTATTTAATCTCTAGTGACAATGAGGAGGACAGAATATCGCAGAATGGTCGGCCAGCTAAGTCTGAATTCAAGGATGAGGAGGAGACAGTGACGCCTAAGAGTGTACAGGTGATGCAGACCACTGAGACTCCCACTACCACCAGCACCACTACACGCAAACGGGGTGGAATGCCCTCCAAAACGGTGGATTTGGGTGCAGCTGCGCATTACACAGGGGACAAGAGCAGCCCAGATGCAGACAATGCAAAGGTAGTTGACATATTTTTGGCGTCGCCTGAAATGCCTCATAACAGAACAATGGTACACTCTAACTCAGAATTGTACATGTGAAGGTATTCTCATTATGATCACATTTCATGTCATATATGTGAGTTATATTAAACTGTATACATTTTATAGGCCAATGATGCCACAACATTTTCCTCAAACCCAGTTTAATTTTGGTTTTTTTTTTTCCTGTGCCAATACTGCACTCTTGTGGCGATTTTCTCAATCACCATCTCGATCATCTTTCCTCCTGTTTTTAGACATCAGACAGTCAATCTTACAGTGGAGGGCTTTCAGATTTGCTTGTAGTGGACTCTGAAACGACTCAGCCAGCGCCTTCAGGTAAAGCAACTCACTTCTTTACATTCCATGGATACATTTTTACACTTTTTCTGGGAAATGTGGAGATGGGAGGCAGACTTAAAGGGCAACTCAAAATGGTTCATTAGCCATTACTACTTCAGTCACTTTTCAGCGGTTCTATTTTTTATCAATACACACACAAACATGTGTGCACTTCATGTTGCTCAGCTCTATCTTGCAGCGCACACCTCTCTTTATGCTTTCTGCCACTCACTGAAACACAAAACACACGTTAGAGCAAGGGTTGGCAAGCTCAGTCCTAGAGAGTCGCAGTCCTGCAGATTTTTTAGCTCCAACTCTAATCAAACACACCTGAACAAGCTAATCAAGGTCTTCAGGATTACTAAGGCTACAGACAGATGAGTTATTTTTCAGGGCTGGAGCTGAAATCCGCAGGACTGCGGCTCTCTAGGACCGAACTTGCCTACCCCTCCGTTAGAGCAAACCCAAAACAGGTGTATAGCCTTACCACTCCCTTTTCCCATCTCTGCGCTCCATTCACAAACCACTCCCCAAATTCTACCAGATTGGTGCTTTGTTTTCTTTTTTCGCTTTCACTTTAACAGTATACCATAATGCCACCTAAGATTTGGAACATTTTTTTGGGATATTAATCAGTGACAAACGTTTTAACACTCCTTTTCTTATCCACTTTGTGATACTTCAAGCTATAGGGTTAATAAATTTAAGCCATTGAAAATGTTAATTCTACAAAAACTCTTCTGCCTGATCTAAACTGTGTGAGAGTATTAGTCTGGGTGGAAGCATTTTCCTAGTGATATAAGTAACATGGCAGTGGTGACAGAAGAGGATATGATTAAACTGGGACAACAATGCACAGGAAACAGCCTGTATTACAAAACTATTTCTTTGTATTTAACAATTTTACACAGACAACACAGCTGCAGATAATGGCAAGCACAAAGGAGTATGTGTTCATGGTGACTACTGACAATTGGGACAACTGGCTTAAGAGTCCAGATGATCTTGTTCTTTTTGCCACTTTAAAAACATGAGGAAGACCTGCTTGCCGTGACCATGTGTAAGCTACTGAACTGAAGTAATGTATGTAAATAGTGGAAAAAAAACTGTCCTAATGCATGGTCGCATTGTAACTTGTGGGGGCAAGATGTCAATTCCGTTTCTGTGACTGTGGAAATAAGCTGCCATTCTCAGCTGCCATTAAGGAACATTGTAGCTCTCTACTCTGACTGGGTATTCAGATCAAAACATTTCAGAGAAAATGATTTAGATGTAGATGATGTAGATTCAGTGTCCTCCAGATAGTGACTATAAGTAAGTCTTGGAATAAATGTATGTCAGTTATGATGTCATTTATTTAACAGCTCAGCATTTTTGTCTGGTCCTGTAAAAAAGATTGACCTAAGATATTATGCATTTCTATATGTTTTGATGTTTATCAATATTAAATTGTTACTGTTTTATGCTCATTTCTTAGAGATTTACTTCACTCTTTATGAATCAAATTCATCACCATCAGTCTAACATTAATTCTCTTTAGGTGGGAGCTCAGACCTCATTGCTGACTTTGCAGATTTTTCCTCTCCAGCTGCTTCTGCTAGTCTCCCTTCAGCTGCTGGTATGTGTACGGCTTCTGTACACACACACTCACTCTGCATAGACAATGTTCCTGTTTCGACTCTTGTATTCCAAATGATAACCATTGTAGCTGGATTGTTAAGTTCTTTAAAGCATTTGAAGGGTGTGACCACTGAAAGAAGTCCAATTCTTCCAGCAACACCACCAGGGCATCCTAATTACAACCAGTTTAACCACTGGATATGTTAAAATTTGTAGCTAGACATGGGTGATTAAGAAAAAAGCCAAAAGCTTAGAAAATTAGCTTGAAACCTTGATTTAGTATCCTGAATCTGAGATGGCATAGAGCTCGGAAAAGCATGTCCCGTCTGCTCTTCAGAATGTGTTACACCGCTAATACCAGTGGTGTCAGTAGGATAGGGTTGGGTGATGATCACTGTAAGGATTCTTATTGAATATATGATATTTTTGTACTTCATGCATTTTATTTGATTTGCAGTGACTGATCAATAGTTGGCAGAAATATTTAAAATTTTTTACAAAACCCTGAAACTCAGATGTGATGCAGAGTAATGCACAGCGTGACAGCTAAATGTCATTTAACATATTGGGATTCTTGAGTTCATGCTGAAATGCATTTGCATTAAAGGCTGCAAGAAGAATTTCTGTAAAAAATTATATTTCTCCATTGTGAATGAGTGCAGAAGCAATACTATGTGTCTAGTAGCTACTCAGAGTATGTTGGAAGGGCTTACATGTTCCATCAGATTCAGACAGAGGTCAGGTAAAATATTAATGAATGATGGAGAACTCCAGATGGAGCAGCTACCTGCTGAGGCTTATGGGGACAGACACCCGTCAGTGTCCATTACATGCACCATCTCTCCTGACAACACCAACTCTCTGTGGGGAGGTGGAGAGGCTCACACATATACCTGTCTTTGTTTGTGTTCTGTATGATCTAACTTTACAATACTTTACTTTCCTCTTTGAGCAGTTAGCAGTGGTGTTCAGAAAGGTGTTGTGTTGCCTCAAAAATTAATTGTATCAATTTTTAACTTTAAATATTAACTTTTTGTTTAGTTACAAGAAAAAATGCAAAGAATGTAATGTTCATTTTGTGAAATTTAGTTCTTATTTGTTTAATTTAGACTGTCACAGACTTCACTTTCTGTTAGGCCTCTCATAATGACAAAAACAAGCACTGACGGATAATAAACTTTCATGAGGGGGTTAAAATGCAAATTCTGTGCTTTCAGGATCAGTATCGACTGGCAACGGAGAGTTTGGTGACTGGAGCGCCTTCTCCTCAGCCAGTCCACCCCCATCTACAGCCCAGCCTGCTGTCCCAGACCTGTTCAGCGATGCTCCACCCTCCACCCAGCCACCGTCTGCTGACCTTTTTGACCTGATGGGCTCCAATCAAAGCAGTCTGAATGCCTCCCAAAGCATGACCTTCACTATGTGCCCCCAAAGCACAGGATTCTCTATGTCCAGATCACAGGTAGCTCTGAAATTTGTGGTGATTAATTTTTTGAAGAGCAGTTGATTAATAAAAATTTATGCTTAAGTTTAGTTATATAGTTAGCGATTAGTTTCATGCTTTCCCATTATTTTAGACCCTAGGGGGGCCTGTGCACAGTTTAGCAGGTCCTTTGTTGCCTCAGCAGATGGGAGTTCAGAAACCCGGAGCAAAAACCTCAATGCCTGCCACATGGTCTGACCCAAGTGTCAACATCAGCTTGGACTTTCTGTCTATGGGCATGAACCCTCCCAAGCCTTCACAGCCTAGCCTCAACACTATGATGCAGCAAGGTAAGGCATGAAATCGACCTTTTTTCATTGTTTACGTAATTATGCTGAGGTTAGTGTGCATAAAAACACAATATGAGGGGGGAAAAAATAACATTTTAATTTCTAATTCATGATGCATGCATACAAAACCATTTTATTAATATATAGAAAACTTAACAATTCGCTTGATCTCAAATGAACATATAATATAAAAACTTAATGTAAAAAAAACCCATTTCTAGCAGATGGAAACACATCACCTTGTCGTAGGACATCATCTTGTGTGTTTTCCACAGTGGAGGTTTAATTCAAATCTCATCTCCTCATGGTTGTCTGTCCAAGTTTGCATGCTTCAAAGTGGAGGATCACATTAGTGAGATGTCTTATTAAGATGTCTTAACATATAATTAAACGTAATAACATTTGGAACTGATGCAAGCAAGGTCAAAATAGTTTTTCCCCCAAAGGTACAAGACATTTCCTTCACTAAGAGGAGCAATATGAGACACGCAGATTTTAAATTCAATCCATGCATGAATTTATTTTTGTATCTGCCTACATTTGCCAAATAATTTTAGTGTAAAAATGATTTAAATCAGTCTATTAAATACTCAGACTCCTTAAGCTGTAATGTAGTTTACACAAACAGAATAATTATATAATCATAGTAAAATTGAAAGGAAATGTTAGTTAACAAAGCTTCTTATTCACCTGCTTCACACAGGTGTCCAGACACCTGTGAACCTGGTCGCCCAGAACATTGCAGGAATGACACTTAACACCCAGCCTGTGCCTGCTAGACCAGCCATGAACCCTGTGATGGCAAGTGGAAACATGGGTATGGTGATGCCCCCCAACATGGCAACAGGTAACATGGGAATCGGTTCCATGGTCATAGGAGGAATGCCTGCCAATCAGGGTTTAATGGGAATGAACATGGCCTCTGCTGGTTTGGGCCTCCCTGGTGGCCTTGGCATGTCTAGCATGGGCCAGGGCATGAGCTCTGCCATGTTACAAGCCAAACCACAGGCTTTCCCTAACTTTGGCAATTTTGGACAATGAAGGAAAAACAGCACTGAAAAGAAATGGTCCAAAAAATACCTTCTTAAATAAAAGAAGGAGCTGCAACCAGTAAAATGGACAAAACTGACAAAACTAGCCATTGTCTGGACCCTTCAATCATTTAATATTATATGTTAACAAATGTTTGGGGCGTGTCTAAAATCTGTTTTTCTTGAGTGGGGTGGGTGATTGAGGATGGAATGCTTTTTTGATAAGTTACACTAAAAACTTTTATGGTCTGACATGTTTGCCAGTGGCTGGCTAAATGCAAAGATCAAATTTAGATGTGTGTTTATTTGCCCTGTCATTTTCACATACTCCCTCTTCCCCATTTAAAGCCCATTTTGAATTCAGGAATTACCTCAACTTCCACTGTTCATGCTGTGACTCAAATGCTGCGAGTGATTTTGATTTTGTAAATATCTTCTTTTTTTCATTTGTGAAGAAGAAAATAACTATAACTTATTGCATTGTTTTATGAAGTTCTCAAATGGTATGCAGGGAACAAGCTCAAAAAGTCAAAGGAGTAGCACAAGTTCTTAATTCATTTCATTTTTATTTCTTTGTTTTTACAGCTAATCCATTACATTCACACTCCTAAAATGAAATCATTGTTTGTTACTGTACAATGGTTTGACTTTGTCTTACAGAATTAGAACATAAAGTCTATTAATTATTTGACTTACATGTCTATTACATTTGAGGATGTAATGTTCCAGTTGTATATCACAATGAAGAATTATGGAAAAAGAATGTTTTGTTGGACCAGGAGAGATGGTGAAGAAACATATAAAAAGTGATATTGGGTCATGTGGTTACATTCCTGTCCCACCCCTAGTGCTGATGTCATGAGAGTGAGAATCTAATCTGCCCAGTCCTGTAAGAGTGCCTGACAGTGAAATGGTCACCTTTTTAGCAGTTAAATCAATCACATAGAAGGCCAGAAACAGGATGTCCTTGTCAAGAAGCCAATGTTTGAGTTTCTCAGAGGTTTTCTGCTACACAGAGAAGGGAATAACTGGAGAAGAGAGGATGTCATGATTTTGCAGAAAGGCTGGAGGTAAAATTTGACTTACTACTTTTGTTTTTTGTTTTTTTAATGATGTAATGTCACACTAGGGCACTTTGTACTGGTGAAGGCGGAGTTGAAAATATAATGAGTAACCACTTGAATTGCTTATAATGCCTCATAAAGCTCAAACCTAACATGCATGAAAAGGAAGTGTTTTCAAGTACATCTTTCCATGAACCACCTCAGATCAGTGTTAACACTCATTGTGTCTGTCACAGGATGGCATGTCAGCTGTAGGGTCAATGGAGGAAATGTCAAAGCCCCCCCAAGCCCCCCCCCCAACAGAGTCCTCCATTCCACACCAAGCTGTTGTTTTCAAAAATGACCAAATCTTTATTTTAATACTGTTGAGATGATTCTATAGGGGTTTAGTTTCTTATTTTAATACTTTACCATTATACAAGTCCTGTGCATATTATGGTGTCGGCATGGGCCAGTTGAGAAAACAGGTGCTTGTAAACAGAGTGGGGGAAAATCAATATCAGGCACCTCTTTCATAAATTGTTTCTTTTGGAATTTAATTTTTGGACTGGATTGTATTCAATAAAAAATTATGTATGACAATTCATTAATCTTGTGGTTTATAGGTATGATGAGCTCTGCTGCAAGATCACACATATTCTTCTCTTCTTATAGCAGGCATATTCAACTAAAATCTGTGAAAGCAAGGAAGTTTGTGCAACGTGATCTTCACAGATTTGGATAAGCAACTAATTATGACAATGATGACAAGATACTAAAAATGCATACTTCTCTATCCATTTGTCTTTTCAAATTTCCGTTTCTGTTGTTTGCTTTAATAACCCATGTCTTCAGTTCAGAGAGGGAAAATAAAATGAAACATCTATGGAAAATGAAATGAAAAGCCTGAAAACTCCCATTTTTTTTTTAACGAAATGTCTACTGTACTGTAGCAAGTCCCTCATCCCATGAGTCACTGACCTATAGACTGCTGATGACCCCTTATCTTATACAGTTACAGTTTTTTAAAACCAACATGACATTACATCGAAAGTCAGTTTTCTAAAAAAAAAAAAAAAAAAAAAAAAATCAGCCATCAAAACACATTCTTTCACTGATCAGCCATAACATTATGACCACCTGCCTAATATTGTGTTGGTCCCCCTTTTGCTGCCAAAACAGCCCTGACCTGTTGAGGAATGGACTCCACTAGATCTGGCACCAAGATGTTGGCAGCAGATCCTTTAAGTCCTGTTACTTACAGGTCTTAAAGGACAATTTTGAAAGATACTAACCACTGCAGACCAGGAACACCCTACAAGAGCTGCAGTTTTGGAGATGAGCTGATCCAGTTGTCTAGACATCACAATTTGGCCCTTGTCAGACTGGCTCAAATCTTTCCTGCTTCTAACACATCAACTTTGAGGACAAAATGTTTACTTGCTGCCTAATATATCCCACCCACTAACAGGTGCCATGATGAGGAGATAATCAGTGTTATTCACTTCACCTGGCACTGCTCACAATGTTATGCCTGATCAGTGAATGTATGTGGTACAACTAATTTCACTGCAAAATTAAACCCTACTTTAAAACATGTCAGTGGTTCAACCTGTATGTTTATTAATAGTTAATTAATTAATTAATAGTTATTAGCATTTGTAAAATCTCCAGGAAAAGAAAAATGCTTCAGCAGATGTACTCTCCTCCTGGGGAGGCTTTCCATTGGATTTGCTTGGATTTGCACTCATTCAGCCACAAGAACATACACTACTCACAAAAAGTTAAGGATATTTGGCTTTTGGGTGAAATTTATGGAAAATGTAAAAAAAAAAGTTCATGCTACAGTGATTATATCATGAAAGTAGGGCATTTAAGTAGAAGCATGCAAGCATGTGATTTTCCTCATCTCAAACAATTTATTGAAACAAAAGCCAACAACAGTGGTGGGTATACCACAACAAAAAATGTCAATGTCTCAGTAATTTGTCATGTGCCCTTGACCATCAATTACAGCTTGACAACGACCTCTCATGCTGTTCACGAGTCAACTTATTGTCTGCTGAGGCATGGCATTCCAGTCTTCTTGAAGGGCGGCCCTCAGGTCATTGAGGTTCTGGGGTGCAGGGTTACGAGCCTCTACACGGTGACTCAGCTGATCCCAAAGGTTTTCTGTGGGATTCAAGTCTGGAGAAAGTGCAGGCCACTCCATTTAAGGTACCCCAGCCTCCAGCAGCCATTCCCTAATGATGCGACCTCGGTGAGCTGGAGCATTGTCGTCCATGAAGAAGAAATTAGGCCTGTGTTGTTCATGCAGGGGCACAATGACTGGATTAATGATGTTATTCAGATAGTATTGACTTGTCACTGTACCATTCACAAGATGTAGGGCAGTTCTGTATTGAGTAGACACACCTGCCCAGACTGTAACACCACCACAACAGTGGCTGATGCATAGCGCTCTCCTTGACGTCTCCAACATTGTTGGCGGCCATCATTTTTGCTCAACCTGAATTGACTTTCATCAGAGAACAGCACTGAGGCCCACTGGTCCCTCGTCCAACATGCTCCCTGGCCCATGCAAGATGCCTGGTGGTGTGGTCAGGTACCCTTGCAGATCGTCTAGCACGCAGACCACGCTGATGTAAACGGTTTCGAATGGTCTGATGTGACACTTGGGTGCCTCTCACCTCCCTTAAATGTGCCTGGAGTTGAGTGGCATTCATCATCCGGTTCCACAGGGCACTGTTCACAATGAAGCAGTCATCAACGTGGGATGTGGCCAAAGGATGTCAAAATGTGAACAGCATGATGAAGAGGTCTGTTTAAATACCAATTCTAATTGAACCAGAAAATTTATTGGTCGATTTATGGATCAAACACCAGTTGTGAATTTTGCTGTTAAGCACCTTGTTAGAGAACAGCAAGTTATGCAACACTGAACAGTTGGACATGTGCATTCAAAAGTGTAGAGAAGGTCAAATTAAGTTCACCTGTAAAGGTTATAGTGCATTTTAGGTGCATACTGAAATTTCACCTGAAAGCCGAATATCCTTAACTTTTTGTGAGTAGTGTATGTGAAATCAGGTACTGATGAGGAGGAGGCCCGTGGTAGTCATCCCAAAGGTGTTCAGATCAAAGGCCCACATATGGGTGTGATGGTCAGGTGTCCACATACTTTCGGCTGTATACTGTAATAACAACTATGAATACTGTTGTCAAATTAAAATGAAATTCAATACAATAAATTTCTTAACTGACTGAATACAGGATAAACTGAAAACTAGCTCATAATAGCACCCATTTTTTATTGGCAATCTCAATGAGACTGTTATAGACTATTTTACATATTCATAAGATATCTGAAATGTTCTTGATATTTTTACAGGAAAACTAGCCTGCGTCTACAATGTCCCACTTTATAGTTAAATAGAAGCCGCAATAATAATATAAAAGGCGACTGTGAAAAGAATCGCCGCATAAACCAAATTATTCTAACACAAACTGTTCACTATTTTCTACAACTACTCAATGGCTGGCGCGTCTTTATGTTTGCGTTGTTTCCTCTGTGTGTGTGTGTGTCTCTGTGTGTGTGTCTCTGTGTGAGTGTGTGTGTGTCTCTGTGTGAGTGTGTGTGTGTCTCTGTGTGCGTGTGTGTGTGTGTGTGTGTGTGTGTGTCTCTGTGTGCGTGTGTGTGTGTGTGTCTCTGTGTGAGTGTGTGTGTGTCTCTGTGTGCGTGTGTGTGTGTGTGTGTGTGTGTGTGTCTCTGTGTGCGTGTGTGTGTGTGTGTCTCTGTGTGTGTGTGTGTGTCTCTGTGTGAGTGTGTGTGTGTCTCTGTGTGCGTGTGTGTGTGTGTGTGTGTGTGTGTCTCTGTGTGCGTGTGTGTGTGTGTGTCTCTGTGTGAGTGTGTGTGTGTCTCTGTGTGAGTGTGTGTGTGTCTCTGTGTGCGTGTGTGTGTGTGTGTGTGTGTCTCTGTGTGCGTGTGTGTGTGTGTGTGTGTGTGTGTCTCTGTGTGAGTGTGTGTGTGTCTGTGTGAGTGTGTGTGTGTCTCTGTGTGTGTGTGTGTCTCTGTGTGAGTGTGTGTGTGTCTCTGTGTGCGTGTGTGTGTGTGTGTGTGAAGATCCGCGACACTTGAAATGTATAAATGCGCTCGCGCCGTTGTTCCATAACGGTTAGTTGTAAGAGAAAGGACAAGTGACGCTTGGAATAACGTTAAACAGCTATTTACCACAACAGTGGACCAACATCCCAAACGAAGAGCTCAGATATCGTTCAAGGAACTTGAGGAAAATAAAATCGACGAACTTGGAAACGAAGTTAGGATGAAAATGGACGCCTATAGTTTTAAACAATCCTCCCACCCTGTGAAGATTAGCATCGAACAACAGACTTCGCTAATGGGAGACAAGAGGAGCATAAAAAACCTTGATTGTGGAAAACCTCTGAAAATAGAAGACCGCAGAAATGCTATCTCGGGTAATAAGACGTATAATACCTTTACCACATCGTCTTCTACAGCTCCTTTGACGTTCTTTAAAGAACAGAGTGCCTCCTTTACTAACGGCAGTCATTTCTCGGTTAACGAAAAGAAAACTGTAGAAGATCCTCCTCCGTATTGTGGACCTTCTGTTGTGGATAAACCAGACCCTCTAAGTCCGCATTTCACCATCGTGAGCACGGAGACGCTTACACACAGTCCAGTCGTTTCCTCTCAGCCAATCAGCGCGTGCAGCGTCGAAGCGGCCACCGAGCGCGCGAGCCTCCCTCAGCTTCCCTCAGAAACAGGTAGGAGACAAGCGCGAGCTCCTCTCAGGATGCTCCTGTCCTGTCCTGTAACTGTTTTCTAGACCAATAAAGGCCTGTGGTCTAACTTCATTTTAACATCCAAGTCTAAATCATCTGCGTACTGAGGTTTATACACTTCCACATGTATGGTCACTATTTTAGATAAAATGATGCTAGTCAGTTTAAGACTGAATATTTTAACATTATTACTTGTTACTTTAGTTTCTGATACTAATAAAATCTTGGCAAATCTCAGTAACCTAAGATAAGGTACTCCATGACAGCTTGGAGAGCCATGTTTTTGTCTGTTTTATTGAATACAAAATTACAAAGACCACAATAAAACAACAAAAGCACATAAATATGTAATTTTCAACAATATACTAACATGGAAATTTAATAAATAATACTTGAAAGGGGCAAAACCATTTCTACTAGTACTTTATCTGCAGGGGACATACCTTGCTGGCATCACAAACCAAGGTGGTGTGAAGTGTCTATAAAAAGGCTGATAGTAATCCTATATAAGCACAGACAAGCATCCTGCACCAGACCATTTTTTGTTTTCAAATAGGTTTTCTCAACCACATTATACACTTTTTCTGCTGCAATGGCTTACATATTTTCCCTACAGAAATTACAAAAATAAAATAAAATCAATTTAAAAATGAGTATTGCACCCTCAACAAACCTTAGATTTGAGATACCAGTTTCATCAGATTTTCTATTAATGAGATAATTATGGTGACGGCACTACCACAGCACTCACAAGCAGAGGGGCTGTAGAGCAGTTTCTATCCTTTAAGTGATAGCATTATCAGAGCTATTTTTATATCTGTCTATACTTACACTGATCAGCCATAACATTATGACCACCTGCCTAATATTGTGTTGGTCGCGCTTTTGCTGCCAAAACAGCCCTTACCTGTTGAGCCATGGACTCCACTAGATCCCTGAAGGTGTGCTGTGGTAGCTGCCACCAAGATGTTAGCAGCAACCTTTAAGTCCTCTAAGTGGCCTCCATGGATCGGACTTGTTTGTCCAGCACATTCCACAGATGTTTGATTAGATTGAGATCTTGGGAATTTGGAGGCCAAGTCAACACCTCAAACTGGTTGTTGTGATCATCAAACCATTCCTGAACCATTTTTGCTTTGGGCACGGCGCATTATCCTGCTGAAAGAGGCCACAGACATCAGGGAATACCGTTTCCATGAAAGTAAATGGTCTGCAACAATGCTTAGGTAGGTTGTAGGTGTCAATGTAACATCGATGGCAGGACCCAAGGTTTCCCAGCAGAACATTGCCCAAAGCATGACACTGCCTCCGCTTGCCTTCTTCCCATAGTGCATCCTGGTGCAATGTGTTCCCCAGGTAAGCTAAGCACACACGCCCGGCCATCCATATGAGAAAACGTGATTCACCAGACCAGGAAACCTTCTTCAATTGCTCTGTGGTCCAGTTCTGATGCTCACATTCCCATTGACGGTGCACAGGGGTCAACATTGGCACCCTGACTGGACTGTGGCTATGCAGCCCCATACATAACAAACTGTAATGCACTGTATTCTGACAACTTTCGATCAGAACCAGCGTTAAGTTCTTCAGCAATTTGAGCAACAGTAGGTCGTCTGTTGGACCACACGGGCCACATGGGCCAGCCTTCACTCCCCACGTGCATCAGTGAGCCTTGGCTGCCCATGACCCTGTCGCTGGTTCACCACTGTTCCTTCCTTGGAACACTTCTGATAGATGCTGACCAGTGCAGGCCAGGAACACCCCACAAGAGCTACAGTTTTGGAGATGGTCTGAACCAGTCGTCTAGCCATCACAATTTTACCCTTGTCAATCTCGTTCAAATCTTGCCCATTTTTCCTGCTTCTAACACATCAACTTTGAGGACGAAATGTTTACTTGCTGCCTAATATATCCCACCCACTAACAGGTGCCATGATGCAGTGAATAACACTGATTATCTCCTCATCTGTCAGTACTCATAATGTTATGGCTGATCGGTGTTTATATATCTATCAAACTATATATTAAGAGATCAGATCATCACTAATCCTCCACCAAATTTTGCAGTTGGTGCAAGACACTGTGGCTTGTAGGCCTCTCTAGTCTCTGTCTAATCATTACATGACCAGGTGGTGTTGGGCAAAGCTGAAAATGGGACTCTAAGAAGATGACTGTACTCCAGTTCTCTATGGTCCAATCCTTATGGTCTTTTGCAAACCTCAGCCTGCTTTACTCATCATGTGTTTTATCTGAAAAGTGGTCTGGTACTTGGTAATATGTTAACTTCTTTGATATTTTTTCTGTAACATTTTTTTGGAATGTCATGTTTGGAAATATAAATTGTTTTTGTACTGACTCTATAATACAGGACTCCAAAATCTAAAATATGGTGCTTAAAACATTTGCAAGTACAGTATGCTTCTCTGTTCTGTTCACTCTTTTAACTAGTATTGTATTATAATAAAAATTTGTATTTAACTTAATTTGAAGTGTTCTTTTTTTCCCCAAGATTATTATAACACAGCAAATTACATAGATAAAAAAGGCTACATTAAGAAGCCCATGAATGCCTTCCTTATTTGGTCGAGGATACATCGACCTATCTTCTCCATGGCCAACCCATTTGCCAGTAATGCACAGATCAGCACACAACTAGGAAATGAGTGGAGAAAACTGAGTGAAGAACAAAAGGCACCCTACTTTGCAGAGTCATGGAGGCTTAAATGGAAACACAGACAGCAATTTCCTGGTGAGGTGCACAAGGTTTTCAGACATTTAGAAAAATATTTTTAAAAAAAACAAACAGTTAAACCCTGAGAGTTATTTTTATGCCTCTTGCTGAATTACTCTTTACAACTTTGTTTTCTGTAATATAGACTGGGTTTATAATCCAGGGAAGAAAAAGCAATTCAGCCCACCTGTAGACACTACCTCTAATGCCTCATCAACTGTGGCCCAGGCACTGTCTCCGAGACCTGTGCCTCATGACATCGTTCTAGCATCACCCATAAACTCCACCTCGCAAAACTCAGCCTTTCAGACCAGTCTAATGTTTTCTGGTACAGAATACTGTCATTTTTATTCCTCTTACACACCATAATGGCCCTTATTCCTCAAAGTTGAATATTTGCAAATCAGTGTACAGTACTGACATTCTAATGATCAATTTCCTTATCCATCAGTTTTCAAAATAAATATTGATTGTAGCAGCCATACCAAGCACAGTAGTAAGCTATGCCTAAAAGTAAAAATACTTTAATAACAATAATCTACTACTACTACTAATAATAATAATAGTAATAGGAAATCACCAAAATTGCATATGTAATTACTTTATTATGCACACAGCATAATAAATTCACAGCACAAATTCTGATGCTTACAATTTGGTTTCCTTTTTCATTTATATATTCATATATTTCATTTATATATTCATATTTATTTTCAGTAACCAGTTTATCCTGGTCAGTGTCAACTGAGGAAGATTTAATTAATAATTTTATGAATTCCAGTATTTAATACTTAGATTTAATACTTCTCTCCTTTTTGATTAATAAGGTTTATCTAAATATTTGATTATTTTTTATTTTTATCTAAATAATTGGTTTCTATCTACAAAACTAGCATTTGCTGATGCATGTGTGATTCACTGGTGAATCCTTTTGATTGAGCTTGTATGTATGGCCATGTCCAGTTTCAGGTTTATCCTTAAAAATTTAAGTTCAGATGCCAGAGTCAAATAGTATTTCCTTGTATACAACCAGATAAGAAAGATATAACCAGATATAAAAGTACACCAAACTCTGGTAAATCCAGATTATTTTTACCACAATCAGTCAAAACTTGAGCTGGGTCATGCTTGTAAATCAAATGGTATGTATTTGCACTGTTGGAGTGATCCAACCCCTACACATCTGACATCTTTTTATCTTTATAGGCAATTTGCAGTGTAGAACCTCACAAAGGACACCTGTTCTAGGGCCAAACCATCCTATAGTCATGGACATGCCAAGAGGAGCACCAGTCCATGGCCTGCTTCCTGGATCGAGTGGCCATTTCCTTGGCCTTTCCCACGTATATTTACAAGTACCACTGTTTCATAGGGGCACCCACTTTGTCCCACCACCTATCCCACTTGTTCCACAATACGGTATGCCGGGGTTGCCATTCTACCAGACCAGGTGAGTTGGTAAGGTGCACTGAAATGGTTTCAGAAGACAAATGGATGCAAGTGTAATTGACCACCCATTTGCTTTGTAATATTGTTTAATTCTGTTTACAGCTCCTTGCTTTATTCTGACTACACAAGCATGGGCCTGTACAATGACTCTTTTCAAAACTACAATGACTTTTCTGGTTAAATCAGAACTGTGCCTTTTGCATAGAGTCTGGGGACTGGCCATACAACCAGAAGACTCACTTTAGCACATGAGTTTGAGAATGTGTTTAACAACCTTGCTCAGGGTTGCTTAGTTCATATATATATATATATATATATATATATATATATATATATATATATATATATATATATATATATATATATATATATATATATATATATATATAAATTTTGTTTTATTGCAAGTTGAAATAAAGATTTTGAAAGCCTAATGTGTAATTACTGAATTTCCAAACACGGAGAACATTTTTTATTTCATTTTTTAGCTTAAAGTCTCCTTTATTAAATACAGTGATGTAGTATGACGCAGGTCAAAGAAACAGGTATTGATTAAAGTGTTGCGTGATTGATGGATCTCTGGACCAATCATCTGTGCGGGATCATGACCACCTGCACAACTCAGCCAATGATGTGCGAGAAACCCGTCAAAGACGGTTTTGTCGGGAGGAAGTTTCCTGTTTGGATTGTAGCGTAATGGCGGAACACATAGAGGGAGAAAGCACTACGGCTAGCGATAGCAGGTGAGACCCGCTTTGTAAGTAGTTATGACTCTGATTATGGACAGTTTTCTTATGTGACGTCCAGCTAGAAACACGAGCGAATTTGAATGTCTTGCAGGTGAGCTACCAGCCTACTATGTTGTGTATTAGGCTGTTTCTCAACCCAAGTCAAATATATCGCACCATTCACTAAGTTATTATTTGTTTATTTTTGTGGCGCATTGGAGCTACAACAAGCGATTAAACATAGCTAGCCTTATATATGACTTTGTTAATTTGGTGAATAATTGTGTCAGGAAGGCGTCGTAACAGGGATGCTTTGTATTTTACATTTGCTAACTTTCAGCTAGCTACCAGGGGACAAATGTTCCTGTTGCACATGAAAAGTGACGTATGGGTATAGCATTTACAGAAAACCCATGAAAACTATTTTAATAAATTATCTTTATTTTGCTTCCTGTAATGTTCTTTGAATGAAGTTTCTTAAATGGCTTATTCTGCTAGCTGTCCAGGTTATTGCTAATGCTATTAACTAGTTTCTAGCAAACGGCGTACGAAAGCGACGTCACGCCGTGTTGCATTATGGGAGCATTCCGCCATTTTTAGGGGTTAGTGCTTTGTTCACAATGCGGGAGCTGAATGATATTGCTGTTTCAAGACATACTCAGTAGCGAATGCTCTTCAGTAGTCATTTAAACACATTCAAAACACATTTAGATATCTTTAAGCTATATGCCTGCCAGTTCTTGGGGGAATTTAATTCATTGAAAGATGTACATCATCATGAAACCTTAAAGCAATGTTCAGAGGTCGAGTCTGAAGATACCTGCAAAGATATGGCTGTGGCTTTTAAATGACAGTAGGTTAATTAAAACAACAAACAACCAAAAAATGTCCACCATTAGCCTATTAGCAGGGTTAACACTAATGCACCATCACAAACCTTGAACAGTATTGCTGCGTTCAATGCGAGGTTGTAATCTATAATCCTAAACAGGAAAAGCCAAAGAAAATGCCCCCTCAGTATAATTCCTTTGTCAGCTTGGAGTGGTGTCAAATACAAGGTGTATACCATATTGCATACTAATCCTGTGCTGAGTCTGTGCTCATGAAGCTGACCATCAAATCTTCTTTCAGAATGGCCCTGCAGCAGGCTTTACGCTTTCCTAGCCCAGCGCCTTCTCCTGGCACAGTGATGCGAGGTCCTCCGCCGCTTCTAGGTCCTCCACCACCTCCATTTGGCATGATGAGGGGGCCTCCACCACCCCCTAGACCTCCTTATGGACGGCCGCCTTTTGATCCAAGTATGTCGGCGATTCCCCCACCTGGTGCCATGCCCCCGCCAATTGCGCCACCTCATCTACAGGTACGTTTGCTTATCACATTCCAAATATAATACACTTTCACAAAACATTGATGTGTTTAATGATGCCTTCAAAATGCTTATTTTAAAGTAGTCTTATGATGTAACTTGTAAATTAATGTAACTTTTGTAATGTAATGAATTGGTGTTATAAATCAGGCTCAGTTTGTCTTGAGAGACATATCTTTTTTTCCCCTCTATAACCAGAGACCCCCTTTTTTGCCTCCACCCATGGGGAACATGCCTCCTCCTCCTGGCATGATCTTCCCTCCTGGAATGCACCCAGTCCCAACAGCTGGGGGTGCTGGAGGCACATCAACTGAGGAAATCTGGGTAGAGAACACTACCCCGGAGGGAAAGGTACTGATACCACTGAATTTTGTGCAAATGTCTTTTTTAAAAATAATGTTTTCTGTTAGTTTGGGCTCTTATTATTGGCACTGGTTTGAAGGATTTTTGTGGGGAGGGTTGAATACAGACTTAGGTTATATCTGTTTGTTCTATCTAATTATATTTGTTTTATCTAATTGGCTAATTAATAGTCAACACATTTTGTTTTAAGTTTTTATATAACATTTGTTGTTAATTTGTTAATCATTCAGCTGCTTCCTTAGTCATTGTAAAACCTGCCATGCATACCTTACTATTTTTTCTTAGGTCTATTATTACAATGCTAGAACCCGTGAGTCAGCCTGGACCAAACCGGAAGGAGTTAAGGTTATTCAGCAGTCAGAGCTTGCGTCTATAGTGACTGCCCAAGTAGGAGCACCAGGAACTACATCCAGCAGTCCTGCCTCTACTACAGCCAATACCGCAACTACAGTGACTCCTGTCTCCACCCAGCAGGCTTCCCCCACCCACACCCTCACAGCCAGTCCTGAACGCACCGCTAGCCCCACACCCACTGTCTCCCAGCCTATCGCCAGTGAGTAGTAAACACATTTATAGATCTTTGTCAGGAAGAAAAGTTTATGAATTATATGCAGCCATGGCAACATCTACAGTTTAGTTGCAGTATTTATTATTTTGATTCTTAGAAAGTGAAAGGGCATGGAATCTGAGGGACCTACATGCTTCTGATAACAGTTAGTTTTGCTTTGCTTTAACTTTCAAGTCATGAACCTCTGTGCTGTGTGTCAGTAGAAAATGGGACAATGGTCTCTGTGGAAGACATCCCCCTTTTGGTACATGTTTTGTATGCTAAAAGAACTAGAACCATTGTTTATGTCTTGTTAAACATTTTACAGAGGTGTTGTCAATTTTAAAATGGTATATTAAGCAATTTCAGCAATACCTACTTTTTTTTAAAATAACTGGTGCTATATGTGATAAAATAATAGTGAAAAATAATTTTACTTCACATGTAGCATAATACAAAAAAGGAAATAGGGGCACCACTGTAAGCTAAATGTCAAAACACACATTTCTGCCATATGACTGATTACTTACGAGTAAGATCTAAATGTTTGTTAGTCAGACAGAAAATAGTATAAGGTGCTCTTTCAGTGAAATGTAATCACTAGTGAAGTATTTTGCTTTTTGCTTACTGTAGCTCCTGCTGTATCTGAGATGTCCCCTGTAGCTTCTGCCCCTCCTGCCAGTGTTGGTGTGACTCCAGTTGCTGTGGTCAGTGTTCCAACGGTCACAGCTACAGTTACCGCAGGGCAGACAGTACCTTTACTTCCTCGAAGCCTCCCACCAGGTCTTCCCCATGCTGTGGCACAGCCAGCTGCTGCAATCCCAGCATTTCCCCCAGTCATGGTGCCCCCATTTAGAGTGCCTTTACCTGGCATGCACATTCCCCTGCCAGGTATGGCAACTTACACTCTCAAACACTTACACTTTCTGCTAACTGAATTATTTGTTCAATAATCATATAACTTGATAAAATTTTCTGACATATATTAAAATAAGTCTACTGGTATGCTGTGTTTTAATTGAACAGTAATATATACAGGTGCATCTAAAAAAAAATAGAATATTATGTAAAAGTTAAATATTTTTTGCAAGTTACTTCAGAAAAGGAAAAGTGTATATATTTTAGACTCATTACATGTACACTAAAATGTTCCAAGATTATTTGATTATTGAAAAATATGATTTAAAAAAAAAGAACATTTCATTTCAACTTCAAGCAAATCACTTTTTATGCAGTATAAATACCACAAATGTCCCAGTCAGGTTCAGTACACACGACCACAATCATGAAGAAGACTGCTGACTTAATGGTTGTCCAGAAGACACTCACTGACACCCTCCATAAGGATGGTAATCCACAGAAGATCATTGTTGAAAGGGCTGGCTGTTCACAGAGCACTGTATCAAAGCATATTCATGGAAAGTTGACTGGAAGGGCAAAGTGTGGTAGGAAAAGCCACTCCTGAACCCGAGACAACATCAGAATCATTCTTCCTGGGCTAAGGAGAAGAAGAACTGGAGCATTACTCAATACTCCAAAGTCCTGTTTCCAGATGAAAGTAAATTTTGCATTTCATTTTAAGAGAAATTAAATGAAATCTAGGCCCCAGAGTCTGGAGAAAGAGAGAAGAGGCCCAGAATCCAAGCTGCAATCCAAGTCCAATGTGAAGTGTTCAGTCAGTGATGATTTGAGGTGCCATGTCATCTGCTGGTGTTGGTCCACTGTGTTTTATTAAGTCCAAAGTCAATGCAGCCATCTACCAAAAGATTTTAGACAGCTTTCATCTGCTGTCAGGCTTTATGGAGAGGCTGATTTCCTTTTCCAGCAGGACTTGGCTCCTGCCTCCAGTGCCAAAACTTCTTGAAACTGGTTTGCTGACATTGATATTACTGTGCTTGACTGACCGGCCAACTCGCCTGACCGGAACCCTATAAAGAATCTATGGGCTATTGTCAAGAAGAAGATGAGACACCAGACCTTGCAATACAGATGAACTGAATGCCGCTATCAATGCAACCTGGGCTTCCATTACACCTTAGCAGTACCGCAGGCTGATCGCCTCCATGCCATGCTGCATTGACAAAGTGATTTGTGCAAAAGGAACCCCAACCAAATATTAAGTGCATAAATGAACATACTTTTCCTCAGAAGTTTGACTTTTCTGTATTATAAATCATTTCTTTGATTGTCTTATGGAATATTCAAATTTTTTGAGGGACTGGATTTTTAATTTTCATGAGTTGTGAACCACAATAATCTAAATTAAAAGTAAAAAAAAAAAGGCTTGAAATATTCAAATCTGGAGATTGGGCAGTGGTCGCTTATTTTTTTCCAGAGCTAGATATAGGTTGATGTGTGTGTTTTTTTTATATATACATGAAATCTTTTTTTTAGGTATGTTGCCGAGCATGGGCCCTCCTTTAGTACCCATGATGCACCCACAGCTGGCCATCACAACAGCTCCAGCTGCTTTAACAGGTGCACACCCGCTCACGGAATGGTCTGAATACAAAACAATAGATGGCAAGACCTACTACTACAATAGCCGTACTCAGGAATCGACCTGGGATAAACCTGTTGAACTAAAGGAGAAAGGTGTAATATGGTTCTTGTCAAAATCCATTTTATTATTGTTTTAACAGCCCGAATTAAAAAAAAAAAATGGTCTGGGCAGAAAATAGCATCAGATAACATTACAGTTTGTTATACTTTCTGTCTGATCATCCAGATAAAGACAGAAATGAAGCTAAAGATGACCAGTCTGCTGATGACATTGAGGCTATGGATATTGGTGATGTAGAACTTAAAGCAGAAGCCTCCATTCTGGCCAAAGAAGTAAAAGAACTTTTTGTCTTGATTTATTAGACTTATTTTCTAAAATTGAATCAGGTGTCAAAGCTTTTTTTTTGTTCTTTCAGGCACCAAAGGAGGAAGAAATGACAGAAGAAGAAAAGGCCGCACAAAAGGCTAAACCAGTGGCCACCAACCCTATTCCTGGAACTCC
The DNA here is from genome assembly GCF_019097595.1 of Hemibagrus wyckioides. Taxonomy (NCBI): domain Eukaryota; kingdom Metazoa; phylum Chordata; class Actinopteri; order Siluriformes; family Bagridae; genus Hemibagrus; species Hemibagrus wyckioides. The sequence goes on from NC_080727.1 coordinate 11,769,964, forward strand.
CTGGTAAGCTTTTATAGGAAAAAGTCTTTTAAAATAACATTAACTAGAATTGGTAAGATTCTTGGGGATTAGTGTATTTTCCCCCCACTTTTTTCAAAATATTTGTATTTTGTAGGTGTGTGGTATGGACTGGTGATGACCGTGTATTCTTCTACAATCCCACTACACGACTCTCTATGTGGGATCGACCAGACGAGTTGATTGGTCGGGTAGATGTGGATAAATACATCCAAGAACCTCCACACAAGAAGAGTTTAGATGAAGCAAGGAAAACGGGTATAAACCCTCGCAATTCATAAGATTAAGATCATAACTTAAACGGTGAACGGTGAGCTTAAACGGATTGGGGAAAAAGTGATGATTCCAACACAGATTATAAATTAAATAGTACAACCGTTTTTTTTAGCTACCTGCATCACCAAAGAGGACCCTGAAGCCAGCTCAGAAGAAACACAAGATGAGCCTTCTAAGGCTAAGAAGAGGAAGTAAGTACCAGTCTTCTATCCTAAAGAGACAGCAAGGGACTAGTTAAACAATACAGAGGGACACCTAGCTTCTGCTATGTGTTGAACTAAGAGCATGAACAATAAACATAATTTACTAATTAAAAAGGATTCTAAATATAAATGTATCCATAATAAATTAATTGTGGATTGGACCTTTATTTTAGTTTTTACTTTGGAAAATTTCCTTTGTCAAAATGCACCCAATGATCTATTTTAACTTTAATCTTTACTCGGGTCTGTAATGAGTGGTGACGTCGTATTGTCCAGTTTTACCAAGTCAAATCAGTCACTGTTTCCCATCAGTGCCCTTCAAGCCTGCTTCTCTGTGACCCCAAACAGTGGTCGTGTTGCACTGGGGACTATTTTTCAGGGAACGCTTCTAAGCTCTGGCGATGCCAACATGGGCCTCCAAGGTAACCCACCTTGCTTGACCTCTCTCTAGCCTGCATTAGGAAAACCCCAGTGAAGCAATCGAAACACCCTCATTTGAACCCTGATTTTTTTTTAATTTTTTTTTTTTTATAAATACTAGGAATTTCAGAAGTAATACTAAGGGAGGGAACAAAAATTACGCCTAATTATTGTCCTGGTCAAGACCATACAAAATTTTCAAATAATAAAAGGAATGGTCAAATGAAGTCTCTTTCTTCAGAATATGAAATATCGCATATTTACCAACCATTCTCCCTGATTACTTCTCACATTGCTGTTTCCCCCTCCAGGAAAGAGGAGGTGAAAGAAGGTGATGCTGAGAAAGAGGCGGCCATGGAGGCCGAGCTGAAGGCAGCTCGGGATCGGGCAGTTGTACCCCTGGAGGCCCGTCTCAATCAGTTCAAGGACATGCTGCTGGAGAGAGGGGTAAAACACTTCAACGCAATACTCTAACCAGCTCTGTAATGTTAGACACATAAATCTGAATGGAAACCCATCAAGGTACAATCTTCAGTTTGTTCTCCTTCCTGTCCTCTTTCTTCATATTTCTCTTGTTAGTGTGTTCTTTGTTTCTGATCTGTCTCTCTTATTTGAGTAAATGGGGAAGAGATCTAGACACTTTAACTATTTGCAGTTGTAGATGAAGCATTAAAATTTGGATATGAACTTGGGATGCATCAATAGGAAAATGCTGGGCCGATATTTAAAAACTAGCCAGCCGAATATCTCTAATTGCATTTTACAAAGCATACATGGCATCTTATGGATTAGAATATTTTAAAAGATGTCAATGAAAATACAGATAGGTGACAAATAAAAGGAAAAACCTTTATAAATGAGTAGGAAAACAATGAATATCTATAGATATGTGTACTGCATAATCTAAGCGACTAACATCCTACCAAGCTCTTGGGCAACTCTCATCAAGCATACACTTTATTTTCAAAAAGTAGGTGAACACGTATGCAGTATACACCAAGACCTAAAAGCCTGTCCCTTGACATGGTTTGGGTCCACTTGTCCAGTTTGTTTAGAAGAACTCTGCACTGATGTGCAGTGACACTTTCGTCAATCACCTTTATCCAACAATGAAACAATTTTATCCTCTTGGGTTTGGTCTCTTCTAAGGCGACAGTGTTCCTATCCACAGGGTATGAGTGCTCACTGAATAGGTATATGTTATGGCCTCTTGGACATCCCTGTCAACCTCAAAATACCATTTGAGAAATTATCTTTTGCAGAATAATAATCCATCCAGTTCCAGATCTGGGGCACACATTGTTCTGGTAGCTTGTGGTGGCCCAACACCTTGCCAAGACGTTTTGGTTTTTCCTTCAGTTTGTTGCCTGCCTGTATATCAAAGTGCTGCAGGTTTGACAGTAAAATTCTTCATGCATATGTACTCTTCTGGATATCATATTATAAATTAATTATTGTTCAGATCTTATCAATAATTGGCAAATGACTGCTTACAAGAATATCGGCACCAACCATATTGTGCAGCCCTAAAATTTACTGCTCAAAGTTGTTCATTTTTGTCAGTTTGTTTATGTGGAGCAAATTCTATTCTAAACATATTTTGGTGATTATTTGTATGGTTTATGCTAAGCATTGGATTAAGCATAGGTATTCCTTAAGTGTATCTGAAATTCAGAAATTTGCGTCTACAGTTAGAATATACACTACTGCCAGTATACATCACTCCCTAGTGATTACTGTTTTGCCGGATTGCAATCATACTTAAACCCAGAAAGAGACAAAATCCCTAAAAATATAATAATCACCAGGGGATGGTTACTGTCTGATGACATTGTATAGTGGCTTATGACATGCTTTAAAGCAAAAGATTTAAATAAAATACTTGATGTATAATATGTAATAGGGTATAAAAATTGATTTGAACAGTCAGCTGTGCCATGTAATTGCTTAAAATGTAAATCAGCATGGTCATCACTGACCATGCTTTAGACATGTGACAATAGTATAAATTTGAATGATTACATTAAATGAGTAGACCAGTGCACATAGTCTATGTAATGAAAGGCAAGCAAGAATTCAAGTCTCTCAGACAACTTCAACTTGCCTAGTTTAACAGTAAACTGCACTTCTGTGCCATCATTTCTTTCTATGAAATTTGCCATATGTATTGCACAGTAAGAATTGTTTCCCATTGTACCAAATAAGTTTCCTGTACAATAGCTATCAGACAATAAATTAAGCAGATGCATTAAGGTTCTTTACATTTTGATTATTTTTCCCCTCTTAATGGTATATTTTAAATCTGTAATCGCATTCTATTCTGACAGGTTTCAGCCTTTTCCACATGGGACAAAGAGTTGCACAAGATAGTGTTTGATCCACGCTATTTACTCCTCAATCCCAAAGAGAGGAAGCAGGTCATGAATACTTTTACCTACTATTAAAATCTGAGTTGAAAAGTTGCTTAGTTTTGAACTATAGGACAATTTATTTGAACTGCTGTTAGTAATATAGGAATTCCTCTTTATATCTACAGGTGTTTGATCAGTTTGTGAAGACTCGGGCTGAAGAGGAGAGAAAAGAGAAGAAAAACAAACTCATGCAAGCAAAAGACGATTTTCGAAAGATGATGGAGGATGCCAGACTTAACGTTAGGTTTGTTGGCAAAACCTGCAGTGCATACCAGGCCTTAATATTCCTTTAACAAATTAACATGGCAATTACAAAGTGATACTAACTTTGAATGCACACTTAATGGCTAAATGTACATGGACACCTGACCATCACACCCATATGTGGACCTTCCCCAGCTATATCTCATGAAGTTGGAAGCAAAGAATTGTGCAGAATGTTTTCTGTCTTAGACTATAATAAAGATTTCTCTTTGCTGGAACTAAGAAGCCATCTGACATGTCTGACTTCAATTTATTCAATGAAGCTGAGTAGACAAATCCCAACAGCCATGCTCCAAAATTCACACATCAGAAAAGTGGAGGCTGTTATTGCAGCAAAGGGGGACCCAAGGGGGGGTCATGTTTAATTTAACTAGTGATCCCTTATCTTGATGCTAAAAAAATGTGCCGAAGTGATTTTTTTTTTTCTTCACTTTTTTTTTTTGCCTAAAATGGTGATTTTAACAATTGACTATGAAAAGTAAATTTTATGCATGTTATCCATTTTTGTTTGTCGCAGTGCAGGAATGGAATTTTAGAGGTATTACATTTTGTGCTTGCATCCTTAAACTATCCTTGCAATTTTGTTATTTAGGACAACATTCAGCGAATTTGCTTCTAGACATGCGAAGGATCCTCGTTTCAAGGCCATTGACAAGATGAAGGACAGAGAGGCCATGTTCACAGAGTTCATGACTGCCTTTAGGAAGAAAGAGAAGGAAGACTCAAAAACCAAAGGAGAGAAGGTAAATCTAACTAGATTTTTAAGTGCATGTTGACAATAAATTTGGATAAATGACTGTTGTGGGATTCTGTTCAGTATACAACAGTGTATATAGATCTTTTTAAAAACTAAAATTGTATTTTATTTTTTTTTATTTTTTACCAATATATATTTTATTTTTTTATTTTACCAATATATTATTTATTTAATCCTAGACAGAATCACTGAACTCCAGATTATCCTACCTATCCTTATATAGGTCCTCCCTGACTGAATCATTTCTCTGTGTGTGTAGGTGAAGCAGGATTTTTTTGACTTGCTGTCTGACCACCATGTGGACATTCAGCAGCGCTGGAGCAAAGTCAAGGACAAGCTGGAGACTGATCAGCGCTACAAAGCTGTAGAGAGCTCTGCAGCTCGAGAGGAGCTGTACAGACAGTATGTGGAAAAGCAAGCAAAGGTATGGGACCTCTGGTTTAATTTTATCAGTTTCCTTTAGGTATTTATATCTACTAGGTGTACACAAACGTCACCATTTAATATTGGGGTTTATTTTCAATGCAACAAAAAGGAGCATTACCTTAATAAATGCCTTAGGTTTTATTTTAAATGTTTTAAAATATTAAATTTTATAAAAGGACATTAAACGTAATGAGTGTTTGCATATCCAGCATATAATGAAATAAAAGCACTGTGTTTGAAGGTAACAATATTTTTTTGAATTGTGTTCTCACTTACCTCTTCTCGGTTGAAATCAAGAAGTTTTTTGAGGAGAGAGCACAGGCTTGATTTAAGTTAAAATGTTTTATAACTCATGCAAGTGGTATTTTAGAAGAAATAGCTTATAATGCATCCTGTTGAATGTTTTGTGCGATACCACATTGATTTGAAATCCTGGTATTTAATGAAACACTGATACACACATCCCCTTCAAAATGTATTGGAATGACAAGTTTAATTCTGTTGTTTTTGTTATATAAGAAATGGATTTGAGCACAAAAGGTGAGACGATAGATCAGAATTTTAGCTTTCATTTCCTGAAATTTGCATCAACTTGTAACAGAACTTTGAAACATTGTCATTTGTTTGAATCCACCAATTTATTTTTCATATGATCAAAAATATTGGAACTGGTGTTTCCTGTTAGGATGATTCGAACACTTGATATTTCTAAATCTCCACACTTGGGATGAGCTATGGGTTTCACTCTTGAAGACTGCAGTTCAAGATTCAAGAGGTTTATTGTCATATGCACAGTGAAAACAATGGTTTAGACCATACAATGGAATTTTTTACTTTGCATGTCTGTAGTCTGAATGGCATGTGTGACTGTCTCTGTCCCCCCCTTCTGCAGAGTGTGGATGCTGAGAAGGAGAAGGAATTGGAGCGCCAGGCTCGTATAGAGGCAAGTCTACGTGAGCGAGAGCGTGAAGTGCAAAAAGCCAGATCTGAGCAAACCAAGGAGATAGACAGAGAGAGAGAGCAGCACAAACGGGAAGAAGCTATCCAAAGCTTCAAAGCTCTGATGTCTGATATGGTCAGTACACTTTTGTGCATGCAATTATGGTCCTATTAATAAAATTGACAACTTTTACAGCTTGCTGCATTGTGTCTTAAAGGCAATATATAAAATACATGGCTAACTACTTTAATTAAATGAAATGTAAATGAGTTCTAAAGGGTTCTAACAAGGTCAATTTAATAGTATGATTGTCAACTAGTTACTGTTGGTCTGATATAGAATACAGGGTGTTGAATTCAAAAATAACAAAGTAATAGGAACAACTTTTTTTCTTGTTTATCATCCATTCTTGGTCATCCAATAACTATTACATTATAGTAGCAGTAAATTTAGGCTCTGCATTTGTTACCACACAACATGCTGTACTCGTATGTACATATATGTTGTAACAGATGTGTTTATTTTGACTGTGCTGTATGTTTCGTTCTTGTGAATAGGTGAAGTCGACTGATGTCTCCTGGTCAGATACAAGGCGCATTCTGCGCAAAGATCATCGCTGGGAATCTGCTGCCCTGTTGGAACGGCATGAGAAGGAAAAGTTGTTCGAAGAGCATGTAGAAGTACTCACTAAAAGAAAAAAAGAGCAGTTCAGGCAGCTGTTGGATGAGACCACCATGGTGAGGCACAGCTGCCACTTTTTTCCTTTTCTGTCCCCATAATAATGCATATAAGTAGTTGTTAAAAATAATTGTTTTTTTCCCCCCGTTTCTTACTTTGTTATAACTATGTTGAGCGCTCTTTCCCTACTGCACTTATTGATTGATTTTATTGCTTTGTATCGTTTCTTTTCAGTTGAGTTACGACTCTGATATAATAAGTGATGCTGATATGGGCCATTTTCTTTGCGTTGCAGATTACACTGACCACCACATGGAAGGAGGTAAAGAAGGTCATTAAAGATGATCCTCGTTGCATCAAGTTCTCCAGCAGTGATCGAGTGAGTACACAAACCTGATTACATAAGCATAGTCCTTTGTATGAAAACAATGGCAGTGTTGACCTCGTTAGTTTTTCTTTACTCTGTAGAAAAGACAGAGAGAATTTGAGGACTACATAAAGGACAAATACATCACAGCCAAAGCTGACTTCAGGACGCTTCTAAAAGAGACAAAGTTCATTACGTATAGGTAATGTTAATTTTATTTATATTCTCTGAACACAGGTGGACATGTTTAACATGTTACTTTTGAGTGCTCAAGAAAATGAAATACTAAATGCTAATCAATTAGTAATCAATTAACACTATTTTTAAAAATGATTACATCCAAATTTTATTTGTTGGAGTAGTGGAGCAGAAAAATATCCAGCTCATCATTTTTGGCCGTTTGCCAGAATTCAGCCTTTTTTTTTTTTTTTTTCTTTTTCTTTTTTTTTTTACTGTGGGGAGGTAAAAACAAATTCTAAACTATTGTGAAGCATTGCATTTGTTGTTTCTTGCTTAGATCCCGAAGATTAATCCAGGAGTCAGACCAGCACTTGAAGGACATTGAGAAGATCCTACAGAATGACAAACGTTATCTGGTCCTCGATTGTGTCCCCGAGGAGCGGCGAAAGCTCATCATGTTCTATATAGAGGATCTTGACCGACGAGGACCCCCACCTCCCCCAACAGCATCAGAGCCAACAAGGCGCTCTACCAAATGATGAAAGCCCAACCTCTGTGAACTGAACCCTCTGAATTTATCCTGCACTGAGCACAGTGATTATCCAGAACATGTGTGTATTTAATCAAACCATGTACATCTGCTGGCTGCTGGGGTATTGGCTGGCACAAGTTAAATGCCCATGTTAATCTGTGATCTTTGGCTGTTAAGCAGGGTCAAGTAAATCCATGTGCAAATGCAGCAATGACTGGTACAGCAGTGAATCAACACTTCATGAGACAGAATGCCTATTTTTAGTCAGATACTCAACAGATATGCTACTAAAACAGCAGGGACAGAAGTATAGAAGCCAGTGCAGTGTTCATTTTCATTAATTATGTACCATCCTGTAAATGGTGAAGATGTTTCATGTTTCTTAAAGTGGTTTGCTTATGAAATGTTACTGTAAGCGGTGACTGGAAATAAACACAGCCTCAGGCTTTTTCATTTTTTTAAATGCATACGTGACTGTTTCTCAAGCACACCCACAAGAAGCCATGACAGTAAAGAAAAAAGGGTTTCATTATAATCATTTCTAGAGCTGCTTCTGAAAATTAGAGGCCACACTGTCCAAACTTGTCAGAGTTAGGCAACTGTTTGAATGAGGTCAAGTGGTGAGTAAATCATTTAAGAGTAGAGGTAACTTATCTGGAAGCATAATACCATATTTGTATCTTATGAATTTGTCAGACACCAGTGGCTGAGAGCAATATTATTGCCACAGCACAGACTAACAATGAAATAGGAAAACTAAAAATGCCCAACCCTATCCTATTCATAACCTAACCTATCTACAAACCTAACCTTATCCTGTTCACAACCCTAACTATAACCACAACGCTAATGCTAACTCTATCTTATCCAAAACCCTAACACTAACCCTATACTAGTTACAAACTACCCTGTACTAAACCCTATCCTATCCAAAACCCTTACCTATTCACAAACCATAACCCTATCCTATTCAAAATCCAAACCCTAACCTTATCCTATTCACAACCCTAACCCTATCCTATCCAAAACCCTAACCTTAACTTATTCACAAACTGTGACCCTAACCCTATCCTATCCAAAACCCTAACCTTAACCTATTCACAAACTGTGACCCTAACCCTATCCTATCCAAAACCCTAACCTTAACCTATTCACAAACTGTGACCCTAACCTTATCCTATTCACAACCCTAACCCTATCCTATCCAAAACCCTAACCTTAACCTATTCACAAACTGTGACCCTAACCCTATCCTATTCAAAACTTGTAACCCTAACCTGTTCACAACTCTAATCCTCTTAGCCACACCCCTAACCTCAAAATCCAAGCCCTACTCCTACCCTATTCACCACCCTAATCCTATCCTATACACAACCCTAACCCTAACCCCACCCTTTCCACAAGCCTAACCCATTCACATCTCTAACCCTATCCTAGCCACAACCCTAACCCTACCCAAAACCCTAACCTATTCAAAATCCAAACCCAAATCCTGGCCTATTCACAAGCCTAACCCTATCCTATACACAACCCTGACCCTAACCCTAATATTTGGGAGTGGAGTGTGATTTGACACAGAGATTGAGGTGAATGATTTCAGTACTTTTGAGATTTATAGCACTTTTTGATATGGCACTTATTGTTTGGACATGATAAAACAGGGTCTTCTCCACTTATGAGGGCCTAGATTATAATATAAAATGAAATAATATAAAAATATATATAAATAATAATGAAATGTTAATAAATTAAGATAATGAAATATTGATGTCATCTGGTCTTGTATGGCTTTTATATTCAGTTGACTAACTTTTCCCTAGTTCAGAATTCCCCATTCTTCTTTCTCTAGTTTTCATCACGTCCCCAATATTGAACCCCAACTTTTTTGCTAGATCTACAGCACCAATCCTAACCCTAACCCTAATCCCAACCCTAACTCCGCCCTTAACAATAACCTTAACCCCACCCCCAACCCTAACCCCACCTCTAACCCTAATTTCCCATCCCCCACCCCCTCCTGAGGAGGAGACTCCGGACTGGATTAAGATACAATAATCGTATGGTAGAGGTGAGAGGTGTTCCTTGAGGGAGTGCCCGTGCCAATTATAAAACTCAAAGGGAGATATTAAAAATCAACTGATCATAAAACCTAACCCCAATCCCTAACCCTAACCTCAACTCTGACCCCATCCCCTCCCCCTCAATACTGCCACTTCCACAGGGCCTAATCCATCTGGTAATTGCGACCCTGATTCTAAAACACTCTGCTTCCGTCGTCTGTTTCTTTCCTCCTGTTGGGGGGTTGAGTCTCTACCCGAAATCCTTGGGATTAACTGCCGTATTTTAATCTTTCCGTTACTGGTTCTAACACTTGATATTCTTCCAACAGGGGACAGATCTGCTTTGGGAAAAGCTATATGACGGGTTTTTATTTAGGTTTTACAGTTTCTTTCGTACACATGGTTAGCCCCTCCTCCAGCCTATTAAATCAAAAGAATGATGCAATAGTGTGCCCGTGCCTGAAATACCCGATTCAATTAAAGATGATTTTTTTATTTCCTAACCTAAAACCCAACCTTAAACCTATCCTAGTTATAAACCCTAACCCTATCCACAACCCAAATCCTATCCTATTCAAAATCCAAACCCTAATCCTATCCTATTCACAAGCCTAAGGCTATCCTATTCAAAACTGTAACCCTAACCCTATCCTATTCAAAATCTAAACCCTAACCTTAATCCTGTCATATTCACAACCCTAACCTATTCACAAACCCTAACCCTATCCTATTCAAAATCCAAACCCTTATCCTATCCTATTCAAAACCTTAACCTATTCACAAACTGTGGCCCTAACCCTATCCTATCCACAACCCTATCCCTACCCTTATCCTTTTCACAACCCTAACCTGAACCTATTCAAAATCCAAACCCTAATCCTATACCCTATTTAAACCCTAACCCACAACCCTAACCTATTCACAAACTGTAACCCTAACCCTATCTACAACCCTAATCCTATCCTATTCAAAATCCAAACCCTAATCCTATCCTATTCAAAATCCAAACCCTAATCCTATCCTATTCAAAATCCAAACCCTAACCCTATCCTATTTGCAAACATAACCATAACCTATTCACAAACCTAACCCTAACCAATTCAAAACCCTAACCCGATCCACAACCCTAACCACTACCCTGATCCTATCTGATAAACAACCCTAACCCTATCCTTCTCAACCATAATACTATCCTATTCACAATCCCTAACTCTAACATACTATCCAGATTTCAGAAACTACAGGTACTAAAATGAAAGGAAAAGGTAGGGTGGATATGGCCTGTGCAAAATAAATCCCAATTTGGGAACAGATTCCAAATAACAATAACTTTAAACCTAACCCTAGCGCTATTCTATTCACAACCCTAAACCTAACCCTATCCTATTCAAAACCATAACCCTATTCTAGTCACAACCCTAATCTTAACCATATCCTATTCACAGCCCTAACCCTATCGTATCCAAAACCCTAACCCTAGCCTATTCACAACCCTAACCTATCCTTATCTACAAACTTTTTCTAATTTTATATTATAATTTGTTTAATTGTTACTTTCTTTTTTTCTGTCTTCTTTTTTTTGGTTTGTTTGGAACAAAATACAGGAAAGGAAAGTTTTTTTTAGCTCTCAGATCTCGTTGGGTTATATTAATAACAAAATAAAGAAATTAAAGTCCCCCCCCATAAAATTAGACTTGTGTGCAGTGCAGTGACTCCTTCCTGTGGATCTTCATCACCTATTGGTAAACCATATGTATAGTGATGGTGTTTATTAATGTTTAGACATTAAAAAACTGTCATATTAATAAATTAACACCTACTATACATTTATTGTATTTATTTATTTATTGGCCTATATGTGTGGAAGTTGTTTTGTAGTATAGGGTGAAGGGTGTGCACTTAAATACAATGATCACACTTAGGGAATAGGTTTTAAACTGTTGGATTATTTTAATTATGAAAATTAACAGAAATGGTTAACATTCATGTGGGAGCTAATAAGAGTCTGTTTCAGAAAGTATCCGAACCCTTATTCAAAAAGACACTTGTGCACCACTCCATCACCACTTCGCAAAGATAAACAAAGTAAACACAATCTCACCTGTAAACAGATCAACATTGTAAGAAAACAAAATTAAGAAATGATCAAACTGGAAGACAAAGGATCATAAATAGTAATAATGGCCAAAGCACACTACTTACTGGAAGCCAATAGACAGTTGAACAACATGCATCATTATGCACCACTAAAACACCCCTTTCTAAAAGAAACCCAGAGCATGATGAAATAAATATAAACCTGCCTTAAAAATTCTAAATTTATAATAGCCAAACAACTTACTTGTCTTAGTGGTTTAGATACTCCCTGAATGAGACAGTTCTACCTGCTCCTGAAAATCCACAAGCCACCTGAGAAATGGCCTTTGTGCCCTTTGGCATTCCATGCGGTTGACCAATTATCAGTGATTGTGGTTTTGAGTTGTATCAGGCGGCGGACTTCATCAACCGTTTTATCAATCCATTGTCCAAAAAACACAATAGTTATATCCAAGACACATATGATTTTGAAAACAATATAAACAACCTGTTTGAGACTGCTTTTTTTATTTACCATTGATGTCAATTAGCAAAAACATAGACAACGGAACTGGATCTACAGGCAGTTAGGAACAAATTTAATAAATACCCAGTCAGCAATAAACCTCAGCTTTACAACTTTTGGAATTGAGCATGTAACGAGTTCATTGCCAAATATTATCTCCAGATCCATGGCACAACATTAGGGAAAAAGTTCCCCAGCCTATGCAAATCTGTACATGAGCACATGGGAGGAGTCTGCTTTCTTCAAGTGCACCAAATGACATTACTGTTCTACAGCTTTCTGGATGTTATATTTGGCATTCTGACTCACTCACAGGAGGATTTTTAATATATTTTTTCGAGGTTTTAAATTACAATCACACATCAATAAAAATAACAAAACGTTTTTAAACACACAAACATTTTTTAAACCTCCAGAAAAGGGTAAAAAGGGTCTGGCCACCAAAGTGTTTTCAAAAAATATGGACAGACACACTGTTGCATCAGACCAGCTTCCATCTCAAGTACACCTTCAAAGGAATAGTGAAATCACAATTAATTCGATTCAATAGAATCTGCAGCTTTCCGGAGGACATGGAGGAAGCCACCCAGGTGCAGTTAGGGCACTCAGGTCCAGAGGTTAAGCCAGCCGATTCCTGAGGGAAATTAAAAGAGAAGTGAAGCAAAATTTTGACACTAACCAATGTCACTTAAATATCAAGAATATCATTGTCCTCATACTTTTAATAAAGAACTCAGGAAACACTTCGAACTGGCCCAGGATTCAACGGCTGAAAAATAAAAAATATAAAATATATTAAAAAAAAAAAAAAAAAAATCTCAGACATTTTAGAGCACAAGAAAGTAAACAAGAATGAAAATAAAAAAGAACGGACACATATGTTACAAATACTGAAAAAACAACTATTCTGGGCTGGTATACTGATTGAACAGACCAGACATTTACAACATGGTATATTCAAAATTCAAGATTCAAGAAGCTTTATTGTCATTTCAACCACATATAGCTGACGCAGTACATAGTGAAATGAAATAACGTTTCTCCAGGACCTGGCGCTACATAAACATACAACATATAGTTCAAACACAAAAAACAATGGATCTGTGCATTGCTGCACAGTCGTGAGTCAGCAAAGTGAACAGCAGTGGACTGAGCACACAGCCCTGAGGAGCTCTAGTGCTCAGTGTGGTGGTGCTGGAGATGCTGTTCCCGATCCGGACTGACTGAGGTCAGTTGCAGAGAGAGGTGTTCAGGCCCAGCAGGCTCAGCTTCTCAATCAGCTACTGAGGGATGATTGTGTTGAATGCTGAACTGGAATCTATGAACAGCATTCGAATGAAGGAGTCCTTACAATCCAGGTGTGTGAGGGCAAGATGGAGGGTTGTGGTGATGGCATCGTCCGTGGAGCGGTTAGGACGATACACAAACTGCAAGGGGTCCAGTGAGGGTGGTAGCTGTGTTTTGATGTGCCTCATGACAAGCCTCTCGAAGCATTTCATCACGGATGCACTTCCCGATGTAGCCGGTCACTGATGCCGTGTACTCCTCCAAGTCAATAAATCGCCGTTTGTTGCAGCCTCCCTAAACATGTCGCAGTCAGTGCACTCAAAACAGTCCTGAAGAGCAGAGTTGGCTCCTGCTGGCCAGGTTTTAACCTGTTTCAGAACCAGTTTAGTATACTATCAGATATACTATCCTAGATACTATACTATACTAGATACTATACTATACTATACTAGATATACTATACTATAACTATAGATATACAGATATACTATACTATCAGGGAGTGCCAGGTTATACATAGGTAAAACCAAAAACAAATTAATAGATAGATTCAACACTCATAACAAATCAGAAGAGGCAAAAAGAAATAACACTGTTCAACCATTTTTGAACACACAGACTCGAGAAGTTGTAGATTTAGGGCATGGAAAGTAGGTTCGGATCGACAATGTTGCAGAGACAAAAAGCAGAAAGGAGATTAAAATATTGAATACACTTGAACCCCTGCTGGTGAAGCATATGCATGGTGATAATGTCTATGAACGTGTAAAGACTTCTCCAATCAGATAATTTGACCCCAGCAGAACGCAGAGCTCTCAAGGAACTACAAAAGAATAAAGATATAGTCCTCAAACCGGCAGGTAAAGGCCCTGTGATTGTCATTTTGGATAAACAGCAATATTTACTCGAAGCAAACAGGCAATTTAACAATACCAACCAAACACTTCTATATTCACTACAACAAGAAACACAGTCATTGGTAAGATCTATCTTGGATGACTTAAAACAAAGGTTTCATTAAAAAGAAACGGGTCAATTACCTTATTGGTTCAAACCCACCAAGAATGCGCAAATTCTATTTATTAGCAAAAATTCATAAAGACCCACTAGCATGGACGTCTGAGCGCATCACGTGCATCAATGAGCCTTGGCCGCCCATGATCCTGTTGCCGGTTCATCACTGTTCCTTCTTTGGACCACTTTTGATAGATACTGACCAACAGTCAGATCATGGGAACACCCAACAAGAGCTGCAGTTTTGGAGATGCTCTGATCCAGTCATCTAGCCATCACACTTTGGCCCTTGTCAAACTCGCTCAAATCCTTACGCTTATCCATTTTTCCTGCTTCTAACACATCAACTTTGAGGACAAAATGTTCACTTGCTGCCTAATATATCCCACCCACTAACAGGTGCCATGATGAGGAGATGATCAGTGTTATTCACCTCACCTATCAGTGGGCATAATGTTATGGCTGATCGGTGTAAATGGAAATGGAAAAATGCTCCGGATTGGCCAGATGTGGAACTTCTGAAATAAACATGATCAAAAACAACTTCAAATTTAATTCTCAATTATATTTACAGGTCCAGGGAACAGCCATGAGAAAGAAATTCGTAGTTGGCTGCATGCAATGAAGAAGGGAAATAGTCTTTTATTCTTCTTTGTAATACTTTAAGCCCTTTATTGCTGCAACAAACTTGTAACGAAGCATCCGTAATGTCCGTACTCGCTGCTAACCAAGGCTTCAAAATAAAGGTATTGAAACATATGACAAACAAAACCATGTACAAAGGTACAAATAAACACAGCAGTTACAATGTTTTAATGGAGCCTAATATTTTTTTTTATCACAGGGGAACCAACCCAGGGAGAGGTGAAGCATGTGATGGGGGCAGTGATGAATGGGTCTGCAGAAAGGAAAAAAAGTCCAATCTGATCCCTCACTTCCCCTTCCCTGATCCTTTTTGACACCCCTTGAGAGGAAAAGTACAGATAATTTCGATTTCAATTCAATTCAATTTATTTGTATCGCACCTTTTACAATGGACATTGTCTCAAAGCAGCTTTACAAAAGAAGAGAAACAGAGAAAGGAGAGAAAAAAAATGAAACCTGCAAATTCAGTGAGGAATTCAGAATATGGCCCTGTGGGTCTGTAAATACCAATTAGTGGAATCGACTCTAAACTTATTTGAAGTTCTTTATACTAACCTAACTTATGTAGCCACAAAAAATGTGTTAAATTGTGGAGGACAACTGCAGTAGTTTTTCACCAATGCCTCTAGCCACACCTCTTTATTAAATTATTCTGATATTCTGCCCAAACGCCACCAAGAGAAACTGAAGAAGTTGAACACCTACATATATACAGATTTAAGTCCCAGGGATCCCATCCACTGGCCCACAGAAACAGCTTTACAGATTGTCACCTATTGGTTGGATCAGTTGGTGAAGTGCAATAAAATAAACACAAAGCATCATTAATCTATCTAAAACAAACATTTCTCCTTACAGGTCCGCAGATGGAGCTGCTCAGTAAGGGTCTGAACTTCATTCCAACGCTGCAGGGTATGGACTTGGGGAGATTGGGGAGGGACGTCCATGCTTACAATAGACAACTCAAGATTTTAGACCATTTTCAATATACAAGAATAAAAGAACATGTACAATTCACAGATAAATCTAAATACAGACTACCTAACACAGATTACCCCACCTGTTAATCAACTAAACTAAAAAAACATGAAACCACAAGAACTATAATGCAGCAAAGATACATTGAGCACTTCCTCAATCCTGTCTCCCAACTTTATTCTAGTTGTTTAAAAGATACAAATGATTTCATAAATAAATTCAGGAACACAACATTCCCAGAACCTGCTTTCTTATTCACCATCGATACTGAAAGCTAATATACTAATATCGATACAGAGGCAGGATTGAGGGCAGTGGGCAAGGTGCTTTTGCAAGGATTGTTTTGGGATTGAAAAGGGGACTACAATAAATATGAGGCTTGGTAGGCCCAAAGCCTGAATACCACAACAAAGGTGAGGCCTAGGTCTAAAGCCCCATATAACAAAAACATTTCCATTACCTCTCTTGAACATACCTGATCTTCTGTGAAAAGAGCTAATGGCAGGTTTAGACTCTACCACCTCTTTTCTTCTGCAAATGTCAGGTCCACCTTCTGTTTTACAAGATGTCCATCTGGTTTTCTCTTCTGCATTTCATCAATCAAGTCTTTGCGGCACCCTCGAGGCCTGTCTGATCAAATCTGACTGGAAAGTTGAGTAAGCAGTTGAGTTCACTTTTCTTTGCCTTCTTGATCTTTTTGTTAGCTGGTTCTCCTTCTGCTGGATGGCTTCCCCATATACCTGCATTTCCTGCAACATCAAGACATCCAGATCTTCTATGCTTTGTTCTGTAATTACCCATTTTAGATTTTAGACTATTTTTCCAACCATTACAGCAACTGGTTGAGCCTCATTTCTGGAGACAGGGGTGCTTGCTGATCAATGCTGCAGCAACAGTTAAACTGAGCATTATTTGGGTATGCTGTGAAGCTATACATGCCAATCTTTCAAGGATCTCATGTTTTACATTTTTTGATAGTTTTAGAAGTGTTCCATCCATAAGATAAATCATATCTGCTTGCCTAAGTCTGTACTCTACATCAACAGAAAAAGTTGGGATATGAAATACTTCTGGCCACTGCATCTGTCGCTCTTGTGATGTGTGAGGATCTCTGTATCTGCTGTACTGTATGTGTCACTCAAAATTTCATCAGCCTTTAAACGGATACCAGCTCGACTACAGAGATGACTTTGACTGTTTTTCTGAAAGATTTGCAATATTTGTCAGATTGCACAGTTTATGATTGAATTCAGGATCTTTGTATTGGAGACTGCAGTTGCAATTAACTCCCAGCTATTCTTTAATCTTGTTTATCAAGTCCTCCACCGTAGCAGGTCTCACTCTCAAGGTGACGTCTTATATCCGCCTCTGAGAGAATGACCCTCAAGGTTATCTTCTGGTGTGCCTTCATCTTGGAAATAAAAAAAATAAAATAATTAGCTCATCAGAAACATGCATGTCCTCCAGCACAGCCATTTGCTGAGCCATGGTTAGGTGGCTAGGGCCAGTGGTGGAAGTAATATTTTGATTCTTTGCTTTAGAAGTAGTACTAATACAACACTCTAAAATAACACTTCACAAATACAAATCCTGCTTTCAAAAACTTGCTTAAGTATTATCAGCAAAATGAATGATAAGAGGAAAGTTGACACATAAGCAATCACCCTTTTTTTTTTTTTTTAAATAAAAAGGGTTTTACAAAACAAAACAGTTGCCAACACATTAGTAAGAAATAAGAGTTATAGATAGATTTTGCATAAGATAAGCAAAAAGAAATTAAAATGAAAAAGAAGGAGATCTCAGTCAACTCACCTTCGAGTGTATCTGTAATAGATAAACAACCATACCATTACCATTAACCACTACATCAAACAGGATATTAGCCAATCTGAGGGAGTCATGTTAGTCCAAGGAGGGTGAAAAATCTATCATCTTATCCAGCTGGAAAAAAAGGCTCCATATTTCCCCAAATGCATTAGACAAACCCCTTAATGATCCCCCTCCCATTCATGGAATTGAGGGAATCAGTACATATAAGATTTATCTGATTATAAAGGTATGAGATTGAGCCATTTAGAGATGGAATCAGTGTCAAAAGGCTATCTATCAGTGTCTTTTGGCAGGAAATGCATGATTAGCAGCCAGTTTGGCATAGGCAGAGGGAGTCTGAAAGCCAAAGTGACGCTTAAACTGATCCCAGAATCTGAAAGAGGTCTTGACAAGCACATTCTTGGTATAGGATGAAATAGAGGACTGAGTAGGAGAGTGAACAAGGGCCTTTAAGGATACGGCTTGGCAGAGTTGGTCTCCATGGCAGGCCAGGTCAGGTGGTAGTCTGAGGCCTCATACTGAAGCCAGTATTTGAGAATCCTAATATTGGAAGCCCTCTAATAAAAACCTGAAATTTGGTAAAGCCAAGTTTCTTTGGCCTCTTTAAATACTGTCTGCGCGACCTAGGAACCTTCTTGCTCCAGACAAATTCAGAGATTTGCGAAAAAATGTCTGAAGATGAAAAGTTGGTACACATTGAAACAGGCTGGAGAACCGTAGGAGAATGTTCATTTTAACGAAATGATTATTAAATTTAGTTTATATCCAGATACCTGACCAAATGTTTGAAGAGTAGTGAGGACTGTGGGAACAAACACCTCTGTCAAAAGCCACTCCACTCTGTCAAAAGCCTTTTCAGCACCTAGTGATATCAAAGCCTCATGAGTATCAGACGTGGAAGCATTATAAATTATATTGAACAATCATCTGATATTAGAAAAGGAGTGCCCATTTCGAATAAACCCTCTCTGATCTGTAAAGATAATAGATGGAAGAAAGGATTCCAGTTAGTCGCATATATGCTATATAGCTGGGATAAGCACTGTGATAAATCTGACAATTTATTCTTACTAATGTTATTCTCATATGCTTTATGAAATTTTAAAGTCTCTCAGAGCACAGAGGCAGATATATCAGGGGTTTTCTTCAGACTAACGAAGAAATCAATTTGCTGAGAAACAAATTTAGCAAAGTCTTAATTCAAAAGCAGGCGAGTATTAAGATGCCATGGCTCATGAGTAGGGTTGCAAAATTCCAGGAATTTTCAAGGCTGGAAACTTTCCATGGGAATTAATGGGAACAAACTGGGAATTTGCAAAATTGCAGGTTAGCCTATAACAGGGAACTTAAATGTAGTTGAAAAAAATATCTTGCAGCATAATATTGGCTAAAACAACCAGATTTAATGCAATTTCAGTTGAATTTCTACCCTGTATATTCTTCAGTCACATGCACACAGCACTGTAGGACTATTGAGGCCACACCTCCACATGCACTGTGCATTCCTCCATAACATGCACTGATCATTTCTTCAATCCTGCACACAAAATAATTTCATAAAATGTCCGTCTTGGTGAGTAGTAATGTAAATTACATAAATATTACATAAATTTATATTTAAAACTTCCTTGTGCTGTGTGTAAGCTGTTGTGCAACAAAATTTTACCATTATAAAAACAAATACACTGACTGAGCAAACATCTAGGTGAGAACCCCCCCCCCAAAAAAAAACAGTCTAAACAAGACCACCCCCATACACAATCCCCCTCAGTCACTCCAGGCTGTGACTATCAAATACAAAATGTGTTTATAAAGCTAGCTATCCAGTAAATCAGATATGCTAAATGTAAGCTAGTTAGCACTATTTCATTGACAATTTATGAGGCTAGATATCATGTGCTAGCTAGCTCAAGCTGTGATGTTCTTTCTTCTACCTTTCCTGTTCTCATACAAAAAAAAAAGTTCTGTTAAAAGTTTGGAGACTTTATTAATTTTAATTTTTGAAAAAAGTCTCTTATGCTCATTTAGCCTGCATTTATTTGACCAAAAATACATATCAAAACAGCAATATTGTGAAATATTATTACAATTTAAAATAATGATTTTCTGTTTCAATATATTATAAAATATAATGTATTTATGTGATGCAAAGCAGAATTTTCATCAGCCAATATAATCCAGTCTTGGAGTACATTAGCAAAAAAAATTTTTTTAATAAATTCCCATTAATTCCCATTGTTAAATTCCTGTTAAGTTTCCAACTTGGAATATTTCCAAAATTCCAAAAAGATTATGTTCCCATGGAAATTTACCGGTAATTTTCCACCCATTTGCAACCCTACACATGAGTGCAAGTGAAGTTTAAAAAAAAAATTCTTTGAAATCAAACCATTCTCAGATATGACAATAGCGTTATATTTACATATAGATGCAGAAGGAAGTAATCTATCAATGTTAAGTAATGTGACAGCATATCAGGAAGTATTAAAAAAGGCGTCTGAAAAAAAACCTCATCAACGTTGGGAGTATAAATATTAACTAGAGCCACACACGTATTGCAGATTTTACCTGTGACCAAAACAAATCTACCATTGGAGTTGAAAAGTGCATAAAAGTTCAGAGTATATAAAAGAAACAGTTTTATGAAGCAGAACGGCAACACCTCTTGATTTGCCCTGATATGAGAAGTGTTAAATTTAACCCACCCATTCCATCTTTTAACCTTAAATGATCTGAGGCTTTAAGGTGAGTTTCTTGTAGAAAGATTATGCGGGCATCCAGATGATGATGATAATGTAACACCTGCTAGTTCACCGGTGCACGTCACCACACAATGATAGCGTTGTTCCAGACGCACATCGGAAGAATGGCACAAGCATGTCAGATAAAAGTGTGCGACCCAAGTCCTCTAAGGCATGGGAGCATTTCATATTAAATTCCGCGCTAAATGTTGTAACTTGCAAACTTTGCAAAGCAGAGCTTCAGTTGCATGGAAACAAGGATGAACGAGCACATAAAAGATTTGTCATGTGCCATATTTGTGTGCTTAATGTGTGGGTCATTCACACAGAACGCGTTTTATTCCTAGTTCCTTTTCCATTATTTTTCAATGAATGCGATATACGAATGTGTTTGACCGTTGCGCTCGCATCTTTTGCAGCCTCTCGCGCATCTCATGTTAAAATGATTTCAACGTTTACAAACAGCGCAGCTCATCAATGTCACTTACAGAACATTGGATGAATCAGAAGGCCCCAGAGGGGGGGAAAGCATTGCAAGCTTTGTTTGTCATGGCAGTTTCATGGCACATCTTGAGACCTTTGTGTTCTGTACTGCCCTTTTTAAGCAGAGTCTTGCGTTTATAGACACAAACATGCCTTCTGAGTGAATGCTTTATTTACATGCTTACAGTGTCCGTTGTTTATTGTGTAAAGAGCGTACTCCTCATTCACAATGTATAATAAACAGCGGTAATAGTTGTAGTGCTAGACTGTTAAGTACTGTCAAATTAAAATAGTTTGATCAAAATAAACAAACAATATCTGTTTTTAATCAGCATTTGTTACCAATTAAAAATAACGCAATTATATATCCTCCGTTTATCGCTGGTGTTACGTTCCAAAACCACCTGTGATAAACGAAAATCCGCGATACACAGACGCCACCCCCAAATGCTTTTTTTTTATTGTTTAAGCCATAAATGACCCTCCCACACTCTTTAAACACACACAGAAAACATTTGCAAGCATATAGCGAGATGACTTTTGGGTAAATTCGTAGAAATATCACATTAGTAGTGAGTACTATATGTATGTATGTATGTTCATTGCCAGAAGCCTTAGAAGGTGCAGAGCGTTTGGGCATAAAACCCTATTGGTCATAATAGGGCTTGTGGAAAAAGCGTAAAAATACAGCATACACAGAACAAAACGAAACACTCAGGACAGTGACACGCAAAGAACTGGGATGCTGGAGAATTCTGCTTCCCTTTCCCCAACTGCACGCATAGCCAGCAGCCAATCGTCTTTTGAGTAAATACGCTGTACAGTATTTTATATTATTAACATTTTACTTCATTTTAATTAATATTTATATTTTGTAATTAATAGTTATATTTGTATTAATAAATTACCTTATTTCAACATTAAAACAATTCACTATAAGGTTTGCGGATACCGCAATATACCAGGAAAATCTGCAAAAAAAATTTATGTTCCAAATAAAAATCCGCGATATACCGCGACCGCGATATGTGAACCGCGATATAGCGTGGGATTACTGTAGTGTCAAGTTTTAGTTTTACCTTCATATTTGTAACACCCAATGTGTAAATTTATTTTGAAATAAAAATAAAAAGGTATTTAAAAATGTGGTGTTTTTATCTGATTCATCAATTAATCGAAACAATAATCGCCCGATTATGAAAATAATCATTAGCTACGGCCCTATATATACTGTATATATATATATATATATATATATATATATATATATAAGAAGAAGAAAGAAAGAGAAGAAAAAAAAAGATCAAGTTTAAATTAAAAGTTACAAATTTTACCCCTATTTTATCCCTAATGAGTAAGCCTGCGGCAACGGTGGCAAGGAAAAACTCCCTGTGATATGAGGAAGAAACCTTGAGAGGAACCAGGCTCAGAAGGGAACCCATCTTCATTTGGGTGACACTAGACAGTAAATCATGTAAATGTAACTAAATAAAAAACAGTGGACAGCGTGATTAACTTTTAAATGTGTACTACACAGGTGAGTGAAAAAAACTGCTTCTGTGCAAGGTGCAGAATAATCACATAACTGACAGTGAAAGGTTTCTTCTGCAGTTTCACCTGGTTCTGCATCCTTTGCTTTCTGATGCATCTCAGATAAGTGTATTAATGGAGTTAAATGTGCACAAACATTCTTGGTGTTAGCAGGGAAACGGTACAGTTATAGTGTAGCTCCCATGCTTTAACCTATAATGTTTTAAAAGGTAACTGTGTTTTTTTTTTACTTACATTTCCACTGCATCTTCAAAAACAACTGTGAAAACAGAACAATAACAAACCTTTAGCTCAACAACTTGCACTTAACTTGCAGTTACATTAGCAAACTCCACCGCAAAACGTTAACCAATACCAATAAAGTCTCGTCTTTTTAAAAATCTCATTAACGTTGCTGTTGTAAATGAAACACATCATGTGTGCAATGTTAACAAACAGCATTTTGAATTGGTAAATTAGATTATCCATAAGCAATCATACATGCTAATGTTATAAAATGTGCATGTGCTTTTGCTGTTTCTGTCAGTTCAATCACACATACTAACAGTATAAATTCAGAGAAAAATTTTACATCAGCACATTAACACTAAGTTAAGAAAGAATTGAGTCGTGAAAACTTCCACTTTGGTCAGCAACATGTGAATATGTGTTTGACTGGCCTCCATACTGAACTGTATATATTTGTTTAAACACAAACGCATTCTCGACCAGCTAGAGGTGATTTCATTACTAAAAGAGTAGAGACTTTAAGGCAAGCTTGAATAAATAAACACCCTATTTTGACATTTATTGAATATGCCCTGTACACACAGAAAACCAGATAAGATGGCAGAGAACATGACTGTGGAAGCAGCGAAAAGTAGAACGGAATCTAATCAAGAAAAACGGAGTTACTCTTGAAAATAGCTGAAAAAGCTGTGGCCCAGGCCACAGAGATAAAGTCGCAATGTGAGAAACTGAGAGGAGTGTTTGTGACTGTGATGGGCCAGGCAAGCATGAGAATAGTGGCACTTGAGACTCGGGTGCTCTCCGGAAGAAGCAGAGAGAGGGCATTCAGATGATGCGAGTACTCTGCAGCGAGAGGTGGCGAAATTTAAACAAGATGTTGCTGTACTAGAATAAAAAAATTAGGATCTAGAGGCCAGATCTCGCTCGCTGTAATCTACGCATCACAGGACTGAAGGAGAGAAGAGAGGAAGGAAAGTATATTCCCAACTTCATATCTGGACTGCTTAAGGCCTCGTCACAGCTGGATAAGGCCCCCATAATAGATTGGGCTCACAGAACTGAGATCGAGACCAGAAGACGATCAACCAGCAAGGGCAGTAAGAGTGAAATTCCACTATTTTCAGGAGAAGAAATTATTGCTTATGAAAGCCAAGCAGAGAAGGGAGATTGTCACAACGGATGTAGACAAAATACATCTTCAGCCTGACTACACCCAAAAGGTCATGACACAGCGGACAGCCTTCTACGAGGTACGTGGTCTACTCAGACACTGTGAGGGTGTACGCTATGGCCTGTTCTCACCTGCCGAGCTGAGAATCACCGCGAAAGATGGAGTAAGGTGGAGCTTTAAAGACCTAAAGCCTACTATGGACTTTGTGAGAGACCAGGAGTGGCTGGCCTACCAAATTTACTCCAAGAGCGCAATGACGACTCATCCAGGAGGTCATACAAGAACCCAGAACAACATCTAAAGAATTGCAGGCCTCAATTGCCTCAATTAAGGTCAGTGTTTATGATTCAACAATTAGAAAGAGACTGGGCAAAAACGGCATCCATGGGAGAGTTCCAAGGCAAAAGCCATTGCTGACCAAAAAGAACAAAGGCTCGTCTCACATTTGCCAAAAAATATCTTAATTATCCCCAAGACTTTTGGGCAAATATTCTGTGGACTGATGAGACATAAATTGAACTTTTTGGAAGGTGTGTATCCCGTTACATCTGGCATAAAACCAACACAGCATTTCATAAATAGTAAATCAGCAAATCCACCTCTGAATGGCTCAAGAAAAACAAAATTAAGATTTTGGAGTGGTCAAGTCAAAGTCCGGACTTAAATCCGACTGAGATGCTGTGGCATGACCTTAAAACAGTCCATCCATGCTCAAAAATCCTCCAATGTGGCTGAATTAAAACAATTCTGCAAAGAAGAGTGGGCCAAAATTCCTCCACAGTGATGTGAAAGACTCATTGCCAGTTATCGCAAACACTTGATTGCAGTTGTTGCTGCAAAGGGTGGCACAACCAGTTATTAGATTTAGGGGGCAATTACTTTTTCACATAGTGCCAGGTAGATTTGAACAGCTTTTTTCCCCTTAATAAATTAAATCATAATTTTAAACCTGCATTTTGTATTTACTTGCATTATCTTTGTGTAATATTTACATTTATTTGATGATCTGAATCTTTTAAGTGTGACAAATACGCAAAAAATGAAGAAAAAAAAATCAGGAAGGGGCAAAAACCTTTTCACAGTACTGTATGTACCTAATTGGGACAATGTCAATATTTTAAAAGACCTCATTGCAAATCTTCCAGATAGTGACCAGCTTATCTTATGGGTGGAGTATACAATTAAAATAACCTCCTTGTTGAACCGATCTAAATGATGCATATAAATATAAAAATTCAACATCGTGGCAGTATTCTTTTTTTCCTGCAGCTCATCAGATCTATTCAAGAATTGATTTCATCTTTATAGACAAAATAATGTTGCCATTACTTAGAACATGTAAATACACACATGTGTAATAGTAATTTCTGACCATAGTCCTGTATTGATGACTCTCTGATTTCCTGATAAAATACCATCATGGGGTATGTGGAGATTTAACTCTAAATTACTTAATGTAACCCTTTGGGAAACAATGAAGGCTTTTTTAAGAGGGCAAATAATTTCACAATAGTGTGGGTATGAAAAATGGAGCAGATCAATCAAATTATTTCAAGGATAAATGATATAGATCAAGAGCACTCTAGAGCCCCTACCACTGCTCTATATAAGGAGAGAGGAATATTACAGTAAGAATTAGATGATTATGAGGAGCTGTATACACCAGAACAAGGTGAAGATGTTTTTTTTGCTACAATAGAAATACCTACTATCAGTGACCAAGATAAAGTCAATCTTGAACAATCCATATCAACAGTGCAAATTGAACAAGCTATTAAACAAATGAAAAGCGGAAAAGCACTTGTTCCTGATGGATTTATATTTGAATTTTATAGAAATTTTCACACAAACTATCCCCAAATTTGAAAGAAGTGTTTACGGAAATAACTGAGCAAAAATGATTACCACCAACTATGTCACAGGCTATTATCACGGTTGTACACAAAAAAGGTAAAGATCCCCTAAAATGCATCTCATATCGCCCTATAAGTTTGCTTTCAAATGACTACAACATATTAGCTAAGGGCTTGGCAGTGAGGCTGAATCCTGTCATGCAATCCATTATACATCAAGACCAGACAGGATTCATAGCTGGGCGGAGTATTTAATATACTCTATTCACAAGGCAGCTCATCCCTGCCAGAGGTGCTGTTGTCGCTAGATGCGCATTTGACCGCATTGAATATAAGTATTTATTAACAAATGTTGGTTTGGGATCTAATTTTTGTACTTGGATTAGTGTACACTACACATATCCAACTGCTTATATAAGAACCAGCAGGGTAATATCAGATTATTTCCTCTTATATATAGGGTTATAAGACAGGGCTGTCTTATTTAATATAGCAATATAAGCCCTAGCTATAGCTTTAAGGAAAGAGGCAGATCTGTTAGGCTTAAATAACAAATAAATAATAAATTAACATTTCCATACCTAAACTTATACAACTTATAGTTTGGGGGGTATTTTAGGATATAAGATCAATACAAGGCAGTTAGACTTTAACAAGTTTCCATTTAAAATAATTTGTGACTCTTTCAAGTACTTGGGAATTTCAGTGACAAGTACATATAAAGAGCTATTTAGATGTAATTTTGCTGTAGTGAAAAAACTAAAAAAGTCTTAGGCTTTGATATGTCCACACGTAGCCAGGTATTTTTAAAAACTGAGATTTTTCTCTGCATTTTGGCCTTTCGTCCACATGCAAATGCAGTTTAAGGTTGTTGAAAACGGAACTTTTGGAAAACTCCTGCCAAAGTGAAGATTTTCCAAAACTCTGTTTTCAGTGGTGTTATGTGGACTGGATAAACAGAGATTTTGATGAATTTATGTCATTGTGTGCTGGTCTCTTTCATTTTATGAGCTTTGTTTATGAAGATATTTTGTGGAATATAATACAAAGCTCACTGCTGCTACATAAAAAATTCTGACAACACAGACCACGCAGACAGAGATTGCGGTTTTGGACGAGACCCAGTCGGACTTCTACATTCTACAATAAAATTTTCGCATGTCAAGGGCATTACTTTTCCATGACGCGCCATTGTTGTTAAACTATCGCAACCTGTAATGACATTTTGTCTAGGCTTCTGTTTGGTTAGGCATGCTCCTGACAGCTCTTAACAGGGCGTTTTCGTTTTCATGTGGACAAAGATATTTTTTAACACGTAGGTTGTGTGGACAGAATTAAAAAAAAAAATCGAAGTAGAAAAATTGCTGTTTTTAAAAATACCCAGCTACGTGTGGACATTGCCTTAAAACGATGGGCATTATTATCTATTCCCTTGGCAAGCAGAATAAACACAGTTAAGATGTCTATTTTGCCAAGGTTTTTATTTCAAAATGTTCCATTGTTTATCCCCAAATCTTTCTTTTAAGGAGTTAGATAAACCACTGTCCTCTTTCATATGGAATAAAAGCATTCCAAGAATTAGGAAAGCTTCATTAGAAAGACAAAGATGTGGGGGGATTAGCATTGCCCAACTTGATGTATTATTATTGGTCATGTAATATTGATAAGCTCATCTATCACAAGACATTTAGCAAATTACTTTAATTTTATTATCAGCTTTTAATTATTCAGTTTAATTAATTTAATTATAATATAAAAAAAGAAGAAATTAAAATAGAATACAACTTGAACTGGGATCTTAAGCACATAAAATACCTAGGAATACAGATCCCTAATGATTTAAAACACTTAGAAATGCTCAATTATAGCCCTCTAAATAAAAATAAATAAAGCAGACATTGCAAGATGGAATCCATTACCCTTTTTCAATTGGAGATCTAGAATCAACTCAATTAAGTGAAATATACTTCCAAGACTGCTTTATTTATTTCAAACTCTGATGACTAAATAAAAAGGAGGGATGACCCTCCCAAGCCTACAAAGGTACTATTATACTGTGTAGTTGAGACCTTAATATGTTGGTGCAACCCAGAATTTCAAGCAAAATGGAAAGATATAGAGGTTTGTTGGTTTGGGGAAATTCCTACACAAGCGGCCATTACAGATGAAAAACTTCAATGGATTAAGGTAACCTTAAAATTTTGGCATGAAATCATTAGGAAATATAAAATAAAGGATTTTGTGAAAGTATTAAAATGGGCTGCATATGACAAGATTTTAAACCAAATACTTTAGATTTACTTCTAGATTTTAGAATTTCAAAGCATGGTATAAGAAAAGGCTTACAGCCTATTGTGCTTTCATGAATAGAGGACAATTATTAGATTTCACATCTCTGAAAGACATTATCAGTATTATGTATATAATAATACAAATAATTAATACAAATAATAAATAAATACAAATTAAATAAATAAATAAATAAATAAATAAATAAATAAATAAATAAATAAATAAATAAATAAATAAATGAATTAAAAAAGATAAATTAGGACCCAAATAAGAAAATTGTTCTTTAAAAAAAAAAATCACCTACAATGCTCAGACAATTATTACTAAATAATATAGAGCACTGACGGCTCTACAAGGAGATACATCCTTATATATTAAGGAGAGATGGGAAAAAGAGAGCAGCACCGTAATAACTGAGGATTGGGAAAAGAAATGTAAACTACAATGGGCACCTTCTCGCTCCTTATATTGCAGAGAATTTTGCTTAGATATTATATATTATTATTTGTTTTTTCATTACTCCAAAACAGAAAAGCAAAATTATTGGTGAAGTATCTCAGGACACTAACCATTTCCACCTTAAGATATTAGAAATGAATTTAGGCATTTCAATTGATTTCACCTTTGAGGTACTTGTCTTAATGGTTTCTTGGAAAAAAGGAGTAAATATATGTATAGAATAATTCTTGCATCAAGCAAAAAAGCTTTAACTAGATGTTCGTATAAACCTAACCCTCCCCAAATACAGGACCTGATTGAATTGTAAAAAGTATATTTACTATGGAGAAATTACTTTTTCTGTGAACTTTCAAGAAGACATTTATTGATTTCTGGTCAAAATAGATTGAATATATATCCCCTATTGAACCAAATAGGTTTTTGTATTCATAGAATGAATGCTGTGTCTTTTTTTTTTTTTTTTACTGCAACAACCACCCCCTCTATGTAAATAGTTTTTTTTACATGCAGAAACTGAGGATATCAGAGAGATACATTCAATTAAATTTTTCTTCTGTTTGTTTTGTTTTCATTTTCTTTTCTCTTATGAGGAACTTGCTAACTGAGAAACATGATACATCTGATTAGTAAACACTAATGTTTAATGAAGCTGAAACAGCTGTAAAACATATGACATCAATTTTATACTCTTGCAATAAAAAAATTAAATAATAATAAAAAAAAATCTACAAATAGACGTTCAAAGCAGAGAGAGAGAACTGCAACTCACCAAACCAGGCAATCAGGCAGGTAGCGATGGTTTAAGTTGTGACATCACAAGAACCAATGCATAAATAAATGGGTTACATCTTCCATTGCTGCCCTTCACACTGCCAGTAACATTCCTAAAGCTTGTGTATACTGTGAGAGTCTAAATCACAATCCTGAAAGCTGCCCTGAAGTATCAATGTCTGCTCAGAGAAAAGGTAAAAAGGCTAGGAAGACATTTTGTTTACTTGGGTCCCAAGCAGCCTGATCTTACACTGAATCTTCATACTTTTGGATCAAAGGGCTCTATGGTGACAGAGCACAATAGTGTGAAGCTGACGCTTGAAAATGCATGGAATACTCAGCAAAGGATTGAAATTGCAGCAATAGAAACCTCTCAAGTCTGTACTGCAACCATGAAAGTTCCTTGAGAACATAGTCAAAGCGAGCTTAAAGAGAAAGGTCTGCAACTAGCAGTTTCCTTTTGAAGAAGCAAAAGAGCTTTCAGTGTTGATAGGAGCAGACTACTACTGGCAAGTGGTATCAAGTACCGAAAGTCAAAAGGGTACCTGAATCTCTTGTAGCCCTGGAGAGCATGTTGGGATGGGCTGTACCAGGACTGATTTCCATGTCTAGCAAATTTGCTCAGAAGAAGATACACAGATTTCAAGACAGCTGCATGCCTTTTGGGAAGTAGATGTTTTGGGCATACTGAATTAATATAGCTGAAAACCCAGAGGAAACAGAAGCTGTACAGCACTTTAACCAAACAGTGACTTTTAAGAAGGGACGTTATCAAGTCGAGTTACCATGGAAAACAAACAAACTAGATCTACCAAACAATTTCAGGGTAGCTTAGACAAGACTTAAGAAGTTACAAAGAAGCCGAAAAGCTTACGTAATCCTTTACACAAAATACAACGATATGATCCAAGACTACTTATGTAAGGTTGTTTCCGTCGAGGAATCACAAGACGGGATTGTGGGTGCTGTAGAATATGATCTACCTCATCATGCTGTAATAAGAAAAGACAAAGCAACAACTAAACTAAGAGCGGTGTTTGATGCATCATTACATGAAGAGGGCTGCCCATCTCTAAACGATTGTTTGCTCAGTTGAGATGAGCAGCTTCCTTCAGATTTAGTTAAAGTGTGGTATCAGTGGTGTCTTGAAGTGCCCCAGCTTCTCTTATTGACTATACCAGGATGGTATAAAATCAATTTCCTGCTCAAAGCTCAATCACACAAACTACATGTGTTTTGTGATGCCGTGAAAAAGTGTACAGTGCCATTGCATACATTCAAGGAGAAAGTGAAAATGGAGTTGATGGGAGCTCTAACTGGAGCAAGGTTAGGAAATAACCTGCTTCAGCCATTGAAGATGAAAAAAATCAGATGCACATGTGGACAGATTCATCAGTAGTCTTACACTGGATACCTAGCTCTGCAAAGAATTGGAAGCCATTCAGAAATCCAAGATCTTACAAACCCTGAATCTTGGTCACATTGCAGTGGAAAGAACAATCCTGCTGATTTAGCGACCAGAGGGCAGAGAGTCTTTGGTGGGATAGTCCTGTCTCTCTGAAACTGGATCACTCAGACATGCACGAGGAAAATTATGCTGCTGAAATAAACACTGAGCTTAAGTCGAAGTTTCAAGTCGTAGTTCAGTTTGGCAGTGCAGAATTACTCAGACCTCCTTTGGACCTTGAGAGATTCAGCAGTTTGAAGACAGTGCTGAGAATAATGGCATGGATAAAGAGATTCATTGCCAATGCTCAATCCAAATGAAAGACCCAAGGAGAGCTCACTGCAGAAATGTACTGGGTAAAGGTGGCTGAAGAACAAGGGTTTAGTAAGGAGATGAACTTGATCAGACTAAATCAAACGGTCAACAAGTTTTCCAAAATGAAAGCTTTTAAACTATTCTTGGATGAAAACAAACTCATCAGTGTAGGTGGAAGGTTACAACAGTCTGAGAACACCACCTATGGGTGCTTCCCATGAAGCACAAATACTGCTAATTGCTGGCGCAGTACGACAAAAAGTGAAGCATTGTGGTGTAAGAGACACACTAGTTCAGCTGATACTGGATTTTACGTGTTTGTAGAAAATACAAGGCGAAGTCCGCAGACTATAGCATCTCTTCTGAAGGACAGTTACTGAAGCTCCACCCTTTCATATCATAGTGATAGACTTTGCTGGCCCATGTCAAGTCGGGCTCTGTGTCTAAAAAGTCATATATTGCACTCTTTACATGTGCTGTCACTCGGGCAGTACATTTCGAGTTGGTCTCAGATCATTTCACAGGGAATTTCCTCTAAGCCTTGAAAAGAAGGCATCGACTTTCCCCTACAGACACTACACTACTCTCACTGTCACTAACCCTCTCTAGAGTCTGGACGCTCGATTCTAAAGCTAAAATCTTCTTCAGAGAGCTAACTAAAATACACTTATCACAAGTAAAATTAACGCTAACGACGGAGGGAGAATCACTAAAAACCCTGCAGCTCACACACTGCACAAGCTGAATGTTAGCCATTCTTAATGATTACATACCTCTGAGTGAATGTGAGCTGGATGCTGAAGAGATCCGAAGTGGGTTTCCTCCGCTTCCTGTTTGAAGGCAGAAAACAAAAAGCGTCTGCGAAAAAAATTGCGATAGGCAAGTAAAAAAATGTGAAAATACTGAGGCAGATAAAAAAAATAGACGGTATAAATTAAAACGCCGACCGAGTCAGACTGAACTGCGGAAGAAAAGTCACCATTTATCCAGGTAATTACTGTATTGTAAACTACTTGGGTGCTTCCTTTGCAGATATTGCAGGTGAGACAGTAACAGTACTCCAGGTAAACTTTGCCAACACTTTAAACATCCATAGAAAAGCCTCTTCTCTCCTCTCATGAGGTCTTCAGTTCTTCATCAGTGAACATTTGAAGACTTCAGTAGTAAAGAATTGGTGTCTATAACCCAGAGATTATGCCGACCAATAAGTTGTTCAGGAGCTCTTGGTCGCACAATTCCACTTGACTATAAAGAGTTGTACAAAGGACATTATTTATAATCTCACTCTACATTGCCTCCAAAATGATGATGGCTTCCCCTTTTGAGTCTGGTTCCTCTCGAGGTTTATTCATAATATCATTTCAGGGAGACTTCTCCTTGTCGCAGTTGCCTCAGGTTAGCTCATTAGCAGTGGTGGACAGCGCCGCATTAACAATAGGGGTAGGCGGGGCTGAAGCCCCCGGGCCCAGTGCTTGGCTGTGGAGCAGATTGACAGACCAGGTAGTGCTGAACGGTAATGTGTATTACTATTAGTATACAGGTTTTAAAGTGATAGCAGCCTAATAAAGACTATTTGTCTCAGCTTGATTTTATTAATGTAAAACAACTTCAGTTACTGTACTTAAATATCTTTTTCCAGTATCTTTTGCTAAAGTATAGAAAATATTTGAGACTTCACTACATTTTGAAGTAACATATCATACTTTCCACTCCACTACATTATCCCACATCTCTCCTTACTTGTATGAAAAAAAAGCAGTTGTCCATTCACACACCAAAGCATTAGTTACTAAATACTGAAATATTTACTGTGCTGAATTTGAACTTTTTTCCGCCTAAATCTGTAGAGCAGCAAGTTTCTGTTAAAGTCAATCTGTTTAGATCCTCACTTGTCATTTGTTTAAAACTTATTCCCCTGGACACAGGAGTGTCCAGCACACATTAGTTATCCTGTATGAGTTACCAAGTCAGACTGTCCCGCTGTAGTGTTTACTATTTTCTACAGACCCTGTCTGTATATGTGTCCTTTTTCTTTTCCTCTTTTTACACACACAAACACACACACACACAAATGTGTCATTTTAACATTTACATGGTAAAGTGTTTTATCAGGTTTTAATTTGTTACTATCTTACTAACCCACATAAAATAGTTGACAACATTATAGTTAGGATAAATGTAGTACTTTTTTTCTTTTTTACAAGTACTTGCTTTACCAGTAGAGGGCAGGAAGAGCTATTTAAACTTATCACCATGGCTAAACCAACAACGTGTTTGTTAGATCCAATTCCAACTAGATTGCTGAAAGAAGTGATACATGCAGCTGGAGAGCCTCTTCTCAATATTATTAACTGCTCGTTATATCTAGGTCATGTCCCAAAATCTCTCAAGTTAGCAGTTATTAAGCCTCTTCTTAAGAAACCAAAACTAGACCCTGATGAAATATCAAATTACAAACCGATTTCAAACCTGCCGTTTATATAAAAAATACTAGAAAAAGTAATAATAATTATAATTTGCCACATATACATTACAGCGAAATTCTTTTCTTTGCATATCCCATCCTTGGAGGTTGGGGTCAGAACACAGGGTCAGCTATGATACAGCACCCCTGGAGCAGAGAGGGTTAAGGGCCTTGCTCAAGGGCCCAACAGTGGCAACTTGGTGGTGCTGGGGCTTGAACCCCCGATTTTCCGGTCAACAACCCAGAGCCTTAACCGCTTGAGCCACCACCATGGTAGTGTCAGCCCACTTATGCTCCTTCCTACAGGAAAACAATATCCTTGAAGAATATCAGTCAGGTTTTAGGCCCCATCATAGTACAGAAACTGCACTAGTTAAAATCACAAATGACTTGCTTTTAGCTTCGGACCAAGGCGGCATCTCGATTTTAGTCTTGCTTGATCTTAGTGCTGCATTCGACACTATAGATCATGACATTCTCATAGATCGCTTACAAAATCACAGGTATGCAGGGACAGGCATTAAAATGGTTTAGATTCTACCTGTCTGATCGATACCACTTTGTAGATTTAAATGGAGAACTGTCCAGTGTAGTGCCAGTGAAATACGGGGTCCCACAAGGTTCAGTTTTAGGACCTCTGCTTTTCTCGGTATACATGCTTCCATTGGGTAACATCATTAGAAGGCATGGGATTAGTTTCCATTGTTATGCCGATGATACCCAGTTATATATCTCATCAAAACCAGATGAAATATCTCAGTTGTCTAGACTAACTGAGTTAAAGATATTAAAGATTGGATGACTGATAATTTTCTATTACTAAATTCTGATGACAGAGATATTACTTATTGGCCCAAAAACTAGTACACAGAAGCTCTCGCAATTCAGCTTGCATTTAGAAGGATGTACTATTACTACTAGCTCAACAGTGAAAGACCTGGGCGTAATATTAGACAGCAACTTGTCCTTTGAAAATCATATTTCCAATATCACAAAAACAGCCTTCTTCCATCTTAGAAATATTGCCAAGCTTAGGAACATTTTATCTGTATCTGATGCAGAAAAACTAGTTCATGCATTCATGACCTCCACACTGGACTATTGTAATGCATTACTAGGTGGTTGTCCTGCATCTTCAATAAACAAGCTACAGTTAGTCCAGGATGCAGCCGCCAGAGTTCTTACCAGATCAAGAAAATATGATGATATAACCCCAATATTATCATCCCTGCACTGGCTATCTGTTAAACTTAGAACTGACTACAAATTAGCACTACTTACGTTCAAGGCTCTAAATGGTTTAGCTCCCATATCTAGCCAGTCTTCTAACATGTTACAGTCCACCACGCTCTTTAAGATCACAAAATCCTGGACTTCTAGTAGTTTCCAGAATATTAAAGTCCACAAAAGGGGGTAGAGCGTTTTCGTATTTAGCTCCTAAACTTTGGAATAGTCTTCCTGACAGTGTTCGGGGCTCAGACACAGTCTCCCAGTTTAAACGTAGACTAAAGACTTATCTCTTTAGCCTGGAATACATTTAACACATCCCATAACCTTGTGCTCCAGTACATCTGATTAAATGCACATTATCATCTAGTACTGCTAATATTATGAACAGCAGCTATGCTAATGCTGTTCCATTGTTTCCCTTCTTCTACCCATCCCGAGGCATACAGAGACTGTGCCGGCTCCAGTGGCATCCGGAGATGGACCAGCTCCAGCCGGGTTCTGCTTTGTGAGGATTGGGGTATTCAAAGCAGTGCTGTGGACAACAACCTCCTTATTGATTTACATAATATCCTACACATGCTGTATCGGCATCACACAATTGTCACCCAAATGAGGATGGGTTCCCTTTTGAGGCTGGTTCCTCTCAAGGTTTCTTCCTCATACCATCTAAGGGAGTTTTTCCTTGCCACAGTCGCCTTAGTCTGGAAATAAATGCAGCCTCAGGCTTTAAAATTTAAAAAAAAAAAATGCATCCATGAGTGGTTCACAAGCATTCAGGTAAGAAATCATGAAATCAGAAAAGAAAATCGCTTCTTCATGTCTTTTTATTATCCTTTTTAGGGTTTATTTAGAAAATTAGAACAAAAGCAGTAAATTGCTACATTTTTTTTATTCCATCTTAAATCAATGTGATGCTGCACTTTCTGAACTGTAGTCCCATGTTAGAATTATGTACCTTGTTCCATGAAGTCAAATGGTGAATTAGGTTGTTGAAAAGTTGAAGAAACGAGGTAAATGCAGCCTGGTAATATTACACCATACACCATGTCCACTTTATTGCTGTCCATACTGAACTACAATGCTTGAAATCAATGGCAGAGGGGAAACTAAAAATGAAGCAGGCAGCAGCCATCTTTGCATTCTGGCAACCTGAAATGAACAGTGCATATAATTCAGTGCAGACATATTCCTTCGAATCCAAAGCCAGAAGCAGTAAATCTATAGACTTCCTTGAGGATGATTCTGTCTCTGTGATGGAAAACCTGGGCGCCACATGCTAGTTGATCTTGTCCTGGAAAATGTAGAGGTTGTTGGTTGCAGCCACGGCGATGATGTTCTCTGATGGGTGCCAGGCTGTGTGAAGGATCTTCTTACTGAAGTCTAGGCTGTCTACGCTGATCTCGTCTTTGCGTCGCTTGCCACCCACACACACCTTGCGTGGCTTGAGGATGGCTCGGGGTTTGCTGTTTTCCCTGGATGCCTCCAGTGTGACATCACGCTTGGTGTTACGATCAAACATGCGGAAGAAGTTATTGTAGGATCCAGTCATCAAGACACTGAGTGACAAAGAATTGGAATAATTTATAACAAAGTAAATTGCCAGCTTTCATATTACAATTATATGCTATACAATGGGCATAATTCCGCCATCAATCTGAATACAAACAAATTTAACCTCAAATCATTTGTAGGAGAAAGTATTCATGGTTTTCATGAAAATCTTGTTATCTTGCATATCTTATTTACATTTCTGCTATTTGGCAGACACTCTTATCCAAATGTGCTTTGAACTCTCTATCAACAAATACATTAACACTAGTTCAATAGGTCACAGATCAGCCTCAAATGAGCGCTCCTGAGTTTGTGTAAAAGTATGTATTAAGAGAGTTTTTAGCCAACAGCCTCTATCATACTTTCTTTCAACTGATGTTCGTATACATACATCATGAATACATATAACCCTGACCCTGATTCAAAAGGTGCAGGCTATTTGGTAGTAAAGGCTACAGCAGGGTGCAATGCTTTCTCTTACAAAGCCCCATAGTTACTCAGACTAAAATCCAGGCTGAAAACACATTTGTTTATTCAATTTTTTATGAATTTATTTTCCTAGGTAAAGAAGCAGATCTGGAGAGCTCATGGGCATAGAGTTACTCAAAGCTCCTGGTTCTACAACCCCACTTGTAAAATGGACATTAATTTTAATCACACGCTCTGGTATCACCCAAATTAGGAGGATTTCCCTTTTGAGTCTGGTTCCTTTAAAGGTTTCTTCCTCATATCATCTCAGGGAATTTTTCCTTGTCGCCATTGCCTCAGGCTCATTTTAATTTAAACTATATTTCATTTCATTTTCTATTTCTCTAAAGCTGTTTTGAAACAATAACTATTGTTAAAAGCACTATACAAATAAAATTTAATTGAATTAAATTGAAATGTAAGCAGGTCCAGTTAATAAACTGAAATGGTAAAATGGTAAGTGATAAACTGCAAAAAAAAGTTTAGGTTACCAAAACTGAGAATAATGTACATTTCAGAGTTAAACAAAAAGACCTTTTTCAGAGAAGTAATGGGTTAACAATTTAAAACTGTTCTGCAGCATTTGAAGTAAATTAAGCCTTGGAAGTTGATGCTAACAATTCTTCCGATGTCCCAGCTTTTTTGATTACTTAAACTCTCTGTAAAAGCAGTGTTAGAACAGACTGTTTTACTACACACTCATAAGAAATATATGGACAGTATTTTACTGCAGGAAGTAGTATATTGCTATCATTATGCCGAAAGACAATTAACGAAAAAAGACAGACTGACCATTACAACCCTTGAAAGTGTAGGTGTTTCCTGAAGAGAAATTTCAAAGAAAGCCAAGGTGTCAGTGAGTACAGAGTCCTACATCATCAAAAGGCACTTGTAAACTGAAGAAAACTCCAGCAGGTAGAGGTCTGGCAGACCCAAAGTAACACCTGAATCAGACAACATGTTTTTGAGAGTCAACAGCTTGTGTGATAGGCAGGTCACAGGACAACAGCTTCAAACACAGCTTAACACTGGTCAAAGTAAGCATGCCTCAGTCTTAACTGTGATGAGAAGACTTTAAGCTGCAGGTATGACATGTCACTGGAGTGGTAGTGGAGTGAAGCTTGCCTGGGCCATAGAGTACCGGACTACTGAATACTGGAAGGTGTTATGGACGATTGTGTATATATATATATATATATATATATTTTATATATATATATATATATATATATATACACACACACACACTCATTCACTCACGCAATCAAACACTACGGGCAATTTAGAGAGTCCAGTCAGCCTAGAAGCATGTCTTTGGACTGTGGGAGGAAACCGAAGCACACGGAGAAAACCCACCAAGCACGGGGGGAACATGCAAACTCCATGTTCTCCTGCGAGAGCGAGATTTGAACCCAGGATGCTGGAGGTGTGAGGCGAACCTGCGTGTTTGTCTTCTGCTTGTTGCTACAGTGGCAGAAAATGTGGTCATGAACATAGACCCACTCCACAATCCTTAGATCTAACCTATGCTTAAGCAGCTTTTGGAAGCAAGCCTCCAGCAGCAGGCAGTGATCCAGGGGCTCACCCAGAACCTACACATCGCCACTGGCTCTGAAGAAACTCTCCTTCAACGCTCCCGCATCTCTCCCTGACCCCTGCTGCGATGCCTAGCGCCTCCTCACAACGTTGAGGTGAGGATGACATTAAAGTGTACTTGCACACATTCAACAGAACAGCTATCAGAAAAGTGAAATAACTGTGACTGGGCCCACATCCTTCCTCTGAGGTCTGAGAAGCACATGTCTGTGGAAGTGGTAAAGAGAGTTGTCATGGACCACTTCCTATGTGTATGTCTTTGCAGAGTGCAAAGCTATTGGGCTATGAGGTACCATTACCACCAAAGAGAGGGTGGAGGCCCTTGA
Organism: Hemibagrus wyckioides; assembly: GCF_019097595.1. NCBI lineage: Eukaryota > Metazoa > Chordata > Actinopteri > Siluriformes > Bagridae > Hemibagrus > Hemibagrus wyckioides. The sequence goes on from NC_080727.1 coordinate 11,808,798, forward strand.
GTGTGTCCTGGCCCTTTTTAAGTTCAGCAGGGGAGAACGGCAAGAGAACCAGACAGACTCAACTGCTCTCAAGCTTTCTGCTGCCAAGATGTGGACCAACATGTGGAGAGAAATGCCATGAGAGCCACCCTAGCTTGGGACCCACCACAGACAAGCCCCTGCTGAATGAGCAAGACCCTCCAGGTGGCTCACATGCTGAATAGATAACGGGACCGATTCCTCTAGCCTGTCATGCATGCAGAGGTCTGGGCCTTCTGCCAGCAGTGTCCCCAGAGAACAGCAACGGACACCAGCAGTGATTCGCTGCCCTGCAAGCAGAGTGTGGTCTGTGTGGGCTAAGAATTTTGGACACTGGGATAGACGGACAGGTCGAACATATTACATTATCTTTCAGTATTTATTTCAATCTAATTATTGTATTCATAGTTGGTTACATCCCTGGTGAATACAATAAATATCTGAAAATATATTTTAGTTTGGTTTGCCCTATGAAATAATTTACACAATACTACAAGACTAAAAGATTGATCTTAAAGACTAAGGCCCAATGTCAGTGCAAAAAAATAAATAAAAAAAATAAACAGAATATCTGTTTTCAAGTTGTTGGGAATTATTTTAAAAATAAAAAGTCTACAAATATTATAATTTCACTCCCCTTTCTTTATCAATTTAATTTTTAGTATTACATTTTTTGCTTTTAATGAACAGTCATATTAGCAAGCTAGCTAACCTAAATGAAAATGTGCACATAATTATTTGATGTGATTTTTTATGATGTGGCAATAATAATATCCAATTCAAATGATGTCTATTAGGGCATTTTGTACATAATTTGACATCTAGTTAGCAATCTAATTTTACATCTTCCCTTCTATGTGTTTGAATCAACCATTTGAATCAACACTAAATAAATAACTCAGATAAAATACATTTCTTGTGAGTAAAAGTACTGGGGCCGAACTTGCAAATTTGACTTGTTTATCATTCACTAACACTGGAATGTGTAGGGATAGAAAATTTACTGTGGCCGGCCACTAGAGAGCCTCAGAGACATTTTGGTGCCCCTGTAATAGTCACTGATCTGTACTGTCTTTGTAAAAGAGAGATTGTGGATAACAGTAAAGCCTTGTTATAATGAACGAAATGTAGACCATACTATATTTCTTCTTTTATTTAGTATAGAGTATGATTGCCCTAATATTTCTATGGTGGAATGGTGAAACATTTTAGAATATAAAACCATGCAGTGTGCCAGTGATATCATATAAACATACCTATCTGTTCCATTCCATACACATTCAAACTTGTCAAAGATACAGTCATTCTCATAAAGGGAGCATAGTTTACTTCTCAGGTAGTCGTGGACCTGTAAAAGAAAGACAAAGATGAACAAGTTCAAGTCAAAATGGACAGAAATTATGGGAATTTGTAAGACCTGCAATTTCAATTGCAAAGGGAACTTCTACTGAATCCTGTGCATCAGGTAAAACGTACCTGGCTAGTTTCATCGCAGGCACTACTCTGCAGGCTATGCTGTGATCATTACAATGTCTACCTGGCAACTTTCTTAGTTTCTTGTACTTTCTTGGATCATTATACTGTTCATTACTAAGCGCCTTTACTAAGTTTTTCATAGCTGGCATGCATTCCTGTATTGTTTTTTTTTTTTTACATGTTTAAAAGATTTATGAGATTGCTAGTCATTGTAACTCAGTAGATCTGAATAAGGCAGCCTGCTGTGATAGATTTGGAGTTTCACGTGACCAAAAAGCACCACAATACCTGATAGGTCTCCAGAGGTTTGTTCTCCATGTTAAGATCCCATACTTTAACAGTAAGGTAGTCACGGGTCATTAGATAACGACCACTGTGGCTGAACTTCACATCTGAGATGGAGGAAATGATCTCGGAGAAAAAGGAGCGATTACTGGGGTCCTCTGGTTCCTCAAAGACTGAAGAGTATTAAATGAATCATATTAATGAGACATAAATAGGTATCTGAAAAAGTTCTCAGTGCACTGTAACTCATACAGAAACAGAAATGTTTAATCACTGAATAAACTTACATTTGCAGTGGTTGTCACAGAGTGCAGCTGCTCTCATGTCACACAGTCGTATGGAACCCTTGCTACTGCTATAGATAAACGTGTTGCACTGGTTGGGATGAAACTCTGCTGCAGTGATCACTTCTGTGAGTTCTTCCATGTTGGTTGGTTTTATATCTACAATGTCTGAAGAGTTAGGGTGAAGGAACAGTAACACTAAACAGAGCTCTGTCTAGAAAGTTTGTACTGACTTTCAAGTGCAGATGTTTCCTGGCTGTTAAAATATTACCACTCGTCTGTTAGTATCCATCCATCCACCCATCCATCCACCCACCCATCCATCCATCCATCCATCCATCCATCTATCTTCAGTAACTGTCTTATCCTGGTCAGGATGGCAGTGGATGTAGATGTCCACATTTATACTAGTTTGGTCAGATAAAACCTCTCTATATATGTAAATATTAAATACTGTCAGATTCATAAGTATTTGGCCATAATTTTTCATGATATGCCTCTGCACAGCATCATAATGGATTTGAAATGAATCAATCTTTAGCTTACTCCAGCTTGTGGGGCCTTTAGTTTTCTCTTCAGGTAAGTGGCCATTTAAAAATATTCCTTTTTTTCATCTTAAGAAGCTGTGAAGTTTGCAGCATTTGTCAGAATCTGAGCAGAAAGTATAGTTCTAAACACTTCAGAATTCATCCTGCTGTTTCTATCAGCAGTGAATTTATCAATAAACACCAGTGACCCGTTATATTGTCAGCCATATATGTCCATGTCATAACACTGCCTTCACCATGCTTGACTGATGATATGGTATTCTGTGGAACATGAGCCCTTCCTATCCTTCTCCACTTCATCCTCTTCTTTTACCATCATTCTGGAACAAGTTAATCTTAGTTTCATCTGTTCAAAAAATCTTGTTCTAAACTGGCCATTTCAAATCCATTGTGATAGTCTATACAGGTAAAATTACAAAGATTGTGTCATTGTGAAATAATCAGACATACCCAATCACCCAAACTTTGTACATTATACATCATAATTGTATTTAAAAAATGCAGTAGCTGCCATGATTCTGGATATACTGGTAGATAATTTTCTTTATATTTCCCAAATGATTGGATATAGACTAATTATAAGCTAATGTTAAATCACTCATCTGAGTAAGCCCTTCCATTGCAAATGTCTGAAATAGGCTTGGTGATGCACATCTGCTATGCAGTGGCAGTATTTTTAGCCATAACAGGTTATCCGTCATACTATGGCATGGAATCAAAACATTACACTATCTGAGTCTTTTAAGTCATGAATTCAGTCTGAAGCTTTTCATCTTGGTCCCTTTAACTTGCAGATCAATAGTCACCAACAGACAAACATGCCTGTAAACTGTCTTCTGATGACCTGTGGGATGCTAGTTAATGGCTTTGTGCAGTAGCGTAGCCCTTGAAGAGATAAAGATAAGACAAACTGTTTGAAGGTAGTGGAAGGTTAATAATGTTTATGTTTACCTATCAAAGCTGTTCATTTAGTTTAGTGAAATGAGATAACTGGCCTCACCTTCAATTGTCACTGGAAATGTGTTCATTTTTATATCTGAAACAGACAGGACTTTGCAGTCTCCTGTAAAAAGTCGTGTATGTAGGATAGGCAGGTAAAAGGATACTGAAACTTCTGTTAGTGATTTCCAGGTTCCACAGGTTGATCCTCAGATCATCTGTTGACATATACGTTTCGTTGTCACTGTTTACTGAAATAGAGTTGATGTGATAGGTGTGTGCATTGGAGAACACTCGCCGAGGTGTAGCTTCCACCATCAGGTCCATGGGCCTCAACACTGGCACCTTACAAAGTGTAAAGGTGGGGAGGAGAAGTGTGATTGGTTGAGAGAGAAAAGTGAACAAAGAACATTTCTTTGTATTTTCCTGAATCAACCACAAAGCCACAACAATATAAAACATATACTCAAGTTTACATATTAAAACTTGGTCACTGAACAAATATAGTTATTTCATCTTTCAAATTTTTTGGTGTTCCAACCTATTTTGGAGATCACCAGTGTGATCATTCTTTTTTAGAAAGTACCAAATAGTTAACTTGGCCACAACTAATGTTTTACCTATTTCTATCAAATGTTTGTTTTCAAACTAATGATGGCTTGCTTCACTGGCAGTAACAGTTTTTTGAGGTACATATTAAGAAGTAACAGCAACAGATTACAACTGTAAATGCCACTTGCAATAAATTGTAGATCTTTCATTTGCTTACTTTTAAGTAAAATGATAAGGGAATAAGTGATCAGACCATTGTCCAAATCTTTTGAAGGTGTATATAAAAAGTGTAGTAATTCCTGTACCTTTTGCCCAGTCTGGATGTAAATACCTAGGGTTAACTCCAGTAGTGACTGTACATATACAGTATTGCCAAAATATATGTAGCCATTACATGAAAAGCATCTGGATTTTTATTTTTAAATCATTCATTCACAGTCCCTCGAATGTGACAATGTTTTTTCTTTCACAAATTCTCCATATCCAGCCACAGGCTCTCATAAATGACCTGACCTTGTCAGTGCTGTGCAGACAGGCCATTTATCATTACATACCAAGAGCCCCTACAGTGGGGTCTAATAGGAATCACAGTTCTTTTGTCAGAAGGCTTGCCCTTAATGATGACTAATTCAAAGAGTGCAGCCCCTACATGCACCCCACTGCAGGAGAGTGTTTTTACCCCCTCCGTTCCATCACCTGCTTTATGGGGAAAGACCCTATCTAATGACAGACCTCTCTTACACTGTGTGTCTTGCTGTTTAGACTAAAGGGAGGGGGAAGGGCTGAACGCTCCTGCTGAAGCAGGTCATTATCACTGCACAGGGGGTATTTTTAAGGTGTTTTTGGGGACGGAAAGACTTTACGGATAAATGGAAAACATGTTCCTTCATATACATTACGCTTTGTGAAATGATAATATATAAAGAGGCACCACAGTAACACCACTCTTGACTTCAATTTCTATCTATTAATACACAGCATATTTAGTGATTTTTTATCTTGTCTTTGCCAGACATTTAGTCAATATCAGTACTGAAATACCTGAATGAAACTTTAATTTAGGTTAAGTGCTGGGGTATTGAGCAATTAACAAGGAAGAGACAAGTTATTGTTAATATCTCTGCCAATTATGATAAAATATTGGGAGAGCTGATAGTACTTCATCATTAACTTATCTTTGAATTGAGGTATTAAAAATTGCAGTCATCTATGCAAATCATAGCAGGCATCTGGCAACATGTCAGTGTGTGTGTGTGTGAGAGAGATTTGTGTGTGTGTGGGGGGGGGCATATATTTATATCCGCTTCACAAATTGCCTTCCCTATTACGCTGCTTAAAAATCTTTAGTTCAACCATCCAAGCGCATGTTACTTTTTCTAATGCATAGGCTAAGCTACGAGTTTTTGTACCTTCCTGAAGTGAGGAAGCTTTTCTATTTAGAGTGATTCTCTTCTCCACAATACCAACACACACAATTCTGCTAGGAAATTCCCTATAAATTTTATCCTGCAACATCAAGAAGAAAGCTAGTATGCACTGGGTGTAGCTTTATTGCAGGACTATGTGAAGGAAAACACATTAAGGTAGCTGCCTATCAAAAAAAAAGGCACTGAGGTAGTGTGAAAGAAAAAAAGGCATAAATGTGTCTGTTAGAGATAGTGACTGTCTGAGTACTGTCTAACACAACCATCTGTTAACAGCTTGACATGGCACACTAATGCAACTGTCCCCTATACATGCATTTAAAACAACAGCAACATCTACTACTACTACTACTACTAATAATAATAATGCACTGTTACTAATAAAACACTCTATCACACCAACACAGCATAGAAAAAATAAAGCTGTATAAAATTTTAATTTTTTTATTTCTTTTATTAACCTCAATTTGTGTATATTGTCTCCTTTTCCAGCACACATATTCCTTAAATTTTATTTATTCATTCGTTTGTTTTACTTTTTTCATTAATGCCTTTGCCCCTATAAAAAGCAACAAAATGCAATTCTGTGCTTCTTACTACTCTTCACCGGCCACTCTTTATACCATTGTTGAGATATTAAATTTGTCTACATTATTATGTATGGTAAGAACAGGTTACTGGTTATATCACTAACCAAATAACAGCAAAACAATAAGCAACTCACTTTGCTGCCCTTATTCAGCTAAATCAAGTGCTATTGATGTGTGTCCTTTTAAGTTGCACTCCTATCATATAGCCATTTGATGCTCTTTAAAAATAGCTTAAATAAATAGAGCTTAACTTTGCTGCAGCTAAGAATATGAAGGAGACGCAAAAAAAGAAGGCAGTAAAAATGTTTCATACATGTCCATTATGCATTATTATGCACAATTGCATTAACCATGTTAGTGCTGTTTGGCTAAGCTCCTCATTTGGTTAATAATAACATACCATTTTCAAAAATATATCAACAGGTTTTTTTTTCTCAGAAGGAGAAAAATAATCTGCCTCAGTAGAGAGAGTCAAAAGTAGGAAAAGAATAGATGCCAAAATGCCATCCTAACATTGCTTGGTTAAAGTATTACCTTAATTGATATTTCATTGCTATTGCCAAAAATCATTTATGGACTGCCCTTAGAACTAGCTTCAAACACATTCTATATTCATGTGTGATCACCATTTACTTAGGAGAGAAAGAAAAAGATTAGTTTTTGGCATTTACTCCAAACCTGGTTTTAACCCCTCCTTCTTTGGGTCTGCATTGACAGATGGACCTGTTTTTTCTCTAAACACTGGGGACCTAAAACATTAGCAAAGATCTTTCCCCCAAACCCCCAAATTATCTCCTCCCCCAAAATCACCATCTCTGTTGTTTAGCAAGCTATAAAAACATTCTGGTTAGCTTCTGAAAGCTTTTCTTTCATATCACACTGCATTGCCAAGTAATAATGCCTTGGCATTCGTTCTCCTGCCACCAGAGAGAAGAGTGGGAAAGCAGGATATCTTACCCTCAGTGCTGTGATGGTGGTGGGGTCCCGCACCCTGCCATCCTCATCCTTCAGGTTATAACCCTCTGGTCGCTTGTCTCTCTCACTGATTTTCCACAACTTGACAGTTTTATCTGAGAGAACAAGAACCAAGAACTGTCTCAACTACCTTCTTAGGTATAGGGGTTTAAATAACAAAAGTGAGGGACAGAACCAGTTGTGCTAACAGAACATTAAATAATGTCCTGATACACTAGATGAGGACAAGCAGGAACAGTTCACAAAATTGCCATAACCAGAACAGATAAAAGATATATAAGATAAGATCAGTACCTTTCGAATTAACTTAATTAAAACATAATCAAGCCAACACTTTCATGCTGGCCTTTTGGCACATTTCCCTGTTAAATATGCAAAGCAAGTAAAAGCTGACTACAACTTAAGCATACGTCAGTGAAATTAGTTATTTTAGAGTTTATTACTCAGGCAGCAAAATTTAATTCCCTTATGCCATTTTACCCATGTGCTATATAACACAGCAGTTTTCTTGGATTCAGTAACAACTGCTCAAATAGATCATGTGATGCTTGTGACTGCAGAATTGGTGCATTCAGGCCTAGGGAATGTAACAGATACTTCTAATTTTCACCTTTCCTTTAATTCAGTAACTCTTCCTGGTCCTTGGAATTCTATATATTTAACCAGTCATAAAATGAAAATAAAAACTGATCTTGCTTGCCATTGGTGGAGAGGAGAAAGTAGGCAGCATTCTGCTGAGGGAGCCAGCGGATCTTGTTGATCTTTTCCTCGATTTCCAAGCTTTTCAGGTAGTCAAACTCAGGCTCATGGCTCTGAAATGTGCTGTAAACGTTGTATTCCCCTCGTCGGTGTGGTTGGTTCTTACTCTGAAGAAACCAATAATAAAGACTATACAGTTAGAGGATTTTGCCTAAATGTCTGAACAAAAATGGCTTGTATAGTAACAGTACTCTAGGAAGTGCATGCCTTTTTAAAATGGCAGACAATTAAATGCAATTTGCACAACATGATGTAATAGGTTTGATTTTCAGCGTGCATGCCCCCTGTGTCAATACAATCATACATGTCCTAGTCAGCAGGCTGGAACAAATAAGTGTCATCATAAACTGGTTTTCAAGGATGTATTTCTCTTCCTGTACTTTTGTGGCTGAAATCCCAAGACCTCTGTCTGTTGTAGTGCATTGCAGTGGCACATGTGTGGGTGATTTTCCCTTTGTTTTAGAAAAAATGTGAGCAGGGCATTAACATAAGATTCTTCAGTGATTCATGATAGTGGGCAAGCTCAAACAGGCCATAGTATCCCAAAGAGTGAACATCACTTAGTGTAACATCAGAATCAATAGACAGAATAGAAAAGTCGAATGGAGGGGATATCTTAATGGGAATAGACTAAACCTTGGTGGGTGTTAAGAGTGCGGGAATATGTTTCACCTCACTGTTACCAGAGATTAGCATTTACAAACTTTAAGTATAAATTTGTACAATTTTAGTCATATGGATGGGTCAAAAGCAGTGCAAAAAATTTAGCTCTGATTTATTGTTTACTGACAAACTATAAAATATTGCATGCTTTATTGAGGAATTGGTATGAAGTATATTATTGAGGATAGCAGTCATTATTGGGGATCAAACACTTACCTCCTGCTCTCTCTGGAAAACCACCACACGACCCCCTTTGTCCCCTGTGGCAAGGAGCTCTCCAGTGGAGTTGAACTCAACAGTGGATATGATGTCAGCTGGGTAAAGATAAAAACAATGTATTAGTAATGGTAATCTACACCTAAACACCTGCTCATTCGGGCAAATATCTATCCACATCCACATCAAATATCACAATGGGGTAAAACTGTGATCTTGGTGACTTGGCAAGCCAGGCCAGATTGTTTCTGTATTTGCGGATATCCTGGACTTTTTGGTGCTTAGAGGTTTATAGAGTTTATGCAGAGGGGTGTAAAAAACAACCAAAAAATCCTGTGAGTGGCAAGTCTCTGGGTTGAATGGCATGTAATGCATTGTGCTAGTTCCACATGATTGGATGACTAGATGAAAAAAAAAATAAAACCAACAAAATAAAAAAATAAAATAACAAATAAAACAAAGGACCCTTTCCACATGTCAAGATTGTAGCCCTGACAATCTGCTGCTTGCATTTCAAAACAGTTTGAGTAAGAGTATGTGTAAGAATTTGCACCACTTGGTTAACATGCCATGCAGGAAATTCACCAGGCTTGCTATGTCAGCAGTAAAATGAACAGGTACTTGCTAGACAGTGGCTGATTTTTTGTTCAAATATTTTTTTTCCAAAAGATAACACTCCTTAACAAGGCAAAAACTGACATGCACTGCAGTAAGCATCTGTCTATATGTGCACATTTTTGTAATGACAGTGTCTGTGGTACCATCTGATACAACACAGTTCATGCAATAGATTGATACACAGATATTTCTGTCTGCATCATGTTAACTTAAAATACTCTGCCTGAATGTACCCACGGTAAACATTACAAGCACTCTCTAGTGTTTATAAAATGAATGGCTCACACACCATGTACTGAATGTCTATTACTTGCATTTGGGATTTATTTCTACAGCTGTAAAATTATTTTCTGAACATCTGGATACAATTCAGATCAAAATAATCAAAGCTGACACACTGAGGTGTGCAGTAGTTTTTTCTTTGAAACTCGCTGAAATGACTCAGTTTGCTTGTTTTGTCACAATTGTATTTGGAAACTTAAACCATGAAAACATGTGATATCCACTACAAGGGATAAGTAGTGCAGGGGCAAAAACAAGAAACATTTGGTAGTGCACACAATTCCATGCCAAATGAATTTCAAAACTGTTTGAAAAATGGGAAATGAGAGGTACATTTGTCAGTAGTTGAGTAGTTCAGACTGTTTGCATAGCATCAACTCAACAGCTGAATGTTTCCTAACAGAATGTGATGCTTTCAGGGAAAGCTGCTGATTCAGTGAATATGTGAGAATGACATTGTTACAGTATTATGCAGCTTTAACAGTTTTTAAAATGTGATATATCAGGCAGGAAGAATCTGAATCTTTACAGAGATAAAGCTTTGTGAGGAATGGAAGGCTAGAGCCAGTGACTTTCCCAGAGTGCTTTCTGAATGCTTTTTAATTCTGGTGTGATTTGTCAAGTTATATTGTATGTGAAAATAGGCATATATTTAGAAATACTCCTGTAAATGCATAGAAATTGTGACAAAGATTATAATTGCAAGTAAACTGGTTATAATTAGCTCTCATACCACTTACTGTCAATCATGTCAGCATAATGTACTGTGCTTCTTTAAACCAGGTGCAGACAGGTGGTGCAGGTGAAATGTGAAGTAAAATCATATAAAAAGCACATCTGCAACACAAATGAATGATAAATTGGAGATAGTTCTGGCATTTCCATTTCAACTATGACCAGAATAATGATATCCAACTAATAGTGATATCCAAAATTTTGTATAAAAGTGTTTATCACTATAAAAGTGATAAACCAAATTTTGCAAAATTAAGGATTCCTCTTTAAGGCAAAATTGCTCATGAAGCTTTTCTTGTAGCGTGTACTGGTTACAGACCAGTTCAATAAAGAGAGCACAGATAAGGCAGCTCTGAACAGCACATGACTATATTCTAACAGCCCTTGCCGTACAAAGAAACATTTGTTGATGACCTCAACAGAAAACTGAACTCTCTGCAGTGCAGAAGAATTCATACCTTTGACACATCTTCGGCGGTCCTCTTCAAGTAGATACATCTCTTTCTCTAACTTTGAGATGCACTGTTGCTATGCAATCCTTCTCTTGAAAGGAAAAGGCACTGTCTCGGCTACACTAGATTCCTTCTCTATCTCTTCTGCTTTCCCTCTATCATCTCATCAAAGGTGGCTACTTTAGTAACAGCAGTGTATCACCTTGCATCTAATCAGCTCTCCCCTCACATTCTCATAGTATCCCTAGAGCTCTGAAAGTAGTCTCCTGTCCATCATTAGCATGAATTTGAAGGCAAATGCAAAACTAGGTGGTTTCTGAATAATCCCAGTAACAGATTACTGAAAAATAGAGAATAGTAGAAAGAGATTTTTTTTCACCGTTTTTTTCTGCTTATCTATCGTCTCTGTAGAGAATTGAAGTGCATAGTTTCCATGACAACCCTTTCCAGACTACAGAAAAAAGGCTTTGTGACAAATTTGGTTCTGTAGTTTTAAACACAGAGCACAACATTTAGAGAATTATCACCTAATTCAGTCAGCAGAAGGATTTTCAATACTAGCAAATACTATTAAGCCACATTGAGCACTAGCCTCCACAGGAATCCTTAGGAGCATTTATACTTAAGAAAAGGTTAAACTAAAGTTACGTTTATGTTTTATAATTGAGCACAGGCCTTGTATAACTTTGCTAACTTATTATTTACCCTACAGCCAGTAACCAGAAAATAACATTTAGCCTGTAAGCTGTAAATCTCAACCCCACACAAACAACAAAAATAATATGAATTTTACAAATGTCCAGGGTAGGCGAATGTTCAAATCAATTCAAATTCGATTTTATTCGTGCAGCTCTATTAATCATGGACATTGTCACAGCATAGCTTTACAGAAATCTAGAAATTCTGGAAATAAATTATACATTTTAAATTTATCCTGAATTAGCAAGCCAGAGGCAATGATGGCAAGGAAAAACTTCCTGAGATATTAGGAAGAAACCTACAGCAGAACCAAATTCATCACATGACTCAAATTTACAGCATACCCACTTTGAGCAGGAATTTGAATAGCAAAACTAGTTGTCATCAACTGGTAATAGACTTCAGACAAAATGTAAAAAAAAAAAAAAAAGCCAGTATAAAGTCAGGTAGGGAAGGGAAGGATCTATGATGTACTTAAACCTCTCATATGTGTAGTGCCTGCACTACAGTTACTAGTGTCTAGTGGCTATGAAGAGACTCTCATGTAAGAATAACTAAAATAGAACAACTGGGCTCAGGCTTAAATACTATGCTTAGAGTGTTACAGTTGCTTAATGGCTATTACCTAATGGTCCTTGATGTTAAATGAGCTATTGTGTGCATGGTTAAAGGCTTTTTTCATACCATAAAGAAACAATTACTTACTTCAGAGCTTTTGATTTTCTAGTACAAATACTTATTGTGTGGGCACTGAAACTCTACTTTGTATCTCTCCCACTGTATCATTCACACAAACTGCCAGTTTACACATTCAGTTCTCATGCAAGCTGGAACTCATCACAGAAAAGACAGCAAAAAACCCAGATGCCTTTCATGCAACTTCTGATTTCATTAGCTACTGTCCTCTTCTTGTGGTAGAGAAGAGGAGCTAAAAGTTATAACTTGAATATACAGTATATTTAGAAAACAGCACATAAATTTCAACCATACAGTTACCTTTTATAGTGGCATTGGCATGAATTTAAATATGATTCCAAACAAGACCATATAAAAGTGATGCAGATCTAATTAAAAATATCAGGTATTTGTGTTCATACAGTTTTGAGAGGAAAAAAAGAGAAAAGACAAGAACACAAGATTTGTGTGACCCAATTTGCCACAGATGTGTTCTCCCACTGGAGCTTTCATTAGAATGCTTACCTAGCACACACACACACACACACAAACACACACACACACACACACACACACACAGACCCATAATAATTGCACTCAATGTGCTGCTCTGTCAACATGTCAAACAATCATATCATGTACAATGTATCACAGGGTCCATCACAAAGAGCTGCACTGGGGCAGAAATAATTACATCTAAATCATATTCCCTTTTTAAGAATCTGAATTTCAAATTCAGACATTTCAAACATGCCGACCTAATTAGACCCCAGAAGAATCCAATTTTCTGACTTCTTCTCAAAGCATTTTTCATCATTACCAGTACACAAAACACATAAAAGCCAGCCAAGGAATATAATGAACTGAACACAATTACACATTTAACGAGACAGAAAGCTGGTGGATGGAAATCTAACATGCAGTCTGTAAAAATAAGAATCCAATTTATGAAGTAATTTATCTTTTGTCTTTTATGCAACCACTTGGATTGTGACGGCGTCTTTCTGTAACCTATATAATGGTCAGTGGGTTAATCGAGTGAGACTGCCATCTCTTCTGAAAAGGGGGCAGCCAAGTCTCAGAGCTAGGGTTTCCCTGTCATTATTAACACATTGCATATGGGAGGAACTGAAAGGGAGAAGCTAATTAATTGAACCAATCTGACAAGGGAGGAGGCACTGCTACTTTGTCCTGTGATCACAGACTGTCTGGCACTTACATCCAGACATGTGAAACACACACACACACACACACACACACAACAGTGAAGTGCATACAGAAGAGGGAACAGCATTATCCACGGTTGCCAGGTTTCAGAAAATTTCCAGGCCAAAATACAACTCGAAAAACACAAACTAGCCCAAAACATTCAGGCACTGGAAAAGGAAGACAGATTTTTCTTTTTTTTCTCAGCTGTTTTGTGGGAAACAAGGTCACTGTGCTGCACAAACCAAATGAGAAAGGAAACATGTATAACTGTAGCAAAATCTAGAAAACCAGCAAAATCAGACAAGGAAACACTGACAAGAAAATCCAAATAAAAGCCTTATCCAGACAATATTATGTGTACCTGTGGTCCGGGGGTAATTTTGTATTTTACAGGTGCTACTCTGATATTATTTCCATTCAGATTGGTCAGAAAATTACCATTTGTTTTTTTGTGTTAATTGTTTTTCACTCAGCAATCAGATCACTTTACATGTATCACTGATTTTCACTGATTTTCTTTTCAGGTTTGAACTACTGCTGCTGTGGTCAGTCCTGTAGGACTCGCATCAAACACTTCCTGAATCACAAAATGAAAAATAGTTGCTTTAGAAAATGGGAAAATTTTTCAGTAGTAGGAAAAAAAATAACATCATTAAGAGACATGAAAATCAGCAGGCTGATTAAATGAGGCATTAAAATGGCAGTTATATGTAGAATACATTACTTCAAATTCATATAAGCACAATAATAATCAACTTTCAATTTTCTGTAAATAATACTTAGGCCTATCACTGCAAGGTCAGGGTCAGATTTGGGGCTCCAAGAGAATGGAGCACATATGAACATTTAAGAAGCCTCACTGGTACTACAAAAAAAAAAGAGTTATTTTTCAGTTACCGGTCAGTAGCTATCAAAATTAAGGAGTGAGGAGTGTGTTATGATAAAATGAAATGTTATGATAAAAGCTGATGGGTAAGGTGCAATTCAACAAAAGTAAAAATAACAACCAGCATAACATTGCTTTGTGTTAGCATTTAAAATATCTTTCACTTTTCTCTTATCTTCTGCTAATATGTTTAGGTTCATATATGCTTAGCCTTCACTAACCCTTTCTTGTCTTTGACACTTGACTGGACTGACATATTCACCAACAAATATCCAACATGCTGTCACTTCTGCTCATGCTCACATTACTACATGTGAGTGCTAAAGATTGCACATTCCAGTGTCCTGTCATGCTGTTAATATTCTCTGGTTTGTAAATTAAATTGAAAGCCTCCTGTATGCACAGCATCAGCAGGAGATGGAAGGCTTAGGGATGAGGGATCATGAGTGGATGGAGATAATGCTGTGTCAGAAACCAGGCTAAAATTGAAGTGCAGAGGGAAGCAGAGACAGGGCTAGACATGCTACAGCCCATGTCATTATTAAAATATGGTTTCATTTCAGTTTCTCACTTTAAAGGTCCCAGAAATATGCCAGCAAATATAACAGAACTAATGGTCAGGGCTGCTTAATCAAAAAACTTGATGACTGACTAGGGGAAAAGAGATTTACTGAGTTGATCACGTAGAAATCTGATTATAAATTATACAGAAAAAAAGTGTGCTTGATGTGCTTTGTAGGCCATAGTGCAGGGGTGAATACTTTAAAATCCCAGACGATATAAAAAAAAAAATCTTACCATAAATCCCCTAGTGTTACTCTGTGGCTTCCAAGATCTGGTTTTATAGCAAAGTGCAAGTGCAGACAATGTGTCTGTGATGTACAGAACAATTACTATTGTAAGATATAATGCAGACTCTGGGAAAGGGCAAGTTTCAGGTCTTTGGTCAGGATCATAAAATTGCATTTTGTTTTTTAGTTAGTTCTGCCCTAAATAAATTCACATAACAGATTTCATATAACAGATGCTATATTTACATATAGTTCACAAGAAAAAATGGTACTGTGAACAATAATATCTGTGAATATCTAAACAAATCAGGATGTGCTGTGTTCACCCACCTCCCCAACATCACCAGCTGCTCCCTCTTTCACTACGCTGAGCGCATCATGCACTGGATTTTTGTTTTGGAGGGAATAATGAATGTGTCTCCTGGGGCTGGAGCTGAAATATTTTTTAATGAATAAATCAGATGGAGTAAAGTGGCCAGGGGGTTGTTTGGATTGGCAGCCATGCTTAGCTAGCCCCAGTCAATAAAAAACAAAACAAAACAAAACAAAACAAAAAACATGCAAAGCTTCCCATCTGATCATCCAGAGAGACTGCATGTCTCTTGTGAGCAACAAACATTTTGGTCAGAGGTCTTTGCTCTCTCACTGTTTACTTGTCAGGAAGGTCGCAAGATTGAAGCCAACTTGTGTTCAACTAAAATTACAAACTTGGACTGAGCAGATATGCTGCTTTTATTAGATTGTTTTTGTGTCCGACTCTTAAAATGGTAAGTCACTATAAAGTATTGTGCTTTTTAATGCAACTATCATTCCTAAAATCCCTTTGTTTATTTTCAACTGAAATGTAATGCAAATAAGCCTTCAACTGACTTCACTCAAACAGAAACGTGACACCTATTGCTGAGATACTGTGTTCAGGTGTCACTGGTCTAGCAGCAGACATGGTTTCAGGCTCTTTCATATCTGGTATCAATTTGTTGCCTGAGCTGTGTCTGTAAACAAACCCTGTTATGCTTAGTTTTAGAAACTTTTGTAATTAAAGGAACATGCCATCAGACTAAATACATACAGTTGATAGAGTCCAAGTGACATTCTTTGGTCTCCGATATTTCTGACAAAGGCCTTTCCTCTGCAAAGTGTGAATTCTCTGCAGAATTATCTTTCTATTGTTCCCTCCAGAAGCCCATCAAACGGATGCTGAAAAGTAGGATTGCAATGAATAGAGGGGGATGCTGAGCTCAGATACTGTTGCTGCACTCTACGTTCCACTGCAGTGCTATAAAGAGCTACTTAACATAAATAACCCTCTGCATTGACAGGAAGAGAGAAATCAAATCAATGCCAAACTGTTCATGTGCATGGCCAGGGGTTAATATAATTCATGTCTAGGCTACTGTACTAAGTAGAGCGAAGCATTGTGTATAATTTCAAAACCTAATATTTTACGTGAACCAAAAACGGAGAAACAGAGCATAAAACCAAAACTACACTGCAGGGGTTTAATAAAGCCAAAAATAAAGCCAAATAAAATCCTACAAAATGTGTGTGTGATATATTCAGGAGACAAAGAAGATCTCAAAAAGGACTACTCAAATTCCTAAAACTGCCTAATATGTCTTTTTTTCCTAATATTCCTAATTTTAAGAATGCTAACGTCAAATAATATATTTGTTCCGTAGCATCAGATTTGAGTAAATAATAAATGTGCTTCATTGTGATTAATTGCATAAAATAACATGATCAATCATGTTATTTTTATTAAGTCATGTTCAATTTGATTTCTCTCTCAATTTTATGTGCAGTTTATACTAACAGTCTGATATGGGATAGCTGCAGAAAGAACAAGGGTGGCATATGGTGAAGTCTAATAAACCTCCATGTAACTCTAGGATTTGTTCATTCCTGGACCAGCATCAGTACTGCCTCCACAGATGCAACATTTATCTTTATGATATTTTTGTCCACCTGCTAATCTCTCTATCTCTAATGTGTGTCTGTTGCATCCTTACAATAAAGCAAATAAAAGAGTAAGGAGGCCCTGGGCTGGTGTGCTAATGAGAAACACAGGTGCCTTCCAGATGTCACTATCACAAATATCTCTGATTCCCACGCCACGGCTAGACCAGCTGATGCTACTTACCATTTGCGCCACACTATAGGACATTCATGCCAATCTACATCAGTGAATTAAATAACAGTGGTTGGGTTACTTTGTCAGCAAAAACCTTGAATGTGACATTATATGCTGTAATAAGATAAATCCTTTCATTTTAAACTTTGCTTTTTTAATTCTTTGAAATAGACGAAACACAATTTTCAAGCATGTTCTAGGGGATGTCTGTAGTTTTTACTCTAGGCTAGATTTGCATAGTATAAACCATCTCTATGTAAATATTGTGTAAATATTGAGTTGTACTCAATCATTAGTAGGTCACATGACTATGTAAGCTATACCCGGGTTAGGAACTCAACTAAAGACCTTGTAAGCATATATTAATTTGAATGTTACAGTGAAGTTAACTAAATTCACAAATGATTAAAAAAATGAGTATAATGCCTGAGTATAATGCCTATGATTAAAATAAAAATCTTCTCTATTTATGGTCCAGAATGTGTCCTGGTGCTTCAGCATTAGCCACCACCAACTGGAGTAATCCATTTAAAGAAGCATGGATTCCAGTCTGTATTGCATTTAGGGTAGAGTATAACTGAAACAAGATAACTTTGTAAAGTTCTCCTTGGCTACTACAATACCATCAGCAATACTTCAGAGTATAAAATACCTGGCCCTGTATGATCAAGACAAGATAAATGTTGGACTTAATTATTTGGATTAAGCCCATCGGATTTATTTGCTCTTCGAAGTAAACACGTACGCCCTGGGCCAAAGGAGCTTAACACTCAAGCTACAGCTCCTGTGCAATCCTTATTTGTTTGTGTTAAGAGAGTTAACAGTGTATAGAGCTGGATATAGAAAATTATTAGGATGGCTATATTTAACTGCTGTAATCATGCTCCATATCTGCAAGGCATTGAAGTTTCCTTTGTCAGGAAACCCTTTTGAATGACTATTGTGTCAGCTGTATCATCTAGAGACTGATCCTCTGTAAAAGCAAGTAAAGTGTTTCCACAGCTTCATTAGTGTTTCTCTGGCCTAGTATGGGATCTGCTTTACATAATGGTGTTTTAGCTGCTAAAAAACATAATTCTTAATCATATTTTCTGTCTCATCATACATTTACATAAACTGACATCCCACTCCTTTATTTAAGTTTCCTTATATATCTAAATTTATATCTATAAACAGAAATGTGTAAGATGACTAAAAAGGTAGACGTTTGTTGATTTTATATCTTATTAGCACAGAGAGAGGTGGAAGGATATTCAGACTGCTCCTACAATTCAAAAATATATTGAAAAAGCAAGGATTTAAAGAGAGCCAGAAAAAGATACATTAGCAGTGTGAATATAAAGAACTTAAAGAAAGAGAGCCATAATTCTTCCACTGAGAGTTACAGACACAGACACAAACTCAGGATCAGCCTTGATTAAAGTACTAAACAGCCAGATGGATGCACCTACACCAGGGGGTTGGTTTACAAAAAGACACTGAGGAAAGAATGGTGTCTGTCTCCAGCTATATGTTAATGGGTCACTGTATCACCATTAAGCATCTCCACTGTGGAATTCCCATTTCAGCTGAGGATATTAAATCAGGAGTCTGTTTTAAACAATAGTATTAAAATAATGGCACATGAAGCAGTGATGATTGTGACATTTGGGCTATCTCACTGTAAAAACATAGTTTCATTAATTTTCTTATTTGTTTATCTATGCTCTTGAATATCATGCAGTACTACACAGTTCTTTTGAATGTGTTATTGTGTCATTTCTTTCGGGTACTGAGTGTTGACACTCCTCCTAGTTTACCTGCTATTGTTTACAAGGAAGACTTGACAGATAGATGGCAATCACTTAAACCAATGCTTAAACAATAATGAAAAAGTTTCTTTAAAACATACATGGAACCTTTCAAACAGAAAAATAACTATAGCCGAGATAAAATTTTATTTTATTTTATTTTTTATTAGATTTTATGGAGCTGTTGTATGAAAATTGTGCATTCAGACTGCAATTAAAACTAATTTTACTTTTACAAGAACATGAATAGAAGTTGCTTTAATTTAAAGCTCCAGCAAACAATTATGTCAGTAAATGTCTGTTTATTTAATTTTTGATTAATTTTATGATGTCACCTGTTTTTTTTTTTTTTTAATCAGACATAAGAAGTACACAATTCCATAAGAAACAATAAAAGTTACAATGTTTAAGTGTTCACTGTTTCGATCAGGGATCCTCAAACACAATCATCAGAACTAACAAAATCCAGGTCATTGTGTCCCCATGACTGCAGTTCATAAACTATGGTCTACAATATAATCAACACAGCCACAGAGTAAACACACTTCGAACCAACACACAGACTCTTTGATAGAATACAAACAGATTTTTGCCCTAATGCTCTATAATACATTGCATTCGTGTATTTTTTTTATCAGTATACAGTAATATACATAGATTATTGCAGCTTTTGATTCACTTTTTTCTTTTTGAATTATACTTAATTACTACTGCATTTCATCCTAAAAATGGCATTTACAATCTAAAAAAAATCCAATAGGTAGAAGTTGATCATTTTGTTAAATTTTGTTTGTTCACACTATGAAGTCAAGATGGCAAAATGTACTAAAGTCATTGTGCATATAAATTTAGCTCAAGGACATGTATGTAAAAAAAGATTCACACATTTTGACACAAGGGCTTTTATTAACATGATAATTATGCCAAACCAGACTCAGTCCTTTTGGTAATCAAAGGCCAACTCTGCTGTGTCTCACGCTGTGCAGAGACAAAGGGATGCTCATTAATTTGCTCTAAGGCTAGAAATAAAAATGTACATTCTAAACCCAGGACAAATACATTTTTTCTCTACAGTTATATAGAGTTATAAGTTATATCACTTCACAGTTATAAAGAAATAAAGACTTTGAAATAAAGACAGTGCAGATTCTTCAGGGTTTCCCTGTTTTGTTTTGTTTTTTTCATGAAACAGAAAGCACAAGGTTTTTAGGTCAGCCAGCTCCCTGGTTAATAAGAAATAAGATGTTTCAGAGCACTTTATTTATTCTCTCTAACAGCCCCCTCTGTGTGTTTTCTTTTGTAGTACTCTTCTCTTTGAACTGGTGCACCATCCCCAAAGACCCAGCCTTATTTAAAGCTCCTGCTAAAGATAGAGGTGTAGGGAGCATCTCCCAAGAGTGTTCAATAGTTCAAAGTATTGCAATTGCATTCAATGTTGATGTGCTGTTTCTTGTGTTGTTTGATCACTTCAGTAAGACACAGCTCATTTTTCAAATCTAATCATGCATAAAATGTCACATTAATTTTCACAAACCACTATTTCCAGTTCCCTTCACAGTATTTTGCATTAACTCTGAGATGGATTTCAGAGTGTTCAGACCACTTGGGTGGATACTTGGTGGTTAAACATCTATTCCCTTACCAGCAAGGGATAAGCCTCCTAAGAAGTTCACCCAGATTAGAGAGGGAGTGTTCAGGTGTCACACTACCTCTTCCATTTGTTCAGCACTAATTCACATGTAAACTCCTAAAACTAAAGCTTACCACTTATTATGTACGCATGCAAACTTTTAAAATAATATTTGGCAATACAAACAAAACACAGCAAGATACTAATACATGTTAAATGAATACAAAAAGACACATTTTTTCTTAATGACTTTAAGCACTAGGAGACACTAAAACTAAGTACTGAGTTACTGTCTGAAAGACATACGGTGGGTTGAATTATCACCATTAATTTGTGGGTTTTTGTATCACTGTGCTCATAAAGTTTAATAGCATGTCTTACCCATTAATGTATGCTTATGTTTCTTTTGTGATTTCAACTTGGGGTTTTCATTTTATAGCTAACATTCGGACTGCTGTCGGATTTCATTTTGTCAAAAATGCTAGGGATTTTGACTAGAAAATAAAAGGTTCAAGCAACATTTTTTACATTTTACAATTGGATTTGTGTAGTGCTACATTAAAGTGCTCAGTATGGACATGGTCCACCTTACAGTTCTCTTAGGACTCTGTTACTCCATTGACATTCTGCACACTGAACTTTAATATGTAATATTACATGTTATAACATGTAAAATAATTGCAAATCATATGCTATTTTTCATATTATTCTTATTTCTTATTATATGTATTCAATCTTATTTTTGGTATAGTTTCTTGAATTTATTTGTATGCATATGCAAGGAGGAGTATAGGCCACACTGTCATTTCACTGCAGTTCACTGCAGTGTGTATGTAAAAAATTTAATCTTGACTCTAAAAAAAACTCTCATGGAGTGTTCTAATTTTTTCACACACACACACACACACATATGTGTGTGTGTGTGTGAAAAAATTAGAACACCCCATGAGAGTTTTTTTTAACATATTTAAACATATGGCTATTTGATCTTCTTTCAAGCAATGGCCATCCAAGCAAATTCACCCCAAGAGCAGCCGGAAGACATCTTCAAAAACCAGCAAGCTTTTGCTACAGTTTATGCCAAATTGCATGAATCTACAATTAGACTATACAACTTTTTTATGGGAGGTGTGCAAGAAGGAAACCTTTGCTGTCTAAAAAAGCATGAGGGCAAGACTGAAGTTTCCCAAAGAACACAGAGACAAAGTCCAAGACTTCCGGAATAATGAGCTTCAGACAAATGAGTCTAAAATTTAATTATTTGGACACCATAACAGGGCATGTTTGGCGTAAACCAAATACAGCATTTCACCAAATGAACCTCATACCAACTATGAAACATGAAGGTGGAAGTGTTATGGTTTGGGAATGCTTTGCGGCAACAGGACCTGGCCAGCTCACAGAATCCATTATGAATTATACATTGTATCAGAAGGTGCTTGAGGAACATGTAAGACCATCTGTCAAAAAAACTGAGCTAAAGTGTAACTGAACCTTGCAACATGACAATGACCCAAAACAGTAAATCCACCAAGGACTGGATGAAAAGTAAAAATTGGAGAATTCTGGACTGGCCAAGTCAAAGCCCAGATCTAAATCCTATTGAGACCCTGTGGGGTGATTTGAAACGGACTGTGTATGCAAGAAACCCCCCAAACATCACACAGCTGAAAGAATTCTGCATTGAGGAGTGGGGGAAACTTTCTTCCAGTTGTGATGTCAGAAACTGGTATATGGCTACAAGATCAGAAATTGACATATTGACATTTCTTAATAAAGAACCGAATATTTAATGTGGTGTTCCCTATATATGGCTATTTGATCTTCTTTCAAGCAATGGCCATCCTCTCTTTTACTTTTTCAAAACACAATGTCATTGTGTTGTTTTATGGTATACCCATATAATAATGTGCCACAATCTTTCATTATTATTATCATTTAAGATTAAATCTGGATGTAGTCACAGTGAAGCAGCTTCAGTAGTGATGGAAGACAGATAAAAGCATGCATGTAATTCACTATATGGATGCAAATATGGAGTGAACAGCAGACAGAAAATTGGTTGATTTTAATCCTTAGGTTGGTAGCCTGTCTCTAGGTCAGTGGGTGAAGCAAGGTCATACAATTGCTAAATGTGTTACAGGTTGCAGTGTGATCCTATAGAGCCCCTCTAGAATATCTTAGCACTTTAGAGAATTCAATAGATAGCTATATGGGATGTGAAGTGCTGGGGATATTCTGGGTTTGCATGCATTATTTAACATTATTGTTGTTGTTTTGAAAATAACTACATAGTAATTAACATATTAGATAGAAAGAAATCAATACATTTCTCAAATGTCTTATTACTCATAATTATTTAATAGAAAATATGCATATAAAAAGTCTATACCCTGCTTATAGCCCAGACAATGCAGTTTAAATCTGACTGTCACTTTCCATCTGTTCTACTTTTTATCTTTCTTGTTTACTGGTAGTAAATTCAGATTCCACTTACACAGCAGTATTTTGAGCAAGACTGTCACTGAAGGTCAGCAGTGTAAATAGATTTCTAGTTTAGGGCAGAGCCAGACATCCACCCTAGTCTCCACTATTATTTTTAGTGATGTAAATGATGGAAATCATTCTGTGCTTTGTCAACTCAAAACCTTCTGTTCAGGGATGTAATAAATATACAATAAGTAGTCCATTTCTGATACATTTGCATTCCTGATACAATTCTAATGTCAGAGCTTTAGATATAAACAGGTAACCTCTTAGTAAGCAAATCGACTTTGTGCATGTGCCTGATTACAAGTTGTGGAGGCATGCTTTAATACGAGTCACTTGTTTGCGTGCAAGACCTGTCATGACACAAACATCACATCATATTTGCGGCTTATACAAAAATGACCTTTGATCAAAACCCTGTAGACTCTGAGCTGAAACCGAGCCAGCGATTCAGGCCACTATACGTCCAACTCATACAGTATCACATATCTTATTACCATATGCTGTTTCCATGCTCCAAAGTTGGGTGTGTGTTTCTTTTAAATCCAATAGATAAAACACACCAATCTACTGCAATTCTTTTAGTTCTTATGCGCCAGTGATAATGCGGTGAATCTGCTTAGGGTGTTAATCGTGCTGATTCTGTTTGGTCAATAGATGTGAGAAATATTCAAAACGCATTCTGTACAATAAAAAACCTACCAACAATACATTATGCACTTGTTCGACATCACTGCGCTACTGTCAAGCAATTCTTTGGCTTTCAAACATTGTATATACAAGGCCTACAGACGTGCAAGAAAAGCAGGGGGCATTTAATCAGTTTAAAGGACTGAAATCATCCACATTTTGACTACCTTCAGTTGCATAATTGTGGTCGCGGAGGAAGCTGCTGTTGATCTTGCGGGTGTCTATTTCCTCATCCATGTATAAGGCGGTGTGACTGGAGACAGAAAGCAAAGAAGCCGGCGTCCATGATCCGCCGCATCGACTCAGATCCGAGGAGTCCGCACGCGCAGCGGCCACATCCAGACAGCACAGAACAAGCTGATGCTGCTCTCACTCACTCACTCACTCACTCTCTCTCTCTCTCTCTCTCTCTCTCACACACACACACACACACTATCCTTGTAAAGCAGAGGAGCGGGTCTGCTCGCGCTGTCACAATTTCTGGGTGTGTCAGTGTCGATTATATAACTGTGACTTCTTTAAAGAAGACCGACAGCAACGAAAACTCAG
The DNA here is from genome assembly GCF_019097595.1 of Hemibagrus wyckioides. Lineage (NCBI taxonomy): Eukaryota > Metazoa > Chordata > Actinopteri > Siluriformes > Bagridae > Hemibagrus > Hemibagrus wyckioides. The sequence continues at coordinate 11,833,154 of NC_080727.1, forward strand.
CGGTACTAAACTGCGCTGGTAAAAATCCATTATCCGAAGACAGATGTGTAGCTAAATTGCGTGGGAAGACACAGAAAAAGCCACGGCGCGCGCTGCTGCAGTAACTGCTTCGCACCCTGCGTTTTTGGCTCCGCCCACTACCGCGCGCCTCCTTCATGAGCGTAAGGGTGCGCATGCGGGGTCTGAACTGGTACAGAGCTATACATCGACAAACTTTCAATTTATACATTGCTCATGAAGTTACATTAGAGTCTCCTGCAAGCATATGCTTTCCACATCTCATCCCATCCAAGAGAGCGGCTTTTCAGCCAGGTGAATACATTGTGGGTTCTGTCTGACTACTGCTCAGTTCTACAGCCACTGGTGGTTTATTTGCAAAGGCTGACAAACCTGGCCCGTCTAATCATTTTCATTTTCTCTTCTATTGTTGGGTCTGTTCATTATCTGGTTTCGATCAGTGTATTTATTAACACATTATATAGGAAAGCAATTACTGTGTAGATCGGTAAACATAATATGTGTTCCAAATGTTCACATTTTAAATGTATGCACACAATATACACTATATTGCCAAAAGTATTCGCTCACCCATCCAAATAATCAGAATCAGGTGTTCCAATCACTTCCATGGCCACAGGTGTATAAAATCAAGCACCTAGGCATGCAGACTGTTTTTACAAACATTTGTGAAAGAATGGGTCGCTCTCAGGAGCTCAGTGAATTCCAGCGTGGAACTGTGATAGGATGCCACCTGTGCAACAAATCCAGTCGTGAAATTTCCTCGCTCCTAAATATTCCACAGTCAACTGTCAGCTGTATTATAAGAATGTGGAAGTGTTTGGGAACGACAGCAACTCAGCCACGAAGTGGTAGGCCATGTAAACTGACGGAGCGGGGTCAGCAGATGCTGAGGCGCATAGTGCGAAGAGGTCGCCAACTTTCTGCAGAGTCAATCGCTACAGACCTCCAAACTTCATGTGGCCTTCAGATTAGCTCAAGAACAGTGCGCAGAGAGCTCCATGGAATGGGTTTCCATGGCCGAGCAGCTGCATCCAAGCCATACATCACCAAGTGCAATGCAAAGCGTCGGATGCAGCGGTGTAAAGCACGCCGCCACTGGACTCTAGAGCAGTGGAGACACGTTCTCTGGAGTGACGAATCACGCTTCTCCATCTGGCAATCTGATGGACGAGTCTGGGTTTGGCGGTTGCCAGGAGAACGGTACTTGTCTGACTGCATTGTGCCAAGTGTAAAGTTTGGTGGAGGGGGGATTATGGTGTGGGGTTGTTTTTCAGGAGCTGGGCTTGGCCCCTTAGTTCCAGTGAAAGGAACTCTGAATGCTTCAGCATACCAAGACATTTTGGACAATTCCATGCTCCCAACTTTGTGGGAACAGTTTGGAGCTGGCCCCTTCCTCTTCCAACTGTGCACCAGTGCACAAAGCAAGGTCCATAAAGACATGGATGGAGTCTGGTGTGGATGAACTTGACTGGCCTGCACAGAGTCCTGACCTCAACCCGATAGAACACCTTTGGGATGAATTAGAGCGGAGACTGAGAGTCAGGCCTTCTCGTCCAACATCAGTGTGTGACCTCACAAATGCGCTTCTGGAAGAATGGTCAAAAATTCCCATAAACACACTCCTAAACCTTGTGGACAGCCTTCCCAGAAGAGTTGAAGCTGTTATAGCTGCAAAGGGTGGACCGACGTCATATTGAACCCTATGGATTAGGAATGGGATGTCACTTAAGTTCATATGCGAGTCAAGGCAGGTGAGCGAATACTTTTGGCAATATAGTGTATCTCCATAACCATAGTGACAAACTCAGAAAAAAAAGAATTGGATATTGTCTTCACTCATTGCTGCATATTTCGTATTCTTAACTATTCAATTTTTTTCATATTTTGGGTAACTGCTTAGTAAATTGTATTAAAAAGTTAAAAAGTTTAAAATATCATTAAGTGATAAATGTGTTCAAAAGTGATATACTGCATTAATAGCACGTAATTTAATATCTGTCACATTGCTCACTGCTTTGGAATTGACCATCTTATGAAATCTGTGTCTGACTCAGACTGACTGCACAGAAACACCTAAGTTCAAATGTTAGATTTGAATCCTGGCTCAGAGTTGAATCTGGTATATCCTTCTCAGTCTAAACAGCTTGCAACAGTATATCAAACAGCCCAGAATACAATCAAACATGCTCTATAGGCACAAAAAAACAGTCAGATGTTCTCCATAGATCATTTGTGACTGCCTCCTGTATCGCATGTTCAGTCTATTAACCATGGGGCTGGCAGTATCAGGTAGTGGTGGTGTTTTGCAGGAAAAGGCACTGGAGGATGAGGAAGGCGGGATATCCAGAAATACTGAGGCAAAACCTCAAGACATCAGCTAGAAGGTCATATAGCAAGACAATGACCCTAACATACTTTCAAAGTTATAACAGAATGGTTTAAAACAGCAAAGTAAAAGAAGCAGAGTGGTCATTATAAAGCCCAGACCTCAATCTCACAGAAAACACACAAACATACACAAAATGGGCCACAAAACAGTTATTTTAAGAGGAATGTGCAGATACTCTGGCAAAGTCCTGTAAGAACCTTGTGGAAGACTATAAATCTGCCTTTGAGCTATTATTTTGAAATGACCTCTTATGGAAATAAAGTGGACACTAATTGACTGTAATGATAACTTTTGGCCTGTAAAGCAGCCAAGTAGCACCTCACTTGTGGTGATAAGAAGGTTTTACAATCACACAGCCATGGACAAATTGGACCATTCATGTCGTACCTATAGTAAATCACACTTGGGTCCATGTACCAACGCATACAAGGTGACCTTTAGATCGGTAGATTCACACCCTCAGACTCCTGATCAATGTCTGAATGTCCTCTACATAGTGGGCTCTAGATAACACCCTCACAAAAGAAAAAAATCACTAAAGAAAATCATAAAGCTCACCCAGGAAGGGCATGATGCTAATTACAGGATGCTTTCCTGCTGAAATTATCATTCAGCATTCAATGCTTGCCAACTACATCAGCTCAGTGGGCTCTGCTATCATTTATCAATAATAAAGTAGTCAGTAAACAATCATATACTTACAAAATGTCTCACTAACAGTTGAGTGGTATAGTAGGTCTATACACAAACTACACTACTGAATAAAATAACACCAGTAGCAATTGGTCCAACAGCCTGTTTTTGTTACTGACAAATATAATGCCTATGCAAGAACATTTTCAGTTTCTATTTTTAACTTAAATATGATGCCAAACCAAAGTTGACTCAGCAATCTTCAAAATATTAAGATTTATAACGAATAAAACATGCCAGGGAGTGCTGTTATAGGATAATAATCAATGAAGACAATGAAGGGGTTATTACATTTTAATAAATAAATGCAGTCTTCATAGGTGAAATCCAGGGCTCAGACCAAGTTTAGACATTCAGAGCTTCATTGTTTAAATAATCAATGTAACAGGGCACACCTGGGCCACACAGAAACATGTCAGTCACATGTTTCCATATTTCTGATGTCTTGAAAAATGTGTGGTTTTAAAAAAGGTCCTATGTTCTAAGTAGTTTAACATGTGTAGATGTAAATAACAAGAAATGAAAGCTGAAAGTCTGATTCTGAAACTCTGAAATTCTGAAACCCAAAAGTCTTCAGTGTAACAAAACCAAAAGAATTAACCCTGCTGGTCCAAAACTTTAGGAAGGGAATATATATTTGCAATGCATTTTATTATATTAAAATCTGACCACTGTTAGGTGTTCACAGGTTTGACAGTGTTAACTCACATGAGCTTCAAAGAAGTTAACTGTTAACTTAAGACAATAAGAGAAGTAATTTAATAGAAACTATGAAAAGATGTGATCACAATGGGTTTTAGAATAGAAATCCAGATATAATGCATTGGATTCCTGGTGCATGAAAAGATTTGATGACACTGGGCGGGTCAAGGACAGTGAAGCAGTGGGCACTTGGATAGAATCGTACCCAGGCAAAGTAGGAGAAAGACCACATGCTGAGCTGCTAGACATTTAAATGAACATGACTGCAGCTGCTTCAATAATGTCACTGCACCAATCAAAGAACAGAAGGTCATTTAAAAAAAAAGCATGTATATCTTTTCTGTACACACAGCAGAAACGAGAGCTTATAAATCTTACTATTATTGGGTTTTTTTCAAGCAATTTGTTGTCTTGTGAGCAATTTTTGTGATTTTTAAAAAACCTTTCAAACATCACAACGAAAAGACAAAAGACACATTTATCTCCTTACTTTTTACACTAAGGAGACTAAAAACAATCCTCATTCAGGTCATCAATCTTCTATGCTCTGTCTATTGTGCTTACATTTTTATATATTTCCCCCCACCACAATTACATTTTTTATCTCTTGCAACCGCACAGCATGCATTATCCTCATCACACCTTTGCCTTTCTAGTCTGCATTCATGGCACTCAGTACCCCATTCTAATCCCTCCTCCTTTTTACCCAATTTCCAAAATAGATGAGTTGGCTCAATTCCTAACAAGACACTGTGACATATGTATGGGTTTGTGCAAGGGGTGGTGTGTGTGTGTGTGTTTAGGGAGGTGGTGTGTTATCCATTATTGTTTACTAGAGCAGTATCTTTGTCCATGTTTCTTATATCAGGATAGTGTTCCTTTTATAGGTCCTATTTAACATCTTCAACTTCAAAAATCATCAGGTTTCAGCACCATGGATAGCGACACATGGGAGGTACTGAGTACACCATAGAAGCTGGCCAGTTTATGTTTACTGCTTATTTTTGAAAAGAAAATGTAGTTACTTTCACATAAAAAGACTTCAAATACATTCACAAGTATAATTTCACAAATATTTATCAGTGTATAATATAAGCATTGGTGAACATACGTGCTAACCTAAACGTGTTAACCTGCTAATAATTTTGAACAACAACAACGTTCAGGGGCGCGGTTATCGATAGAAAGTGCTGTCAATGAAAAACACAGCGGTAAGCAAGCAGTACACTACCTACAGTGGGGTCAGCGAACATTTTGGAAGAGACTGGACGAAAGCGTTTACTTGAGTACAGGCACCGTGGAACATTCTAAACTGCTAATTTCAAGGGAGGAAAAAGGACCATCCACAGTCACAGCACATGTACAAGGGTACCATCACACTGCAGCTGCAAGGCAAGTATACCAAATTCAAGTTCAGTAGCATCAGCTTGCATATTATTTAATATTATTATAGACTTTGACTTTACAACAGCTTATCAAAGGTACAAATTCTATATGACACATATAGAGTAATTGAAGTGGTAGCTAACTATATAGCTATTAAGTCAACCCTCTCCTCTCATGTTTTGAGTAATGTAATACGGTTGAGGTGGTTTAACTGTTTCACCAATTGTGCTGTCTACACATAATAATTAGTGTTGTTACTGTAGTTAGTAACTTGTTTTTCTGCAGATAAGTTGTGTGAGTTGTTGACATCAAATGGTAAAAAAGCTGAGTGTTGAGCCATAGTTAAAGATGCTCAAAGATTACCCTTGTCATAGTGGTGGGAATTCTACACTCTACATGTCTCTGGTGCATACTGCCTTCCTTTGACTCCCGTTGAGTATCAGTCCTCTGTTGTGGAAATCCAGTCAGATGAAAGGGCTGAGGAGGATATACTGGACCCTGTGCAAATAAAGTTTATATATGAAAAATCTAATGCATGTTTTACATGAAGTTGCAGCCGAAGCACCCTGTCTCTTCCTCCACTGTACAGTTGATCATAGAAAAAATTAAAAAGCCTCAGTGGAGCGTGCCAGCAGTACACAAAGAATGAACTTATTGTATCTCTAAAAGCAAAAACTAAACTCTCTGAGACAGAAATGAAGATGTTTTGCAGACTCTAAATGACATAAATTCATGCATCCTGCAGCTCTGTCCTATACAATATTTCAAAACAATATTTTGAGCAAAATGGTCCCTCTGTGCATCCCTCTGTGTTTTGGTGTTTGAAGCAAACAGAAAGGAGCAATATGCTCAGTATATTCCTATAAAAGACACATTATCAGCTTTGCTGAAAGATCTTGCTGTGTTTGAATAATGCTGTACATTTGCGAATGAGAGAACACCTCGTAATCTAAATATGTGTGTGATGGATCAGTATTCAAATCCAATCCTCTGTTTTTGAAGCCAGATGTCACATCAAGCTGATCTTTATTAAGATGCGTTTGAGGTGGTTAATCCACTTGGCTTTGAAAAAAACCCCAAAAAACAGGATTCCTGTGGTCTTTTTCACTGATCCTTTTCATTGATCCACAGTTGACTGTTGTGGCAGCTTTTGGTTTTGTGCCAAAAAACTGATTTCAAACTTTTTGGCCATGAGAAAGTGTACCCTCCAATGATATCAGATTTTGGAGATCTGGAGACAAATGGACTGAACATACACGGAAACATTCTGAAGGCAACAGTCTTTCACATTGCAGATGATGATTTTAAGATAAGATTAGATAAGATAAGAACTTTATTAATCCTAAAGGAAATTCTTTTGCCAGAGACTGCTTCAGATTACAAGAGAAATAAGTATAAATGAAATATGAATGAAAAATAAATGAAATAATCTATATATACAAAAATGTATTCAAAAGTACAAAAAATGTGCTAGGGAGCTAAGAACATATTACACATACTATGATATTGCACGTGGTATGATGATATAATATTGCACATAGTATTACATTAACATACATTGCAATTATTGTGAAATTCTGATACCCTCAGTGTTCATTGGGTCAGCTTTTTGGGTTTGCATAATATCCATGGCTTCACAGAAAACTTCCTAACATCTCACTATTTACTCCAAAATTGCCAGAACTGGCTCTGTATTTTAATTCTCTGTCATTTTTCATGTCTGCCATCCAGGCCTCCCATCCTGTATCAGTCCTAATTTATTTTTTGGTGTGGTGGCATCCTACCTCAGCATTAATAGCTATTTTGTCAAGGTGAAAAAATTCTTTAAACATTCACAGCTTATTCATTAAAAATCACACAGTGTAGCTGCCAAGGATCTGACAGTAATTCTACACCCTTAGAAGTTTCTGAAAATGGTGTAAAACTAGGAGGCCAGGAAAAATGGTTGAAACCAAAGCATATTTACCTTATTCAATATCCTACACTGATACTGACACTTGGCGCACTAATGCAGTTATGGACAATGCAGTTTGAAAGCAAGAATGCATACTTCAAAAGATGGATTTCAAAAAACGTATGTCAAACACTTGCAGGGGACCACCAGGTACTACAAACATACCTATATTCAGGCTCTTTTTTCCAGAGTGGTAACGAATACCACTCCCTTTCATGCTGAACTGTACAGCACTGCAATTCACACCAGTGTAGGAGCAACCTTGGTCAAGGAATCCAATATTCTGGCAACTCCAGGGGTACACTGGAAAGGCACTCTGTGCACAATGGGTTTTTTTTCTGTGTCTGAGCCAAGACAAGTTGACTGAATTCTGACAAATTTAGCTCGAACTGGCACTAAGAAGGAGAAGAATGTGTACTTTATTGTTAAATCAGTTTGCACTATATGAACTGAGAGATGCAAGGCAGAGCAAGAAGCGAGACAAGAGTCATTTTACTGAAACACAGCATTGTTAACACAAAAATAATAAATAATGACAAACATGTAAATTTAAATCCAGGTTATACACAGATTTGCCAGAATTCTAGTTCTACTACTAGAATACTAGAATACTACTTTTATTTTTGTACAAAACCACACTGTGTTAAATATGCATGGAGCTACTGAGATTGTACAAAGTTCTATATAAAGACTATATCTGTTCTAATGGCTCTACCATGGAACTATACTGTAACTCTGTGCAATTATTTAACTCTTGTTGCTCTTGGTTAATTCTCTCTGATGGGAAGACAGTCATACAAACATTTCACTACATGCAATATTGTATGGGTATGTATGTGACAAATAAAATCTGAATTTGAAAGTTGTTCCTTGTGTACTTTTGCAACCAATCAGGTGGCTACAGTTGTGCGTGTTTAGTTCAAGTATGAGTTTCACACCTCATCAACCAGTCATTTCAGTTTTGACAATCCTTGGAAGAAGATGCCATCTGTGTGTGTGCGTGAGATCATCAGAGATCATCAGAAAGCTGGAAACAGAGAAGCCACCAAAAAAGTGAGACTTGAAATGATATGACAGTCAGTAAAATCTTACCAATATGCCCAACACCCAGGAAGAAGCGCATCAATGAGGCTGCAAGAAAGATGGCCAGTGCATATCCTGTGGTATTCAGAGATTTATTGAAGGGGAAAATGTAGGCAGTGGGTATGACTCAATCACAAACCAGATGATCAGCAGAGTGGATAATCTGAGGAGAGGAAGCACTTCACATTTCTTAAAGAGACAAGCTATTAGCACCAGTGAAGGAGAGGATACTCCACCCAGGAAAAGTAGACAAGACACTTACAGATGTATAAACTGGCAACTGCTGCAGCTACCATCTGATGAAACACATGAATCCCAGAAACATGCACAAGAGATGTTAAAGAAAATGGACAAAAAGAGGGAAAAATACAGGAGAGCAGAAGCAGGAGAAGGAGTTGTACTCTGACAGCTGTTACACAGCAGCACCCCCTAAAGGTTAAATACACACATTACCTTTTAACAATTTTTTGAACAACAATTTCTTGCTTAAATTAAGCAACATTTCAGGATTAATTGGTTACCATTGGCTCTGGAAATTAAAGATAATATAAAACTGTTTGAAAAACAGTGTCACTCTAATGCTTTGATTGTTTGAACCCTACTTCTCATAAATACATTGCGAATTTTGTGTTTGTGTGTAAACTACCTCCATCAATTTCCAGTTTATTTTGTGTTGCTTGCTATATCCACTTTACTGCTGTTTTACATATATCATCTGAATATATGTAATTTCTTTAATTTTATTGTGTATGGACATTAGATGCTTAAAAGAGACACTTAATGAATCTGATATTGCTGAAGTAAAATATCTATTGTGGTTTAATGACAAATGTGACAAATTTATACATGTCTAAACAGATCTGATGAGAATCTGATGATTCAGATTTGGATGCAAAAGGAAAAAGCTCAGTGCATACTACTGCATCTAAGTGATTTCACTACTGATTATCTGGCATTAAAAAGTCACTAGATTAGCACAAATCCCAGTTCATCTTGACTGGTTTTCTTTTGTAATTAGTGGATTTTCCCCATTTCTGTGTTTCCTTGAGCACACAGTGTTCTTGTTCAGGAGCTGAGGAAGTAGTGATGGATAGGACGCTGTAGCCTACCAAGTCAGTGGAGTTGGATGATTCTCATGATCCAACTCACTGGAGTCTAAGATGAGCGCTGAGGTATTGCAAGCTCTGACCAAGTTTGGTAGTGTTTGTTTGTTTTGTCCATAATTTTTATGTTTTTTTTTTTGAAGTAGCCAGCCTCATTTGTCTGAATCAGCCCAAATCAGAAACCCTGGAATAACAACACTTGCATTGCACTAAACATGTAAACCTTTGCTTTTGATTCTGGCAATGTGGAGGAGAATAAACAAAGCAGCTATGCCCTCTGTAAAACCATCAAAACAGCAAAACGTCAGTACAAAGACAAGCTAGAAAGTTGACACACCACAGACACAATGTGTCAAGGAATAAACATCGCAGACTTTAAGGGAAATAAACACTCCACCAGGAACACCGCTGCCTCTCTACTGGACAAGCTTAATACTTTTTATTCTCGCTTCGGCTGTAACCCTATCCATTCAATGGGGGAATATCTGCAAGGCCACGGGTCCAGACAGCATCCACGGCCACATCCTTAAAATATGCTCTTTCTTTCACTGTCTGTAGTCCCTACATGTATTAAAATGTCCAACATTTTTCCTGTAATAAAGAAATCAGTGGTTAACTGTGTGAAAGACTGGCTGCAGTGTAGCTATAACGCTCCCATTGTCAATAAATGCATTTAGAAGCTCATCAAAGACGACATCTTCGCTGCCTGCCTCACTTGAACCACTGCAGTTTGCCTATTGCAACAACAGCTCCAGTGACAAAAGTCATTACCTCTCTCCCACCTGGACAAAAAGAACATGTGTTTATGGACTACAGCTCAGCATTCAATACCATTGTGTCACCCAAGCCTGAATTAAAACTCCAGGCTCTGGGCCTGAACATCTCCGTGTGAAGCTAGATCCTGGACTTACTGGCAGATGCCGGGTAGTCAAAATTGGTAGCAACACCTCCTCCTGACCCCCAACACTGGAACACTATGAACTGTGTTCTCAGCCCTCTCTTGTACACCTTATACAGACAATGAAAAAACAGCCTACAGAGAAGAGGTGCACATCCTAACATGCTGGTGCCAGGAAAACCACCTCACACTCAACTTCAGTAAGAACAAGGAACTAGGAGCTAGGACAAGGAGCACACCCCAATAGCACTGCCAGGTCGCCAGTGGAGAAGGTCAATAACTTTAACATCCTGCGAATTCATATTAGTGAGGACCTCACATGGTCCACTCATACCGAGGCAGTGGCAAAGAAAGTTCACCAATGCCTCTTCTTCCATTTGAGTCTAAGAAAATTTGACTTCCTGATTGGTTGCATCGCTGGCAGCCTGGTATGGGAACAACACCACCCTCATACACAAAGCTTTGTAAAGAGTTCTAAAATCTGTCTGAGGTAGGTTTCATTCACTCCAGGACATCTACTCCAGGGTGTGTGTGAGGAAAGCACTGACAGTCATCAGAGACTCCAGCCACCCAAGCCATGGACTGCTCTCACTACCATCTTGCTGAAGGTGTCACAGAATCAGATTTCACAACAGCAGGCTGCAGAACAGATTTTTCTCACAGACCACTAAACTGTTTAACCAATAACACCACCACTAGAACAGCTCACTCTATCTACCATCCACTGCATCATCTATCACTACTCAGTTATAGTCAGTTGTATTGATATCAGACTCCATCTTCATGCTATATGGGCAATATCTCCCACTACAAAACTTTTGAACTGCACAGAGTTTACACTGCTTAAGGATATTTCTGTATTATGTTAATAATTTATAGTATTGAATGTGTAATATCTCACACTAATCCACTTTATAACTGCATACATTGTTTATAGTTTTCTATTCTATCTATGTATGGATTTTGTGATGCACTGACATATCACAAATACACATACACACTGAACAGTATCACAAATGAACATAGAGGCACAGAGACAGATCAGACGAGTGCTTCGACAATAATAGTATCAACTTAATCATACTAGGTACATTGTTTTGAAATAGTGTACAAATAACATATTGTGCATTCAGTGCAGGCATCGTTATTGAACAAGTTTTTGTCATCCAGATTATGTTCTGTCTAATAAATATAGTATTAATGGACTGAGAAGCAGAGGACAGTAACCATACAGTGGTGATATAAGGATGCTCTCAATGAGCACAGTGAAAAGTGTTTTTTAGCTTTTGTAGAATTGACTAGAAGTGTCAGGTTATGACAATTCTCTACCACACCAGCAGAGGGGTCCCTCCCCCAAATTCTAAGGCCCTCAATTGGTTGTCACAGTCATTTCCTGTTTATGGACTATATAAAACACACAGAAAACTGTTACAAAGCTTTGTCGTTCTTCTTTATTACTGTGAGTTCTGAGCCTTTGACAAAGCTTTGCACATGTTTAAAGAAACTTTGGCCAGTGCATATGGACCTTCTGAGTTACATGTCTCTTTCGGGATCTACCATATAAGTGTATTTGTATATGAAACTCTCTCTCTCTCTCTCTCTCTCTCTCTCTCTGTGTGTGTGTATGTATGCACACGAGGGACAGATTTACCATCCACAAACTATCCAGACTTTTCTACATTATGTCCTAGATTTGGTGCAATGCTGTATTTGGCTTATAAACCACAAGATGCAGCTTTTTAACTATCCTGCACTAAAGCCAGACAACTACACAAACTGCATGTGCTATTGGTCTCAATGCAGCATCTGTGTTGGGGTCTAGAGTTCTAATGTGAACAAAGAGGAATGTCACTTGCAGACATTTGTTAAGAGGTAACATATCACCATCTACATTTGCCCGGCACAGTATGACAGTATTGCTTCAATGCACCCCATGTGCTTTGTGGTTCTTTTTTCCATTTCCAGCTCCTCACATTTAATAAAATACATTAAAGTGATATAAACTCAAGTGCTGAGTGATTGTTACCTTCAAATGTGTACAATATCAGCACCTTGAGAAAAATTTTTTATCCTCAATAGCCAAAAAACTTAATCTCAGTTTAAATAAAGTATGGTATTGGCACTATTTATGAGTGTTGTTTGTTATAAAGGTACACCATACACCAACAGAATGAACACTGGTGATGACTTTGATTCATGGCCCCACTAGTTTATCAGGAAATTGCCCTGCAGTCTTGAATAAAAGAAAAGCCATGCTACCTGGGTCTCTCAGATTTACAAGAATGGTTAGAGAATAGAATAGTTATAGCTATTTAGCATTATTTACAGGCTGTTTATTTAATGTTATTTTGACATAAATATGAAATACACAAACTAGAACACTCCACTAATTCCAAAGGATACTGCCCGGGTGGTCCTACACTTAGTCATAGATCCACATTTACAAAAGCACACAATTGGAAGTTTTATCTAATAACTGATATGATTATGACTTCCACTATTTTCTGCTGGTTGTGCTACATAATTTCTGATCATATGATATCAGGCTGTACTGTACAACTTGGATAAATTATACAATAGAAATAATGTACAAAAATGTGCAATATACATAAATGTAAGCTGTAGATATTTTGTTCACTGTTTTTTGCACCAAGCACAAGTAGCCATAAAACATTTAATATTAGACACAAGTATCACATTAACTGGCTATCTCACACTGGCTGATGGGCTAACTGCTGTGAAGGTGTGTAAATAAAACACATTGCCTGACCTTGTTATCTGTCTGAAGGGAGTGGCAGGGAACAAAATGCTTTTCTCTATGAAATAGGTAGGAGCATACCTCAACTAAGCATCAATGGTGTCTGCAATATCTCTGAGGTATCCAGAGATATATATAAATCATGTGAAATTGCAGGCTCTTTTCAGTCTTTTCAATCAACCATTTTAAACACTGAATTAATGGAATAGTGATAAATAACTGTTATACCAATACTGAAATAAAAATAATTGATTATCATTTTACCATATTTGTGTGATCCCAAACTGTACCAACAAAGAAGCTGATCCAGTTTTAAGCAGTTTTTTTTTGTCTATACTCTTGCAGTGAAAAGTACAACCATCTAAGTACCAAAGGAAAGTATGCATTCAGATGAATATCTAAAATTTATAATTCATCTGATGTGCCAAATAATGCAATTTCAAAATACAGATACTGCACAGTGCAATTATTTAAGACTGGTAGGTCTTCCTACAATGCCTTGCATCTTACACAAATGAGCTGTGATAATGAAAAACTACCCATCTTACATTTCTAAAGTGACTGTAGAATTAGATATTCTCTATAAAAGTGCTGCAGAAATGCTGAAAATGACTGAAAAATTGGATAACTGAATGAATGATGTTCCTATTAAAGTGGTATATGATGTAATATGGAGAATTACGTACATCATCAGTGTCTGCACTGGGCAATGGAGTCTGAATGCATTGCGCTGTTGCAGCATTCCTGTTAATGATATCAATGCTGCATTATATTAATCAATTTATCAACTTGTCTGCTTGGGCATGAGAATGTTCCCAGACGAGACATGTATCCAGTGAGGACTCCCAAGCACATTTGTGGAAGTGGCCACCAGTTGACAGGTCAGTGACCAGCTGTTTATGTGCTTTGGGGAGCAATAAAGGAGTTCCACCATCTAAATACAGATCATCCCGTAAAGAAATTAATTGCATAAGCACATTAGAACACAGGTTAAAAAGTGCTATCTACTATTTATACTGTTTATCTACAATTTATTTATTTCTGCCTCCTGGATTAAAACTTAGGAAGCTCACTGAATATGTCTGGCTAATGACACTGCATTTTCTTTTTCTTCAAAACAGCTCATGTGCTTTGTTGTGAGTTCTCATCATCAGTCTGTCCTATAATCAGTTATGTGTTTAGTAACTTCCTGTTTTTAGTTCACTTACTGTCTTTTATATTTGGCTTTATGTTTCCCTTTGCTTTGTGTCTGCTAAAGTGTCTATTGTTCTGAATCTCTATTAGTTACAGTTACTACTTAAAAATGGTTTTAACATTTCTTTTTTTCTTTACTTCATTACCATATTTATTTGACTGCTCTTTCATTGCCACCTCTTCTTTCTTAGAAATTTAGAAAGTGGTAATTTCTTTGTTCTTTGTCACTTTGTAGAAAGTGACAGGAAGTCTTTTCTCTTGCTGCTTTTCCTGTCATAGCCATGTCTTCCATAGGAAGGGAAAATCTCTCTCTCTCTCTCTCTCTCTCTCTCTATCTATCTATCTATCTATCTATCTATCTATCTATCTATCTATCTATCTATCTATCTATCTATCTATCTATCTATCTATCTATCTATCTATCTATCTATCTATCTATCTACCTATCTATATGCTACTAACAAATATTCAAATGCAAGCCAAAGGTCAGAGTATCAGTCACAACACATTTTCACAAGCATTGCTCACAGGGGTTTGCATGCAACAACCTTGAGATCTTACACACCATCAAAGTTTTCTCTGAATACCATCAAATAAAATGAGCAATCATTTAATCGAGGAAATGGTCACAGAATTACAGTAATCCTGTGCCTCTGTGTAATAGAGATGCTGGTAGAGGCATTGTGGGCAGTGGCTTCATGAACTTTGTAGAAGAATGATTACTGTTGCAGTCTGTTTTAGTCGTTTTAATGACAACTGACAAATTTCTGTGTTTCCTTACCATTATAACAAAAAAATGTAAAGCATACAGTATGTATGCAATCAGTGTTTAAGTAGAAAATATCTGTTTGGGTGAATAATTTCAGCAGAGCTACAAATTGATACACCAAATAGGTTGCCAATAAAGTATCCTATTACATTTTAAAAATCAATACCTGTGACCTAAATTCAACCACTGATCAACTGACATTTTTACAACATGGCAAGACTTGTTGCAGTGAAACACAGCATAGTGGCTGACTACATAGAATAGTCATCTTATTATGCATCGAATACATTGATTCTAGAGGGTTCTTTGAAGATATTGCTAAAAGAAATTGAAATTATTATACGTAGGGAGTTTTTCTTTCACCTCTGGCTTGCTCATTAAGGATAAATATAACATTTATCATTTATATCCTGAATTTGTATATTTCTGAAAAGCTGCTATGAAAAATCACTATAAATTGAACTGTGTATGTGCTGAAGTTGAAAAACTAAAGGAATGAGTCAGGCTATACATTGACTATGGTCCTTGTTTCACTGTTATAAAATGAAATTTTTACAAGTAAAAAGAATTTGAATATCGGCAAATGTAGCTATAAAAAAATAAATAAAACTAGTCAGCTTGTTATTAGATGTTTGCACTTATTTCAAGCTTAATTTCTTTCTTATTCCTCTAGCAGAGAATTGTGTTTCTTTGTAGAAATAAACAAACTGGACCAAGACAATTTCAAGCATAAAATTAGTGAAATATGTCTGGATATAGGTTTAAAAACCACTAAATGGCCAAAGGTTTGTGGACACACACACACACATGCCTTCCCCAAACCTGAGGCAGACAATTGTATAGAAATGAATATCGTTGGGATGAACTGGAAAGCTGAATGCACCTCATGCCTCCTCAGCTAACCTCATCACCAGTAATCTCACGGTTGAAGGAACAGAAATCCCCACAGCCACATGCCGAAATATATAATGGAAAGTCTTTCCAGAATAATAAAGGATATTAAAACAACAAAAGGAACTAAACCTAGAATTGTTTGTTCAAAAATACACATGTGATTATCAGCTGGCCACAAACTTAGGGCCATATAGTGTACTTTCACTTGCTAAGATTTTTTAGAGTTTAGTGTTATAGTTGTAGAAAAAGTTAAATAATATCAAACATAAATTATAACTGGCAGGTTTTACCATCAGCTACTACAAAATGTAAAAGCAAGACCTTTTTTACTCGCAACATTTTTCAGTGAGCTTCAATGTCATATTAATGCAAAATCCTCCATTCCTCCAAGGCCAACTTAATGGCAAAGAGCTTATGGTCCCCAGGAGGAGAAAAACATGCAGGGGTGCAGCTCCCTTTTAGGCCCAGATCGTTATGATAGCCCTCACCCCGATGTTGGAAATGTCGACCTCTACTATGAACTGCCCATAGGGGTCTGGCTTCCAAAGCACAAAGCTGCCTATGAGGTGATGAGCCCTATGCTTACAAAAGACCTCTTGGAGGTCCTAGTGATCCTTCGGCACCCTTGACAGGTCCACTTGTTTTTTTATAATGGAGGGGAAGTTGAGAGCACCCCTGAGGCAACACTGAGAGTATTGGGACCCCCATACAGAGATCAAACTGGTGGTCCAGTTATCAGAGTTATGTTGGGCAGGCCCTTCTTGCTGCTGTAAACCAGCCGCAGCCAACAACTGCATGGGTTCTAAAGGTAGACACTGAAACCATTAACTAAA
Organism: Hemibagrus wyckioides; assembly: GCF_019097595.1. Taxonomy (NCBI): domain Eukaryota; kingdom Metazoa; phylum Chordata; class Actinopteri; order Siluriformes; family Bagridae; genus Hemibagrus; species Hemibagrus wyckioides. The sequence goes on from NC_080727.1 coordinate 11,849,831, forward strand.
GACATAATAGACCACAATGTTCATGAAAAAAGTAACTTACGTTTAAAATATACTTTGAACAAGCAACAGAAGAATTATTTTAGACATTTGACCTTTATCCTGTTTGGATCATGTAAATTATGTAAATTTGACAATGTAAATCCTGCAAACATTGAACTTGGTCTTGAGATATTTAATGGATGTTAAAGAGAATTTTGGATGTACAAAAGGTGGACAGACCCTTTGACCTATTTCTACTGCTGTCATGGTTTCCATTTCTTCAGTAGTGCTGCCAGAATTATAGAAACAGAAGGTTTCTTACAACATCCAAATTAATACTGTTGCAATAGTGACTCATAATCCAGCAAACTCTCTTTCTCTAGCTCACAGAATTCACAAATACTGAGTAAATCCCCTCCACATCATCCACCCTGTCTGGCTTTATTATCTCTCTCATGTTCCTACAGAACTCTTTCTAGGCATGGGGAAAACCAGCCCACCCACTCTTATTAAATAAAGCCTCCAGCTTCCAGACAGGAGGCTGGCGTCAAAACAAAGGTACAGCAGCAATGAAACCAAAGCCTTTATAAGCTGATCAATAGTGCCTGAGCAGAAGACGGAAAAACTGAGACCAAAAGCTGTGGACAAGCAAAAAAAATTCCTATATCTGATTATAACTTCCTACTTTTAGTGCAATATAAATTAGCACACAAAGAGGAAACATCCAGATGCAACTGCCTATGAGAACTTGCATAAAGATTTAAAGCTACAGTAGCAGTCTTAACACTTACAACAGTCTGAATTTGTTTTCTTTATTGATCTGGTCCACTAGATAACATTGCTGAGGCTACAATTTATGGCAGTGAAACAGGTTTATCCTAACTTTCCTGTGAACTAACAGGAATCCTAGTGTTATTGTTTACAGAGACTGCAGTAATTAGCATATGCTCTGTGCCACAATTATACCCACATTCTGTTTTTTATCATAATTTACAACACCAAAAACAACCATTAGCATCACCACTTAGAGACTTTGTGCTGGTCATTAAAAATATAACTTAATCATCTTAATACCACAATGCTTTTGTGCACCTTATTGGTCAGTAAGTGTTGAAAGTGCTGATTTTTCTACAACCACACAGATGCTCAAAAGCATAAACCCACAAACTCACACACACACACACCGGCATAACATTAAAAGCACTAACAGGTGATGTGAATAACACTGATTATCTCGGTACAGTGGCTCCTGTGAGGCGATGGGATATATTAAGCAACAACTGAGCAGACAGATCTTCAAGATGATCTTTTGCAAGCATGAAAAATGGGCAAGTGTAAGGATCAGAGCGACTTTGACTTGACAACTGGGTCAGAGCGTCTCTAAAATGGCAGGTCTTGTGTGATGTTCCTGGTATGCAGTGGTAACCCTACCAAAAGTGATTCAAGCAAGGCCAGTGAAGCAGTGACAGGGTCATTGGGCAGCCAAGGCTCATGATGCACATGGAGAGCTATGGCTAGCCCATCTGGTATGATCCCACAGAGGAGCTGGTGTAAAACATATTGCAGAAAAAGTTAATGCTGGCTATGACAGATGTCATAACACATAGTGTTTCACAGCTTGCTGCAAAAGGGGTTGCGTAGCTGCAGAACAGTCAGAGTGTCCATGCTGACCCCTGTCCACCATCGCAAGTGCCTACAATGGGCATGTGAACATAAGAACTGGACCATGGAGCAATGGAAGAAGGTGGAACCTGGTATGATCACACTTTCTTTGATATCACGTGGATAGCTGGGGGCATGTGCATCACTGGGGAAGAGATACCACTAGGGCACACTATTAGAGAAAGGCAAACTAGCAGAGGCAGTGTGATGCTCTGGGCAATGTTCTGCAGAGAAATCCTGAGTTACCAAGACCCATAACACCTACAAAGCCTGACAAAGTGTTTAAAATGTTGACTCAGTATCCAAATTCCCCAGGCTTTAATCTGATTAAGCATCTGTTGGATGTGCTAGACAAACATGGACGATCATAGATTCTGAACTTAAAGGACTTGAAGGATCCCCTGCTAACATCTTAGTGCCATGCACAAGATGTTAGCAGGGCAGCACAAGGTTGACCTACACAATATTAGGCAGATGGTTTAAATGTTATGGATAATATATAGGTGTGGATAGGCTGCTGTACACAACTTCATTATTATTTTTTTAATTATAACATATTTTAGGCTTAAAGAGCTTCATTTTGATTTAATGGGGTAAAGTCCCAAAGAAGAAATATGTTGTATTTTATTACACCTATTCTTTCTCAACCCATCATGTCCTCATTTGGACTGTCCATATTTCATCACGTTTATACATTATAAATGTATCAAGTGGACATGACCAATCAGCTTCTCAGAAACACAATCCTGCTCTTTTTGGCAGATATAAAAGCTACTATATGACAAAAAACCTGTATAAATAAGTCTGACCTCACATCCATAACTCACTACACAGTACATTTTACTCATTACATAATTAAAAAAAATGGTTACAAAATGATTATCTTGATTAATTGATTATAATGTGTAATATCTGGCACAGCATTCTGGTTTCATTGTTCAACACTGAGCTCAGATGCGTGAGAGGTCTGATCTCTTCCACTGATCTCTTCTTCTTAGGAAACCCATGTGCACATGGGTCATTCGTGATTATGCTTGTGGAGTTTGCAAATTCTCCCAGTGCCTGCATGGGTTTACTCCGAGTACTCCGGTTTCCTCCCACGGTCCAAAGAACATGATCATTAGGTTGATTGGTAATTCTAAATTGCCCATAGGAGTGAGTGTGAGTGTGTGTGTGGTTGTCTGTCTATATGTGGCCCTGTTATGGACTGGCGACCCGTCCAGGGTGTACCCCTCCCTTTCGCCCAATGTGTGCTGGGATAGGCTCCAGCAGATCCCTGTGACCCTGATTAGGAATAAAGTGGGTATAGACAATGGAAGGATGGATTGATAGATGGATGGATGATTATCCTTGTTATATAAAGGTGCTGTACAAATGTTGCTCTTGAAAATTGCCCACCACAGAACCACTTTATCTTAAAAGCATTCTCTAGCATTCATACATTTGTGTCTGTTTACTATATTTATCTATTAACTATATCTATTAACTATTATCTATGAATTATCTTTTATCTAGCAATCTATAGTTGACTGCAGCTAAAGTTATACGCCTTTGCCAAAATAAAGATGACAAAAAATTTTATTTTAAGCAACAACATGTTTCATGGCTTAGGACTGACTAGTGTTCCTTTGGTTATGTAACAAAAGTGGCCAAATACAATATGTTTAAGATATTAATAGAAACAAAAACATTTCAGTGCTTGCCCAACTGCCTCCAACTTCTTCTATAACCTCAGAAAAACTTCAGATCCTCTCTGTTGTAACTTCTGACCCAATCTTTTGCATTCAACTTTGTCTGTCTTATTATGTAATAAGTATATGAGTCAGTGGGATTTCTTGCACACTTGTGTATTACAGCGTTTATTGTTAGCCAAGGATTTTTAGGGCTATATGTCTGTTCATTTGATTACCTCTATTTGATGCTCTAACTAATTCCATTAGTCGTTTACCTACCTACCTGTGTGTTTATTTTCATATGAAAGTGTGACTGGTTGTATGTGTGCACCATCAACACCACATGACAGCACATTAATAATGTAATGAGGAGGAAATCATGACACTGGATTTCTTCGTATCACCATTTAACGATCTCATTGCTGATAAAGTCACGCTTTTCGGGAAGACTGGAGTGGAAACCTCAGTGTTGTTACACTCTGGTTACAGGCTACATGTACACAAAAACACAGCTATCTGGCAGTACACACAGCAGGCAAGCAGCGTGTGTTGTTTTTCGGTATAATCCGATACTTCTCTCTCTCACACACACACACACACACACACACACACAGCTAGCTTGCAGTTCTATAGCATTTTATAGCTCTTGGGTTGTTACCTTCAGTGTGACAGCTGGATGAAAGGATGCTGCTCGGAGGACGGAAGAGGTAAGGCAGGTACCGGGAGAAGCATTTCATCTTCTTAGCGCGCGCATCACTCCTGGTCAGGCACACAACTGAGAAGCGATGTTTATTTCCTTTCTTTAGCCTCGGCTGACGTGCACATGGTGCAGCCGCTCCAGTCTCTCTCATCCAAGGGAGGATAAACGGCGCTGCGGTGAACCATTCTGATTCATCCACTCACCAGCTGACGAGAATGTGCCTTATTTTAGTGGCGAGTCCGGTGGGAGAGGCTTTATGGTGGAAGGGGAGGGCGGGGAGTGAAGAGGGTGGGGGGCTTCGAAGTGGAGCGGCATGCACGAGACAGACTGTTCTCATCGGTAGTACCTGCTTCGTCACTCTTCACATGCTTACTGTATCACAACTTAGGAACTATTAGGCTTAGACAGAGAGTCGGGCTTACACCGCGTTCACACAGAAGGTGTAGCTTAAATCGATTTATTTTTTTAGATGGTTTACCCGGTGTTTTCAGTGTGGCCTATATCTGTTCTAAGTCTGAACAGATCACGAGCCTATGGGCAAAAGAACGAGACCCTTGTAAAAAGCCACTTGTTTGGTTTGCGTCCTTAGTATATATAGTTTATATATATATATATATATATATATATATATATATATATATATATATATATCTTTCATTTAGTACGGCTGCCAGGTTCTACTATGACCACATTCTTCCATTTCATCTACCTACACGCAATAACCTATAGTGACTACAAAATAAGCATTTGAGCATCTTCCACAAATAAGCAAAACCTTTTACAGTACGTTTTAGAACCTTTGGCAACAATTACAGCTTTGAATCATCTTGGGAAAGTGTGTACAAGCATTGCTCACCTGATCTTTGGCAGATTCTCTCTTTGTTTTGAGAGTATGTGTACTGTCATCTCCATGTGTCCTGGCTGATGTTCTATGCAGCCTGTGCTTTAGCAGGGCCACTGAAGATTTGTTAGTCTTGTCTCCAGCATTGACTTGTCTGTATGCTTCCACTTGTTGCTGTGCCTAAAGGTGAAGTTTTCTTTCCCTTGATATGACTGAGAACCTCTATTTCATCCTTAAAGGCAAGGCCTTAAGGGAGTGTTCCATGACACTATTGACATTATTGAGAAACCCTGTTTGAGAGCACCTCAAAACAAGAAAAATCTGGTAACCTTGCAGATATGAACTACACCCATAATAACAATCAAACAGTCACATAATTGGGGTGTAAAGAGACAAACTAATCTTTGAGTGAACAGTGGCGAGTGACCACAACGGTGGTGAAGCTGAAAGACAGAGAAGCAATGACATCAAAGAAGCCGGAAGATGGAGAGACCACAAAGTCTGTGAAGGCAGGAGGCAGATCACATTCCTCAGTGGAGCAGCGAGGCAGATTGACATTCTCAGCAGAGCAGGGAGGCAGAGCAATGCCCTGAGTGGAGCAGGGGGTGGAGCAGTGTCCTTAACAGAGCAGAGACACATCAAAAATCAACAATCTATATTTAGAAACAAGAAACAAGGGTAAGGGTCTGAACCAGGAAACTAGAAAATAAGGCTATGATGGACACTTCAATCCAAAACAGTATCAAACAGTAACATATCTGCGCTTAAACGACAGATTAATCATTAATGAAACTGAAAGCAGATGGATATAATCAGGAGACAAGCAAAGGAATGGAGACAAGGCCTCATTTATCAACGCAGTTTTGTGCATAGATCATGCATGCTGTACTATAGAGATAGTGTTTTTTGAAGCTTAAGCGGTAAGCTTAATGCAGCTTGTTCTTGGATGATGTCTCAGTGAGATGAAGCAAGATGGAGCATGATTAGTTGGTATGTAGGAAGTCTTTTCTACTGTTTATCTTTCAATTTTGACAAGTATTTGTGAAGTTTGTTTGATCGTAAAAGGGCATTTACAGATGGATTTGGTGAATGCTAATCTCTCACATTTGCATAAAGCATTTGTTCTTTGCTAAGTTCATTGTTATTGGTGACATTTGATACCTTTCTCCCTTAGATGTCATCGTATTTAACTGAATCACTTCAGGTTGTTTATAAGTACAATATAAGCATTGTATTCACATACAGGTGTCATTTTCAGTTTTACCTTACTTCAACCGTCTACAATTAAACAGATATACAGTACTGGAATCTCCTGCTCAGTGCTATTGGACAGACGTTTTAGTTGCCTGTTGAGGGAAAAAACCTTCGGTTGTGGACAGAACAGTGCATATACATGATTTTATGCAGTGAATGGGATATATCAAGTTTTTCTTGTGTGCTGATGTGTTTATATCCCCTCACACTCTTGTCTGTGTAATCTGTAAGAAACCCTAGTGTTAGAAAAATGTAATAGCAGATAAACAGACTGCATCTATATAATGGAGACTCTATCACATCAGGGGATATGTGACAGCTCTAAGAGTACTGGAGTTTAATTATATCATATTGCTTTTATTGTTATCTTTTATTTTAATTACTTCATTAATTAATTAACTAATTAATCTATTTTTATTTAATACAACTGAGTTGCTGTATACCCCTTAAGATGCACCCATTTAACAAAGCATTTTGAACTCTTTCCCTTGCACTGGAAACTGGTTTTGGGAATGTGGAATGACAATCAACTTGCAGGGCCTGAGCCTGAGTTAGTATGTGTGATGGACAGATATGGCTTGGTCATTGCTTGTGTCAGTGGGTTTCTGTATTACTCAGTCAGAATTCTGTTCACATAGCATTAAACTGAAATCATTTAAGATGGGTTTTTGTGAAGCATATGTCTTTAGAGGTAGCTAGAGGAGAAATGTAATTTGCACATGCTGATGTTCTCTTGGCACCATCTGAAATAGATCATTGCACTTGGAAATGTCACTGTTGGGTGTGAGGTGGCTGGGATGAAACCCAACTCCTTGAAATGAATGGGATGCTCCCTTCACATGAGGGAAGAGTTCTGGTTATGACTGAAAGTATAAGATCACAAATACAGTTGGTACAAATGACTGTGCTCTGAAAGATTGCTGGGTTTACTCTGTGTGATAGGTTGAGGAGAGAGAACCTTGGAGTAAGGCTGTTGCTTCACTGAAATGAAAGGCACTAGTTTAGGTAGTTATTTATAGGAAAAAGAAAGTAAATGTTAAGAAAGATTTGGGGATTCTCTATGTAACCCACAGATGCGAAAACACTACACTTTAAATCCAGGAGTGCTTGACTCGAGAATTAAAACAATTGCAGATCTACATCACTGTACAATTTAGTAAATGCATCAATCACTTCTGTTTTCTATGCAAATGAACTAGGTATGCAAATGTATAATGAGGTCATTTCTGAGCAGGAACAATTCATGATTAGCCTTATTTCCTCTTTCTAAAGTATAGGAAGGCAGCATCTAGCTAGGAGCGAGAGCTTTATTCATGCATAAAATACAGCACGCAGGTCTAGCACAGATTCATGTTCAGTTACAGTGAAATCAAACTTATGTACATAAATCTCAGAACTTGCCATGATATGGTGCATTTATTTATTAAGTCATTTATTTAATTATGGTTTATAATGGCAACGGTGAAGTCAATAGCAGGTGCCTGGGGGTGGTTACAGGAGGCCATCTGTGTGTGGATCAGCAAAATGGCTTCATGTTCTTCCTTTCAGTGCCACCATCATATTTATGCACTGATATTTGTGTGAGGCATTCACCAAATGGCATAAAGTCCTGATTAATCACTGTGAGCCAACTGCTTGCATTTATATGACTAAATTTAAGTTTAGATCTGCACAAGACTCAGTGAAGAATTCAGTGAAGAAATGACACAGTAGAATATTAATATTAATATAATTATTAACATAATATAATATTAATATAAGAATATAGTATTTGTTCATTATATTCAGTGATAAAAATGTACCAAAGTCGAAATACAATGTTAACCGTGAATAGTGGTAGCAGCATGATTACTGATTGACTTGGTGTGTGGTGGTAGACAGTTGGAGGTGTGTGTGTGTGTGTGTTGTTAATGTGCTAATATCTAGACAAAGAAGGTCCTTTGCCTTTCTACTAATGCAAGGAGGGCTACAGAGACGGGCAACAAATGTGGTAGTTTTAATTAATAAAATAGTCGCACATTTAAAAACATAATAAAATGGTAGATGAGTATATACTCACACCAGCACATAACACATTTATACTTATTTAGAAAGAACTTTACAAAGAAATAATATATACACAATTTTTTTGTGAATTAACTGCCTATATGCTCTGTGAAAATCTCTGTGTACTACACAAACAGGCACTTTATTGTGTGAGATCACGTAAAGACAAATTTCTTACACAAATTTAATTTACAGTACAAAACTATTTCATATACTTAACCATTACTATCATTACAGTTATTATATAGATTGTAAAATGTGTGTGTGTGTCTGTGTGTGTGTATGCTCGCTAAAGACAATGAGTAATTTGGAACAAAGTGCATAAATCAGTCAGACAAGACAGGACAAGTAAACTTTACACTGGGATATTTAGGTCATTTTCAGATGCTACTAAATATCTTACTAAACAATGTAATACTCACTTAAGAAAACCAATATTTCATGAATACCAATTAGCTAAAGCCACATGTCTTTATGAAAGTTCCATTTCGTTTATATGATTTAACTTATTCTTCTTATATTTATTAAAAAACATAATAAAAACAAAATACACATACAATTTGTAATTATATTATGTTAATTATAAATAATACAACTTTTTTTCTTCTAATTAGTAAAATCTGCAGATTTGTACAGTATTGGCAGCTTATATTTTCGCATTTAGAATCCTTTTTATGAAATGGTTATCTAAAAGTGTTCAAATCTGATTATTAAATCCTGCTTATAAAAAAAATGTTATGACCGTCAATCAATCATTTTGGCATCATCACAGGTAAATAATCACCAGTTTTGGCCTTTTCATTTTTATTTGGCCTATTGTAATTTATGGAAATGCATTTTAAATTGTTAGGTTGTTAAATTGTTTAAGTTGTTATGTGTATGTATTATACATGACATAGCGATAAGTGCTACGAGGTGAAGAAATAAATGTCCTAGTTCCCCTCTACCAAACAAAAGACATGAAGGCATTATGAATGTTAAATGACAGGATTACATGTGTAGTTACACAACATTTATAAATCACTATCTTGAAACGTATATTAACTCATAATAATCTATATATTAAGAATTTAATGAATCATTTTGCTTATTATACATGCCAAAGACATGAATAACACAAAATAAAAAGGATCAATACCTTCAGTTTGTTTATCATTTATATGATACAGGTGGGTCCTCTGCAGTTTTGAATCCATCCATGCTGTTTGGAGCATCCAAGCTTAAGAACTGAACTCCGTGGGCTGAATGCAAATTGAACACCCTTGGAATTCAGTTCTCAAAGCCAAAACCTCAGTTCATAGCATTGTAAATATTTACAGCATATTTTTTTCCTAAAGCAAAAGAAAAAAGGTGTACTTATAAATAAATAAAAATGTGTCATTAATTATGTTTTCCTGTCATATCTTGTTGAGATATCACCTATTGTTTTTCTCTAGGCTTGGGAATTTCTCTTTATTTCCTTGTTCCTCATCTGTAGCTGCATGGTTTAAGTTACACTTCCTGCATATATATAAATGTCAACAATAAGTAACTGCTGCAATGTGAAACAGGTCTCTAGGGATTAAAAAGTCTAAAATAGAATAGAATTCATCCATGTATTAATGTCTAAGGTCAACCGTAAGTAACAACTGCAGACCGTGTGAAAAGAGTTACTGAGCCTTATGGATTAAAAAGTGTTATTTGTAATTTAAAAGTAGCACAAGATAACATTAAACACTCACTTTTAGAGATAGAAAAGTGATGCAATCATCAAAGGATTGTTAAAAGACCAATTTCAGGCATCCTAAAGATGTAAATGAGAAGAACATGATTGTATAAGAAAAACTAAAAAAAAAAGCATTAATAAATTATTTTATGAAGGCACCATTATCTGTGCTACATCGTACACTATACAAATAATTTCATTCATTCTAAAAATAAGGAGGAAAAACCCAACAAAGCTAACCAGTACATCATGTGTTCAATTATATATCCAATCTCATTGTCCTTAAATTATTTAGATATTTTAAATACTTATCTTTAAAACATCCAAGCCCACTGCCTGCCTGATTTAAACATTATCTCACACTCGTAAGAAAAGTAAGACAACATATATGACAGCAAATCAGTTTTGAGGGGGAAATCATTATTTAAACAAAAGTAGAATAGAAAAAGAAACATTCAAGCCCTGTTGCTTGTGATATAAGGACAGGTCAACCAGAACTAAGCATCAAACAGACATTTCACCTTAACACTAACCAAGTGCAAAGTCCCTAAGAAATGCACACCCTAATGCACACACTGAGCTACTTAAACATCTCAAAACGTCATTTATCTCTCCTCCTCACGCGCTCACCTCTTATTTAGCTTTTTTCCTCCTATAAAGGCTCCGGTGAGTCATTCCGGTAGCAGCAGTCTCAGGATGCTGAATCATAAGTGCACTTGATAATAATATAAAAGGCGTGCACTGAGCCGCCTACTCCTCTGGCCCAGGCCCGTTTCGGCCTATATAAAGCGGGAGCTCATTTGCATATCACTTCTATCCCCGCACGCGCGCGCACCCGTGGCCTGCGGTGGAAATTCCCGCTTTGTCCTTTTCACGCGCGCAGGCTGCCATGATAACGGAGCCGCGTCACTCGCGAGCACGGGCTTTTGAAATAGTGTTTGTGATAGCTTGAAGTAAACGCGCTGCCCAAATGACAACGGCTTATGTTCGTACCCCCCTCCTCTTCCTCTTCCTCCCCCTCCTCCTCCTCCTCCTCCTCATATCTGTCTGAGCTCGCTGTAAGGCGACGTGGTGTTTGAGAAAACCCCTAACCGCTGGAAACAGGAGGAAACGGCGGTGAAGCAGTCGATACACCATTTCCGCTCTGTAAACTCCGCGGGTTGTGTCGGGGAAATCCTGAAACACCGCGAGCTTTCGCCTTTTCTAACCGTCCTAGCTGATGTTTTTTGAAGTTTGATGTACTTGATTTTTTAATGATCGGTTAAAATACGTCCTAAAACGTATAGAGGAGCCTTGGAGCACCGAAATTCAGTGAATCTTTGATGCAGATCTTTGATCTTTGATGCAGAGACTGTTCGATGCTGTGACCTGTTTTTCACCTCATCTGCTTGCAAGATAAGTGACTGAGGATATAATGTTGCCTGTGTTTATATAAGTGTCAAAACACATATACCCAAATGCAAACTTCACCATGACTATCTTTATTTACCCAGTAAGGTCAGCTGCCAGTGTGTATCTATAAGTGTAGTCTTCCTGCACTTGCACACGGATATCCTACACAGAAAGTGTCCCGTCTTGACCCACATAAACACTCTGCTAAACTCACATGATAGAGGAAGTGAGTCACACCCACGTCAGTCTCCAGATGACCTGCAGTCACAGGCGCCAAATGACAGGAAATTAACATACACATAAATATTGACCTTTGGCTGCTTAAAAACAAAGTGATGAAGACGACAATATTGCTGAAACTGAGCAACAGTTTTTCACGCACGCACACAGACACATGTTGTTGCTATACTAAAATAAAGTATCAGCACTAGGCAGTTGTAGGTGTCACTGTAAGACTGGCCTTAATGCAAACATGACAATAGTCCATCTGTTAGTTTAGACAAATGAGTTTGCCCTTCTCTCTTAGCTCTCACTTCTGAGACTACACTATAGCCTCGAGGAAGCTACACAAAATATCATCCAAAAAATGCAGAAAATGAGGACTTTGCTTCTTGAAAACGTTTTATAACCTATAAGGTAAAATTATAATAAAAAAGAATATATCATATGAAGCAAACAGATTCCTTTTACACTTTTTTTTTTAAATCAGTGGCCACTCATTCTTAAGCCAGAATGGTCAGTGAAGTGTTGCAAAATTTTGGCAATGATGTTAAAATAGCCAGACTTTAGGAAAGTGGAGAACTACAACACAAATTTTTTTTTTTTCTCAATCAAAGCACTTAAAAATACTATGATTAAATGAATCAACAACAACAAAACAATGTATATAGCTTACACAAGTATAAGTTGTATTTTATGTAATATGAGTGGAGAACAATCTGTATATAGACTTCAGTTTTAGGTTACTGTCAGGGGAATAATTTACAATTAATGGAGATATACACATATATAATTTATATTCTCTAAACAAACGGTATTGATCTGCTATATTTTTAAGATAAAGTGCTATGAGCAAAAAGTGGCAAGAACGTTCAACGAGCATGACGTCATGACGCTACGGCCAGCGGAAACACGTGATTTTGACACCTTGTAGCGAGTTGCTAAAGCTGCTTCCCTTCCGATGATGTGAAACGTTTTTTTTTTGGAAACGATATTTCCCTTCTGCCATTGCAACGAATGCACTGCAGCCCGATATGAGCGCGGATCTGGTGCAGCCCACATGAGTTCCTCCTGCATGGCCGTGCTTCAGTAATGGACAGCGCCTCTGCTTGTCAAAGTATCTGAATGTCTCACGCCATGATGCTGTACGCCTTATTAAGTTGTCTTTCTTTAATTCTCGCTGGTCCAGCGCTGGGGGATTCCGGTTTTGAACAACTGGACGGCGCACCGCCTTCTAAAATCGGTAGGCTAGAATGAATGCACCGCAGTGCTTGTTGCTAACGCCAGCTAGCTTCGATAGCCTTGTACTAAATGGCCTCTCTAAGACAAGTCATATGTTGTGGAGATACGATACCCTAAGTAGTGCACTAATAGAGACTCTGAACTGAGGTTTGATCAAAGTCTGCACAATTCACAACGTTTGGTGTTCATGAAGTCCCTAATTAATGTCAATGTGTTTTAAAGCTGTTATTGGTGCTGGAATCGGGGGAACCGCGACAGCGCATTTCCTGCGCCAGCATTTCGGACCGGAAGTGCGCATTGACGTGTTCGAGAAGCAGGAGGTCGGTGGTCGCCTGGCAACCGTCACCGTTAACAATCAGGCTTACGAAACTGGCGGCTCCATCATCCACTCTCTCAACTTACACATGCAGGACTTTATGAAGCAGCTGGGTCTGTACCTGACTCACACTGTTAACAGTTCACATTTACCATTGTTTTGCCATCTCTTCTCATATTGTAAAATAATCACCAACAACACATGTTAATACACACAAAACCTCTTCACATGGGGTCTTTTTTTTTTTTTTTACCTCTTTGCTCTCAAATTGTCCTGATTATCCTCTCACATAAAAATGTATATGCAAGATAACTTCGCTCTAATAGGAGTCACAACCAGAGAGGTTTGATATTAAACATATCAGTGATTCTAGATGTCCTCAGAAACATCCCTGGGTCTTGATAAAGAAATAAAAAACTGAGGAAGATTTCATTGATGTAGTCCAGGACTCTGATCCATATCCCACTGTTTTACTGTGGTATAGGGCTGAAATATCGAAAGAGTGTGGCGGGAAAGATGGCTGTGTTTAACGGCAAGGAGTTCATACTGGAAGAGACCGACTGGTACTTGCTGGATTTGTTCCGCCTGTGGTGGCGGTATGGCATCAGCTTTATCCGGATGCAAATGTGGGTGGAGGAAATCATGGAGAAGTTCATGAGGTGAGAAATGAAACTTTTCTTCTCAACAGAACAGCAGCATGGCTCCAAACACAGCTCTAGATTTATGATAAGTTTCTCATCACATAGCAATGCCTGGGAAAGAAGAAATTCTCTGTAGGTTTTTAGCATGAGTTGAAATTAAATTAAGTCAGGCGTATATGATTTGATATTACAATGCAGCCAGATGTACCACAATTATATTGAAAATACAGTGTTATTGCAAAGTAAGCACATTATAAGTCCTTTTAAATACCCTTAAAATATACTTTAGACATGAAGAAAACTGGAGGAAAAATAGAGGAAAACTATTTCAGTCATTTGACTGTTGTGTGACCCTGAACCACTCCTCCTTGAGATATCACACTACGAAGAATTTCAGAGGGGTGAATGCATGGACTACTCGAAAACATAATGTGTCCACCATCTAGTGGCAGACATAAAAGTAATGACTTGTGCAGTGGCTTTCAGTGGCTGGATCTCAAGTAGAGCACTAAGCAATGCGCAGCTCCATTACGCTATAAACTCTGTGTGGACAGCAGTAAAACAGAGAACAAGAGCTTCAACATTAGAACTTTGTTCAGAATAAAAAATTGCAAAATCAAGTGATAAGAAACCGTATCATGGATAAATAAAATCAAATTGTTGGAGAAAATGATCTCAGTCAGAGATGTTAGATAGATGACTATGTGACCATTTCATTTGACCAGTTGATGATCTGTGCTGTGTTTAACTCCACTCATATTGTATTGTCCCAGCACACTGCTTGGTGTATAAAGAGAATAGAACAGAAGTCACATCTAAGTAAACCTTTTCCACAAAACACTAAAGACACTTCATTTCTTACAGTTGAACCAGTCCAACTCAATGACCCAAAATAGCACTGTTTGCAGTGTTATATCTTACACCAACAATTAGAATGTATAATTTATTAATAAAATTTACATTCATTTACAAGTTACATTTAATGTTGTGAACATCTGAGAGACAAGTTGATTACTTATCTCACTTATAGTATAGCTGTAATAACCAGTAATTCCCTTTCTCTCTCCCTCTCTCTCTCTCTCACACACACACACACACACACACACAGTCACTCTCACTAAAAACACACCCAGAAATTAAGAAAACACGTAGACTCCTCTGTCCTGAAACTGGGCTGGGAAATTTTGCAAAGATTCCTTCCATGAATGTTCATTAAATGTCTCCTAGTAACAAATGTCACCATATTAATCATTTTTAAAACAGCTTGAATTTTTAAATTAATCCAATTAATTAAGACTAATTAGTTAGTCTTAGCTTATGTGAGGTGTCTGCAAACCGAGTTTCTGTGTTTGAGCTGTTACTATTAAAAAAATTTAAAAAAAAAAGATTTATAATGAGTGCATTGGAACAAGCACATTAATATCTTGTTCCTGTTACACCGGGAACTTTACAGATGTCTCTTTGCTTTTATTTCACATGCTGCTGTCATCATTTGAAGTTTTGTCTGAGAAATAGAGTGAAACGTATTTCACCTTGTTTTTATCAGTTGTGTTCATATGAACTCGATTTGAAATGACACTTTGTTTCCTCCATTTGTTTTCATGGCTGTATTCGACTTCTTCTTATCTAAGCAAGACTTTACTTAAAAGAATCATTGAAATACCCCCAAATTTGCAAAATACCACAGAAAACAATAAAGCTTGTTATCTTTAAATACACACACATTTAATTGGCCTGTTACTCTCAAACAGTATTTTAGGATTACAATTTGTTCTTAGTAATATAGGGAGCATTAACAACTATTAGTTCTTTGGTTCATTTGTTGTTTGTGTTAGTTTCACATCATACATAATTAAATTAACAACAAAAAAACAACACATTGGCATATAGAAGTTAATGCTGCATCAGCACTTGTGAACTTTGAGCTACATTACATGACGTACAGTGGAATTATGCCACACTTCCCGTTTGCACTGCATGAAGATCATTTATTGCCTTGCCAATGCAACACTGTTTAAAAGCTCAACAATTCTTAAAAAGGACTTGTTTGGAGGTAAAAATGGATGCCTTTAATTAAGAAAAATGGTGTTCTCAGGCCTCAGTAATGGCACTAACTAACTAATTCTTCCCAGGCCTCAATAGGAGCACAGGATTTTTTAAATGATCTATAATGATAAATCTATTATACTAATTAACACCAGTAATCAAGTTTCAGAAAATAATAGTAGAATAGAGGGAAAAAAGAAGGGTTAACAAACTATCTTACTGTATGCACTATGTTAGGTGATAGCATATATTTATATTATATATTATATATAGATACTCCTGTTTTTAAACATTTAGGACTTTCACTAGTCAGGGCAGTGGAAAAGAAAACTATGATGCAGACAGTAAAGAAGTGCAGGCAGGTGGTTATAAAGCAAATTCTTCAGTTCTCAGCACATTGTACAAGCGTACACAGGGAAATTTCTTTTAATGGGTCACCATTCCTGAAAGTAGTCATTCATTTTATCACTTTGTATGAAGTTTACTGCAATGATCAGTTGTTGTTTTAATGGTGGAAAAACTGACTAGTTTGCTACTTTTTAAATGTACAGGTTGACTAGTAAAACTTTGTAAAACAGCTTTGCACCCCTTAATAAACATCTGTTTTCCAAATATCAAAATATATAAAGTTAATAAACATATTTAAAAACTCACACAGGCTTGTAGGCTAATAATATTCATGTTCAGTCTCCATTCCGAAACCCCCTCTACATACATGCAGGTCTCTACACTGACTGATACATTCGTGGATTCAAAGTTAATGATGTAATCACCGTAAAGGCCAGGACACTCATGTTTTTGAATCATTTTTAGAAGCAGGTCTTACTTATATGAAACACAGGAGATTTTTTTTTCCAAATCAAAATGAAATGAAAAATGTATTGGTCACACACAGTATGACATGCGGTGAAATGCTTTTCATGGTTGTCCAGTGACATTATACAGAATATAAAAACAGACATAAGCATAATTTACATAAAAACAGAATTTACATAAACAGACATAGGAACAACAAAAGTAGATGTAATACAATGCTGTGCAACACTGACCTGAGGTACTTGCTGTGGAAAAGCAAATAATATAATATTAACTATTTGTAAATGTGTTGTGAAAATCATTAAAAAAAAAATGAACCAGTGTTTCAGCCCTGTGAGGCGTGTGCTCACAGATCTTTGTTAAACAAGGAAGAGAATTTTGCATTACATTTTAGAGTCTGCTTGCTGCTGTTTTTGTCCTTTCGTTTGATTAAAAACTGACTTCTTATGTCTGCATGATTTGTTTGTTTCTTCCTAGAATCTATAAATACCAGGCTCACGGCTATGCATTCAGTACAGTGGAGGAGTTGCTAAATTCTCTGGGTGGTTCAGGATTTCTCAACATGACCCGTCGCTCTCTGTCCGAGTCTCTGCTGGAGTTGGGTGTGTCTCAGCGCTTCATTGATGAAGTCGTGGCTCCAATTATGTGGGTCAACTACGGCCAAAATGTCAGTATGCCAGCATTTGTTGGTAGGTATATTCACTGTTTTTCCCATGTTTATCACCTACATTACATCCATCATGGCGATATGAGGGAAAGGAGCAAGCATACTGCCCATACACTGGGCATCATTTATCGAATTTGAAAACCAAATATACACTCACTGTCCACTTTATTAGGAACACTTGAACATTCATGCAGTTATCTAATCACTGGCAGCAACACAATGGAAAAATGTAAGTCATGTAAGTATTATATAGTTCACATCAAACATTAGAATGAAGAAGAAGTGTGGGTTTGAGTGCTGAGCTCCTGGGATTTTCACACATGACAGTCTCTAGAGTTTACACAGAATGCTGTGAAAAAACAAAAAGCATTGTTTGTGCTGAGGGTCTGCAGGCTGAAACATCTTATTGATGAGAGAGATCTGAGGAGAATGACCAGACTGGTCTGCACTGACAGGAAATCTATAGTAACTCAAATAAGCATTCTTTACCGCCACAGTGAGCAGAAAAGCATTTCAGAATGCACAACACATCAGACTCTGAGGTGGATGGACTACAGCAGCTGAAGACACCATCAGGTTCCACTTCTGTCAGTCAAGAACAGGAATCGTGATCACAGACTCGCCAAACTTCCTGGCAGCTCAAACCAATCTAGCCAGAAATTTCTTGCACACCAATGGCGTATCAGAAAAGCACAAGGGTGTCATAGGAAGTCACATAGATGATGTGTATCATAGGTAGCATAGGAAGTCACACAACACACTAGGGCACATAAGACGTTGCTGCCTGAGACATTCCAGATCAGTCACTAATCAGTTACCTAGTGCTGGCTCGAATGAAACTTTTTTTTGTAAAGCACATAGCAGCTTTTTGTAGTTAATGTCATTAATATGAAACATCTGGGATTCACAATAGTTTCATTAAATTTGCATGTGTAATACATAAGCTAATTCCACTTGACAGCAATCAAAACTTGGCACTATAAACCCAATTTATAAAATGTTTTTCAAATGCAGTGTTTTATTTTGTTTACTTTATAGCTTTTACTTGTGCTACAGGTAGCCAGAATAACCCTGAGATTTACAGCATTGCAAATGGCCTTGGATATTTAATACGTATAATAATGAAGTGGTGTATAAAAAGTAAATAATGGATATTTTCTAAGGATGTGAAAAGTCTAATTTATAGTGTTTAGACTTATTAATAATGGAGCTATAACTTCAAAGCTTGTGTGTATCAAGCAAATGTTGGAATATAGTCATAATAGAATCATTATGTGTATCTCTGGATTGGTCTAGTACCAAACATGAATATCTATTGCTATTTCACAGAAACGTTTTTACACTCTTACTCTCTTTGCTTCTTGCTTCTACACAATTTATATGAACTTTCACATTTAGCAGATGACAGATTGCGCTTGACGTTCTTGCACATAAAATGCATAAATCTTATTTTCTGTTGCTCCTTCACAGGTGCTGTTTCACTGGCTGGTGCACAAACCAATCTATGGGCGGTGGAAGGAGGGAATAAATTAGTTTGTTCTGGACTTCTAAAACTAGCAAAAGCCAACCTGATCCAATCTCAAGTTACCACCATCTCCCTACAGTCATCAGGTATTTACATGC
This sequence comes from Hemibagrus wyckioides, assembly GCF_019097595.1. NCBI lineage: Eukaryota > Metazoa > Chordata > Actinopteri > Siluriformes > Bagridae > Hemibagrus > Hemibagrus wyckioides. The sequence continues at coordinate 11,868,653 of NC_080727.1, forward strand.
ACTCATATCCACCATGTCGACATCAGTGATTCATCCTGTCAAATTGTCTATCTACCTATCTGTCTGTCTGTCTGTCTGTCTGTCTGTCTGTCTGTGTGTGAATATATTTTAAGCTTATAGAGATCCTTATAGACATTTTTTAAGTCAATTGCAGATTGCCATACAGTTCCCTGTGAATGAGTGGAATTTGAATTATAGCCAGAACTGGTGGAACAGAGCTGCGGTTCTAAAAAATTAATCAACACCACTCCGGTCAATCAGATTCAAAGATTCAAGTAGTATACTACCATAGAACCTATAAGAAATGACTGAAAAAAAATCCCCATTATATAGTGAATTGTATAGCTTTATAGACAGCTGACACATTATGTGCTTGTTGATCATCCCATTCCCATTCCACATTTAGTTCCCCGTTGCTGTTACTGCTAGATTTTGGGACATAGATGTGAGAATTCGTGTTCATTCAGCCATAAGAGCATTAGTGAGGACAGATGAGGAGGTCTGGGGTGCAGTTGGTGTTTTAGATCATACCAAAGGTGTTTAATGGCCTTGAGATCAGGGCTCTGTGCAGGACACTTGAGTTCTTCCACATTAACCTTGGCAAGCATTTTGCATAGGGAAATTCTCATGCTGCAGCAGGCTTGGGCTCCTTTCAGTGAACTGAAATTGTAATGGTACAGTATATAAAAACTAAAAAAGTCAGACAACTGTGGGCAACAGTTTGGGGGAAGAAAAGAAAGACACATGCGTCTGATGATCAGTTGTCTAAGTTGTCTTTTTCATATATTGTATCTCAATATATTTTGTCAGTTCAACTCAAATTTGCATTTTAAACTTCACATACTTTATGTTGTGGAGGTGAGATTTCTTTACTAAGCTTGCAGGGATTCTTGGTTTGTTACATTTTTTTTAAGGCTTAGAGTTGGTTAACTAAAGCTAGGTAGCAGCATAACATTGTTTTTGCTTGTAAATCGATGGTTAAGTACAACAGTAAAGAACATACTAGAAGTTACAAGATGGTCAGTTTTACTTGTCTGGAAATATATTTCTTGATTGGAGAAACATTTCTGACCACCATTTTTTGTGCAGTACTTGTTCAGGAACAGAATTATGGGATAATCTTGAATGGAAATGTTTTGTGATGCTAGCTTCAAATTTGACCAAAATTAGAAGCCTTGCCTTTTGAACTGGACATTTGAATGGAGCTCAGAGGTACACAAATTTTCCAAACAAATGCTGTCTAGTTATGCAACCTTCATTCCTATAGGACACTGAAATATTTTGGGGCAGTGGTGGCTCAAGTGGTTAAGGCTCTGGGTTGTTGACCGGAAGATCGGAGATATCATAGCTGACCCTGCGCTCTGACCCCAACCTCCAAGATAGATATGCGAAGAAAGAATTTCACTGTGCTGTAATGTATATGTGACAAATAAGTCTATTTCTAATTTCTTTTCTAAAGTGCCCTTATGTATATAATATTTCAGTATTTTATACAACTGATTTGGTAAATGTCAGGGTGAAATATTCAAGAATCAAAGACCTTAAAGTTAAAACTAGCTCTTTACAGATTGATTTAGGAGAAAATGAATGAAGGATAGGGATAGAACAGAGGGCTTCAAAGTCATTAAGACCAACTGACAATCCCAAACAACGTTTGGTGATCAAGCAATGCAGCAATGTCATGTTTTGCATTAAAACAATAAATGTGCTTTTGCCTATCAATTCAATCTTTGCAACAAATAACTGAATGGCCAGTGGCTGTTGTAGATGTCTGCATGGTAAAAATAATAATTAAATAATAAAATTTGTTTTTATTTAAAATTTTTATTCTTTTCCAATACCATAACATTGTCCAGTAATACTATTCTTGATTCTGTCCAATTTGCCTTCAATATTTGGCTTATATAATGTATCTTATATAACATTTCATTTTTGCTCATTCTAGGTGAATCCCACCAGTACAAGCTCAGTTACAGCACTCAGGCTGAGATTGCATCAGATATCTATGACATAGTTATCATAGCCACTCCTCTCCAGCAAAATGTCAACTCTGGAATCTCTTTCCTCGGCTTTGAACCTCAGCTAGCAGACATAACTGGGTCGTACCACACGATGGTGGCCTCGATTGTCCATGGCTATCTCAACTGCACTTACTTTGGCTTTTCTGACCCCAAGCTTTTCCCCTTCACAAGCGTGCTGACCACAGACACTGCTGATCTCTTCTTCAACAGTGCCTCTAGCATCTGCCCTGTCAACATCAGCACTGGCTTTCGCCGTAAACAGCCACATGAGGCCAGAGTCTACAAAGTCTTCTCTCCTAAACCACTGGAAAAGGAGGAGCTAAAGACTCTTTTTAAGTCTTACTACTCTGTGCAGGTCACTGAATGGAAGGCATACCCTCGATATGGAAGCTCTCAGGAGATGTCACCTATGATCCTGCATGACAGTCTTTACTACCTCAACGGAATCGAATGGGCAGCGAGTGCCATGGAGATGAGCTCTATGGCTGCTAAGAACATTGCGCTTCTGGCTTACCATCGCTGGAGCAGGCAGCATGAGATGATTGACCAGAAGGACCTCATGCACAAGATCAAGACAGAACTGTGACAATTGTGTTCTGTAAAAAAAAAAAAATCTTGCCAGCACTAGCTGAAGACTTTTGTGTTTGACCATTATATAAAATTGATGGCTTTGATTTGAAGCATATACAGTAGCGCTTTGCAGATCTGTTACAAAATTGTCCAGTGATTGTTTTGATGAGATGGTTACTGCTGCATTTTTAAAAGTGATAAAGCTAAAGTGGAAACAGTACTGATTTTATTGACTTAAATTTGTGGTTTGCTTGAGTGATCTCTAGTTTGAATAAAGATTATGGTTATGCTGTACATAAGATTCTTTCTTGATCATTCTTATTTCAGTGTAACACCTAATCTGCTGTCACATTGTGCACTAAAACAGTATTCAGTTTTGTACAGGGCAATTACTACACTTTCTAAAGCATCCATTTTCTATACCCGCTTTATTCCTAATCAGGGTCACGGGGATCTGCTGGAGGCTATCTCAGCACACATTGGGTGAAAGGCAGGGGTACACCCTGGACAGGTTGCCAGTCCATCACAGGGCCACATATAGACAGATAACCACATACACACACAGGCAATTTAGAATTACCAATCAACCTAATGTACATGGTTTTGGACTGTGGGAGGAAACTGGATTAAACACGCCTGGGATTCGAACCCAGGACCTTCTTGCTGTGAGTCAACAGTGCTAACCACTAGGCCTCCGTGCTGCCCCTTCCTACAACACTTCAGTTTAAAGAACTGTTTAAAGTGGAATATGGATAACAAGATTATTGATGCTTTAAGATTTAGTTACACTACACAGATTTAATAGGGGAGTCATTTTAAGTAGTTAGGCTGTGTCTAAACACTTTAAAGATCATAACAATGAGACTTTAACTTTGGGTTACAAAAGAATGTTAAACAACACCTAAAGTAAAAAAATTACATTTTTTTGTCGCTTTACTTCAACCACTTTCCGGAAGTCCCGCCTCCTGCGCCTCTTTAAGCGCCTCTTTTGGAGCTGGATGTTCAGCCAATCCCAGCGCAGGAGGCAGGATTAACTCAGGCCACTGCTGAATATTATTACTTCCTGGTTGAGGAATCCTGTTCGCGTACAATATTTAAAGTAGTTTTTGTAAACTTTTTTGTAAAGTTTTTAGGACTAGCGGAGCAGAATGTCTGAACACTCCTTTGCCATACCAATATCTGTAGTGACATTATTCTGGGTGTTTGTTGGTGGAGCTGTGCCGCTGTTTATTCCCAAGGGGCCAAACAGAGGGTAAAGCTTCCTTACTACAAACTAAATATTAAATAATAGTCCTGTTTTACTAAATAGATGACCATAAGAAGCCTTTTAGTGATCACAAACTACAAGAGACTTACTGATGATTTACACTTTTCAGAGGTCAATTGGACGTTCAGGATTCACATCTCATATTAATGTTCAAGGAAAGGGAGATTACAATGTAAAAGTCTGTTATTATTAAACGACACTATTTTGTATTTTTCTTTAGTGTTATCGTGATCATGTTGATACTGACTGCAGTCTGCTGCTATTTGTTGTAAGTATTCGTCCTTCCTATTTCATTTTTTATGTAAGTATCCTTTAAGCAGGTAAGTGTTTTTTTATTATTATTATTATTATTCTGATCAGCATCTAACTATCTAAACAGCAAGACAGTACTTACAGACATCACACGCATACCTTTTTCCGTCTGATCAGCTACAGATGGCGCTACAGCTTGTGTTTTCTCCTTATTTTCATCTCTGCCAAAACCTGTGAAGAAACAGAAAAGCCTTTTGTACAGCCCTGCTGTGAGAACCAGTGCGTTCTCAAGAGGATAAAGTAAAAGACCTTTAACATCAGATCCAAGTTTTCAGATAAACACATTGTTAGCAAAAGACCCAGAACTCCTTTTATAACCTTCCAGGATAGCTTCAAAATCTTCTTTTGTACATCTACATTTTAAACTGAGGCAGAATCTGCATCTGAGCAAAAAGCTGAGCATGTGAGATTTGCATGTCTTGCTTAATGCCTCAGCAGTGGCTTTCTGCCCGATCTGGGGGTCATAGGGATCTTTTATATACTAGTGTATAACTGCATTAGAGATTAGAGTCTGCAGATTGACACATCAGGGAAGGTTTAATAGCTCTTGAATCTTTAACAGATCTACTAAAGTAATTAAGTCATGCTATGATGCTGTGTTGTTGTCTGTTGGCCTGCAGTCTGTTCCACCATATGCTAAAATTATTTTCACATCAAAGTAGATGAGTTAGACTTCCCATACAGAAAGATATTCTTTCTGAAAGAACAGTTGGCCATGCACAAGTGAATCCAGGAAACAGCAAAAACAAACAGCACAGCTCCTCCATTTTTATAGCTGGTTTGTGGAATGTATTTACAGAGCAACCCATTCATAAACCATTGAGGCCATTTCTTTGTGTCACTGTACCATTGTGTTCCTTTAATTAGATGAATACAGCTGGAAACCACACAGTCTAACAACACAGTAGTTCTGGTGCTGTTCAGTATCAGAATCCCAGTTCAGAACTGTATCTGGGTAAACTGTCATATTGCGATATTAGTTTAGAGAACGTAGGTTTATACACAGAAAAGCAGACTAAATGGGGTAGAATTCTTGATGTTCCACTAATGGCCCTTAAGTTTCAACCTATTTTGCAAGCATAGAGAGCACTACTTAATGAGCATTGATATTTATGATAATGCAGTTTAAACGAAGGTCTGTGATCTATTTTGTTAATATTGAGTTTAAGTCATGCATCATAGCAAAATGTTTGCCTGAGGACTGCTCCAGGAATGTTGGCTTATTGTGGTTCACTCTTGTAATTCTTGGCATGATTTAATGATTAAATGTCCTGGTTTTTTTTTTTTTTTAAAACCCAAGTCCTCTAAGGGAAGAAATTATTTGTCTTGTAAAGTCTTATACTGGCTACACTGTTTGGATAGCACTTTCATCTAACTGTGTATTTGTGTGAAACGAGTAACCATGACAAAAAGAAGTTCCTCACTTATCTAGAATCCCAAAAATGTGGGGTTTGGCAGAACAGTAAATGAGAGCCTTATTGTGTATTGCTCTGTTTGATATCATTGTTCTTGTTTCTTTCTAGCTGGTTGATAGCCATCTTAGCTCAGCTGAACCCACTGTTTGGACCAACGCTGACCAACGACACCATATGGTACCTCTGGCACCACTGGTCCTAAATATTGGGTTATCTGAGAGCCAGGACCTGGATCATAACTGCTTTATATTTGAATGCAGGTGTAAAGAGAAACCAGCAACATGTATTAAAATCCAGAAGCTTGTTGTAAAAACAGAATAAGGTTTTGTACACTCCATTTTATTTTAAACGTTTGCTCATTCGATCAAATGATGTAACACTTTTTAATAAGAACAAATGATATTATGGATTATCATTATGGGTTACCAAGTGCCATACTATGTGAAATATGGTATCCTTATATGTCAGACCTAATTGGTTACCTGGTAATTCTGAATGCTCAAGCTTGACAAAGCTCCATTATGGTGTCTTTGAAATTTTGTTTCCTTCTTGGGACTAATAGACGCTATTATTTAGTGGAGGGTTTGGCATGCAGCCCAGGGCCATGGGCAGATCCAAGCATTCAGTGCAATGCAGTGTGCTGCAGACCGCCTAAGTGAAAACACTGGCAGCGATCGCCCTGCCCACTGGTGGAATCTTGCACTTGTTCCTTTTTTGAAGATCCCAGCACTCAGACACCTCATGCATGTTAAAGTGTGGATACATAATATAATTGTTAGGAATGAATGATGTGTATATATGTAGGGAAGCTTGACGTTCATTACAATGAAAATAATTGTCAGTGTTGCAAACTCAAAATTTGTGTAATAAGTGTTTAAATCTCATTACTAGTCTGCTCCACTTTTATTTTGTGTTATTAAATACATGATGCTCTGTGAAAGATATATTTCTAAAGATATCTATACTTAATTATTTAATTGTCTGAATTACATGTATGTGAAATTATAATCATTGCCAATTGCAAGTACAAGCCCTGTTCTTACACAACAGAACTTCTTTGACTTGGACCTTTTCTTTTGTGCCATTGTCCAATCAGGACCACCTTCATCAGAAAATAAAAAAAACAAAACAAATCAGATGAATAAAAGTCGTTATTAAACTTGATGATCGTTGTATTGATCCGACGACGGTGCTGTATGTAGTGGGTTTAAATGGCTCGAGGTCTAGTTTTGAGTCAATCCCGAAGGCGTGCTCTGATTGGTCGAGGCGTGAGCACGTGGTGAGGGAGTCACGCGCTTTCCAGGAACCCGTCAGGAAGAAGATAAACAAAACAAACCCGAGAGAAAGAAGACAGCGTGGATTTGTGAGGAAATTTCATTTAAGTTCTCGTACAGATTACTCCTACCGAAGCGTCAAGCCTTGTTTTGACAACTGTAAAGCCTTGATACGGGTGAGTAAATCTGTTATCAACAGTTTAAGTCGCGGACACCGTCGAAGTACTCGTTAAACATGAATACAAACATTGTCTCCTGCTGTTAGCTCGGAAGCTAAGTTGTGATAAGCAGAGCTAGCTGCTGCTGCTAACTGAGAGTGGGAGGGACGGAGGCCATAGTTATCAAAGCAGCACAGCAAGTTTTAGTTCCGCACTAAAACACTACACTCTACTCCAGCATTCGGGTGATTGGACTAATTTTGAGTGCTTGATGCATCTGGTTACTACTCTAATTTGTTCCTTTTTTGCAGTCAGCGCTGTGAGTGAACTCTGAGGATGGCTGGTTTGCTATCACTCTCATGATAGTGGCTGAATTGTTCTAGAAGGTTTTTGCTGTGTTGTCAAGGTTAATGTTGCTGAATGCGGGACAGATGGCTGCTTAAGCGCTTTGTGCATGCTCATGTGCCCTGTTTCAGCATAAAGTTTTAAAAATTTCCTCACGAATGAAGAAAACGCTTAACTGTGGAAGGCTTTGCCTAAAGAAGTCCTGTCCATCAGTCGTTTGAATCTCAGTCTAAAATGAATAAATAACACGATCAACGTGTTAGAAGTAAGAGGGCTAGATAGAATCTCAGATAAACAACTCGAAAAACCAAGCAGTGTGGAAAAAGTTGATCAGAATAGCCAAAAAAATGACGATCAGCATCATCTCAGTTTGTGTCTATGGATTGTAAAATTGATTGACTTATAGTTGATTGCTCGCTTTTTTTTCTTGTATATATTTAAAAGGGGAACAAAATCCTGAAATATTAGGAGGATGAATAGTCTATTGCAGACTTGTCTGGGTACACGCCCCCCTATAGTACAACGCCAAGTCACAGAGGCTTTACAAAGTTGCTCTTCTTTATCTTTTTTGCCATTATTTAATACAACTGTTTATTAAAAATCGTTTGCATGGTAGGGAATAATTTGCATTGATAATTATATTTCATTTTGGGTTTTTTTGCGATCCAGTTGCACGACTGCTCTTTTCCCCGTCACGGAAAATGATGTTTATTACCACTAACATGTAAATAACTAGGCAGTAGAGTGTTAATAATAAAGTAGGAGATAATAATATGGATTGTATATATGTATAATTCACTTATTTACGTAACGCGGGGAAGGCCTTGAGTGTTGTTTGTTGCTCGGGCGTTCTCAACCACACTTTATAGGTGAAGGATATTTACGGTATTGTGTGATTGACGTTCACGCGGACCGCTCAGCTTTGCGCGGGAGGCGGGCCGAAGTGGCGCGTCTAGCCAATGAGAGCGCTTGAAAGCGTGGGCGTTGGCGCAGTGCGCTAGAGGTTTGGTTGACGTTTGTTTTCGATAGGGGCCCATGATGAATTCAGCATTGTGGAGCAGGTCAGAGTCAAACGCGAACCTTCGACTGGATTTAAAGGAGCAGGAACTCCAGATACTGTAGTGTAGCACTCGTATGCGAGTGTTTGATGGCTGTATTTCGCAGAGATAGATGTGTCAGGGTTTGAGGTTTTTTAGGTCAACATTTCTTCCTGTAAACATTGCGTGGGTGGCAGCATGCTGTAAGAGGAACAGCAGCGAGGAAGCCACGCTGGTTTTCACACGGGATTATTTGCTTATAAAAAGTAGCTCTTACTTTGTGACAAAGATTTGACAAACCTAAGGCTACAGAGTTCAGATTGGTTGAAGAATCAGAGCTCTCCTACATGAACAGCCCATGGTCCACAGTGCACTGGAAGTTTTACCTGGTGTTGTTCTTACTTGTTCTTTGTTGTTGTTCTTGTTTTCTGATTTGGTCCAAATTGCTTACTACACACACTTGTTTGATGGCCAGCTAAGGTTCGTCTACTGATCCTGAAACCCCGAAAAGCTCTTGAAAAAGGGCTTGCAGCAGTTTATTTGTGGTTTCTCTCAGACAAATTCTGATGTAATGTAGTCCAGTCCAAGCTGCGAAAATGAAACCTACTTGCAGTGAAATACATTGTAATGACTAAAGCACTGCTTTTTGATACCTGCTGCATTACACAGAGAGTATGTACATTCAGGAAGAAGGACACTGATTTGATCATAACATCCCCATTCTTAAGATTCTTCCATTCGTGCCTCAGACTGTTTGCTGCAGAGACATGTCTGAGACACAGAGTGGGTGATCTGATCACTGTTGGACATTTTTTAAAAGGGCATTTTTATTTACTCTTTAGAACTCTTTTGAATGCTAAAAGTGTTTGATGTAGAGCTCTGAGCATAGCCAGGACTGATTTTACAGATTTCATTTCAGTTGATCCTTTAATTTCATAAATCAATATTTCATAACCCTTTTCATAAACCTGTAGATTCAAAGCACTATTAACTGGTTTAAAGCTAATAGTCCCAGTGCTTCAATCAAGTAATGCATATAATATTATTCCATACAAGGGTCTCAGTTCAATATGTCTTCATATGAAAAATCTATCTAGTAGACTTCATAACAAGTAACAATAGTTACTATAACAATGGTTATAATGTTTCAGTTACATGAAGTATTAAATAAACATACTTCTACCAGCTTATTAACTCAGAAAGCAGCAAGTAGGAAGTGAAAAATTCCCCCAAATCTTTAAGGTCTGCTGTACACTGGCTTATTAACTTGGTGAATAACAATGCTGACAGTCAGAGGGCTTTCTCTGCAGAGAGCTCTGTGAATCTGAGAGCACATCAGAATAAACAGCAGAATAAAATAAAGTGTCACATAGTCACACCAGTCACTTATTTTAGCGTTTTTAAATACAGCCACTTTTGCAGGAAATTCATGCATTTATCCTGTCAGTTGCCCTTTCAGCCAATCATGTGGCTACAGCTTAGGAAAAAAATGCAGATACAGGTCAAGAGCTTCACATTAGTGGGTTTGACTGTGATATAGTTGTTGGTGCCAGATGGGATGGTTATTTCGGAAATTGAAGATTTCCTGGGATTTTCCACATGCAACAGTGTATAGAGTCTACACACAACAGTTGTTGGCAAGAGAGGTCAGATGAGGATGGCCAGACTGCTTCAAGCTGACAGGCATTAGTAACTCAAATAAGCACTCTCTACAACCAGGCTGAGCAGAACAGCATTTCCAGAAGAGCAACAAATATTGAGGTGAATGCACTACAGCAGCAGAACACCAAATCAGGGCCTACCCATGTCAGCCAAAAACAGGAACCTGAGATTACTGTGGGTACAGACTAAATGAAGCTGGTCACTTAGATTTTTGGGGACAAAAAACAGGTTCTGCTGTAAATTAATGCTGTTGCCATCAGCTCAATCAGAGGCGCAGGTTACTTTACTTCTCTAACAAGTATGGACCCGGGAAATTTCATTCTCATTCAAAAGGAATTGCACGACAATTCCAGTGCAAACAAACACAGACCGCCTTCTCTTGTAGGCTGAAAGGAGTGGACCCTGATGTGGTCTTCAGCTCTTGTAGCCCATCTGCGTCAACAATTATCTAGTTGTGTGTTCTGAAATGCTTTTCTGATCATGGTTGTAAAGGGTGATTTCTTAAATGAACATGTCAGCTCTTCTGGCCATTTCCCTCTCACTTTTCTCAGCAACAAGCACATGTTCAGGCACTGCTAATTTTTGTTGTATTGAAACACTGTCTTATCAAGTTTAAATAGAGTTAAATAGAGAAATATTGATGCATCCCTAGTATGTCTATCTGAAAGTATGTAATTATGGCAGCTTTATTTATTTATTATTCCTTTTCTTTAGTGTACAATGTCTCCTGTATACTATAGACTGCTGCATTGCTGCTGTAGTCATAAAGACTGTTTGTGCTTATTCCTTTACTCTAATTCACACTATTTTCCCTGAATCTAGTGATTTATAATCCCATTCTTGATGGTTTCTGTTTTGTGTCCAGATTGCTCTCAAGGGTTTTTTTCCATCCCTGTCATCTCAGGGAGGTACTTTTGAATGTTGGATGTTTTTCTGGTTAGTTGATGAGTAATCAAAGTGTGTACCAAACACTAGTGCTGTATCAAAGAAATATGATGTAATTATGTAGGCAATACGGCACACCCCAAATTCATGGCCTAGTTTTGACTTGAGCCATATAGCTTTTCAATATAAACTCATCCAGAACCCATAGCCTAAACAGGTTATTTAATAATTTTCTAATTAGCACCACCATTATTTTTTTTAAGTAGATGTAATAGTATAATAATGTAATAAAAATAATTAAATGATGTTAACATTATACTTTTCGAGTAAGTCAAACACACAATTGAAAAAGCTCCAGATATTCTCCATTTACCTTGACAGAGCTCCCATGCGAGTGCACCTCGCAGACGTGAGATATTGCTTCTGAAGTGGGCGGAGCTTCCAGGAAGTGCCAAATAATATTAACAACATAGCTCAAAACACCTGTGTCAGTTTATTGGGGAGAAAACGGCTGCTCTTTTGGTATATAATAACCCAAAATGTCAAATTAGTTATGGTGAATTGCAGAGCTCCTGCTTAGAAAATCTGGTAATATACTACAGTCACAGTAAACATCACTGGTTATTGTGGCAGTGTAATGCCTTGTAGAGATAATTTAAACAGTATCGCACAAGCAGGAGTGCAGTTATACTGAATATCGGCATGGTACAACAGGGTGCCACAGGTTTATACAACAGTTCTATAAACAAGAAGTTAATATCTAGGAAATGATATTTTGGATACAACATGGCCAAATGTTCTGTCACTAGTGGAAATAGATCCAGAAAAAGCCACACTCATTTACCAGCTTATCGGCTAGCCGGATAACTAACAAGGATGTGTACATTTCTGTTAAAGGAGCTTACAGTAAAATTTGCATGCCTTCTATCTTTTCATCTTCAAATGACAATTTTCATATTTTAAGCCAAATGATACGTTACAGAAATGTCATGTCTGCTGATGCTGGTTCTAACACTAGTGTAGTGATTGTTTTTAAAGTGGAATTTTACATAGTAAACACAGAAGAGCAAAGTAAAAACACACATCCCAGTGTGGTTATAGTAAATACAGGAACTCTGGGAAGGCTGCTCAACCTGTCAAATTAGTGGACCGGAATAAACTATTGCAAAATATGTATAATTATATAAATATTATTTATAAATGTGATTTTTTTTTCATAAAAAATTATATAGCTCTCGCATAGCCTAGTTTAGAGTTGCACGAAAGATTGTGTTTATTCAAACCCGCTAGCTAGCTTTAGAAAAGAGCAGCGCAAAGAATCACAATTGTCCTGCTTTTTCCAGGATGGATCTAAGCTGAAACTGTCTAGAAAGAATTGCAAGGTTTCTCTTTCTCTTTGTTCAGCATTTCCTTTTCCAGCCCGGTCATTCTTTGCAACACAATCATTTCAAAAGCTGGTGTCACTTGCCTGTGATCTGTAAACTTTTGCTCCAGAGTAAATTGAGGCACCTTAAATCTAATCAGGATTGAAGTATAAAATTCACCAGAATTCTGCTTGTTGTAGCACATTATCAAACAAAAGTGTCAGTTTAAATCAGCTTAGTGTTTTATGGTAACACTGTAAAAAATAATACTGTACTGAAAATACTGTACACTGTACGATTTCTTAGGCTCAATCTGCTAACCCCGATCGTTCAAATCATAGCAAAGGATAGCTTTTTAGACCAATGTTGTTTTCAGCTATATCCGAGAGCTGTCTTGCATGCTATATAAGCATGTATACACAACAGGTGAATATATTCATTGGATGGGGGTGCCTGGTCTCTTCCCCATTCCAGATTTGACGTTTGACATTTCCTCTGTCAAAGTTGGGATTGTGACAGCTAGGTAAAGTTTTATGGAAAGTTTTGCATGCAAATCATCCTGTCTGCTGAAAGAGTATAAGAAGGCAGTCAGTCACTAAAGGGGAAAATGGTGTTTTGTTGTCTTTCCTCTGTGTCATTTTCTATCGTTTGTGTTACAAGCTCTACAGTTTGCAAAAACTGAAGGGTGATAATACACTTGTTTGACTTCACAATGCCAGGAGGAAATGATGTCATCTAGCACACGAAGAAGGCTGTGTTGCTCCATCTCACAGCTGGCCAGTACAGCCCTGGCACTCTCACGCACATTTCACTTGATTTGTTATGCAAAGGGCGTTAGGCTGTTCGGGTTCCTCTGTTTATGACTATCTGTAGGCAGTGGTGAAAGGGTGCTGCAGAGGTTGTTTAAAAATAGCCCCGGCGCTTGACACTCTTGTTCTTGCTCTCTCGCCTTCTTCCGAACTGTCTTCAGGGCTGCTAGCTTTTCTTCTATGGAGCTGAATCACCTTTTTCAGAGGGCCTCTGTAACTTTTTCTGACCATGGCTAGACATGCATTATCTTGCACAAAGTCATTCCATTTCTTTCTGTCTCCTGTTGCTGTTTGTGTCGTGCTGCACCGAGGAACAAAGGTCTATCAGTTGATGCTGCTAGTGCTTGTTCTAATTTCAGCAAACAGCCGGTTGTGACAGCCGCTTGTAGCTACTGTTTGTACACTGAATTGCAGTTTGTAAGTGACGTTTTATTTATGCACAACATGTTTACAACAGTGAACTGGCAGTGTCACTGTTACACTGAAGTGTATCACACATGCAGATAATGATCATTGTGATCAACCTGATACCCATTTTCATTTGTTAATACCTTTTTACATTTTCTTTATCTGCAGAAAACAGAGGAGAAAAACACAGCCATACTCGCATGTGTGGCTAAGGCATTGTTATTGCAGAACGTCTTATTGGTCACATCAATTGTCTGCCAGAGACTGACACAAGAACAAGGATATTGTGGGAAGCGAGGTGGCAGAAAAGTTTCCGCCAAGGAACCAGGAATCTGTTCTCGGCAATGCCTCAGGTATGGCTTAGTATGTAATGTGTCAGCTGTATGCAGAAATGTTATAGGTTAATGATTTTGAATATTTCATTTCCTTTATGTTTTAGCAACATGTGAATAATCTGTTGTATGTTTCAAATGGGTGATCACAAGCTGATGTCTTTCAAACCTATTTTCAGAATGCCTGTTTTATTACAGACCAGAATCAAACTTTCTCACCCCTGAATTGATAATTCAGCAGTATCTGTTTTCATTTGTCATGCAGCCTAGTGTCAGTGGAATGGATCCTCCCTTTGGGGATGCCTTTCAAAACTACACTTTCGCTGACCAGGCACTGACCAGCACTGACCTGTTAGCCAACAGCTCAGACCCAGACTTCATTTATGAACTGGTGAGTGTGTAGAGGTTTTGTCTCGCTTTGAATCACTTAGAACATTTTGTTTAGTTATTTCTTGTTATTCTTGTGTCCCTGTTACAGGACAGAGATATGACTTGTCGCCAGAGCCCTGGTAGAGACGTGTTTGAAGTTGAGGACTGCAAGGAGTTTGACAGCATGGAAAATCTTCCAGAACTAATAGACAATGACCTGGCTTACAGCTCCAACTTCGAACAGTGGGACACATATTGGGAAGACTTGACCAAGTACACACGCCTCACCAGCTGTGACATCTGGGGCACTAAGGAGGTTGACTTCTTGGGCCTGGATGATTTCTCCAGCCCTTACCAAGATGAGGAAGTCATAAGCCGTACACCCACCTTGGCCCAGCTCAACAGTGAGGACTCTCAGCCAGTGTCAGACACTTTATACCTTCCAGATTCACTGGCAGGTCAAAAGCAGACTATTTTTCCTCCGCCAGTGGTAGGGAAGAAGATGGCCAGAACCACCACTTTTGTCACAGGCACTTCCTCCAATCACAGTACACTGCCGGATTATGCCGAAGGTTCCCAGAAGGCCACGTGGCCAGTACCCTCAAGCACTGAGACTATGGCAAAAGCCCAGATGCAAGGGCCTAGCAGGGTTGCATCTCCCCAGCCAGAGAACACAGATTATGTACGCAAGGCCAAGGTTTGCATTAGCGTACCACGCAAGCCCTTCCTAGAGAGTTGTGCTCCACAGATCAGTGTGTCTGCCAGCTCCCCTCTCATCAAGGAGCACGAGTCAAGTGCTTCTTTGATCAGTAATGTCCAAACAGCCACTATTGACACTCCATCTTCTCTTATTCCACTGGTTTGTGAGAAAAAAGTGGAAATCTGTAAAAGAGAAGCTCTGTGTGGCTCTACTCCAGAGGTAGGATTGTCAAGAGGAAAGCCAATGAAGCATAACTTCCCTGTGGCTGGCAGCAGTGAAACCTTGCTCACCGTGAGTGCTCTCGGAGCCGATGCTACTGCTGCCGCTGAGAAGAAGAAAGAAGAGGAGCACAACTACTCACTATTCCTGAACCGGGTGAGGCTTGCAGGCAAAGCTCCCACTGACATAGAGGAAGAAGAAGATGAGGAAGAAGAAGAAGGCGAGGAGGAAGAGGAAGAGGAGGAGGCAGAGGGGGTGGACTTGGATGATGAAGACCATGATGAAGGATTTGGCAGCGAGCATGAGCTTTCAGAAAATGAAGAGGAAGAGGAAGAAGAAGAAGATGATGAGTATGAGGGAGACAAAGATGATGACATCAGCGATGCGTTCTCCGAGCCAGGTACAGATCAGCATATGGATGTACTCATTCAAGTGTCTTGACGGCCATTCACTGCTTATGTGGGTTTATTATTATAGGTCTAATTATCCACAATGAGCTAATTACGTTTGCAGATTAGATGTGTAGTTTTTAACTCGAAATGTTGTATGATGACTTTTCTAAGCAGTTACCTAGCAGGCTCAGAATTGGGTCATGTTTTTCCTGTTCGATAAGCTTTGACCTAATGTGAACTCTTACTGATGAGACATTACAATAACTATGTCTAGGTTGTGTCTTGTTAAGTGAGATGGGAGTGGTTTTCTTTTACTCTCTGTCTTCAAATAAGCCTTGCCTTTGTCAGTTCTGCGTTTCGCATCTTAAATTTTTTTGTCAAGCTGAGCATTCTCTTCTCTTTCGAATAGGATGTGACACGGACATGGTAGAGGACGTAAAAGGTTTGACTGCCGGAATTTCCAGAAAGAGGGGCAAGCGCAGATACTTTTGGGAATACAGCGAGCAACTCACCCCATCTAAGCAAGAACGGATGCTAAAACCTTCAGAGTGGGACAGAGACACCCTTCCCAGCAATATGTATCAAAAGAATGGCCTGCATCATGGTGAGATGAGGGAGAAATTGCACTTTCTAGCTGGATTTGTTAAATCCTCATCAAGAAAGTGCCAAATTAAGGTCAATTAAGGAAAAAAGATCAAGTTCTTTTCATGTTAGCGTTAACATATAAAACTACAATGTAACAATGTTAGTACTTGGCAAGGAAAAAAGTAAACAGGAAAAGCTATTAGTTCTGGGAATTCAAAGGAAAGTGCCCTAGGGTGCTCCACTCAGTTGTAGAATCAAAGTTACATACTGGGGATGTAACTGCATACAAATCCATTATTTGATAAAGGGTTGTAAACAGATATAGTTACATATTAGAATATTTTGTGGGTTTTTTCAGTCAATGGGTTGCTCCAGTAGCCTGACACGGAGAGGGATGGGGATCTGGGATAATGAATTCATGCATGCCACTATCTAAAAGTGCATTGTAAAGTGCATGGTCTGGAGTGAGTTATCTCACTTATACCACAGTGATTTGCTAATGATTACAGCATTTCATTTACTAATGAACGTCAGGGTGAATATTCCAATGGTTAGTTCTACTCATTATAGCAGTGAGACAGTTAGTTATTTTATTATATTTTGTGAATGAACAATGACTTCATTCGCCCTATTGGTTTTTCAGTATTTCCAAGGGCTCAGAGGGAGAATTTACATTTAATTAAACAAACATTCTGGTTTTAGGCCACGTCCACTTTAACAAACTAATACAGACACAGACAATCTAGATACATGGTATACATAGCCATCTGTTTTTCTTTCTCAGGAAAATACACACTAAAGAAATCCCGGCGAACAGACGTAGAGGATCTCACGCCCAACCCGAGGAAGCTGCTTCAGATTGGGAATGAATTGCGCAAGCTTAACAAGGTGATTAGTGATCTGACCCCTGTTAGTGAGCTGCCCCTGACTGCCCGCCCTCGCTCTCGAAAGGAGAAAAACAAGCTGGCATCCAGGTAAGCTTTTCTACACACCACTGCTTTCAGGAGCTGCGTTCATTCCTCTCTACTATTCTCTCATCACTTGAAATATTATGTTCCAACAAACCTGAACAGGAGATTGTTTGGAAAAAGCTCTACTAGCACAAAGTTTCACCATCTTATGATTATGTTGCTCTTTCTTATGGGAGTATAAGTAACCAGAACGAAAATAACCCGGACACCTGGGACAGAGTGGATTTCTGTGGAATTGGTGATGAAAACGATCATTTCCTTTCCAACTTCAAACACCTTTAGACAGTTTCATAATGATTCAGAAATCTGTGGGTTTGAAACATTGTCTTCAGCTAAAATATTTGAGAAATACATTTGCTTGCAGCTTGTTCCTCATCTTCTCTGGAGTGAGAGGCATAAATATAGGTCAATGCATACAAGAAAACAGTATGTGCCACATTAGCTGCTGTTGTTAGCAGCTGTGATATGTCAAAGCGACCTCTACATGGAAACGGATCAAGTTACTTAGAAACCAATGCAAACCCAAGGAGAAATGCAGGTCTGCTTAGATCAGATTAGTTGAAACTCATTTATACTTTGCTTCATTATAAACATAGACAAACTTAACAGTACTTAAAAATATAGTAATCTTGCTCATTTCAAATGTACTATCAAATAGGAACATTATGACAATTTAGTTAGTTTAAGTTAAATATAAGGTATGATGTATTAAACAGTATCCAGTATTGCAGTAAGCTGTAAACCCATCTTACCAATGATTTAGATAACTTATTGGAATTGTTGGGTATTTAACCTGTTTTTATCATCCAAATGCTGCTCAGCATTTCAGTATTTTTGGGTAGAAAATCGTAGTTGAATGCTTTGAATTGAATTGAGCTAAACTCATGTCGGACTTGATGAATATATCACTTCACTCTACACTCATCTGCACAACAGCTTGTGTGAACTCCTTTTTTGCAATTAATGTTTGACCCTACTTTAAAATGGTTTTATGGCATCGACCATAACTTGCTTATAGCTAATGCTGGCTATAAACCAGTAAGCCTCAGTGAGCTTTGTGATCTTACAGAAACTACAGAAAATTGTTAATGAATCTTAGTAATACAGCATTAAAGAATCTTAGTAATTCAGCTTCAGTTTGAAGAAGGTCATTGACAATAATGCACATGACCTTCCAATAATAATAATATAGGAGTCTTCTTTTCCTGCATGCAATATCAGCAGGATATATTATAATGGAAAAGAAAAAAAACATTATGAGTGACCCAACTTATAGCCAAAGCACAAACTCGGTACAGGTACAAAAAACATATTGAAGATTAAATTGTCTTTTGCACCTGGAGGACTATTTTCCCACTTCAGCCTTTATTCAATTTGCAATTTAGTAAATCATAAACTAAATCGTGCAGTATAAGATTTTTGTTAACAGTGGGGGGAAAAAAAAACGTTATTATTAAGTCATCAGAGGGAAAAATATCCTCTATATCATGATGTTCCTTCTGTAGGTCGCCCTGAACAGTTTTAAATAGTAATTCAGGTGTGTTGGATCTGAATTTGCACGCAATTTGTGGTTGTATTTCCAGCTCAAATGTGTCCAGCTCACATTGTCCAACTTTAAGGACAATAGACATCTGACTTCGGGTTATGGACTTTACATAAATAACAGTTAAAGTTTAGGGTGCAACAAAAGTTATAGGGTCTAAAAGCAAGCATAAATTAGCTTACACCAGGGGTGTCCAGTCTCCTCTGCAGAGGGCCAGTGTGGATACAGGTTTTCATTCCAATCAAGCATAAGCCAAATATGATTCCACCTGTTTAATTAGTTGTTCTTGCCTTTCAAAATACTAGGTGTGGCTTGGTTGGCTTGACTGAAAACATATATCCACACTGGCCCTTTCTGTGTAACATTGAAAAAGTTGCATTACATTGGTTAAGATGTGACAAAGTTTAAGTCATTTCATTGTGAGCTGGCGATCAGAACAAAGGCTAACACGCAGTGTGTGGGGGAACATGGCGTGTTTTTTTTCGCCTCCCTGTTTAACAGTATCTAACAGTATTTTTGGTTCTGAAAAAAAACAGCGCTGGTGTTTTGCCATTCTCTTTTGGTCCGTCCCAACATTATATTACACAAATGTAGAAACTAAAGACAGAAATGCTAACCAATGACCAGCTACATACAGCAGTTTGGACAAGATGAGTGAATGCTGCATTATAGCATTTCCTCGTACTGGTATAGTGGAATACTGCTATTTGAAATAGCATCATGTTCAAAATTGCTGATCTCATCTCTCAAATATACATGTGCATTGTTCTGTTCTTCCAGGGCCTGCAGATTGAAGAAAAAAGCTCAGTATGAAGCCAACAAGGTCAAGCTGTGGGGTCTTGGCACTGAATATGGTATGGCTGTTTGAAAGTCACAAAAGACTTACCTGAGCGAAAAGCTTCCGTCATACATTTGTTCTTGTCTCTTTTAATGGCTATCGTTACCCATGTTGTGTTTATATTATCTATGCTTTTCTATCTGCAGATCGATTGCTGTTTGTGATTAATACAATCAAAGAGGAGATTGTGAACCGAGTTCAAGATAGCTCAAATAACAACGGGACAAGTATGGCAGAGAAGCTGGACAAGCTCATAGAGGAGACACTAGGTAAGAAATTGTCTCTGAAATAAGTATATACTGTATTCATAGTTCAGTTACAGTTTCTACAGAGTTTTTTTGTATTTGATATGTGTGTCTCTGTAGGATTGTGATGTATAAAATATATTTCTATGTAATGGACTAACAGGGTCTTGTGGAATCAGTCCTTCTTTATTCTACAGACAGCCTTTGCACATCACCTGAAGATGTGCATGCTTATTCAGCACATCTAGTAGTACTCAATCCAGATTATTTGAGGTCACATATACACTGAGATGAATAATACACATACATTGATAAAGTCAGTGTTTTTAATGAGGCCAAATACAATCTAGCTGAACATTTGATTATAGGAATATAAGAGAGCACTGACTCTCTGGTAGACCCTTTTACAACGTTATAACCACTAGTGCAAACACATAGTTGTTGTTCCTTGTGTTAAAATAATATGCCTATAATATGCATAATATGTGAAATATATTTCACATTTGAGAGCTGAAAGATCTGATTTTTGGCTAGCTTTCAATTCTATTTTCTTTCTTTCCCCTTATGCAGTGCAATCACCAGTAGCTGGCCAGACTTCAGATTTTGTGAACCAGATCCTTGAGAATACAGGCAAGGGTGACCCCACTGGAGGTCTAGTGGGACTGCGTGTACCTACGCTGAAAGTGTAGAAGCATCCAGATAGTATTCGGAAGCACACTCAAAGCCATCCGCGCCATTCCTGTCTCTACACTCTGCATGCCCATGTCAACCGGAGATGCTCAAAATGCTTAATGTGGATACATGCATACGAACACCTGTCCGTCTGTGCATACGTATGTATATATTCACCTTCCACGCACCTACAGAAATCTCTGCACTCAGTAGTCTGTTTCCTTACCACGTGTGCATGTGGCTGGTAAAAACCTCCATCTGCAAGCCACCATTTTGCAAAATACAAAAGCCAATTTACGAGATACCTCCCGGAATGTATCGTCCTTTTGAAGATGAAGACGCAACCTGTTCCTGCTGTAGCCATTTTTTACTTGCGTCCAGCAAATACCCCTGTACTGGATTAAGAAAGCAGAGGTGTCTTCTTTTGCGAATCTGCATACATTACGATCATTATTTAAGCCTTGTGGATAGAAAGACATTTTAGAGAGATATAGCTAAATGTCATATGTGGTTATGTAAAAGTTTCAACATTTAACTAAACCTCTGCTTTCTTAATCTGGTGGAGGGGGAATTTGTTAGGATTAAACAAGTTACACCCTTATATGCCAATTCTGAAATAGCCAATGCAAACACAGAAACATGTTAATCATCTACCTTTATTGGAAACCAACTCAAAAATTGACAGTAGGCATATAAATTTAGGACAGGGATACAGCACGACAATTAGGATAGGACTGGGCTTGAATGTTCTGTTCCTTTTGTCTTGGGGGTCTCAGGGTGAATAGAGAGAGATTATTGACTGACTGGAGCAGATGGTCCATTTAAATCTCCTTCCTTAACTGGGAAGGACTATTATTTTGTACTGGTGACTCC
This sequence comes from Hemibagrus wyckioides, assembly GCF_019097595.1. NCBI lineage: Eukaryota > Metazoa > Chordata > Actinopteri > Siluriformes > Bagridae > Hemibagrus > Hemibagrus wyckioides. The sequence continues at coordinate 11,889,919 of NC_080727.1, forward strand.
ACCCACTTTGATCAAAGTGCCCTCACATCAGATGACCCTGGACGTTTTCCGAAGTTGCATCGAAGGGGCTCAGAAGTTGATTCCCTGACTCAGTCTTGTTCATATTTGTACTTATTAAAAGTAAGATTCATTGTGCCTTGTAGATGTTGAGGGGATAACGAATCTCACTTGAAAGCAAGTGGACCATGTTTCAAGGAGAAGGAGAGCAGTGAGGCAAGTCAAACCTGTGGGTTTGTTATGTATTTAAGCTTGATAAAGATACTCTGAATGAACGTAGGAACATGGAAAAATATTGATTTATGCCACAGAGTCTGTGCTAGGTAAAATAAGATGGCTCTGAAAAATATTTCTTTCCTCTCTCTATTTTGGTACTTCATTTAAGTGAAGAATGGATGTGTGTGCTTGTGCGTGTGTATGTGTTGTGGGGGGTTATTTTAAGACAACTATTCATATTATAAATACGAAAAAGAGATTTGCACACTATATTCTGATTGTTTTGTTTTTGTACCAAAGACACATGCAACGTAAATTGGCAACTAGCCAGTTTAAGTAAGGTTTTGCACAGCTAACCTGACACCGTATTGAATGTAGGAAAAAAAAAAAGTTGTAGGGTCAGGGATTTTCAACGAACTGTGAAATTTGCTTGGGTCCAATTATCTACAGAAAGAAGCATTCATTCGCATCCTCCTAGAGCTCTTGTGCTGTTCTTCAGCTCTCAAGTTGAAGTGTTGCTTTGGAAACGTTTGTACTAAAATCAAGCAGTTCAGTTTCCCACCATTACACTTTTGTCCATTAATGCTTTTAAAACTGTAGAACTGATGCTTTTTGTAATTGCGTATGTATGACGTTATCAGAGAACCAAAATGTTCACTTTTATTAATATCCTTTAAATTTATGGAGAAGAATAAGCATACAACAAAAAAATGATCTTGAGTATGTCATGTGTATAGTCAGTATATCATGCATACACACACTTGTATATGTATCGATAAAATGGTACCTTTTCAATGGATATGTTAATAAGCACGACATATTTCTATAGCTTTATATTTAGTGAGTAATCTGGAAATTATCTTAAAAAAAAGACTTATTCTCTGTATTTTTGTAACATTTTCCTTTATTTTTTTTTAAATTTTTTTTTTTTTTTTTGCTGTTTAATGTTCTATGAACATATCTATAAACCGTTTTGGAGAAAGGCTTTGATGAATTTATCATCAGCATGTCATACTTTCAAAGGATTTCAAATCTGGACCCAGTCATAGGCTCTTCCTTGTCCAAATTAAGACTGCTTATACTTTGAGGCAGGAAAGCATTCTGAGAGAGAGCTTTATAGTTGCACCATGATGGCTAGCTGCTGCACCTTTATACTTGTCCAGTGTGAAAAGCTACTGCACTTCCCAATGCAGAACTGCATGTTATCTGGAAAAAAAAGCTTGATGGATAGTCATGGTTTGTCTTTGGGTGTTTTTGGAGCTCTTATTTTTTTGATTGAATTAAAGAAGGGAAAATATTTTCCTCTACAACCCCTATTATATTTAAGCTAAAGATTTGCATAGATCATTAGAAGCTCATAGATGTTCTCTTTTTTTTCTTTTTTTTTGGAAGTGTAATAGATTTTGTTGTAGTACCGTTCATGTTAGAAGCTATTGTAATTTGCAGTGTTCTCTTTATACATAGAAATGAGATATATCTTCTATATTTATCTTGTGTATATACAAACATACCTATATTACATGTAAGATAACTAAAGCACTTTGTCTAGACAAAAAGAAAGAAAAAAAAAAGAGGAAAAAAAAGCATTCTTTTCCTTCCATCTGCTGCTAAACAGGCCTTGTTTGAATGCTGCAGTGAGTACTTGACTTTTACCATCCTTTTACCAGGACAGGTTGACAGTAAAGTCTTGAGAGGACAGGCCCCTGAGTGACGACAAGTCAAGTGTCACAAACTCCATTTGCCTTTAGTAGACATTTCCTATGGAAAAAGTGCAAATTCTGCTTTGTGTTCTTCTTCAGGTTGATGTACAGTATTGACATGTTCTCTCTGAACATTGCCAGAGGTGAATATTGCTATCAATAATTTTTTAAAGTAATTTGTACTTAATGGGGGAAATCTGAGGTGTTTGAGGAAGCGCAGGCTTCTTATTAGTGGCTCAGAGAAAAAAGAAAAAAAAAAAAACTATATCGCTGTACTGTAAGGCAAATCTCCTTGCCGTAGGGAATTAATCAGACTACATCCTTTTTGCCTTTCCAAACACCCATCCATTCTTGATAAAAGGCAAGGCTCTAAAAGCTTTGTTGCTATGACAACTTATCCTGGCCTTCGTCGTGCCATCTTGAACTAAAGCTTCTTAGCCTGGCGTTGGCTCTCCGTAGTTATGACCAATTTGTAATTAAAAAAAACAAACAAACAAAAAAAAAAAAACACTTGGCAAGTGACAATGAGCATGGGGATTTAAGATGGAGGTGCGTTTTTTAAGTCAGTGGCCTGCTGTAGTGGGAAAGTATCTGTGTTTTGTCTTGTTGACTCTTGTTTTTTTTTTTTTTGTTTTTTTTCTGTTGTTTGTTTGTTTTTGTTTTTTTTGTTTTTTTTTTTGTAAATTTCAGGTTCTCGTGTTTTGATATGACATTGTGAGTTTAAATGTTTAACCCGGAGACTCTGTGGCATTCGAACAGTCGAGGAAATGGTTGTTATTCAAAGCCAGTAATTTTGTTTTTCTTTCTGTTTTTTGGTTTTTAAATTTAAGCATTAAAAGAGCTATTGTATCATGTGAAATTTACATATAGTTTAGAGTTCATAAAGGGCCTCTGCTGCAAATCTGGTTAATCTAAATGAAAATCTCAAATATTTCTGATCTATCTTCAAAACGTGTACATTATTTTCTTATACACATTTATCTTAAGCTGGAATATATTTAAAATACCCATTGCTTAGTAGAGTGCATAACATTTATTTTGCATGTGTTCGTATTTGCTTCATACTACCACCTGATACTGCTTTTTCAAGATCAAATTAATGATCCAACCAGCAAATTTCTGGTTTGTTTATTTGATGTATTTGTTTTATCCCGAGTCTCAATTACCATTTCAACTTTATTATTGCCAGATTGCAATCTTAAAGCAAGTAAGCTAGCTATTGAATCCAAATTGTGCTTGTATCTGTTGTCTGCACTATATAAAAATGATATGAATGTTTGGGTTGAAGCTGCTTAATCATTTTGTAAAATTGTACAGAAAATCAGTAACCATTCCTTGTTCTGTTTGATGTATGTGTGAGCCCACTCCTAACTAAAATATTATTATTATTATTATTATTATTATTATTATTATTGTCTGTTAAGTACTTGCCACTGTATTTGTACAAGTAATGGCCAGTTGGATCCCAGTAGAGTTACTGAAACGTTTCTTACATAATTTTCCAAAATGGCTACAGTACACATTTGAAAACAGAGCTGTTTGCATTTAGTGTGTTTCCTTTTTCATTTGTATAATTTTGGCATGCCTAGTTTTTTTTTTGTAAATATGTGTCCTGAGCATGTGAGAGACATTGCTCTAAGTGGTGCATTTTGTATGTCTTTGTAGTAAAATGGGACATTGCTTTGGCTTTCCCAGTAAACAATTGTTTGCTCTTTTTTTGTTTGTTTGTTTATTTGTTTGTTTGTTTTTACTAAGCAATTGTAACTAATATTGTTCAGGTTAAGTCTCAAAGTTGTTCCTTATGGTGGCCATAACTAATGGTTTAGAGAATTTGACATTTTCTGAGAGGCAGTGTGTCTTACTGATGCTAAATAAACATGCCCATTCTAGTGTATTTAACCTGTTGGATGGTTGTCTGTTATGTTGTTTTGTCTGTTGTTTGTTTCTCATGTAATGGACCTTTACCTTTTGCTTTTATTTTGTTACTAAAAATTGTTTCACAGAAGGTGTGTAAGATTAGACGAGACTGATGCTTCGACACCGTTGTTTCAGAGGTGCTGTAGAATGGCATTCCTCAAGCTTATTTTTGCTTGTAATAATTCTTTTGAGGCTTTTTGTTGTACCGTTCCACAAACATTGGATTGTTATTTGAGCATGATGACGAAGTATGGACATTTTGCATGCTGACTTAACCCACTTACATACAGTACAGAGTAACCGACCATCCAGTGAGCCTATGTTAATGATGTTATAAGTAGAAAACATACACACTGATCAAGTCACTGACCTTAAATGATGAGCACAAGGGGGTGTATTATAGATACCTCACAGACTTTGACACAATTTAGTGGCTTTTCAGCTGTTGACGTGATTACGGATAGTTCGAGCTGAAAAGACCCTTGTTGCCCTTGGTTTAACTACAAATTACAAAATGATTTTTTTAAATGATGCCTGCAGAATCAGGTGCCTTATTTCACACAAATGAAATATCCAAACTTGATTTAATGATGTTTTCTAAGGAAACAAGACTTCAGCCCATTATGCCAAGAACTAAATCAAGATATATTTTTTTTCCTTTTTATTGTGTCGAGCTTTCTGCAGAATGAGAGCTGTTGCTGCTTTGCCTCAGACAGTTTTCATGTAAAGATGAATGTAGTCTTCCTTCGGTGAAGTCAATTCAATATGTTAAGCTTGTTCATTTTGACTTGTGGAACATTCTGGTTAAGTGACTATCCAAAGAGTGCTGAAGTCATGATGTAGATTTGTTTGTTAATATTGATAATATACATGTTTTAATTCTTTTTTTTGTTTGTTTGTTTGTTTTTGTTTTTTTGTTTTGTTTTTTTGTTTTTCAAATCAATAGGTGATTGCACAAGTCTGAACTGTTTTTACCTTTTTTTTCTGTGATCTTTACAATTTACTTGCCATCATGTGTCTGTACTTTTCTTTTTTTCAGCCTGCTAACAATATCTGGTTGAAAATACAATTTTTTCCCCCATAATTCCAGAATGAAACATAAGAAGGTTTTGCTGAAATACATTTAGCAAACCTGTAATGGGTTAAAGACTTCCATAGGGCCCTCAGAGGAGCTGGTGGATCAGCCTGGGAAAGACCGTGTCAGACCTTGTAAGCATTGTGTCCCCTCACCAACATTCAAGATTACTGTGCCTCTTGATTCTTCTGGTTCTACTGTTCCTCTAATTTACATGTGTGACTTTACTGGGAACAGCGTTCTTCATTTACTGAAAGAAATGGCCTTCACCAGTTTACTCTCAAACAAACAGAAATCCCAGTTTTCCAAATACAAATCAACGACACAAGTAGACGTGCATTGTTTGACAAAAGATCCTGTAGCAGTGGATAAGAGGGCAGGAAGCAGAAGACCGTATTGTTTTTGCTCATGTTAGTTAAGCAGTTGATGTTCCACTTGTGCAATTTGCCTACAGCTTGTTTTCCCTGTACCTGACCGCCTCCATTGAGAAGTGCAGAGTTTTCTCGCCATAGCCGCATGGCTTCCCTCCATGCTTTTGGAGGTAGGGAAGCTCTTCATTTGTGCAAAACAAAACATGGACATTGGGTAGGAGTCCCGTCTCGCCGCCCATTGGTGCTGAATTTTGAAAATACATACTTGAACACCCTCAGTGGCATGAGAGCTGTGACTTAACATCTGTTGTCAGGCTCACTGACTTTTTTCTTCCCCCCTTGCAAGAAACTGTGCTGGACAGTGGTCAATTTGACATCAGCTGGAGCCACTGTAAACACCCGTGCCAAGGCCTCGTCCTCGTTAAAGGATGACTGTGATGGGCATGGACAGAACCTGCGGTCGGGTGGGAGAAGGGGTGTGTAAATGTAGCGGTGGTAGCTCTTTTTGTTTGTTTGTTTTGTTTTTTTTTTACTTTAAGGAGGACATCGGAGCGCTAGTAGGGTCACCTGGACTGTTGGCCCCAGTTTTCTCGACTTCGTCCTGAACACGTTCAGAAGACAACCACACAACCTGATAATAAACCCCTATGTTTTTTCTGAGCACCACACTCACACATCACACTGCAATGATTTACATCTCCTTCCAAACTTTGCCAAATTTCTATTGTTCTTGCTAATTATTGACCTTCGGCGTGTGGTTTGAAGAGATAAAAAAAAAAAGTAACAAAAACACCAAGGGTTTGCTTGTTTTGAAATCCATACAACGTTCAATTTTCAATTGAAGGAATTGTCACCCATTTGGAAAAAAAAATCACAATTCATGACCTTGATGTAATGCTTCTGGTGTTGTATGGTATTTTACTAGATAAATTAGCATGGGATCTTTAAGTAGCTAGTACTGTGTGTGAACTCCCCAAGTGTAAAATCTCTTTTTGTCACAGTAGGAAGGCTGTATTTCATTGCTAAGTGCTCTGTTCTAGATCTCTTGGTGATTCTAAAGCAGAATTCTGCAGTGTATCCTACTGAAACTAACAGTTACTTGATCCTATTAGCAATGTCTATATTTGTAGTTCACATATATGCCTGTTGAAATACAATATCTTAACAGTTGTTCTATTTATGTTTCAGTGTTGTGCTGGATTTTTTTTTTTCCTTTATCATGTTTTTTTGTTCCTTTCATTTTTAGAGGCACAACTGGTTGGAAAACAACTTGGTTTTTTGAGCATTGTTAATGTACAGAAGTAGGCTTAAAATCAGTTGTGACAAATTTTGAACATGTGTCTACTTGTGCTTTTGTGCCTCTGTTTCTTTCTCATTTTGTATTATCCGTAATTATGTCTCTGCATTGTATCAGCCTGGTGTTGGTACCACAATTTTGCTTGTAACCATGATAGTCTAATGCTATTATTGATTTTAATATCACAAATAAACATTAGATACAGCAGTAATTGGTTGGTGGGGTTTTATTTCAAATTATTTCTAACCTGTTATCCAAATGGTCCAGACAACCCACAGCCCCTCTTACTCCCTAAATTCTATAGCTTATGACCCTGTTCCCCTCAACGACCCCCCCCCTTTCTCTCTCAGCCACCTTCAATCCATATTTGTGTCGGGATAGTGTACTAACCCCCTGATTATCATTGTCAGCATGACACAGCAATTCTTAACCTAAATTCCAGTAAAACAATGAATCAGTAGTTATGAACTTGACTCACTGCACCAGCACTGTCTCAAAGGGACTATCATATCTACACTGCAACTACTTGGAATAAGTCATACAATTTGCCTGAATAAAAACAACAGAAATGTTTTCCATACACACAGTGGGTATAAAAAGTCTACACACCCCTGTTCATGCAGATTTTTGTGAAGTGAATAAATGAATCCGATATAAACCATGCCAGAACTTTTTCCATAATCAATGGAAAATAACAATGTACAAGAATTAAGTGAAAAACAATTCAGGGAAAGTAAGTGTGCACACCCTACAATTGTGGATGTGTTTGTGTTCACAATGTTCACAATGAACATCTCATGTTCAAAGTAATTATCATAAATTAATCATCAATTCCATTATTCTGATTAACTCTAAATAAAGATCAGATTTTTCTGTTGGATTTTCTTCACCTCTTGGTTTTATCCAACTGCTTAAAACTTGCTGAGCATGCCTGGTTGAAAGTTACTGAACCAGAGAGGAATTTGTGTGAACAAAATTATAAATGCAACACTTTTGTTTTTGCCCCCATTGTTCATGAGCTGAACTCAAAGATCTAAGACTTTTTCTATGTACACAAAAGGCCTATTTCTCTCAAATATTGTTCACAAATCTGTCTAAATCTGTGTTAGTGAGCACTTCTCCTTTGCCGAGATAATTCATCCACCTCTCAGGTATGGCATATCAAGATGCTGATTAGACAGCATGATTATTGCACAGGTGTGCCTTAGGCTGGCCACAATAAAAGGCCACTCTTAAATGAGTAGTTTTATCACACAGCACAATGCCACAGATGTCCCAAGTTTTGAGGGAGCGTGCAATTGGCATGATGACTGCAGGAATGTCCACCAGAGCTGTTGCCCGTGAAGTGAATGTTCATTTCTCTACCATAAGCCATCTCCAAAGGCGTTTCAGAGAATTTGGCAGTACATCCAACCGGCCTCACAACCGCAGACCACGTGTAACCACACCAGCCCAGGACCTCCACATCCAGCATCTTCACCTCCAAGATTGTCTGAGACAAGCCACCCAGACAGCTGCTGCAATATCAGTTGTGGCATATCAAGATGCTGATTAGACAGCATGATTATTGCACAGGTGTGCCTTAGGCTGGCCACAATAAAAGGCTACTCTAAAATATTGGGGGGGTCCGAAAACTAGTCAGTATCTGGTGTGACCACCATTTGCCTCACGCAGTGCAACACATCTTCGCATAGAGTTGATCAGGTTGTTGATTGTGGTCTGTGGAATGTTCGTCCACTCCTCTTCAATGGCTGTGCAAAGTTGCTGGATATTGGCAGGAACTGGAACACGCTGTCGTATATGCCGATCCAGAGCATCCCAAGCATGCTCAATGGGTGACGTCCGGTGAGTATGCTGGCCATGCAAGAACTGGGATGTTTTCAGCTTCCAGGAATTGTGTACAGATCCTTGCAACATGGGGCCGTGCATTATCATGCTGTAACATGAAGTGATGGTCGTGGATGAATGGCACAACAATGGGCCTCAGGATCTCATCACGGTATCTCTGTGCATTCAAAATGCCATCATTAAAATGCACCTGTGTTCGTTGTCCATAACATACGCCTGCCCATACCATAACCCCACCGCCACCATGGGCCACTCGATCCACAACGTTGACATCAGCAAACCGCTCACCCACACAACGCCATACACGCTGTCTGCCATCTGCCCTGTACAGTGAAAACCCAGGATTCATCCGTGAGGAGAACACCTCTCCAAAGTGCTAGACGCCATCGAATGTGAGGATTTGCCCACCCAAGTCGTTTACGACGACGAACTGCAGTCAGGTCGAGACCCTGATGAGGACGATGAGCATGCAGATGAGCTTCCCTGAGATGGTTTCTGACAGTTTGTGCAGAAATTCTTTGGTTATGCAAACTGATTGTTGCAGCAGCTGTCTGGGTGGCTGGTCTCAGACGATCTTGGAGGTGAAGATGCTGGATGTGGAGGTCCTGGGCTAGTGTGGTTACACGTGGTCTGCAGTTGTGAGGCCGGTTGGATGTACTGCCAAATTCTCTGAAACGCCTTTGGAGATGGCTTATGGTAGAGAAATGAACATTCAATTCACGGGCAACAGCTCTGGTGGACATTCCTGCAGTCATCATGCCAATTGCACGCTCCCTCAAAACTTACGACATCTGTGGCATTGTGCTGTGTGATAAAACTGCTCATTTAAGAGTGGCCTTTTATTGTGGCCAGCCTAAGGCACACCTGTGCAATAATCATGCTGTCTAATCAGCATCTTGATATGCCATACCTGAGAGGTGGATGAATTATCTCGGCAAAGGAGAAGTGCTCACTAACACAGATTTAGACAGATTTGTGAACAATATTTGAGAGAAATAGGCCTTTTGTGTACATAGAAAAAGTCTTAGATCTTTGAGTTCAGCTCATAACAAAAGTGTTGCATTTATAATTTTGTTCAGTGTATATATAGCTCTGGAAAAAAATAAGAGACCACTGCAAAATAATCAGTTTCATGTTTTTCTTACAGGTGAATGTATTGGTGAGATGAACAGTTTTGTTTCATTGTTTTTGTGAACTGCTGACAATATTTCTCCTAAATTCAAAATATAACTATTGTTATTTAGAGTGTATATTTAAGGGAAATGACAACACATCAAAATAACCCAAGATCATGCAGTATTTGCAGAGCTTTAATAACTCAAATAAAACAAAATGCAAATAATTTGTAAACAAATTGTGTTAAATTGTATTTGGTGGAATAACCCCGATTTGCATGCGTTTTGGCTCCATGCTCTCCACGTTTTTCACATTGCTGTTGGATAACTTTATACCACTCTTTTTGGAAAAAAAGCAAACAGCTCAGCTTTGCTTGATGGTTTGTGACCATCCTCTTGATATATATATTAGTGAAAGAATCACAAGAGCACCATACCCACAGAACAGTATGAAGGTGGGAGTGTCATAATATGGAGATGCTTCTCTGCATATAGTCCTGGAAAAACATGAACACCTGGCTAATCTGTAACTGGCCAAGAAACTGAATCTGGGGAGAAAATGAATGATTCATCTAGACCACTAAATTCTAGAAGACCTTCTATGGCCTAGCTGATCTCCTGACCAGAATCCCACTAAAAATTTCTGCATGGTTTTGAAATTGTGAGAGAACATCTGAAGGAACCTTGGATAAGTGAGGGCAGTTTTACAGGAGGAACTGACCAGAATTTAACCAGAATACTGCAAAAAGCTTTTTTTTAAAACAGTTTTTACTAGATGTCTAGCACTAGAAGTGCTAATCGTCATTTGTGCTACTTTTTTGCATGTCATTTTTGTTTTAAAAATATATTGAACATATCTCTTGTGTGTGAGGTCCGCTTTCCTCATCCAGATACTGTGTGCGATGCAAACCTCATGCACTCCTCTCTGTGCTGTCAGTCCAAAGGTTTGTCTACACTAATATTTTTCTTAGACATTTCGATAACAGCTTATGGTTGAAATGTTCTAATATGTAAATTTTATTTCTAAGATGTTTATTTCTAAAATGTAAATGCAGTGAATGTCTGCATGTTTATTTCTGAACAGTGTATTCATAAGGAGATTTTTTTTAATTACTTAATTAATTACTAATTAATAAATATTATTAGGCAAAAATAGTAGAAAAGAAACGAGAAAGGCTTTAGATGGATAATCAAACTTCAGACTGTTTGACGAAAATTTTTTTGACTCATTCATTCAGCTGAAAACGCGTTTTCGTTTTGCGAAGACCTTTTCGCTCTCCGTACCACAACAAAGATGGCGTCGTCCTCTGACGTCTCTGTTAGAATATGTGTTCAAAATATCATCAAATATGATTTAGAGGTTAAAGCTCTCATTCAGGTAGGATGCAGCGATCAAACTCATTTTTCGGCAGTGGTCTGCTGAATTAGTTAAATTGTACTTGTTTTAGCCTCGCAGTGAATGTGAATAACTCTTAGCCTACTTAGCTGCCATGAAGCTAGAGAAGCTTTGTTGGTGTTTCCACTGAGCTGTGTGTTTCACTCCAGGATATAAGAGAATGTCGAGGTCCTCACAGCCTGCTGATGGAGCTGAACGGTGCAGTGAAGGAAAAATCCAACCATTTAAGACAGCGAATTCAGGTATACACATTTAAAGGACTTTATATAACTCTAAATCAACTTCCAGACAAACTTCCAGCTGATTACGATATTCTGATGGTGTAGTTACTCAAGATTCAAGATTCAAGAAGCTTTTATTGTTATTTCAACCACATATAGCTGGCGCAGTACATAGTGAAATGAAACAACGTTTCTCCAGGACCTGGTGCTACATAAACATACAACTACTAGTTCAATACAAAACAACAAACAACACCACAGAGCTAGGACAGAAGTTTGTCTTAGCCACGTAAAGTGCACAGTGTGCAGCTAGGTGCAAACCTACTTTTACGTTTACTCGATGTAAACACAAACACTGCTGCTTACAGGAAGGTGTTTTTTCTTTACTGTGCAAACTTTAGAGATTGTTGTGTATGAAATCCCAGGAGATCACCAGATCTGAAATACTGGTCACACTGACTGGTTTAATAATTGCATTAATAAGCGTTTGTGTAGGTGTTCTTATTAAAGTGACCGGTGAGAACATGTCTTCCGTGCTTTTATACTTTATACATGATGTATGTTACAGTTCCTTTCATTTGACTGGACAAGGAGCATTCCAAAAGTGCTAATATTAAGCATAACAGCACTGATCTGTCATTATTTGGATCCCTCCACGTGTGTGTGTGTGTGTGTGTGTGTTTGCTACATAACACCTAACAGTAGCTTCTTATTGTGAATCTGTTTGTGTGTTTTCTATGGGCTGTCTGCAGAAAAACTCTAGATCCTAAAAAACAAATATAAAAAATTTAAATCTGAAAAATACAGATTTGATGTAGAGTAGGTAAAATGTGAACAACCTGAGAAACTAAGTAAAGTAAAGTAGAGGCTATCAGTGTGGTCAACATTTAACTAATCAGTCATCTGAGTCATCTGCCAGAGTGAATGTTCTGCTAGCATAGCTAAATTCCTAGTCCTAACAGTTACCAGCAAGCTAAAGTTAGCATGGCCTGTTTGCTAGACCATTACCTAAATAGTTAAGCTAGTCATAAGCATCACTGTAGATTACTACTACATCACTGTAGAAAACTAGCTTTTGTAATAGAACATGAAAAACTTTTGTGTGTGAACAGACCGCAAGTGTCCTCCATATGCATCATGCTTCAGCAAAGTTCCAGTTCAAACTTTGTTGCTTTTGTTGCTACAAGTGGTCAACTGTCCAGTGTACTCTTTCTGGTTGTAGGATATGGAACAATTGGCTAAAGAACAAGACAAAGAGACCGATAAGAACGTTATTATGGCTGAAATGGAACGTCATCGCAAACAGATGTTGAGGTGAGAGTATTAGAGGACTTGTGCTATTTGCATTCTGTATTTTTAAAGTTGCCCATAAATTTATTGTCAAAGTTGATCTTTTTCCACATATGTACCAGTAACCAGACTGCATGGAGGAAAGCCAACTTGGCCTGTAAGCTGGCCATTGATAACCTGGAAAAAGATGAGCTATTACATGGTGGGGACACATCAGTAAGGCAAAGGTAAATCATTAACTCAGTCATGAACTCCTTCATGTTGAGGGAAACGAACGGCTTTCTAATGGCTTTAAAATTCTTGCTACTTAACTGCAGTGGTCAGATATCCATTAATTTGCTTTTGGGTTGAGTTGGATGTCAGAAAACCCAGTCTAGCAATAATAATCTTCACTGACTCCAGAGCACATTACAGAAGAAAAAATTGTGAATAGGCTTTAGGGCACAGAACTGTAGAACTGTGGGCTGTTTAAGGAAAGGGACAAAGAAAGAAAAACCTGCACTCAAAGTGAGAATCGTACAAGACTACAGCAGGAGGTGGAAGTCTTTAAACAGTTCATATGCCGAGTTATTAGATGAATTTGGATCTTTTCTTATTGAGAACATTAATGGGTTCCTTAATTGGCTCATGAGGACCAAACGTAAACTAGGCATATACAATTTAAAATTGTATAATAGAAATAATAGAAAGGTGTAATAAAGTAAAATGAATTTTGAAACAGGTTATAAATACAGTAGCTGACAAACTCACTAAGCAAGTTACAAAGAATTGTATTCAGTATTTTACCTGAAACAGGTTACTGAGTGTCAACAAGCATTCATCCATCCATCCATCCATCCATCCATCCATCGACAGTGTCTACTTTATTGTGGTCAGGATTGTGGTGGATCTGGAGCCTCTCCTGGGAACACGGAATACACCCTGGATAGCAGGGCACAACACAGAGTCAAGTAGGCTTTACTGTCATTCCTCACACCACAATACAGATGAAATGTTGGGTACAAAATATAGACTGTGCAAAAATTAATAAATACATTAAATTCAGACAATAGACTGCAGACTATGTAATAGACAATGTGCTAAGCAGTGTGTGAAGTAAACATTAAGCACTACAGTCAGACATAAACTCTGTTGCCCTGTAGTGAATATAATGAAAACATTGCTTAAAAGAATCTACCTGTCATAGTGGAAGTGAAATGAATTAAGGTGAGGTGTCCATCAGACCAATCTGCTGAGGAGCCTAATGGCCCATGAAAAGTTGCATGTGCTCTAGCATTCTTCTAGAGAATGGGCAAGAGTGATTCAAGTTGCTGCAGGCTTTCCTTATACTCTGCTCAGTGTAGATGTCTTTAATGGCATTAAAATGTAACCCATTAATAATCTTCACCAATAATCAGCACCACCACTGTGCTTTCCTGTCTGTAACCGTAACTGTGCAGTTTCTGTGGCAGACAGCGAAGCTTCAGGGCAGAATGCTCTCTGACACACTTTCAGAAAGTGGTCTTCACATGCATCTTCTTAGGACGTAGCAGCACTGTTATATGGAGGAACCATGTCAAGATGTCTGTGATCTTCATGCCAAAAGCTTGACATTGCTCAGTTTCTGCTGCTGCACTGCATTGTGTAGAGGGGTATGAGACACTCGGGTCAATCATCTTTTTAGTCTTGCTGACATTTAGACAGAGATTGTTGTCCTTGTATTAGACCTCAAGTTGTCTCACTTCCTCTTTGTAGGCAGTCTCATCATTGTTGGTGATAAACCCCATGCAAGTGTTATTAGCAAACATGACAATGTGGTTGCTGTGATACAGACGTTAGTAACACAGACGTGGTTGTGCAGTGTGTACAGCGGAAGACTCACTACACAGCCCTGGGTGGGTTCTGGTGTTCAGGGTGACTGAGAGATGATCTGTAGTGAGCGGTTCATCAGCTCTGTGGGAGATTTTTTGGACTGATTTGTTAGACATCACTGTCAACAACCATCATCATCATCATCAAATCACCAAATGGAGGAATATATTTGGGAAGAGAGTTGTATTCCTCCAGTACTGTTCCAGAAACTCACTTCGAAGCAGTTCTGGTGTGACATACTAAGACACTTTATTTTTTGTTTGTTTGATGTGCTTGATATGTAGGAAAGCCACCAAGGAGAACCTGGTAGAGACATCCAGTGACATCACTGAGAGTTTGATGAGCATCAGCCGGATGATGGCCCAACAGGTTAACCAAAGTGAGGAATCCATCGGCAGTCTGGGTAAGAGCACGCGGTTTGTGTAGTGTTGAGCCACTGCATACCATTGCATTGTTTTCTATTATATAGAATTAATGATTTCTGTTATATCTCTAGGTCAGTGCTATTCTAATATGTATAGCAGCCTGCAATATGGCCTGTTTATCAGTTCAGATCAGACTCTCTGATCTGATAAGTTATTAATTAATTAATTAAAAATATGATTTTGATGTAATGAACCTAAATCCTCCAAAAATAGTGAGCTGAGATCTCTTCCAGTTCTGTCAGCAGCCAATAACAGAGATGTGAGATCGATGACAAAAGACTACCATAGGTTTTTGCCACCATAACTAGTTAGCAAACAAGATCTTTCTGCTCAGATGTTGGCTTTTGTACCACAAATGAAGTCACTACTGCCTCATCCATCCATCAGGGAGTGTTCTGTACTCAACTCTGCCGTGAGTTTAAACAAACCACTATGGACTCGAGATTAACTTTATCAGATACACATGCAGTTTTCACTGATATTTGAGCCAAGCACAGTGACCTTCTGTTCTATAATGATGCCATGTGACTTAGCAAGAGAGATGCACTCAGAATGGAGCTCAGGGAGGAGATTATCATTTGTCTCTGCGACTGCCAGCACAAGAAAGCTAACACGGTTTTGATGCAAATGCTGGACAATTGGTTCATGTCAGAGATTTGCTTTCTAAATGACATCATCTGTCACTTGAATGTGCTAATCTTGGGAGCTGGGGAAGGATAAAAGAGTGGTGGATTTATTTTGGAAGATCTCCTGTGCACAGCAGCCAAGTCACTCCACTGGTTTCTAGATCTGGACCCAGTCCAAAACTTTGATCTTCTTCTTCTGAAACCATTCTTTTGTTCACTTGTTATTGTGCAATTCTTCAGTTTTTATGTTCACTGTTTGTATATTGGTGTTTGGACTAACAAAGTGTCAACATTTTAAAACCAGATTTTCTCAGGACTAATTTTTGGAGCTTTTCTAATTGTTTATACACTATATGGACAAAAGTATGTGGACACCTGACCATCACACAAATTATGTGGTCCTTCTTCAAATTGTTGCCACAAATTATAGGATGTCTTTGTGTGCTGTAATGTTACAATTTCCTTTTACTGGATTGTGTATGTGTGTGTGATTTTCTTTCTTTTTTTTTAGTGAACGAGAAATCTCTCCTGTAATAAGTGATTTTTCAGTTGAGTGTTGAAAATGTTTCACCTCCCCTAAAAACCTAGTAAAACTCCATTAAACACACAGTCCCTCTTTTTGCTCTATTCATAGTTACATCGTCAAGGTCGCTTCTGGAAACGAACGAAGAGTTCAAATCGATGACGGCCACAATCCACTTGGGACAGAAACTCATCCTGAAATACAATCGGCGTGAACTCACGGATAAACTGCTCATCTTTCTTGCACTTGCTCTGTTTTTTGCCACTGTTCTCTACATCCTGAAAAAGAGGCTCTTCCCTTTCATTTAGAGCAAAAATATTTCTTTTCTATATGCAAATACTTCAGTTGTTGGTACTGTTCCGGTCATAGAGTTCGTGTGAATATACGTGTGCCTGCATCTAAAATGTGACTTTTGCCATTTAAAATTGCACATGCAGTTTGTGACAATAAATGAGAATTTAGTTCTGAATTTAGTGTTGATTTTAAGCAAATGAAGCAAGAGTACTTGGCAAAAGTTGTAATATTTATAACTGGGGAATTCAAATTCAGAATTGCATTTTTGAATGAATGGCATGTTGTTTGCAGTGTATAGCATTATAAAAGTTTCTTTATATACATGTTTAATATTTACAGACAGGGTGGTTTCTTGATTATTGATGCTTACCTTTAAACCAGTGTACATAAGTGCCTTCTTTTGCTACCTTTGAAAGTGTTAAAAGTGTTTATTTGATATTTCAGTGTCTTTACAGCCTTTAGAAGCAATATTTTTACAGTTTACACTCTGGTACTGTTGACTGTGCCTACATTTGAAAGGAAGGGGGAAGAAACACACCTGAGGTAGAGTTAGACTATATTTGTTTTCTTATGAATTATGTCAGTATTTATAAAAATGGTGCTTTTAATATCTCATTATGTTCTTCAGGGTCAGACCACTGGATGGTGCTATAGGGTTTTTCTGTTTAACCCATTCAGTTTCTCAACTTTTTTCCTCTGAACATGAGGAAATAGTCAAACACAGGTTCTCAACCCTGGCGTTAGAGAACCCCAGACTTCTACAGTTTATTGCTTTTGCCACTGTCACACCCACCTTCAGCTCAGGAAGGATTGTTAATTAGCTGATTAGTTGAATTGGGTGTGTAGGATATGCAGTACGCCTGTCTTTGACTTGCTGGTTGCAGATCACTTCACTGTGATGTTTTTTTTTTGTTTTTCAGCTTTGATTCATTTCCAGTGACCTCATGACTCTGTGTGTATTTCAACATAATTTTTTAAAGATTTTCTAATAAAAAAATTTAAGAACCGTGACCTTTATTTTATTTAAAAAGATAGCCCTAGCTGTTTCTAGAAACATTTAACCAAGACTGATAAAAAGTAGGTGAGGAAACAACCAAATAATTCATGCAAAAATGCCCCAGTCACAATTTATAGAGAAATAATATTTATTTTATGGGGGAGAAAACTTTGTGGATATAATGGATTTTTTTCATGATGTACCAAAATGTATGAAATTTTTTTTTAAATATTTGTCACAACAATACATAACTGTATAAATAATACAAGTTGTATAGAAAATACATTAATACAATATAATACTTGGTACTGTTGTACCTGACAAATGATGGTACAGAAAAAAAAGTCATGCATAACATTTGAATAGAAATAAATAAAAAAAAAACATTTAAAGAGAACTGACCTCTACATTTAATAAATTGCCTTGATAATTAAATGATAAAAGTTTGAGGTAGGTACCGAATATTACTGTAGTTTTAAATACTGCTTCTGGTTATTTGACACGTTAAACCATTTACATTTTAAAAATACATTTTATGTAGTTTCATAAAAATACATAATCTTAACTTGATATATATCACACACACACACATATAGTAGCAAAAATGTTTGTCAGTATACACACACACACATCATAGTCCAGAAACATTCAAATGAAATGAAAGCTGTGTCCCTGTCAACATATTCATGAATGATTTCATTTAATTAGCTGCATTAAGTGGCTAGATATTAGTTCTTCAATTTCAGTAGATGTCATAGTCACAAATCCTAATTTTTCTACCATATCACCAGCATAGAATCACACTTGACACTCTGCTTTACCCAAAAATAATATATTCAGTGTCTGTAATGATGATTCGACTTTGGCATGATAGAGTAAGGACTGTACCAAAACTAAATCAACTATTCAGCATCCTGTGCTCCTGAGAAAAAGCACCATCAATTTTCTCTCATAATGTACTGAAAGAGTGGAGGTTGTGTCATTTGTAACTTCTGTGTTCTGCAGACAGCAAACTATTTCCAGTCTGTTAAAGGGAAACATGGAAAGACTCCAATTTTGTATTAAATCAGCTGGAACTGTCACACACTATCCTAACACTCAGATGCAGTGTATACACACAATCCCACTGTGGTAGTAACGATACTGTAGATGATACCTTTATGCACACACTGCTGCATGCACACTTTGTTAGCTCCTTTAATTTTCTTTAACAAACCTGCTTGAGATTGTTGGCCTCAACATGTGTTGCATTATGGTGCAATCGAGGCACTGAAGGCTGAGAAAGGCCCTCGTTTTCTTTGCAAAGTATCTAAACCTGCTGTCTATCGGGCTGTGACAGAGGAGGCTTAGCACGAGGCAGGAAGTTGGCGCTGCTGATAGAAGGAACAGGAGTGAGAGTAGGCACAGTCTGGATCTTGGTGTGATCTGGCAGGCAGAGGCTCAGGCTGGCACACAGGGCACCCCAGTTCTGCTCACACTGCGCATGAATACGGCGGGTAATGGCGAGACGCACCTCCTCACCACAGCCCAGGAGGATGTTCACCAGCTCCACATGAGGCCTGAAGGTATCAGAGAGAGAGATAAGGGATAACTTCATGAACTAGAAATGATTTGTTTTCAATGAAGTTATTTGAACAAACAATACAAGTCCAGTCACCTCCACTAGATATTCAAAAGCCGAGAACTAAAAGTATTTATTTGTAATGATTCTGACTCAAAAAGACAATTAATCATTTACATGACAGTAATGCAGCACTGTTTCAGCAGAGAATTAAGAACTATTGTTGCAATAATAATAATAATAATTTTTTTTAACTTTTCATATTTAATAAAAACATAATTAGCATTACCACCTTAAGAGTGTGTAAGTGAAGCATCAGTTAACATAATTAATATGCCTTAGATGATTCTGAAGTTCTCAATTAAAACATTAAAAACCCTTGAATGCATAGTGTACTGGCCCTCACAAATTTAAGACACTAATTAACCACTTGCTATAAAAGTAGACCACATACCCTCTGGGGAACAGATCCTGGAAGTGGATCATCTCCATCATGACGTTGGTGTTCTCCCTGACCACTGAGCAGAGGTTGTGTTTGTTGTAGCACTCACGCTGCAGCTGAAACACCATCTCCTTCACAGAAACACACTTGCGACTGACACAGCTGAACTTGTGACGTAACCCATGTGCCATGCACTTCAGTGCATCCTTGATGAATGATTTGCCCTGCAGCAAATACTACAATGTTGACATTCACATCTTAGGGGGGATCGTACCTAATGCAGAGCAAAAATCCGACTCCTGAAACTGATTACTTGCTGTGATTCTACTAGTAACAGACGTAGTGTTTAAGAGCATGGAAATCAGCAAACTGTGCTGGACTCTGGACTTGGACATAAACTCCCATGACATCTAGTCCATCCCAAATTCAATATATGTGGACCTGTGTTTCTAGTGAGTTAAAAAAAAACCCAAAAGTTATTTATTAGGGATTGTCACCACTGGTGTTACTGCCATGCACAATGTGAAGAAAGGTGTACAGTATTCAATGATTTAGTATCCTCTATTTTGCTAATTTCTTAATCATTGTTAAAGTCTATCTATCTATCTATCTATCTATCTATCTATCTATCTATCTATCTATCTATCTATCTATCTATCTATCTATCTATCTGTCTGTCTGTCTGTCTGTCTGTCTGTCCACATTCATTACTTTCTCTTATTAGGTCTAAATGATAGTGCCTTCACTGTTATTAATTCTGGTGGACTGATGAACTGGTGACCAATGGAGGTTATATTGGTTATATATACAGGATATATTGGTTACTGAAGATGAATGAATAATATATTTTTATCCCAAACGACAGTTACACTAAGTTGCGTTATATAAAAGAAGGTATTATGCAAAAGCTGCAGCTGTGTTTGAGAAACCCTGGTGACAAAGTGGCTTCTTACCCTAGTCTATTCATGATCAGTGCAGTTACTGGTGTTGAGTGTGCTTCTTACCTGAGAGTCGAATTTGCCGGCGTTGTGCAGGAAGCTCATGCAAATGTCGTGCAGTCCGCGAACCTCGCAGGAGTTGTTAGTAAAGCACTCGAAGGTACCGCAGCCGACATCTCCAGCGCTCAGCAAACACTGCTGGATCTCCGCTACAAAACACGCAGGAGCGCACTTATACATATACAAACGAATATATATTATATTTTAACCTACCTTTATATATATATATATATATATTGATATAAGCCTAAAAGAAGGGTCGGAATTTAGAAATTTTTTGAGTCTGTTTTGAGTTTTGTGCGTAAAGTTGTGCTTTACACAGACTGTTATTCCAGCATCTCCTTCTGACTTTAAGAGCTTCAGCTAAAGCACCACAACAATCTCAGAGTAAGTTTTGCCTAAAAAAAATGTAAGACACAATCACAGGAAAAAAGGATAGTTTTGGACAGCTGTACTTATGCGCTTTTGGCTGTTAAGTAGTCTACACTGAATAGGCTACACGAGCATGGGCATAAACACAGAAAACTTATATATAGAAAGTTATTTTAGTTAGTCTTACCTGTATCCTGCAGGGATAACCGTCTTTTCTGAGCGTGAAGAGGCCTCTCCTGGGAGGAGGTGTCATAAATATCTGCGGACTCCGAAGCGTCCACTCTGCGCTGTACAATCAACACCAGCACTACTACAGCCACTTTCACATACATGTCTAGCAGTGCTAATAAAACTGTCTAAAAATGCAGAAGCTTTCTTTCACTGCGCCTTGGGATTCCAGGAGCATAACCGTAAGAAGCAGCTTAAAGGAGAATAATGAAATGCTGCATTAGACAGAGGCGTAAACGTGGAGCTGCAGAGAGGATGATGCTCACTGTGTCCCCTTCAAACTCCAGTGTTTGAGGAAAGAGACGAGCAGGTGCGGTCAGTCTCCCAGCTGGCCTATCACAAGCGCGGGAGTTACGTGCCACACCGCACACTGCCCTATTCATTAGGAGACCTATATCAATGCGCCACCAGGGGTTACTATAGTTACCAGGGTGGCGTTGCGGGATGTAGCCAAAGCGCGCTGTTAACTGGAAAATCTGGAAAAGCTGGACAATGACCATTAACCAGTGTGACATACTTGCTGAGGATGTATTTACAGACAGACAGTAAAAATGTTAGAAAACTTTTTAAAACTAGTCCTAATCATGGATATATTTGAAACTTTGTATCATTCAATTGAATATTTTCTTTTTTTCATTGAAAAACTAGTGATGTGACTGTAAATATGGTGTTTTTGAGGCTTGTGAGAGTGTACATACAGCTGACTATTTTTTTGTCATTTGTATCTGTTCATGAACCTCTGTAGTGATTATATGTACTGCTGACAAGTGTCATTTATTTTGAAATATTTCCAATAAAGTATTAAGAAAGGGAAAAAAAAACCCTAGAAGGGTAGTTGATGTGAAAATGTAGTTCTGCAAACTGTGACTATAGACAATAAATAGGAGTCAAAAAGATAATTAGACTATGTATAACCCCCACCCTTTTTTGGTTTTGGATCTTTTGTCTCTACTTCTCTCTCATCCTTACTTCACTATTCTGTACTACAGCACTATCACAAGCAAAATGAAATCTAGACTCTTTATTCAATTTTACTTTTTAAGTAAAGTAGAAATGAAATGAATGACTGGGCATAAAACAAACATTCAGTAAGTGCTTTATTCTGATCAGGTTTAAACTAGATCCTCGGAACATGCGATTTGAAGCAGGGCAACACACAAACACACACACACACACACACACACACACACACACACACACACACATATATATATATATATATATATATATATATATATATATATATATATATATATATATATAACTGGGGCAATTTAGCTTATCCTTATTCACTGTTTTTAGAAGATGTTTTTAGAACACTGTTTTTATTCAATGTTTGGAAGAAACAGAAGAACCTAGAGGACACCTATAAATTTTCCTGTCAATGTTTACCTATAATCTAATTGTATACTGGATTATTATTATTTTTTTACGGTGAAATGTTGTTGTTTATTACTACTTAAATTAGTAGACTACATAGGTCTGAAAAGCATGGGACAGGATAATAATAATAATAAAGGATCAAATTCTTTATGGTGAATTCTAATCAAAATGTCCCACATTGGTACTGTATTTATGAAAGATGTATTTTTACTAATAGTGATACAAATAAAAGTTGACAAAATGACAGCGAAATGAATAGCAATTAGATTATAAACATTAATGGCATTAATTATCCATATTCTAATGAGGAAAAATAAAAATTCACAAACACATAACCACATCTTTAGTGTCTTGTATGTTTCTTTGTCCTTTTTTACATTATTTACTTAAATGTTTAAATTGCATACTTGAATTTGTTGCTATGAATGAGTGTGTGATGCATTGCACTGCCTTGTGCCCACCAGCTCCACAAAAACCCTTAGCAGGATAAAGGAATTATTGAAAATTAAAAAGAGAATTAGTTGTTATGACCTTGGTGTGTATGAACATGTGTGATGCCCTGCAATGAACTAGAAAATTCATTTTCATTCACCCAGTTTATAAAGTAAGATCTAGAAGATAAATTAGTGAATACAAATGATAGAACGTATGTATGTGAGTATATAAATATTTAATCACCTCCAAATGTTGGCAGAAAGATATTTTGATACAACAGTCTGTTCAAAATCACTGTTAATCTCTGGTCATTGTTTCTGGCTAAAGAGTACTGTACATCACAATAAAAATGAACCTTAATCTGATTATGCTTGTAAAGACATCTGATTTAAGATACCAGTAAGCTTACTTTAACGAGTCTTGCAATTCTATGCCTTATTCCCAGTTGTGGTAAAATAAAATAAATTAAAAGGCAACAATCTATTCGGAAAACCATTAATCATTGCTAAATTAGTGAGGGTGGTGTATATTTCCTGTTTATTAAGAGTCAGTTCCACTAAATAGGCAATTAGGTAGTGCAATTTTGTTCTTTGATTGTGGAGTCTTAAAGCATTTGCTAACTCATCCATTATAGCTCTTAGTTTTGTATCAGTGTGTATTTATCATTTATCATAAGGCAGGGGTAACTGGCCATATCACACACCCGTGGAAAACTGTCCTAGACCTGTTTTGAAGTAAACTATTGTGTTCTGTGGAACTGCAGTGTTTCCCCACACACCAAGTCTGAAAGTTTGATGAGTCAGAGAGTTTCTCGAGAACAAGTTCTGTTCAAATCACAAATCTTTTCACCACAAATGGATGAGTAATGACAAACTGTCCTCATCAATAACCCAGGGCCTCTGCACACTCCCCCATGTGTTTAGTTAAGATAATATTAAAGTGTTTACAAGTTTGAGCTCTGTAAGTGAAGCACTGTCTGCTACTGAGGGCAAATGGAGAAGTCATTCAAGTACTCATTATGTCTAGTCATATTCTCCTTAAAACTTCAGCCTTTTTATGAAATGTAACAAGTGCTAGAAATGGAATCTTTTCTCTAAGTGTTTCTATGGTGTAGTCTTGGTGGCTAATAGATCACTATATATATATATATATATATATATATATATATATATATATATATATATACACACACTATATTGCCAAAAGTATTCGCTCACCTGCCTTGACTCGCATATGAACTTAAGTGACATCCCATTCCTAATCCATAGGGTTCAATATGACATCGGTTCACCCTTTGCAGCTATAACAGCTTCAACTCTTCTGGGAAGGCTGTCCACAAGGTTTAGGAGTGTGTTTATGGGAATTTTTGACCATTCTTCCAGAAGCGCATTTGTGAGGTCACACACTGATGTTGGACGAGAAGGCCTGGCTCTCAGTCTCCGCTCTAATTCATCCCAAAGGTGTTCTATCGGGTTGAGGTCAGGACTCTGTGCAGGCCAGTCAAGTTCATCCACACCAGACTCTGTCATCCATGTCTTTATGGACCTTGCTTTGTGCACTGGTGCACAGTCATGTTGGAAGAGGAAGGGGCCAGCTCCAAACTGTTCTCACAAAGTTGGGAGCATGGAATTGTCCAAAATGTCTTGGTATGCTGAAGCATTCAGAGTTCCTTTCACTGGAACTAAGGGGCCAAGCCCAGCTCCTGAAAAACAACCCCACACCATAATCCCCCCTCCACCAAACTTTACACTTGGCACAATGCAGTCAGACAAGTACATTCTCCTGGCAACCGCCAAACCCAGACTCGTCCATCAGATTGCCAGATGGAGAAGCGCGATTCGTCACTCCAGAGAATGCATCTCCACTGCTCTAGAGTCCAGTGGCGGCGTGCTTTACACCACTGCATCCGACACTTTGCATTGCACTTGGTGATGTATGGCTTGGATGCAGCTGCTCGGCCATGGAAACCCATTCCATGAAGCTCTCTGCGCACTGTTCTTGAGCTAAACTGAAGGCCTCATGAAGTTTGGAGGTCTGTAGCGATTGACTCTGCAGAAAGTTGGCGACCTCTTCGCACTATGCGCCTCAGCATCCGCTGACCCCGCTCCGTCAGTTTACGTGGCCTACCACTTCGTGGCTGAGTTGCTGTCGTTCCCAAACACTTCCACGTTCTTATAATACAGCTGACAGTTGACTGTGGAATATTTAGGAGCGAGGAAATTTCACAACTGGATTTGTTGCACAGGTGGCATCCTATCACAGTTCCACGCTGGAATTCACTGAGCTCCTGAGAGCGACTCATTCTTTCACAAATGTTTGTAAAAACAGTCTGCATGCCTAGGTGCTTGATTTTATACACCTGTGGCCATGGAAGTGATTGGAACACCTGATTCATATATATATGTATATATGTATATATATATATATATATATATATATATATATATATATATATATATATATATATATATATATATATATATATATATATATATATATATATATAATAGATCTCTATAAATATAAAGAGCATTAAAGATTGGGCTACATTATCTACAACAAATTAGTGAACATTATTCTCTTTATATTTACTTTTTTGTCACAGATTATTTTATTCCATATAACGTTAATAAATACTCCATGTGGTGCTTTATAAGCTAGTTTATTTTGCAGTGAGTTTTGGTGATTTGAATACTGTGTGCAGTTTTTGTCTTCCCCAACCTCTGAGTGACTGAATGATATACATTCCGGTTAAGCAGTATATATATGCTAAATATTTGTCATAATTTTCTCTGTGTTGTCTATTGTGTTTGTATAATTTGAACAACATCAGCTGATGCACTGAAAGGAAAACTTTATGTGCATCTGATCAGGTCTACTAATAATAGTTAAATTGAAAAGACAATTCTTTGGAACTTGAGCTACAATTTAGACAGTTTTAAAGATCAAATAACATTAGTGCCAATAACATTTGGGCAAACGTTTTTTTTAATGAACAAAAACATTGGAATTGTTATTATGTGCCACTATCTCTTAAAATACTAAACAGGGTATAAAATGTCCAACATTCTTATAGAGCACCATCTTTTGACTGATGCACTTTCTTGACAGATGTTAGTTCTCATCCTGTCTAATGACCCAGTGTCATCAATTAGACAACTTTGCACTTGATGTGCCATCATTTGAATAAACTTGATAACTTGATAAGCTAGAACAGCTGGACTGTTTAATAACTATTTTCCCCCAGAAGATATTTTAAGTAAAAATGGAAATAGGTTTAGAATTTGGCTTAAAAACAGCTTTAGAGGGAAGCATCACAGCAGATCTGCAGTACCAGGGTGAAAGTGCTCCAATCTTGAGGTCATAAGGGGTCACTGAATGGTTTGGTGAGCATAAAAATAATGTACATCATAAGCCCTGGACTTTGTAAGCAGATCGCAACCCACTGACACTAAATCAGAGAAGAGTGCTTATTCCTCTAGTACAGTTATACCAAGAGTTTATACCAAGGCACATTTAAGATGAAACACTTTATGCTGGTATTTCCTTTTATTTGACACCTGCCTGTATCTTATCTACCACCTTGCATTGTTATTGTAAGTCTGTGTTTAATTATAAGTAAGATTGATCAATAAGCTGTTTATAAAATGTATTTGCACTCTGTGATCGTGATTCATTCAGTTTTAATGTATGGTTAACATTGACTAGATTCTAGCAACTGACAGAAAATGATGAATGATATGTTTCTGTTAAAACATCTTCTTCAAGAAATCATGGTAAAGAAGCCATTATAATATTATAGTAACATTAAGTAAGTAACATTAGGTGGTAAGAGCAGTCAGTCTGCCCAGTCATGTCTGATCATGTTTTTCGATAACGATGCGCTGTAGAAAAACTGAAGAAATCAGATACCATCCACACAACAGAATAACGCAAAGTACTAAAATTATTCAAAATTTGTAAAATGTAGCCAACAAAACAGATACTCAATCAACTAATCAGTGACAGTGTTGCTGTGAAGTCTGAGAGTTGCTGATGAAATAATATTTCCCTTGAGTAAAAGTAAAATTAGCGGTCAACAAAATTATTCAAGAGTATATGTTCATTTAAAGTAAGAACAGTTGAGTAATTACTTTAAAAAATGACAAACATAACCTACATTTGATACAACTAAATTAAAATAGCTAAATCTTAGGAATACATTTTTGAACAATTATGCCAAATGATCTATGCTGAGTGAATATCATCTCGATTATCAACAGTGTATAAAGATAGAATAAAGTATAATGTTAGCTGGTTAGCTAACTTAGCCAAATGCTGTCTGGGGTTCAGTATCTTGCTAGGTTAGTTAGCTTGCCACCCATCAGCACATCTCAGTCAGATCTTTTTAGGTGCATGTGGTGATTTTACAGATCTTGTAGATCATACACAACCTTAAGAGGCAGAACAGACTCTGTGCCGGAGCAATGTTCAGGATGAGTGGAAAACCTATGGGCCACTGTAGCCTCTAGCCAGGAGATGTTTTGGTGTAGTCTCACATAGTAGCCTGACTCAGGCAGTTCCCTAGAACATTTTTATGCTATCTCTGTTATCCCACCCCCACAAACCAACCCATGAGGATTTACATAACCTTTCAGTGTAAACCTAAATGACCTAGTCGCTAGCTGATTGACATGTGACCCCTGTCCAGCAAACATGTTCTTACAAATACCTGTATCCATGAACTCTTGTACTATACCTTGTTATGGCTGCAACTGCTGTGGTAAACATGTATTGCATGACTGCATTGCGAGACATCTTAAAAGAAAAATGATGCCTTAAAATTACCATTATAATAGGATAGAAAAGGATATAATAGGATAGAAAAGGATATAACAGGATAGAAAAAGGATAGAAAGGTTAAAAAGAAGATGAACACTGATTTGATTAAAAAAAAAATTATAATAGCTATAACTGATAGAGTAGGTTGATGTGCAAATATTTTTCTTTTCTACCTTTTCTACCAAACATCGTTACCTTCTCTCCTCATTAAAAATGACCATATGCATTTTTCTGTCTGTGGTATGGTCCTAAAAAATAATATCTGAGTGGCAATGGCAAAAGTAAATCTTTGGTCTTTGGCTTGGATGCATTGCAGGTTTAATATTTTTGAGACTGTGTTGTTGTCTTTGTACTATGATAAAAATGATAAAAATATACACGTCAGCAATAGCATTAAATCCACCTACCTTATATTGTGTATCATGTGGTGCACACTCACTTGGCCATCCACATGATGTAAATAAAAACGTGACAAGGCCACCATCTTCCATTGTTCTGATGCTCACATGACCACTGTAGGCACTTTGATGGTGGATAAGGGGTCAGAATGGGCACTCTGACCAGTCTGTGGCTGCACAGCCCTATGCACAGCAAGTTTTAATGCACCATCTTTCTATTACTGCCAGGATTAACTTTTTTCATTAATTTGTTCCTCAATAGTTCTTCTATGGATTCAGATAGTGTTTATTCCCCATGAGCAGCATTGAGCTTCGAGTGTCTATGATCCTATGATCTCTAGTTCACTGGTTGTCTTTCCTTGCACAATTTTTGAGATGCTCTGACCCAGTCATCTATCCATCACAAGTTGGCCCTTGTCGAAATTGCTCAGATCCTTACATTTACCCAGTTTTCCTGCTGTACAACATGTCAATGTCAATTTCGAAAACGGACTGTTCCCTCGCTGCTTAATATATCCCATTTCTTGACAGGTGCCATCGTAATGAGATGTTATTTACACCACCTGTTAGTGGTTTTAACATTAAAGATGAGTGTTTATTACATTGAACAGAGCAAGCCTGTGCATGCAAAACATGCTAGACATATTAGAATATAATGATAACATTTATATAATACCAGTGACTATATTTCCAGTCAAATCTTTGTGTCATGGTCAGAGTAAAATGGTGAGTGTGTCACAGCTCTAAATCATGCCTGATCTAATTATGTGAAATAACTTTAAAAATATTGTGATCACTCAAATATCACTGCAAATGTTTTACATATTAACAATTTTGACAGTTCATTTCTATTACTCTTGTCATAATGCTGCAGGTATGATAAACCTTTCTAACATAATTAACATAACATAATTATGATGCAAATTGTCATTAAAAAAACATTATTAACAAACTGATCTCACTGATCTGACTTATTGACAGTCAGTTGACAATGACTATTTTTTCATTCATCCTAGCTACAAGGAGTGTTGTGAAACATTCAGATACATTACAACAGAATCACACAGTGACGTATGAGTGCATGATGAGCTCACCATAAAGACCCTAGACAAGAGTACACAGAATTTCAGAATCACAAAACAAGCATGGCCAAGCTGACATCTTGCACAACACAAGGTCACCACAAGCTTGTTTCATGTTAGAAAGCCTAAAAGTGGCTTGTCTGTCTTGCCTTAGACACAAAGCACCCCCTTAGACTCCTGGTAGTATCTGAGTGGCCAGGTTTTCTGTCTCTCCCAAAAAATTGTTACCTCTTGGAAAGAAGTCTGGTAGAAATATGGAAGAAGTGTGGTAGAAAAACTAGGAATTTTATTCAACTTTTTTGGCGTTCAGAAAAACAACAGTGGTTTTTGCCCAGCTTGACAGGATTGAGCCAGTTCTTTCCCTAAACAAATACGTGGAAGCTGTTCTGAGAATGGTGTTCATCTCATTTTTGGACCTTTCCCCAATGCTGGAGTTCTTTGGGGCCTTCTGTATGAATCTATGCAGGACTTTGTCTTGAAATGGGTACCTGAAAACTTTTTCATGTTTCGCGACTGATCACTCCAGTTAAATGATTTGGGAGATAAGTTCAGCAACATATGTTGGTGGTCATATGACTCTGGAGTGACCATATGGTTGAATCCAGGATTTCTGCTTAAGGTCAAATCACCCAATGCCCTGTTTGTCATGACATTATCAACACATATTTTCCTGGCAGTTATTAGAACACTACATGTTCTGTATACAGGTAAATGTTTCATCAAAAACTAAACAAAACATCCAAATCCAAGTGAAATGCAAGGAGCTTTTAATAGATGATATTTAAATATATAAACCTAAATATAGTTTAAAACATTTAAAACACGTTAAACGTCTTTAAAGATTCAAAATCAGTCAGGAAAAGGATGCATGAATATACCTAGTGAGGTAAGGGAGGGAAAAAAAAATCACTTTCTGAGTTTCAGAAATGAGTTGATTATCAAGTATGAACTATTAGACACTACCTTCATAACAAGCCACATACACTATATTGCCAAAAGTATTCGCTCACCTGCCTTGACTCGCATATGAACTTAAGTGACATCCCATTCCTAATCCATAGGGTTCAATATGACGTCGGTCCACCCTTTGCAGCTATAACAGCTTCAACTCTTCTGGGAAGGCTGTCCACAAGGTTTAGGAGTGTGTTTATGGGAATTTTTGACCATTCTTCCAGAAGCGCATTTGTGAGGTCACACACTGATGTTGGACGAGAAGGCCTGGCTCTCAGTCTCCGCTCTAATTCATCCCAAAGGTGTTCTATCGGGTTGAGGTCAGGACTCTGTGCAGGCCAGTCAAGTTCATCCACACCAGACTCTGTCATCCATGTCTTTATGGACCTTGCTTTGTGCACTGGTGCACAGTCATGTTGGAAGAGGAAGGGGCCAGCTCCAAACTGTTCCCACAAAGTTGGGAGCATGGAATTGTCCAAAATGTCTTGGTATGCTGAAGCATTCTGAGTTCCTTTCACTGGAACTAAGGGGCCGAGCCCAGCTCCTGAAAAACAACCCCACACCATAATCCCCCCTCCACCAAACTTTACACTTGGCACAATGCAGTCAGACAAGTACCGTTCTCCTGGCAACCGCCAAACCCAGACTCGTCCATCAGATTGCCAGATGGAGAAGCGCGATTCGAGAGAACGCGTCTCCACTGCTCTAGAGTCCAGTGGCGGCGTGCTTTACACCACTGCATCCGACACTTTGCATTGCACTTGGTGATGTATGGCTTGGATGCAGCTGCTCGGCCATGGAAACCCATTCCATGAAGCTCTCTGCGCACTGTTCTTGAGCTAATCTGAAGGCCACATGAAGTTTGGAGGTCTGTAGCGATTGACTCTGCAGAAAGTTGGCGACCTCTTCGCACTATGCGCCTCAGCATCTGCTGACCCCGCTCCGTCAGTTTACGTGGCCTACCACTTCGTGGCTGAGTTGCTGTCGTTCCCAAACACTTCCACGTTCTTATAATACAGCTGACAGTTGACTGTGGAATATTTAGGGGCGAGGAAATTTCACGACTGGATTTGTTGCACAGGTGGCATCCTATCACAGTTCCACGCTGGAATTCACTGAGCTCCTGAGAGCGACCCATTCTTTCACAAATGTTTGTAAAAACAGTCTGCATGCCTAGGTGCTTGATTTTATACACCTGTGGCCATGGAAGTGATTGGAACACCTGATTCTGATTATTTGGATGGGTGAGCGAATACCTTTGGCAATATAGTGTACCTCCATAGCCTGGCATCCCTTGTAATGCATCCAGCACTTCAACTCTGTCAGTTTTCTGACCATGCACATCATCAGCATGTTTTTTAACAGTTGAATTTATTTCAGGAGTTTGAAGACTGATCTTTCAACATGATTCACCTGACTTATAGAAATAGCTGCAGAAAATCTGTATATTCAGTCAGTAAACCCTATTTTTAACCCTATTTTTAACCCAAGGTGTGAAGGTCATTTATATGTTTTAACAAATCTAGAAAAGATCAATATTTCTGATATACAAGTGATCCTTGCTCTCTCCAAACCTTTAACAAAGTTAATAGGAATTCCTATTGTGTATCTGCCACATATGAATATGGTTGTAAGAAAATTTTTTTGCTGAAAAACTCCACAAACCCCACATACTTTATCCCACATCCTTTCAATTGCCATGTTCATCATTCAAGCTTTTGAAATGATGAAAATGCCCATGCCTAGTGTCTTTAAGCTGCTACTCTACCTACTCTACCAGAGAATCGACTTGGTAATTCAACTGCTAGCAGTTTTGATATCTGACAATAGTATTGCATCAAAGATGGTTGGACTGGGACATTACTTTGCAAAACCTTTCATTGAAATTCCTTCTTATACAATTCTATCTTAGCAAAAGTTATCTAACATTTCTCATTGTGAGATTATTATACAACAAATATAAGACAATTAAGCCTATTGGGCAATAGAATAAAAAACATTTTGTAAATGGAAACAAAATTGAAATGAGATTAACTGAAAAAAAGAGAAAGAAAACAAGAAAAAGACTTGATAATCTAATATTTGTTTAAGAATATATCTAGTAAACATACAATAATCTAATAAAGAGAAACATTAGATGAATTTGCCAATAACTGTAACTGTTCTGCAGTTTAAATATGATATCGGTCCAAATACTAGGGCAACATGAGCAATAGCTCTGCTTGGCAATTGGCAGCTCTATTTGACACAAAGGCACCTCTGTTACTAGGATTACATGGAATGGAAAGTACCTTTGCTTAGCCGGGTCAAACAATGCACTTGGGCCTTTGCACATCTGGCATGCATGCAGCTAATCTCAGCTAGCCACTGAATGTAATGAATCTCCTCCACTATTGGGTGTAAAAGAAAAAAAAGAGGAGCAATTAAACTCAACAGATGCAAGAAGGCTTTGCTGAGGAATGTGGATTTAATTGTTGTGGCTTGAGCTGCACACAAGTGACCTGCAGCTGCGTTTCAGTGTGATTTTTTCCCCTATCCCCATTCAAATAATTACTCTGGTGATTTATAAATGTCCAGAAGACAAATGTAATGTCAGCTGAGACTTCCCTTGACCCCCTCCCCCCTGCGATGCCCTGAACATACAATTTCACACTACATTAGCAAAGCTCTCTAAGGACAGGAGGTTTTAATTGCTGCATATCATAGGCCAAAAAGTGCTGGATAACTCCACTTATTTTACAATGCAGGTTTTAACTGTTGTAAAAAAAATTTCTTTATCAACGGAGACAACGGAGGCCCTCGTACGCAACGATTACAAAAGGCGCAAACATTCACTGGTGCTCAAGAAGGCAGCTTGATACATTAAGAACCAGGGGGCAATGTAATTGTTATTTCTTTGTGTTCTGGGAAACAAGTAAATATCTTATGTAGCTTCTTAGTGGCAGTACTAAATGAAACAATGAATTCTTTAAACAAAATAACAATTTACACTGATCATCCTGTTTAAAATTTGTGAGCAGGACAAACATGGGACTCATGAAGAATCAGTCAGGATCACTAAGAAAGGTAGCATGTGTAGCCTGGGGGGGGTATTAGGTCACAAGGTGGTTAAGGACAATGTACATTATGCACAGAGTGCAAGCTGGGACTCCGACAAGACTAGTTATGACAGCATAATTAAGAGGGAGAGCCAGAAGGTGTGACAGACATGAGGCCTTCCTAAAACATAAAGTGGCTAGCCACAGTGTCAACAAACCTTAGTGTGAGTGGGTACTCTGCCCCTTGCTGTAGTCTTTGCTACCAACAGATGCCTGCATCTTTTGATCAAAGTAGGCATGGTGGATCATTAAAAAAAAAAAGTTCACTCAGTTACTCCTGCGTGAGACCCAGTGCTTTATATATACTATAGTATATAGGTATATACTAATGATCAGCGTTGTGTTTCCTTGCTGGTGTATAACTAATCAATTTGTGGATGTAAGTGGTTACTTCTCTATGCCTAAAGTTTGGTGTTCCTCAAAGTTCTTATTTAGGCCCACAGCTTTTTTTCTTTATATATGCTACCTCTGGGTAAAACGAATAAACACATTATTAACTTCCACTGTTATGCTCATGACACAGTTATGTTTCATCAAAGCCAGATGAGAGACACCAGCTTAATCAAGAAGAGAAGCTGAGAGGTTGATACTTGTTAACCTCCACCTACTTGATTCTGACAGGAAAGAAGAACTTTTCAGGAGTAACTCTGGATGGCCTTTGTGTGATTATTGACCCCTTCATTTGAAGCTAATATTGTAATATAATATTGTAATTATAATATTTTAGTTTTCTTCCATCTCAGAAATATTGCTAAGACAAAAAGCACTACACATTGCAGAAATACTAGTTCATTCAGTTGGATTATAGTAATGCCTTGCTGTCTGGATGTTCTAGTAGGTGGATAAGCAAGCTCCAGTTTGCAGCAGCTAAAGTCCTAACTAGAACCAGAAGATATGACACAATCACCCCTATTTTATCCACATTGTATTGGCTCCCAGTCAAAATCCACACTGATTATAAAATCCTGACCTATAAAACACTTAATGGTTTTGTGCTGCAGTACCTGAGTGATTTTTTTCTGCCATCTGCCATGCTTACTTCGATCACAAAGTGCAGGCTATTTGTTGGTACCTTATATAGTGAAGACTACAGCAGAGGCAGATTTTTCTTTTATAAAGCCCCACAGTTACGGAACAGCCTTCCAGTTAGTGTTCAGGACTCAGATCACTCTGTCACAATGTTCAGGTGTTTGTATGTTGGTGAACTCAGGTGTTTTTATGTTTCTCTTGCCAAATTTTCTTCAATTTTCAAAGGGTATAAAAGACACAAAATATTCCCTGAACTTTCAACGGGATTCAAGTCAGAAATTCAGCTATACAAGGAACGGCCTTCTGGAATTTGGCAACATTGTGTTGGTGAAATGTTCATCTTCTGGCTATGGTTTGTTTCTTCCCTCCTTCTAATGTCTAAGTGCATCTCTCCATACATGTTTCTTATGTGTAATACATTTTCAGAGAAGGAGCCTCATATCATGATGCTTCATCATTGCATATATTACCTTGCAAAGCCTGCAGCTACATCAAGGGCATGCACCACAATCAAATTCCCTTTTCTGAGCCCCTCTGCATATATACACCAATCCACCATAACATTAATTGGTTATGGCTCTTAACCAGTTAAAAACTCTGATTACCTCATTACAATGGCACCTGTCATGGAGTGGGATCAAGTGACAGCAAGTGAACTAGCAGTTCTTGAAGGTGATGGAAAGATCTGAGCGACATTTTACCAACGTTAAATTGTGGTCAACCTCATCTCTAAAATGATAGGTCTTGTGAGCTGTTCCCAGAAGGCAGTCCTTAGAACCTATAAAATGTGGTTGAAGGGAAAAAAAACTAAACACAGTGACCTGGCAACAGGGTTGTGGGCACCCAAGAGTCATCAATGAGGGATAAACAAGGAAAGTTTATGCTGGCTATCACACAGTTGCCTATCACACAGTGCCTCCTGTCCACCACCAAAAGCACCTGCAATAGACATGTGAGCATCAGCACTGAACCATGGAACAATGGAAGAAGATGGCCTGGTCCGATAAATCACATGTTCTTTTATATCATGTGAGCAGCTGGGTGCATGAGAAATTACACATTACATCTAATATGTTGGTATCCTAACCATTCCATGAACTGAAATGGTTTAACAAATAATGGAACTTTTTCCTTCACCTCCAAATAACTCCACTTTACTTCATCTTGAAGAGGTGAGAGATATTTATGATTAGTGGTGATAAATCTCTGCCCTGACAGCAATTGGTGAGCACAGACAACCATCTAGTCCCCACAACTCAGCCTCCAGTTAGTGGTCAGATCAAGTTTCGCCAGATGGGGAAAGGGGGGGACAAAGTATCTTTAACATGGCAGCAGTCACACGACCAAGCCAGTGGAGGAAATCTGAGATCATTGCTGGCTCAGGCTTGGTTTATATTCTGATGAACATTTTTCTGCTGAACACAAAAGGCAGGCTAATGTTGAGCCCTGAGGCTTAATTGGCAGGTGGTGTCCTCAAATATACATGGAACATTAGTGGTATAGTTAAAACCATCAACAAGAGCTTTTAATGCCTGATGAATTCATGTTGACAATAACACCCAAAGCTACATATAATATATTCTGTGGATATAAAAGTTCCTCACATGCCTGTTAAAATTTCAAGTTTTTACAATTAATAAAATTAAACCACAATAAATCATGTCAGAGCTTTAACCACATCTAAATTTTAACCACATCCTTTTAACCAATACTTTTTACTTGTCTGGTCCACTGATTGATTTGTAACATTGTTTTCTTCTGGTAATCCATGGCTTTTTGACTTCACCTTCACCTACAGCTGTCTAATTAAATCCTGCAGGTAAATTTGCCCAACAACTGGAGCTATGCTGAGTCTCACAATTTTGACTAGGGGTATCAGTCCTACCTGAAAAGCAGCAGGCCCATAACATGATGCTGCTTTCCCATGCTTCGCTGTGGTTGTGGTGATCTTTGGGTGATGAGCAGTTTTGTTTTTGTGCCTAAAATATCTTTTAGAATGATTCCCAAAAAGGTCTCACCAGACCCTAACATTCTACCAGTACTCTCCATTCATGTAGGTCATTTAGTGTTGCTTTACATCTGGGAAGGAAGTTCTCAGATGTACAAATTGAGAAGGAAGACATTTTTCTTCTTTACTGTTTCTTACCTGGGATCAGAATCACATCACTGATGACAAGTGTATGTAACTGGTTAATTCTGAGCACAGCCACACACATACAAAAATATATTTATAAAAACAAGTCAGTTCTTATCACTTAAAAGGTGAAAAAGATCCGACATGATTTATCTCGATTTATTGTTTTGAGCAACACATTAAACAAAGAAGAGCACATACTTTATTTTTTAAAAGAATTCACTTCAAAAGAAAATATAGGCATATCAAAAATTCTCATATAATACCCACTACCCAAAACTAACCCTTAAATTTAGTTTTTTTCAATTTTACTTCTCAAGATATACTTCAATCCTACCAGTCGAAGAAAACATTTATTTCGATAGCAAGTGTATAGCTGAGGACAAATGTGCCAAATCTTGCAGACCAAAGTGTATCACAAATGTTACGCCGCGTTACATTCTCAGAAGAATGGTGGTGAAAGATATAAACAAGACAGACTTGTAGACCTTTATCCCAGTGGAAGAACACTATGTCCCTTCTGTAAAGAAAACACATACGCTCTCCTGGAAGGCCTTGCCACTGCAATGGGCTAAAAGCTTTCATTCCCAAACAGATTCCATCACTTGACACCATGTACTGTATGAGCTGGACAGAACACAGTGACCTTTCATAAGCACTTAGTCTGCTTAATGTCCAGTTGTGGAAGAAAAAAAATCTTAATGTCCTGTTGTGAAAGAAGAAGAAGAAGAAGCAGAAAAAAATAGAATCTTCCCCAGCATGTCATCACTGTAAGGAATCCTGGATAAATGCAG
This sequence comes from Hemibagrus wyckioides, assembly GCF_019097595.1. NCBI lineage: Eukaryota > Metazoa > Chordata > Actinopteri > Siluriformes > Bagridae > Hemibagrus > Hemibagrus wyckioides. The sequence continues at coordinate 11,926,804 of NC_080727.1, forward strand.
CAGCAGGCCATGGGCCAGTCATTAATTTGTGTGTTTCCCACCAACAAAATGGAATCTTCCAAAATACTTATGATGTAGAATTTCAGCCATGATAAAATGATGTAGACAATTCCTAGTGTGTAATATTTATTTGGAGAAGCACTTCCCTGCATACCCTCTAATAAGCAGAAAAAGGAAGCATTTCACAAATGTGAAATGTCAGATTGTGTTCAGATTCCTCATCACAAAAACTATTTATTTACATGACATCATTTAAACAAAATATTCCACTCTTCTTTCACCCATGCTAATTTTATGGATGCTTTCACACACATGGTGCACAGGCCAAAGATCATTTCCATCTCATATGTTTTAAATACGCAAACACACAAGGTCTGTCCAGCTGAGTAGGTTCCCCCACAAAGTGTAATTCTAGTTTGGGTGCAATTCCTCAGCCAATGACCCTGACGCTCCAGGCCATTATAAGAAGCACAATTGAAGAAGCAGCACAACTGGCATCACAGAGCACCTAAAGTATAAAAGCTGTGTGAAATAGAGCTGAAACAATGACAAACATCTAATAAGCATTATGTGAGTTATCAAGGTTTAACTAAATATCAGCTAAGCCACATTAAAAAGTACACTTTACTCAAGTTATATGATGTGTGTGGTCACATTACGTTGATTAACAGAAAAGTCCATAAAGATGTGATAATGTGAAAGTGTGATACGAGTTTCATGGAAATAAACTTTTACCTTATTGTGCCTTTGTTGTACTGGTGTTGCTGGCAGCATCTTGCTGCTCCGTCTCAGTCGATGAATTCAACACTCCTTCTTCTTTTTTCTCTGAGGCCAGGAAGTCATGGATAGCTTTCTCAATGTGTGGACGGAAAATATGGTTCAGCTTTGGATCCACCACCTGAGTAATAATTCGATCCACACCAGACTCCAACATTCCGGATCTATGCAAATAGAGAAAAACCTCCTGCACTTAACACTGTACTGGTGATTTCACTGAACCAAAAAACTCCAGTACTTAATTGTACCCTTAGGTGGTGTTCTAGTACTATTTTCACATAAAGTGTAGCAGATCTTTTTTTTCTGTAGCAGAGCTGTATGATTCCTACTGAATTTGAGAATTATGATTTCAATTTTAAAGGGAAATAAATCACAATTTGAGCAATTATGTAAGTAACAATTAGTGCTAGGTGATTTTCACATATGTTGTATATATTTTGCTACAATACAAAGCAATAAAACAACCTTCTTAACTTGATAAATACCGTCTATAGCCTAAACTCCGCCAAGATGAAAAGTCTGCAATACTGCGAGGAATGAGGTCATAGCAAAGAAGGGTGGAAATTTCACTTGAGATGTGGTACTGGTACAGTCAGAATTATATACAGTATAATTAATATCTACATTTTCCACATAGGTGGTCCATTCAAATAAAGAATAACTAAAATAAATTGGGTCATTTCGTCATAACTGCATTATGCAAGAAGTGTATGTAAGAAGAAAAAAAAATTGAATTTTAATCCATAAGATGCATTTTTTGTAATATTTCCCAGCTCTATAAAAATTGTATTAATCAAATTCCTCAGAATTTGCACATGTGCATCTTGAATTAGTGATTTACAGCACATCTGTAGTGCTGTTAGCAATAAGCTAAATCCTGAGCAAAAAAACCTACATATTTATAGTAAATGTAACCTCATTATTGGTGCTAACAGAGAAACATGTCCTCTGAAAGCAAATCATCAATATTAATAGCAGGTTAAATGCATAGTTTTGGTCATGTTCCTGTTCTTCTGGTGGAAATCAGTCTTAATTGCCATCTTTGAATAACATGTGACTGCTGAGAATTGAGGTAGACAGTGTGTTTAACAATCATTCAAGTTATACCCCCTATTCTTTCATTTCACACATTTAATTATTATTTAGTAATTGGAAATTTATCTTTCAAATCTGTTTTAGAATGATATAATAATTTTCTGTTTTTGGTTCACATCTCCTGAATCATGGGACATAATTACAAATGATTTCCTATATCAATTCTAACCTTTATCCTATACAAAATGTACGACTTGAACAACTACATGGAGAAATTTAGTAGTACAATTTGACAGAAATAGTTACCAATAAATTTCATTGTTAATTAGTTGGACTGTGAAGCACAGTATGGTATGCTACAGTACATCACTTCATTTAGACTAATAATACATCTGACTGTAAAGGTGGGCTTTAATTCTTGACCTACTGTACTACGCTCTGTCGAAGCCCATTGCGCACTTGGTTCTTGTTGATGGAGGGACTCCACTCCTGCGTGCTCAGGTGATTAGCTACGAAGTTGTCCACCTTCTGTCGCAAATTCTGATAAGCCGGCTAGAAAAAAAAAAAAGAGATTGGTTTATTTATGATGATTTTTTTTTTTTCGGACTCACGATAGAAGAGCACTTAGATGGATTTTGTTGTTAAAAGTTAATGATTGATCAGTAGAGGAAAACTGATTGGATTCTATTATAGAATAAATAGTTTCATATGATTCAACTAATCCTCTGTGTTTATTAATCCAGTCTTTACAAGATCTTTGAATGAAAAATGGCTCAAGCAGCTTCCATAAAGTCCAAACTGGCATGCATGAATGTTTGACAGACATTTTCCTGACAAGATCCTTTACAGGCAAATATCTGTACTTTATTTGTCTTTCCTTCTACTCACAATGTTTAAATATATCTTTAATGTTGTAGGTTCCATAAGCTACATACACTACATGCTCAAAAGTTTTGGGACACCCCTCCAAATCATTGATTTCAGGGGTTGGGGTCAGCCCCTTAGTTCCAGTGAAAGGAACTCTTAATGCTTCAGCATACCAAGACATTTTGGACAATTTCATGCTCCCAACTTTGTGGGAACAGTTTGGGGATGACCCCTAGCTGTTCCAGCATGACTGCACACTAGTGCACAAAGCAAGGTCCATAAAGACATGGATGAGCGAGTTTGGTGTGGAGGAACTTGATTGTCCTGACCTCAACCTGATAGAACACCTTTGGGATGAATTAGAGCAGAGACTGTGAGCCAGGCCTTCTTGTCCAACATCAGTGTCTGACCTCACAAATGCGCTTCTAGTGAAATGATCAAAAATTCCCATAAACACTCTCCTAAACCTTGTGGAAAGGCTTCCCAGAAGAGTTGAAGATGAAGCTGCAAAGGGCAGGCCAAATCCATATTAAATTCATGTGCATGCAAAGGCAGACGTCCCAAAACATTTGGCAATACAGTGTACTTTTGGAAATCATCAGGTGATTTATCTTCTTTAGATTAGTTTCTAGACATGTTTTAGGTAGATAAATCTAATCACTAACAGAAGTGCAGAATAACGCAGCTGTGTGATAAAGGACTCCTCTGTACAGTGGTATAAAATTACAGATTTATACTGTACAAATTCTCTACCTGAATAATAAGCTAGTGATTGCTAAACAGCTAATGTTGAAAGAGCAATTGTGTTACAGGTGTTAGAACTCATAGCCTCACTTCATAGTACTGTTCGAGATATCGAGTGCCAAAACTGATTCCTGGACATGCAATCTGACATCCTTTACTACATACATCAGAACATACATGTCAAGAAACTAATCTAAAGAAGATAAATCACCTGATTTTCAAAAGTACACTATATTGGCAAAAGTTTTGGGACACCTGCCTTTACATGTACATGAATGTAATATGGAGTTGGCCCACCCTTTGCAGCTATAACAGTTTCAACTCTTCTGGGAAGGCTTTCCACAAGGTTTAAGAGTGTTTATGGGAATTTTTGATCATTCCACTAGAAGCGCATTTGTGAGGTCACACACTGATGTTGGGCGAGAAGGTCTGGCTCACAGTCTGCACTGTAATTCATCCCAAAGGTGTTCTATGGGATTGAGGTCAAGACTCTGTGAAGTTCCTCCACACCAAACTCGCTCATCCATGTCTTTATAGAGCTTGCTTCGCGCACTGGTGTGCAGTCATGTTGGAACAGGAAGGGGTCATCCCCAAACTGTTCCCACAAAGTTGGGAGCATGAAATTGTCTCTGTATGCTGAAGCATTAAGAGTTCCTTTCACTGGAACTAAGGGCCCAAGCCTAACCCCTGAATTCAATGATTTGGAGAGGTGTCCCAAAACTTTTGGCAATATAGTGTATATGTTACACTGAGCATGGGGCAGAAAACAACCTAAAGTGTCCTCAACATTGAGTTCAACATCACTCTTGAATTGTCACACAGTCAACAGAACCACTGCTGTACCAAAAGTACCTTTACAGATACAAATACGTGTATTTGGTTACCTTTGTAAAATAGGTATAATATAATTTGTTCTTTTGTAAAGGTAAATATCATGAACTTTAAACATCATTTAAAATAAGACGTTCAGAGAAGACACATTATGGACATAAAACGTGTCCAGATGTACATTTTGTCTCCAGTGGAATTCCATAGTATCCAGTGACGCTTTCTGGCTAAACATAAGCACACCCCACTCTGTAACACTGATGCTAGCTAGTCACATTTAGCTAGCTAGTGAGGTAAATTTCACCTTGGTGTCCACGTCTGCTAGACAGTCCCTTCTGAACTCGTCGAAAAGACCTCGGCTCTTCAGATGTTCCACGATTAGTTTGATTAGATGGGGATCTCCTGGAGGAAGAACGGCTGCACTGTTCGCGTTTTCGGCCATACTCAGTGTGATTTACCTGATTATTAGCAAACTAGATTAATGTAGCCAATTGTAGCTAGCAAAAAAGGCTAAGCTAACAAGTTATGAAGTTGCGGTGCTTGGTTTCGAAATATCTTTTTCTTGGCATGTAAGAGGAAGACACTCGCCCTTTTTGTTAGAAAATGCGATGAGCTTTCACTAAACGATGAGCAAAGTCAACAAAACAGCACTGCTAACACACTGAGTTAACAACACTTCCCAGTCCTTTGCTTTGTTGTGGTGGTTTGGTCATGAAGAAATTTTACCGCCACCTACTGCTTAAAGAGAAATTATACAACCAAAAATACAATCCAGCATACAGCCTAAATACAACCAAAATACAAACTAAAATACAACCTAAAAACAATAAAAATACAACCTACATACAACCCAAAATACAGCCTAAATACAACCAAAATACAAACTAAAATACAACCTAAAAACAATAAAAATACAACCTACATACAACCCAAAATGCAGCCTAAATACAACCAAAATACTAACTAAAATACAACCTAAAAACAATAAAAATACAACCTACATACAACCCAAAATACAGCCTAAGTACAACCAAAATACAAACTAAAATACAACCTAAATACAACCAAAAACACAACCTAAATACAATCTAAATACAACCAAAATACAAACTAAATTACAACCAAAATACAAACTAAATTACAACCAAAATACAATCTAAATACAACCAAAGACAAAACCTAAAACACAACCCTAAATACAACCTAAATACAACCTAAAACACAATCCAAAATAGAAAACTAAAATACAACCAAAAATACAACTAAAATACAACCAAAAATATAACCCAAAATACAAACTAAAATACAAATACAATGTATAATTTAATTTGAAAACTTTAGTTTATTTAGAGTTGATATTCTGACAGTCAGTAATTAAGAAAAACACAGATGACATGGATAAAGGCTAATGAATGCTAATAATTATAATAGCAAAATAGAAATAAAAGAGAAATAGAAACTCATACAGAAATAAGACATTTAGTAAATTGTAGCTAATAGAAACTGATTGAATATCGGCGATATTTATTTATAAATACTGTTCTTGCTGAGACAGGCATTCTTCAATCCTCAAAACCCACCATGACAGATGTTCTAAAATCATTTTTGACTGTTAATTCATTTTAAGAGATCTGTTTTAACAGGTGACAACAAAGCTCTTATTTGTTTGTCTTTACTGGTGTGATGAAGCTTCATGAAGCATTCAAGTTTCGCATCCAACTGTGTAAAGAAATGGTTTATTTCTCAAGGCTTCAGGTGTCCACTAGATGCCTCTAGTGATGGGAAAATAGGCCTCTGTGTCAAACTGTTTTAGATGACAGCACCTCTTTTGTAAAAAATTGGTCCAGCAAATGGCAAAAATCAATAGATGGCTGATGTATGCCATTCAAAATAAACAAATATCTTGAATTCTACACAGGGTCACTTGGTGCTAACCTATTTGTATTCATCAGCAGAACATATTTGCTGACCACTAAGCCACTGTGCCCTCCATAGCACTACTGCAAACTTTAAAAATCATGTAAAAGATACACTATATTGCCAAAAGTATTCGCTCACCTGCCTTGACTCACATATGAACTTAAGTGACATCCCATTCCTAATCCATAGGGTTCAATATGACGTCGGTCCACCCTTTGCAGCTATAACAGCTTCAACTCTTCTGGGAAGGCTGTCCACAAGGTTTAGGAGTGTGTTTATGGGAATTTTTGACCATTCTTCCAGAAAGCGCATTTGTGAGGTCACACACTGATGTAGGACGAGAAGGCCTGGCTCTCAGTCTCCGCTCTAATTCATCCCAAAGGTGTTCTATCGGGTTGAGGTCAGGACTCTGTGCAGGCCAGTCAAGTTCCTCCACACCAGACTCTGTCATCCATGTCTTTATGGACCTTGCTTTGTGCACTGGTGCACAGTCATGTTGGAAGAGGAAGGGGCCAGCTCCAAACTGTTCCCACAAAGTTGGGAGCATGGAATTGTCCAAAATGTCTTGGTATGCTGAAGCATTCAGAGTTCCTTTCACTGGAACTAAGGGGCCAAGCCCAGCTCCTGAAAAACAACCCCACACCATAATCCCCCCTCCACCAAACTTTACACTTGGTACAATGCAGTCAGACAAGTACCGTTCTCCTGGCAACCGCCAAACCCAGACTCGTCCATCAGATTGCCAGATTGAGAAGCGCGATTCGTCACTCCAGAGAACGCGTCTCCACTGCTCTAGAGTCCAGTGGCGGAGTGCTTTACACCACTGCATCCGACGCTTTGCATTGCACTTGGTGATGTATGGCTTGGATGCAGCTGCTCGGCCATGGAAACCCATTCCCTGGAGCTCTCTGCGCACTGTTCTTGAGCTAATGAAGTTTGGAGGTCTGTAGCGATTGACTCTGCAGAAAGTTGGCGACCTCTTCGCACTATGCGCCTCAGCATCCGCTGACCCCGCTCCGTCAGTTTACGTGGCCTACCACTTCGTGGCTGAGTTGCTGTCGTTCCCAAACACTTCCACATTCTTATAATACAGCTGACAGTTGACTGTGGAATATGTAGGAGTGAGGAAATTTCACGACTGGATTTGTTGCACAGGTGGCATCCTATCACAGTTCCACGCTGGAATTCACTGAGCTCCTGAGAGCGACCCATTCTTTCACAAATGTTTGTAAAAACAGTCTGCATGCCTAGGTGCTTGATTTTATACACCTGTGGCCATGGAAGTGATTGGAACACCTGATTCTGATTATTTGGATGGGTGAGCGAATACTTTTGGCAATATAGTGTATCTTTCTGCATGCTGATCAGCAGTACAATCAGAGGGCAATTTATTTCCCAAAACAGTATACGATCATACTTATTAAGTATAAATGGTAATCCTACTAGGTATATTTACATGGTAAAAATAACATGTACTATAACATTCATTTATCTAATAGATTTTGTATTAATCAATTAAAGTTGTAGCAGAAGTATAGTGTCTAAAATCTTGATACAGGTCAAGAGCTTCAGTTAATGTTCACATGAAACATCTGAATGGTGTAAAAAGTGTGAAAACCTATATCCCATCTGAAGCTACAGGTCTCCACACCCCACAGTTATACTATTATGCAGCATGACCATTACTGTGAAATCTATTGATATAATATCCATATGATAAGATGTGATGTTTGTCCAGTCTTCAGAATGTGAAAGTCATCCATATTCACCTCAGTTTGAAGGAGCATGGGGTTGCCAAGCAACAAGGGAGCGGAGCCATGGTGACACCAGAGGAAGAAAATGTTACAAAGCACATTTTCCCTGATGGCTTTGTGTCTAGGTCTGTCACAATGTGCAATACAGGTTTGTGTCACTGGAAGTTTATGGAAAATCTTTCAAAATATCAAAAAGAAGACATTCACATATACAGGCAAATGTCATTTCTTTAGAACTAAGACTATATTTCGGCTCAACATATTGTGCATTCTGTACCAGTTAGTGTCATAGCAGCTATTGTCTATACAATGAGACATTCTTCCTGCACTAAGAAATAAATGATTTGTTTATAAAATGGGGCATATCGGTTAAGATGGAATGCATCAGTCTGTTCCTGAAGCTGTCTTGTGGTCATGCATACCAATGCTTCTAACACAAATGGAAAATCCCATGGAAAAATACAACACAGAGCGTGGGGTGAAATACATTTTTACCACAAGATGGGGACCTAATGTCATTCACTGAAGTCTCAGACCTGCTTTATGGTACCTAAATGAATTTGCCAGCTTTGGTTAAAAGCTCTCTTGCAATGTGTGCCTCATTCATTATTATTTATAATATATTCAGCATAATCAAATATTTTTAATATATACCTATATATTTGCCACAAGCCAAGTAATTGGACTGTTAAGTGATAAGTCAATGTAATGCAAAACCCCACCAAATATCCCCTGTAAATTACATACAAGGATTAAATTCTAGGACAAAGGTGCCTGATCATATCTGGAAAGGACCAGTGTGGCTGCAGGTTTTCATTCCAACCAGGCAGAAGCCACACCTGCTGATTAAGATGCAATCATGTGTGTCTCCTGCTTAATTGTAAAAATTAAGACCTGCAAAAATAAATAAAAACCTGCACCAAACTGGTCCTTATAAGATTGTTCAAGGGGAATTTTAATGAAAGGTAAAATAATGTCTCTTGGATGTATGGTGGCATGTTTTGGAAGTTATATTAATTGACAGAATGTGCCTTATGGAACAGAAATACAAGAAACACTATACTAAAGAATCTGTTTGGTTGTTGGACTCGGGCGATCGTATAATTGGCAAAAAGAAAAAATAACCCGGGGCATGATCCCTCTGTGTTCAGTTGTTATCATATATTGCAGAAAATTGCATAAATAATAAAGCACAATGGTAGTTTCAAGAGTTTGAGTTGCAGCTAAGAGTACTAGAAATTATTTATATATTTATATTATTTATATTTTATGAGCCTGAGTTCATAGCATGCTGTATAGCATGCATTAATGGTCATACACACTAATGAGCATATATAATTGTAATCTCTTCCAAGTAAAGAATTGTAAAATTAAATATACCTTCATTATTTTCATCAACAATAAAATAAGATTATATTTTTAAAAATATTTTAAATATTTTTAATCATTTCTTTTAGAATGTTTTAAGATGATAAAAAAGCATTAGTTAACATGTTCAACACATTTAATATCTTAAAATACTCAAAATGTGTCTGTTTGTTTAAAAGGTGCTAAGTGATCAACCAGTTTGGGTATGAACTGCACTAATTAAACACAGCAAAAGCAGAAAGGCTCTCTACCATGAGCTATCTGTTTAGTCAATCTGCTTTATGTGTTGAGGTGATGGAAACTCACCCACTGGACTACTCATCAGAAGCAAATGCAGTTTGCCACAAAAAACTAATTTGCAGCTCAAAACAAGCATGCAAGTCCTTTTTGTTGCCAAGGCAACTTGTTCCTCCAACTCCTCCATCTCCGAAGCAGTGAGACATTGATCATTGCTCCACATCTATCAAGATAATTGCCACTGGATTGCTCATTTTGAAAGTAAAATAATAAAACAGAAAACAAAGATCCAGTCAATCTGCTCTGGAAAGCAGTTAAGTGATATGTTTGTCTTTATATGTCATATTCAGCAGAGATGTCATTGCATTCATTATTTTTTAGTGCACTATTTTATTCTGATTCTATACATGAATTGTATTGTATACACTTGATTATCTTTTTATGTTTTAGAATTCTTCAGGAAATGAATTTTCTTTTTTTTTTTCTTTTTTTTTTTAGAATTAATCAATTCATATTTAGTACTCAGTTTATTCTGATCAAGGTATGTTATATCCCAGGAACTCCAGACATGAGGAATACAAATTGAACTGGATATACCATTGCAGGGCATCATGCACAGATAATCACATTAATATAGAAAATATAGTCACATTACCACAGACTGAAGCTATCACAGACTTATTTTGTTTTATTAAAAACATACATTTATGTTTGCTATTGCAGAGAGATTCAACAGTCTCCCAGAATAATCATCCGTAATTGGAACACTATCACACCGTTACCCCACAGAAATAGATCAGGCTGATTACTTAGAGTCAGTGTTTCACTACACCCTAGATAATGTAGCTCCACTTAGAAGAAAAATAATTAGAGAGACCCTAGTATAATGACCACACACAAGCAGATGACTAGGAAATGGCATCAGACTAAATTGATAGTATTTCAAGTAGCATATAAGGAAAGCCTCTTGAGTTACAGAAAATCAATTAGTGCTGCTACAGTAGATCAGCATATCTATCCACCGTATTTGAAGATAACACTAATAATCATATTTTTTATTTAATACTGTAGCAAACTTAACTAGGAATAAAACAACTGTAGGAAAAGGCATGCCATTAATATGCAGCAACAATGACTTCATGAATTATTTCAATGGCAAAATAAAGAATATCAGACAAAATTCAGATTATTAATTTAAAATCAAAGTATCTGATAGCTAATACTGTAGATAACAATTTTACTATATCTGACCGGCGCTTAGAATGTTTCACTCCCCTTCAAAATCATCAACCTAGATCATTGCATCCTAGATCCCTTACCTACATGTTTCTTTAAAGAGATAATACCAGTAGCAATCAACCACCTTCTAAAATTAATCAATTCTTGCCTTAGAAAAAGTTGTAGCACAGCATTTATGCTCATAGCTACATAGGAATAACATCATCATGCATCATTCATGATTTAGGCCTCGTCATAGCACAGAGACAGCACTGGTTAAAGTGTAAATGACATGTTACTGGCCTGTGATCAGGGCTGTGCCTCTATGCTGTTATTGCTTGATATTATTGCAGCTTTTGACACCACTGACCACACTATTCTACATGATAGGTTAAAACATGTTGTTGGTGTTAAGGGAACAGCCCTCTCCTGGTTCTGTTTTTGGCCTTCTGGCTCCCCCTTACTCCCTAGTTATGTTGTCATAGCTACTCTTGCTGGAGTCCCTGCCTACACTTTGCGCACAATATAATATCTGATATTTTTTTCTCTCTAGAAAATGCATGCCTTCTCCAACAGGAATGCCCATCAGATAAAGGAGTCACAGCTCTAGTCTGGCAATAGGCCTGATAAATGAAGAAGCCACGGCTCCTCTGATTGGACTTACATATAATAGGCACTCCTCCATACATAAACCATGGCTTCTGAAACTGAACAAATAGACAGAGAAGCCATGCATCCTCTAATATGAATTGACAGAGACACTACATCTTGTCACGACAGTCATGTCAGTTAAGTTGTTTTGTTGTATTGTAATAGCATTACTGATTCTGTAGTGTTGCTAGGAAGTGGTTGTTGGTTTATGTTAATTAGTTATCTTAGGTGGCTATTCAGGTGGCTGTCCAGTCCCTGTTAAGGTGTGAATTGTAGGCAGGGTTTATTAATATATATTAAAGGTGTTTCCTGTAGCAATCAAAAGGATACTCTGCTAGTAGCAACTTAAATAGACCAGCATAAATTTAATTAAGAATTTAACTGTCCAATTTAATAGTGTTTTTCTTGTCCTGTTACCCCTCTCAAACATATTTAAACTTAACCTCACTCCTGACTAGGGTGCAGATGTGAGCTTCTTATTTCTGAGCAAAGGTGCACTTGAAGTAACCTCATCTATTCACCTCTATTTGACTCTGGAATTGCTGTAAAGAAAGCTGTTTTTATCTCAGCTTTAACATTTCACCACTTTTTTTCTGGCACAGAGACCTGGATATCACCATATAACTCGGCTACAAAAGGTGCTTTATTCTCTGCTTATGCTTCCTTCCACATGCTATCAGAAACAGATAGGATTGGTGGTACAGGTATGCTGTCGTCTTAGAGATGGTGTTTCACACTTCACCCCATTACTCATCTAACCATCTCTTTTTCAATTCAATGCAGTTACACTTATCTTGCCATTTAACCTTCTCATCATTATCATCTAGCATTCCTCTGATCGTTCATGGTGATTTCAAACTCCCCTCCAACATGCTTCAGTCCTCTTGCCTTCTGCCTTTTCTGAATTCCTTCTCCTTAATATTCAACAGCTGCCCTCCCAATCACAAGGAAGGAAACGCCCTGGTTCTGATCTTCATCCATCCCTCTCCAGCAACATTCATCATTGCTTCACCATCATCCTCCCTATTCTGCTTAAAACCAATTACCACTCACAAGACCTCCTGACCATCAAATCTATGATCACCAATGATTCCATAATATCTGGGTATTTTCCAACTGCTTTCAAGAGAGCAAGGTTTATTCCAATAGTAAAAAACACCTGTTTCGGATCTCTCAGATATCAGCAACTACAGACCAGTATCACCTCTCTCTTTTCTTTCTAAAATCCTTGAATGCATTGTTTACACACAAGTGTCTCTCTATCTCTTACAGAACAACCTCCAGGACCCCAACTTGTCTGGCATCGAAACAGCAAATTACACAGACTACCCTTTAGGGTGTCACTGAGAAGCTAAATGCTGTTAGATCAGCCAAACTGTCATCAGCCCTCATTCTTCATGACCTTTCAGTAGCAACCACAAAACTCCCAAAGTCCATCCCCAAGACTGGAAGTTGGTCATATCAGGTGACATAGAGGGGATCAACTCCACGCAGACTCTCCACTGGTGTTTCACAAGGCTCAGTACTCAGGCTTTTTCCCTTTATACTCTTTCTCTTGGTGAAGTCATATCCTCACATTCATACCACTGCTTTGCGGATGACATTAAACTCCTTCTCTCCTTCCCTCCATCAGATACTGCAGTTTCTTCTCAGATCTCATCATCGATGGCAGCTCATCAACTGAAACATAATCCTAGCAAAACTGTTGTTTATCAGAGGTGACTGTGTCAGGAACTTGTTATCTTCCTGAACAATTTGATGAGCTCTCCTTCAATCACTGAATGCACTTGGGATAATCTCCTCTCACATTGCTAATCTGATATACTCCCACCATCTTCTAGGGTACAAAGAAGGTACACTCCCCAAACTCTTCTCTGTTCTGGTATTTAGATGGTGGAATGAACTGGTCTTCCAATGACGTGTAAAAACCTACCTCTTCCTAAAATACATAAACTAGCAGTTATTTGAAAAACAAAAAACAAACAAACAAACAATCTTGCTGTATTACCTCTCAAGTGAATTTTAGACTGATGCTATTCTTAGTCTGTGGTCTACTGAATCAGTATTAATATATTCATTTATAGAGACTTCTAAAGCACTTCTGTAAATCACACTGTATAAGGGCCTCTGACAAATGCCACAGATGTAAATGTAAAATGTATATATAATCCATATCTCCAGTAGTGACACAATTCTCCAATTTGGACTGTAAGGCACAAAAGCAAGGGATCTTCAAACAGGCCAGACAGACTTTGAAACCACATCAACTTCAATATGACTGACAGACACAGAGGCAATACTTTCTTCTATAGGACTGACATACAAAAGCCATGTTACCACCAAATGTTTTATATAAACAATAGTAATGCCTCCTAGATATTTGAATTTCAGTCAAGCCCCCTTCACTCAAAATGCCCCACTATCAATGACTTTCGTTTACTTGTTTTCTCTAGAAAATCTTTTTGATGTGGGGTTGTTGTTTGGCCACCATCTGTTTATACTTAATGTTCAGGGTTTTTTTTAATAGTATTTTATTTTGATTGACAGGAGAATATCCTCACAAAGATAAGATGTGGTAAAGGCAATAGTTCTGCTACTGCTCTCTGGCCAATCAGGGGGAAGTCCTGCTCCACACCAGAACCCTACCAATGTCCCTGATGTCTAAAGTCAGTTTTGTATTTCTCTTCTCACAGGACAAAATGACTACAGGCCTGCTGCTCTGACATTTGTCTTCATGAACTCCTTTGAGCAGCTGGCATTGGCCCACCCTTGCAGTTTGCTTACCGAGCAAACAGGTCATTGGAGGATGCAGTCAACATGTACCTGCACTACATCCTGCAACACCTTGACTGCCAAATGGACATACGCACAGATTTTAAAGTGTGCAGATGACACTACGCTCACTGGACTCATCCAAGAAGGCAAGAAGTCTGCATATCGGCAGGAGGTGTAGTGGCTAGTACTATGATGCAATTAGAACATGCTTAAGACTGTGGAAATGACAGTGGCCCTCATCACTACTCCCCTTCACAGTATCCAACAACCAAGTGTAATACGTAGAGACCTTCAAGTTTATGGGAACTACCATTTTCCAAGACCTGAAATGGGAGAATAATATAAACTGTATCCCCATAAAGGACCAGCAGAGGATGTACTTTCTGAGCCAATTGAGGAAGTTTGGTCTGCCTCAGGAGCAGCCACAAAAAAACAGGACAGGTACAGACTGCAGCAAGAAGAAGGAAATGGGCAGGAAAAATCACTACAGACCCATCACACCCTCGATACAACCTTTTTCATCTCCTCCCATCTAGCAGGTGCTACATTATATTGTACACCAAAACTACCAGGCAAAGGAACAGTTTCTTTCCTCTGGCAATTACCCTCATAAACAGGTGACCTTTATTATATGCAACTTGCCATTTAAAAGTGCCAACATGCTCTTTACAAACTTGTTACACACTATTCCTGCTTTCACTACTCACACATTTCATACTCTATATTGCAGGCATCATATGTGACGTACACTACAGTTATTTACACTAAAATATACATTACTAACCTGTCACATACTCTGTATATTGTGGTCTGTATTTAATTTTCCTGTATAGCATTGTCTGTAAATTAAATGTATAGTATCATTATTTTATTTCTGTATTTTTGAGAGTCAACAGCCAGTACCAAATTCCTTGTGTGTGTAAAACTTCTGATTCTGATTTATTCCCTTCCTCTTGCAGAAAGATTCAGATTCTTCCTTCAGTGTGAATACCTTGGAAAACAGTTCTCCAGATGAGAACAACTGGGACTCGCTGTAACACAGCACAGAAATACTCTGCTCCTACACAATACTGCCAAAAGTAAGTGTACATTTGAGCAATCATGTCCATAAAGTGTATGCTTATTGAACATGAATATGCGCTACCTCACTATTGATTTAGTCCCCCTTCACCATCATCCCTATACCATGTGGCAAAACATGTTATTGTCTGAAGCATACGTATCTATTTTGGCACAAAACCCGCAGGCCTCTGTTAGGCAAAATTCACCTTCCAGCACAATAATAACCAAAATCACAAATCCAAGTCAACAAATCAAAAGCTTCAGAAAATGGTCAATGTATTGGAATGACCCTGTCAGAGCCCAGAGCTAAATTCTTAGGTTGTGCATAGGAGATCTGCTAATTTCATAGATTTCATCACTTTTCATCATTTTCAAATGGGATCAAAAATGTGTTTAAATTGACTTAATTCAAAGCAATTGACTTAAAGTAGTACTTGGATTGGTTGCTGTTACTGAGCATCCCAGGCATATTCTCTGAATCTTTTGACACCTTGGATTTTTGACTGCTTGAATTTGTTTGTAAGCAGAGAGTAAATAATCAGGACCCAACCTTTTAAAAGCAAACCTTGGAAATGGGAATGAATTATATGGAGTGTCATCTAAAAATGCTGGAATATTGAGCCCTGGTCTATGTGAGCATTACATGTACAGGTAGTGCAAGGATGTCCTTGACAGAGGCTATAAAAGATGCTGTGGAGATTCTGAATGGCACTTCAGATACACACAATACATGTACAAAAGTATGTGAGTCCCTGACCATCACACACACTGTTGGCACAAAGGTGGAAGCATACAGTTGCTATATATATACATATTTTTCTATGCCATAGCATTAACACTACTTTACGGGTACTAAGAAGACCAAACCCTGATAAACAGTCCCAGGCCAGGGTCCCTTCTTCATTAAGATGTTGGCACTATGCATTGTGGTAGGTAGGATTCACCTGGCATCTGACAAACCCAGTTGATCTGCCAGATAGTGAAGTATGCTTAATCACTCCAGCGAAAACGTTTCCACTGCACCTGACTCCAGTGGCAGTGTGCTTTACACCACTCCAGCCAGTGCTTAGCATTGTGCATAGTGATCTTAGGAATCACTATGGATAGCTATTTCATGCAGGTCTTGGTGCTGATGTTGCTTCCAGAGGCAATCTGAAACTCTGTAGAGACTGGTGCAACAGTGGACAGCTTTTTATGCTCTACATGATTCAGCACTCAGCTGCCCCACTGTGTAAGTTTGTATGTTTCATAGTACCACTTCGTGGCTGAGCTCTTGTTACACCTAGATGCATCAATTTCTCAACAATAGCATTTATAGTTGACTGTGTCAGATCTAGCCGGGCAGAAATTCCATGAACTGGCTAGTGGAAAAGCTGGCATCCTAAGACAGTATCATGTTAAAAGTGAATGAGTTCTTTAGTTCAACCCATTCTATTGTCATCGTTTGTGTATGGAGATTGCATGGCTATGTGGTTGATTTTATGCACCACTTAGAAATGGGTATGGCTAAAACTCTTGAAATAAATAATTTATAGGGGTGTTATACTTTTGGCCATACAGTGTATGTACGGCACTCGCTTACAGTGGCTAATATGAATCCACGTCGCTCTCTCTGCAACATTCAACGCAGTTTGCATGGTCAAAAGTACCTGGAATGGTCCCGGTCACCACCTGGCTTTCCAGCTCTTCCTCCTGAAATCCTTCAACACCACTGCATCACCTGGCTTGAGGTCTACCAGCATTGTTTGTCATGCACAATACACATTATTCACAAAACTTTTGGGAGTAATTAGTAAAGACCTTGGTTGTACATCATTTAACATGTGGTCTCGCCCATGCGTCAACTTAGCATAGTAAGGAAACGTTTTCTTTGGGTTTGCCATACTAAACCCCATTTCTTACCACACATACTGCTTTTCTTCATGCTGCTCTTTCTTCTGTTGTGGATTGTGTCTGAAGATCTTCAAGGTCAGCTGTGGGAGTACATGTTTTCAAAATACACAAAGTTTCTTTGCACCTAGAGGATTCTTGCGTTGGCTGCATCTGCTTTGGTGTTACCCTATGAAATGGAATAATTTTCCCATATTTGCTGCACATTTACATATAGCAATAGATTTTGGTAATAGAATTGTATCCAGCAGTTCAGAAATCAAGCCAACATCATGTACTACTCTGAAAACATATAAATGGTGACATGCATCTGTTAAGGCAATCAACTCTGCTGCCTGTGCAGATAAGTGTCCAGGTAATGGCTCAGCTTTCACAGATTTCATGGTGTGTGAATACAGAATATCCTATGCAGCTATGGCCTGTTTTGTGTCCTCCTTGTGCTGCCAAAATGACTCTGTACCACTGAGACTTCACAAGACCTCTGAAGGTGTGCTGTGGTATCTGGCACCAAGATGTTAGCAGCAGATCCTCGAAGTCCTGTTGGTTGCAAGGTGGGGCCTCCATGGATCGGACTTGTTTGTCCAGCACATCCCACAGATACTCGAATGGATTGAGATCTTTAGTACTCTTGGTCATGGTCCTCAAACCATTCCTGAACAATTTTTACAGATTGACCTGCTTCAGTTATCCTGCTGAAAATTGACCACTGCCATTAGGGAAAACAGTTGGCAGTGAGACCGAATAATAATCATTAGACAATGAATCAAATCCATCTTGATTAGTGAAAAAAAAAATTGTTGACTATACCATGAACTTGCACCCCCGGAACTATCTATAAACACAGGCTTGTATCTAAGAAAACGACTCAACTCAGGTGTGTTACCGGACAAAAAAAGAGTCAGAGGTGTGGGTTCCTGATAAAATACATACTTCTATTGTCAAATTGATAAAAATACTAAAACTCTTAAATAAAACATCCTAATCCACAATAGATCAGCTCACCACACAAAATGACACACACAGGAATGAAAATAGTACAGAAAAACAGAAGAAAAAAAAAACACAATGAAGAAAGACAGCAGAAATTATGGATCAAGCAACTACAGACAAATCCAAGTCCAACAAATAACACAAGACCAAAGGATAATCTGGACATCAACATACCATCAACAACACACATACAACACATACAGAACAAATACACTAACCATACAGGACTGAGGGACATTTGCCAGAGGGTGGCCAAAAATACACATTTAGTACTCACACCCACCACACACACTTGTGAAACACACTGCACTCTCAGGTGAAGAGGGATCCCACCACCATTGCACCAGGACACCTGTGCAAGTGGACTTCAGCTCCTTTACAATTAAAAAAAAAAATCACACATATAATCAAATGTCCATACACATACAAATTCAACTCAACATACCACATGATGCAGAATAGAAATCCTTATCATAGACAAGAAAAAACAAAACAAAACAACAAAACACATTACACAAAGTAGAAATAACCAGTCAAAAAGCCACTGACTATAGTGCATTTTAATGCCACAAAGTCTATGGCAAGCAAAAATAATCTTGTACACTGACGCCACAAGCTGCTGCAATAATAACCAGCCAACCTTAACCCACTCAATTTGGAATGGTCCTGGATCAATATGCTTGGTATGAAAACCTGCACCCACACCGGCCCTTTGCAGATAAGATTGGACATCCCCGCCTTAGGTACATGGACTGTGTACGTAACATCCACATGAATCCCAGGATCTAATGTTTTTCAGCAGAACATTGCCCACAGCATCACACTTCCTTCACTGGCTTAACCTCTTCCTATAGTGCATCCTGATTCCATCTCTTCCCCAGGTAAGTGACGAAGAACCACCTGACTGTCCAAATGATGTAAAAAAAAAACATGATACATCAGACCAGGCCACCTTCTTCCATTGCTCCATGTTCTAGTGTGCACAGAAACATTTCTGTCATAGCCAGCATTAACTTTTTTTTTTTAGCAATTTAACCTACAGTAGCTCTTCTGTGGGTTCAGATTCCCTAGGCACATCAGTAAGCCTCGGTCACCCATGATCCTATCACTGGTTCAGTGGTTGTCATTCTTTGGACCACTTTTGATAGGTTAATTTGGTAATAACCACTGCATGCTGGGAACACCACATGAGACCTGCCATTTAGAGCATGCTCACAATTATGCCCTTGTCAAAGTCGCTCAAATCCTTACGCTTACTCATTTTCTAACACATCACTGACTCTTCACTTGCTGCATAATACTGTATATCAAACCCCTAGACATGTGCCAGTGTAATCAGTTCTGCACTGTCACTCACCTGCCAGTGATTTTAATGTTATTGTTGAATGGTGCAAATTTTGGTGTAAATTTATTTATTTAGAAATTTGAGTTTCATTGCCTGTAACCATCTCAGATTCACATTCAAGGCAAATATGTGGGAATCTTTTGCATGGAACAATATATGTTTGACTGTACTTATGGGCTGAAACTTCGAACAATAAACAGTGCCCTTTTATTAGCTGTCTGGCAAAAGCACCAATATATTTTCAGCTACAGGTTGGAGGCTTTCAAAGGACACCAGTATCAGGAGTAGCCCATGTATAGCCAAGCTAAAATTATGACATAAATATAGTGTAGCTTGAGTGATTTTCATTGTGCTGTCCTTTTTATTTAAAAAAAAATGCCATCAGAATTTTGTTGCAAACCAAATTAAGGCAATTGTTTTGTTTGTAATTTGTTTGTAAAAATAGCAACAACCAATAGCTGCCACAGTATAAAATTGGAGATTTGCACCTTGTCGTTTTGCCATCTCACAGGTCCAGAGTCTATCATTGAAGGATAGCCAGCTGTTGTGATTATTACACTATATTATCTGTTCAGGCCTGTCTATTCCTATTTGTCTGAATAGCGTAAATGACATAATTTGTGAGTTCTAACACATAGCACGGATAAAGAGTAATGGTCCGACAATGCCCCCTTGTGGGACCCCTAGGGAGTTTTAATTCAAACACTGCAAATGCAGTAGTGTATGGTGATATTCAGTGAGAGATATGCGTACTTGTGTATTCAGTGTGTTAATTTCTGCTTGTATCAGCTGATAATTTTTCTATCTTTAGTTTTCATAACTTTTTCTTTCTCCATCATTTGCACCACTCTCCTTTTCCCCCTTGTGTTCCTTTATTTTCATGCCCTTTTTCATTTTCCTCACTTGTTTGCCTGCAGACTGTGGTCTTTCTCTGCTATAGGCTGTTCTAGAAATAAAGCTAAATAAGGCTGTAGGAGTGACTGTGCACAGCACATCATGTTATATCAGTATCATGTGAATGGTTTGTGATAAACATAACTGTTTGCAGCATATGGCAAGTGCTTATATCTGTTTTAATTATCCTGCAACAGCATTTCTAGGAAATTGTGTGTATATGCATGTTTGTATGAAAGAGAAAATGAGAGCGAGAGAGAGAGAGAGAGAGAGAGAGAGAGCAGTTTTCTATGCCTCATGCATCTTTAAAGATGGGCTGGAGGCTCAGTTTTCTCATGCTGCACGACAGAGTGTGGGAGGGAGGGAATGAGAGACAGGTGGGAGGGGGAGGAAAGAGATGACAAGAGAGAAAAAGTAGGTGTAAAATGAAAGCCCACTAAAGAAACATTCACTCCCTCTCTCTGTTTTCATCCCTCTCTCTTTAGCTCCATGAAGGTATTCCCCTACTCGCTTGTGCTCTCCCCTGCAAATCAAGCTTTCACTCTGCCAGCATCATCAGGCTTATTATTTACTCTCAGCCATCAGAGGCCTGAGATCCTGGCTCTCCTTCTGTTGACCTCCACTCCCTCTCTGCCTCTTCTCCTCTTATTTGTCCACCTCCTCTCAGCTGTTCTGTCCTTATCACTACTCTGATGTATTTGCTGTGAAGCAGAGAACTATTAAATTAAACTTGCTGATAGAAGGAGAGTGGGAGACAAAGGAGTGAGAGTTGGAGTGTTAGTGAGGTACTCTGTGGAAATGATTAATGAGAGAAATTTGGCTGGTGAAAGATCAAGAAAAATAACTGTTATAGTATTAGAGAATAGAGGGCTCAGAGAAGCCATAACAATAATAACTCAAAACGTGAAACACAACAAAAATTCTAAGTTGTAGTCCTTTCTGTTGCTTGAGGGATTTGGAATGTTCTAGATAAGCATTAAAATGCATTATTTTCAGGAAAACTGGCAGTTTTAGGCACATAATAACTGCCTCATTTCTCCAGAGACAAACCATTTACTCAATGACATCAATTGACCACAGTAGCAGGTCACATGCTTTGCTGAGTCAAGAATCTCATTGGTTCCTGATCCCTAAACCTGCCTCCAGCAAGCCTTGTGCCACTAGTGATTTACCAGTGATTAGTCATGAAATGTGGGGTTGGTTCAAGCCAGACCTGATTAAGCAACCTTTCTTTGGATATAAACCATTAAAAGATTGTTTCAAGTATAGCTAACATAAATATTTGAGTTTATTTAACTTATTTTTTGATAAAATGAATTAAGTGTACACAAAAGTTAAGTGTCAATTTTGTATTGTTTATTAAGCTAGGATTAGAATAAAACAGATCACTCACTTTCAGCAGCTGCTTTATCCTTACCAGGGTCATGGTGAATCTGGATGACACTGAGATTGAGGCAGGAATACACGTCTATTGCAGGTCACAATGAACACACTTTTGAACCTAGCAGCAATTTTTCTTAACCAGTTCACCTATTAGAAAACTGGTTAACCCAGCGAACACCCACAATGACACAGGGAAAACATGCAAACCTCCACACAGACAGTCACCCAAAACCAGAACCTGATATCCTGGTGCTGTGAGGCAGCAACACTACCTGCTGCTCCCCAATGCCACCAAAATAATACAGTGGTAAAATATTTGATGTATCTTATTTCATTTAATTAGCAGATATGAGCTAATCATTAATGCTGAGGCTATCACTATTCAGTCATGAAAGTCACATATCTAGACATTTATATGGACAGAAATTTACAAAACTAGCCTTTTATTAATGTAATGTAATGTAATGTATTTATTTGAATTCCTCTTGCCTATATTGTTCACTGTTTATGTATTATGTATTTATGTACTGGGCAATGTGTCACTGACAACAGTTTTGGGAAGTGGCCAGACAAATCATATACATGGCATAACATATGAATAAAGAGATTCATTATTTGCCACAGACATTGTTAATGATATTTCAAGTATAGGACATAAAGAATATCTACTGACAATGTAATTTACTAAATAAATGCAAATGCACAAATCAGAGCTCTACGTCTATCAATGCTTCTTAGTTTATAACTAATATAGTGATAAATGGAGTACTTGATCACTTTCTTTTTTTCTACTTACCTGTATATGGTGTAGAGTCAAAAACAACTAAAACTAGCATTACAGGTCAGTGGTTTTCAGTGTGCAAATCAATAGGGTGCGCTGATTAGTGTGTGTGTGCATTTGTGTGGGGGTGAACACAAAGCATGAGTCAGAACTGGAGGAGGAATCGATAGGGGCTGTAAGTGATTGCCCTAATGGGGACTGTCTGCTAATGGAGACAGCAAGACAGCAGAGGAGGAAAAATGAAGGGTGGGGGAGAAGAGAAAGGAGAGAGAGAGAGAGAGAGAGAGAGAGCGATCACTCTTTCCTGATTTCTCTTTCTCTCTTTTTCAGCAATACAATAAAAAACAGGATGCTGTGTATATGTATCTGCCTGTATTGATGGGTGCTAAAGTGAGAGTGTGTGTGTCTGTGTGTGCAACATAGACCTGGCATAGGTGCGCATGTCTGTTCTAATCTTGAGTGCTTCATTGCATTTCAGTGCGCCCATAGTATAAAGCTTGAGGTAACACGAGCTCTGGTTGGTCATTTTCATCCCTCTCCTTCTGTGTAGCTTCCGATGAATAAATGAAGAAGGGATGAATAATTGACATGGCCAAGCACAATGTTTATGGGATGATACAGCAATGCAGGTCAAAGGTAACTGCATACATCCTGCCAACCTTCTCAGGTCAGCATAGGATCATCTATAACAACTACTCATTTGTATGTATTTACACACACAACCCCTACCTGCACACTCAGTCTTGAAATACTTATCTTTAGGGGTGCTTCCAATGACTGTAATGACTGTAGTGAAATAACGCTACAGCTGACTTTACATTTGAAGTTCTTTATGCAAGCATACTGTGTGATCAGTAGTCTGTGGACACCTGAACATTATACCCATATATGGGCTTACCTTGAATGTTGCCAAAATATTCGGAGAACAATTGTTTATTTCATATGATTTTCCTTCACTGGAACTTACAGGCATTTCCAGTACAACAGTGCTCC
Source organism: Hemibagrus wyckioides (assembly GCF_019097595.1). Lineage (NCBI taxonomy): Eukaryota > Metazoa > Chordata > Actinopteri > Siluriformes > Bagridae > Hemibagrus > Hemibagrus wyckioides. The sequence goes on from NC_080727.1 coordinate 11,950,316, forward strand.
ATGTCCCAAGCAATGACTGAACACATGGATTGTCGGTGTTGGTGTGTCACTTGAGTGACCTGACCACATCAGACCTTTCAACATCAGTGTCTGACCTACGCAATGCTCTTGTGGATGAAAGGGCATAGCTCCACAGCCACATTACAAAATCTAGTAGAAAGACTTCCCAGTCCATACTCCATATTCATGCCCATGATTTTGGAAAGGGCAGTTTACTAAGCACACCTGGTTGTGATGGTTAGGTGTCCAGATACTTTTGGCAAGGGACCTGAACAGAGGGTCTGAAGGGGGCCCAAAAATGGCAATAAAATGTATAAATATATTTAATAAACACCAATTAAAGGCAGCTTGGGATCCAGAGCAAATTTTAAGAGGTTCCAAATTTCCTAGCTATGTCTTAGATGCTATGTATAAATGTGGATTAGTAACAAAATAAAAGTGAGTGCAGTATAGCACAGCTTTGTCGCATACTAATATATTATAATCTTGTTCATATTCCTTTAACATGATTTCTATAATAAAACAGCTGAATTAGACTGCTTATGAACACACCTAAAACGTGTGCTACATACTATGCTTCTTGATTTTCTAAATTAATATATAGTGAAACCTTTCAGGCAGAGGGTCATACTATGTAATATGAGACAGATAATGACAACAATCATGCCAAGTGAAACTGGAAGAGAAGATAACAGAGCATGTGCACATTTGATTGTCATCTCCACACTGCTGTACTGTGAGAAATGTTCATCCATGAATAGTCTGAAATGCTAATTTTAGAGGTCCTCACTCTCTGTGCAATCACAGGGTGCTCTTTAAATCAAAATTCAAACTGAAAATGTCTGGTATCTTTCAGCTCTAAAAAATATTTGCCATATTTAGTCTGCGCCAAATGAATGAAATACACACCCAAACAGAGATTTAAGCCTGTTCTATCATTGTTCAAGTGGCAAAATTAAGTGTTTTTTAATAAGCCCTCATATGGTACCTGATTTGAGTGTTAGCTGTCAGTGCTGCTCTTGAGGAGGGTGTGTGAATGCCACATTACATCATGTTATGTTGGAAGCCACCAAGTGTCAACAGGCCAAGAGCAGATTAATGTGCTCAAAAAACGTCTAGCAGTGTGTTTTTTTTGTGTGTTTTTTGTTGTAAACTGAAACAGCCAGTCTGAACAGAACAGCCTGAATATATTACTTGCATGTTATGTTTTCACGCCTTTGCAACACAACTGGCTGTCTTATTTCAAGTAGGACAGTCAAGATATTGCATCAAAGATATTTGTGTGGTGCTTTGGTCAAACTCATATCACACGTTTTCTCTCTCCCTCTTCCTTTCTCTGTCTATGCAGCACTCTGTCACTATGCTGTAACTGATGATAAAATGGATAAGAGCCTTGACATATAATGGACAAAGGAAGACTCTTTTTCTGTTTATTTGACTTTGTCTTTCTCTTTCTTACACCCCCTTGCTTGCACACAGATACCTTTCAACCTTTACTTTTCACATTAACCCCCTCTTATTCACTCTGTCGCACAAATATGCATGCAAGCCTAACCCCTGTAGGATAAATGAGCAAATCTCATTTACACATGCATGTTTACTATGCGGATATGGCGGACACGCAAGACTCTGAACATGGAGGCCTGCACGCACGTAGACATAGCAGGACTAGGAGCATTCCAGCAGCTATTTTACTGTAAAAACAAATGGCTTCTGCACTGTGGCTAGTCGCTAGTCACAGAGCTGATGCATGTGTGCTGTAAGTGTGTTATATATATATATATGCCACATGGCACCGCTGTTTAAACATAGACCACATAATAAACAAACACAGGCCCATGAAATATGCTGCATCTCACTGATTTACACTCTATACTCTATATTTCAGTCTAAAATGGCTGTCTAATATGACACTAATTATGATCTTTCTTTCTAAACAACAGTCTCTCTTTCTCAGTTGCAATTTTCTGGTAATCCATCCATCCATTTTCTATACCCGCTTTATTCCTAATTAGAGTCACAGGGATCTGCTGGAGCCTATCCCGGCGCACACTGGGTGAAAGGCAGGGGTACACCCTGGACAGGTCACCAGTCCATTGCAGGGCCAATTTTCTGGTAATGTTTAAGGTTATTCAAAGGAGTTGAATCAGTGTCTTTCATTTTTTATACCTCATTTGTATAGCCATCCAAGCCAACGTCCATCTTTTTTCAGTAGGAAGAATATTGTCTGTAACAAATCCCTAAATTCTTCCCTTCTCTTTGCAGTCAAACCATGAATGTTTAGCTCTTTGTGGCTTTTTTTTGTTGCTTTAATCACTCAAACTGCTGATCAGGAGATTTGTGCAGGTGTAATCTGCTCTGCTGTACCACCAGTGTCTCTCACTCGGGTGTTATCCTGCAGGTAATAAGCTGTTAGCTAGCAGTCCTCACCCTGGCAACTGAAGTGTTCCCAAAGCAAGTGTTATAGCCTGTCATAATACAAATATGCTGTAATGTCTACCTGACCTTTGCACTTATTTTCCACCTTATTAATTGTTCATTTGGTTCAAGCACTGTTCTGTTGAAAACTACAGAAGAGGCAGCAGTTATTCCTATTCTTAAGTAGTCTGACCCAGATTCCACTGAGCTAAACAACAACCAGCTTATCTTACCAGCTGAAAGCCTACCTTGTCTTCAATTTTGTTGTCATCCCTCTTATAGCACCGAGACACCCACTCACCACTGTAATGACATACTTGTCTCTCTGCAATTGTTCTAACTGTTTTAGATCTCTTTTGGTTTGGTGTTTTTACCTTCCTCTGGTAACATTATTCAGTGTCACATTATCATCTTTATGCCAATGAATAACATTTACACCTGCCCTTTTACCGCCATGTCACATTCCACATTAAGTGAATGTACCAGCAACATAAAATACTCTCTAACTAATTTCTGATCAATAGAAATCCTACTTGTTGATCCAAAAACTCTGTCAAAGCTAACCTTAGTTCACATCAGCTTCCTGGTGTCTACATTCTTTCACCTCCATGATATTGCATTCTTTGCTACATTCTTGATCTCTTACATTCAGAATGATGTGGAAACTTTAGTTCATATGTTCATGTGGACAGCAGCATGTTGCAGCAATTCTTTAGTAATTTCTGCTAGTACTTCTGCTTTTTGTGCACAGAGCATGCTGCTACTTTTCATTAGGGATTTGGACACGTACCATTCTAAGATACTGCCATTTTTTAAATTTATATTTATTCTTCTTCCTATTCTTCTTATCACCACAACACCTTGACTATCATAGCGGCATTTTTCTTACTGATCTACAATCCAAAAATACATTTCATGAGCTGGAGTACTTACACATAACAAGTGACATTCTCAATGCCTCTGCTTCATAACATACACTGCCTAGAGATTACTTGATTGTGAGTTATTCTTTTTCTTCATAAGCACTTCAAAAGCTGCTCAATATCTGATTGCTACTACTGTATCATCATTGTACCATTAGCATATTCCCCTTCTTGTACTCTCAAATCTTGTAGACATAGTTTGGACTCTGCTGGGTGACATATCATCGCTCATTGGTACAGAAACTCTGGAATTCTCTCCCCCAGAGCCTATACATCTCCTTTATCACAGCCTTCAATATCCTGTTAAGAGGAACCTTATGTCACAATTCTCAGCTATTTCTGCTGTTGCCAAGTCTAATCACATCTATACAATTAGATTTACAAATTATTTAATTATTGATTGATTGATTGATTTGTGATGGGCTCCAAGCACCACAACCCATTTGGTATCTCAATTTAAACCAATAGACATTTCTGACTTCCTGTCACCTGATGAGCTGTCAGGTGTAGAGCTTATTTAAAGAGCATGAAGTACAGGTTAATACAAGGGTGTGCTTGTTCTATAATTACACCTGGGAGAGACCGAGTTTGTTTTTCACACTGAGAGTGAGGGGAGGTTTTTACAAGGGGCTGGATTGATACGTAGAGAAAATGAATTTCCATAACTGAAAGCCAAATTAGAGAAGAATGTTGACTGTATTGTCTCTGTTATTGTTATTGTGCAGTGTTTAAACAGCAGAGATGGGTGTGGATCAAGTGGAATATGTTTTTACAGAACCAGTCAGGCGAATGTCTTTGAAATGTGCAGAGACAGTAGGAGGAAGAGAGAGAATGTGTTAAAAGACAGACGAAACTATATACAACGCTTACCTAAGGATGACTAACGCTGACTAGTCACAGCAAGCTTGGTACTTGACAAGGCTCAGACTGAAAGCCAAAGGAGCTGAATGTCTTCAGGGTATCTGTCCTAAGCTATTAACTATTGCAAAGAAGGCTGCACAAATTACCATTTGCTCCCTTCCCAATAAGCACACACTCACATCCTCCCACATTAACCTATACTATAGGTGTATTGGTAAATATTCCTAGTATCATTTGCTGTTAGTGTGTATGTGTGTGTGTTGAAGGGTGGGGCAAGGTGTGTGTGTCTGTGTGTGAATATCTGATTGTGTCCTGACACACCCATGAGGTATGCAGGATTGACCCTTCAAAGTTCAACTTCAGTTCCAGTGTTTTTAAAGCCGTGTATTGCAAAACTTCAATATGCTAAACAACTAAATTTCCAATCCGCAACCACTTATGTAAATTTTGTGAAGAAAAGAGAAATACTTGAATACATTTCTGAGACCTGATGTTAACCTGGGGAAACCTGTTTTTGCCTTTAATGCTGAATTCGACTAAAGGTAACTCCAAACTCTGACTAGGACACACCCCCTTAACTTGGAAATCCTACTCAGGAACATAAAACATCTTAAAATCTATTAAATTAAAATCATAAAAATCTTCTCAACAATGAGTTCAATAAGTGACATCAAATCAACATGGCTGCTCACAACATGAACAGTAAACAAAGTACTTTAAATGAGTTATGCTGTACTTATATAGACATATTTGCTTTAGAGCAATCAACATGCAACATACATGGTACTACATTATTCAGCATTGACTACATAATTCACTGTCTTGGGAAGAGACTTTTAGCTGGTTAGCTTGTTGCTAACCAGACACACATTGGACACATTCATAGCTTTTTTTCACACATTGTAACTTGAACACTTATTGGTAGAAAATTATGTAATTCTAATCTATGACTTCCCACTTATGAGTTAAGTATCAGGTTCCTTGACCCTGTCTATGTACATTACAGTTGACTTCCAAATAAACATACTGTACTTCTTTTTCAACTGTGGCATAGTTTTTGTCCATCACTTCAGACCTTAAGAAAGATCATGAGGCATTCCCAGCCTATGTGGAATTAATATAATACAGTAGGATAGCAGCCTAGTGGTAATCTATACATTTGAGGTTAGACATCATGTGGTACACACACACCCAGGGTGTTACCCGCTTGCTTCTCATTCCACAACAGTGTGTGAGGAAGAGGGCACTTATCACACACACACACACACACGTGCATACGCACTGCTCATGTGGCTAAGGCAAGAATGATAAGACACAAACAAACACATTCTGTCACCCACTCACATATCAGCAACTGTTACTATAATTATATATAATATAAGGAGATTTCTATTTTGTCTGCATATTAAACTTGTAATCTTGCTCATTTATATTTCTATTAAAAAACAAACAAGCATACATTTACTGCATTCGTTTTCATTATATTCCAAGTCCTCATTTCGGATCTCAAATACATCCTGTGGCATTCCAGTCTCTGTGCACACATCTAGTCTCAAACAGCAGGTGAATTATATATTTTTTTATTTTGATTTCCCAAAAGCTTCAGACTAGGTGTGTACTATGGGATTTCTCAGCATGGAAACTGCACAAAAACACATGAAACTAGTTCAAAATGTTTAGAAATTGGTAAACATCTGAAGTATAATCAATTCTTCCATATCCCTGCCCTGGTTGATGTTGAGACCTTTCAACAAGTGAGATACCATGCATGATTTAGAAGCTCTTTGTAGATCATGGCTTTATCATTTGGATGAAACCAAGAGGATGTAAAGAGAATCCTTCAGAAACAGCTGATCTTTATTTTTCTTAATCAGAATAATTTCTGATAGTAATAATAATACATTTGAACATGAGACTGAATGTGATTCTCTTTGATTGAATGGCATTCTAAATACAACTTCTCGTGGAACTCTATTGTAGACTGGTCTCAGTGGGTAGTAAGGCATTTAGCTCACAGACTTTGGAATTCATATTTTAGTTTTCAAAGCTGAACTAGAGACACATATTTTTACTCAGTACTATTGCAATTAATTTGCGTCTAATGCTGATGTGACTGGTGGGCCCCATAACGCATGGTTACTCCTTCCTATATCCTTTGGCTTTTTTGTCCTTGCTCTGTTGTTGTGTTTTTGTTTCTTTTATTTTGCCCTCGTTATGCAGAATATGGTGATAACGTGGTTATATGTGATGACTTGATATGCTAAACTCGTGAATTGTACCAGAGGGACATGCAGACACTGTATACAGTTGGAGTATCTTTTCCATTAACACGTTTTCACTTTAGGTTCTAGCCATTGACCTATGTCATGCCTATAATTAGGCTGTGTGATGATAGAAGGCTGAAGCACATGTGTTTGTTTCTGTTTCTGTGTGTGTGATTGAGTGAGTAAGTGTATATATCACTCTTTGTAAAGAGCTTTCCCTAAACCTTACTGCTATAGACTTATTATTTTAATTTTTATTGAGGCCAGAGATGTTTTGATTTTCCTTATGTAACAACAAATACCCTCTTCAAATTTCTAAATTGATGCAGACAAAGCTGCTTTGTACATAGTGTACTTTCCCAGAGGTCAGTAATACTGAAAGAACAAACTGTTACATATCTCTCCTGCAACCCTTTCCTGCTGACCCAGGCTGGAAAAGGCTAGCACTTCTTCAACCCAAGCACTAACAAAGACATGACACTTAGGTTGAAAAAATAAATAAAAAATAGAGTTAATATTTATTAAAATATTTATTAAATATATAATATATAAAAAAAGTTCAATATAAATATCTAGATAGAAAATATATAGATAAATAGGTTATTTAGGTAGAAAGAGAGAATATATACTTATGTTTGCTTAGTTAGTCTGTGTGTGTGTGTGTGTGTGTCTTTCCCTCCTTATGTGAGTATAAGGTTGCTGGTGTTTGTCATGCTGCAGGGTGTGCAGGCTGTTAAAGCGAAAGACAGGGCAGAGAGAGACTTGGTCACATGTGTATGGTCACATGGGCCCTCCATGTGAGCCACTGTGTGTGTGCACATGTGTATACACACATATGATGTTCATGGAAACACTGTCTGGGTTTGAAGATCCTACTATCACTTGTCCTACATAGTATTAACCCTTTCATCAGGTGGAACACTACTCATGCCAGTACAATTATCCATGTCTCATACCTGAAAAAACCTTGTTTCTGCTATGTCAACAGCTTGATGACGTTATCAGTATTTACTGCTGTATTCAATTACCTCTCGCAAACATTATAACTGATAGTCTCACTGGGTGATCCAATCATGATTAACTTCACCACTCTGTGTAGCATAGCTTCACAGCTAGTTTACTACAAGTTACTGATGATTCAGAAATAGAAGGTAGAAGGCTATGTGTCATGATAAATGTTTTTGCTCTGTTGTTACTGCCTCTGTTTCCAGCCAGCATTAACCATCCCATGGTTGGTAACCACACAAACCAATGCCTTTAGACCTTTGTGTTCACTCAAAAACAATAAATCCAAACACACAAAATGCAAGTGTTTAGAGGAAGTAAGTATCTTTGTAGCCTTTTTTTAACCTTACGTTATTCTGTTCAGCCAACTGATGCTAATGCTGCTAATAATGAACACAGGCCAGTAGAAATATTTAACCAGCAGTTCATAATGATACAGATTTAAACTCAAACCAGGTCAGGCACCATTAACATTATCCCGGCTAACATTTTAACAGCAGTATGGTTTCTGAATGTTGTACTTTTGTTTCAAAGAACTTTCAAGTTCTGAATGTTTTGAGAAAATGTATGCAATTTTTATAAAATGAACCTGGGTTAGAGCAACGTGGCAGTATCACATTGTTGTAGAAATATGAATTCCTACATTTACATTTCATAAATTTTCATATGAACAACCTTCCATGACCATTGTGAAGAACATTGCTAAATCACTTATTCAGTACATTGCAGAAACCCATCCTGAAGTGTTTTATTGCCCTTATACCACTGCAATAACTGCATAACTTCTCAAGTTAACGCAAAAATGGTAAGTACAAAGTATTCTGTAATGAAGACTCTCTCATAGTGGAAAAATGCCTGACTATTACAAAGCTCTTGAACCTGTGATCATTTGAATTTGAATGTAATTTGAATTATTTAAATTTTAATTTGAATTCTGGCAATGCCACAGCCACCCATGGCCAGGAGCCAAGAGAGGCGTCTGTGAGCTCATGTGTGAGGAAGAGGGCAGATAGCACTTTCCTTCAAGTGTGTTGCGTTGCACTGTGATGCTGCATGAGCAGTGGTTTAAAAAGATGCAAAGAGTGGCTTCATGTGCCATGAAGGAAGCATGTGTTTACCCCACCCTCCCTGGTTGGTAGCTGTCATGTGATGGGGGAGAGCTAGCTGTTGGGTGTGAATTGCCAAGACCAAATTGAGGGAGAAATTTTCCTTTTAAAATTCTGTTTACTGTTAACCCTAAATTATGTGGAGTGTTTGCCATACAAGTCCATGTGAATGAGCTGTTCCTATAGAAACAGTAACATATTAGAATGACTGCATTAATATAAATATGATTAACATTACAGCTGTGTGTATTATTGTAGCTGTGCTGCTAGAGGAAATTATTCACCAACCTCTGACCAATGAGAACTGAGAATTCAACAGCTGTGTGATAGAAAATTTGTTAAACAGATTCTTGAAAATTCTTTTCAGTCTTCCATGACATCTCATATGCCCACCTGTCTAATTTCAATCACCCTCTACTGTATAAGGCTATGAAAATGGAACTGAAATGGCCCGAAATACACAATTACTCATTTAGGTCAGTATTAGTGTAATATCATATTCTCCAAAATTTCAAGAGAGGTGTGCACAGTGCATCAGTACATGCAACCCGCTATACAGAAGCGTAGTAATAACAAAACAGTTTACTACTATTATGCAAAGCTAAATATGCCAGTCTGATTCCTGCTCAGACAATAATGCTGGAGAATTATACATTAATGTTGGAGAACAATAAATATCTTAGAGTAACAGCCTGCACAGAATAATGTAGTAATTTTTCTTCGTAGTCTTTGGAAAAAATGATTTCTGTGTTTTTTATATATACGTTATCGCCTAATAATGTATACAGTTAATAATGTAATCTGGTAGTCTATCTTTTAAGAACCTAGATTACTGATATACACTTGTATTATCTATCAGGCCTTTATTTTAGTTTAGTGAAGCAAAAGCCACTTCTTATTAAACAACACCAAAGGGACAAGAATCCCTGGAGAAACCTTGAAGATAGTGATACAGCAACGGTCCCCATTCAACCTGACAGACTTTGGTAGGTTCTGAAGAGAAAAATGTGAGAAGATTGTTTAATACGATTTTGTCATGCTGGCCGTCCCAAAGAAGTCTTAAGGCTGTTAGGGGTTTTTAACAATGTGATAAATGCATTGTCTATTTCATTTTTAACCATGCAAGAATTTCTTGCAGAGCTCTACTGCCATCATGGCATCAACAAAATGAGTAAAAAGTAAAGCACACGTTTCACATTACTGCTCCTCCAATATATATGTAAGATATATAGAGAAACAAATGAGGAGAGTACAGAGGACGGCAACGTTACAGGAATCAATCTCTCTTATATCTATTATGTGCATGTATGGTGGGGTAAGGTGGTGTTGTTCCTACATGTAGAAGTATCTGACAGTTTGGACCATGGTTATTAAAAAAAGGTTACTGCTTCTGGTTAGGTATAATTCATTAACTCCATTACTGTAATAACTACATCAGTGGAAGGATAATAAGACAAATGTTTGTTTGTGTGTGTGTGTGTGTGTGTGTGTGTGAGAGAGAACAAGGTTGACACAGAGTAAAGGATAACAAACCACAAGGCAGACTGTAAACAGCAGCTGTCAGTAGGCCCTGGGCTGAACACAGTAGAGAAATCCTTACAAACAAGATAGGCTGTGTGTGTGTGTGTATGTGTGTGTGTGTGTAAGGGTCTAAGTGTCTGTGCACTATGTAGCAGCTTTGAGCCAGGGTCCACCTGTACATTATTTTTATATTTATTAAATATAATTCTTCTTCTTCTTCTTCTTCTTCTTCTTCTTTCGGCTTTTCCCTTCAGGGGTTGCCACAGTGACCCTGAAGGGAGCACCACATCTCTCTCCACCTATCCCTATCTTCTGCTTCCTCAACACTTGCACCCATTAGCTTCATATCCTCATTTATTACATCCATATACCTCCTCTTTGGCCTTCCTCTTTGCCTCCTGCCTGGCAGCTCCATGTCCAACATTCTCCTACCAATATACTCACTCTCCCTCCTCTGAACATGTCCAAACCATCTTAATCTGGCCTCCCTAACTTTGTCCCCCAAACATCCAACATGAGCCGTCCCTCTTATGTACTCGTTCCTAATCCTGTCCAACCGTGTCACTCCCAAAGAGAACCTCAACATCTTCAGCTCTGCTACCTCCTGCTCTGACTCCTGTCTCTTCCTCAGTGACACTGCCTCTAAACCATACAGCATGGCCGGTCTCACCACTGTCATTAAATGTAATTTATATTTATAATAATTGAAATTTAGACAGTAAAGAGAACCACATGTATAGTACTTGCAGTTGTGTCTTATTAAAACTCCCCATCTCTGCACCCTGCTGCCTCATAGGCTCACATATTACATAAGGAGATGAGCTCCAGGTGTTATGACAGAAGCCTCCTCGGCCTTTGTACTTATTTGTGACATGGTTTGTTTAGTTTTTCTCCTCTAACAGTGGGGACTCTGGTAAACAGTAACTCAAGCTCTGTGCCAGTTAGTAGATAGCAGCACTTAATTGTGAGAGCTAAAGAACCATTAAGTATTACACTAGATTAAGTACGGTAAGTAAGATGACGGTAAGTGCATCTTGTGCTGGACTAAAGAAACCTCCTGTAATATATGAGGACTGGAGTTATTATGTGTGTGATGTGTGTGTGTGTGTGTGTGTGTTTGTGTGTGTGTGTGTTTGTGTGATAGAGAGAGGGAGAGATGGGAGTGAAATACATTCCTCAGGGCACAGTGAGGATTGTGTGCAGGATATTTCTGATCTGGTCATGAGGATTCTCTTGGACACCCCCCCCCAACACACACACAATCATAGACACCAACACAGGTGCACATGCCCATGCTTGGCATAATGTTTTTATAGTACAGGTAGTTAATAGTATTCCAACATCTAACTCTAACCATAACCTTAACTAGGGTAATTAAGGGTACCAGAAAATATCCCCACAAGATTTCCAAAAGATTATAACACAGTTAATTATAATTTAAATGACAGTTTATAAGCTTAATTATAATTGAAATAGCATGTTAGAAGAAAAATTACTATTGTGTTGCTCAGTAGAGGCTGCCTTTTATCATTTCTCATCCATCATCTTTATAAGTCACTGAGTAGTGAGGAACAAAATATGGGTTCAGAAACAGGCTGTCACGTGCAGATGTGTCAAGCATCTTCCCTCATTTTCATTTCACTGCTTGTATCTGTTGAGCTGAGTATTATGGATGTGGACTAGAGCTCCAGTTGCCATGGAGAACAAGCTGGGGGATGGCAGTTGTGTGACCTCGACAGGAAGAATTTGGCGTCAGTGGAGTGACTTTGCTGGAGCGTGACGCTTGTTTTAAAGATGACTCACACAGGGGCTGGGGGCCACAAATACACTACTCACCATCCACGTCAATGTCGCTCCACTGATATTGCAATGGTAATTATGGCTTTTCCAACAGACTACTGCTGCTCTCCTAATGTATAGTTGATACACGCTGATAGAGACACACAACACATTCACTGCATGATATCTGGGCATGTCACACACCTGATGTTTTTGATGTTGAAGGAGTGTATAAGGTGTTTTTAGGTGTTAGTTAATGCAAGCTGAAACATTCATGGAGAGGAATAACTTAGTTGTGAGCTTGACACACTGCACCAGTGAAGCATGACTCTGGAGACAGAATAGGCTCATTGTTGGGGATGACTGGGCAGTTTCTTGGCCAAAGCACTGTTTGTAATGCTTGATGATGAGCCTAGGTGACTTCACTATGCTTAGGAGAGATGGGAGGAAACTGCATTGGAAATTTTGAAAAGATAGGTGCTGAATAAAGACCTGTTATAAAGATAATGATCTTTATATTCCAAAGAAGCAATATCAGCCTAAAACATGTCTGTACTATGAAAGCTGCTTGGGAACAAAGAAGCCTTTATGGCTCTGTAACCATATCAGAAATAGGACTTTTCTAGTTACTTCTATAGTGGTTGCCCATCGAGCTTGACAAGTTACTGTTGGAAAGCTATTTCAGGCAGGTCCCTTCGGAGAGTTGAATTTAATGCCCATGAGTCCTCAGTTCAAAAAGAATTGCAAATTGCCTGATTTTTTCCCTTGCTTTTTGTCAAACAGCATAGCAGAGCAGCATGATGCAATAAAAGCCCTCTGCTTTTCCATCTCACTGTGTGCAGTGCGTTTCTACTTTCACTTTATCTTCTCACTCTGTAATTTTTCTGTACACTGATGAAGCCCACAGAGTGCAGAACCAAAATATCTGACTCTTTCTCCTCCTGAGCTACAATTAGGCTTATGTGATGGAAGCCTTGTGTGTCTTGTGTCTTATACTTGCTGTGTTTCCTGTAAATACAGTAACAAGTAACATGCAACGTTCCTTAGCATTTCTTGACTATGTGCATTTCAACAATGCAGAGGTTGTCAAATGTGTGGGTTACTGAAAGTGAAGACAAGATATATTACCAGACTAAAATTTGATTTGATACATTTTATGGTCCATACACATGATAATACATACTGATAAAAGACAGAGGGCTTTTTCTTGGAGCATAAAAATGAGGATCCCAGAGTTTAAAAAAATAGTTAAAATAATTTAAGGCACGTCTGCAGGACTCTGGTTTTTCCATAAATATAGTAACTAAAGGCATGATTTAAAAAAAGTTAGTTAATAACATTCAGTGCCCTACATAAGTATTTACTTTATCCCCCCTTTCCCTTGCAATTTCATATTTTCGTATCATCTGATTTACATTAGGAGGAGATATTTTTGTGATATAAAGGTTAATTAAACAAAACAGACGGATCTGTTGGTTGCATAAGTATTCGATCCCTGGGTCAATATTTGCGACACTGTTAGCTAAAATTACAGCTTCAAGACTTCTGGGATACATCAACAGGGAGGAAAATGTACTGAGGAATTAGTTTTAATGGATTTAAGTAAGTATATTTCTAAATAAAAATGTAAGGAGTAAAAGGTCCATTAGAAATATAATTAGATATGAGTACAAACCTTCTAACAACAATACTCAAACAAAGTAGAAATATGGCAAAGTAATATTTAAGTATAGTAAAGAAGTGCAATCACACATGTTTTATTGTTTGTTTTTTGCCCATTGTTCTTGGCAAAATTGCTTAAGACCTGTCAGACTGGATGAAGACTGCTGGTGAACAGGAATTTTTACAGAATCTATCTTTCCACAGATTCTCAACTGGAATGAGAGCTGGCTTTGATGGAGCTCTTCTAACACATTCAGGTTCTTGGTTTTGAAGAACTCTAGCTTTGGCAGCATATTTAGGGTTGCTCTCTTAAAGGAAGAGTAATTCACCACTTCTTGTGTAAACTGGAGCAGGTTTTCTTCTAGGACTGCCATGTTTGGTTCTACCAATCTTACTCTTAACCCTGACAATCCCTACTAGTGAAAAGCACCCGCACAACATGATGGTAACAAGTTTAGAATATTTTTTCTTTTTATAAATAATGCCTTATTGATACTTTTCCAGAGCTTGCTGGAACTTTGTCCTGGAGTTGTTTTTTATCTCATTGGTCTTTATAATGATGTTTGATTAGGCATGTTGTCTAACAGACTCTGCGGCCTTCCAGGAATGGGTGTATTTATATTGAGATCACATGGCACTTTTATTTTGGAGCTGCACTCCATTCACCTGATTAAGCAAATTCTAATGGCAGCTGGATGCACCACATCTGAGATTTCACAACAATGTTGGGGAATACTTACGAAATAAAAGCTGTTGTGTTTTATTTATATACAAATATTCAAACAATAGTAAATTCCACTCACACTTTATGATATAAAAAGATGTAATACTAATATCATTTGTTTAGATTTATGATTTATTATCTCAGTTTCAGCTCCTACTTGCAGCACTACAGAATGTGGAAAAGGTCATGGGGTAATGGGAATGAATGCAATACTGTAATACCTTATTGCTCAAGAAAAGCACTATTTAAAATTACATTGTGCTTGATCCTTTTGATTGTTATTTTTACTTTTATTACATATGTAAAACTATTAAAAGATTGTTTTCATTTTGTAGTCAAAAAACTACAATTACTATTACTACTATTTTGCCTGAAGCCATGTAACTTAGTGTACCTTGTGCAAGCCACTGCAGGTAACAACAGTGGGACCTTACTGTTAAATTTAAGTTAAAGTTACCTTGTGCTTGATGCCTTTGCCTTTGGCTTTACTTTTAAATGTACTCACGTACAGGAGCTGAATCAATTGCTAAATCAGCAGGTTGATTACAATACATTTGTCTGGCATCCATTTTGAAATAATAACGGCTGCTTGTGAGTTAGAGTTGGTCACCTTTGTCATGCAACGCATTCAATAATAGAAAAATCTTTTTGATTTAGGATGATTTATTCCTGACAATATTTTCACCTCGAATACAAGCAAGATATGGCTCTTTTTTGTTATTAATGGGGTTTGTGGACTTATGAGAGATTGGCTTGCACTTCATTTATAATAAAGGAGCATTCATGTTTTTATAATGTTGGCTGCTTAAGCCACTTTCACTTAGTTGTTCTTGGCATAATTAGCATATACACAGAAGCCCTGGAGTGATCGAAGCTGGCCAGCATTTCTTCGGTCTCATCCAGCTGACACGTACCACGCATTGTCCTCCTCTGTGCCGCTTACAAGGATCTCCATCCTGCCATTGGCACACAAGTCTTCAGCAGCATCAGAGACCACTCAATGCCTAAAGGGAAAGACTCTAAGTGTGTAGCCAATATTCCAGTCTGACAGCAGCAGGGGAAGCTGGCCAGATAGTGATATACATCCTCAAAAGTGTATTAGAAATGTAGTAAGCATTTCCATGACTAATAAACCCCAAAAATCAAAATATACGAGGGACTGAAATTAAACAAATTTCACTATTCAACATATTTTATTTTTTATTAACCAGGAATATAGAATTTTCTGTATAGAAAAGTATTAAATCATATGTTAAGCTGCCTGTTACTATTGCTCTAATGAAGTTCATATATAGAAATGCAATTTTCCTGGAGGTTATTAAGTGCAAATTTAATGTGATTATGTTATGAGCAATTATGACAATTGCTCAGTTTCAGGATATCCATCATACAAGGATAATGATTGTATTCCGACAAGAAAAGAAAAGTGTTTTAAGACACACAAATACTGTTATTTCATACAGTAATGGCGGTTGATTTATTAATTCTCTAATCAATTATGTTCCATCCTACTACTATTCAGAAAATGGAGTATACCCAGTCCTATGGATCAATATATATCCATTGATGACCAGCCTTGGTGATCAATTTGATAGCTTTGAATATTGATCTAAAGCAGATGACCTATGAATGACCCATCCATGGCAAAAGCTATAACTGAGGGTTCAGTGTGTCTACTTCCCAGAGAAGAGGAGAGGAAAATATGCATGGATGCTGGTAGGCAGAATGAGAGGTCATTCAAGGCGATCCTGAGCTGTAAATGATAATAAAACTGGGATGAGTTGGGAGTGGTGTGCCTTGTCAGCTTTAATCACAAAAATGTGATGTTCCTAGTTTCTATGTCTTTTTGGGACATTGAATTGACATAAAGTTCATTATATATTGCATAGTGCTACTGCATTGTTGTCCAAGTTCAGGAATAATGCAATACCATGCAGGAATGGATGTCACTCGTGCTGCCATATTTAGGTCTGGACCGGATAATTTCTTCTATGCAAACTAGAAACTGATAAATGATAAAGCTATTTTCTGCAGAGCTAATATCACAAAAAAAAATATCTGGATTCATTTCAACTGAAGAAGATTAAAGAAAAGAGCTTGTTTTCTATCTGTATTTGACACAAAATGAATAATTTGAGTGATTGATAAGCTCTGAAGCTATGAATTTTACATAAAAACATTTGTGTAAAGGTTCATATGGGTTTTTCTGGTACTGATCTTACTGATCTTGCTCTTTTCTGGTACTGATGTCATTTGCAATTTTGGTATTTTTTGGTAATTTTGGTATCTAACTGACTGCCTGTTATGTGTTGCTCTTTAAAAACAGAACAAAAGAATAGAACCAGAATGGAAAATCAAATATTGGTTCTGATTTTTTTCATATGCAATTTATGTCTGAGAAGTCATTTTTCCTATTTTTCTGATCATTCTCTTTTTAAAGCAGTAATAAACATTCACCCACGCACCAGTGAAACGACATTCTGAAGGCAATGAGGCTGTGTTTAGTCAACATCAGAATTATTAGGAATGCATGTTAACTCTGGAAATAGAACAACATGGAAAATAAAGATACTGAAAGTCTATCTTTTTACCAGTCTTTTAAACTTTAAACTTTCAATTTTATACCATCATCTAGACGCTAACTTATTTTTTAACTGTTAGGCAATCCATTCTCATTATGTTTTGACTCAGTTCATTTGTATCAAAGTGAGTTTGTCCATAATAAGACTGAATGTTTATCAGAATGGCATGGTGGTGTGGATAAGCATTAGTTCTGCTTTGGGCCTGCAACGTTTCAGCTTCCTAAATGCCAGCATGCACTCAGTGGAAACCAAACACTGCAGTAGGTGATGATAAGGCATTCTTTAGAGAGAGAGAGAGAGAGAGAGAGAGAAACCCTGGCTGGAGCAGTTTGACAGGATGTTTCATTATTGATGAGGCCGTACACAGTGCACCTCTGCTATGGTGGAGGATGGTGCAGGCTGGCCTGACTCAGCGTTTTACCATCTGAAGCCTTGGCTGTTTAGCTACATCAGCACTACATATAGGAGTAGGGGGTGGAGCACATAGCAGAATAGATGAGGCCTGATCTGAAGGTATCTAAATATGCCAGTAACCATGTTTTATGTTTATAGTAGGTGAGCTGAAACTGTAACACAACAAGTAGGCTGAAGAACCTTGGGCTTTCATTTTACACCAGATTTGGTTTTCTTGGGTTGTGTCATTTTTGATGCATAAATAAGTGCATAAACATGCAGCTTCTTTGCAAGAGTGCACAGACACACACACACACACACACACACATCCAGCTGCTCCTCTATCATTTATCTATCCTTCACAGGACCCAGAGGACTAATGAAATAACAAATGCCTCTCTGACGCATGCACAAGCTGAGCCACATTCCCTTTTCCCAACAAACGGGGCCGACGTGCTGCCTCTTTGGCTTAATTAGGATTGTGTCCCTCAGGGAACCCTGGGAGAACAAACACACAGAGAACAATATGCACAAGTCCAGATCACTGTAGTGAGCAATTTAGCCAGACGGATAAATCACATAGCCTTTGAGTGACCAGCTCTGATGAACTAGGCTTGAGAGTGTTGAAGATGAACCTCTAGGAATAAATGAGAGACAGCAGTTCAGCACTCTATACTGAGCTTCTGTGAACTCTAGATGATTAAGTGAAGAACAAAGTGCCATTTCTGTTGCAGCAGCATGGAAAATGCTACCTGCAGGGCAGCCATTTTGGATCACCCCCTCCCTTTGGGTGAGCGATGATGGTGGATCTGGTGCTGTTTGATTCACATTGCTTCATTTTGCTGCATGCACTCTTCCTAAATATTTCAGACCACACAAACCAAATGATATTACACAATACTGTGCTGGTTTGTCACTCACTCTTCCCTCTCCAGAAGTGCATCACGCCATAAATATGCCTTAGGTTGGGATGATTAATTTTTAAATTGATTTAATGTTTTATTCATAGCATAAAGACAAAGCTGCATCTGCAACCATGGAGTATGAGCTGTGAAAGAAACAATGCAAACACTCCAAGCCCCATATCACCAAGTTTATGTATTCAAATAGTCCAGATGCATGTAAATGCGCTGTACCATCTGCATGTGTTTGCATGGAAGTATTCCAGATGGGTTAGTGAGGAGAGACGTTCCTGTGTCTAAAGCGAAATGTCCATGTGATTTAGTCACATAACTCTATTGCAGTCCATACATCTCACATGCATACAAACCCTGAGGAGAAATATGGATTTCAAATAGACATCCTTCAGTCGTTACGATGAATGATTAATCATGGCTGACTCAGGCTTGAGGAAACTACTGTGGTAGGTGATATAGATTGGCAGAAGTAGTTGGTCTATTAATTGCCAATTTTTAATAAGGCGACTATTAAACTTAGCTATAACACACCAGATGCAGTTCAGTTCACTGTATAATTATTTAGACTTTTCAATATGTGTCCATAGGTTTTCATAACCTTGAACCTTATTTCATCTGCATTGTCTTTGGAGCAAAAAATGCAACCAACACACTATTTTAGGAGCCTAGCATGGCAGTTCCAACATGCCATTCCGGGATGAAAATAGCAGCGGTGGCGGCAGTTCCAAGCCCTAATGAGATCTCTGTCTGTGAACACAGCTGTTGTGCATGGAGCTCCTGTTCTTCGTATTCTTTCTCTTACTGAGCCAGTTTAGTGGTAATGACACTGGTCCAGTTTGCGTAAAACATTGCACTAGGACACAGACAGAGGACTATCCACTCCTGCTGCTTTACTCCTAATGCCATGGCGAAACACACACACACACACACACACTTATTATCAGGGGACAGAAACATTTGCAAAGTCAGATCACTCAAACTGCATGATTATGTAAAGATACATGGAGTCATTTTTTCTGAAAAAGTTTGAGTACACCAGGTCATCTTTGCTGTTAAAATATTTTCCTAGATCTAACATATTTAGATTTTTGAAGGTGGCTGTTGATATTTGCCCATTTTGCCACAAGAGCTTTAGTGAAGTCAGGTACTGATGTCAGGTGAAGGGTCCTGGCTCACAGTTGTCCTACAGTTCATCTCCAAGGTGTTCAGTGGGGTTGAGGTTAGAACTCTGTGCAGGCCTCTCAGGTTCTTCTACACCAACCATGTCTTCATTGCACTCATGTTGTACATATTCTTGCACACACAGATGCATTGTCATGCTCGAGCAAGGTTTGGGCCTTTAAGGACCAGTTAAGGGAAATTGTAACGCTTCAGCATACAGAGACAGGTATTTTAGACAGGTATGTGCTTCCAACTTTGTGCCAGTAGTTTGGGTTGAACCACATATCAAGTCAAGTCAAGAAGCTTTTATTGTTATTTCAACCACATATATAGCAGACACTGTACATAGTGAAATGAGACAACGTTTCTCCTGGACTCTGCTGCTACATACGACAACATAACAACATATAGCTACAAAACAACACACAACTAAGGACAGAAAGTAGTTGTCCTAGCTACATAAAGTGCAACGTGTGCAACCAGGTGTGATGCAACATATGGTGTGATGGTCGGGTGTCCACATACTTTCGACCTTAGATTGTATAATCATGTCACATAAGCTTATCTTACTCTGATTCCCTTTAAAGTGGAAGCGCCCCATTAGACCTTACCAGGCGGAGATTTAAAGAGAGGCGGGACCTCAGTAGTCAAATTACCTTAAAGGGCAGACAGTTCTTTAGGAATCACCACTAAATTAAGAAAAGATGGGCGGGGCTAGCTTACACGATGACCAATCCGAAATCTCCGTCGGGGAAACAGAGCCTCTCGTGTCTATAGTGGGAGGAGTCTTATAGCATGGGGGCGGGATTCCTAGCGGAAGTGTCTCGCGAGCAGTCTCCTTGTCATTTTGGCTACGGCAGATTTCAGTTGAGTGAGACGGACAGCAGCGGCGGAGCAGTAAGGGACAGAGACCGCTGGGCTCAAGAAAAGAAAAGAAAAATCGAGAACGCATTTAAACAATGAAACCATCGATGAATTTCACTACAGCACACGAGTAAAACGAACTAAACCGTTGATATCGTTAATTCAATGACGTAACGTTGTTCGGTGAAAGCCTGAGGTTAGCAACCTGCTAGCGCAGAGAAGGGCTGTGTCATTGAGGAGACAGGACACGTCAAGACGAGGAAGAAAAATCTGGGAAGCTGTCTCTGAGCCATTCCAGTGGGAGATACCGAAGAGCTGCTCGACTTACCAGTCACATAAAGCAGGCTGTCATTGAACCAGCACACACTCGGCTGCGGCTGTCGCATTGGAGCGGATCTTCTCACAGTCATCGCCTCGGATCAAGGGTAGAGAGTAAGGTGAAAAGTCAGTTTAATTGTCTACTTCCATCAACACACTGTCAGTATTCCCCGTCATCGTGTCATTTGATCACGAGGCGGGCGTTGTTTTAGGCATTTATCATAAAAATTGTGCTACGAAATGCCTGTGAAATTAGAAGACGTCATCATTTTTCTGAGCTCGCGAGATAACCAGCGTCGTCCACTGAGAAAAGGGAAGGAAAATCTCCGGAACATTAACGCCGTAGCCTTGCCTCAGTATTTCTCTCTTTAACTGTAGAATGTAAAAGTAAAACACCGAAGAGTTTTTAGTGTCTGCAGCTACGCTTCGTGCTCTGGCCTTTTCTCCTCAGTTAGCCTATTAGCAAGCTAGTCGTGTCTAGCTGCCGGGTCGAAGCTGTTAGCCGGGTGCTAGCAGCAGCAGCGGAGACGTCACGAGCCTATAATTAGTGCTACACGGCGACGAGCAACCTGCACATTTAAAGTCTATTAGAAAAATAATCTGTGGAAATAAGACTGCAGCTCGATATTATTTTTAGGACGAGTATTTTTCGAGTGCACTCTGCCAGAATGATGTATGAATTATGTTTAGAGACTCGCGGTTCTTGTGTAAATGATCTGATCCGTTTTGATTCCTCACAGGATAAGAATACCGTGTGGCAGTCTTGACTGGAAAACATAAATGGGGGATTACGGGTTTGGAGTCTTGGTACAAAACAACACTGGCAACAAGTCTGCTTTCCCTGTACGAATTCACCCACATTTGCAACCTCCTCATCATCACCAGAACGTAACGCCGAGCCCTGCCGCGTTCATAAACAGCACCACAGCTGGAAATGGCAGCACCGCCGGGTCTCCCTGGCTGTTCCCAGCAGCCACGGCCCATAACAACATGCAGGATGACATGGGCACTGACAAACCCAAAGCCCAGCAGCAGGAGCTGCAAGAGACGCAAGAGAAGCAGCAGCAGCTCTCCCCTGTGCACCAAGAAGGTGGCATCATTTCAGAGCTTGAGAAAGCTCGTTCAGAAGAGAGCAAACCGGAGAACGGCACATCCGAGGGCACTAACGGTAAGGAGAAGCTGCGTCTCGAGTCCCCTGTCTTGTCACCCTTTGACTATCAGGAACCGTCTGGCCTGGGCACAGCTGTCCAGTCCAGTACTTCCTCGTCCTCCTTGACCAGTTTCAACAACTGGTCCGCTGCCATTGCACCGACCCCATCAGCCATCGTCAATGAGGACGTGGGTTTCTTTACCCCGGCCAGCAATGGCCCACTGCTTTTCCAGAACTTCTCGCACCACGTAGGCCCAGGCTTCGGCGGCAGCTTCTCTCCTCAGATCGGTGCCGTGTCTCAGCACCACGCTCCTCCGCCCCACCCGCACTTCCAGCACCAGCAGCACCGCCGCTCCCCAGCCAGCCCTCATAACCCTCCACCCTTCCCCCACCGTGGAGCCACCTTTGGCCAGCTTCCTCATCTCTCCAGTGGCCTGAGCAAACCACCCTCTCCCTGGGGTGCGTACCCGAGCCCCTCACCCTCGCCCTCTTCAGCCTCCTGGAGTCCAGGCGGTGGTGCCTATGGCTCCGGCACTGGCTGGGGAGGATCTCGGGGTGCTGACTTTCGTCGTGGCTTGAACGGTGCAGTGACCCCGCTTAGCTCTGTCTCACCACTCAAGAAGACCTTCCCAAACAATCACTCGGCCTCTCAAAAGTACACCCGCCCTGGCACCACATTCACCCCCAAGACCTGGATGGACGAGACCGTTGGCCGAAGCGACAATGTCTTTCCCTTCCAGGTATGTGTAAGAAAATGAGTGAAATATGAATTTAAATGTTATGTTCAGTATGACTAATCCAGTCCATGTGGTTGTTTTCGAGTCATTAGAGTTTAGCTCGCAATATTCCTGACAAAGTTAGAACAGTTTTAGATGGTGGCCTCAAGACAAAGGCATCGATGACTAATGGAGCTCTGCCTTTCTAGTTTTACAGATGGCTGAATTATGACTGATGTCATCTCAGACTGCAAACCCTCTCCCTAGAGATTAGATTAGTAGACAGTGTGATATCGCAAGCATTAAATGAGGCCTTATCTAATTTCAGAGAGTATATTTGTGTGTTATTTAGTTTTGCTATCGTTGTCATCGCACAGCTCCTAGGTCCCCAATTCTGTGCTGATCTCAGCATGATGTCTGTGTGGTGTAGTAGAGTTTCCCTGAATAATTTGATTAAATGAGTATTCATTTGTTAATTTGGTTTCTCTATATGCTTTCCAGAGGCTTTAGCTTTAAATTCCTGTTTGTTGTATGAATGCACCCCTAAGGCAATGAAATAATGTTTTTTCCACCCTTTACAGTGCACTGTGTGTTCAAATTTGCATTCATATGTATTATTTCTTATAATGGCTGTTGACAGGTGGAACGGAAAACACAAAGGTATAATGTTGGGTGGGCTGGTCAGATACACTGAGGTTAACAACATCAACTGAGGACAAGTCTTTTATTTCTCTTTTATTTTACTTTACTTGTTACACAGCTCCTGAAGTGGATATGTTAAAATGTAAAGTCAATTTTTGATTAAACCATGGCTTAGATTTTGCAGTGAAAGTCTCAGAATTGTTGATGATTATTTTTATTATTTCATGTTATAACATGGCTTTAAAAAAGCTGCAAAAATAACTTGTCATTATTGTTGTATCCATCTTGGCATAGATGCACAGCTGATTTAAGTTCATCTGGATGATCACAGTATTTACAGGATATCAATGTATATGAAATGCAGTTACAAGCATATGTGAAATTAGAAGGTATATAGAAGGTTCAGAACAACATAGACAGTTGCACAGAAATGCCATCAAGTTTTTGGAGCTGGTAAATTGTGGCTTGGTCCAGCCCTAATATTTAGCTTAGTTGTTAAAAGGTGGACCTAATGAATTGAGACCAAGGTTGTTGTATTGTATTGTGGTATTTCTTTCTGGTTGTTAGGTTACATTTTGGACAAATGCATACACATTTCTGTAACAGTGCAGTAAGGGAAAATATAATTACAAGGTCCAGTCGGTCTAAATCTGCAGAGTATTAATTTATTAAAACATTACTGCCTCTACCAGTTCTAACCTTTGTTTCTGTTTAAAATACCTATAATCAGACTCTGAAGGATCACATGTCTCATATATCTCTTGCTGCTCTGTGAATCTTTTAGTTACATGCAGTGCCATAGTTCATTACCGCCTAGACTAACTCAAAACTAAACCCTGTAAAATTCATGCAGATTATCATGTTAAAATAATGCTGATGGGGTAAAAAAACTACTGTTTGTTAGACAAATGTTTGCACTGAAGGCAAACTGAAAATTTACGCCAGATTTACAGGTTTTGCAAATGCTGATTTTCTTTGTGTTCGCCTGTTTATGTTGAGAAATGGCAGTCACCTATAAATGATCAAGCATAGACACACCACAGCTGAACTGTCTTTGGTGATGCCCACAAAACTCCATAAAAGGCCGTGTTCACAGAGTAGAAAAGTGCTAAATGGGGGTGGTGGTGGCTGAAATTGAAGTACTTTGACTCACATCTAGTAGAATTAAAAAAATTGACCAGTGCCATCACTGCATTTGTTTCTGAATTTATAGGATTTTCAAATTTTTTGTAAATCCTTATAAATAATTCGGTTGTAAACAGCTTGATAAATGAGGCCCATTGTCAGATTTTTTTTTTTTTTTCCTTCCCCCATCAGTTATGAGTGGAGTCCAAGTGCAGTGCTTAACAGCAGTGGACAGATTATACACTCAGACACTGAAGCTAAAGATGATGATCATGTGTCTAGCCTAATAATTATTTATTCATAGTTGTCCAGGGGGATGTTCAGTGGGCTGCTGATATGGAAGTCACCAGCGTTGTGTTTTATTTTTTTCTCCCCTCCCTTTTTTTTTCCTTCCTGACACCCAGCGCCCCCCAGCCCTTAAAGCCCCCCAAACCAAGTAAGACTACCAACAAAATCTTTCATATGGTTTGTGTGTTTAAACGTAATGCACTGGTGGTGCATCTCAATGCTATGACTATTTACATATCTGCCACCTTTTGCACCACACGCATCGACCGATGTACACGCTACTGTCTGTAGAACAATTGTTACTAGGCGGAGTAATTCGTTTGCATGGACACCATTCAAATTAAAAACACAATACACAAGCACCATGCAATTAAACAGATCAAGAGAAAATAAAGGTGCAAGTGATTCTCAAATAATATCTTTTTGTCTGCTACCAGGAGTGTGTGTGCAACCACAGCTTTTTGGACACCTTTTATTAAGGGTGTCTACACAGTATTTGCAAAAATAAGATGATAAGGACACAGAGCACCCCTCTTCTGGAATTTATACCCTTGTTCATGTGTCTTAGTCTGTAGTTTAAGTACGCTTACCTAGCTAAGTACTAGGTCAACATACGTTATTTTATGTTATGTAAGCTTGATTGATTTTTAGCCTAGACTGAACATGGTGAGATGTTTTATTAATGTTTATTTTGTTAATTTGTCTGTTATAGCAAGGGTGGAGGCACTGCGGGCAAATAATTTGTTGCACAGTTAGGTGGAGGCTTGGCTATGCACTCAGGATGGAGTATGCAAACATTTGTCAAGGCAGTTGTGCTATTTGCATTGCATGTTCCACACAGTTAAGTAATCCATTGTAATGACTTTAAGAGCTTCATGTCACATCCAGAGTATGTTCATCCTTGATCTCTGCTAGTGCCTACTGCTGCCGGATAGTTGAAAAATGCAGTCTGTGACTAGTGTGGCAAGGCAGGCAAGATGCATCTAATGTGTGAGTGTGTGTTTCTAAACATATTGCCCTCCAAAAGTATTGATATGGAAAGGCCAATTCACCTTTTTTTGTGTGTGGTCAAAAGTATTGGAACATGCGACTGACTGGTGATTCTTGTTTTCTTTTGTTTGTTTGCCTCTGTGTTTTTCTTGTAAATACCGCATTTGTTGAAGACACAGAGACCTGACTTTTGGGGTGGGGGGGGGTTGATGGTGGAAGCCATTTTGAAGTTGGGGTCATTGCCCAAGTGTTGGTTACCAGTACAACAATTACTGTACAAACCACAGATATAAGAAATAAACCACTGGTGTACTAACAACCAGACATAGAACAGGTGGGAGAACAGCAGGAGTTGATAAAAGAAACATTGTGAGAGCTGTGAAGAAACCCCCAAAAGCAACAGTCAGTGACATCAACAACAACCTCCACAGGGCAAGGGTGAAGGTATCACAATCCTCTGTTTGAAAACGACTTTGAGAGCAGAAATATATTCAGGCCATAGCACAAGATGCAAGCACAATAGAGGTAGTGTCATGGCTTGTGCTTGCATGACTGCTATTAGAACAGGCTCCCTCATCTTTATTGATGATGTAACTCATAATGGTAGCAGCAGAATGAATTCAGAGGTCTACAGAAGCATTCTGTCTGTCAGTTTATGAAGAAATGCATTATGAAGCACCACACTGCCAAAACAATGAAGCACAAAGAAAAGAATTGGCCTTGCTGTTCCGGTACTCTTAGAGGGGAATGTCTGTGTGTTTATGGGGTTGTGTTCATAGGTTGTATCCCTCATTTGCTGTCTGAATTTTTTTTTTTTTTTTTTAAATTCTTCATGACTTAGATTCCACAAGGTGTTGGAAACACTTCTTTGAGATTCTGGTCCATATTGAAGTGACTGCATTACATATTTGCTGCAGATTTGTCAGCTGTATTTCCTCATCCAGAAGGTGCTTCATTGGGTTTAGATATGGCAACTGGTACTGCTGGTGCTACTGAAGTACATTGTAGTCATTGTCATGTTCATGGACCTGGCTTGTGAAACTGTTGTGTAAACTGTGGTCATAAAGGGACGCATACACTCCTCAAATAGCATGCGGCATTCAACCAATGTTTGAGAGTTTTTTAGGGGACCAGTGTGTGCCAAGAAAACTTTCCTCACACCATTTCTTCACACAAACCATTGTGGCCTTCTGCCTCAAGTTCAACTTGTGCATTTTTGGCATGGTTTTCAGCTCACTATGTAAAGATTGGTTATTTTATTTACCATGGCCAGGCTGGTGATTCTCCTGTGACCTCAATAACTTAAACTACTCAAACCAGCCCATCTGGCACCAACTGCCATGCCACGATCTGAGTGACTAAGATCACATTTTTCTCTCAGGCTGATGTTTGATGTGAACACTACCTGAAGGTTGTGGCATGTAGCTGCATGATTAATGCACTGTGCTGCTGCAACATGATTTGCTGGTAACTGCATGACTGAGCAGCTGCACAGATGTTCCTTTAAAGTGGCTGGTGAGTGTATATGTCCTGAAATAACAGGTTATTTTTATAATTAGAATCATTTAATTAATATTAATCATAAGTAACAACTGAGGAATTCTTTTTTTTTTTGTTGTCTCATGTTTTCTCTGGAGAAATTCAAACCTTTTACTCTCAAAGTTTGTATGAAGTCAAAACATGAGCATGCAACCAAAAGTATATATTTTTTAGAAACAAATCTAAATGTCTTCTGGAACAGCTTCCTATGGTACACAACATAAGCTGTGGAAGCCAGTATTGCTAGTAAATGTAAGTCATTTATGCAGGGAGTAAGAAGCCATTTCAAATCCAGTTTAGATGCTGTAACTTTAACCATGCGCATGGTGAAAATAATCTTGCTCAATCCATGTTTGACATGGATTGTTCCCTAAAGGGATGAATAAGTTTCTATCCCTCTAATAACGCTGAGATGAACACTTAGACTGATGAAATATAGCGATATAATTTATGAATGCGTTTTCATTAAAAAAAAATTTTTTTTTCATACCATAGCTTGAACCTTCTGTGGATGTAGGTCATTTTTTCTGCCTAAATGATTCCTCTGTATTCCCCTCATGACAGAGGCTGTTTTCACCCTTCTGCTGGATGTGCTCTATTAAGGCTGTGTTCAAATTAGAAGTACTGTGCACCCAGCCAGGTCTTTCACTTTCTAAACCTCAGGCATCCTCTTAACTCTCTGTAATCTTTGCTAAAGTCTTCTGTGATTGCATGGGTTTGGGTATGTGCCCGTCATGGCTCTTGGAATGGCTGTGTACCCAGCAGGCCTATTTTTAGCAGCAGCCTTTTAATATTTCACCGTGTACAACAGCATGTTTGAATGTTTTGAATCTGGTTGCTCAGAAAAATCACGAGAGTAGATCTGGCTGGATTACTAAGTGATTATTTCCCAATAATCAGACCTCATTTACCACAGTAAACATTCAAATGTTGTTTTGCCATATGTCGATTAGTAGGGTGGGTATGTCGTTTAGAGGAATTGCAGTGGAATCTTTAAATCCAATGTTCCCCCTTTTTATGTCTGGGGTTTAAGTATACTTTACTGGACAATATGAAGGGTTTGTCCCATTTGGTCACAGTTAGATACTTGCGTGGTCTCCATCTTAATTCAGTTGGTGTTTAATTAGGTTATTGCACACTGTGGATACGGATATGTAAACCCTTACTGCTATATTTCAAATGTTTTGTATTTAGTTTTAAAAAAGCTATGATGTAACGGGTTATTGATATTTATCAAGATACCAGTTCAGTATTAAGTATTATTCAGAATTATATTCTTCAGAATCAATATAGAAAACAGTAGCTTTTGTTTACCATAATCTGTTTTTAAGCATGATGTGGATGGAAAAGGTGACACAGATGTGAAGGCTGCAGCTATTTAAACCCATCTCTATGACTGAGAGCTGGTGCTCCAGTTTAATTACTTTTTTCCCCTGCCCTGGAAAAATATCTCACCTCCTACATTTGCACCCATGCTCAGAGTCTGGATTAATAAGCTTTAGAGTGATTTGATGTGGAAGGCTTTGAAATACTTTTAATAGATAAACAACCAAGCTCTGTATAACCCTTTTCAATTTCTCTTGTATTAGTTTAACCATACTATTTTAGATGAATGGGATTTCTGAAATTACTGTACTGTGACCTTGTTTTCAAGGTTTTCCATCATGGCCTAATTGTAGAATTTTACATCTTACATGATTGTTACTATGGAAAACAGGCTTTGCATTAGAGCTGACTGCTTCAGAGGACAGTTGGATCCGTGTAGTCTAATTATAGTTTCACCTTGTTGAGACAACAGACAACCCAAAATAGCTCCCAGCCGAACAAGGTGAAAGTGCCGATTAGCACGCTTTTTTTCTTTCTTCTTTTTTTTCTTTTTCCCCCAAAATAATGTTTATCATGGCCAAATTTGCTTCATGTGCATTTGACCCTACTGTCATGGCCCACTGTAGTGAGCATTGACTCTCAAGGTGATCCACAGCCTCAGCTAATATTCTGAGTTTGCAGATGTATCTTTAAGTGAGGACGCATTCTCTCCAAGCTGATTGGGAGATCTGTGAATATATCAGCCCTATAACTGAGCATGAGCACAGCCTGCAGTGAATCACATTAATTGCTTTCACAATTATTTTTGCAACTCGTAAAAGCCTCATTAACAAACTCAGAAATGTGACATGTGAGCTCTATGACTGGTCACAGCATTAGATATGTTTTCTGTGTGGTTTCTGATACTTTATCCCATCGACATCATCCTGGATAGTCCTTAACTGTAGGTCATGGGATATTTTTCTTTTTTCACAATATTCTGTGTAAACTCCAGAGATTTGTTGTGTAAATTCCAAGGATATCATCAGTTTCTGAAATACTCAACCCAACCCATGTGATACCAACAGCTATGTCATGGTTAAAGCCACAGAGATCACACCTTTCCCCCATTCTGGTCTTTGATGTGAACATTAACTGAAGTCCTTGAGCTGTAGCTGAATTAAGTTATTCATTGTGCTGCTGCCACATGATTGGCTGCTTCAATAACTTAATATGTGAGCAGGTGTGGACGATGAGTGTAAACACTGAATGTAGACTGATTAAGACAGAATTTTTTTACCCACTTGTGGCTTCTGAGTTGCTGTCAGCAGAAGAACATTGCCATGACCAATTATATAAACAGCTTTTTGGCTTCCTTGACAATATTTACCCTTTCACCATTTATAGCCATGTTGCTTTAGCTCGTTTGCAGCTCATAGTGCCCCTTGCAACAGTGAGAACAAGTTGAAATACAGTGAGGATGAAGGTGATATTGCCACAGATGTGACGAGGAGTGGATAAAATGCCTTCATCATTTTTCTTGTCCATTAATGGTCATCTTTTCTCTTTTTTATTTTCTTCACAGGAGCGGACTCGATCATTTGATGGCTTCAGCATGCACTCCCTGGAGAACTCTCTAATTGACATCATGCGGGCTGAGCAGGACACCCTGAAAGGTGAGAAAAGACGTACCATAAAACCTTATGACGAGAGAAAAATATTGAGGCACTTTACTAAAATTAACCATGTATCAGCACATCAAGAAAAAGTATATACTTCTATATGAACATCGGTGTCTTCTACCAAGCGAAGTCTGTTATATTTTCTAGTTTCTGATGTCATCAGGTCCTTATCCTTTGCTGAAATTTGAGGATTTTGAAGATTTTAGATTTCATTCACGTCAGTCATGTGTGTGCACATGAATGTGAGCAAGCAGCAGTTGATAGAGAGATGACCTGTGTCATTGTGGTAGACCATAGCAAGGACATCCACCCTGCCCACTCTGGGTGTAAAAACATATTAACAAGTGTTAGAACACAGTCAGTAGATAAACTATACTACACAGTGTATTACTAGTGATGGCTTGAAATGCAGTAATGAATATGGTATACATGATCGTAAGCTGACTAAAAACAAATGCTTTTGTTTGATCAGCTTTAGCCTCACTGTTTTTCTGAAATGTCACCTTATGTAATGTCTTGAGTGTCATAAGATAAAAGATGTCCTTTAATTGACTTCTGCCAAGTTTTTCAAACCCCCCAATATTATCAAAAGGCTTTATCAAAAAAGGATTTTGGCTCTGTTCATTTGAGACTAATATACTTTCAGGATTTTATAAAACCAGGATTTAGCAACCAGGTTTATGCACAAAGTTTGTGCAACCAGGTTTATGCAAGTTTGTGTGTAGACTGTGCCAGTAGATATTTCTATGCACAGAATGTGATTTGTCAAGTTTTTCAAGTGTGTGAGGAAGTGCTTGTTTTTAGAACTACTCCCAACCGTGGGTATGCAGAAACTGCTAGCGGCGGAAAATTGTGAATAAACTGATTATGATGAGTTTACAACCTATTTCATTTATGAGCTGCCACAATACATTTCCAAATACTGCAGTGGAAAAGACCAAAATAATGAGGGTTTTCACACCATTGCAGGTTTTTAAAATGTAATTGGGGCAATAGATTGCACGCACACACACGCGCGCGCACACAGGCATAAAATCAACTAGGAAGTTGTATTTTTTTGTGTAAATGCATATGGCCATGTATGAGCAATTTTTAATGTGTAGGATTTATTAAAATTCATTGTAATCTGCTGTGCATACACATTTGATAAATGGCAATTTTCTTGTGCATACTGGTGGGTTTTGCAAAACAAAATTAGAAATTGTTCTACGCATGCTTTGATTAATGAGACCCCACGTATTTCTGTTTTCCTGTCTTGTATTGCATGCCTTTAACTAACATTTTTTTCAGCTTTTGATTTGCATCCAGCAGTGTCCCATCAAGGTTTGGGATTAAATAAGTGTCTTTATAATAGGAGCTCTAGTAATTAAAACATAATCGTCTCCAGTGTAGCCCTCTGTTTCCATTTTGTTCCTAGGGCAGCAGGGAGGATGCACCCACTGGTGTTGGAAAATACATGTTATACAAGTGATGGGATAAGGCAGAGAGAAACTGTGGTGTTAAAAGCTTTGAAAGGCTTCTGGCATTGTCAGTATTGTCCTGTGCCAGTAGAAAGGGTTTTCTGTTCTCTCTGCAGCAACAAAACATTGTTCTCTCTCCAGCATTGGCACTGGCCTTGCTACCTCACTCCTCCTGCAGTGCCTTGCTGGAGAGGAAGGGTACATTGGAGCGTTATTAAAGGGGAATTTCACTGGTAGTTCCACTTACAAACTGCTGGCCTTTTGATGAGTGAAAATGGTCATTCATTTTATTTTAATGGGGAAACTGTTTTTTGTTAAGGAAATTTACTGAGTGAAATTCTTCACCATGACAATAATATGGATGAGACTTTTAAAAGTTGCCTTGTCTATAGTCTATTATATAGTCTACATATAAGATTATGGATGTAATAAATGAGGATATGAAGCTAGTGGGTGCAAGTGTTGAGGATGCAGAAGATAGGGATAGGTGGAGAGAGATGATTCGCTGTGGCGACCCCTGAAGGGAAAAGCCGAAAGAAGAGAAGAAGAAGATAGTCGTAAGATCCAGTCAGCATAGTATTATGATTTGTAGTCTACTCGCTCGTGTTTATATTTGGCTAGTTGATGTGCCAAATTATTTCAGAGTCCTGTAAAGCTCAATAAAACCTGCACTGGACTATTTTCTCTTTTAATGTTTGTGATAGTGTGCATTGTAGTTTCCAGTAGTTAGTTTAAATTCTTGCAGAGCCTGTAATTTATAGAAGTAGCCACAAGTAAAGAATAAATAAAGTATTTTTGATGTTACTTATCTGGCAGTGTGCAAGAAAAACCTTTTGATGGTGGCATGGGGAAATTCATGCAGTGTGTGTGGTAAAGCCATGCAGTCAGTAGTTCTCCTAAAATGGTCAGCTTCTCTTTAGCGCTATGCATGACTTTTTCCAGAAGGCAAATAATGCTGTAGTTGTTCAAAATCTGAATAATTAGTGATGTGCCTAAATAAGAGGACATAAAACCAATATTAATGACATTTTGTACAGTAGTCATGCGAGTCCAAATGTTTATAGTGCAGTTTTTGCACACAGTACGTCCATAAATTTTAAGTGACTAGGAGACACAGATGTTCTGTACTGCTTTTCAGATAAATGATTTATACCTTACTCTCCTAAAGGTCGCCTTGGATTCACCCATCCAGGAGGAGACAGCCCTTTGCCTATAAATGGTGCGTAGATGATTTTATTGCTTTATTGTGCTATTAGCTTAACCGTGTACAAGCAGATGGACTGACAGGCCCAGTGAGCTCAGTATTGACAGAGTCAGCAAGATTAACAGTGTTTTAGAGGTTGTCATTGTTGCTTAAAGGGTGGCGGGGAGGAGGGTGCTGGGTGTTAGCCCATGTTCTCTCAGCTAAAGGTTATTTGTATAGATTCATGACCTCTGCTGATGTAAATATTTCTAATTACCTAACCTTCCCCATGACTGAGGGGTAGCTGAAATCTACTCATTCTACTCTACTCATGTCATGAATAGAATGTAAAATGCATTGTAAGAAAGATAATAATTCTGTCATTGTTCCTCTTATTTATTGTGTTCCATAGACAAATCTAAATGTGCATAAAATACATCGGCATTTTGAGCTAGTCTGGAGCAAATAAGATTAACAGTGTGTATAATATATCACATGACACTAGGAACAGTGTATAATTTCTTAGGCAGGTACTCTTCAGCACTCATTAAAGCTCTAATTTGCACATAACTGATATGTGTGATTAAAACCCATTGTTATTCAAGCTATTGTTGTACATAAGGATGTATATGCTGTATGCTTATGAATTATTATGAAACAACTCAATTCAGTTTAATTCAATTTATTTGTATAGTGCTTTTATCAATGGGTATTCTCTCAAACAGCTTTACAAAAGTAGACATAGAAAAAAATATATAAAGTTTAAAGTTAGGTTACTATTTATCCCTAAACAATAAGAGGACAGATAGCATCTCAAAGGATTTTGACCAAATAATTCTAGTTCAAGAAATTTATAGTTTCTTGCCATCATTTGTTCATGATCATGATTATCTTTTTCTGACTAGAAACTGCAGTAACAACAATAAATGAATAATATACCATAGTATTTAAAATGTATGTTACTAAATTATGCCTGTGTGTCTGTAAAATTATTAAATGTACTCAAAAAATAATAATCTGGTATTGAGAACACTGGTTTGTACAGTTTGTTGGAAATGCTAGCAAATGTATCATACAGGACTGTGATTGAATGATTGATGTTATCAAACCATTGGATGATGTTACTAGAGAAAATTAGAATGATCAGCCATAACATTAAAGCCACTTGCCCATGACCTGACGAGGCATGAAGTCCACAAGACCTCTGAAGGTGTGTCTGGCACCAAGATGTTAGCAGCAGATCATTTATGGGTCTGACATGTTTATCCCATAAGTTGTTGATCAGATTGAGAGCTAAAAAATGTGGTGACAAAGTCAGCACCTCCTTTTCCTCAAACCATTTCTGAGCAATTTTTGCAAAAGGGTGCATTATGCTGCTGAAAGAGGACACTGCCATTAGGGAATATTGTTGTCATGAAAGTGTGTACTTGGTAAGTAACCTTGTTTAGGTAGGTTGTACATGTCATGGTAACATCTACATGAATGTCAGGACCCAAGGATTCCTAGCAGAATGTTTCCCAGAGCATCACACTGCCTCTACCATCATGCATCCTGGTGCTGTCTCTTCCCCAGGTTCGCACCTGTCTGTGCAGATGATATAAAAGAAAATATGATTGATCAGAGCAGGCCACTTTCTTCCATTGCTCCATGTTTTTGTTCTGATGCTTACCTGCCCATTGAAGGAACTTTTAATGATGGACAGTAGTTAGCATGGGCAGTCTGACTGGTCTGCAGCTATGCAGCCCCATTAAATTTCAGCAATTTGTGCTGCAGTAGTTTGTCTGTGGGATCGGACCAGACGGGCTATCCTTGACATGCTCCACACTTGTCCAGCTGTACTTGCTTTGACCACTTTTGGGAGGTATTAAACACTGCATACTAGGATGAAATGACCTGCTGCTTTGGAGATGCTCTGGTCCAGTTATTTGTCCATCACAATTTGGATGAGTCTCTCAGATCCTTACGCCTGCACATTTTACCTGCTTCCAACACAAACTTTTTGAGAACTGACTCCTCATGTGCTGCCTAATATGTCCCACACTTTCACTGGTAGTGCTGTAACAAGATAAAAAATGTTGTTTACTCAGTGGTTTTTAATACTGTGGCTGATCAGTGTACGTTAAATCTGTTGTGCACTAATGTGGAAGCACACAGTACATAGAGGAGATCCTGTAATGAGTACTTGTCTATCATGACAACACAATAAGCACATGTTCATTCAGTTATTAACAATTTGGCATCAATGTGTGGTGTTTCTTCAATTTGGC
Source organism: Hemibagrus wyckioides (assembly GCF_019097595.1). Lineage (NCBI taxonomy): Eukaryota > Metazoa > Chordata > Actinopteri > Siluriformes > Bagridae > Hemibagrus > Hemibagrus wyckioides. Next base: position 11,985,161 of record NC_080727.1, read on the forward strand.
TTAATAAAATTTGCCATTTTTCACATTTTTTTTTTGTAATGGGTCAAAATATACTTGGTAAGCTTCCATATAGCTGGAGGCACTACCCAAGTATAACCTATGTGTAGGGAAACACTGAGAAGTGTTGGTGTACTGCTCCATTATATTCTTTATAAAGCTGTTAATAAAATGTAACGTATATAGACCATTTTAACCTGGAGTGTAGGTAATGTAGAACAAGCTAAAACACTTTCCCACATTACCTTACATGTGATCTTATTTTACATGCAGCAAGGAATTATGGGAGGCGACGAGGTAAAGAACAATCTTTCTAAAAATTCTAAATGAACAGAAAGAGATCATGAAAAAACTGTCACTGATCAGTGTAGAGAATTGTCAGTGCCAATGAATGCATGATGTGTTAATGAAACTATACAACTATATGCATGCACATGTGCAGTGTTCACTTCCATTTGTGATTGTGTGATTCCTTGAATGTCCTATACCTCATGTACCTCATTTTAAGTAAAAAACAAGTAGAATTTGGACTTTTATTTCTTTTTATAGTAGCAAATATACACATTCTTTCATTCGTTCAGGGTTGTGGTTAATCTGGAGCGAATCCTGGGCATGTGGCAGGAATACATATGCGCACACTTTGGCATTTGAGGCCTGCATTCTGTCCTAAACCTAGCAGTTGTGTTTTAAGCTGAGCCACAATAGTATAGCAGTAAGAGGACTACACAGCTATACAATGGCATGAGTTGCAGCTAGCAATTTGTTAAGGTTAAGGAAATTGCTAAAGTGATAAACATTTGAGTTGGAAAAAAAAAAACCTGTTTACAGTTTGTTGTTGATGTAAATGCTGGTGCGAAAAAATACATTTATTTTTTTTTTTTTATTATTATTTCTTGACACTATGAAGTTCTTGGGCCTGAAAATAATAATGTTTTTCACAGGTACTTAGCTTTTATGTAGACCTTAGTTAGAACAGCCAGATGGGTGCTAATCTCTCAGTGGTTATTTTCCAGGTCACTCATCCTTGTTCCCAATGGAGGATGGTTTTCCAGATGAGGAAAGAGCAGAGCAGAGCTTGCCTGGACTAGGCTCTCCCCACTGCTTTCCTCATCAGAATGGAGAGCGAGTGGAGCGTTACTCACGCAAGGTCTTTGTGGGTGGTCTTCCCCCAGATATAGATGAAGGTATTAGACTTGAATAACAGATAGAAAAAAGTAACCTAACCATGAGAAGTTGGGCATGTTTTTATATCTGGTGTCATCCTTCTAGATGAAATTACGGCTAGTTTCCGTCGCTTTGGACATCTGTTTGTGGACTGGCCTCATAAGGCTGAGAGCAAGTCTTACTTTCCACCAAAAGGTAGGTGGAATTATTACATTTGAAATTAAGTACATTTCAGATTGTAACTGATTTTACAAAAAATTGTTTTATGGTATTTGGCTATATGAAGGACCACATGCTTCTTAACAAAATTCCATTTTATTTTCACTAAATACATTGTTTAACATAGATGGTATACTATTTTTACACATCTAGTTTGGTAGAATGCAATTTTGAGTGTAGATATAGGCTGTGTCTAGCTGTCATGGCGGCTAGGAAAGCTACTGCTAAACCTTCAGCTAGGTAGCTAAAGCTATTCGCCCAATGCTTTGTACAAGAAGTGGACTGTTATATATTGGCTTACCATTTAAATTGGTGGTTTACAGCTTTGAAACTGTGCACAGACTGAATACAACATCAGCACTGTTAACAACATATTTCCATTCTCTTTTCATCTTGTCTTTAACAAAACCCTTTACATTATCACAAAGAAGAAAAACATTTTTTTTTTCTTCATAATCTTCCACATTTATATATTTGGTAGGCTATTCAAAATGTAAGCAAATTGGTGGAATTGGCCATGATACATCAGAGTCATAGACATTTGAGCAATGTTCCTGGCAGTTTTCTTGCTTAGACCTCTGTACACAGAATGCAGACTTATCTCACCTTAACAGTGCATTCATGCACAATTTCAGGGACTGATTAATAGGTTTGTCTTTTAAGTCAACAGATTGTAGTAATCGATTATTATATAATGTAATTGCTAATTTTTAATGCCCTTTTTGTCTTCTCTTGAAGGTTATGCATTCCTTCTGTTCCAAGATGAGAGTTCTGTCCAGGCTTTGATTGATGCTTGCATTGAAGAAGACGGCAAGCTTTACCTATGTGTGTCCAGCCCTACCATTAAAGACAAACCTGTAAGTTCTTTTATTTACAAAATGTCATTTTGAAAGCTAATGTATTTCACCATTTTTGGAACATAGCAGTATGTGTACATACAACCATGACAGGTGACCACCTTGACCTACACTAGGGTAAAACTGTTATTGAAGATAAACGTGTGATTGTGTGACCATGAACATGTGAGCCCCAAATAACTTCTCGTGTTAATGAACATTGCCTTTCTATGCAATGTGTCCACCTGCAAGTTAGTTTAAAAAGAAATTTTTTGTTGGAATCCCAGAGAACTTATTTCTGTGCTTGTTCATTTTTTTTATTTGCACAATCAACAAGAAAATATTTGCACATTAAAATTTTATACACACACATTACCCCTGGTTATTATCACTAAGTTTATTACTCCAATGAGACTTTCATGCTTACCATTGTAGTTACAACTTGCATGAAGATTAGACGTTAATGGGTGCAAGAGCATGCACTTCAGCAGTAAGATGTAGCTAATGTGCTGTTTAGATTTATTATAGGTATGAGCTGCAAAGCTTAGTGATATTGTATATTGTTGTCCTTGAAATTATAAATCATGTTCTTGCTGTGATTACTATGATTACAATACTGTATATTCAACTGCACAATGATGAATAGAATGATGGATACAATGCTGCTTCTTCTACAATGCTGCTAATTCTGGGAAGAGAAGACACATAAGAGAAGCTTTAATCTGAATAAAATCGTTCATTTAATAATTTAAGTACTGGTTGCCATTATGTATTATTCATAATATATTATAAGTATAAGTCATTTTACAGAACTGCTATTCTCTATAATACAGGTCCAGATACGCCCTTGGAATCTGAATGATAGTGACTTTGTGATGGATGGATCTCAGCCACTGGACCCTAGAAAGACCATTTTTGTGGGTGGAGTGCCACGCCCTCTACGTGCAGGTAATTTGGATTTCAGGGTGATTTTCCCTGTTTCAATAATACATAGTTTCAGTCATGTGTGCTTATTAATTCATTATAAAATTTCCTTCCACGATTCTCCACTCAGAAGATGTTTTTTTTCCCCATTGCAGTGGAGTTGGCTATGATCATGGACAGGCTGTATGGTGGAGTGTGCTATGCGGGGATTGACACAGACCCTGAGTTAAAGTACCCTAAGGGAGCAGGGAGGGTTGCCTTTTCTAATCAGCAGAGCTACATTGCTGCTATCAGTGCTCGTTTTGTACAACTGCAGCATGGAGAGATCGATAAACGGGTCAGTTCTGGCTCTCACCAAAACTACACAAGATATTCCCCAACCTCCCTTCATAAAGCAAGAAGTAAAATATACCATTTTAACTAACACAGTGTATTCCAACTCCTATTTCTTGTTAATTTGTACTGTAAAACTTGAATACTTTTCCTTTTTAGGCTGCACAGTAAATGCATTTGATCACTTACAAGAGCGAAACTTTAGCCTTAAATTGATTTGTCATTTCTGCCGAAAAGAAAATATATTTTGTGCTATACTCTTATATGATCAGTTATAAGTATGCATTTATTTCCCTGACTTATACTCTTCTGCTCTCTCGGCAGGTGGAAGTGAAGCCATATGTCTTGGACGACCAGCTGTGTGATGAGTGCCAGGGCACACGATGCGGAGGCAAATTCGCTCCTTTCTTCTGCGCCAATGTCACATGCCTCCAGTATTACTGTGAATACTGCTGGGCGGCCATCCACTCGCGTGCTGGCCGAGAGTTCCATAAACCACTGGTGAAGGAGGGTGGTGACCGACCTCGCCACATCTCTTTCCGTTGGAACTAAGGTTACACAGGCAGGGAGTGAGAGAGACAAGGGAGAGAAGGGTAGGAGTCGCAAAATCATTGTCTAATAAATGCACTTTCTGTTGCTGTTTCCTTTTTAATTTAATTTGAAGAAAAAAAAGAAATGTCATTAATTTTAATTTTTAGTCGATGTCAATCCAAAAAAGTTCAGGAAGAAAATACAATGTGTGATGCATCTCTACTATTTAGGTAATGCCATTAGAGTTCATTTACTTGGTGCACAGACATGAAATATTGAGTATTGGTAATTTGTTATTCCGTACCTGTTGTGGTTCAATTAGAAGTATTACATTTTATTTTTATTTGATTCAAAAGGCTACAGAGCAGACATGAAAAGGTGTTGCAAAGAGTGCACTTACAATTCTGATTAGAGTGCAAATGCAGTGTAGGAGCCCAGTGTTTAACCAAAGCTTAATTGGGTTTTAGGAACAGCAAAATAACTCAAATTCTCTCTCTCTCTCACACACACACACACACACACACACACACACACACTCTAGTCCATAATTCAAAACAATTAATTCCGCATTAGACGTCTGGGCTTGATCTCCTTTTTTGCAGGAAAACTTATACCTCAAGCTTAGCTGCTAGTTTGTTGAGCAAGATGTAGAACTCAAGCTGGTCTCCCCTTTACATGCTGACCACAGAAAAGGGAATTGACAGCAGAAAAGACAGTTAGAAAGTCTGTGTTGTCACTTCCTGAATTAAAAATAAGATTGGCAGTGAAACAGAGCATTCTCGTGGGGAATGCATGGTGTCGAGGATGCAGTAGTCGGCGTACGAGCTGGTTTAACAGCAAGGAATTTTAATTGCATGGTGCTCTGCAGAACTAAAAATAGCTTTCTTCAACTTAACTTAAGGCTGGCAATTCTTATTTTGTCCAACAATATATGCTAACTTCCAGGCCACTTTCAACCTTGCACAGGTTTAATGGCAAAAAAAAGTGCTAAAGATATTTAAGAAAAAAATACCCCATATACCTCCTGTTCTGCAGTATCCACTCAGCCGAAGTTTTGAAGCATAACTGAAGGTAGATCACTTTACCACTCTACTTTATCCACTTTGACTTGCAGCATAGAATTTGTTTTTTTCTTTTCTTTTTTTTTTTTCTTTTTCTTCTTCTTCTTCTTCTTTAATCTTCAGACGTTAGGGAACCAAAGATGGCTGTGCAGTAGTGAGTAAAATGCCTCACTCTTTTCTCCTTCAAGTGAAAGTCTCATTTCAGTTTGTTATTTTTTGCCCCTCACTCCCTTCGATATTTGAGACCAGATGAACTCCAACGAACCAAAGATTGGCCTTGAATCGATAAGCATGCAGTCAAAATCCAGAGTAACACTAGTGAAAATACAACGAGCATAGTGCATGCTGGCTTTTTTGCAAGTCCACCTGCTTCTTTTCCAAAGGTCAAAAAAAGGAGACGTATGTAGTTCAGCAGTCGGGTATCATTTTGAGAAACTGCTAGCTGTTTTGGTTGTGTTGGAACTGACATGTTGTACTTTGAATATAGCGTCCAGTTCAAGTAATGATTCCAGACTTTGACCATCTGATAGTGCTAGCATAAAATGTCAGGGACATAGTGATGAATTCTAAACTTCATACACTAGTGAGAAACGAACGTATCCTCACGTTGGCTTGATGGTGTTCCAGCGCACCCACGCAGCACCACCACTTAAGCTTGTGGGTGTTCTGGTTATACATTTTAGAAGTTCAAACACTTTTTGAAGAATTTGCTGTTAATGAGATGATAAAGATTATTTTCTACATGGCCTAATGATTTTTGGTACAGTGTTTTCTAGCTAAATTATTTTGTCATGCACATATGAACATTTATTATGCACTACTTTTCTAAATACTTTTGTTTTTCAACAGTCATTTTAGGCACATTTTTCACAGATGGGAAAACTCCTTTTTGCAATACCTCAATTTTTCGCATTGTGAAAGGTAGCTTTTGTACTTTTGTTACTGAGAGATCTGCATATATGGAAATTTTCTTTTAAGAGAAAAAAAAGTCAAGTGATTTTAATATATATTATTTTCAATTATGCTTTTTATACATTTCAGTGCTGAGGAATCTTTACAACTAAGCGCACACTTGAGTTGATGCGACTTCAGATCTGCAGAGGAAAGATCAAAGTATATCGTTTAAGGTCTTGCATCTTGTACACTAGACTTTAATGACAATATATATTACAAAAAAAAAAATTAAATAGCATGGCAAGAGCAAGTTGTCATTAAAATTAAATGTTAATATTAAAAATGGTTATCCTAGTCGGAAATACTTGTCATTTTGGTTTCCTCTCCATAGCTGGAATATAAACTATAATCTAAGGAGAATGCTGAATTTGGCTGACTCTCGTATCACAAGAATGGATGTTTGATGTTTAGATATTTTACCATTTAAAAATATATATTCTTGAACTGCCAAATAGCTCCTATTGTAATCCTTAGCATGCATGATGACAAAAATAAGTACATGAATTAAATATGGAAAAATTAATTGTTGTGGTTGTGCACCAGATGTTTCGAAACTTTTAATTTGTTAAAGACACCCTGCACCCTCTTGTATATTATTACTCTTTTACGCCTTCCCCATAATCCAGTACATTCAGGACGCACAGGGAAAAAACAAAAAAGCTAACAAATAAGCAAAGAAAGAACTTTGAGAATTAAAAAAACAAAACAAACAAAAACAATTAGCCGTGCAGAACGAGCAATTTATCAGACACTGTTGAAAAGACTTGAGAACTTCATCCCTACTGTCTGTCTGAGGTAAAAATCAGAAACCTATTTGGAGGAAGGGGAACTATAAGACTTGAATGTGGTAAATGTTGCAAGTTAACTTGGAGTTGTTATGTGCAATACTTTTTTTGAACCTTTTTCCAGATAAGGACTCTTTGCAATGTAATTCTTTAATGCCATTTTTAATTGCTGACATTTAAAAGAAGATGTTAATATGTTTTTCACAGTCATTTTCTACTGTTATTGTAATCCTTTTCATGCTGGTGTTTGTAAAAAAGAACAGAAATCAAAACTATTTGTACTAATATAAAATAATTGAAGTTATTTTTAAAACATTAAAGGTTTTTGTGCTCATTTGCTTATTTGATTTCAAGCTACTGTGATTGCATTGTAATTATTAGGTCAATAATGTATTTAGCTGTTTATTGGTATATTTTTAATTGGAATGTATAATTAATTTTTATAATTTTGATCAGATTTTTGTTATATTTTTGAGGTGAAGCTTTTAATATGTTAAAGTGTCTAGTTTTTACTAATTGCTATATTGTGCTCCACAATATATGGTTCACATTTTCTGAAGGAAAAGAAATATTTAAATATGTCTGTTAATGATGTTACTTAATGGCAAAATTTCAATAGTTTTTAACTTGTGTATGGGAAGGTTGTTGTATTTATTAATAGCATTTTTTACTTAAGATATCACCTTAATTTGTATTGTCATTTCACTTTATAAGTTCCTATTTTTGTATTTTCCTTTGTAATTAAGTTATGTTATACAAATCCATATTCTAGGAGTTGGTCTGTAAGTGCTAGTGAAACAAAAAGAAAAATCTAATGTTATTTAATTGTTTGCAGCCAACTATTTATAACAATATGCATAATTTTTAAATATTTGTAATGTGAAATGTTGAATGAATAAATCTTAACTGTGACCAGGCTTCCTGTGCTTTTGAGATTTTCACATTACTGAACTTGTCTTTCTTCGGCTTGCCTCCAACAGTGTCCTCTGCCAGACGTAGGGAAGAGATTATTTGAAAGCTCACAAATTAGATGGCTTTGTGTCAGCATGTATATGCTTTAAACCGCTCATGGAAATATAATGCGCATCAGTGCTTTTGCATCATTTGGCCTGTGAAAATCTACTAATATGAAGAAGTGTAGAAATGTAGATGATCACACTCAGCAGCACCATCTGGTGTAGATTAACATGTTAATATAAAACAATGGACTGTTTGATGATATGTAAACTGGGCGCTGGATGATTTATTTTATCACATTTCTGACAGGGACATACTGACCCTTTGTTGCTTTCTATGGACTGCTTCATTTAGCTCAAAAAAACAGAAAGAAAACAGACTAGTAGAACACAACACTAACAGTGTCGACAGGGATGTCTCGCCTACCAAGAAGTCTAGTCTTTATTGTTAGAATTATGTGTGCCTGAAAAACCCTTTAAACAGCAAGGAAACTACTGAAGGAAAACTAATTCCAGACATCTGATGTGCTGTTACCTTGGCCCTGTTCAGATCAGTTCCAAAATCTAATCCATTCATCTGCTAGCCACCGTGAAAATTCCACATACAGTGAATATAAAACACACCCATGTTAACTTGCAGGTTCTGAAATCTTTTGGAAGTTAAATCATTTCTGATTTTTCCCCACCTCTTATGTGATATAGCAACGAACAAAAAGTTGTCCATGATTCCCTCTGTCTTGACTAGACAGATTAAGACATCACCATGCTTCAATGTGGGAATTCTGTACTTTAGGTGTCTTGTTTTGCACCAAACATATCCATATCAGACCCTGACACGCTTTAGGCTGGCTTGGATGTTTTGGTGCTTTGTTCTGCTTTTTGATTTAGTTTTTTAATGAGAACAGGCTTCCACCTAGCCACCCTACCCCATTAACCCTGATGTGAAATACTGTTATACATGCAGAAAAAACACAGTTACAGCCACTTCAGTATTGTAGGTATCTTGGCAGTCTCCCTGATGTTTATCTTTTCATCATTGTTGGCTCTTTTATAATGAGATCCATAAGTATCTGGACAGTGACAGAATTTTTGTCATTTGCCTTTATACACTGCCACAATGGATTCGAAAGTAAGCATTCAAGATGTGATTGAAGTGTAGACTTTCAGCTTTAACCCAAGAGGTTTAACAAAATATTGTATTAACCTTTAAGAATTCCAGCTAAAAAAACAAAAAACAAAAAAAAAAAACCCCAAATCAGTAATTTTGTACACAGGTGGGTCTCATCATTTGTCAAGCATAGTAGGGGCAGTGTTATAGCAAGGGCTACTGGGTCACTGGAGTTTATTGATGATGTGACTGAAGGATTCATTCTTAAACAATACTGTCTGCTTTGATTCAGTCTGCAAAACTGACAGCAAAGCACACCACAAAAGCAAACTAAGAGCTTTTAAAGGCAAGGAAATTGAATGTTCTTAAATAGCCATGTCAGTCACCTGACCTCAACCCAGTTAAGCATGCTGACTCAAGACAAAACCCGAAAGCAGAAAGAAAACTTGCAAGCAGCAGTAAAGGCCTGGAAAAGCATCTCAAGGGAGGGGGCTCAGCATTGATTGCTGAGGAATTTCCTTTGACTGCAAAGGATTAGTAACCAAGTATTAAAAATAATCCTTATATTTATAATGATGGTTTGTCCAATTACTTGTGGGCCTGTAAAATTGGAGACAAAATGGAGACAAAATGGAGTTCAATATTTTGTTAAACCACTTCTGTTTATGAAAATTATGTCTCTTTTTTCAAACACATTTGAACCCGACTGTACTGTAGATCCACTTTAAATCCCATTCTCACTCGTTCTTGTGATAAAAAATCCCAACAGCCTCTATCCAAAATCTAATGAAACACCTTCTAAGAAGAGTGGATGTTGTTATCACAGCAAAAGGAGGAGAAACTCCATTTTAATGGTCATTGTTTTGGAATCGGATACAAAATGGGTAAAAAAAACATGTTGTGTATATGCATTCTGTGCAGTGCATGAATTGAATTATTAATCTTATTAAAATATAAGATTTACTGTTCAGTCAATCAAGTGTCCATAAGCTTTTTTAAACGGAAATTCAACATATTTAGCAACAAGGATGGGATTGGTGGCAGTTAGATTATGGGAAAACATTGACCTGGCTAAGTACTGGGATTTGTGGTGGGACTGTTTTACAGAGTATATGCTTGAAAGAGGAAAGAGGAAGAAAATATCTAGTGGAGCTGGCAGTGTCTAGACAATTTGCTCCACAACCATAAAATTACAGCACATTTTTTAAGCCAGTGATGTTGATAATGGTGACAGGCATTGGTGAGTCATCCTCATCTGTGACCACAAGTGCACAGTTTAATGAGAAACCACCACAGCCTGGCTAAACCATAAGCATAATAAAACTGGTGTTACTGATTTCAGTCCAAAGCTAAGTGAAATTGTGCAGAGGTATAAATTTGATTGGTGTTAAAGCCAGTCCACAGAGACTATAACTGAATTAATTGAATGAAAAGTGTAGCGTCTAAGACGTTTATAAAACTGAACAGAATAAAGCATGTTAGTTCTGCTCCATTTCTCTTGTACTCCAATGATTTAGCAGAGGGGGCAGTCCACATTTTCATGGATGGAATGAAAAGAGAGATGAAGGCACTCTTGAGACTAAATGGTCCAGATTTCTGTTTAATTGCACAATGATACCTACAAAAAAACAACACAGGACAGTCTGCAAAATTTCTTTAGAAAACAAAAGACAACAAAGCGGAAATGGACATTGTATATTATTAATAATAAAATTTTCTGAAAAGCTACTGAACTGACTGGATGCTGACTGTGACTGAAAGGTTGCAATAGACTGTACAATCATTCACTGTCTCATACAGTGTTGTGTTGGGAAATGGACAATCCCCATGGAGGCACGTTTAAAACTTTTTCTAGAAAAAAGCCAAAATGCATGAACCCACTTGAAGACTAGCAGTCCAACCACCTTCTGAATTAGGTGATGGTTTAAAATGTTAAAATAATAGGGTTCTGAAATCACTCACTGAGTGTGTGGATTGTTCTGAGGATACAGTTGGAGTAATCTCACCAAAACAGACTGGAAAAACATTACCTGGTCTGATGAATCTTTATTTCTCATTCAACATGTGGTCAGAATTTAGCATCACCAACATGAATCCATGCAACCTGCAAAAGCTCCGGCTAATGAATGTTGGAGTAATGGTGTGGGGAATGCTTTCTTGGCACACACTGGGCCCCTTAATACTAATTGAACATTGTTTAAATTACACAGCCAATTTAAGTACTGTTGCTGCCCATATACATCCCTTTATGGAAACAAATTAGCCATCATGTCAGCCTGTTCCACGAGCATGCCAATGAGTTCAGAAAAGTTCAATGGCCTTCTCAGTCATGATATCTGACTCCAGTAGAGCACCTTTGGGATGTGGTAGAATGAGAGATTTGTAATGTGAATCTACAGCGATTATGTGATACAGTATACTATTAACCTGGAGCAGAATCTTAAAGGAATATTCTGAACACACTGTTTATTCCATGCCATAAAGAACTGAGGCTGTAGCGAGAACAGGACCTGTGTGTGTGTGTCATACCCAGTATCCTGTGGCTGATCAGTTTTTACACATGTATACACTCACAGGTACAACAATTGTATTAGGAACTAATTCTCTATAGGGCCTCCCTTTAGGCACAAAACAGCCTCTTTGTGATGTTGGAAAATGTTGAAATCAGCAGTTATAAAAAATGTTAAGCACCTTTCAGATGTGCTAAACAGGTCTGAAGCCGGCACTCAGATTTATCCCAAAGGTGTTAAGCAGGGTTGGGGTCAGGCCTCTGTGCAGTCCACTTCAGTTCTTCCACACCAACCTTGGCAAAGGATGCCTTCATGTAGTGAAGGAAAACAGTAATGCTACAGTATACAAAGACATTTTATACAATTGTGTGCTCACAACTTGATGAGAGTTTGGGAAAGAACTAAATATGGGTGTGATGGTCAGGTGTCCAGATACCTGTGGCCATGTAGTGCATGTTTAAAACAGCTCAAAACATATGCTGTTAGTTTGTATGCTGGATAACTATATGTTTGTGGCTGCCTATTGCAGGGTCAGTCTTAAAATACCAAATTGTAGCCTAAAGCATACACATAAGCATAAGTACCAGCCTCTCAGCTTCATTTCCTGACTCACCAAAGTCTCTGGCTAAAACCTGCTACTGTTTCCATCACAGTATTAGACTTAAAAGGATAAATAAGAAATAAATAAGAAAAATATGCATAGTTAATACAGTACATTATATAATAAATACTTACTTTTCATCATATGATGACAGTTAAAGGAACTTTTTCTGACTTGTTTTTTTAGTCGTTTTCTTTATGCTCAGTCATGGCTGTTGATATGGCTTTATTGCATACATCAATAACTGACATGCTGGTGGTTCTAGTTATGAAATATTCTATAGTTCATAGAGGCCTTTGGGTTTTTGGATGACAATCATTCAGAGGCTAGATTTGTGTGTGAAAGGATCAGAGATACTAAGATTTTGAAAGCACTCAGCATTAGTTGTGATGCCGATGTGTTTTCTGTATTAGTAAATCTGATTTGGATTATTGTTTAAAAAATTGGATGTTTTATCACATTTGCTCATCAATCGGTAATCTTACATCTGTTCTGAGGATGCACAGTGTTGGCTAATTTGGTCAATTTTCAGCTGAAACAAACAAACATAAACAAACGCTTTTTATGATTTATAAAAATGCTGTAATCAGTGTGTTAATGAATAATTCAAAATATTTGGAAATGTAAATGAAATACGACCTCTTTTCTCTTGTTTTTTATAAATGAATGTATCAAAATCATAAAATCTAAAACTGAAAATTGAATCATGAAATTTTGAACTCGTTCTCTTTGAGCTAAACAGTTGCAGCCTGGAAATAATTTAGGTCCAAAGCTTTAGCTCGATTTTTCCAGTGAGAATATGAATGCCTACAGATTAGGTTCATGTGTCTCTGAAGATGTTGTTCTCTCAAAGTCACAAATTTTTCTCATGATGGCCAATTGCATGATTATTCATACATGATGCATATCTCGCATGGGCACGTCCGTTTTTACTTTCATCAGGGACTGGCTTAAGAGAAAACAGTTGGTGCAGTGTACTCACCACTCTCAGCCGCAAGGCTCTCCAGAGACTGGTGAGAACAGCAGAATTCATCACAAGCAACAAACTCCCAGCCACACAGGACATCTCCGGTCACGCTGCCTGAAGAAAATCAGCACAGTCACCCAGCCATCTGGCTAATATTTTGCAGCATCCAGCTGACAATTCAGTAGCTCTTCATGTTATTTTAGACAGTTTATTAGAGCAACTACAATGTCGTTTCCCTGCTGTGCTCACTCTGTTGCTTCGCTCACTGTATTGGAGGAAGATCCACCATTAATGGACCAGGTGTGGCACCTCCCACCTCACAGTAAATTAACCAATATAGATTTTGAGGTCATGGTTTAGTAATATATAAGTTCATATATTCAATATATGCTTGTGGATCTGCTGCATTTTTCTAAGGGTGAGTACACATGCCTAACTAACAGAGAAATTTCTGTTTGATGCAACATACATGCAAAGCAAGAACATAAATGATAGCAATTCCAACAATGCTAATGTAGTAAGATGGAGATAGTTCATTAATTATGATGATGATGAGGAGGAGGAGGATGATGATGATGATGATGCAAATCTTCCAAGGTTTGGAACAAGGCTTACAGGTATACTGTACTGTTATACTGGTATTAAAGAGAATAGCGATATGATGCTAAATGGATTTTAACATACTGTAGATGATAATTTAGGACAAAGCAAGAGACAAATATGAACTTGAACCACTTGAATAATTAGTAAAAACCTAGAAAAAACCTGCATGAAATTTAAAAAGGTGCCATTTTGCAGTGATGATACAGAGTATTATAGGTGGACAGAACATATCTAACTTTATACAATCTAAGTGAGTGCTGAATTTAGACACAGTGCAAGCTTTGCTAAGCCAGTGGACCCTTTACACATTTTGTACTGTTGCACCAGTTAAGCAAAATCAGGGTAAATGGTGCAGGAAGAGGAGAAATGTCTTTCTTAAGTTTAGGCACCTATTCATGCTTGAGAAATGAAAAGCCAAAATGTTTGGGGGACATCAGGAAGTAGGTAATTCAATATGACTGATCAAATAGATATCATTATTCACTGCCCTGTGATGAATTCTCCCTTCACACTCTCTGGACAGATTCTGGATCTGCTACGATCCTGACCATGACAATGAAATTATTCCCTAAAGTTTTCCATGTTAACATCTCATAACATTCATTACTCCCACCAGCCAAAATAGAAAAAAAAACCCTGAAAAACTAAAGCAGATAGGAAGACATGGCTCATCATATACAGCACAGCTACTCACTAGGAATCTAAAAGGTCCACTTACCACATTGCCTGAACGTAGAGGACAAAAGAGCAAAACAAATCCTATGCAACAAGTGCAAGATGAGATATTGTGTATAAACTACACAATAAGGCCAAAAGTTTATAGACACCTGACCATCACACCCTTATGTGGGCAGTGCATACTGAACTGTTGCCACTAAGTTAGAAGCACATTACACAATTTTATAGGATGTCTTTGTATGCTGCAGCATTACAGATTTCCTGTACTGTAACTAAAGGGGTCCAGATTTGTTTCAGCATGACAGTGTCTCTGCACACTCTGGTTAGGAAGGCATCTTTACTTCTTGAGAAGATTAAAAAAGTTCCTCTATCCCCCAAGATCCTGACCAATTTTTACTGCTGCATCACTGCGAACATCTTGAAGAGCTCCATCACAGTGTGGTATGGCAACTCCACATGCAGTATGTGAAAAGAAATCTCTGCAAAGGGTGGTGCATACAATGTACATAATGCACACTTATTGCACAAATATATAATTACATTTTTCTTAACACATTAGGTGCTTGCACATACTTTTCTTTGCAAATACTGACATAGCCTTATTTATTGATGTACATTTTTACATATTTATCTGCACTTGTTCATTTGCATTCATTTCTATTATTTGCACTTCTGGTAGATGCTAAACAGCATTTCGATGCTACTGTATGTACCTGTACTTTGCAATGACAATACAGTTCTATCTATCTATCTATCTATCTATCTATCTATCTATCTATCTATCTATCTATCTGTCTGTCTGTCTGTCTGTCTGTCTGTCTGTCTGTCTGTCTGTCTGTCTATCTATCTATCTATCTATCTGTCTGTCTGTCTGTCTGTTATGCAATGCAAGCTTCAGTAAATCATGGTTTACTTGGTGTGAAAGAACTCAAGTGGCCTGCACAGAGCCCTGACCTCAACTCCACTGAACACCTTTGGGATATACTGGAATGCCAGCTGTAACACACACCTTCTATTGCCCAACATCAGTAACAGTAGCTGACCTCTTGTGCTCTTGTGCCACAAATTCCCATAGCCATGCTCCAAAATCTAGTGAAAAATCTTTCTTGAAGAGTGGAGGCTATTATAAAAGCAAATATGGGAGTATATTTGGAATAGGATGTGCCAAAAGCACATATGAGTATTATGGACAAGTGTTCTAAAATCTAAAAGCAGTTAATTTAGAAGAAAACATGCTGTCTTTTTTCTGATACCAAGTCTTTAAACTTGGGAACAAGCAGAGAAAATAGTTCATTTGCGAGCCTGCTGTGGTATGAATTCTTCATCACATTCCTAGTTGGAAATGCAGATTTGCAGGTGTATGTTGAAGTAAACTTGGGAAGAATGCCATCTTATGCAGGAGAGGAACATTTGCTGCAGTGGATATTGTTGTCCAAACTGTTGGAGAGTCACAACAAGCTTCTTGCAGAAACTCAGTTAATACAAGAGAATTAGTTTTGGCCCATGGACAGACCTTCTGTGCTTCCTCTGGGAATTCTGTGACATTTCTGACAAGAAAATGTACAAAATATTTCAGCATGATTCTTGGAGTGACCCATGGTTTCTTTAAAGGTTTGGGGAAATGGACCATGCCGTGCTGTATGTCCCTCCTATATTTGGAAAAAGTCAAACTAGAGCCATTACCACACAATGGTTTCATTACAAACTAAGCACACTGGTTTTGTGCTTCTCTCAGGAAAAAAATACACATTTTAAATCCACCTTTTTTAAATGAGTTGTTTTTTTGGCATCAACTTTCCTTTTCTTGATACTGAGCAATTTTGAACATACCATTCCAAATTCTGAACACAATACTGTCCTCCTGCCTCCGAGTAGTGAAACGGCTTTTGACAAACATCACAACTTATTAAACAAACTGCCTGTCTCAGTTATGTCTAAAGGGTATCACAGGGTCAGTGTTGGGAAGAAACAAAAAGAGAGTACACAAAGTGTTGCACAGTTTGTGAGAAGTTTTTTACACTCAAAGATTTGGTCCATAATAACGGTCCAGAGCTGGAGTCCACCTATTGAGTACCACTGACCTATTGGGTCTTATGGCAGAATTGGTTCTTCATATTGTGTTTTTTGGTACTACAATGCAATCACTGGTCAATAATTTAATAACACTAGTAATTTATACAAACACTTGTCCTTTTTGCATCTCCCACTCCCCTTTTGTATTTATTGCAGACCCCAGACTTATCCCGTCCTCAAGTCCATAGATTTCTTTTTACTTTCCTTTCCTTTCCTTTACACTTAAACACATGCACCTGTCCTGTACATTGCTTAGCTGGGCGTTCAGAGTAGAAATGTGAGTAGGTGTGGCCTAAGTATTAACCACACCCACAATTACTTAGCATATTGGTGAATTTGAAAATGAAGATCATTTCATTTTCCTCTTCATTTCGGCATCAAGTGTGTATTGTATTGTATTGTATTGTATTATATTATATTATATTATATTATATTATATTATATTATATTATATTATATTATATTATATTATATTATATTATATTATACTGTAAATGAAAGGGAGGGAAGTGGAACAGTAAGATTACAGGGTGAAGAGCTGAAGAAGGTACAGGAGTACAGGAGTTTAAGTACTTGGGGTCAACAGTCCAGGGTAATGGAGAGTGTGGGAAAGCGGTAAAGAAGCGAGTGCAGGCAGGTTGGAATGGGTGGAGAAAAGTGTCGGGAGTTCTGTGTGTACAAAAAAAATATCAGCAAGAATCAAGGGGAAGATGTACAAGACAGTGGTGAGACCGGCCATGCTGTATGGTTTAGAGACAGTGTCACTGAGGAAGAGACAGGAGTCAGCAGAGCTGAAGATGTTGAGGGTCTCTTTAGGAGTGACACGGTTGGACAGGATTAGGAACGAGTACATACAGGAGGACAAAGTTAGGGAGGCCAGATTAGGATGGTTTGGACATGTTCAGTGGAGGGAGAGTGAGAATATTGGTAGGAGAATGTTGGACATGGAGGCCAGGCAGGAGGCAAAGAGGAAGGCCAAAGAGGTATATGTATGTAATAAATGGGGATATGAAGCTAGTGGGTGTAAGAAGATAGGGATAGGTGGAGATAGATGATTCGCTGTGGCGACCCCTGAAGGGAAAAGCCGAAAGAAGAAGAAGAACATTATATTATATTATATTATATTATATTATATTATATTATATTATATTATATTATATTATATTATATTATATTATATTATATTATATTATATTATATTATATTATATTATATATTATATTTTATATTTTGCTTACATGGACTTTTAAAATAGAAATGACATGATCATGGCATTTTCGTTTTGGCTCACACATATTAAGAACAAAATGGCAAATATTTACTAGATTCTCTTGAAAACAAGCCAGTGTTGCTTAAGGCTTCTATTTTCCTCTCCTTTTTCAACTTTTTCAAGGTTAGATCTAGAAATGCAGACAAATGCTATTTATCTGACCACTCAAAATCAGACAAACAATTATAGGCACATAGACAAACCCAGTAAGTTAACATGTGTCCCATCTGCACTTCTACTGACCGTCCACTAGGTGGCGAACAGGCACTAATTAATCCCGAGCGGTCATTGTGCTGGAAATGTACATCACTGCAGCGTTTAATCTTCCAAGTTTCCAATAAGATATGAATTCAGTGGATTAGAGAAGGTCAGCACTAAATGACCCCGTTCGAAATTTTGCCTAAACACTTTCCTAAATTATTCTTGTATAAAAGTTTTGAACAGCCGCTTTCAGCACGCCATGTCCCAATCTGCATACTGTCGTACTAATTAGTGACCGAATAACAGTCCAGCCCTGCCGCAGACCGCGTCCTCAAAGCTTCGTTCATTGCTCTATCCTGTGGTCAAAACATCAGATTAAAGGTGCACTTGGACAAAAACACCGTGCAGCTTTCCTCTGGATCCCTCTAGCGGCGTCGCCTCGGTTGTGCGCGAGCTGCTGGAGAGACGCTGTGCGGCTGGAGCGTTTCCCCGGAGCGAAGTCTCTTACCTCCTCCATACTGCCTCCTTCCTCTACACATCTGCGCGTGCACGTCTCCGCCCGACTGCGTTGAACTGAAAGACGGCTGGTTTTTCGGTGAGTGTGGAGATATTTCTGAACGCTTAGCGTGTTTTCAGCGCGAGATACATTGTTGTAACTGGCAGGAAGCCATAAAAGGTGCGGGTTTTTTTTTTTGTTCTGGCGGTTGTGTTAATGTTAGGCAACCTCAGCAAGACAGAATCAATTCTCACTGCATTCATGGGTTTCTTTGCATATTTGAAACAATAAGGTTTGTCCGAGAGCCGAATGCATTTCAATCTTTTCATTGCAATTTCGACTGAATCATTAAGGAAAATTCTAAGCATCATTTATGTCTGATTAAGATGGATGCAGTCAGGTAGACAAGATGATCGGTTGGTAAATACAGCAATAATATCAGTGTAGCTTGCACAAAATCTAATCCTAACCATGCTGTTGAATTGATTACTTTTTATAGGCCTGTGAAAAAGGGAAATAATTGAATAAAGATGGTTAAACTTGGGAGTAATCTCCAGGACAAAGGGATAAAAGCGGTGAGCGTTGAAGATGGATTTCAAACTGTTCCCCTTATCACGCCCTTGGATGTTACTAATCTTCATTGCCAAGCTCCAGACAAGGTAAGAGACATTTCTGTCCTGACAGCCATCATCTTACATAAGCACTCATCAGATCTTCCAACATATCAGACTAATGGAGTCTTCACCCTGTCTCCTGCCACCAAGATGATATTATTGGGATGTGTCACAGGCGATCATCTTGACAGTGCAATTAAGTTATGAATAAATCCTGGTTATGTTCTCTGTGTGATCTGAACACTTGAAATAATTTCTGTTATAATATTTTGGTGCGACATGCTCCCATATTCTTGTTTATTATTTGTGTTGTGCATTCACATTTAAGGCTTAGCAGTGACTTTTATAGTTTTGACATGTCACCAAACCAGGGTGTATTCCTGCCTCATGCCCAGTCTTCCTAGGATCAGCTCCAGAGGCACCAGAACACTGACCAGAACAAAGTGATTACTGAAGATGAACGAATGAATTAGATGCCTGATGTGTAACTATTTGTTTCATGCTGATATCCAGATTTCAGGGCCAGTGAACAGGGTCAAGGATTTAAAAAAAGGTCAGAGTGAATGTTTTGAAGCCTTTGCCAAAATGCATTTTGGTTCATTAGCGATTCTACTGAGAAAAGCACAATCAGGGCATGTACCTGATTTCTGAAGTGCCTTGTCACTCTCTCTTTACACACACACACACACACACACAGGCAAAATACAGCATTCTGTTCTGCGCCATGAGTAATTCACACACTTAACCTCCTAAAACCTCCACTCCTACATGTTTGCCCAGGGATATTTTTGACCATTCCTGATACATTACAGTTTTTTTGATGAGAAAATTCCATTTTCATGATTTCTTAGCCTTTTCTGAGCCATTTCTCCATCTCTATTTCTCCATAATTGTTGTAGGTCTCTAAATTAGGTTTTTTTTTTGAGATGTCTGTTTTGACAGAAAGCAATTATGCAATGTCAAACATCTCCATGATGTATTTCTAGAATAAACAGAATATTTATTTTAGAAGACAATCAATAATGTAATACAATAAATCTAGGTTTAAAATATTAAAAACAGTGAACTCATATGTTTCAGGTTAATATATCACACATTTGTATCTGCTATGTTTAATTTGCCTCATTTACATAATGTGTAGTAAAATATTGGATTTGTGTCAAAGCCATTCTGATCACGCCTGCTTCGCATGCACAATTGAACTGTCAGATCTGTGGTTTTAGGATTATGTATGCACTGTAAGATACAATTAGGATTTTAACGCTTCTGTGAACATGTTTACAGACAACAAAGGAGCCCTTCAGTCTTCCTGGATTTGGGGTATTTCTGTTTACAGACTGTGGAGATTTTTTTGAACAGGTTGACTCAGTCTACAGTTGATATAAGGGACACGATTCGAAAACAACATAAGAGATGTGATTGTTTTTGTATGCATGACTAAAGGCAATCTAGGGAAAATAAATTAGTGTTATTTACCAAGGCAACAAGATTATTTCCAGGACACCAATTTAACCTCATTTCCTGAACCTGTTATAGCAAAACAATCATAATATTGTACAGAGTATGCTCACAGTGATGCTTATTTGAAATTTCTCCTGCTCTTTACCAGTATAGTCAAGAGACATTTTATCTGGTGGGCATCAGAAGGACTGGCAGCTTAGCCATGTGTTTATAAAGTGGATGAAAGGTTTTACTACTTAAGTAATTGTACAGCTAAAATGATCTATGAATCTATAAATACAAAGCCTTCTCTAACAGTTGTAGATAAAGATTACTATGTTTTTCCTAGCAAATGGTTATGTGGGCTTAACAAATTTCACCGTAAGCTTTAGTGGTACAGCAGTTAACACTAGACATCTAGCCCTCATTGGGTAACTTAACAGGATTTCTGAGTTTATTTAAGCTAATTAAAATCAACACAATATTTATAATAAGGTTACTAATGTAACATCTGCATAATGGGTAACAGCAATGTATTAATCTTACTACTGACTTAAAAGGTGCTGATTTTTGTAGAAACAGGAGAACATACAGATTTCCTGGAGTGGCACATCTCTAAATAAAAGTAAATAGTGCCTCATACAGTGGCATTTCACAGTAGTATCCATTTGCTCTATAGTCCAGGGTGATGACATCCACTATCCATTGGGCCAGCCTCTGCTTAGACATGGGAGCAGTCTGTCTGAGGATGATACTGGCATTGCAAAGCAAGCTGCCAGAGCATGCACCTTGCCCTCTCATTTAGCAGAAGTCACCTATCCAGGATGATGACATCCAATATCCATGATGACATGCGCTATCCACTAGAACAGCTTCAGCTAAGACATGGGAACATGTGTGCTACTCTTCCTACATCGTACCCAACAGAGAGAGCCCTCAACCATGTGTTGCCCTGATGTCTGATATGCTGTATCTAACCTTCACGATATTGTCTCTGCAGATGAGCAATGTTTTTAGAACCAGCAAGAACTTCACAGCCAGATGGACTGCCATCAAATACAACTGGTTAATTGACCTCACACCAATGGGGCATATGTCCCTTATATCTCTCTGGCACCACACAACCTCTGGCATGTGAGGGAGGCAACTGTGGTGATCACAAGTTTGCAAAGGCCAATACAACAAGGCAGAGACTCATGCATGTGCCTTGGCAAACTGCTTATTAGGGTTTTGGAAAGTGTTGAGAGTAGGGGAGTTGTAATATAGCTCTGGATTTGAGCACCCACTTTGTATGTCCCCAGAAAGTCTATTCCCACTCTTGTGTTCATTTTTGCTACTCTTTTAATAAATGCTGATGAAAAATGGGTGATTCACATGGCACGTTGGTGGGGAAAGGGATGTCCACTCCAAGTACCTGGACTTTACATCATTCCCCTGGACTGGGAAAGATCTGTGTAATTTAGAATAACCAGGGGATGTTAAGCAGTACCAGCAGAGCAAGCTAAATGCAATTACACTGAGATCCAAAAACTGTACTGCTTTGTAATCTTTACCAAAACACATCCTCATGCTAGTTCACAAGGTCAGGGACTAAGAGTACCATCAAGCTAAAAATGTTTCATTATTGCTAAAAATGTTTCATTTTCACAAAAAATTAATGTTTGCAGTTTATTTTGTGCATTTTATGTGTGCTATACAGTGTTTACTCCCTTTTTGTGCAGGTTGTGGTAAAGACACGGACTGAGTACCAGACAGAGCAGAAGAACAAGGCCAAGATCAAGGTGCCTAAAGTGGAGGAGTACACCATAAGCTTTACTGATGGGGTGTCAGAGAGACTGAAGGTATGGCTTAATTCTCTTAAAATCAGTTCCTATGCACCAAACAAATAGCATTAATTAATTGTCCTTTATCCTTAAATACACAGCAGCACTGCTCGTCAATCCACGATTTGTGATTGTATTGGATTACGTATATTGTTAATGATCAAATATACCAAATCATGAGCCTCACACTTTATGGAAAGATTCTCAGCTTTCAGTGCTTTGTAATGATCAGTAAGTTTTCAGAAAAGAGGACTTCTCTAAACTTGATAAACTTTTGTTATTTAGATTTAGTTGTTTAAAAAGAGATAAAAAAAAAAAAAAAAGCCAGGCTTGTGAATGAGTGATGGAGATAATCTTTCTGGCAGACTAGCCACATAACAATAAACCTGACATGCTGTTCATTGCTGAGTTGTAGATGATGTAATTGTTTTTTTGCAAATAAAATTCTAAGAATATGAATAAAAACAAATTACAAAATGAGTAGCTTTGTATTTTACCTTCATCTGTTCCAATAATCAACACAAATGAAACGTGTATGGAAAACATCGGTTGCACAGGAAATGAAATGAAACATGTACTGAACTTGGGTGGCACAGTGGTTCAGTGGGAGGCACTTCACTTCTGAGCTTGCGTTGCTGTCCTGGGGTTCACCTAGATTAGTTACACTAAATTTTGTGCTTGTCATGTCCAATGAGGTACTGCCATCCCATTCAGAGTGAAATCCAGCCTTGTACCCAGGATTCCTGCGACTGTTGTTCCACCATGACCCTGACCAGCATAAAGCAAATACTGAAAATGAATGAAAACTGCTTTTTTTTCCTTTTTAACACTACACATTTTTGCTACACGTTCTATAATTTCAGGAGGGTGGTGTGCTTAGGCTATCTACATATGATAAACATTTTGCATGAAAAACACAAGATGATCATTTCCTGCTTTGCTCATTATGAAATCAGAAAGATCATGTTACATCATTGACTTATACTCTGTATAGGTTAGCAGGTTTATGTTGTTTATTTTGTAGTTTGCTTAGATGCAACATATCATTTAGCTAAAGACACAATACGTGTAGCAAAATTTTGTTTCCTCAAAGTAAATGTTGCTGAGAATCTGTTCATGTCTGTACAAAGTGAGTTACATCAGTGTAAAGTGTATTTTATTTATGGCATTTGGCAGACACCCTTATCCAGAGCGACTTACATTTTTATCTCATTCTATACAACTGAGCAATTGAGGGCTAAGGGCCTTGCTCAGGGGCCCACCAGGGGCAGCTTGATGGAACTAGGCTTCAAACTCACAACCTTCTGATCAATAGTCCAACACCTTAACCACTAAGCTGCCACATCATCACTCATTTACTTTTAGCGGCTTCATTTAGTAACATTAAATATTATAGATTTATGATGGGAAATGTATGTTCTGTCTACAATCTTGGATGAAAGGGTTCTTTAAAGGGTTTGTTTGATAATTGAGGTATATTTGCTTCTGAAAAGGGTTCTACCCATCTATGAGATGCAATACCAGCATATAGACACTTAGAAAAAGGGAGTCACCTTTCACAAGTTCTTAAGAATTTAAGAAATTTGCTATGATGTCCTTTGTTCACTAGTCATTTATGGTTCAGTAGTTTATTTGTTTGTGAACACCAGTCCCCCAACCTGGGTTAGGCAAATAAACATCAACCTTGAGATGTAACCAGGTCTACCCTGGAGTACCCTGCCTACCCTTCACTGTTCAAACCAAATCAGGTTGCCTCCTGGCTTTACTCAAGCATAATAGATTAAAGCTCTTAAATAGCGTGTGTAGGACACAGCTACTACAGGACTAGTATTGAAAAAACACTGATATATTGTCTATACTGTAGTGAGCACTGAGATTTATACAGCCTCTATTGATTTGCTGTTGATGTTTATGCACTCGACTGAGATATGAGTCTGTTTTGCTTCAGTCTATGTACAAGGGAGTGACCTTTCAGGTTTAATTAATTCAAAATATTGAGTAGAAGGTTTTGGATCAGTGGTAAAGGTCACTGTAGTATCAGATAAAGGGAAGTTATATAGTACAAACACAGAGCTGTCTGTCATAAGAAGGGATATGATTGAGATATGGAGCAAAGCTCTCCATTACAGAACTTGTGAAGTTTAACTCGCTCACTATTGTGTACAGCAAACAAAAGCTATATGATGTGGAAATCCCCAGCATATTCTTCCTGTGTCTGATACACTTCCTGGAGGCATTTTCTGTAATGCAGAATACTCAGACTAATGCATTTCTCCTCCTTTGTTTGTCATTTTCTATCAAATGTGTCAGCTGAGCTGCAGGTCTACAATTGCTCTGACTCTTTCTGTGGGCTGATTTCTGTGTTGATATTTAGAATACACACCATCATTTCGAAGACAAAAAGCGTACTAATCGCTCAGCTCTGTTGCCTGGAGGCCCCCAGTGGAACTCAGCCATATTCCCTGCTGTTGCTCTACCAGCAGTTGGAGGAAGAATGTTCCCCCTCATTAAATGTTCAAAACAAAGAAAAGCAGGTCTCTTGGTATCTGGTGTAGCCAAGCAGAACATATTAACACATCATGCTAAAATAAATAAGGAAATAAGACAACATAATTGAGAAAGGACAATATTGCCCTTCATCTTAGTTTGGATATACGAGCTGACACTGGTGTATGATGAATGGGAACAGAAACTGTTCAAGTTTTATCAGTTTTCTATCTACATGCACATTTGACATTAATTTGACCTTAAGGAAATTTTGCATTGATATTGCCATTATAGACATATAGTACATTTCAATCTACATTAAGCTTTACAGTAATACACATATAATTGCTAGTTTCAAGGCATATGTTTCTCCTTCTTCCAGATATCTACATTTACATATTCTTATACAGTGCAAAATATATGCATCATCTGTGTATGATTAATGCCAACACAGAGCTGCACAACCTCAAGCTCAGACATGCATCTCTTGTCTTCAATGATGGATGATACACTTTGTGAGAAGAGAAATGAAAGGGAAAAAGTGAAAAAGAAAGAGAGAGAGGTAGTGATAGAGAGATAGTACACTGAGTCAGAACTGCTTCCTGTCAGTTTAAATATCTCTGACAGCTGACTACATAGTTACTGAGATCCTCACATGGTGGAAAAAACGAGAGCGACAGCGGGAGTGATAGCTGAAGAGAGCAACAGTGAAAGAAGAAGACAGGCTGCTAATAATGTGCTTCAGGAACAGAGCTTCAGCCAATCAAATAGAAAAGCTGCAAGACACTGAGAGTGTGTGTTTGCATTGTGTGTTTAAACTGTAAACTTCGTTACACACGACTTTGATGCACTTCTCATACGTCATTTGACAGTCATTTACATTTTGCTGATCTGTTAATTTAATTAATATTCATCAGTATACATACACAGATTTTGGTTTTAAATTAACATCATATTTCCTTTCTCAAAGGAAAATAAAGATTTGTTCTGCACAGCATATTTTACGCCTACATTATTAATTCCTCTTGCACACTCGGGTGTATTGTGCCAGTTGGCGTTGCTCAAGTTCACAGTGGTACTGTCAGGTTCACAGCAGGACATGATGCAGATTTAAAAGCATAGAGAGACCTGAAGCTAAAAACAGCATGTATTGTTTTCCTCCCTAAACCAGTTACTCGGAGGTCAGTGAGGACATTAACTTGCTCCTGGAGCCTCTTCATTCCCTTATAACCTATCCTGGCATTGACATAAAAGAGACAGATATTCAGGACAGCTTTTTAAAACAGAACTCCACAACTCTCAAAGACACAAACTTCTCTAACTCTCTGTCAGTATTTTCTCTTAGGCATGCAATATTTTGTGAGCAGTCATCCACCCACACTTGAAAGTAGTCAATCATTTGAGTAGTGTCTAAAATAAGCAGCTGTGCTCTAATGCCAGGGCATGAAGCTCAGCTGGGACTGGTTTTGACATACAGTAAATTGCAAAAGTATTCAGACTTTCTTGTTTTTGCACTCTTTATTGTGTTATTGATTTAATCAGAAACAGATCCATGGATCTAACTCCAGAAACCGGAGGTGACTTTTACTGATTTATTGATTTTGTTAAATAATTGTGACTGTGACCTCCAGTTTATTGGCATGTCCAGTTTCTGTAACCCTACAAAGCATATAAACTTTGTATTGATTATTCATTATGAACAGTCACTTGTTCTTGAGAATCACTCAAGTACATGTGATTGTTCAATGGATTATGAAAGTGAACAAAACAAAGTTGTTCTTTTTTCATAGACACAAATGATGAATGTAGGATTTTTTACATGCAGTATATATTTTTGGATAAAGCATAAAACATTCAGCTTTGTTTAATACCAGCTGATCTTTAATGGCTAGTTTTGGTCAGGTAATTTGTTAATCTTGTGTATAAAATAGCCAGTGAAGATGTGATGAAAAAGGACAGACCAAAAGGGCATTTTCTCTCTCTCTCTCTCTCTCTCTCTCTCTCTCTCTCTCTCTCTAATGTTAGTCCTTTATATCTGAGTGCTATGGGAGCAATTAGTGCTACAGAACAGTTTTCCCTGCCCCCCCCCTCTCTTTTTCCTCTCCCTATTCCTCTCCCCAAATCCCCTCAGTGTTGAGCGTACACTGTTAGCATGACTAATAGTGAGGATGCCCTGTGGATTGTCTGTGTGAGAGACACTGCCCTGGAGAACTGGTGTTGTTATTCTGCTTCTGGATAAACCACCACAGAAAGCTGGCAGTTCAGTGCTGCCTCCCCAGATTTTCTTAATGGAGGTAGACTACTACTTAGCATCAGCTTCACCCATCCTAAATGACAGGGTTGGTGAGAATCGCTTGGATAGTTACTTGTATGCATGCACTTACATGCTAAGACCTTCAGCAAAGTCACAAGGTGATGCATGATGCAGTAATAAACACAATCTCTGTGCAGTAAATAGTGCTGTCATACAGCCATGTGCCCTTTTCTTCTTCTCGCTTGTGCATTTCAGACCACATGTACACCATATGGAGTTATCCAGCTGGATGTGAATACTGTCAGAGGTACAGCTTACCTGTCCTTCACAGATAGAGATGACCTCCTCTGTGAATAAGGAATAGTCTAAGGAATTTTTTTCAAAGCAACTGCCTGTCTAATATTTACCATCTTTTATAAGTATTTTCTTTTATTAGCAGTCATATTAATTATTAAGATTTACTTTAGGACATGTTAATCAGTCAGTGCAGAATTTTGTTACTAAAGAACTAAAAACTCCACTACACACAAAACACATTTCCAAATAAAACATATAGGCATTTAAGCAGTTAAACCACCTGAAAATTAATGTTTTTGGCTATTAATCTTGAAGTATATTGTAGTACCTGCTATGAATCTTTCTTCACTTCTGTGAAACTAATACAAACATATTTTTGTAGTTTCAAGACTAATTTTAAGGGTTATTTTGCAAATATTGTAAACGAGTCCCTTAGTGGACATATTGTTTTTTTGGAGGGTTATTTTTTATGTTACATATTTTTTGCTTTGACTCTGTAAGATTAGATTCTGTTAACGTCTTACATCCTCAAAAAATGTCCAGAACTAAATCCAAGATTTGTGCAAACATCTATTCAAAATTTATTAACTGTCTTTTTTCAGCAGCTCTTAATATTTTTTTAATGTATTAGATATTGTTGTATATAATGTATTTCGATAGTTTTAATACATTATATAATTTCTGCCGTTTCTCAATTGACTTAATCTTTAACAATAAACATTTCTGAATTCATTTATATATCATTTCATTTCTATTATTTGGTTAAATCAAATTTTAGAGTGTTTTAAATGAGGTAATGCTTGACATATTCTACAGAAAATGGGCAAAATTGAGTATGCTGTAAACAAATCAAAATAACAAAATTGAGAAAGATTATTCAGTAGGATAGAACGTAAACTAAAGTAACTGCTTTATTCCAGTTGCTTTGGGTTTGGATCGTCAATTAATCAGGGCTTAAGGAACCCCTAGTGCAAGGTGAACATTAATTCTGTCAGTGACGGAGGAGTAACACCTGCACAGTTAACATTAGGAGAGTCCATCACAGTCCATAGTTACAAGAGCCCATTAAAAGTGAGTCATAGAACAGCACATGCACTAGGGATTGTTTGACCTCAACAGCTGCAAGTAAGTAATTTGCATAAATTTTTCTCAAAATTAGTTACAAATATTCTAACCACTGAAGTAACAATCACAAATACCATGTGCGTCATTCAAGAAGAAAACTATGTAATCTACACGGTCATGTGGTGAATTAATTGTTCAAATGAGGAAAAAACGGCATGTCCATGGACTCTAGCGTAAATGTACAGTATATCACAATTTAGATTTTTGCATTGTTTGCTTATTATTTCTATCTCTTTTCAGAAGTGTAATGAATATGGCCTCAGATATTTTTCAGGGGATTTTCTGCTAACCAAACCATCTGTTTAGAACTCCAGCTGGGAGAAAGTAGTATAAACAGCATTATTCTTTAAACAGTATGATACTTTAAACTGCAATGATGGGTATGGTCAAACTTTATATCAAAACATCTTTAAACAAGAAAATGTTTCTCTCACTTTATTCAGCTCCCAAATTGAGAAGAATAGATTAAATATCTAAATGCTACAGCATTGTTGTTTTTGAAAAAAAAAAAAAAGCCACTTAACATATAGTTTATATTATACAGATTCTAAATATTAAAATTATATGAATATTTATTTGGGCAATTGCTTTTTACAGTATACATGAATACAGTTGAATGTTTAAGTAAATATGATTCCGTTTACCAAATTATTTTTGATCAGGATCTGTTTTGCTGTGCTCTGTAGTAAGTGAGTGTAATTTATTCATAATTCCTCAATACACAAATCTGAGCTGCAGAGTAAATCTGGTCCAGAGAGGAGATGTTAGGGGAAAACCTTCTTTAATACCCTGCCAACCCTGATCTTCTGGTAAGTATTGTGCTTCAGTTAGCCCCAGGTGATACTTCTGTGGGTTTGCTGATGGTCCGGCCCTTCAGAGCTTGTTCAGAAGATGATACATGAGGTCCAACCACAAGTGTGCGTGGATCAAAGAGTCTTCCGAGATGGCTGCTGCAAGCTCAGAGTGTGGTTGTAGGATGACATCCATGAGCCGCTGGAACATTATGGGTGATCTGTTATGGCTGTTGCAAGCAGCACTGGGCTCACATGTTCGAGGCTTGTAGTTGGGCTATATGGCTGTAGGACACTTTTTGGAATGTGTGTGCATTTTACATTTGTTGCTTCACAATCACAGCCCCCTGACAATCTGCTTTTGCATATTCTGGAAATATTTGATCATGGTTTGAACAAGGATGGCTGCTTTTCCCATGCTTTCGTAGCCACACCTTTAGGGAAGTCTTTAGGGTTTCCTTTCAAAAAGGAGCTTGATCGGTGGTCGAGGATTGTAGACTGCAAGCAGGATGTTGTGCAGGAGGAGATCCCAGTTCCTCTGTTCCACCCACTGCAGCACCTTCTTCAGTGTTTAGTTAAACCTTATTTGTGTGGTTGTTTATTTATTTGATAGAACCCTAATTATTTTCATAGGTGACTAGTCAGTTAGCACCTAAATAGATAACGAGGCAGAGTTCAAGGCAGCAGTTTACTTTAAACGTGTCTGTATTAACATGGGGATTATTTTGGGGTTTTTTTTTCATGAGAATAAATGTGCTTTTTTTACTTGGCAAGAAATTCCTTTTGGTTTGACATCCACTTTTATCAGGCATGTCAGTTTTATCTGAGCAAGCTGAGAAGTAAAGATGTATGATGTAGCTGAAGGGTAACCAGAATGTGATTTCTGCCAAGCATCACAGAAACAAGAATTCAAATGAATATCAATTTATTTAATATTATGAAATCTTTGAGTTCCAAAATGTTATTTTATAAATGTCATGTGATATTATAATCCTCTCTGAAAGTATTGCAATTCTTTTGTTTTTGCTATACACTGAACCCTCCCATTTCATATCAAGTGATATGAAAAATAAAAATGAAAACTATTGGAACCTGGCAGGTTTCTGGTTGCTCAGGTATGCCCTGTTAGACTGATTGTTTAAACAGTTAATAGCTCTGAATGTCTCGTACTGGTTTGAGACGTGGGGTTCACATATTAAGACTGTGTTTGTTGTTAAAAAGGGTATCCTTGTTGTTTTGAAGTTCCTTTTATTTCTGAGCGCTTTCCTGAATACTGCATAAGAGACACTACCACCCAATATCTTACACCATTATGAAGACCATTGCCTCATTTGCAGTCAGGCAATAAAACTGCTTTCTTTCCCCTTATGAATTATGCTGTCATGAAACAAGTCTTCAGAGTGTTCATAAACTTCATTTGAATTCCACTGCTGTTGAATCTATGCGCTTTTAAATATGGGAGTGGGTGTGTTTTTTCTCCTAAAATGGATTTATTGTTGGATTTATCTGATTTTCTGATCTGGGAAGAGGTAGTAAGGGGACCTCTGGTATTCTTTATATATGCCTCCCCCCCCCCCCCAACTTGTTTATTTATTTATTTATTTATTTATATTATTTTATTTTTTTACTGTTTCATAATCTGGTGCTGCTTTCAAGGAAACAAAAGCCACCACTGCTATAATGCTACAATATAATACTGTTTGACAAACCGGTTTCTGATGCTGTAAATGGGAGTGCTAGGGAGTGAAACATAACTACAGGGTTAACTATAGATTCCAAAGGCAGAATCTCCTTTATTCCAGGATTTATTGAAAGCCCTCATACTGTGTCTTCTGCATCTTGGGATATGACCTTACATTAGGCTGGACAGCTGCATCAGCTCTAGACCAGTAAATATCTACAAACACACACACACAGAGAGAGAGAGAGAGAGAGAGAGAGAGAGAGAAAGAGAAATAGAAAGAGAGATGATAAATGATGCTCACTAACACCTCAAAGAAAACCAATATCTCAGAGATTCATACCTCTATCTCTGCCACGAGTAGATTTGTAATATAGAGATTGTATTATTATGGCCACCTTCTCCTCCACAACCTCCGCCTAATTATATAGGATGTCGTAATTTAGTGTTTAAAGTGTTGGACTACTGATTGGAAGGTTGTGAGTTCCAATCCCAGGTCCACCAAGCTGCCACTGCTCCTGGGCCCCTGAGGCCCTCAATTGCTCAGTTGTATAGAATGAGATAGAATCTAAGTTGCTCAAGATACGGGTGTCTGCCAAATACCAGAAATGTAAATGTAAATATGGCTGTTTGATGTCTTCATCTTGGGAAAAATCTTGGTAAAGTGCCCTCCCTTACGAATTTTCACTTTAACAATTGAAATTTGCATCAGCATATGAAGGATTTTCGGCATCCGAATGAACTGAAACGGACACCAGCTAAGTTTCACGTACGTCTGGGAGCCGATCAAAACTTTGTGCTTTGTTTATCAGTGGAAAGCCAAGCAAAGCGAATTTACAGATTCTTTTCCAGTCAGCGAAAGCTGTTTCTAGTCAACCCTCGATACCAACGTTGCCTTTGGCATGCATTCAAAATCTGTGTTTTCCCGTGCATTTTTTTGTGGACAGATTGGTGGCATGGCTGGTCTGTTCTATTTTTAGCCCAAGCTTGGTGGCACGACTTCCTTGACATAGAATGCTTGGCTTGGGTCAGTTCTTTATAAGCGGCCATACAGTTTACATATGCTTTGAACATACATATTGGTAATATTGGTAATATTTTTGGGTGGCTGGACCGGATTATCTGCATTTACATCATTTCTTTTGGGAAAATTCGTTTCACAGTACAAATTTTCGAGGCTCCACTGTATCATCTTGCCTTTTGGGAGATGTATTTTAACTGGGTTACTGGTGCTTAGGGGTTCATTAGCATTTAATGTTAGTAAAAAGTCAAGTATAATTAAAGTTACAGACTCCTTCAGTTGGTCTATCATCTCTTCTCTCTTTCATGTAGAAGTCAGATTAAACCTCTAATATCCTTTTTCCTCATGTTTAAATAACTGGATTTAACTACTCTACCAAGAAGATATGTCACAAAATCTACACTACAAACAGTGACCATATTGTATGATACAAATTGTTGTCTGTTAGTTTAAAGGTTGCTTCATGTTAACAATAAATATATGGTACACACTATATAGTACATAGACCAATAAACAGGAACTGTCCAGAAACATTTTTGTGGAAAAAAGTAGCTGAATTTTTAGCGCTTGTCTGGCAATATCAGTAACATAACTTTCTATTTTTTTTTCTAAAATTATAATTAGCTGATACTGATACCAGTTACTGACACTGCAGCGAAAAGACAGAAATGTGCCTTACTTTTTCTGTGAAATTCCCTTTATGAATGCGATTGTCTGGCATCAACCCCTGGTAAAATACACCAAGAGAATGGAAAATTATATATAAAAAAAAATACTGATAACACAGAATTTTGTAATTGATGACTAAAGTTACACTAATGTTGTGTCCTTTTTCATCCACAGGTCACCATCCTAATTGTCCTGGCTTTGGCGTTTCTTGCCTGCATAGTGTTCTTGGTGGTGTACAAGGCATTCACTTATGACCACACCTGCCCAGATGGCTTTGTGTACAAGGTGAGTGAGTGTTTATTACGCTTATCCCTCTATGTGTAAGGGCTTCCTTACATCAGGCTCTTGAAAAACAGTGTGCCCCATTTTAAAGTCCTTTATGACAATGTTGCTTTTTAACACGTAATATTAGTAATATTAACCTTTTAACATGCTCTTTGGTGTGCCGTGTGTATTTATATCTATTAAGTGCTTGATCAATTTGATATAGAGAGTTTTGTTTGTCATTCTAACCATATACAAGTAAAAGTATACAGTAGAAATAAATGGTGTCCCCCAAAGATATGAAGGAAAGAGACAACAGTGCAGTACAAGTGAATATACAATAATATTGATGATGCAGCTTGTCATATGGTAATATGGTGGTCATGGTGCCATAAACCAGTCAGAGAGTTTTAATATGTTGTCAAAAATCATTTCTCACATCACACATGATGTTTATACATCCTTTTCTTGATGGTTAGTTGAGAATGTAAAATAGGGTGTTTACTTCTTGCTTATAATAAGTAAATCTTAGTATATCATCTGATCTGCTTTTGCGAGCAACTACTCAAATTAGGAAAGACAATTTTTTCAGTGATTCATATGCATTTCAACAGCACAAGCGATGCATCCCAGCCTCCCTGGAGGCCTACTACACCGCACAGGATGCTCACTCTCGCGGCCGCTTCTACACAGTGATCAGCCACTACAGCAGCATGGCTAAGCAGACCATGTCACGCTCTGTGTCACCGTGGCTTCCAAATGGCAATGTCCAGCACGATGACAAACCACCTAATACTGTCAGCCAGTGAGGCTGCTAATGCTGATTCTCCAGTGGCCATGTCTGCTTTTCCCCATCTGACTTAACACTCTTCTCCATTTCTACTCTACTATTGAATTTTTTTTATTCATCTAGTTCATTTGTATGAGTTATTTATTTAAGACTACCTGTATTGTACAATTTCTGGTTTTATCGTATTTAATATCAGTTAGTTATTTGTACAAAGGCTTGCGTCTGTGACGCATGTCGAAAGTAAAGGTCTCATAAGAAACCATGTAGATTCATGACTGTCTGATTCATTGTAAAAGGCATGTTGCAGATACTGTATGGGATTTTTTTGTGCTTTGTTTCCAAGCATACTGTTTCTGTGGTTTTATGTCCAGACTGGGGTATATAAATAATAATAATATTAATAATAATAAAAAAAGAAAGAAAATCATATATTGATGATAAAATACAAGGTAAATGTGTGTTATGGTTCCTCCTTTTGAGCCTAAGTGTAAATAGCCCATGAGAAGTAAGATCCAGTGTCTGTGTTGCCATAGGGGACGTTGTAAGTTTATTACTGTTTCTAATTAGAAGCCTTTTGGAGCTTTGTGTTTCACTTTAGCTAACAGTCGATGATCAGTCTGAGGAGGATGATCCAGGGACAAAATACCCAGTGCTCTGGGATGTAAAGTCCCTGATTGCTGTGTTTAGTCATAGATCTGTGTCATTATTGCTTTTCTTATTATTTGCTGTCAGGAAAAAAAGAAAACTTGTGCTGAATCCATGGTTAATATGTAGCAAAGCCTTGAATATTTCATTCTGTAGCCTTCAGGTTTAAAACAATAAAGATATTATAACACACTGTGTTTGTGTGAATGTGTGCGTCAACTTACTCTCTGACCGACAGATTATTCACGTGTGACTTATATAAACACAATTTAGTACACTTTAAGTCCCCCATTTATGAACAAAGCATAAGTAAAAATGCCCTTATACTGTACATGCTTATCTGAACTAACAATCCAACACCAACATCTCATACCCCGTGATGATGTGTGGCATAAGCCTGTATGTATGTTTTTCACACTAATGAACAGATGACATGACAGCAATCTGGATGTATTTCTCAGTTAATGATGGAAATCAAAACAAAGCACTTAAAGAATCGGGTTTGCCCACATTTAGGTCCGTCTAATCATTTACTTTAAAGAGAAAATGTCCACAAACATTTGATCAGTGTGTAGTCATGTCAAATCACTTTCCTTTTAAACATGGCAAATCACAGCAATTCACTTACCAGAGCCTCATCATCGTCTCTTCACTTGACTGATCTCTGTCCATGTTAGACCTTTGAAACTTTTTAAAACTTTGTCCACTCTCATCTGTGCAGAATGTGTAAGTGCTTTTTTCCCTGATAATGCGATTGTGCAGGTGCATCATGGACATTTTGACACTTGGCACCTATTTGATAATGAACTGAATTCATTCCATTTTGCTATTGTGTGTAACTGTCCAAAACTTGATCAGATAGTGAGAAAAGCACACTCAGCTAGAAAGTGTGTTTCTTCCTTTATTTTGTCTTAGCCTTTTTCCACCCACCAGCCAGCTTTCTCTTGTAATATTATAGCTGTCAGTGGAGAGGGTGAAAGCCAGCCAACTACATATTTCAAACTGCTGCTCATGCTGCATCAGAGCAGCATAAGAAGAATGATCTGTCCTCTTCTGTGAACACCAGCTCTAAGATAGCAATTGCTGTGACTCAGAGATAGAGTAAAATATCCCTCTCACCCGAGGCCATTGTGCTCTCTTAGACTCCCACATGGATGGCTGTGTCTTTATTGGGATTCTAACTTGCAGTGTCTCTGGGTGATAGGATTTGCACTACTGTGGAGGTTCTAGAAAGTTTTCCTTGTTTTAAACCTTTTTTAAGTTTTAAACCTGATCACAAATCAATGAATATATGCAAAAAAAGTCTATGAAACTTTGGGACTTTTTCAGCATGCATTAGCTACTTTCATCTAAAAAGAGTCTTTATCTCAGACTTCTTTTTGAATCCTGTGTTTTGCTTTTTGTCAATTTACAAAATGCAAAGTGAGTGAACAGAAGAAAAATCTAAATCAAATAAATATTTGGTGTGACCACACGTTGACTTCTAACCAGAATTTGCTCACTTTATACACTTGTACAAAGTCAGGGATTTTGTAGGAACAGAGTCAGGTGTCTGATTAAGCAATTATACCAAGCAGGTGCTAATGATCATCAATTTCATATGAAGGTTGAAAAAGAAACAGTTGTGTAGGAGCTTAAAACTGTGTGAGAAACAGCCAAACTCTGCTACTAATGTGAGGTTGTGGAAGTCTCATGTCACAGGTCATAAACAATGACAAGACTGAACACACAAAAAAGATACAAGGTATCTCCCAGGTTTCAAGATGTGCTGTTCAAGCTGTTCTGAAAAAGCACAATGAAACGGGCAGTGTTAAGGACCGTAGACGCAGTGGTCTGCTAAGGAAACTCAATGCAGAAGATGAAATATTATGCTTACATCCCTTCAACATCTGAAAATGTCAGCAAAGAACTGGCGGAAACCAATGGGACCCAGTTACATCCATTTACTGTCCGGAAAAGTCTGGCCATAAGTGGTCTTCGTGGAAGAACTGCAATCAAAAAGCCATACACTGGATGTGCATACAAGGCTAACCAACTCAACTATGCATGAAAACAGGAACTGGGGTGCAGAAAAATGGCAGCAGGTGCTCTGGACTGATGAGTCAAAATATTTAGTTGGAGCAGGAGGCTGAAGAAGTGTAGTGGATGACAGAAGAATCCTTTCTCTGAAGAAAACCCCCTGCACACAGTTGGCCAGATCAAGTACACCCTTCAGGAGCTAGGTCTATTTATGTCAAAGTCAACAATCAGGAGAAGACTTCACCAGAGTACATACTCTGAGATGTTTACTAAACCAGTTCTGGCACAGCATCCCATGGTCAGATGAGAGAGATGAACTTGTACCACATTGATGGAACTAAAAAAATGAGGAAGGGAAGGAACTGCTGATGATTCAAAACACACCATTTACCTTATGGGCTGGTCATGTATGGCTGCTAGTCGAACTGTTGTCCTTGTATTTGTTGATGATGAAATTCTGTCAAAAGCAGCCACATGAATTCTCAAGTGTATGTAGGACTACCCTTTTCTCTATGTTCAGGCTAATGTTTAGCCTCAGATGTTGTTAATGTCATGAATCCACACGACTGCTTAATGTCCATCAATTTGTATGAATACTGTTTCCATGTTCATCTTACATCTCCCCAGAACACTAATGGAGTTTGTCTTCCATAGACAGACTTTCTAGTTCAAAGTTCTACCCTTCACTCTAGTCAAGAACTACTCAAGTGTTGTATGTGTTCTTGGGATGTAGATGCATGGCTCTGCAGTCTCAGAAGCATCTGCTTACTGTTATATTAGCACAACCAGCTCCTATGTGCCTCTATCAGGGAGCCAGCCATTTGGGAGACATCCATTCTCCTTGCACACATTACAGCACTCATTTTCTTTGAATACTCAGAGAAGAGCTCCCAAATACAGAAACAGACCACACAATTCACTGCATTTCAAGTTAGATTCATTGCTACCTATTGTGGCATATATTATCCACGTGATTCTTAACACCTCTGGTGGTTATGAGGTGTGAAACCATCAGGGAACTAGCTACATATTTGCATACACCAGGGAACATTCATTATTTATTTGCATACAACAACACAAGGCTTCCTGTCATTCACAACAAATCTGGTCAAACAATCATTTTAAGATTTTTTTCAATGTCCCTGCATGTGTTTACATGAGCACAGGAAGGTACTATAATGATATTCACTGCTCCTTGGTGGTTATCCAGTTTTACCTGTCTCTCTTACGGAAATAATGTTAGCCAACTAATTTTCTTACTGGCTTCCGGTTGCTGCACAAATCAGATTAAAAAAACAGATTCAAGACACAAAATTTGTCTTGTTTACATGTACATGTCACTTTAAATATTTATAACTGTTCACTTTTGATTATTTAAATACACAGGTCACTTTAATTAAATGTATCTGTTTCAACTTAATTACTTGTTACTTCTGCTGCTTTATTCACTGTCCTAACCTGTTTCTATCCGTCTTTGCACCCACTGTTAACACAAGATGTTGTGTTTTTTTGCACAAGAGTCAGCATTATATGTCTTGTTAGTCTGCACTGTATTGTCTTGTCATCTGTCTTTTGCACTTATGTTGTATGTTTAGTTTCTAAAGAATGCACCTTGTAGGAATAGTTTAGTTCTATGTTTGTCCAGGTCACCTGTACTTTGTTTTTGTTCTGTGTAGCACCTCTGGTCCAGGAGTAATGTTGTTTCACTTCACTGTGTACTGCATCAGCTATATATGGTTGAAGTGACAATAAAGCCTCTTTGACTTTGATTTTGACTTGATCCACTAGCACTCAACTGGTCCCACCATCTCTCAGAGTAAGAGGTAGGTATAAATCTGCATTCTTCTCTGTTCTGGCACCGGGGGGTGGAATAAACTTCCCCTAGATACAGCCTAGTCTGTACAGCCGAGTCACTAACCGTCTTCAAAAGCTCTTAGTTTTCCTGTTTGTTATATGTATTGTATGTTGATTTTAAAAAAAATCCTCCCTACCATCTCCCTTAGGCTGGTGGTATCCTGTCCGGTGCCTATTGAACCAGTGTTAATGTATGCACTGATAGAGCCTTCAAAGCTCTTGTACATCACTCTGGATAAGAGTGTCTGCCAAATGCCAGAAATATGTAAATATGTTATTATTTACTAATAAATTACCTTTTTTTTTTGTTCAAGCTTATAGATACCAGCTGAAGTCTGTAGGTTTATGATGAGGTTAGACATTTGACCACATGGTTACACACATGACCAGGTTAGACATTTGTATGAGTGTTAACAGAGAATATGTCAAACGAAGACTAGGCTGAGAGCTGCACTGTGACGTATATAATGACAGTGAATGGCTAGGAAATGAGCTGCAGATATCAGTGCCCTGGAGATATTAGTGTTCCAGAGTATTCCAGGACAATGAGTTTGTTGTTGTGACATGACATAACCATGAGTAGATGGTGGAGTGATGGCCCTCTGTGATGCTGGCTGAGCTAGGATGGATTTAGTACCAAGTGGGGAGGAATGTGTTATGTGTTATCCCAACAGTCATTCATTTTAAATTGCACAGGTTTGACGAGCCTAGAAATGGGTAGAGGATATATGACAAGTCAAATTGCAGCAGGCCTTTTAGACTAATTCTGTTAATATATCTGCAATTCACATCCCACAATCTCTGCTTTCTGACTTAGGGAATGCAACATACTGGTCACCATACAGCGGTGTGTTTTCACATAGTCCAGAATGCAGTGTTATGTGATTTGAATAAGATAAATTGTGCTGCAGTGATCCTGTCAGGAGAAGAAACAATGACATCTTGTGGGGAAGAGCTGTATGGAGAACGAGCTGCTGAACACGGAGGATAACATTGGTGAAACGTGAAAATTGAAAGGTAGTAGCACAAATTAATAAGATATTAAAGCTTGCACTAGTCATTTAACTTATATAGACTAAAAAACAAGATTTAAATTTCAGTTGAAAAAAAGTAATCAAATATAACACTGTTTTCGTTCAAGTTGTCTAAAAAATACATTATCCTCAAACAAATGTTCATTTTTAAATTAAAAATTCTTAAAAATTCACAACAGCGGTACACACAAAACTATTGGCAATTACGCTTATTTTATTTTATCTGGTAGAATCTAAAGTTTGAAAGCTGTTCTCCGCTTTCTTTAATCCTAACCCATATGCCATGACTACTATGTGCTTAATACATGCAAAAAAAATCTTTACAAATGACAAAACTAAAATACACCAATCAATTGGCTTCTACTCCTATATTATAAGCCGTTAAATTATAAACACAAGGAGCAAAGACTATTATCCCTTATCTCTTATGACTTAGTCTTTCCTCCTATGACTCACTGCTGTAATTGCACAGAAACATGCCCTTGTGACATGGCAGATAACTAACTTCTTGTGGGTATAACAAAAACACATCCAAAACAAATTGTTATTAAAATTAATGAATGCTGGATTGTGAATAAAAGGTGAAGCTGGGAAGAGTGAACAAAAGTACCCCTTCTTACAACTGTAGGGGATTTTGCTAACTAGTGTTCTGTGCTTCATTCAGCACTGACAAGGCAAATGCAGTGAGAGAATGTTTGACATCTTGTAAAATATGTTGGCTCCACCAAAAAAACACAGCGACCCCCAAAGCTATCACTACAACACCCTGCAGTGCCAAAAGCTGAGCAGAAAGAAGAGTCCCTTTACCTGACTGAACCTGATCCTCAGTTCACTAACACACACTAACACGGTTCTACATCAGGAGCAGCTGCACACAGGAACAATTAGCCCTCACCATATTATAACAAAGCTACATCACTGGAAAACACAAACACAAAGTAAAATGTAGTGCTATCTGACTCTAAATCAACAGTATACTATAGCTAAATACCTGAGAACAGTGACTGACCACCAACACAGAACCATGCTGAGACTCAGTGCACATACACTGGCCATTGAGACAGGCTGCTATAAGACATTATGGATCCCTACAGAGCAGAGAGTGTGCACACAGTGCAACGACACCACAGTGGGGACAGAGCTGCACTTACTAAAAGAGGTTCAAAAAAATTTACACACATTTATGTGAAATATATTTCAGAAAATTTCAATTAACCCACTCTCACTTCTCCCTCCTGCTCGACACCGTCTTATTGTCCTATTGGGAGAAATAAAGAAGATAGGACAGTTAATATCTGCCTGCCACAACCCGAGAGACAGTCAGTAAACCACCCAAACAGACAAACACACAGACATACACAATTCATGGTATTGATTTTTCAATTCGATCATATCAAGTTCCTTATTTGCCATAATGCTTTAACAATTGTGTACATATACACTTACCAGGCATAACATCATGACCACCTGCCTAATATTGTGTTGGTTCCCCTTTTGCTGCCAAAACAGCCCTGACCCATCATGCACTGTGTATTCTAACACCTTTCTACAGTCCTGCTCACCATTATTGGCACCCTTGATGGTTATGTAGATAATGTGGAATATCTCCTGAAAAAGTTAATCAAGTGAAACAGCTTTTTTTCTACAGAGAACTTGTGTATGATACAAAAGAGCTGATAAACAACAATTAAAAAAACAATAGGAGAAAAAAAAATGAAAAACTTAAAGCTTGCTGTGACACTGGTATTGGCACCCTTTACTATAAATCAGTATGGAAATACATTTTGATTCACCTGTGGTAAATCACAAATGAGAATCACCTGTGATAAATTGTCCCATTGACATAAATTATCCACTCTTCGAGAACTCTTCGAAGGTGCAAATGGTGGAAAAAACACCACGTCTAACATCCAAAGACCTGAAGGCCAACCTGGAACAGTCTGGGGTCATGGTTTCAACAAGTACTATACGCTGCACACTAAACCAAGCAGGGTTTCATGGGCGAAGGCCAAGGAAAACACCAATCCTGAAGAAAAGACATAAAAAGGAACGACTGGTCTTTGCCAAGGAGTACCTGGACAAACCACAATCCTTCTGGGAAAATGTTCTGTGGACAGATGAAACAAAAATAGAGCTTTTTTCAACGCGCACCAACAGTTTGTTTACAGACAACGCAATAAAGCTTATAAGGAAAAGAACACAGTACCAACAGTTATACATGGTGGAGGATCCACAATGCTGTGGGGCTGCTTTGCTGCGTCTGGTACTGGAGGCCTTAACCGTATCACAGGAATCATGAAATTAGAGAATTACCAAGAGATTTTGGAGCGAAATCTCCTACCTAGTGTAAGAAAACTTGGTTTGAGTTGAAGATCATGGGTCCTCCAGCAAGACAAAGACCCAAAGCACACATCCAAAAGCACGCAGGAATGGTTGAAAAGGAAAAAATATTTCAAAAAGCTTTTAAAATGGCCAGCAATGAGTCCTGATCTCAATCCCAGAACCCTGCAAACATTCAAGAGCTTGAACAAATTGCAAAGGAAGAGTGGGAGAAAATAACAGCAGAGAAATGCAAGAATTCACTTCAATTTCAATTCAATTTATTTTGTATAGCGCCTTTTACAATGAACATTGTCTCAAAGCAGCTTTACAAAAGAAGAAAACAGAGATGCTGTTTTTTGTCCTGTTTCTTCTTCGAAATTACTACATGCAAGTTGAAAAACAATGTTCTTTGTTTAATTACTTTGGACCTCCATTTAAAAAATCCTGATGATATAATTTTGGTACATTGTCATTTATTCCTGAAGATATTGCACAGGTTATGCATAAAATGAAGGGGTGCCAATAATGGTGAGCAGGACTGTATCAGAACCAGCATTAACTTCTTCAGCAATTTGAGCAACAGTAGCTCGTCTGTTGGATCGGATCACACGGGCCTGCCCACGTGCATCAATGTGCCTTGGCCACCCATGACCCTGTCGCCGGTTCACCACTGTTCCTTCCTTGGACCACTTTTGACAGATACTGACCACTGCAGACCGGGAACACCCCAAAGAGCTGCAGTTTGAAATGAAAGTGTTGAGCAGCACAAAGTGTGTGTGTGTGTGTGTTACTGGTCACTGAGAAATTATTATTATTATTGTTGTATTATTTTTAATTGGGATTGAAGGTACATTATCTGAATGAATTCAAAGTTTTAGTAAGAGTGGGAAAGTCAAGGAGCTGTATAGTTTAATAAAATAGTTTCTGCACAATGAAGCAGAATTAGTCATTTATTTTTCTCAGTCATGATGAATGACTCAATGAGTCACGATTAGAAAGAGGAATATAAAGCTGTTTTTATCCTGTCCTGCAGGCGGCGCAGTCCTGACCAGCGGTCACTTCTGTTCTTCACTTCAACATGGCGCTGTACGGGAGAAGAGCTCTTTCTCTTGGACGGTATGTGTTTCTTATTTATTTACACTCGTGATTACAGGTAATGTTCTGTAACATTTAACAATATTCCTGAAACATGTCAGAAATGAGTCGAACAGCAACATGTACACAGCTACCTGAGTGGAAATAAAGCGTGGGGTTTGTGCGTTAGTGGACTTTATGTCACCTGGGCTTTTGGGTGTTTTTTTACTGTATAGAGATGTTGTAGTTAAACTCTACTGATACTCAAACCCTGAACCTGAGCGTTTATTAAACTTTAATCAACACCATTACTTTAATCCAGCACAAGTACGAAGATATACATTTATTACATTTAAACTTATTAAACTTCCCGATTTGTCTCAGCGTTATACGTCTTTTTTTTTTCAAAATCTTACACAGATCATTATTTCCATCATCATTAAGGCAGACCATCATTGATTTCTAATTAAAGGAAATTTATAACTTTTATCTTAAACTATCTAACTGATCACTGGGTGAGTTTTCCGGGTTAGCAACAGGCCACTCCCCCTGACAAGCGCTTCATGACGTCACGTCAGAGTTTGTTTTTGTATGCAAATTCCAGTGTGTAATCATTTCTAAGGAAAACGAAATCTATGAATCTTGGGGGGGTTCCAAGATGTTGTTTTGGTTCTAAATATATATCACATTAGAAAATAATCAAGTTTCATTAGAAATAATCAAGTTAAGTAGAAATGTAATCTTTCTGGTTGTACACTTCCCATTTTTTGGCATGTGCTAGGTGACTGGTTATTGGTCCATCAAGAGCAAGGCTCTTAACCCACAACTGCTCAGTTGTATAAAAAAATGAGATAAAAATGTACATTGCTCTGGATAATCATAATAAAGGCAAAATGCCAGAAATGTAAATGTTTTTGTGTATGATGCAAAAAGGACAGCATGAAAAATCTAAAAGTCTAAACCCCTTTCTTGACTTTAGAAAGCCGCCGTATTTCAAGGCTGACTTTTGTTGAACTAGTACTTACAACATCGTTCTTATTGTCGTGGTTTTTGTGCGTAGCTGTGCAGTTCGCTTGCTGAGCACTGCCATCAGGACAAGGCAGGTACACTTCACACTGCCTTCAGTCATCAGGAGGAACTGGATTTCAGTCGGCATCTCGGCAGGCCTGTGTGCCGTCCCCTTTGTACAGGTTTGATGTGTTCTCACGAATTCAGTTTATTGATAAACATCTGTTAACTTTCTGAAGAACAGTGCACCATGATGGCACTGAACAGAAGTGCCAAGTATTTCTCACATTTGAGTTTTAAATTCACATGGTATTGGTGTATATCTTGGTATAATAGGCTTTTGTAAGAGCCTTACAATCCATGTTAGTTATAATAGAGGTAAAATATTCAGGTAAATAACGAATGATTAACAATAGTGTTGAATGATGAACTATCAGGAAATAATGACGTGTATGCTGTATATGAGTAGTTACCTTCTATAGACTCATTCTCTTAATTAATATCATGACTTGCTGTATTAATAAAGATTATTTACATTAATAATGGTCTTTTTGTACACATTCAAGTTAACCCAATACTTAAGTATGAATACATGCTTATTTGTGCACCTTATTGTAAAGTTCTGCCATTAAATTTGTTGTAGCAGTAAGGTTAAACAGTAGCCCTCTGCTATTTGCATTCAAACATTAAATATAGATAGCAATTTCTCTGAATTAAAGTCTCTCTGCCATGTCTATGAACAGGACAGTGAATCCCATGAAGCCTTAATCCGTAGAGCCTCGTCTCTGGTGACCGACAGTACCAATAGTTTTCTGTCTCAGACCACACTGGCACTAGTGGACTCACTCACTCAGTATACTAAGGTATTTAAATGCACATTTTCAGATGAAACTTATTTTGTGACTTAAAGATAAAAACATAAAAGCATAAATAGGTCTGTGTGTATTTTCTCTCTCCAGGCAGCGCACACCCTTATAACTCTGCACAAGCGCTATGTGGCGAATATCAACAGACTAAATCCTGAAGATGAGAGCGCAGTGTGGCAGGTGATAGTTAAGAAGCGTGAGCAGGTAAAAAATTCCAAAATATTCAGAAAACCAAGTGCCAAATTTCTATACTGTCATTCACCCTACACACTGATATTAGTAAATATAAGTAAAATAAATGTTTAACACATCACGATTTTTCTCAGTAAATATATTTCTAAAGGTGCTATTGACATGAAATTTTCACCAGATGTTGGTAAAAACCCATGCAATCCACAATCCATGCAAAGAATTAACACATATTGAAAGTATTGAACACATTTACTGAAATTTATTTAATACTTCGTACAAAAGCTTTTGTTGGTAATGACAGGTTTAAGACGCCTCCTGTATTGCTCCATTCTTCCACACAAA
Organism: Hemibagrus wyckioides; assembly: GCF_019097595.1. Taxonomy (NCBI): domain Eukaryota; kingdom Metazoa; phylum Chordata; class Actinopteri; order Siluriformes; family Bagridae; genus Hemibagrus; species Hemibagrus wyckioides. The sequence continues at coordinate 12,030,040 of NC_080727.1, forward strand.
CAGTTTTCAAATCTTGAACGTTTTATGGGCCTTTTCTATGAACTCTGATCTTTAGTTCTTTCCGTAGATCGTCACCTGGATTTAAGTCAGGTGATTGGCTGGGCCATTCTGGTAGCTTTATTTTCTTTCTCTGAAACCAGTTGAGAGTTTCCTTGGCTGTGTGTTTGGGATCATTGCAGAAATGTCCACCCTTGTTTCATCTTCATCATCCTGGTAGATGGCAGCATATTTTTATAAAGAATGTCTCGGTACATTTTCCCATTCATCCTTCCTTCAATTATATGAAGTTTGCCAGTACCGTATGCTGAAAATCATACTATCAATTTCGGTCTCATCTAACCAGACTATATTCCCCTGTATTTCACAGGCTTTAACTTTTAAACTTAATGTTTAAACTGTAAACAAGCTTAAACATGTTTTTTCTTCAGCAATGGAGTCTTGCATGGTGAGTGTGCATACAGGCCATAGCGGTTGAGTGCATTACTTATTGTTTTTTTTTGTTTAAATAAATTGTACCTGCTAATTCCAAGCTCTCCACAAGTGCTCCTTGGATCTTGGACAACTCTTCTGATAAATCTCTTCACTCCTCTGTCAGAAATCTTGCGAGGAGCACCTGGTCGTGGCCGGTTTATGGTGAAATGATGTTATTTCCACTCCCGGATTATGGCCCCAACAGTGCTCACTGGCACAATCAGAAGTTTTGAAATCCTTCTGTAACTAATGCTGTTAGTATGTTTTGCAAAAACAAGGTTGTGAAAGTCGAGAGTTCTTTGCTTTTACCCATAATGAGATGTTTCTTGTGTGACACCTTGGTAATGAGACACCTTTTTACAGGCCCTCAGTTTGGACTGAACCAGCTGATATTAATTTGCACTGTTAAGGGGAGGGATTGCTTTCTGCTTTCTGATTACTGACTGATTTCGGCTGGTGTCTTGGTTTTTTGCGCTTCTTTTTCTTCATGTGTTCCCTGTGTCATTTCACATTATTACACAAAAGTTAATTTATGGACATCTATGGTTTGATTTCTTTGCATGTTTTTTTGTTTTGTTTTTTTACGAACATCTGGTGAAAATTTCATGTCAGTAGTGCCTTTAGAAATGTATTTACTGAGAAAAATGGTGATGTGATCAATACTTATTTTACGTGCTGTGACAGTAAAATTGCACAGTATCCTGTCATATTAGCTGCACATTGTGTGTGTGTGTGTGTGTGTTTGTTTGTGGTCGTTACAATGAAAAAGAGAGGACATCATGTTTGGTTCTCTTCTTCTCTCTCTTCTCTCCACAGTCCTGCCTATAATGATGAATCCCTTGAGCATGTATTCATTTACTTATTCAGATATATACTATTTTAATGAACTGATGTACAGTTTCTGAATTCTGATTAGCTCATCAAATACAGAGATGACTGCAAGCAATTTGAAGAATACTGGAGGAGTGCGGTTCGTCTGTCACGGCTGGCCACTGAAGCAGCCTTTAATGCAGGTAAGAAATGTCTTTTATCCATTAAACAAATTAACACAGTATTCATTTTGATACCAAGGTATTCAATTTAGTATGTGGACATCTGCCAGACAAAAGAAAGAGTAATTTATTAGAATGAGCATATTAATATAAACCTGTGCATTACTCAGAGCTGCTCTTATAGAAATTAAATCAACACCTACTGACCCATTAGAATTCAGAACTCAGCATTGAAAAACTACAGTCCCTTCTGAAAGTATTGGAGCAGCAAGGCCAGTTTGATTGTTCTTGCTACACAATAAAGATATTTAGGTCTGTGATCAGGAGATAAACACAAAACAATAGATCAGCTTTCATTTCCTGCCATTTACATATAGACGTGTTAAACAACTTGGAACATCATTTGGCATCTTTTGTTTAAGCCCTGACAGTTTTGGGGTGATCAAAGATATTGGAACGTGACTGGCTGGTGTTTTCTTGTTGCCCAGTTATGTCCTGTTAGATTAATTGATTGTTTAAACAATCAGACACACTCTGAAGATCTGCTCTGGGTTTGTGGCCTGGGTTTTGCTTTTGAAGATTGTGTTTTGTTGTTCAGAAGGATAAACCTGTATGAAGATCAATGAGTGGAGGAGGAGAAAAGCTTACATTTTGAAGCTGAGAAAAGAGGGAAAAATCTATTCAGAAATCAATCAAATATTGTTGTTTACGTGGTGATACCTAACTGTCATGATACTTTTACTTACCTAAAGATTGGGTGGTCTGTCATCTATTGTCTCATTTATTTTTCTAGATGTCTTTAGTGTATACACTATTTAGCAAAAGCGAAATAATTCACCTTGCTGTTCAAATACTTTTGGATATTGACTGATAGTAAAACACACATGGCTGCAGATGTGTCTGTTGCATCAGTCCTGCTTGGAAAACTTGGACAAAATTCCTTCAAGTGTTTTGTTTTGTTTTGTTTTGTTTTGTTTTGTTTTGTTTTGTTTTGTTTTGTTTTGTTTTGTTTGTTTTTATTTATTTATTTATTTATTTATTTTCTTTCCTTAGGAGCTGACCAGGCATCAGCCACAGCTGCGACTAACTTGCAGATAGCACAGTCTCATGTAGACGAGGCTCGACAGCGCTCCCGTGAAGCAGACCAGAAACTAATGGACAGCAAAGCGGAGTACAGCCGGAGGCTCCAGAGCACTTTACCTGTAGAAAACGAGGAAGAAGTCCCAGAGGCTTATCTGAGAGAGGACTAGTGATGAGCAGCATCATAAAGACACATGCAGCTCTTCATCTTCTCCAATCCAGTTAGGAGCTGCTTCTGTGTCTGCAATTTAGATGTTTTTGCACAATGTTTTTTAATAATGATTTTCTAATAAAAAAAAAAATGACGCAAGAAAGCATAAAAACAACGGCCAAAAGTAACAGAAGTAAAAAGCAGAGTAGGCAAGCCATTCCTACACATATTTCTATATTATTATTATTTCTTTTTTTATTTGTATTTATTTGTAATAATTTGGTTTAGAGATGCTATCAAATTCTAGTGTAGTTTAATTTCTATTATTAATTTTAAGAAGTCAGTAAATGTCAAAAGTGTCATTGATCTGTAAAAATCATTTTAGAAGAATCCCTAATATGTGATTTACAATGCCTTGAATTTTTACTTTGTCTCAGGATTTTTAGCTCTTCAAATGCGAATGTGGGGGTCAGTTGGAGGAAAGTGGAAGCCTCATGCTTTCAGTGCAAAACGGTAGAGGGCTCTAAATATTGCAAATGCTCCTTTAATGTGAGACTATTAACCTGAAATACTGTTAGTGTTTACTGAAGCCTTTACACTGTTTATTTGCTCTCTCTGTCTGTGAGGGAGTGAGAGAGAGAGAGACAGAAATCTTGGATTCTGGGCTCTTGTGAAACTCTGTGCTGTATATGCTGATGGAAAAAAAACTGTCTTGACGTGACATGTACTGCATTTTGTTCAAATTAAAGATGCTGTCTCAAATTTGAGCATTTATTTATTTTTTATATAAGTTGATCATTTTTGATATTCCACAATATTTAATTAATGGGAGAATGAAAAATATGTTTAATATGAAATCATCATTCTGGTCAAATGGGAACAGTTTTGCTGATCTGTCAAGTGTTTATTATTTTTTTTAATTTTGTGAATGTGAAATATGAAGTGAATTTATCCTATCTTACACTTTAATCTTTTTAGCAAGTTCAGACGAAACACTTCTGAAATGTTGGTACAGACTCGCACACTTTTTGGTTTTGGTGGCAAACGTGCATTAGGCATTATGTTTTCATCTGTGGATGTAAGATGTGTAATATTTTAAGAATGAGTTAGTGATTGTAAGACTTGTAATGAATTCTCATTGCCTCATTCTCTAACCTGTAAATGAACTGATTTGTAGTTGATCCAAAGAGGGTCAAGGTAACAGCAAAGTCAAATTTCTGAAATACTTTTTCGTCTATGCCACCCTTCCTGTTTGAAATCTAGTTTAAGGGTATTATAAGCATAACTATTCATAACAGTATGGATAACAAGATGGACTGGACAGGCAGGGGAGGCATTCATACTGTTGCTATCGAGTTCTATTTGTGTGTTGAAGGCAGCATTTACTTTGCATGCAATTGTTATAATTAAGTCATTATTTCTAGTCTGGTATAAGAGAGTTTTTAGGAATTCAGAAATCTGGATTTAAGTATATGGTTTTAGCTTTGTTGTATTATAAATTTACAAATACATACAGTATATATACAAGTCAGACAGAATACTTTCTGTTTTTTGCTTTCTACCTAAGATCTGATTAGCTACACTGCAGGATTGGTAATTAGCTGAATATCAGAATTCACAATGCTAAACTGGTAGCTCTACTCAAATGATTTAACCAAGACTTAAATTTCAGTTAACCAACATGTTATGAGATAAGAGGGGAATTGTGTAAGGTTTTGGATGAATGAATCCTTTACCACACTAAATTTCTTGGTAATTCTGATTTACAGCAGTCCACAAATAAAGCTCACAGCTGAGCTGTAAATGAACTGATCTGACAGCATTGTTGCTTAAGTGTTAGTATTAAGAGTCAACTGGATCTGTGTTTAGATTCAAGATTTAAGAGGCTTTATTGTCATTTCAACCACATATAGCTGACACAGTACATAGTGAAATGAAACTACATTTCTCCAGGACCTGGTGCTACATAAACATACAACATAAAGATCAAATACGAAAAAACAACACAGACCTAGGACCAAAGTTTTTGTCCTATAGCCACATAAAGTGCAAAGTATGCAACTAGGTGCAAACAGTGCAAAGGACAAGACAACACAAAAACAGGACACTTAGCGCTGAAAAAGAAAAGAACATGTATAATGAAATGGAATAAAAAGAAATGATGTACAGAGTATAGCATCGGTTGAGGTAGTGCAAACAGAAATAGGCATAAACATAAATATAAACATAGCAGCGTAATGAAATCACAGGGTTTGAGGTATAAGTAGGGAACAATATAAGTTGTGTGTGTGTGTGTGTGTGTGTCCACACAGGTGAAAGAGTGTGTGTGTGTGTGTGTGTGTGTGTGTGTGTGAGAGAGAGAGAGAGAGAGAGAGAGAGAGAGAGAGAGTTTTGCACACTTAGTAGTTTTGTACACTATAGTTTACTGTAGTGCTTCTTTTAAGTAAAGTAAGTAGTGAGTAAAAATGAACAAAAAACATGTAGTGTGCCCAATAATAATATCCCAGTACACAGTGTTTTATTGTGTTCTTCACTGGTGTTTTCTCATTTATATAGAAAAGAAGTGACTTGCTTCTTAAAAGAATTATGACTAGTGTTCAAGTGTTTACAGTTCACAGCGTCAAGGCCACGGTTTACCAGTGGTGTTTTATGTAAACATTTCTTTTACTCAAGTGGAAAAAGAAAAAGGCTGCTTGAAGTTGTTAAAGTTGGAGTGCATTTTCAAATTCCTTACTAACCCCTTACGTTAGAATGTGGAAAAGTACAAACATTTTTACCAAACATTTGATTTTGCTCATCTGGAAAATTGTTCACCTTTCACCAAGGAACTGAAAAACATGGAGAATGGAGAAAAGGAGAATAAAAATGGGGGAAAATGCCATAAGGGTTTATTTTGAAGTTGTTTTAAAGTTTTTTTTAGTGTAGGATACTGTGATTGCATGTAGCAACTTCAGTAAACTACTAGAAGCCATTAATTAATTACTTAAGACATTCGAATATTGTAGAAAGTATGTATTTTATGCATATATACATGCAAACGTGGACAAAATTGTTGGTACCCTTCCATTAAAGAAAGACTGAAATAACTTATAACTGTTTGGTATCATGGTATGCACCACACTGAACATGAAGCACAGAAAGCTAAGGAGAGAGTTTTCTCAGGAGATTAGAAGGAAAATGATAGAGAAGCATATTAAATGTAAAGGCATCTCCAAGCAGCTTGATGTTCCTGTGACTACAGTTGCACATATTATTCAGAAGTTTAAGGTCCACGGGACTGTAGCCAACCTCCCTGGACGTGGGAACAAGAGGAAAATTGATGACAAACTGAAGAGACCGATAATAAGAACCAACCAAATAGCCCTGAACAACAAGAAATTAGTCTAAGGTCAAGGTACATCAGTGTCAGATCAGACCATCCGTCACTGTTTGAGCCAAAGTGGACTTAATGGAAGACAAAAAAGGACAATTCCACTGTTAAAAGCAAATCATAAAAAAGCCAGACTGGGATTTGCCTAAATGCATATTGACAAGCCACAAAGCTTCTGGGAGAATGTCCTTTGGAGAGATAAGACAAAAACTTGAGCTTTCTGGCAAGTCACACAGATGTTCATAGATGGAAAAATGAAGGATACAAAGAAATGAACACTGTACTTACAGTGAAACACTAAGGAGACTCGGTTACATTCTGGTGCTGCTTTGCTGCATCTGGCACAAGGCGTCTTGAAACTGTACAGGTTACAATGAAATCTCAAGACTATCAAGGCATTCTGGAGCACTATGTGCTGCCCAATGGCAGAAAGCTTGGTCTCAGTCGCAGGTCATGGGTCATCCAACAGGATAATGACCCAAAACACATGGCTAAAAACACCCAAGAATGGCTAAGAACAAAATATTCTGAAGTGGACTTCTATGAGCCCTGATCTAAATTCTATTGAGCATCTGTGGAAGGAGCTGAAACATGCAGTCTGGAGAAGGCACCCTTCAATCCTGAGACAGCTGGAGCAGTTTGCTCACGAGGAGAGGACCAAAATACCTGTAGACAGGTTCAGAAGTCTCATTGAGAGTTACAGAAATCGCTTGATTGTAGTGATTGCCTCGAAAGGTTGTGCAACAAAATATTAAATTAAGGGTAGCATCATTTTTGTCCAGGCCAGTTTCATTAGTTTTTTTTTAATTCTACTGTTGAACCAATTTTAAATTGTTATTATATTGGTATTATTTAAAAGAATTTAAAAGCAATGTCTGCTTTTCATTTGCCATTTGTCAATACTTTTTTATTTATTATTATTTTAGTCAGTATCAAGTTATTTCAGTGACCATTGTGGGTTTATCTTTCTTTAATGGAAGGGTACCAACAATTTTGTCCACGTGTATATAGTACTTATTTAGAAAGGTTGGGAGTTGCACCCACTAAAAACTATGAGGCTGCATACTGTAATGTACACTCACTGACCAATTAATTGAGATTCCCTGTACATTTTTTTCAAAACTCTAATCAGTGAATCATGATCCAGCTGCACAATTAAAGTTGGGTGTTTTAGTAGACTGGTAACTAAAATCCCAATTTTTACAATAGTTGAACAGAAAAGCATCTCAATGCACTGTTCTAGACAGATTTCCAATGAAGTTCCTAATAATTTGGTTCTCGAGTGTGACTTGAAAGAACTGATCTTATGAAAGTGATGCCTTCCTTTTGTGTACATTTTTGACAGGAACAACTATTCTGTACCTTTAATTAATCTCAGCTCCCTTCTTCTATTTAAACTCTAGGCTGATGAGTGAAGATAATTCTACATAAACTTAATTTTTTAATTTATCATTTAATTCACCCTTCTGCTGTATGCATTTTCTCAACTACTGTCTCATGTTTCAGCAGATTTTGCTGAAGTTATTTCTATTGGGTCCTGATCAGTACTGCTGTTATATAGAACACCACACAATCAAGGTCATAATTGTATTTTAATGTAAGATCCCTTTTAATATTCAATTCAATTCAATTCAGTTTATTTTGTAAAAATAACTAATTAACTAGAAATAAGAATAAATTATTAATTATTAGACTATTTTATCCCTAATGAGCAAGCCTGTGGCAATGGTGGCAAGGAAAATATTGAATATTGAAACAATAATATATATGAAAAGTTGCTTAAAGTTGCTTAAAGCATTCTTGTCTGTCATGTTCCTGTTCACAGCTGTTCATATCTGAGGTGTAGGCCTACAGTACCTTCTGTCACAGCTAGCTAACAGACTATCAGTGTTGGCTACTACATTACCTTTACATTACATTATAGCTGCTGGTTAGATAGCCTGAGGATATATGGGGGGACGATAGAGCTTATTGTTTATAAATTGATTCCACAGGGACAATCTTGAAAAAAATTCATCAACGTTCATAAAGAATTGTGAGAATAATATATTCATTGGTAAAGCCTAATAGTGTAAATTACAATAGTAATAATAGTGATTCTGTGATTAATAGATTATATCTTTATTAGATATTCTGAACTACAAATTTACTTTAAAAACATGTTATTTTGCAGCATTTCGCAGCATCTTCCTTTCACAATTCCACAATAAACAATGTCTGTCCTGAAACCAGCCACTTGGAGGCACCAGAGACAGAAAAAGCTGAACAGGTCAGTGGAAATCCAGTCCAGAATCTCCCAATGGCCTGGTAGTGACTCAGATATATTAAAAACTCAAATCATGTAATGATACTTAAAATGTACTTCATTAACTCTGACCCCTTGAGTTTACTATAAGTTTATTAGTAGACATCGAATGAATCAATAAACTTCAAATAAAATCTGAAATAAACTGAGGAGTGCAACCTTCTTCTTCTTCTTCTTTTGGCTTCTCTGTTCAGGGGTCACTACAGCTAATCATCTCTCTCCACCTATCCCTATCTTCTGCATCCTCAACACTTACACACACTAACTTCATATCCTCAATTATTACATCCATATACCTATTCTTTGGCCTTCCTCTTTGCCTCCTGCCTGGCAGCTCCATGTCCAACATTCTCCTACCAATATTCTCACTGTCCCTCCTCTGAACATGTCCACCATCTTAATCTGGCAAACTGTGGAGTGCAATAACACATTTAAACTTATATTCCAGTGAAGATTTCCAGTGAAGAGAATAAATAAGCAATTTCTCAGAACAATATCAGCTGTGTGTTTAGTGATCACAGCCGTGCTGATATTCTGTACAACAGCACAACTCTATGCTGCTTTTACACTACAGTTCTCAAATAAGTAATTAATATTCTGGGGCCGAGGCACAATATCGCCATATTTTGTTCATTTTTGCTCCATGAACAAAAATAGTGCCCAAAGATAGCCACAGTTGGATAGAGCAGTGTGTGTTTCCATGCCAACACACAGATTGACTGACAGCCAGTAGTAAGAGTAGTAATTTTTAATGTAATGAACTTTTGCTAGAATGGGAGTGTTCTATAGAACTGTTGGGGAAAAAACCCTCTACACTATTTATTATAACTATAACAGTAAGTTTCATGTTTTTATCTGTGTTCACGTCATAAAATTCACATTCTAGTAATAGTTCATTATACTGAAACCGTTACTACACTTACTACAGGCTGTCAGTCAGTACGTTGGCATGGCAACACATCTTTTTATCCATCCGTCAATTATTGTAAACTATTTACATTTTTCATTGACAGAGTAAAAATGAACAAAATATTAAGCTATATTAAAATGTCTGGAAGGTCAGTTATTTGATATTATTGTCTTGTTTATAGACCTGTATAAAAAAATAAATTTTGGCCAAATCACATATTCAGTACTATAGCACCCTTAGTCATGAGATTTAAAAAAAAAAAAACAATCTAATGAAACTGGCCTGGACAAAAATGATGCTACCCTTATCTTAATATTTTGTTGCACAACCTTTGAGACGACCTGTAACTCTCAATGAGACTTTTGCACCCGTCTACAGGTATTTTGGTCCACTGTCTCAGGTTTGAAGGGTGCCTTCTCCAGACTGCATGTTACAGCTCTTTCCACAGATGTTCAACAGAATTTAGATCAGGGCTCATAGAAGGCCACTTCAGAATAATCCAATGTTTTGTTCTTAGCCATTCTTGGCTGTTTTTAGCTGTGTGTTTTGGGTCATTATCCTGTTGGAGGACCCATGACCTGCGACTGAGACCAAGGTTTCTGGGCAGCACATTTTACTCCAGAATGCCTTCATAGTCTTGAGATTTCATTGTACCCTGCACAGATTCAACACACCCTGTGCCAGATACAGCAAAGCAGCACCAGAACATAACCGAGCCTCCTCCATGTTTCACACCAAACAATTTTTTATACACTTTGCAATAAAAACCAGTTACATATTTATTGATTATAAAGTTCAAAAAACCACCTGTTAGACATAAATGTCTTACGTTTGTTGCCTTTAACATCATTTTATGAATGTTCACGTTTAGCCACGTTTCAGTCGTGCACACTCACTACATGTTTTGGCCACACTCGTCTATCCACACGTCATTCCTCTTCTTTTATTTTCCTGTCAGGTTTGTAGGGAGCTGGACATCACATTGTCAGTCCATTTATCATGTCAGAAGAGCTGTCTGTGTGCCTGTGTGTGTTTGTGTGGTCTTTGTTTATCACATTCCCAAGAGTGTAACACCTCCAGTTAATGACACACACACCTTCATCTTGATCCGAGGTTCAGAATGTGTGATACTGCTGGTATTTGAAAGGAAATGAAAGCCACATGGAAAAACAGCAGTTCAAGTAACTTTCTAACTGAGCTTAAAATGAACTATATTACATTAGAATCTTTGGTGACTGTTGTAATGCTGGCTACTCTAGAACTTTCTCAATGTTGCTTTTTACACACAATAATTAATTCTAATTAAAAGTCTAATTCTGCGTCTTTTGTGTTAGAAAAGACGCACAAAAGAAACTTTTGTGTTAGTTTTGGTTTAAGGGCCTTGCTCAGTCATTGATTACTGCTTGATTAGTCCTGCTGTCATGAACTGCAAAGAACAGCTTGAAGCTTTAAGATGGAGTTGTTAGAAGGAAAAAAGATGGAGGAGGTTGTTAAAACATCGACAAAGCATGGAACCTACTTAGGAGCACTTGTGAAATCCACCATAACAGTAGAAAACTACAGTACAATCCCAACTCTACCAAGATCACACAAAACAGAGTGCTGAAGTAAGGAGGGCAGTTTGCAGAGTAGTGTCCAAGAATCCAGCTTCACTGAAAGAGATACAGTGCTCACTGCCCAAAATAGGAGAAGCTGTGCAAACAACAAAAATTTTAATTTGCTTCAAAAGACCTTTTTTTTTTTTTTTTTTACATTTCTGGCATTTAGCAGACACCCTTATCCAGAGTGACAATTTATACAACTGAGCATTAAGGGCCTTGTTCAGGGGCCCAGCAGTGGCAGCTTGGTGGACCTGGGGTTTAAATTCACAACCTTCTGAGCAGTAGTCCAACGCTTTAACCACTAAACTACCACAATTCACACTAAGGGACCTCTGAATAATTGATTTTTATTTCTGAAGAAAGTCATTTTAAAAGTAATTTTTTTTTATTACGTTTTAGAATTTATATTCTGAAAGCTGCTTTGCTACAGTGTCCATTGTTAAACGCATTATACAAATAAAATTGAATTGAAAAGGAGCAGAAATAAATCCCATTCTGATGTGCTTAAATTTGATATTACAACACAGCAAAAAGTGAATTAGTCATTAGGGGTGAATTCTTTCTAGAGGCACTGTGAATAACTGACAGCACAGATAACTCACAGCAGAATGAGACACCTTCTGAACTTTCTCCATTCCCACATCCCACAGACATACTCCAGTGAAAGCTTGCCATGTTTAATCTTGAGTCCATTTTGTTTCACTATGTATTAAATTTAAAATATGTTATTTTCTGCTTTACTCTATTTTACAATGCTGAATGGTTTTTATAAATTTTTGCTGCATAAAAATGTTTTGCTTTGAGAGACATATTGTATTGTATTATTTTTATGTATTGTTACACCCATAACAAATCTTACCTATAATACCAGCACTGGGACGCCCATTAAATTCAGTCAGTGTTAAAAATACACTATCCATATACATACACTGCTGCTCAAAAGTTTGGGATCACTTGCATATTTCAGCTTGATTTCAGCTATGGAGGAAGACTCCATCAGCCAGTCCATCTTGTGGGAGATGCTCCAGGAAGCATGGGGTGAAATCTCATCAGATTATCTTGAAAAATTGACAGCTAGAATGCTCAGGCTGTAATTGCTGCAAAAGGTTTTTTTTTTTGATGAAGGCAAAGTTTGAAACATTCATCATTTTCCTCAAAATCATTATTTCTAATTCTGACATGTCAGCATGTCCTGTTCTTTTGGTATAGCTTCTATTCAGACTAATTTCGTGTGTGTTTCCTTGGAAAACAATCAAATTTTTGAGTGATCCCAAACTTTTGAGCGTTAGTGTATATACTATACTTAGTTACAGGATATTACACAACTATACAATATAATGCAAAATCAAATCTACAACTATTACACCCCAACAATAAAGATCCTGGGATGAGTCAAGAGACATAAGAGAATAATAAGCTAAAATAAAAGCAGGTTTCAGGAAATGTCTACTATCCTGAAGGTTTTGTGCTGTTCGGACATCAGAGCTGCACAACATGAAGTGAGTAATCAGACATTAATTGTAATTTCTAATCCTAGGACTGCAACCAGCCCATGCGAGTTAGGTTTTTTCCTCTCTTAATTTAGTTAAACGCTTCTGTCAAATTCAGAGAAAACATAATTTCTTCAATCTGAAAAAGTAATCTCTAAAAGTACAAGGAATGCAGATTTTGAATTTGATTAGAATATAAAAGTGTTCCTTCAAAATGAAATACACAATGGCACAAACTTTTACTGACAGGATTCAAAAACTGCCTTTAGACTTTCATTAAAATGTTTTGCAGAATAATGAGATTTTCTGTTGAGTTTTTAGTAAAGGGAAATGTGGAATTCCAGAAACACTGGAGTAACCTTTAAAGCTTATACTTGTTATTGCTGTCATTTTCTTATCCTGTAGACTTTCCTGTGTCAAAAAACTTTACCTGTGATTGTTATATAAAACACTGACACTGGAGACTCCTTCCAAAATAAATAATGTGTCAAATAAAAGTGCTATGTACATAGCATAAAAAGTGTCATAAACACACAAATGTATTACCTTAAAGGGTGCATTGTCCATGTAGATGCAGTAGATTGACATGAGATTAAAATATGTTGGAGTATTTCAGGTGTCTCTCAGAGTATCTTGAGTATGGTTTTTCTCAAAGTTTATCTCTCATGCGCTCAGATGAAGTCTATTTTCTGTGCCATCTGCTCTGACTTGTTTGTTAGTGAGATATATATTTTTAAAGCTGCTTTGTGTGCTTTGTTTGTACACAAATAAATTCCAATTGAATCAAACTCAAGTTACTGTTTTCAAGCACAAATCCTTAACCACTTAGCATGTGTGGACTCCTAATCGAGCCCAGAGTGCACCTCTACAAGCCCAATGTTAAAAGACATTCATGCACCATTGGCACCCTATTGTTTCCAAAACCGATGGGTTTGCATGAAGGACATGTGGGCTGATGGCAGAGCATTAAGCAAAACATCATGCATCATGGGAGAAAGTGTGGCTACAGGTGAAACTGTTTGATCATCGTGCCTTTCTGAGTCAGGCATTTAAAACCCACAACCCATTGACTTATTGAGCTCTTTGTGCTATATTTAACTCTAGATGGCATACATCACAAGTGTCAAACTCCATGGCAGAAGTGTGGGTTGAATGCTGCGCTCACTTCATTAAGTCTGCACAAAGTTATGCAAAATAAAATTGAAATGGCTCGTGGTAAACTGCCATCAGCACTGACACAGAGCCCTCATTCTCCCCACAAACAGATGATGATGGAGAGCGAAGGGACTTATAAGAGAGGTGGAAAGCTAAGCGGCCTGCATGTGTGTGTTTATGTAAGAAAAAAAAAACACAATGGGGCATGTTGTTGGAAGATCAACCTCTAAAACCAACCAACAAACCACCTGAAATGGCATTTTTAAATAATCAAACATTCAGCCCCCACTAAATGAATGCTATCTTCATATAAATGTAATAATTTAAAAAAAAAAAAAAAAAAAAAAAAAAAAAAAATAATAATAATAATAATAATAATAATAATAATAATAAGAAAAATAGTAATAATAACTTATTTATTTTTTATGTGGATGGTTAAGTAGTATTTTTAGATTAAAAAAACATTTGTTATGGGACCTGTAGATACAAAACTAAGGAGATGGCTCAGAACAAACTATAATCTTCTCCTTCTTCTTCTTTGTCTTCTTCTTCTTATTATTTTTATTATTATTATTATTATTATTTTGTTGTTGTTTACTGAATAAAATTAAATAATTTGTTTTTTTTATAAACTGTAGACATTATATTTGAGAGGATTTTTTTACATTCACCCCATTCATTAATTTGTATTTATACCAATTAGATACTGAATATAGTTTTTTTTTTTTTTTTTAATTTTTTATTATATATTTAGATTGTTGTATACATTTTTTTTTCAGATCTCCAGGACTTTACACTGTATCTGGTGAACTGAAATGCTGAATTAAATGTCATAAGTGACTTCCAGTAATAATTATAAGAAAATAAGACAATAGAATAGCAGGAGGTTTTAAAAAATAGCATTTCTGATATAATTGTTAAAACCATACAAGAGGAGAACATACAGTGAGGGAAAAAATTATTTGATCCCCTGCTGACACATTTCAGAAAAGTTCTACATTGATTTGCATTTTAATGAGTGAAATAAGTATTTGATCCCCTATCAATCAGAAAGATTTCTGGCTCCCAGGTGTCTTTTATACAGGTAAGGAGCTGAGATTACAGTAGGAGCACTCTCGGGGAGTGCTCTTAATCTCAGCTCCTTAACTGTATGAAAGACACCTGTCCACAGAAGGAAGCAATCAATCAGATTCCAAACTCTCCATCATGGCCAAGACCAAAGAGCTGTCCATGGATGTCAGGGACAAGACTGTAGACTTACACAAGGCTGGAATGAGCTAAAAGACCATCGCCAAGCAGCTTGGTGAGAAGGTGACAACAATTGGTGCGATTATTCCCAAATGGAAGAAACACAAAAGGACTGTCAATCTTCCTTGGTCTGGGGCTCCATGCAAGATCTCACCTCATGGAGTTTCAATGATCATGAGAACGGCGAGGAATCAGCCCAGAATTACTATGGAGGACTTTGTCAATGATCTCAAGGCAGCTGGGACCATAGTCATCAATAAAACAATTGGTAACACACTACTCTGTGAAAGACTGAAATCCAGTAGCGCCCACAAGGTCCCCCTGCTAAAGAAAGCACATGTACAGGCTCATCTGAAGTTTGCCAGTGAACATCTGAATGATTCAGAGGAGAACTGGGTGAAAGTGTTGTGGTCAAATGAGACCAAAATCCAGCTCTTTGGCATCAACTCAACTCGCCGTGTTTGGAGGAGGAGGAATGCTGCCTATGACCCCAAGTACACCATCCCCAGGTGACAGGACAACTGCACCGCATCAAAGGGACAATGGACGGAGCCATGTACCGTTAAATCTTGGATGAGAACCTCCTTCCCTCAGCCAGGGCATTGAAAATGGGTCATGGATGGATATTCCAGCCTGACAATGACCCAAAACACACGGCCAAGGCAACAAAGGAGTGGTTCAAAAAGAAGCACATTAAGGTCCTGTAGTGACCTAGCCAGTCTCCAGACCTTAATCCCATAGAAAATCTGTGGAGGGAGCTGAAGGGTCAGCCACAACACCTTAATGACTTGGAGAGGATCTGCAAAGAGGAGTGGGCCCAAATTCCTTGAGATGTGAGATGTGTGCAAACCTGGTGGCCAACTACAAGAAATGTCTGACGTCTGTGATTGCCAACAAGGGTTTGCCACCAAGTACTAAGTCATGTTTTGCAAAGGGGTCAAATACTTATTTCTCTCAATAAAATGCAAATCAATGTAGAACTTTTTTGAAATGTGTTTTTCTGGATTTTTTTGATGTTATTCTGTCTCTCACTGTTCAGATAAACCTACCATTAAAATTACAGACTGATCATTTCTTTGTCAGTGGGCAAATGTACAAAATCAGCAGGGGATCAAATAATTTTTTCCCTCACTGTATCTTGATTAAGAGAGCTCTTGGAAAATATGCTTGAGGAGAGAGGATTTCGTAATGTTAATTTTTGGCCTGTAGGTGGCACTAAAGTTTAAATTAGACAGGAGCATGTCACAGGCTTTACTCTGAATTAATGTAAGCGGTTAATATGGCTATACAACATTGTAATCATATTTTAATTAACGTCTTGATTTTGTAAAGCTGTGGATGATCACAGTTCACTTCAAAGACAACATTTTCCGTCTCATCAAAAAATCACATCACGCGTTTGTCTGACAGTTTGGGTTTTTCCATCTGTTCAGTGTTTACTTTATTTATCCTTTATGTTTTTTTTGGTGCTTTTCTCCAAGGGGAAATTGCTGAATGGACCACATCAAGCCTTCGCACAGTTTATAGACCTTAAAAGGCTCAACACTTGGCTCATCAGATTATTATGTGTCTTATGTGTGACATGGTAACTCTGCAAGTGTTTTCTTCAGCTGTCAGTGGTGTCTTTTATTGGTCATGCAGGATCCAAACTAAATTAACATGCACATTGCCAGAAATACTATGAAACTGTAGAAAAAAGGAGATCCACAGGAATGGGCAGACAAACCAGAAGTGCATCACTGATTTTCATGATTGAAATTTGGCAGCATTTATAACAAACAGTCGCTCCGTTACGAGGACGTCATTTGATTTTGTTGTATAGAGGCCATGAAAATGAAAATTTTTATATCTTTAATCATTAAATCCCAGTTATATCACAGATCTCTTGACAAATCCTCTCTAAGCAAGTATTATTGAATGGCTTGTTATTTAATGGCATACATGACAACTGCTGTGACTTTCACTACAGGTCCCTGGTAGCTCAGTGGAATAGTTTCTCAAAAAATCAAATGTCTTCAACTTTCTGTTTTTTAGATAAATAGCCATGTTTTTTTTCTTTTTTCTTTTATTACTTTGGAGGTGCAAGTCTAATGCAGCTACCAGATAAGTGTGTAGTTTGTGAGGTGGTTTCTGTCACTATCACACAAATGAAATTCAATTATTTCCTCTCAATATGTTCACATT
Source organism: Hemibagrus wyckioides (assembly GCF_019097595.1). Lineage (NCBI taxonomy): Eukaryota > Metazoa > Chordata > Actinopteri > Siluriformes > Bagridae > Hemibagrus > Hemibagrus wyckioides. The sequence goes on from NC_080727.1 coordinate 12,046,997, forward strand.
TCATATTCACACGAGTTACACACTGTGGTATCACAAAAACGGCTAAGTAATACTCAGACTGGCTAAATGAGACAGTTTAAAATTCACTTACCAAGAAAACGACAATAATGGTTAAACAGCTCTCGATGGATTCAAGAAATCTCAGTTTTAACTCGTCAGACAAGTTAGCTCACCTCCTTGTTCACGTCTTGGGCCTCATACAAACACAATAAACACCAGTTCATTCAACTCCTTTTCGTTAGAAAAATGTCACCACTGTTTGTAATCTCAAATCATGAATTTTGTTTAATAACTTGGTTTCCCTCTCAACGTTAGCATTTTAACCCGTACACACGCTCAAGGTGAGATTGCTCTTCTTCCTAATCCATGCTTCCAACGACGCAACCCACTAAGGGCAGAGCTATTACCAATTCAGGCTCTTCAATTCATATTCCCTCTCTTATGGGCTCATCCAAATTTTTCTTCACAGGTTTCCATTCAGGTAAGAAATCCTTTACAGGTTCTTCTAGATTATCATCCAAAGATTCCTAAGCGGGTAAATTCTTAAAGTCAGCTGCAACTTCTTGAACACAATGCAATTGCTCAAGGCTTGCAATAATTTGGGTTTCAAATCCTAATGTTCTTCCAGGTTTATCACATGGAATTTTCTCATCTTCAGACTGGTATTCGGAAACAGACTCTGACTTCTGCATCCCATTCTCACCAGGATAAGCTCTCATTCCAGGTCTTCTGACTACTTTTTGCTTTGGTCTTTTGCTTGGCTGCTTAAACCCACAGGGCAGTAATAAATCATGGTGCAACATACATAGAAGACTGCTTTTTCCCTCCGGTTGAACAGTATGTACTCACATGTCACAAACTTTTTTGACAACCACGTAAACATCATGTTCCCATTTGTCAGCTAGCTTCTGCTTACCTTGTAGTCACAAACTTCTTACGAGAACTCTGTCACACAGGGTTGAAGCATTCACACACACATCAATTCTTCTCTTATTATGCTCTGCTACTTTCCTAGCATTTTCTATAGCTAGATCATTGCTCTCTCACAACGATTTCTCAGATCTCGCATGTACTGAGAGTGGGATATATTGGGGGTGTCTACTAGCTATCCGAAGGCCAGATCAACAGGTAGGTAGGTTGATGCCCAAACGCAAGTTTATATGGGGTGAACCCTGTTGTATCATTAGGGGTGCAGTTATAGACATGTACTGGGTGGTTTACAAACTCCTTCCACTGAGTCATCCCCATCATTTGGAGGAGTGTATGTTTAAAATGTTCCACCGGATTATCCCTCGGATGGTACGGTGTAGTCCACTCCTTATGAATTTCTGCAATCTTACACAGCTCCTTTATTGTGTGTGACTCAACTTCTGCCCCTTGGTCACGCCACTATGTAGTTTCTCCGGAAACCGAGGAAGTTGTCCCAGAAACTCTTGGTATTGCCATATTTCATGAAATTACCTGTAATAACCAGTGAAACGTAGTTTCTTGGTGTTGCTTGAGTCTGGCTCCAGGGACAGAAAATCTACGCATACCAACTCTAAGGGCCTGCTGGTTTAGATGTTCACCAAAGGAGCTGCTCTGTCCAGAGGGTTTTTTGTGGAAACAGCATTCACAGGTTTTGCCCTTTTCTTCCACTGCTTGTGCAATTTTTGGCCAAAAGAACCCTGACCTGACAAGATCTAGGATCCTTTCAATGCCTAGGTGACCCATGTCATCATGAAGGCTCCTTCAATATCGTGTCTCTCAATGCAGCATGCTGTGCCAACTGATAGTGAGAGGTTCCACGGTCTTGCCTCCTCCTATACAGTGCTCCACATACTTAGTTCCACTCTTTTAACTGCAACCCCATGGCAGGTTACATGGTTTCACCCCACTCTCCACCCCTTCAATAATTACTTTCATTTCTGGATCTTTTCTCTGCAGTTCTGCCAAGGCAACTTCTGAAGGTGAGAAAAGTCTGGAAGACTATGTTCATCTTTCTGCTGGAACTCATTAGGTATAGAGTCCTTTTGATGAAAATGTCAGCTTGCATGTTGAGATTCTGGAGGAGCTTGACGTGCTGAATGGGTTTCTTTGAGTTTCTCCAATTCTTCTAGAAGCACACTTTGGAAAAGCCTTCCACTCCCTGTATCCCTCAGTGGCAGTGCAGCTGGCAGTCTGAGTGTACATGGTAACTAAGACACACACTTGGAAGGTAACACCTGGGTCAGAGAGACTCCCCAAAGTTAAGGGTAATATGGGCACAAATTTTTCATTGCCGAGTTATGATTATATTTTATTATGGCACTTCTGTAAAATTCCGAAGTTGGATCATCAATTACTATGCCTAGTTGAAGCATACCTGCAAATACATTTCCAGCTCATGTCTACTCTGGTTATCATGAGGCCTACCATAAGCACATTTGCTACATTCCTGTTTTGTGATTACCATTGTAGCGGTTCAAAGTTTCAGTAAACCGTTTGCTTGTTTTTCTAATTTCCCTTCTCTGTCTCTCAACAGTTGCAACACGACTGCCTCCTGGCTGGCTCGCCAACTTTACAGCAAAAGCATAGATTATCGAGCCACAGAATACAACATGACAGATTACAAAGAATACACAACCTAACAGTGGCATACTGGGACAATAATTCAGGCCAGGAATTTGACTCCATCCCAGGCCACCTTTGCTGCTGCTGTCACTGCCACCCTATTCATGTAATCCACCAGACTGATATTCTTGTAGGCTAACCATAGTTGATGTAACAGGTAGACGAATTATAAATTAATTAATAGGCCTAAATGAACCCTCAAAAACTCACTAAGAATACACCATCTATACTACCACACCACAGACAAATATAAAATTGTCTTACACTTTTAAAAAAGGGATAATAAGAGATACACATTCAAATGTTGAAATATATATATTTTATGTATTTCCAATTATCAAGTACAGTATTTCAAAAGTATCAGAAACACAAGCACACAGACATGGGTCATTTCCTAGCAGAACCTGGAGAGACAAAATATTTATTCCAAAAGACCTTAAAGCTTGCGTTAGATAAAACCTTATTATTCATATGTGACATTTAATGAGTACATGTTCTACTCTTTCTTCTTGTCTGCATTTATCACAATTCCCAGTTTCAGGTTTTCCTATTCTGTGCAGACACTTATTTAACCAACAGTGTCCAATGTTCTTGAAATAAATATAACATTCTCTTTCTGTCACATTTGCTGTTACTACCCCTTCAACAATAATCAAAACATAGCACATTTTATGTTATTTATTTATATGGTCATATATTTTTTTATTTTTAAAACATGAGTTTTAGTAACCTGGGTTACATTTGGTCATGGCACCACAAACTATTTAGGTTTTTTTATTTTATTTATAAAAAAAATAATAAAAAAAAGATTAAAAAAACACTTGCCCACAAAATGAAACAGAAAAAAAAGATTTTTTTTCATTTGACATTGATGACTAAAAACATATTAAAATGTATTATGTGGCATTAATTAATGAATAAACTGTAATAATTGTCAAATTGCTGTGGCATAAGAGAAATGAACAGTACTTCATCTCGCCACCCAACTATTGAGTATTTTGCTATAACAGCACTGCCACTGTGTTTCATTCTCGTTTCTGAAACAGGTAAAAGTTTGACTCTGACCCTGGACATCCTTTCTTGTCTGAGGAAAGTGTGTGGATATGTCAGTTGATTAAATCTTATAAATCAATTCAATGCCCAATAAAGATTATATTTCAGCAGTGAAACCACAAGACAAAATAACACAACACAGAGCAGCGGTTTATGTTAACATATTTGTACTGCACTGATGGGGTTAAATCACAGAGTGTTGACACAAAAGGGAGTCCGAGCCTCCTCTTTTAAGGGTCCTCAAGGACTCATGAAGCATTCCTGGGGCAGACGACACCCTCGGTGCACTTCTCCATGGAAGAACTTTGAAAAGAAGGATTTAAAACAGTTTCAGAAAAGAAGCCTCATGGAAAGTATTTTGCTGAAAGAAAAGAAAAAGTTACAGCTCCATAGACACAGACTGCTACAAACTGAAAATTGTGGAGGCAAGCAGTAATCTCGACAAAACTACAAAGTTACCAAGCTATTTTAGAATAAAGTCAACACATGGTTATTCACATTAAGGTAACCAAAGATGTTTTTCCTGCATGTTTAATCAGTGTACATTACGTTCCTTCTGTAATAAATTCTAAGCGAAACACCTTTAGGCTACTCTTTTGATAGTTGTACCAGCTCTGTGATGGTTTACAAACCTCTAATGTAAACACATCTGATTAATTTAACGCTATTAGAAATGTTGAAATGTGAGAAGCAGATGTGTGTGTTTGTGTGTATGTGTGTGTTTGTGTGTGTGCACATACATACATACATATTTATGTGCATGAATAAGCCTTGGGTCTCCATGACCTTTCATTGGTTGTTCTTCCTTGAAGCACTTTTGGTAGGTATTAACCACTGCATATTGAGAACACCACACAAGACCTGCAGCTGTGGAGATGCTTTGACCCAGTCGTCTATCAGGCCCTTGTCAAAGTAACTTAAATCCTTATATTTCCCCATTTTTCCTGCATCCAAAACTTCAACAAAAACTATTTACTGCCTGTCAAAGGTATGTGAACACTTGGTTTTAACAATTTTGGCTAAATTAAATTTCAAGAAATGGACTCAAGTTAAATACTTCAGTTAGAGTTAGAGTATCTAAGCATTTTGGGTTAAACTTTAGCTGTAAATTGAAAGACCAAATATGTATTTGTGTTATGCTTAACACACACAAACACACACACCTAGGGGCAATTTAGAGTAACCTAATGACACCATATTCATGGTATTGGAGAAGAAAATAAAGATCTATGTAATTATATACACTCACTGACCACTATATAGAAACATCAGCACCCCTGATGAATTCTTAGGGGAAACAAATCATCCAACGAGCAACATTTTGGCAGGTAGAAATGGTGTATTGATGAAAGCGTTCAGAGGAGAATGGCCAGTCTGGTTCCACTGCTCACTGCATGTTTTTATTTTTCAAACCATCATCTGTAAACTCTAGAGACTGTTGCTCATGAAAAACCCAAGAGATCAGCAGTTTCTAAAATACTCAAACCAGCCTGTCAGGCATGTAAGCATGACATGGTCAGTGTTACCAAGATGACATTTTTTTCTCTTTCTGACCTGTATCATGGTTTTGTGCACTGCACTGCTGCCACATGATTGCTTTATTGAATAATTGCATAAATGACCACTGGTTCAGAAATTCCTATTAAAGTGGCTAGTTGGCTAGTGAATGTAACTATTTTAATATAAGTATTCTCTACTGTAATAACTTTACCTGCCTTCATGTACAATATATATATATATATATATATATATATATATATATATATATATATATATATATATATATATATATATATATATAAACACATATATATACATATGCCTTCATGTAGAATATATATATATATATATATATATATATATATATATATATATAAACATATATATATATATATATATATATATATATATATATATATATATATATATATATATAAACATATATATATATATATATATATATATATATATATATATATATATATATATATATATATAAACATATATATATATATATATATATATATATATATATATATATATATATACATATAAATGACATTTTTTGTCACTCCATACAACCACACAACATGCAGTGAAATGCTTTTCAACTGTCCATGTCATAAAAGTAGAGTAAAAATAGAATAAATATAAGGTTACCATAGAAAATAGAAATATAATTATCTGTACAGCAGCAAAGGGAAAAATAAATAGAAAACATAAACCTATATGAATATGGACTGATAACAGAGCAGTAACACTAAAATGAATAAAGTACAGATTACAGTGTGCAGGAATATCATGACATAATACACTAAAAATATCAGCACACCAAGTGTAACCCAAGCCTACTAACAGTAAACACTTGTTAAACAATCTCTCTTTGAGGAACACTATCTGAAAGCAGGTGAGAAACAGGGGGAGGTGATGGATCAGGGTTTGACTAGCTAACACTGAGAGCGGATACGACACAAACCAGACAATGACCACACGATAGAGTTTCAGTAGGACTAGATGTTTAGAAGCCCATGCTGACGAGGATTTCTGTGGTCCATTTAGGCTGCTGAAAGAATGAGATCTACGTTGAAAGAGGATCAGGACTTCATCCTAAAGGATTGTGGGAGGGTCTGGAGGATCTGTGGATTGTTTTAGGAGGCTATTTTATTGAGGAGGCTTCAGCTGGTGAGTGAAATGCCATGTCATAAATGGCAATTCTGTGTATTCTGAAACCGTCCTTAAAGATTGTTCAGTGACTAAGTTAAAACAAGAACTCCTTTCACTACTCACAAGCAAGCAGTCACTTAAAGCCTCTTTGTTAAATGAAAAAGGACAAAAATGCAACTTGAAAGCTATTCCACACAGAGAATCCAACAAATCACTCCATCTACCTGAAGCTGAGAAACACACATGCAGAAATAACAATAAGCACATAAGAATGACTGGAAAATGGGTTGAAAAACTAAAGCAAATATCAACATAACAACATAAATTAAGCGTTTCTGACTAATTTCTTTGCTTTTGCAGTTAATCATGTTGGCTAAGTATCTAGACTTCAGTGTAAAGGGTAAACTCAAAGCCCATGTGTTAGACTAAATGACACTCTCTTGGTTTGGTTGAACAGTGAAAAATGAATTTTGTAATGTTTTGTAAATAAATTAACAATATCCTGTTTTTAAAACTTGTCCAAAAGGTCAAGGGTTTAAGCCCCAGCTCAGCCAAGCTGCTACTGCTGGACCTTTAAGCAAAGCCCTTAACACTTATGTGAAGGTAGAATTTCACTACACTGCAATGTATGTGTGACAAATCAAAGGCCTCTTTTTCTTTTGCTTCTTCTTCTAGATGTAGCTCAAATGACTAACTAGATAGTCTCTAATTTAGTAAACAGCTGCCTGCTTTTTTCAAAGAATTACGTTGGACATCTTACACTGTAATTTATTCAAAGTTGATACTAGCTTAGACTTTTACTGTAACAGTAGACCCTATAACATATGGCCAGCTAGATTGCTGAAATGCTAGCGCTGTTCTCTGAGATGAGGCATTAGTTAGATTCATGGTAAGTTGCCAGCTAGCAAGCAGCCAGTAGCTTAACAGTTGATTGTGTCATAGATAACATCATTTTGTTGCACGATTAATGTTTTTTGTCTGATTTGCTGTACTTCTAGATTCAAGTGCTGAATCACTTTTTGTACTAACTTCTGTATGGTAGAACATTAACCATAATTCCTATAAAACACAGGGAACTGCAGAAAAAAGGTCAGCTCCCATTGTGACCTTGGAAGACAGCCAGGTAAATACATTAGGGGGAGAATAACTAATGCTCCTGGTGACCTTTAGAGGTGGAAAATGGACTCAAAAGGAAATGCTGACCTGGTTTATAATATAGAGATGGGCTTTCCTGCATCTCCTGCCTTTACTGTTTTCCAGGATTAGTCTGGTTAAGTGGATGCACCCCAATTAGACGTCTGCTGAGGTGTCCATGTAGGGGGAAGTGAAGTGTTTTTTGGGTGAGTGAAGCAGATTGGACAGCGAATGGATTCCTGAGAAAAAAACACTGAGAAGATTAGCTTCGCGGGAAGGGCACACAGGATTATGTTTTATGACCACTCAAAATTAATGCCTGGCTCCGAACTGGTGCCCCAGACTGTGTTTATGGTGCAAAAGGATAATGAAAAAATAAAATGTAATGAATTGGACTGACCCAGTGCTTGTTGGTGTTTTGTTTTTCTTTTTTCCTGTTACTCAGGAGAAGTAGTGTGTATGTTGCTGGTACTGGCAGCTGTCTCCCTCCAAAACAAAGTGTCCAGCATTTCTCTGAGAACATGTAGGTTTGCATATCAACACTAAGGGGGCACAAGAAAACCCACAGTTCTCAGTCCTTCTTCATGAAAATGCTGCTAATTGTGTTTTCAAGGACCCTTGTGCACAGAATCCCACAAACACCACTGAAAGGATACGCCATTGCAATGCTGATTTGACCGGGTTGAGTAAATTCAAAGGTTTTTTTCACTGTGAGAAGAATTATATGAAAACTATTTGAATTATATATACATAACACAGTTCCAAATACAGTTATGGGGACTATATTTAAAATAAAATAAAATAAAAAGTCTTAAAAAGTCTTTTGTTTGTAGACACTTTTGGAAATGAAGGTCCACTGTCTGGCAGTATTGTGCATCTCATATAACAGTGAAATCATATGATTATTACAGTTCCAGCAACATTTTTATTCCCAGTAATATGCCATATTTATGAGTAATTCCAGATACTTTGACAGGAAAACATTTACAGCTGGGCATTTCCCATACATGTTGAAATTTTTTTAGATGTTTATATGTGGCAAAAGTAATGTAAATTGCAGAAAAAACACGGAGGTAGGAATACATCCAGATTTAACACAACTGGTGATTTTTGACCATTGAATTTCCCTTATCCAGAGTGATGTCAAATCATGTTACACATGTACTCATCTTGTTATAGCGACGGCATCAGGTTTCTGTGTGTGGGCTGGTTTTCTTTGTAATAAGCTCTCATGAGTTTTCTATACAATTCTAATTGGGAATGTAATCCAATACACATCTTGACATGTGTCTTAATTCTGCAGTGGGAAGAATTAAGTTAGCTAGCATCATTAGCTGGAGTTTTGTAATATTACATACATTTCTATGAATGTGGTTCATTCAAAGCATTGCAAACATTTTAAATATTGATATTTTAAGAGAGATTGAAAATAAATTAATAAAACAAGAGAGATGATTGTAAGTTTCTCTCACTGCACTATTTATAAATCATATGTGTAGTAAATCAACCCCATGTGTAGTCATGATCCCTAGTTTGGGAACCTCTCCTCTAAGTGATTAAAAAAAATATTTACTTGTTTCTCTTGTATTAAAAAACTGACAGGAGGCCCATGTAAACACAGACATGGGCTGGAATGCAATTTTTCAAACAGCTTACTTTAACTTTCACAGCCATAATGCTCTTCTACATATTTTCCAGGTTATTTGTACTAGTAAGAAAAAAGGACTATTGGACCTTTAATGAAAAGCTCTCTGTTTGCCAGGCCTTTCTTCCACTGGCTGGATTCAGCTACAGTTCATCTGGTTTTCCACCTGCTGTTCCAAATAATTCCACAAGCTCTGTATAGAATCAACATTTTTGTTTAGGGGATCTTTGGAAATCTCTGCAAATTCTGTATCATCAGATAGATGAATTGGTGTGAAACCACTTGGGCAAACTCGTTATCTCTCCTGTTCCCTCACACATAGGAAGATGATTGAGGTGTAATGCTAGCCACATTTTTCTTCCCAAACCCCTCCCGTGTCCTAATTCTGTCATTTTAACTGCTAAAATTAGCCTCATTACCCTGCAATTAACTAGCTAATTTGGCAGCAAGAGACAGTGTTATTAGAAAGTGCAACACTAGTTAACAATAGATGTCATACTTTAATCATTTCGAGGTAATGTTGCTGACTAACAGCGAAATTATGAAATCGACACTTAATGTAAAATATTTCGAATGTAAAGTTACTAGCCAGATAGCTCACTATTTCTGCAAGAAATGGCCTCATTTTTATTTAACTTAATGTTTGTGTGATGTAATGTTATATAATTAGCAGAACCAAGTTACTCCTCTGCAGTGACTGAATTTCCATTACATTGCAGCAGCAAAACTGACCCAAATGCTGGGTCATTATCAGATTTAATTAATTAGAAAAAAAATCTGGGTCGTAACACAAACTACCCAAAAGAAGAAAAAAAAAACAGTAAAATGGTTCAAGCTGCTGAACCCAGTGACTGGTTATGTAAATTAATGAATGTAAAAAATGATTTTCTGCAACAGCAGCTCTGACAGTAGTTTCAGCTACAAGGCAAATGACAAGTTTTATGCAAAGGATCTAACACATCACTCTTTAGTATAAGCTCATTCACAGGGACTTCTATGACACTGCACATAATCTATAATAAAGACTAATAAGAAATACATTAAAAAAAGTATTATTATTATTATTATTATTATTATTATTATTATTATTTATTTCTATTTATTTATTCTATTTTTTTTTTAATCCATACAAATCGTTGAATCTCCAGTCAGCATTTTCTAAAAAGCTATAACTTTAAGTTTTCCGACACAGGAAAATCTTCAGGACAAAAGAATTTGAACTTTGTGCTTTATTATAGATAGATCAGCTTTGGCCATCAGGCTGATCTGGCATTACACCACTTCTCACTGTAGATTATTTTCCCAGAAGAGAAAGTGCCCAAATGTTTTATTCTTTACATTATTCCTATATCCTCCATATTCTGTATAAACCTGTGCAGTGTATAAACATACACGGCCATAAATCAGCTATCCGTATCGGGCTGATTGTTAAAGCAGGTGTGTTAGATTATGGTAGATGATTAGGAAGGTAAGGAAGGCAGATTTCCAGAAACATGAGTGATAACCGGTGTTTGTAGTTAGTGTCCAGAAGCGGGCGCTATCATTCTAACTGGCCAACTGGTGCACCCCTGTTCGATCCGGCAGAGTGGTACGGTCCAGACTCTGCCTCTCTCCCTATGGAGTTGTTGCTGAGGAGCTTTCAGACTTTAGGGCAGAGAGAGAGGGAGAGAAAGAGAGAGGGAGAGAGAGAGTGAATGAGTAAAGCGGGCGTTGACATGGCGCTGGGAAAGACTGCCCGTTATCTCAGGAATATCCCGAATCAACCGGCCACGCATTTCACACTTCTGATTCTTCTGGGCATCTCTTGCGGTAGGTGTTTTTATTTACTTGTCGCTTGTATATTTTAAAAGGCACGATAACTATGTTCCAGTAGAGTTGCTGTTTAGTAAACTATAACCATGCATGCAACTCACTCAGTTGTGTTTTAACTAGATTCCCGGGAAATAAACTAGCATGCAGAGTGTTTTTCCCGTTCTCTGTAATGACTCGAATCTGTTTTGTTGGAATGGATCCATGTCCCATATTTGGGGCACGCGGATGATGTCCAACCATGTGGACATGTCGGAAAAAGTTGACGACGCGGACATAACTCTGGCCGAAACTTAGTTTGCACGAGCCGAACTGCAGATTCTCCATGTATTTCTTGGCGTTTTTCCAAGTTTTTTGTCGTCTCCGTTAACTCACGGCACGAGCTCGTGCGGCGGAATCTCGCGCGCTGGTTGTGTGATCTCTCCGGCTGCCATGGAGACGTGCTGGAGGGACAGGAACCGGAGAGGAATCTGACCCCTAAACCTCACACACCAGCTACCGAACTAAACAAACACTGGGTCAGGATAGTAAAGCCACCCATTATCTGACATGCTGTGGTCACTAGCGGGTTTGGATTTTCAGATTTATTTATTTATTTATTTGTTTTTGGAAACTAATGAAGCAGACTTTTATAGTTAACATCTGCACTCGTTTTTGGCATCCATACTGCTCAGTTTGGGCATTATATCAAACAATCTGTTTATCCCCTGGGATGAGTGTTCACATCCTCATCATTAACCTGTTAGAGTTGGAAAAGAAGCCTTATTTGGACTGGATTAGTTTTACATAGGGGTTTCTGAAACTGCTGGAAAAACTTACAAAACATTAGAGTAGCATGGTCATGAACCCACATGCGTTTTTTATTATAGAAGACAAAACAGTTTGTATTAAAACAAGCTGTTTTATATTATGCTTTGATTTGTTTTTATTTTATTCATTTATTATGCATTCATACATTGCAAGTTCAGACCCATCGTTGTCATTTATACAGAGATTGTTTATCTCTTGTGAATCACTTATGAATTCTACAGACATCCTGCAGCTTAACACAGTTGGCAGGAAGTCCATTCCCATCCAAATATTACTTTACACATAAAGATGAGCAATATTAAATGGAACAGAGATTTTGTTGAGTAATTTGAGTTGAGAAATGTAAAAAAACAGGGAGTGATTATCTTCAGCTTGTGTATTTTGATGCCTTTTCGGTCAATGTAGAAATAACATGAGGTAAGTTAACTTGATCATGCAGCACATGTCTCGTGTGGTCTCTAGGCTGAGAGAAATGTCACACACAATACAATTTTATATCACTGATAGGAAAAAAAATCCCAAATAATTTGTCATATGGAGAAGCATGGAATTTAAACACCACTCATTACAGTCCTGGAAAAGTACAGGCATTCACATTTCAGTGAAAAAGTAATTTTCTGAATCTATTGCTTGTATACATTTTTGGTATTTTCTGTTCATTTCATATTTGCAAGCAAATGACCTTTTTTAAAAATGTCATGAAAACAAAGAAACAAAAAGTCTGTCCAGCTTTAACATCTGGAAAAATGTCATGAAAGTGTCTGGAAGCACAGTTTTAGAGAAGCTGATTTGGATAGCAGATTTTATACAGAGTTCTAACTCCGTTCTATTTTGTGGTAAACTGCAACTCATAAAAGTTTTATTTTTATTAAGAAAGCTAGAGCATGAAGTTTGCCGTTGTGGTAACAGCAGTGAATGAGGCCATTTAATTAATCCTCACCACCACAGAATTAACACAAATGTCAGGATGGGTGTCAGATTTCAGTGACCGAGTCAGAATTGTCTCAAAAATTTAAGATTAAATGTAATTTTGCGGGTCATGTGGTCAGCTTTTGACATCTTTTGTTTTAGAAAAGTCAAAATCGGTGACTGCGGCTGGTGAAAGTCATTCATTTGTGAAATTCATTAATAGAAAACAGTAGTTTATCTGTTTAGCTTTAAGGGAGCACCATAGTTGGTCATTAACTCCACATTCATGTCTTAAATGTCAAAATCAGACCCAGTGTTGACTGATGCCCATACAAAGTCATACAATTCTCTTTTAAAAATAGTCCCTGAAAGTTTAATTGCCCAAGATGATGTGATTTCCTACATAAGCATTTGTGAGTCTCACCTGCCACCAAACACCGACAGACTGAGTGAATTTCTATAGTGACAGGAGAAGTAAAGCTTTATTCTGGGTCTTGTTTCCCGTTGCTTGGTTTGTAGAAACTTATCAACACCCCCTGTCAGGCCGGGCAGAGCCAAGTGTGTGTTCAGTTTTACCAACTGATATTTACCCCTGAATTCCACCATTGTCCACCCTGGGTTATTGGGCTTATAGATGGGAACAATGTCAGCTCTGTGTGTGGCCACCATGCTGTTTAAGTCAACATTTGTCCACTGATTGGGGATGTTTGCAAGCCATGCTTGTCTTTTCCTCTTTAAGGTGTACTATAGCACTGATTGTGCAGGTGTTGTGCTGTGTAGGTCAGTTATATAGTTTAATTCACAGTGTGCTTTGTTCTCCCTACTTTTTAGGAGAAAACTTTTTTTTATGTAAAAGAAAACAGTGTCTTGTTGAGAAAATGAGCCAAAATCTAAAAATAAAGTGTAAACATTTGGGCACATGCAGTTTTAGGAGAACTTTCTGTTCAGCATGGGGTTGTGTAATAAAGCAGAGTGCTTATTGTTTTGCATGAAGCTGTGTTCGACTTCAAATAAGTTGTATTGTAGATGTCAAACTCGATGTCATTTGTTTATATCTTTGTTTGATTATAGAGACAGCATTCTGAGCATTGTTGTAGGCATGTGGCCTTTCTCTGTTCTCGTAGTGCATTAATCCCTGTCCTGTTTTCACCTGAAGCATTGGTTTAGAATTTTATACTGCATCATGTCTGCCTGTTGAGGAAATGTATAAAATTAATGGGCTCAAAGGTCAGGATAGTTCCAGAATACACGTCTGTGTCTGGGTGACCTGAGGTCTGGCGGGGTCGTCCGGTGTGGCTGCCTCCTGCAGGTATCTCCACACAGAAGGCTGGTCATCAGTCGCTCTGGCATGAATGATGGCAGTGGGTGTAAGAGCAGCAGGGCGGGGGAGCAATGAAACCACAAACCTCAGCGTCTTCCTGTTGGTCTGTTTTGCTCTACACAATCTCCTCCTTAGACCTAAAGTATGTTTCCTCCTTGTTTTATAGAGTACTTTAGGTCTCTGGGGTATCCATCATAGCCTGGAAATGACTGATGTCTTGTCTCAGGATGTACTGATCCAGCTGAGTCTTGGGTATTGAGCTGATCTCAGTCTGAAACTGTGAATTGCTTACGGATCAGATCTGTTAAATATGATGCACTGTTTTATTTTTTATTCCTGGCATAAGTGGGCTTAACTTTGTTTTCCTGCTCCACCATTTAATTAGAATTTTTTTCTAATCGTAAGCAAAAGCAAGCAAGATAGCATCCTTACACCTACCTTTTGAAAGACTTTTTGAAAGAATCATTTATTTATCTACTTCTTTATTTATTACTATACTTTTTTTTAATGCCTCAGAAAAACTGATTTCAGAATATAGCAATTCAATTAACTGGCTAGTTCCTTTGTTTCAGAACAATTTTCTAAATTAGATCTGACCCCAGCTGAAACAGAGCTACCCCAGCTGAGCTTTTTTAATTAAAGGCAACCCAAAAGCCATATATAGTTTTGAGTGTGTGTACTGGGCAGGCACTCTGTAGCCAACGGAGGGCTCTAAAAAAAATCAAGCTGCACCTTTAAGCAATGACTGTAATTATTATGCACTTATTAAAGTTGGGAGAGGAAAAACACTAGATCAGTATCAGGAATCAGATGATGATGATGTTGTCCTGCAGCTACTTCCTGTTCAGGGTCGCCACAGCGGATCATCCGATCTGCGTATTTGATTTTGGCACAGGTTTTTATGCCGGATGCCCTTCTTGACGCAACTCTCCCATTGTATCCGGGTTTGGGACCTACACGGAGAGTTAACCCTTCTCATCAAAAACAGGCCGCAGTGGTGAGAACATGGGATCCTGCTGCTGGACCACCAGGGAACTTTAGTATCTCAGCAGTACATTGATTGTACTGTAGGCTGCAGAATTATTAGTGCCCTTGCTCAATGTGGCTTATGAGGGGAAAAAATGTCTTGGTGTTTAATTAGCCTTATCTCACAGCGTCGATAAAATGGATTCACTTTAATTAAAGGATAGATTTCTAAGAAAATAACTCCAGCAAAATATTTATTTTTAATGTAGCCATGTGTCAGAATTATTGGCACCTCTATAAAAGTCAACGAGGCATGTCATCATTTATATTTTACTTTAAAAGAAAACTCAACCCTGAATGACCTGCATGTCAGTGTATATATAATCAATATGTGATCTTCAGTGGGGCAATTATTACATTTATGATTGCATTTTCTTTATTCTACACACCTTTAACTTTCATGCTAAAACAGTGAGCATGGTGAGTGAGAAAAGAGCGCTTGCTCTCTTGTTTTTAGGAGATGATCTCTGGATGTTCTCCCTTATGTTTGAGATTTATCCTAAATTTTTCTTAGTAAACACCATTGTAATTGTGTTAGCGAGAAGAAAAGCCCCTGTGACATCAGCACATCACAAAACCACTAACCTTTTCCAACAAATGAGCATGTTTTCCTTTGTTTACCTGAGTGTTAAGGAAGCAGTCATTTATGACTTTCTGCTCCACTGGGGTTTAAGTATTAGGCGTCTCAATGTGCAAATTCCCCTAGTCATCATCAGGGGTTCCGTTAACGGGGAATTTTTTCATCATTTACCGAATTTTGAAAGCATTGACAGAAAATTACAAAGACCATCCGTCATTTTGACGGATACAAAATGAGGCATTCAATCTTGGTGTGCATGGGGTTGGTCTTCTGCCCTTAAAATAGAACATCAAAACCCTTCTACTAGCAGCGGTTTTAAAAACGCAAACTCCCTCTGCATGTGCTCATTCAGCTCCAGTGGCATAACTACACACTCGTGTGTTTACACATCTGGTGACATACATATATATTTAGTAGCATTTCAACTTGGTGGTAGTGACAAACGCTACCAGACACAGCACGTGATCATTGCAGTAACAAATAACATCAATGCACAAAGAATGCTTGCAAATAGCCGGACATGAATGATGTTTGTGCTGTAATGGAGGAGGCTTAGTTTATGAAGAGTACATCTGTAGCATTTCAAAGAGTCTGACTGCACAAAACCACTGGCAGTAAACATCTACCAAACAGCTAACAGCTCCTGTTTACAGGCCCTAACTACGCAGCTGCTGTTCCTCCAGATCAGTGAGATCTCGTTTATATATATATATATATATATATACATACATACACATAATAATATTATAAAATACTCCCACACTGCACATGCCCTGACTGTTACCACTGCGAGGTAACTAGTTTATTGTTTATACTTGTGTTCATTAGCAACTGTAGTTTAAATGAACTAGTTAGCCAGCCAAGTGTGAAAAATGCACCTAACCCTAGCTAGCTGTTAACTGCTTACATGAGTCTGGAATATAGCAGTTGAGGGAATTTGCTGTCACTCACATAGTTTAGTAGAGAATCAGTGCTCGCAGTGCTCAGTGTTCAAAAAGGTCTTTTTCAGATGGTTAATGGGGACAAAAAAGACATAAAAATAAACTTTGACTGACTTTTATAGCCCTGTCCGTCAACACGATAGATAATTATTGAGTGTAACACAGCCTCTTGTCTTTATTGTCAGCATGGGTTGGGAATGAGCATCACCAGTAGCAGTTAGATTCCAACACAGGGGCAGGGAATTATTCCTGGCGTTCAGCTCTGTGAGTTCCACTTAACCTCTTCTAAGTCTTCTCTGCTTTCTGTTTAGTTTCATTTCCACTGCAGGAATGGACTTTTTTTTTTTGTCAACTATTTTCTTGTCATTTGGGTCAGTGGTGGCTCACTGGATAAAATGATGTGCTAGTGATCAGGAGTTTGTGAGTACAAATCCAAGAAAACCTCCAGGAAGACCTTCATTCCTTTCACCCCGTGCTTGGCTTGGATTGGATTAGATTCTGCCTCCGAACCTGCGATGGATAATAGTGTCTCCCAGATGAATAAAAGTATTTACAAGTCATTTATTCAGTTTGCTCTGACTTCTTTTTGTTATTAATCTAGAACTCTTTCCGTACAACTGACCTTCACTCCCTTTTTATAGAAGTCATGTGACAATCTGACATTTGGAAAATGTGTGTCAGAAGTTCCTCTTTATACCGAACACTCGGAGAACGCTTGTAGAACATCTTTAACCTTAAAGGTCACTTCAGACTCTACATGGAGTAGCTACTGGTTGAATGAAGTACGGCTTGTTCTTTTTCTTGATTTCTCTTCATCCGAGTCTTTGGTTCCGTTCTTCTTTATCGCTCTTCTCTCTTTCTTTTCTTAGATCAATAAAAGCACTAAAAGGTTACGCTGGGTCGAGACATCAGCACTGTTTGCTAACTCAATCCTTCGGCACTTTTCTTGCTCCTCCTGTGCTGAGATCTCTGCAGCTCGGCCTGCTGTAGCTCTGCCCATTAGGAGCACTTTCATGGGCTTCCAGTATGTTAGTGATGACGTCGTCGGTGCAATGTATAGTCCGGCTTTAAGAGAGCAAAAGCATATGTATTAGGCATTAGATCTTTCTTGGTATGGACTGGTACTCAGCAGACTTACACAAACTAATGAACAGCAGTCAGATGGGATACGGGGAAAAGAAAAGGAAACATTATTTCATTATTTATGACTAAGCCAGACTGTGTATGGAGGGGGAAATGAAGTTGGATCAGGAATGTTTTGCGGATGTTTTTGTTCCCCAGTTGCTCAATCAGAGATGTTTCCAATTGGTGAGGACTTGCATGAATAATGAATGACCTCTTTTTACATTCAGCCTTTCAAATGGGTTCCTAGGAATTTAGCAGGAAGGTCGGAGGCTCTTCAGCAGTCTTTTCAGGTGGAATCTGCCATCAACCATGACCCGTTGAACATGGCATGGTTCCTGTGTATTGAAGAGTTAAATGAAAACTAGCCTAAGCCAAAAATATTATCTTTATTTAAAGTTGATCCTTGCTTGTGGATTCTCGGTTGTGGAGTTGTTTGAATTCAGTAAGTCACTGTACCATAGACAAGCTGTAATTAAAACCATCTGGGTAGCGGCCAATTATTTCAACCTACTGTAAATCCTTTGCGTGTGTGTGGCTTTGCCCTACAGCTCCGGCTTTCACTTTGTAGCCACTTTTATTATCTTTTTCCATCCAATATTTCAACACTGCCTCATTATAGATGAGTTTACTTATGGACTGATGGAACGATTCTAAAAATAAAAGAAAGTTTCTCTTTGTTAGATCACTATATCGTGCTAATTTCTACTAGCGTCCCTGGGCTAGTTCCAAGCTGTAACTGAACAAATTCAGTCGGAGTAGCACACCTACCCCAAACAAAACGATCAGATAGATGTGGTAAATTGAAGGACAAGCCAATTTAGTTTGTTTGTGTGGTGAAGAACAATGTCTGTACCAAGAGCATGCTCTTTTCTAGTGTGTGTGGAGTCTTATGGAATAGCTTATGAACTCTGCGTAGAGTGCTACAAGTTTACAAATAAAGCCACATAGCACTGAAGATGCAATAATTGCAACCACTCAACAAGCCTCCACCACAACATTTGCATCTACAAAAATGCAGCAAACAAAAACAACTTTCAAAGCTTTAAACAAACAGCAAAACACAATAGCCCTCAGTCTCGTCTTGTCTAGTTTCGGAGGTTTGCCATAGGTGTTTTGGGAAAGAGCTGTCTGACTCCAGACAATGTTCATTTCAGCTTTGTCCATTACCACAGAGTTAGAAAAGAACATGTGTTGGGTTGAGTTTCCATCCACAAAAACAAGGATCTGAGGACAAAAACAAGTGTTTATGTCTGTTACACAAAAGGCTTTGTGATGAACAAAAGCAAGCAAGTTTTTCTGTGTACTGCATGTTTCCATGGTTCAGGAGCAGATTTCAGCATTGTGACACATTCAAAATATGAATGTAGTGTCAGAGACGGAATGGTCAGACATGGAGTTTAGGGGTTTGGCTTCCAATCCTCGGTTATTTTAGTCTGAAATGGCAGAAATGAGATGAATCTTGGTGATGATTAAAAACAAACTGAAAACAAAACACGATTTTTTTATATTTATATTTTATTTTAAATGCAATGCTTAGATCATTCATGAATCATCTGGACTGGTCACATAAGACGGAAATCTTTTCAAGCATCTACACAGGGTCTAGTAGAATAACCCATTTCACTGACAGTCATGATTTACTGCCACTTTCCTCCTCATTTTGTCTACAGCAATCAAATAATGCATGCCAGCACAAAATCAGCCATAAATCTGAGGCTTCGACTATGTAGCAAGAAGTTTGAAGCTACTGGTGGCCAAAAATTGAGGGGGAAAGCACAAATTTGCCCCCAGAAGCTATCACGATCTGCGATACAATATTTACAATATGTGTGTTAATATCATGTGCACATTTCTCTCCAGCACCTTTTTGTAGGTTTCATTTATATTTATTTATCTTGTGAAGCAGTCTCTGGCAAAATAATTTCCTTCAGAATGTATAAAGTTCTATGTTATCAACAAGTTTCCTGAAAAACACTTAAAAACCTTATCAAACAGTGAAGTACAACACTTCATAACCGACATGTGCCCAAAATGGATTTGTTGATTTTCTTTGTTTTTGCCATCTATGGTGCATTTAGATTATAATATGTCTGGGAAGCAGCTTTACTATTTAATAAAACATTTGAAACTTGATGTATAACTCAAATGTTAGTACATTTGAGGATTTTTGTATTTTCCCCCCCAATTGTCCAAAAAAATGACTCTCTTCATGTGAGAAATCTTTCATCTTGTTTTGTAATTATTGATGAAATGTTGAAGATTTTGGAGTCTGGAACTATTTAGCCTCTAATTATATGCTATTGCTAACTAGGTAACTAGTTAATGCCTGAGAATGTGTGGAACCACGTTGCAGACACATGGTAAAACCTCACATTAAAGCACCTCTCAGGTAAAAATAATATGATGATGGATAAAATCACATGTCCACACTCAATTGACCATGATACACCAAATAGCCTCAACGTTGGCTGGAGATTTGCAGATAGGATTGCATGAGGATGCAAACACAATGTACTCTATAGAGTTGTTGTGAGATCAGCTGTTCTATTAAAAGGAATGATGCCACAGAAGCACTTCTTGAACTTGAGTCTGGTATTAATCTCAGAAGAAAGCTGCTGAATCACAACCAGAAGCTCAGAGTTGAGCAGCTGTCTCTCTGCGGGTGAGAGGCAGGCCTTCAGTCACTGCGTTGTTTTTTTTTGGATGTCCTTGACACATCCACCTTTTGTCTTGTTCCTGACCTACTCCTTCCTCTGCTTGTTGGTGAAAATGGATGGATGCCGTTGATGTCATTGTGATAAAATCCAGGCAGCTTGTCACTCAGTGAGGATGAAGCAAACCCTAATTCCTGTCTGCATAGAGGAAGGGTCTTGTCAGTGTTGTGCTGTAGTTCAAGTGTTTTACTACTTCCTGTGCTGAAGCTTTGATTAAGTCCTGCTAAATGTTTAGAAGTTTACATTTTACCAAGAAACCCAGTGCACATTTTGACAAATCAGTCTACCGTAGATCTAATTTGTGCTATGAGCTTCTGAGAGCTGTGCGAGGACCCAGTCTTACCTCTGCAGGAATTTGCACTACTAGTAATTTTTGTAAGATTGTAATTTACATCTTGTCTTTTTCTTTTTTTCTTTCCTTATGTCCATATAATTTATGTCATAGTCTGCTGGCGGATTCACAGAGTAAGAATTTCCTTGGTGTAACAAAGTTTCCTGTTGAATCTGATGGAGAGACATGCACACCATAAAAAGTCTAACAAAAGGACAAACTGCTGTAACTTCTGAACTTCCATGCCTGCCCTTTATTTGTCTGCTGTAAACACATTACAGTGACTAATGATAAAAAAAACTATACAGTGTCTTGCTCTGCATATAAGCCAGTGTGTTAACAAGAATTTATAGTCCAGAAAATGCTGTAATTATCTGTCTTGTACATGTTCTCATATTGTTCTCCGTCTGTCTGCTCGGTCATGACGAGAAGGTTTGGCAGTGAGAGTGGAGGATTTGGAGAGGATGCTTTGGAGAGTTTGAGTTTATTGCTGCATGATGTAATGACTGTTCGAGTAATGACCGAGTCATTATTCTAATATTCAGCATTAGGAGGAATTTTGTTGCTGTTTCATGTTGAATTTGTTGTCGTGGATTCCCGTTCACTGCAGATCTTGTTTTTTTTCCGACAGCATTGTGTTCTAATTACTTCCCTGCCCTGTGCAATTGCATAGACCTCTCTCACCAAAACGTCCCATTCCTCAGGACTTAGTCATCCATTTTTTTCCCCACTCGGTTTGATGCATACTGTCCCAGTTCTCAGAGCTGTCACTGGCTCTGCATTGTGTAGAGGATCAGACTATTTCCGAGTTGAAAGACTCGGACGCTCACAAAGAACTGTCTGTAGGATGATGTCCAATATTTTTCACTGCCACTTTTTAATGAGGCTTCTGTGAAGTGTGTGTGTGTGTGTGTGTGTGTGTGTGTGGGGGGGGGGGGGGTGATTGATGTGCTGAAAGATAACTAAATAATTAAAGTGTGTAAATGTGCGTTTTGTCATGTAGTCAGTGTCAAGGAATTGAAAGTAGTTTTGTTAAGCTACAGTAACAGTCTTACCAGTAAGACTGTTAACTGGTAATAGTCTTACCAGCTAAACTTT
This sequence comes from Hemibagrus wyckioides, assembly GCF_019097595.1. Taxonomy (NCBI): domain Eukaryota; kingdom Metazoa; phylum Chordata; class Actinopteri; order Siluriformes; family Bagridae; genus Hemibagrus; species Hemibagrus wyckioides. The sequence goes on from NC_080727.1 coordinate 12,068,749, forward strand.
ACAGTAACATAAAACACAGAGCCTGGGAGGAAATTTATAAGCTTCCTAAAGGATGTTGTGTGCATTAACTTTCAATTAATGTTTTGTTTTTTAACTAAAAGGAAGCACAAATGTATAAAACCCATTGTACTGAGAGAGTTATGTAGGGATCGTGACATGCTATTGTTAAAAATTTATGAAGCAGAGTTGCTGTTGTAACACCACACCCTGTGTTAAAAATGGAAAAAAATGTTTAATCTAAGTTATAACACGACAATTTGCCAACGATCCTCATCTTGTTTTAGGTAATAAGACAAAAAAAGCATTGTCTTATTATCCAGAAACTTCAAGGAAAAATCTCAGTCTAAAAACTTTCCCATATTGGAAAGCTAATGATTTGACCTCTTTACCTCTAACTGCTACGAGGCACTGACAGACCACAAAAAAAAATTCCACATTTAATATTTAAATCAGTAAATCTGTACCTACCATGTGCATTGTAATAATGTGTTGCAAAGAAAATTTTCACGACTATTATAAACTGTTGTCAGTGCTGCAGTTATAGACCTTTTATGGGCTGACGTCACAATTACGTCCCAGCACTAGCTGGAGGCAAAACAATGGGAAAACTGGAGTTGGCCAATACAAACCAGTACAGTCGGCTACACAAGGAACACAAATGTCAAATGGTTGAGTTGTTCGGTGACAGAATCGACAGAGTACAGACTCCAGTTTGAAGTTTTATCACATACCTGCTGCCACTGCCAGACAAAAAAACGATCAGCTGTGGTTAAACTCAACTGGTTAAATTCAAACTCACAACCAGAGACTAGACAAAGGAAACTGTGTGTCATCTCCCTTTCTATAGTTGCCAGAAGCGCTCGGTTTTTCTATCAGATAGGTGTAGATATCCGGTCACTCAACCAGAGGCCATCCTGTCATATCGCCGATCCGCTGAGTGAGTGTGTACAGGTCGACCAGTCTGGTTAAGTTTAATTTTTTCAAATAACATTCATGGTCCTGGACAGTGAGTGACCTAACATAGTCAGATAACTACAAAACTTGATAACTAGCGGTCAGGGAAATCTTTCTGCCCACAAAAAAGGTCAATGTTTACTAATAGAAAAATGGTCTATAGAAATTAAGCAATGTCTGAGCAGTTCATTATCTGCATTGTACAATTTAACAATAATGGCTACTACCTTGTTTCAAACTCTACTTTAGTAAGTATATCTACGGTAACACAAAATGACACCCAGACGTGTGGAGTGATGTACACAGTGAAACGTCGTGATGCTGTAAATGTCCGCGTTCTTGAAGCTCTGCTCGACCAATCAAATAAATGGACCAGAACTAACTGTAGTATAATAAACTGTATGATCTCACTGAACAAATGAAATTTACTGATATTTATATAATGATGTGATTGTCATTTAGTTATATTCCACTGATGGGCCATATGACTGTGACCAGACACCGCTGGTGAGGCATTAATAAGCTATTTAAAGAGATACCTGTATTATAATTTCCATCTCTGTATTAGTTTGGATCGTACTGTAAGCTGTGACTGAGCAGAGAGCACTGTTTCCACCCCTCAGCAGTGTGTCTTCATACTGTGGTATTAATTATTAACACTGTGGTTAACCAGAGGTGTTGGACTAATTACTCTCCCTTTTGGTGCAGTCTCGCTCAGCATAGCTCTTACTTTATTTGTCGTTTTTGTCCCTTGGACAGTCCAGCGCTTCGGAGCAGCTTTACTGAACACTGTTTCACGCAAGCTTATTGATAAACCAAGATGCACAACCGTGTGCCAAGTAACATATCTTTCAGACTATTAGACACACCCTTAAAAAGAATCAATATCCACTGTATAAGTCGTTTTTATTTTTGCCTATAATGATCGTGTTGTCTCTAACACAATGCACATACTGACCAAGTTTAAATTCATGATGCACTTAAGAGACTGCAAATGGTTTTATATTGGACATTTAACATTCCATCTTAAGTTCTCATGAACGACCATGAATCATCTAATATTTTCTCACTCCCATGAGAACTAACTGCAACCAAATGTATTTTTAAAAGGACTTGCTATTCTGCTGAAGGTTGTGTTTTAGAATGATTTTAGAAGTGTTTAGAGTGAAGGATTTTAGATGTGGCTGCAAGACCACTAAACACTCGAAACACTCCAAACACGCTAAACACACACCACATGCAGTACACTAGAGAAAACTGTTCTTCTCCCTGTTTAGCCGCATGTCTAGAGGAGTCCTGCAGAGTCATCCATTTCATCTGCAGAATCAATGCACTTATTAGACACTCTTAATGATTCTCATAAATATTCAAGTAGTGATTAGTTAGTGTTGGACTGAGTGATTTGATGAAAGATCATTTCAAAAAATGTTGAAAAGAGGAAGCTGAATGTCTGTCAGTCTGACTACAGTCTAGTGTTGTGTACAGGTTGAATTTTGAATATTGTTGAAGCACTGAAGTTGAATTCAGTGACTATCCTTTTGCTGGATAGCTGGATTCTTGGGTTTTGCTCATTTTGTAGTGGATACTTGATCCGTGTGTGTGTATGTACTACGGATCAAATTTCAAACCAGTTTTGTGTATCTGCAGTCTGATTACTTGTCCCTGAGTGTGATTTCACACTGATATGTGAACAGGAGCAGTTGGTATAGAGATTTATAGCAAGGAAAATACTTCAGGGTACATAGCTTTCTTTACCCAAATATTCAGATAATTATAAGCCCTCTATGGGTTGAGGTAAGGAAGAAAACATGACTGTTATAGGAAAATACCGTGACCGGGAGGTGTGATGAAGCAGAGTTAATGATCCAACCCCAGAGGTGATTATTTCCCTATACCAACATGTTCCCCAGTGGTTTATTACAATTTCTCTGTAGTACACTGCCATCATGTTATAAAGTGCTGACAGTGGAGACTCCTTTCATACATTCTAATGCACCACTTTGATCATGTGGCATGTTTGTAAATAAATAAATAAAATTGTAAGAATGAGTATGTTACTATAAACCTGTGAAGTGCAGGTACACTACACTACAATTTTGACAGTGGTGGCCTAAACAACAGTGATCTGAATCACTGACTTGCATTTTAATATATTTAATATATTTTTCTATGAATGTGTATTAAATTATTCCCAATAGTCTATTTTCTACATTTCATAGCTTTTCTCTTGGTTGTGCTGCTTCCAATAGTGTATATTTATGATGAGTATGTATCCAATCATATTTCAGCCAGTGGCTGACATCATGTGTTGCCAGGGTGAAAGAAATCACTAGAATCAATAGTGCAGGCGCCCGTAGCTTAAAATAAGTGGAAATGAAATTGTTACATTAACCAATCAGATTTCAAGTTGGCGTCATTGCGGCCATCTAGCAGGCATACGATTACGTCAGCAATTTCCCGTCCTTTAACTGGATAATTGGAGTAGTCAGAGGCAGCGAACCGCACATATACATTGTTTCTGTATTCACTGCATCTCATTTCAGATGCCTCTTCCTCCGGAGATTGCAGTTTGCTGCATACGTCATCAAGAATGTCTTTTTTGAGAAAAGTAACCATAATAAAATTGACTGTTCCTTGTGAAATACTGTAGCCTAATTTCTTTTTTACTTTGCTATTTAACGGTTGATTGGTGTCTATTGCTGTGGCGTCATAATGATGGTATAGAGGTGGATTAATTTAGGAAGGACAGCAGTGAATGCCTAGGTGTGAAACGCACGGCCAGCCACTGAATTTTGAGATATATAAACTAAATCTCCTGACCAATCAGATTCCAGAATTCAGAGAATTCCACAACATATCTGAAATAGGTTTTTATTATTCTGAACCAATTCAAAGGAAGCTGCCCCTGAAACGGAATTATTGGTATTTTTCTCCCAAACCGAGACTCATGAGAAGTCCCATGAAAAGATGAAGAGTCTGATGGACAGAAATGACATCATAATGTCCCAAACCATGAGAATGAGACACATTTGCACGTATCCCGGCTGCTGTTCTTTCTGTCCTTCCTTCCTGTTTTTCCTGAATCTGTCATTCCAGAATGCACATGCTTAGTAAAAAGGTTCTGGCTGTTGTGCAAAAAGGATGAGCGCTTTATCTATGTCTTTCATTCAGCGTCATTGAAATTCACTGGAACGTTTTTCAATGGCTGTAATTATGAGGGATGCTGTGCCTCTTGTGGTAGATGTCTCCGTCACTCTTCATTTTCCAACCGCCTCATCATATCGCAGTGATGACGGGTAACTGAGCTTCAGCTTTGGCTTGTAGCTCAGCATTATTCAAACTCTTGACTTTGACATTTCACCTGTACAGCTGAAAAGATCAATGGCATTGCTTTATTAGACAGACAGAATAGATGTCTTCTATCTGCATAGACTCACAGTGCCTGTTCATTTAAAACACAACAGATGTCTGCACAGTTTGATTTCTCAGAATCACACATTTTTTTCTTTTGGAGTTTCAGCTCCATGCTGCTGTCTGCTCGCAGTGCAGTTTGTAAAGAAACATGCTGGGCCTAGCAGGCTGTCTATTCATCTTTTCACTTCGCACTAACATTCTGGTGTAAATGTTCCTGTCACTAATTGTTTCTGCATGTTATGCAGTCATTCAGTGCCAGTGTGACTTTGCTCTGCTGAGTGTCAATATTTATTCCTTTGCATTAGATGCAGCTTTTATTTTTAAGCAATGATGAAGATTGACAGCGTATTAGTCAAAGGCAGTATATCTCAGAAACGATGACTGCGTGTATCCTGAAATGCTTTGCAGTGTTGTATCACGTTTTAATTGTTGTGTATCATTTAAAATGTAATTGATTTAATGATTGATGACTCTAATGTCCATAGAAATACTCTCAAATAATTGCCTGATTTTTTTAGTCATATTCTATACACGATGCAACACTTGAACTAAAGAAACAAGCTTATTCATCTCATTTAAACTCACTTCATCGTGACTTTGCAGCTACTGCAAACTGTGGTATTCCATGCAGGAAGTGAGCTCATGGATCATAATGTGAGGTTCATGTTAATTTTAGTTGCCCAGTCCCTCTCAGTGACACTTGGGTCACAGTATGAACACTGCTGACATGGAGTAGTCTTTCTTCTCCTTATTTGCTAACTGTGTCTCTAAGGAAAACTGACATCTCTCAGTCCACCTGCCCACACTGTGTGTGTGTGTGTGTGTGTGTGTGTGTGTGTGTGTGTGCGCCTTTATACACTCTTTAATTAGCCCGTCCCCTTGGAGCTGCTAAATCGGGACTCCTGAAAGCGGGTCTTTTTGGCATTGCTACAAGTATGTGTTTACATGCCGTCTGAGTTGTCCCTCTTGCTTTTATAGAATGACCACACACTAGCTGCTTGCTTATTTTTCTGCTCGTGTGTGTAAACCGTGGTGTCTGCAGCCTCTTTGTTCGTGTCTCCCTCGACTGCTCTTGTATGTAGAAGCGAGTTAATCTTTTGACCATTGCTGTTTGAAACGTGTCTAACATCAGTGGGGATTGAATCATCGCCGTCTTTCTGTTTGAGTCGGAGATCAGACTATCCCACTCAGCTGGGAGATGTTCCTGTGTGGCCAAACTTTGAAGAAGTTTATGCTTTGTTCTGCTACATTTCTACCACCATGTAGCCAGAGTTGTGCAGTATTTTATAATCGCTGTGTGTATTCCCATTCCCACCCATCTCTGTCTTGTGGACTTTGAAGGGGAATTCAGGAACAGATAGGAGGGGCATATTTCCTAGACTGTAGACAGTCTTCCAAAATTTCCAAAGATTGAAGACTTTGTTTTTACAGTTTTTTTTTTATATTATACAGCTAAACCTACCGCAGCAAGCAGCTTATACACATGTTCTTCTCCTGAGGAGTTTCTACATGGTGGATCCTGACTGAATTTCAATTTCATCCTTTTAATGCTGAACCATTAATAATTAGTTCATGGCTACTAATCAGAGATTATGATGCATCCAATATATTTTACAGATGTAACATTTTGAATATGCCCCATTTAAAAAAAAAAAAAAAAAAACCAAAGAAAAAAAAACAAAACTGTAGGGCTATTTTTCATTTGTAGACATAGGTCCACTCTGTTGGTCAGCATCTTTAAGGAAAACTGGGGATGTGGGCGGGATGTGTTGGGGATTTGTTCATTGGTGTGCTTATCTATGTGTATAGTCGTGTGTGTCATTCAACTGATAAGAGTGATAACATTTATTAAGATTTACTTTGACCTTTGACCTGTCACAAAACTCATACAGTTTGATGATTTGTGGCTTCTTTTATAACCAGAAAGTGTAAAGGAAAATAAAAAAAAAAATATGTGAGAGTCTGTCACATTTAGCCTCTGTGAATGTGTCTATATCTGTAACAAGTTTTTGGTCTGCTGTAATTCATTTATTTACATGAATGCATGTGATAAGCCAGCATTCAAAAGTCATTGAACGATGAAACCAGTTTGTTTTTCTTTTTTAATAAATAAATGTTTTTTTGGTTCTGCTGCAGAACTGTTTCCATAGCACTTTCAGTCAGCATCCCCCAACTGACTATCCCTGGCTTTTGAGTTTGTTGTATTTGTTTGGGTTCTTCTGTTAAAGGGTTTTATTGATTGCCAAATATGAAAGCATGTACTGGTGAAATATCACCAGTCTGTCTGAAAACATGTGTATAACTCAGAGTGACTTTCAGGTCGATGCTTTGCCAAGAGGCTTCTCCTTTTTTGAGCCTTGATCCACTGAGTAGCATAGACTAATCTCTTAACCTGAAGTGTATCCTTAAGCTGTGTAGGACAAATCAAACTACCAGTAGTGCAGCCTGGGATTCTTAGACAAGACTGTGCTTATTAAATTATTGATCCAAAAAATGAACCAATTATGGAAGTTTCTTTCTCAGTGAGGTGAGCTGCCTTTAACGGTTGTTGCTGAACTACAGCGTCTTTTCAGCCCATCGATCAGTTCTGCTCCAGTATTTTTTGAGCGCTCGGTGTGGTAAGTTGAAATACTTTGCTGGGTCTGCATCCAGACCTCTGTCTGCCAGTCGCTGACCGCTAATTTACGCTGGTTCTGCTGGGACTTTAAGACTTTTCTCTTACTGATGTACAGTTGCAGAGGTGTGTAAAGTACAGGAAATGTGAAGGAGTTGTCTGAAGGAAACAACTGGGACTTTCCCAGTAGAAAAGGCGTTTTCCGTTTAAGCATGCACACAATAAATCTGTGTTTTATAAATCATAGCTCAGTCACTGGCTGACAAATGTGTGCTGAGCACAGGAAGCACTTTCCGGACTAAGGTATTTGATAGCGTTGTGGGAGGAAGTGTAGAGTAAGAGCCCTTTGTGTTCTAGGATGTTATGGAGGGAGATGCAAGGGTAGTTTTCTTGGAGTGGTCACTAATTCATTGAGTATTAGAGTAATTGACCTTTTAGCATGTTTATTTAGTTTAATTTTTGCTTTTTTATTTCAGAAGCTCGGAAGACACGAGTCTTGTTTTTCAAATTGGACTCAGAAAATCATCAGGGGTCTTTGATGGAGATCATTCAAAAGCACATCTAACACCCTGAAGGGTTCTTTGGTTTGTCTTTCTGGGGGAACCATTAAATATCCTGCATAAAACACTACAACAGAGGGTTTTCCATTTAGACAATGTTCCAAGTCACAGCCCCCCCCATCAGCTTGTTATAATTCCATCCGGCATATATTTCACACGGTGTACTAGGTGTGTTTTTAAAAGCAATCTACAATCATTAGGAGCTCTCTACTGCCCTTGCTACAAAAATGATGCTACCCTGTCCTGGAGAAGGCCCTTTGATCGCTCTCTTTCCATCCTGACCTGACCTTTTCTCCTTGCTCCCAACTGAGTTTAGCTTAGTGCAGGGAAATCACATTAACCTCCAAGAGAATGATGGAAAAGAAAACCAAAAATGAAAACACTGCTCTGTTCCATTATGGGGGAGCAGAAAGGATAAGGGAAGGAGACTGTTCTGGTTTTGACATGGAAATGACAAATAGCAGTTTCAGTTCTATCTGTTTAGCTCATTAAACTCTGATGGGTTTTAAATTACAAAGTTGTGAGGTTAAGCCTAAAGCCTAAAGTAAAGAACACTGGTTATTAATATTTACAATCTGATGGAGTCTGTTATTAGGTTTACAGTTAGATTTTTTTTTTTTCCATGAGGTAATTTTCTGTTTGACATAAAAATGATCTGGATTTTCGTCACCACACAGTAGCACGCTGGGAAAGCTGGTTATCGGGGGAGCGTCTTGTGAAACATTATTCTCTCGGCTTTATTTCCGCTGAGGTCACAGCAGCACTTGTTAATCTCTTATCTCTCGAACTGTTCCTCTGGCGTTTACGTTTAACATTGTCCATTAAAGAGTATCTCTCACGTGGGGTTCCCTGTGCTATAAACAGCTTAGCTGCCATAAAAGCACTTTCCTGCACGCCTCGTGCTGTGTGTGTGTGTGTGTGTGTGTGTGTGTGTGTGTGTGTGTGTGTGTGTGTGTGTGTGTGTGTGTGTGTGTGTGTGTGTGTGTGTGTGTGTGAGAGAATGTGCGCGTGTGTACGAATGCCAGAAGCGGGTAGAGTCTGGCAGAATGCTGGCCCCGCTGTGGTCTAGACTGGAGCGAGAAGCTCACTGATGGAGCCCCATGAGTCACTCTCCCCGACCGCCATCTCTGTGTGAGAGCATCAACTTCGCTGCTGCCCTGAGGAGAGCTCGGCTCGGACCACAACATAGCTGCCTCACACACACGCACGTGTATGAATATTGACCAGGCTTGCTCATCTGACCCCTGTATGTTGTTATTTTGGTCTGTTTTCTGTCATCACATGTTTGTCAGCTCTTGGAAAACTAATGAGCTGACAGTTGTAGGATAGCCTGACCTTTAGGACTTTTTGCGACTTGACTTATGACCATCAGCCTCCAAGAACCATATTTCCCAGATTATAAATCATTCTAGAAACATCCCTACAAGTCATTTTCATATAGAAGGGATTTTTATTTTCCAGAATGTTTTTCCAGTGTTTCAGAGACCAGTAGTGCAACCTGGTTAACTGTTTCTAACCACTTTGTTCAGCAATTAAATTCTTTACGAAGGTACTGATCTCTCATGTCTGGAAAATAATGTGCTATGTGTCATATTGGAACAAAGTTTAATATTCTAAATTGAAAATTTACTTCTTACAGTGCATTTCTATCTATGAAAAAAGGGAAAAGGTTCATTTTAGTGTGAGTTTTAATCTAATATTCACAAATATAAATAATGTTAGGAAATACCCATAATCATACAGGTTGTAGTATTTATTATGTGGCATTAGTATTTCAAACACTTGGTTTTAAAAAAGCAGCAGTATTTGGTGCAGCAGCTCTGATATTCCTGACTGCAAGACAAATCGAAGGTTAGAATGAACTTTTATTTAACACAGAAAATTTTATAGCAGCTAGTCACTAGCATTTAGCATTTAGTCAGTTTTTTTTTTTAACAATTAAACATGAACTGTCAAATTCTTGCAAAGCCAAAATCTCAGTAAATGTAATGAGTTATTAGCTTTATCTAAGCTCATTATTAAATGATTTGAACTATACGTGTCATGTTAGATTTCTTATATAGTGAAGGAGTGCTAAAAATCATGTTTCCTGTTCATTGAAATCTCCATTTATGTGTAGCAAAGTAAAGATTTTTCTGGATATGGAAAGCTAAGACACTTATCAGAGAAGAGCCTTTTGTTGCTCGGCTCCTCAACCAAAAATACGGCTTGTTATTCTTTAGTTAATAAAAGATTATTAGCATTGGCACATTGGCTGTGTTGCAAGATGAATAAAAAGCTTATCAAAAGAATACACTTTGTGGTGGAAAGTCTTTGGAGTAACTTCACTTTGTCAGGTTGCATCACATCAACCTATCTTTGATTACTTTCTTCTAGCGTTATGTCCCCAAAGTGTTTCTCACTTTTTTTTTTGTATTAAATTATAAAGTATATCGGTACAGTTTCATAATATTGTGGGCACTTTGTCAATACTGGCCAACACCAATGATACTTTTATTCAGTATTTACTCAACTACATTTGAGATGTAGCTGAACTTGAACTTGGTTCCCTTTCCCTTTTGCTTTCCCTTAACCTAAATATTGTGGTGTGTAAAGTTAAAAATATCACGTTTTATGATATCAACTATCTCTAAGTTTAGTAAGGGGAGATATAAATGTTTTACACTGACAAGAATACATGCCAAGCTGTTCAATGGTTTTCTCTAGCACTGTAATTAGACCTGCCTTTATTTACGTGATGTATAAACTGAGATTTAAAGGTGCTACAGGTATTTTTAAGACATTAAAAGGAGGGCTAAATCACAGTACTTTATACCTCTACTGTAACTGCTGGAATATCGGAGCTACCAAAAAAAACACTATCGAATCGGTATATTACAATTAGGCTAATCGAGAAATGATAACATTTAACAGTTATTATTTTGCACAAGACACACTACCAACTATAGGGCAACAAACCTTCAGTGTTTTTTTTTTCTGTTCCTCATAAACACCCGGCTCACACAATAAACACCTCCGCGTCATCTGCCTCTAATGTGGTTGCAGCCATTTGGCCACTGGAGCCAGACCAGGTCATTTGTCTTCAGGAGGGGGGTGGAATGGGACTATTACCGTTCAGCACGCATTCCTCCACCAAGACTCAAGCAGCTGAAGGTATACAATCTCCTTTATGTGAAACCGGAGAGCACATGGAGCCTGCTGCTAAACAAAATAATGATCCAGCCTTCCACCCAGTTCCTGTACATCTCTCTATACACAAAGAGCACACATGAGCTAATCCTCAACTTCTTGTCTCTCACAGCCTACAAGCCAACAATCGTGTCGTTTTCAACCACTGTGCTGAGGCACACAAAGTGTGTCAGGTGTGCTGTAGGAAATCATCCAATTACACGTAACTGGAAGTGGAAAAGAAATTTAGTTACTAGAAATAATTTTCCATTGTTGAATGCCTGTGCATGCGATGTAGTGACTGGGAGCGTAATGAAATACTCCTTCACATCAGTAGGTAACTCAGTAATGACCTTGTTCATTCATGACTATAGAAACAAGAACACAGACTATTTTGTACGCCTGTGTGAACACACTGAGAAACCGACAACTTTAATTAAAAAAAAACAAAAAAAACAACACCACAGTGTGAAACCTGGGCTCTCTCATTCACCTTTGAGAGAGTATAAACAAATTAAGAGATTACATTTTTCATTATATATTTACCGTGTTAGGCTACTGTGTGTATTTTGTAAAATTCTTGGTTGGTGGTATGCTGTGGGATTTTTTTTAATGTGAAAAATGTGCCATGCCTCAAAAAATGTTAAAAAAAAAAAAAAAAAAAACTGCAGTAATCAATTAACCTTTCACACAAACTTCCCATTTTTCCCTCATGACTCCTTGAGAAGTAGTCAGCGCTGAGATCTTAGACAGGTCTCTGCATCACCTTCATGTTTCTTTCTCCTGTCTGTCCTGGTGCACACAGGCACCACTCTACTCCCTCCAGGCTCCGGTGGGTCTGAGTGACGGGTACAGAGGGAGCAGGGTTAAAAGTCTGCCCTTTCTCATCCCTCCTGTCAAGCACACCTGTCCGTCTGCTCAGAGTTCCCCAGCCGTTCCTCCTCCGTAGCTCCATTTTGTTCAACTGAAGACGCTCCATGAGGTTCACTGGCTCATGCCAGGTTTTAAAACTAGGTTCTGTAAGCGGATGGTAAAGTCTGACTATTGTTTTCTTGTGGCTGAGCAAAAAGTCAATCTTGGGTCACGCAGGGAGATGGATCATGTAACTATGTATTATATAAGAGCATTTAACAGCAGGGCACATGAATCTTTCCCAGCAGAATTTGTTCTTCTCACTTTCTCATTGCAGATTGGCAGGTGAAAAAGTGTGTCAAGAAGTTGACGCACATCCACTGTAGTCCTTGGGGTTTTATTTCAAAACAGAATATTAAATTAAACAGAAATGAACATCCACATGCCTTAGATTTACTTATTTAATATACTTCCAGTGCTAATTTCCACTATATTTTCATTTAACATTATGTTCTTGTGCAAATTGCACATAATATCCCTTGTGCGTGCAAGTAGCATCATGTAGGAGGTGAAGGAGCTTCCTAAAGTTCATTGGTACAAAGCTATTAAATGACAGCTAAAGGAAAAGTGCTAGAGTGTCATAGCAAACACCTTAGACATTCCTGTCAGGACTATTGGCTCTGTAATATGCATGTGGAACTTGTACCTTAAGTTCACCACACGCTCCCAGAACAACGATAAAGAAGGTAAGAGAGAAACTAGCAGTCACTCGACTTGCGGGACAACCCGAAAGCTGCAGTGAGCTGCACTGCAGGCTTCTCTGTTCCTTCAGCTCACAATAAACTCCTCTGCTTAACAAGGAGCACAGGGGTGCATGTCTAAAAGCATTTAGACTATTCTGAGCATTTTTTGGAACAATATACTCTGGTGAAATAAAAAAAACAAAATAGAACTATGTTCAGCTAGTGTTTGGAGAAAGAAGGGATGTGTGTGTGATCCCAAGAGCACCACAACCACAGTGAAGTACAGAGTCAGGAGCATCCTGATAAATGTCTTGGGACTTTACACATCATTGTAGGAACATAAATGGAGTAATGTATCAAGAAATGTTAGAGGAGAATTTAACCTCATCAGCACAGAAACTAAATCTGGGCAGAAGATGAAGTCTTCCTGACTCCTGATTATTATTCTCACGAAAATCATGATCCCCTCGTTTATGACGTCAGATTGTCATGTTTCTCACCTTTACTACAAAACATAAGCTCCTCTGTTCTGAAGACTCTCCTGCATCAGAAAACCGTTACAGTGATCTTTAAAAAGTACTGATACTGGAGGCTCTTTCCTTGAATGTTAAATAAACAGCTCCCTAAAGAAAACCACATCATATCTATGATATCACATGCAGCACATCTGTTACACAAATCCCTGTGAATAAGAAGTTCCTATAGAAACTGTAACGGAAAATTATCCACTACTTGTTACTATGAGCAACAATTTAGCTGGTCAGTACGACAACTGCTGTAATTTGAGAATAGTAACATAAGACAGTTTAAGTTTATCACAGTGTTGATATATTTATAGAGACCCCTAGCTTAGCCAATGCATCACAACAAACTAGTGAAGCTGCTTATTGTGGCTCGTTAAGAGTTCTCATTTGTGATACGATGAACAGCTATATTGTGCAGCTCTGTTGGAGGTGACCAGCTATGCACAGTAAACCGAACGTGTGTATAACCCCAATGCCCTTCTGCACGTGGTCACACTCCCACATGCCTGTCACACCCTGCAGGTGGGGAGTGTGTATTAAAGGACAGCTGACTAAAGCAGAATGGGGGAATAGATGGACTCCGCTGGGGACTTGGTGTCCTTGCTGTCAGCATCATTGGCTCCTTACACCGTCCTTACCTGCCTTGTGTTATTGATTTATTTATGTATGTGTTTGACCTGTTATTGTGTGTGTGTGTGTGTGTGTGTGTGTCATATGTCTTATACTTTGTCTTCAGCAAGGTATATAGGACTATAGATTTTTTTTTTTTTTTTCCTGGATACCTTTAGAAAGTAATTACCAATTTTAGACCCTTGAAATACACAAATATTAGAGGAAAAAGTATATGTCCGTTACATTGTTGTATGTGAGGGGGAAAAATCACCAGCTGTTAAGGGGAAATAATCATAGTGTGATTAATGTAGAGTTACTGTTTCCTGTAGCAACATTTTCCTATAGCAAAATGTAGAACCTAGTATATAATACAGCTTGAATTTGATAAGCCAGTAGCATATTTGATTTATATAACATTACTAGCCTTTATTTATTTCTTTAAGTTTAACAATATTAGCTGTGCCAGAAAATATTAACCATTTAACAGTCCATCTTGCTAAAATTGGTTAGCTAACATTAGTTATTTAACAGCATGTTTGCTAGTGGAAGATTTATTTGCTGGTGATGTTTTAAAACCATGATACAGCCACGATCATCATTGGCTGATGAAGTTTAAGCTGCGAAACTGTTGGTTCATGGAAATGTCATTCTGCTATATCAGTTTGTATTAAAGCTGTTTTCATGATCTGTCTCCAGCCAGGTCTTTTTCTCAGGGTGCTGAAGCATAATTGGTGAAACACATGTTCTGAGATGGATCAAAGATTAGAGCTCATGTAGTGAATGCAGAAAATCATCAGTAAGAATATTTTTAGCCACATTTACAGGCATAGGAAGTCTAATTTCTCTGGGGGTTTGGTTATTAATAGGGTAGGTTAACAATTGCAAGACAGCTTTGCTGAAGTCCTTTCGCTCTTCGCCGGTGATGTGCTGCTTTCTGCAGAAGCCAGTTTGAACAGAGATTTTCCTCTCTATGTCTTTAGCATTAACGTCTACAGTTCTGTGAGCCTTTTTTTTTTCTTAGAAAATCTCTCATGACGAGGTGAGGATATGAGCTGATATGCAGTGGGATCAAACACATGCTTGGTGAGGGTGGGGAGCCAGGGGCCCAGCGAGGGGCTGTAAGCAGAGAGTCGTGGAGCAGAATGTTGTTGTAACCAGGGTGGGTTGAGGACAAGACCTGGACTTATCTCCCAAACATACAGTCCAGTTGAAGCTGGGAATACTCTTAGTGTACAGCATGAGAAATTGTACATTATTGCGTTTTTTCCCTTACTTTATTGGCCACAGTCTGTTTGTTTTTGAAACTGTCTTTCTTTCTGACACCAGCAGTCAGTCAGACCAAACCCAGAGGCAGAAATGATTGCCAGTTGTTAAGCTCAGCATGCAATAGAAATAGAAAAGGTGGAGCTAACCACACTGTAAGGTTTTATTTAATAGGCCTTGCGCTATTTTAGAAGTAAACTAAATGCAGTTAGGTTTATCGTTTCTGGACGCACCAACTACTACACATTTTTAAAAAAAACTCTTATAAAAATAATAAAATGCTTAAACAAATCAAGCAAAAAAAGTTTTTAATACATGGCCAATCTGAAATTAAAACTTGTATTGCAATCCCAATTATTGGTTTGAATAAAACGTCCAGCTATAAGATGACCTTGTTTTATATGAAATCCAACTGCCTAATATTGTGTGGATGCCATCAAAACAGCTTTGACTTGTCGTGGCCTGGACTCTACAAGACCCCTGAAGGTGAGCTGTGGTTTCTGGCACCAAGACATTAGCAACAGATCCACAAGTCCTTGTGAGGTGAGGCCTTCATGGATTGAAATAGTTTGTCCAGCACATCCCACAGATGCTTGATTGGATTGAGATCTGGGGAATTTGGAGGCCAAGTCAACACCTTGAACCCTTCCATGTTCCTCAAACCGTTCCTGAACAATTTTTGCAGTGTGGCAGTGTGTATTATCCTGTGTTGCAATGACAGCATGTACAAGGTCTGCGATGATGTTTAGGTTGGTGGTATGTGTCAAAATAACATCCACGTGAATGCCAGCACCCAAGGTCTCCCAGCAGAACATTGTTCAGACATACACATGGCATGCCTTCCCCAGGTAAGTGATGTACAAGCACCCAGATGGCCACATGATGAGAGACACATGATTGATCAGACCAGGCTTCCATTCCTTCCTTCTTCCATTGTTTTGTGGTCCAGTTCTGATGCTTATCTGTCCATTATAACAGCTTTCAATGATGGACAGGGGTCAGCATGGTCACTCTGACTGTTCTGCAGCTCCACACATGAGAACTGCCTGTTCACTTGATGCCTAACATATCCCACCCCTTCACAGATGCCACTGTAATGAGAATCAACATTCACCTCACCTGTGGTTTTTCACTGGTTTTAATGTTTAGCTGATCAGTGTATAAATGTAACTATTATTTAGATATCCTGTTTTAATGTGTCATGATTTTACATTGTGTCTTTTTTTTATTTATTTAAATCTGTCTATAGCTAGTTTAGCACAGGAGAGGGGCAGGCCTGGTTTGGCTGTCCATTTGTGCCCATGTTTTGCCATTTTCTCTTCTGCATCATTTCTGTGGAGTAATCCTTGTGCTATGCAGAGCTTGAACTCCCAGTGAGGTTGTCCCCTTCATTCCTTTCCTAATGCCTCTGCCTTCTTCTCACATTCTGCCGTCTCACTCTTTCCCTCTGCTCATTTTGGGAGTGTTGAGTTTGAGAAATTCACTGTTTGGAGACCGTTGCCAGGCAACGAAGCAAAGTCCGATTTACCCTTACGTCTTCTGACCGGCAGCTTGTTGCAATTAGCATTGTTTGAGAGGGTGTGTGTGTGTGTGTGTGTGTGTGTGTGTGTGTGTGTGTGCGCGTATGCACACGTGTTTGTGTGCGTGTTTATTTGTCCATGTTCATTCCAGCCATGCTTTTGTGCTTCATTTCCTCCTGATTTTCACGCAGCAGCAATAAATTTGACTCCTCAATTTTGTCCTCATCATCCTCCTCGCCTTTTTCTCTCCCTGCTGATCGGGAACATGACTCGGATAATCCCAGAGCAGACAGGGAAAGTACAGATTGAATCCAGATACTTTTGAAGTGCAGTGCTGAGTGGACCACAACGCAGCAGTTCCACGAAGGCCTGGTTTCAATTCTGAGAGTGAGGTCAGCTATCGGCTATCCCGTCGAACGCAAATACTCTCATGTAAAGAAAACACACACAGATGAGGATGGGTCCTCTAGAGGGCGGCGATTTCAACAGAGATCAAAGCCAGTTCCCTTGGTGAGGAACAAAACACCCCTGTATGGTGTTCAGTGTAGCTTCGTGGACTGTAGTAATAAAGGTCATTGCAACAATAGGTGTGTATTCACTACAAGATGGCTGTAGGAACCGGGCCGTTTGACTTGAAGTCATGAAATGCTTTAACATATACAGTGGGGTAAGTTCAGAACACTGAAGCTAGCAGTTGAGCTCACTAGCATGTCTTTTATATGACAATGGAAAGGTACAGTGACTGAAGAAACAATCATCTAAAATAACAGCATTTCCTTCAGATGTGTTGGTAAATGATTGAACAAATTACTCTGAATTACTCTTGGCATCGGCTGCAAAACATCCATCAAATTCAGTACTGCTTCACAGCTCAAAAACTCTGAGCTGTAGAAAAATATTAAAGTAACTTTACTAAAAGAAAACACGGTAATCACACACCCTTTAAGACTACACAAAGCTGACTAGTGGAAATGTGTTTCTGAAAAAGTTCCCGGCTTCCTGAAAGTGCTCTTTAAGAGGTTCCTGGAACTACAAAACATTTCCACTTGAGGCACTTTCAGGAACCTGGGAAATGTTTCCTGAAATGTGATGTAGTTCCAGATCTGTCCCTCAGTGTGGTGGGAACTCGAAAACGGAACCAAGAGAGTTCTCAGACCCAGAACCGTGTCCATGAGGTCTATCATTTGTCCAGGAGTGAGCTTGCATGATCGATCCAGTAGGTGTGAAGGCAATGTGTTTTTAGTATTAAGTCCTGAAACAATAGTCTGGATTACACAGTTCCTCAACAGGGTCACTGAGTGTGTGTTTGTTTGACTGGAACATCCTACAAGTGACTGATACATAAAAGATGTGGGAATGTATTGCAGACACGGCTCTGAATTCCATCATTCTCTCCACCTCACCACATGAAGGGAATGCCTGTGCGTGAGGGGAGGCGTGTGCGAGGTTGTGTGTGTGTTTGCGTGTGGAAGGAAGGTTGGACTAGTCGGAGTGTAATAACACACAGGTTGTCCTTTATGTGGCCCATGTCTCATGGGCCCGTTTTGCCTTTCTGTCTCTCTCTAGTCACCCCCCCACACACATTCTTGCTTCATCTCTCTTGTCACTCTCTTTTACGCAGACATAATTAAACTTTTGTTCAGCGAATGGAAAGAGGAAAAACTATCGGAGGGCGACAGTGTGGTGGAAGGTAGCAGATGGAAAGGAAGCGAGTGGTTAAAAGGGGGAGGAAATGAGGGATGGAGAGAACAGGGAGAACTCTGTGGTCGTATTCCCATGTTAATTATTTTCTGTCGTTACTGCTCTGAAACAGCACACCCCTTGTTGCACTGTAAGAAAAAAAAAATAAATAAATTATCTACCAGCAAGTACAGCACCAATCACATAAAGTGTGGAAAGAGGTTTAATAGTGAGAGGCTGTGAGAATGGAGCATTTAAATTTTATGTTCTTCTAATCACAAACAATTAGAAATTACTTCTAGTTAATTAACACAGCTACTGTGGAAAACACAAACACCAACGAACAGGAAAATTACAGTTCCGGTTTAACTGTGAGTAAATAAAAACGGCTGGTTGAAAAGTCCATGCACTTGAGTAGGAGAGGATGCAAGATAAAAACCTTGCTGTTATTTTTGAGAAGCAAAAACTAGACCATTTTATGATTTTGGTGGGCATATGGTGAATTTATGGACTTTTTTTTATATGCTTTTATATTTATTTACTTCTCAAATGCACCTTCTTTTATTTAATATAATTTATCTATTTATTTATTTGAGTGGAAGATGCTTTCACCTTTGTAGAGTAAAGCTATCCAGTGAAACTACCTTCTGGAAGCAAAATCTGGCTTTTCTCTAGGCAAATTTTACATTTAGTCTAACTACTACTTCAACTTGTATGTGTGTATGTATGTGTGTATATATATATATATATATATATATATATATATATATATATATATATATATATATATATATATATATATATATATATATATATATATAATATATACATAATGTGTGTGTGTGTATATATGTATATATATATGTATATGTATATATATATGTATATGTATATATATATGTATATATATATGTATATATATATATGTATATATATATGTATATATATATATATATATATATATATATATATATATATATATATATATATATATATATATATATATATATATATATATATATATATATACACACACACACTACCAGTCAAAAGTTTGGACACATCTTCTAATTCCATGGTCTTTCCTGATGTTTATTTCTTTCAATGCTGAAGGCGGCCGAAATACACAATAATCTCATTTGAACAGTTGATATTGAGATATGTCTGCTACTGATGCTCTGTAAAGCCTTCATAACGGCTCTAATCTGAGGTGCTGTTAATTGGTGATTTCTGAGGCTGGTAACTCTAAATGAACTTCTGCTCTGCAGCAGAGGTAAGTTTTGGTCTTGCTTTACTGGGATGGTCTTCATGTGAGCCAGTTTCATCATGGTGCTTCATGGGTTTTGCAAATGCACTTGACAATACTGTTCTTGCAAGAACTATTCCAGAACATCTGACCTTCGTGTCTTAAATAACAACTGACTGTTTTTTGTTGTCATTACATATGGATTACCAAAGTCCATGTGCGTTATTTCATATTTTTGAAATCTCCAGTATTGTTCTAGAATGTAGAAAACAAATAAACTTTTGGTAGTGTGTATAATCTAATCTAATCTAATCTAATCTAATCTAATCTAATCTAATCTAATATATAATATTTGTCCTCTGCAAACACCTTAATAAGCTGCTGTGTGATTGGCCTTGCAGAACAAGAAGGCATCTTTCTCTGGTGTATCTTAGCTTCCCTTGTCCCTGCAGCCAAACAGATAAAGTCACGAACGTCTTTGCTCTCAGAACACAAACACAGAATTATATAAAGAAAATGACACAGTGGGTTGTTTTATCGTGGCTGCTTCATTATACAAGAAAAAATAGGTTATTAGCTGTGATTTGTTTTTACCTGACTTCAGTTTTGCAAAGATTTCTGACACTGTTAATGCTCTTAAGCCAAAAAATACCTAGTGACTAAATGTTAGAGAGTGCAGCTACAGCTTTGAGACTCGTAACCAGCTTCCTGTCATTTTCTCTGCCGTAATAACACGCATTAGGTAGTTGTAGGTAGTTCTGGCATCACCTCCATTATCTGATCAGGTTTATTTATCTGGCGCAATCTGATGTCGCGTTACAAAATTTACAGCAATACAACAGCTGGTATATTTATACCAGAAACCTGAACCTGTGTATATAAAGTGGCTTTATGTATAGCTGTAGCTGGCAATGGAAAAAGCTCCTTCAAGATCACATTCCTCTGATTCATTATATTTTCTTTCTCTTGCTAATGTGGTAATGGTGTAGGCAGTGTGGAGATGGATGTGTAAGACCCATGCCAAGTAAGTTGTTAAATAGTTACCATTCACAAAGTCTGTGTGTGCTAGGCACATGAGCACAGCGAGGAACAGAGCTTAACCTTTTTTTCCAGTGCAAGGGGAGGAATCCGCGTGCATAATCATTGTTGTGTCTACCCAGATGGAAAAAGAAAAGTAATTTGGTCTGTGATGTCTTCTGAAGAGAAAAAGAAAACAACACCGAGGAGGATCTTCAGATGAGGGAATTACTCCAGTGAACATGTGAATTTAACCCTGTGGTGTCCCAGCACCTGCTGGTCTTACCTTTTGAGCAGATCTGGTTTATAACAGCAGTTAGTAACATCATGAGCAGTGATTTCATCTAGAGAAATGAGTGTGAGAATGGAGTCCACTCCCTTGACGTTTATTTTCGTCCTCTTTGCATTCCTTGACTTTTTTTTCCCCCTGTAGTTACTTTACTAGAAAAGCTTCACACCTCATAACTTCATGCTGCTTTTTTTTTTATATTTATTTTTTCCAAAAGCCTTGTGTAAGTGTTTTTCAGCAAGTTTTAGGTGGACATTAATTTTAGGTTCTCAAGCTCTTAAAATGGACCCCTGTGGTTTTATTTTCTGCTTTTTGCCATCTGACAAATTGCAACGGCTAGCTGGTGTATGGAAGAGAATAAAAGACTCTGCTTCACTGATTTTTTTGTCTCTGATCCAGTAAATAATAAACCATAGTGTGTAAATATATATAATACACTGGCAATTCTGCTTACAAGCAAATAAACATAGAATAATTAGTAATTTGAGGTTGCAGTAATTGATGCACTGTGTTGTCAGTTGAGACTCTTTGACTTGGAAGATTCATGAATTTTTGAGAAACATGGCTGATTGTTTTTCCAACTGGAGAACAATTTTAGAAATGTACAATTTTGCAAAACCCATAAACTGTGGAGTGTTAGAGAATAGACAAATGATAGGTGAATGCTATCTTATGTTTGGTTCATATGTCTCTTCCTCAGGTGTGTGTGGTAGCCAGGTGGTGGTGCCCCCCAAGGTGAGCGGTGTGCTGGGGAAGAATGTGACTCTGAGCTGCAGGATTCAAGTAGACTCCAACCTGAGTCTGACGCAGAGCTCATGGGAGAGGCGCATGCCGTCCGGCTGGGTCACTGTGGCCGTCTACAACCCCATGTTCGGCATCTCCATCCAGCCCGAGTACGTACGCCGCCTGTCCTACCGCATGCCCTCCAACCATGACGCCACCATCGTCCTGGAGGATGTGGGCTTTGCAGACATCGGCGAATACACGTGCAAGGTGGCAACTTTTCCTTTAGGCAACACTCAAGCCTCCACCACCCTCAGTGTCCTCGGTGAGTTTTAGTAATAAATGCAACTCATCCCTTAATATACATGGCTGGTGTCCTGGGAAAGGTTGGACTTTTTTACTGTACATGGTTCTTCTTTTGCATGCATGTAATGTTGTAACATTAAAGTGTAGTTACTCTCAGAAATGAAAAGACATAATTTAAAGCTCTCATTCTCACTGTGGTGTAGGAGCATCATAGCCAATTTGACAGCTGGTATCTGTTTACAAACTGAAATGATGAGGTTTATGTCAAACACGTCGCTATCCAATATCAAATTTTGACATTCAGGATTCAAGGAATTCACACTAGGCTTGTGAGAGTTTGGAGGTTTTAAAAGCAGGCTTTTTTTTTTTTAAACATTTGATGACAATTTTTAAGACTTTTTGCTGTGACACTTACACCATATATATATTTGCATTGGCCTAATTATGATTTGCCATTTTGTTCGAGTTTCTAGGGTATGCAACTATTATAGGAAGGTGTATTTCTTGCAGGAATTAACACTATCCTAGTGGAAGTCATCAGCCTAATAAAAGCTCCATATAAAGCTTCTTACTGTGCTCAAGGATGGACTTACAGTCTTACAGTCGGATATATTCCAGGCCTGACCAAAGGATTAAGAAGTGAAGGCTTGTGCTCAAGAAACATCAGAGCACTCTGCTAAAGCAGCACTAACGTGACGAACACTAAAGATCATCGATAGAATCTAGAATAAGATGTGCATAGTCTATGTACTTAGTCAGAAATGACGTACACAGTGATGATTTATGTTCTGGTGTACAGGGGAACCTCGGCATACAAACTTAATTGGTTCTGGAGGCGAGTTCTTATATTGTGAGATGAATGTTCCCATGAGAAATAATGTAAATGCGGATAATCTGTTCCAGCCACCCAAAAATATTACCAATATGTCCAATACAAAGTGTATGTAAACTGTATGGCTGCTTACAAAGAACTGACCCAAGCCAAGCATTCCATGTCAAGGGTCCTCACAGGAAGTCGTGCCACCAAGCTTGGGTTAAAAATAGAACAGACCAGCCACGCCACCAATCTGTCAACAAAAAAACACCCGGAAAATCACCTAGTTTTTGAGTATGCAGAAGGCAATGTTGGTATCGTGGGTTGACTTTTTTGAAACTCTTTTGCTGACTGAAAAAAGTTCTGTAAAATTTGTAAACTCGCTTTGCTTGGCTTTCCATTGATCCAAACAAGTTTTGAAAGACTCCAGGATGTACGTGCAACTTGGCTGATGTTTGTTTTGGCTTGTTCGTATGCCGAAAATGCTTCATATGCAGATGCAAATTTCTTGCAAAATTTCATTTCTTAAGGCGAAAATTCGTAAGGGAGGGCATTCATATGCCGAGGTTCCTCTGTAACTATTGCTCTGTAACTATTGCTTTGGATGATGTTACAGCTCATATCTAACCAGTCAGTTAACCCTACATGTGATGGGTCTCTTGTGATGCTTCTGGTCTTTTAGTTTGTCCTTTGTGGGTGTGGCCTCTCTTTTTTGTATATCTACGCCTTTTTTTTTTGTATATGTAGATGTGATCTCTCTTAATATTATGGATGTGGCCTATTTTTTTTTATACATATGGGTGTGGCATCTTTTTTTTTTTTTTTTTTTTTTTTTTTTTTTTTTAGTGGTATGACTCTTTTTTTATCTTGGCGTTTTTATGTACAGTTATTTATGTACAGTTTAGCTTTTAGGGCTATCTAATTAAACAAGACGTAAACAATGCACTGATCAGTGTGAATATTGTTGTTTGATTTAAGTGTTATATCGACTATGTACATTCACCAGAGGTAACAACGACCTCTACTGCTTGCTTCTAAGCTTTATATCTGTGTCTCTATACACATCTTAATGAGCAGTCATACAGAGAGGTGTAATGCACAGAATACTAATTTATCACAATGTCATATGGTGGTGTCGCAATACATTATTCAAACAGCAGAAAAATAAGCATGAATATGTGCCCTAGGTTTCCATATTCAACTTATAAAACCATTTAACATTATAAAGACACAATGTGTACTGAATGTATATTCAGCCATGCATTAGACCATAATTAGCCCAAAAGGTTCATACACTTGAGATGGAGATGCATCATTCTTCTTGTCTTTGTAACTTACCTGACTTTTCAAGCTACAACTTTGCTTAGAAACTACCCCAGGTTGCTGTAAAATACTCAAACATGTTTTTGAATCCTGCATTCTCCTCGAACCTCCCAATCTCTACATCGATTTATTTAACATGGACTGAATCAGCTGGATGTAGAATATATTGTAGATGCAGACCTGCTGAGTCAAGAGCCTTGTATACACCATACTGTTACACCTCTAGCCATATATGACAGGATAAGATTTAAAAAAAAAAAAAAGTTTCCCTTATTGTTTTGCTTGATGAAAGTAAATTAGGAAGTGAAGTTGAGTGGGAATTGAGGTGACATTGGGTCATATCCTCCTGTATAAGGATTCATGTGTCTTTATTGCTTTGTCATGTCTCTTTATTGCTTTGTGATGTCATATTTAATTTGCACAGAATTGAGAAACTCTCAAATGACTTGACAGTGATCACCTGTTACTCTGTCTTACCATCTGAATATAGCTTTCATTTAGACCATGCTAAACGATGGTCCAGTCACAACAACCGGTGCGGTCAGTAATATACCTTAAACAACTGTGACCAGTATAGTAGGTGGAGCTGAAGGTGATCATAAATCAAACCCACAAATGTTTCTCTCCAGCTGGCAGTTTGACTCCCAGGGCAGCGCCATGTGAAAGCGATGATAATGCAGACAGTGTGTGTGTGTGTGTCCGTCTGGACTTACCTGATTTAGCCTGAGGGAGACTCTGTCTCAGTAGCCTGAATTTAAAAATTCAGGCTATCGAGAGTGTTCAAGTGACTGACGGAGTGTGATTCACAACTATTATGGGTAAAGTGGCGTGACAAATTGTTGCACATGTATCACTATTCAAATGGGATGGTAGCAAATGGAGGGTGTTTGTATGTGAGTGGGATAAAGGGAGAATGAACAGGTGAGGGGTGTGTGTGTGTGTGTGTAAGAGAGAGAGGGGTGGGGTTTGAGCGAGTGATTCCTCAAAACAGTATGATGTCATCCTGTCTCCTGCAACCCATCTGCTTTGCTGCAAAACTCATGAGAGGTTTGTGTGTGGGAGAGAGATTGTGTGCACATTGAGTTAAGTAGGCATTATAAGGTTATGGAAATGTAGGTATGTAGGTGACCACTGAAGTGTGTGTGTGTGCGTGCATAAAAATGGGAAATGGGGAAAAAAAGAGAAAAGTCTTATAAGCTGAGGTCCTCTGTGATGGAGGTATAAAGAAATTGATGTAATAAAGGTGGGGGGAAGAAAAACCATGTAATAGTGTCAGTGTATGGAGCAGAAAGGTGGGGAGGGGGGCATGCGCAGGAGCTATAATTAGAGCAGAAGGAATGTAATGTGTCTGTGTGTATGTGTATGTCTGTGTGTGTAGTAGATACAGAGCCAAGATGCCCAAGTATTTTTAGGGGCTTCTCTATAAGCCGAGGTCAAGGGAGTCTCCTTGAGTATCGTGTGGACTCTGACATGTACACGAGGCCTGCGTACAGTCACAAGCATGTATGACATTTCACACACACACACACACACACTCATACATATATATTCAGTGGTAACTCTGAGCGCTCAGCTGCTGCTCATGCTGAAGGTCAGGCAGGAACAAGAGAGAATGAGCTGAGGGGATTGGGATGAGGGAGGGGTGGAAAAGCAAACAAAGCTGACTCAATGAGGCAAGGAAGGGGTGTTTGTGTGTGTGTGTGTGTCCCATCAGTCACTCCCACACCCCTCAGTCCAAGCTGAAATAGCAAAAAGATAATGATGGATACACATCATACCTACAGTTAATGATGAAATCCTGGTTGAGGTCATGTGTCTTTCTCACCATCTCACAACTGAACCTATAAAAGTGTGTGTGTGGGATTTTAGTGGAGGGGTTTTAAGGTCTGCTGCATGTTTAACTAGTTATTTGGTTTCATTTGTAAAGAACCCCAGGTGGGGCAGTGTGTAGCATTGTTTCCTCACAGCTCCAGGGCTCCTCCATCAAAAATGAGCTCAGCTTACTGTTTGTTTGGGTTTCCATCCAGTTCACTGGTTTCCTCCCGCCTCTTAAAACATGCCTGTAGATGGATCAGTGAGCCTAAATCACCCCTAGCTGTAAAGGTGAATGAATGTACAGTATATATACATGATGCCCTGCTACTGCATCCAGAGTGTATTCCCACCTCACCTGCTGTTCCCAGGATAGGCTTCAGAGCCACAATGACACTGACCAGGTGAATAAATTAATGAAGAGACAAAAACAGAACTTTTCCAGGATTATGTTGTACTCAGTAGGAAGTTTATCAAACTCTGTGTAGATTACCTGTAACTTGGGCTACCATCTCTTTATTTGTAGCTCCTTCCTTTGAGTAACATTGCAAGGAAAGTAAATAAGAACAGAAGGAATTGAGAACAAACCTCTACAGTGCTTAATGAGTTCATGGTCACTGAAGCATTCCTTTAAAGTGATGCAAGTTATTTTGGGAAGTGATGGAACTTATATCCTATAGTAAAATAATTTAAAAAATATATATAAAACCATCTGTGCAGGATGTACCTGTTTATCTAGAACCCTTCTGTCTCCTCTCTCCTCGATTCCTCGGATGAGAAAATGGCTCGTTTTAATTGATTTCTCGAGCTTAAGCATAGGATGAAGGATGTATAGTGGCATCGATTTGTGTTTGGGACACACCCATGGTCTGGGCTATTTCTGTTTCCACCTCCATGCTTCTCTTTAGTAGTCTTTGTGCATTGGCAGAAAGGGGAATTAAATTCAACATGGCTGCTTGTTTAAAGCATGGCTCTGTTGGCACGGGAGTCTCAGGACTGTAACCGTACTGATAACGGAGACCTTAGAGAGCTAATGTGAGGACACTTGGTTACAATTCTATGAAATTCTCGGGAGAAAGTTTCAACTTTTGTTATTTTCCCGTGACTTGGGGAATGTACCGTGTTTTCCTGGTAGGAAATGTGCTAGAACAGTTACAGAAGTATATGATGTTCAGTTACAGATGCACTATTCTCTGTAAGCTACTATTATCTAGCAAGATTAGGGTTCAGTTAAGTCACAAAGTTCTAGTAATAGTTCCTCATAAGCCCTTGATTGCTCTTGTAAAATGGACATTATTTAGTTAGTTACATTATTTACTGTCCAGTGTCACCCAAATGAGGATGGGTTCTCTACTGAGTCTGGTTCCTCTCAAGGTTTCTCCCTCATATCATCACAGGGAGTTTTTCCTGGCCACCGTCGCCTCAGGCTTGCTCATTAGGGATAAAACAGTTTAATAATTTAATTTAATATTTTTTTCTCTACTTTTGTAAAGCTGTTTTGAGAAAATGTCCATTGTAAAAGGCACTGCATAAATAAATTGAATTGAATTGAAAATTTGACACTTTAATTAATTATGATGTACTATTTAAAACAAAACTGGTGTTTAACTGGTGCAACTTTGCATCTCCACTCCAGCACTCGTGTGAAACGCACTTCCCTGTCCATACAGCATGTTAACAGAGACCTTCAGCTCCTCAGGAAAACCCCTCAGTGACTCAGATCAGAAATAGCTCTTGTTAGCAGCCGTGGTCATCGTCACTGCAAGAAAATCACTCCTGTTTCAGTCGAGTACCAGCCATTTTCTGCCAATTTTAGATGAGCAAATAAAAGGCTATGGAGCTAACTAAGCAAGCTTAGCATTTTAGCATATGAAGGTTTCTTAATATGTCCATCCGCATGTCAGGAAAAATGTAATCGTTGATTAGGTGTGTGATTATGACTTGCTACACAGTGCTTAAATTTTCTCTCTCTCTCTCTCTCACTGTCTCTCTTCTCTCTGTCTGTCTCACTCTCCCTCTCTCTCAGTGGAGCCAAAGGTGTACATATCCGCCGGTTCCACAGCTCTGTTAGATGGAGGAAATCTGACCACTGTGGCTACTTGCATTGCCGAGCGTGCTCGTCCCCCAGCCACTGTCTTCTGGGAGTCAGATCTGTACGGCACATCGGAGGTGCACATCCAGGATGACAGCAATGGCACCACAACCACACAGGTGCACTACACCTGGGAGCCCACGCGCCACGCCCAGGGTGACACCCTCACCTGTGTGGTGAAACACCCAGCCCTGCCCAGTGAATTCAGGATGCCTTACATCATCAATGTGCAGTGTGAGTGTGTCCTTTGTACTGTCTCTAGGTGTGTATATGTGTGTGTGCAGTGTGCAAGAAATAGTGTGTGTGTCCTTTTTACTGTCTCTGTGTGTGTGTGTGTGTGTGTGTGTGTATGTATGTGTGTGTGTGTGTGTGTATATATATATATATATATATATATATATAAATATATATATATATATATATATATATATATATATATATACATATAAATATAATATGTGTGTGTGTGTGTGTGCATGTAGCGTGTCTGTGTGTGTCCTCTTATCCCACAATGCTGTTGAATCCCGATTGAGAGTTTTAGAGTAACGGCTCTTTCACAGGTCCTGTATGGTGGATGCTCCACAGAACCCAAGACTAATAATAAATGGATTGAAAAATGTTAGTTATTTAAGAAAGAAAAGCATTCCATCATCATGTAACAATTTTGGTAAGGAGTTATTTATTTAATATTTATAATATAAAAGGAGTTTTCATTATCACTGCTTTATAAAAGTCAGAGGTAGAGCTTTAAGTTGCAGCAAAAGGAAGTGAGTTTACAGGACAGATGAGTTTACGCTTCTGCAGTTTCTTGGTAACAAAACAGAATAAAAAGAGTCTGGTGAGGGTTAGCGACTGTTTATAGAGAATATAATGTAAGTAGGAACAGGAGGGAACATGTTTCTTGAATGTTTCACAATACTGAGTAAGCGTAATCAGAGGAGAAAGTATCACGTCATTCTCTAATATAAAAAATTGTTATCATTAGCAAATGGCTGCGGTTTAATAGGAATAAAACACTTGGGTACATGCCGTTATTGTTATTTTGTGGAAGTGGAAAAGTATCAGTAAGTCAGCACTTTCCGATTAATCAGAATCCAGCATGCAGTGGTCTGGATATGAAAGCAGCGAGCAGTTGAAGATGCTGCAGACACACAGTGATGGAGAAAGCTCTGGGAGTGCTGAAGCGTAGCTCCTTTACAGCAGCAGACGCTTCCGAGAGTCGCCTCGGTTTCACGTAAACACTTCTGTCTCAGATCAGGATCAGATGTCGGTCTGTGCTCAACCCTGATATCAACGTGGTATCGAAACACCGAATCAATGTGTTTTTAATGTTCTTGGACGTAGGATCAGTTTGTCTTTGGCAAACTATATAACAAAGTTTCTTTAAACCACGAGTTTCTCCAAAAACCTCACTGCCGTCAGAATCAAATGAGTCAGTGACCTTAGACTCGTGTTCCCTTTTCTGCTCACGCTCTGTGTGTGTGTGTGTGTGTGTGTGTGTGTGTGTGTGTGTGTGTGTGTGCACGTTCAATTCCAGTCACGCAGAGTCTCTCTCTCTATCCATTTCATCCTGTTTCTAACTTTCTATCTCTAATATTTCCACCCTTCAGTTTCTCACTACTGCCTCCCTTTCCTTCCTTTTCTCCCTCTACTCTTTTCTTTCTTTCTTTCTTTCTTTCTTTCTTTCTTTCTTTCTTTCTTTCTTTCTTTCTTTCTTTCTTTCTTTCTTTCTTTCTTTCTTTCTTTCTTTCTTTCTTTCTCTCTCTCTCTCTCTCTCTCTCTCTCTCTCTCTCTCTCTCTCTCTCTCTCTCTCTCTCTCTCTCTCTTTCTTTCTTTCTCTTTCTTTCTCTCTCTCTCTCTCCTTTGTATCACTTTTTCTTTTCCTTTCTCTCTTTCTGTCCCTTTCATTTTCCCCAAAACAGTTTATCAAAAGCATTCTCTTTGTGTTAACCTTTCCCCCTTCTCTTCATGTTTTAGACTTTCATTTCTCTTTCTCCTCCTATCTCTCTCTCTATCTTTCTGTCTCTCTCTCTCCCTCTCCCTCCCTCTATCACACAGTGAAACATGGCATGGTTTGGCACAGCACTCAGGGTTTGTTCATAGATCAGAGCGAGACCTATTTATTTTTAGTGGCTATGTGGAGTGCTTTTTAGTGTCTGAAGAACTTGTCATATATATTTTTTATAATGCAGTTGTGTGTTCCTGCATATCCAGAGTGAACAGCGGTGATGTGTGTATGCTGAGGCAGCAGTGACAAAAACTGCTTGAAGTTTAGCTCAAATGGCCAGAATGTGAGGCACAGCCAGTCTCATCCACCCACCTGCCTTCACGCTGCTTTTGTTTTGTGTTACAGTTTTCTGAAATCAGTAACCGGCATCGATACGTAACCATACAAACACGTCAAATCTGATCTGTAATTTAAAACCACCTTTAAATATGGCTATGATCCTGGCAGAACAGTCTGGAAAAAAGAAAAAAAAAAATTAGTCTGCTTGAGGTCATCGATGTCTGATTAGTTAGACTCCCAGAGTAAGAGGTTATATTGAGGGGTTGCTTAAAAATTCTCTGTTTGACAAGGTGTGGTCATCCTGCCTTGCTGTACCTGCCCTGAATGAACCTTTTGTGTGTGTGTGTGTGTGTGTGTGTGTGTGTGTGTGTGTGTGTGTGTGTGTGTGTGTGTGTGTCCACAGTTGCTCCGGACATCCTGCTGCTGGGCTATGATGGGGACTGGTATGTGGGGAGGGAGAACGTCCAGCTGAAGTGCCAAGTCAAAGCTAACCCACCGGCCCACCACTTCCAATGGATCAGGTGTGTGCACACGCAGCCACGCGCACACACACAGACACACACACACACATGCAGACAGGGCTGTGCTGTTCGTGCAAGCCTTCTGGATCGGGTTCAGCTTCGTGGTGTTCATAGGCCTGATTCCAGTTACAGCACTGTGAGCGCAGATGCTCCATCTGAAGCACAACACACACACACACAGAGCACCAGTCGCCCTTTTTCCTTCTCATTACACTTCCTGAGCACTTAACATTTAGAAAATTGCTTTTTATTATTCCAGTATCCGGGAGTTGAGCTACCGTATTTCCTAGACTATAGGATGCGTGTGTACGCCTCCAGCAGGTGCTGTGTGGAGTCTTTAGTGTGATATTTAGCTACCCAGATGGAATCTCTGAACGTTTTTGTAAGAAAAAAATGTGCATAATGCAGCAGCTGATTAAAGTCTAATCCTGCTTATAGCTTTTTCAGTAACTGCTTATTACAAAGGTTCTCGACCTCTCGAAAGGTTCTGATCATTAAAGCTGTTGGATTGTTATTACTACACATTGACCTTAGCAGCGCAGAATTTTCAGCAGCAGCATATTTAAGTAATTTTTAATTGTATTCGGCACACTGTTACATGGAAGTGACTTGTGTGTGTGTGTCAGGCTGGACGGGGAGATGCCAGATGGAGTGAGGGTGGTGAATGATTCCCTGACGTTCCTGAGACCACTGCAGAGGAACGACTCCGGTGTGTACAGGTGCGAGGTGGGAAATAACATCGGCCTGCGCACCCGCGACCTCAGGATCCGTATCCAAGGTGAGACAGAGTTCAGAACAAAAACAGCTCCCTGCTCTGCGTGTCAGCATCCTGTAATGCACTGCATTTGGTTACAATCAAAAGGCTATCACACGCAAACATGAGGTATCGTTTACTACGTGCACATGAAGGATGCATACTTTTGTATATATGCAATCACTCACACACACATGCACGCACACATAGACACACACACAAACACACATTCATTTAGGCTGTAGGGTGTGTCTGTGAAACTGAGCAGAAAGAGAAATGGAGAGAAAGAGAAAGTCTGTGTGTGTTGATTAGCCACCATAGCTGTCCAGATGTTCATTAAAGAAGAATCCTCAGAGAAATCCAGGCTTTCACTCCATCTTGCATGACATCATGCGTCACCACGGGGTCAGAGGTCACTGCAGGATAAGTTCCGTTGTACCACTTTGGCTGGTGTCACCTGTATACACGAGAGCTGTTGCTCCAGAGAGAGGGTGTTTCCAATTAAAGTTTGGCTTCATTCACTGAGATTTATAAAAGCCGAGAGTAAGCTGTAAAGATGGACTGTTCCAGTCTGTAAGGGGTGGCCGCTGTAGTGATTGCTATGGCGACTGAGCTGAATATTTTGCACATGCGCAAATCTGACTTTACACTCCTTTGGTTTAGCCGTTCAGCTTTGATCCATGCTACAGTGATATTTGGACACTTCTGAATGCTCCAGTTAAATCAGTGGTTAGACCAAAGACGTATAAAATTCACTTCAGTAAAAGAGAGAGGATGTGAAATGAAATTGAAATGTTCTGTCATCATTTAATCATGTGTTTTTCCTGTAGTCTATAGACTTTGTCCTGAGTATTTTGTGTTCGGTTTATGCAGAAAAGTTATGCAGAAACTTTTGTGTCGTTAATAAAAGTGTAGGGTCCTGATTTATATGTACACCCTAGCTAGTTAAGTCCTTTACCTTTTCCACATGTGTTGCCAGGTCTACATGACTGAATCAACCCCATGAATATTTCAAAACTAGCCATAAAACTGCTGTTTTCATTTCAGCTTATATCACATCTTCATTTACTGCAACTTTAATCTTAACAGCATGCCCTGATTATGGATTTACCGTTTGTATTAAAAACAGATATAATAACCCTCACCACCCACTTTATTACCTGTATTACCTGTAAGTTCATGTAGTTATCTAATCAGCCAATCATATGGCAGCAGGACAGCACGTCTCAGCATGCACATCAAAACTAGACGTAGATGAGCTACAACAGCACATCATGTTTGGACTTGTCAGTCAAAAACAAGAATCTAAAGCATTGCTAATACAATAAATAAATAAAGGCCTTCAGGCTTTTGAGGCTCATCATATTTCATAGATTCCATTCTACACCGTTTCGTGTTAAATTCCTGGCTTTATGTATAAGCAATTTTTTTTTTGGTTATTCTTGTTCATAGACGTGTTATCATGACATTATGAGCTGCACCTTTCATTCAGTCTCGGAGCAGAGGGCAGTTTCATCACAGGTGTACCTCTCGCTTGTGTCAGGCTCTTCCTCCGTCCTGTGTTGGTCTTGCTGTCAGCTGTGCATGAAGCTGTGTAATTAGACTCACCAATGGATCTGCAGAACATCTTGCTCCTGCACGCACCGTTCCCTCCCTGCACCAGTCACGCTGCTTACAAAAAATATTCATGAAACATTCACAAGCTCATTTCAAACATTCACATGTTCATTATTTATTTCCCCCCTTTTCACATGCTTCCCCTTGAGAGAGATTAGGTGTGTGTGTGTGTGTGTGTGTGTGTGTGTGTAGGCATGCTTACATAAGCATGTGTTTGATGTTGTATTTCTGTCTCACTCTCGTGAGTATGCTGCATCACTGGCTTGCATCAAGAGATTTTGGTATCTGGTGGAATACCTTCTGCAGCTGTGTGTGTGTGTGAGGGAGGGAGAGAGAGAGAGAGAGAGAGAGAGAGAGACACTCAAAAGTTTCCCTCATGGTGGACCAGTCAGATGTCCCACCAGCATCAAAACTGTCAGCATTTCTGTCCTTGTGGGGACATTTGCTCTATATGAAAACGGGCCCCTACACACATCCTAGTAATTATATACAGCCGTTGAGACTCATGGGAGTGTTTCAGACAAATGAAATTTCTACCTGCCCTGAGAAGAGGTTCTGCTGCATGAACAAGCGCAAAAACAAGGTGGCGTCATGATTTTCATACATCAGCAAGTGACCGAGGAACTGACCACTATTTTTCCTCCAAGTATACATTTCATTAAAAAAAATAATGCACCTCTGGATGGTTCACCTCAGTACACATCACACTGTCACTGATTATTTTCATATAACAGCATGCAGGCGTTTTATTTCGTATTTAATACATATGTAAGGAAGAGTTGGTAGGAACTGGATTTAAAATGAACAAATAATCTCACACTCGTTTAAGCAGTATTGCACAAGCATTAGTACAGTTGCTGAATACCAGAACCACATGATTGTGAGCGTGAGATTATTTTTATACAATAGTTCTTTAAACAAGAAATTAATACTGAGTGACCTTTCAGACACAGTGTGACCAAATGCTCTGTTTAATTTTTGCTCCACAAGTGGAACTAGATCCCTGAAGAAGGCACACTCACTTTACAGCTCATTGGCTTATGGGCTAGCTAACTCACCAAGATTTGTACAATCCTGTTAAAAAAAGTAAAATTCCAGTAAAATTTGAAAATTTCTTTCTTTTCATCTTCAAATGAACAGCTTTTAAATTTTAAGTTAAGTTATCATCCTGAAAGTATCATCCTGCTCGCTGATGAGGTCACTAGTACTATTGTAGTAACAGATTAGAACTAGGAAGTGGAATTTTACCTGCCGAATACATGTGAGCAAAGTGATGTGTACAGAGACTCACCCCCGGCCTGTTGAAGAAATACAAGAACTCTAGAGATGCCATTCCAGTAGTTAAATGAACAGACCAGAGTTAATTCTTGTATTATAGTATACAAATTGTTGCACACAGATAGATAGGTAGGTAGGTAGATACTTTTTTTTGATCCCGAAGGAAATTCCAGATGTCCAGCAGCAATAGAGACAGTAACACAAAGACAGGTTGTAGATTACACACTGTATATCTTACAAATAGTCAGTATACACTTACTAGTATAAAGTATAGAGTATAAAGTTACTAGTACAATGCTAAGAACAAAAACTACAAGATATATAAGAAGCATATAAATCACAGTTTAAAAAGGGGGAAAAAAACAAACATGAATAAGAGAAATGAGGTTAATTGCAGTGCAGCCCTTGATGTGCAATTTTATATGTAACAAAGTGACTGTGCAAATAGTATTAATTGTTCAAATACCTAAGTAATTGTGCATAGAGCCGCATGAAGGTGACAATGAAATTGAGTCTGTTTGTAATGGCAAGATATGCAATAGTGAGAGAGAGTAGACCCTGAATTTAACGGATGAGAGTTGTACATGTAACACCATGATGTATATAGCAGACAAGCTTTAGCCTAGATCTCCAGTCCACATTACCATGTCCCTGTAGAGAGGTGTTGAAGAGCCCAATGGGAACAAAGGATCTTCCAGGTCTGTCCGTTGAGCAGCTTTGTGACAGAAGTCTTCCACTGAACACACTCCTCTGTTTGCAGAAAACAATGTGCAGTGGGTGGTCAGGGTTGGCCATGATGAACAGCATTTTGTTTAGAGTCCTCCTTTCCACCACTTCCTTGAGAGAGTCCAGCTTCACACCAACCACCGAACCAGCTCTTCTGACCACCTTGTCCATCATCCCTGCTTTTCAGGCTACCTCCCCAGCTCACCACCGCGTAGAAAAGCACACTGGTGATAACTGATTGATAAAACATCATCAGGAGCTTTTTGCAGATGTTGAAGGATTCGCCCTCCTTTACATCCCTTATACACCCCTCAATGGCAGTATCATCTGAGAACATCTGCATGTGGCATTACTCTGAGGTGTAAAGAGTGAACAGGAAGGGGGCTAGATGGCTAGATGGCATCTCCAAAACTGCAGCTCTTGTGGGGTGTTCCCGGTCTGCAGTGGTCAGTATCTAACAAAAGTGGTCCAAGCAAGGAACAGTGGTGAACCGGCGACAGGGTCATGGGCGGCCAAGGCTCATTGATGAACATGGGGAGTGAAGACTGGTCTGTGTGAGCCGATCCAACAGACAAGCTACTGTTACTCAGACTGCTGAAGAAGTTCATGCTGGTTCTGATAGAAAGATGTCAG
The DNA here is from genome assembly GCF_019097595.1 of Hemibagrus wyckioides. NCBI lineage: Eukaryota > Metazoa > Chordata > Actinopteri > Siluriformes > Bagridae > Hemibagrus > Hemibagrus wyckioides. The sequence goes on from NC_080727.1 coordinate 12,104,091, forward strand.
AATACACAGTGCATGACGGGTCAGGGCTGTTTTGGCAGCAAATGGGGGACCAACACAATATTAGGCAGGTGGTCATAATGTTATGCCTGATCGGTGCATGCTCTAGTGCTATCATTTCCTTTCACTGGTATTAAGAAGCTCAAACCTGTTCCAGTATATCAATGTACACATTGAGCTCCATGATGTCAAGGGAATTGTGCACAGAGCCTCCATGATGTCAAGGGCATTGTCCAACATCCTACACAGAGTCCTGACCACTGAACACCTTTGGGTTGACCTGGAACACGACTGCACCCCAGACCTTCTCATCCGACATCAGCAATCTATTGACTGTAAGAGCACAAATCCCCTCACGCTCTGTGTCCATAATCTAGTGGAAAGCCTTCACAGACAAGTGCAGGTTATTATAACATCATATAGAGGCTATATCTGGAATGGGATATTTAAAAGCACATATGAGTGGCGTGTGATGGTCAGGTGACCATAAACATTTGGCCATAGTGTATACTATATTCAGTAATGTATGAGTAAACACTTAAACTGATTCTGGATGCTCTGGCTATCTTGCTAATATTACTGCTCCATTAAAAATTTGCTCCAGATGGTGGATGAGGCAAGAGCCGCCAAATGGAACGTGTTATGGATTTTGTGACTCATTTCCCCTTCATGTAGACTCTTACATGTTACATCCAATAGACACCAGCAGGCATGCTCAGTCTTACACTTTCCTGAGTGTCAGTCTTGGTTAAAGCTCCCATGAGCATTATTTGAGACTGTGTGTGTGTGTAAGAATTTGTGTGAAAGGCTGTGTGTGTGTGAGAGATGTATTCTGACCTTCAGCAGCTTGTCCCCTCCTCTCCACGTTTCCTTCCCTCCGCTCCATGATGTGCTGAGGCTAGAGGGCTCTACTGTGTATTGATCAGTACAAATTGTTCTCGAAGTTCACAGCCCCAATTCGAATACATTAAAATAAATTGTCATTTTGTGTGCCCATGTGCTTTTAAAAGCATATATCATATATAGGCTTTATTTAATGCCTTTAAAATCCCATCACTTTAGCAACACCATTCTGGAGAGGTGTGTCTAAGAACTGAGGAATTGACGGGAATTTAGGGAGGGATGCTGTCGTATTTATTTCGTCCATTCTTTTAGCCAGACCTTGACACTCTCTGTCTCTCTCACACACATACACACACTCTCTCACACACACACACACAAAGTCCCTTCAAAACATATCCATGTGTTGTGTTTTGTGCATCGTCCTTGCCCTCTGGAATATGGTGTAAAGGAATGCATGCAGTCTGCTACATTATACCTCAGGGTCTACTACATTGAGGACAATGCAACATTTATATCTAACTGTATCCATACAGTGGAAAACATCCCATACACATCAATTCCTTCTGCTGAGTGCATGCGCACATGCGCGCACACACACACACACACACACACACACACCGCTGGCTACCAGATAGCTCTATGCTACAGTAGGGATAGGATGTTCTGTATTGTGATCAATGGTCTCCTACAACCCCTTTCTCTCAGCTTGTGTATTGCACATGCATGACTCCGAATGCTCCAACACCCAACACAGCAGTGCTCTAATCCAACCCGGCGGTCACTGCATGCCAATGCTGTGCTGCAGTCTTCAGACGTCTAGCTAACCCTAAGCCTAAACTTTTGACTTATTCACTGTGATGCAATGATTTGTACTGTAACATTTCCTTCCTTCCCCCCTTTCTAGCTCACACTTCCTCCCTACCCTGTTTCTCCCATCACCTCTTTACTCATCCGTACTTCCTCTCTCGGCTAACGCAGCGTTCTGCACTAGGTTTCATTGTTGTGCGAAGCTTTTCACGTTGTTTTCTCTATTCACACTGGAATGTGTGGAGTTAGCGAGAGATGCTAGTATGTACAACCTCATGATCCCTTTGTCATAAAACTCAAAAGTCCAAAGAGGTCTTGTTTTAGTAACTTTTTTTTAATGCTCTTTTTCTGACCGAAAAGTTTTCTTGTGATTTTGAGATGGTAAAACTTGTGCTAGTATTTTGTAAAGGCCATGGTTGTCAAATCATGATAAATGAAAAGATTTCTATGAAAGTTTGCAAAAATACAAAAAAAATAAAAAAATGGCCGGCTTTTTCACAGATAAAGTGAACACTGGCTGAAATCTTGCTATTCCCAATAATCTGACAATTATTATCTTTAACCTCTTGCATTTTCAAGCTAAACCATTTAGTTTGTTATTAAAATTAAACAAAAAAAATCAAGATCTTGAGTAAAAAATAAATAAATAAAAATGAATAATAATATGCACCTCTCTGGACTTCTGGACTTTTCCCACCTCCCATGTTTTATGTTTTATGTTGTCTACTGCCCTGGACAGCAGTTTCAGGTTTTGCTTATTTAATTAATTGTTTAATTATTTAATTTTGATTTGATTTATTCGCTAAAGACGTAAAACTGGAACTGCTGCCTTCACGGCTGTAGATACAGACCGTAGTTTAATGTAATAAAGATAACATTCATGCCATTAGATAACTTAGACAAGTTCATGTGATAAATGTTAATAATATCTGGATGTAGTTGGCATTGACATTCTACTTTTCTTTGTCTGTCCATACCTCCTCCGTTCTTCCCTCCCTCCTTCCCCTCCTCCCTCCTTCTTTCATTAGATCCTCCTTCCACCACCACTATGCCTCCCACCACCCCTGTGCTCCCTCTTAACGCCGAGATCTCTGTCACAGCGCCTGGCAATAAGCAGCGGGCCCTCTTCACCTCCCCGACCCTGGCGCCACTGCACGAAGGCAACCTGGGCACCATTGTGGGCGGGGCGGTGGGCGGAGCCCTTTTCCTGTTGCTGCTTCTGGTGCTTGGTGGAGTTTACTACCAGCGGCGGCGACGCACGTTCCGTGGAGACTACTACACCAAGCAGTACCTGGGGCCTTCAGACATGCAGAAAGCACCGCCGCCTCCACCACACGAGCTTCACATCTACTCCAATGAGGCAGACAGGGCCAGTCCTGACACCAAGCTCAAGTCCTGCCATGACGTCAATGGCACCATCCTGTCTGACAAAGACCGGGAGGAGTGGGGCGGCTTCGAGCGGGAGAGATCCCCGAATGGCCGCAGTAGAGCTTTGCGAGAGGCCAACACCCAGCAAAACCTCCAGAACCATCACAACCACAATCAACAGCAGAGCTACCAACCTAACCACCACCCAACCCCCCAGCCCAACCACCAACCAGACCACCAGAGCTTCCTCAGCGGCCCGCACAAGCACAGGAGCTCGCTGCAGCCTGAGTCCCGCAGATACCCTGGCCCTCAGGTGATGGGAAACGGCTCCCCCTTCTTGACGGAGGACTGCTATGACAGTGACTACGTGTCACACACAGATGGCTCCATGATCTCCCGTCGGGAATGGTACGTCTAACCAGGAAGGCGCTGCAGAAACAGACTGCTTACAACCCTCCGCAGAAGACGTCAAACTTGCAAAAGAATATGATGGTAGAAATAGAAAATGTACTGAAGAAAAAAACGATAAATAGAAAAGCACCTCTTGCACCTTTTTTTCCATGCTTCTACTGTTTTGGTGTGACCTTTTTTTTGGTTGATGTAAAGGATGGGTAGCAAAAAGAGAAAAGTACACCCTGAGTTGCCTGTTTATTAGGAACCCCTGCCTTTTCTCTGCACTTATTGGGCATTTTATCAGGTCCACCTACCATTCAAGTATCATCAAGCACCCTACAGTGTTCTTAGTTAATGTTGCTCCATATAATACTGAATAACAGAGGGTTTCTTCTAGCAAGCAAATAAATAAATAAATACGTAATTTATTCCACAAACGCTAGAATTGTTAACTATCCAAAGAACCCTTATTCTAACAGATTTAGATTCTAACTGTAGCACATCTACAGCTGTAGATGTTTCCAGACTCCTTTTCCCAGTCCATCAAGTAGTCCATCAGCCACCATAGCACCATCGCTGGTCTGTGGACTTTTGTGTGCTACAGCAATAGGGTTTTATGTGATGAGTGATTAGATTACAGTGGTCCCTTTTTACTGAGCGATACTGAGAGATAACAAGCTCCAGTCAGTATTTTGACACTGAAGTGACCTGGTTGGAAGGTGAACCTGATCAACTGTCCAGTTTTTGTAAATACAGGTAGAGTTAGCCTAGGGCAAATTTTCATATCTAAATATGCTCAGTGGTCACTGATTTAAGTTAATATTTCTATGTTAATAGCTGAAAATATCCTACTTCCAATTACAGCGAGGCAGCACTGTACACAATCCGTAGAGCTCTGTTATTTCAAAAAGGACAGGTGAGTGTTTCAGACAGCTCTCCCATGATGAAACGGTGAACTTTCAGTAATATTGAAGTTTTAATAGAAACAGAAATTAGCTCTTGTCAACAGTCTGCCATCTGGTGCGGTTACCATGGCAATGCTTCAACATCCCTCCCCTCAGGCATTAAATGGAGTGAGCTGTAGGAACAGTGCTAGACACAGGGAGGACTTGGCACACACACAAACCACTCTACATACAGAGAGCAAGTGGCTGCAGTGTGTTCATGTACCAAAACTTGAGTGTTCAGATGTACATTTTGTTTATCACAACCATTTGCTTACACTGCCCAGTAACGTTGATCATCAATGTGTATCAGTGACCCTTAGTTTAGATTACGCTAGTTCTTATAAAATCTCTTCTTTTAGTGCCTTTCTTCTTGTGTTGAACACGATCTTATCAGTTAGCATGTTTGTTTCTGGAACATTTTTTTCCAAGCACAATGTTCTGATATCTCCGGTCAGACCCTCCCTCTTCTTCCACTCCTGAGCCTCCACCTTGACAGGAAAGTGCTTGTTCCACTTCATGATTCAGTTCATAAATTGAGCTAAGTTTTCCATATTTAGCCGAAGGTGACCTTTTACGCATAAGAAAGCACGCTTTGTAGTATCGAGCAAGCTTAAATTAGCTGCAGTATTTAAAAGATCCCTCAGAGAGGTGAAGCATTCTTTCCTTTAATTTCCTTATTCTTATAAATAAATAAATCCACAGATTGAATGGAACAGATGTATGTAATGAATGGCTCTAAACCATGACCAGCTTTCAGGAAATGGTTTTATTTTTCTTCTAAACCATAACAAAAGTTACGAGGTCACAGATTTCCAAAATTTTAGTTCAAATTAAGTCAATAAACGAATCTGAAAAAGAGTTGGATGTAATCATGCAACTAAGAATATGCCCACTTTTGAAAGGTCACTTATTTGTTATATTTAAGGATGGTGCAGCATGTGTCCAGTCAGCCCAGTCAGCCTCTGATTGTAGACTCCATTTAGGGTTGTTTTTTTTTTTTTTTTTTTTTTAAACTTTGGTGTACTTTTTTTTTCTTCTGGATGATGCTCAAAATCATCATCAGATCCTGTGTAAAGAGGATGTGTGATTTGTTAGCAGTTGACCTTTCTCAGTGTGATCAAGCCTTAAAGTGTCAACAGTTAAATGTTTAAGTGAAGCTTAATGCAGTCAATATTTTTCATCCGGGTTTTCTGTTCTCCTCTGTACGGAAGCCGACTAAATCGCCCGGAAGTGGCTGTTCAAGATGGCATCTCAGGACAGGAGAAATGGCAGTGATCGGTTAAAAAGAATGTTGATCCGGGAACATGTGCTCCTTAATGTCTGTAAATGCACATCATTAGTGTTAAACCTTCACAGTATATCGAGTGGATGAGTTCTCCGTCTAGCAGTGTGATTTTTTCCACAGATTCCTAACACCTCAGTCCCACATCTGTGGTTTTGGTTAATATGAGTTTTGCTGACTAGGTTAAACAGAAGAGTAATAATTATTAGTTCTAGGTATCACAGCTGTGTCCAGGTCAGGGAGATGAGAGCAGTGCCTTATTGTGAAGATGTAGTTTATTCCAGTGGCGTTCTAAAGGCGTGTTATAATGATCTGTTTGTGAATGTACGTGTGTTTTTGAGTGTTGAATAAGGTGACCAGTGCAGGTGCGTTGCTGAGCGTCCTGTATGGTCCTGGACTTCTCCGGTTCTTCCATTTGCCTTTGCCACTTTAGAAGACCTTTGTCTATTTGTGCCATTACTTGTATTGTATTTTTTTTTCCCCTGAATAGTCAGACAATAGCATATTTTGCTCACCAAAATATGACATTTGTGACACTTGAGTTGCAATGCATTTAAATAAAAAAAAAAAAAAATAAATAAAAAAAAAGAATTACAGAAAGATGGGAATGTTTGTTGGAAGGTGATGTAATAATTAGTAGGTTTGTAGTTGAAGGGGTAAAGGTTGTGCAAAAAAATTAATTTGTTTATTGTGTATATATGTTTTCTCCTGTATAAAGACTAAGACGTGATGATGGAGCACACCAGAGCACGCCTACCACTTCACTGTTTATGATGAAAAGTGCTCAGGCTTACTGAGGTTTCTCAACCACTTGCGCTCCTCTCCACCGGTTTCTGTTCTTTTTCTACAGAGGGGATACTGTTTAAAAAAACAAAAAAAAACAAAAAAAAAAACAATAAAAAAATATGGAAGAGCTGCATGGCACGAGCGTTATTTTGTAAAAATTCATGTTTGGGATAGGTTTTGTTTTGAAATAAAGCACCTTTTCTTCTTTGATGTCTTGATCTTTTATTAACTGATTTCGACGGTGTGGCCATAAGCTCAGCCTGTCTCTTCCTTTTGTTGCCCCAAATGATCACACAAATACTGTAATATTCTACTAAATTTTACTCCAGATCATTTTATTCATTATAGTTCAGTAGTTTTTATAAGACCAGGTCATAAATACTAATGTTCTCTGTTGTTAGACAAAAAAACATTCAAATTCCTTCATCTCCTGTAAATTCTTTATGCTGGTCAGAGCCTTTGAGGTTTACATTGTCGATCTGTTTATATTTCTGGAAAAATAAAGATCAGATGGATCATTTAAGTAAAATCAGAGGCAGTGACAGAAAAATAATTGTGTGAAGGAGTGCGAGTTGTCCGATTGTCTTGCAGTGGATGGTGTGGGAATAAAAACATTCCAGTGCCCACCTCTGTCCTTTTAAAGTGTTTCAAAATCAGTATTTCTCCTTTTAAAACGTGTCGTGGATTTTAATTCAGTACTCATGCATGGCGTTGTAAATCTCTGGTGTCTTAGTCTTCTTTGGATGCCCATAGTAATCAGAGCCTCTTGTCTGATGGTCAATGTTGGAGGGAATCCTGAGCAGTGTGTGCAGATAACTCTACACAGCTCTGAGGTATAGCTAAGTGGTTAAGATGTTGGCCTGCTGGTTGTGAGTTCAAATCTCAGGATCATTAAAAACTGCCAGTGCTAGGATTTGAGCAAGACTCTTAACCCTGAACTGCTCAGATGTATTAATAAGATAAGTCACTCTGGATAAGGGTGATATTTGGGGATTACCAGATATGTAAACTGGTATGGTTCAGAATTGAACAGCTGTCTTTCAAGGGCCAGGTGTTTTTTTTTCTATCTGCACGTGGACAAGATCCAACATTGTAGCTTAATTGTCAGTTCTTAGTTTGTACTGGACAAGATGCTGCAGTAGATTTCAAATAAATGTCAAATAATTAATAGAACGATGATGTTTAAAAAATAGCCCTAAGTTGTTATGATTAGATATTTATTGGTATTGGTGTATGACCACTCGGTCAAGCCTGCATGACCTGTGAATATTTCTGGTAAGCTTTAAAAAGAAAAAAAGAAATCATGTTCTACGTATCTGTATTTGTAGCTATTTAGAGCACATTATCTGTTCATTCTGAACAATGTGTTGATATTTGGTTACCAATATAGAGGCACTGTTTTGTGACTTATTAGCTCTACAATGACCTACATTATCATTAGTGACCTGTATTGAGACCCAGGTGCCCCAGTTGCTTGCTCTCTACCTCCCAGTTTGATCTCTGGTATCGGCTCTGTCCGTTTTACCTCCCACACTTTTTACTGTTTACTTTGCTTGATCTCCACACCATCACTCACGCTCCCTCTTACAACCTCTGTCAGAAGCTCCTGTTTTTTTTTTTTTACTGCCAAAGTACAAAGTTTCAGCCGGAGGCTAAACTAAGAGAGCACTTAAACCCTGGGATAATGTGGACCTGCTTGGATCTATGTTTGCACTGCTGTTCTCTCGATCTGTTTCACTTGAGATGTGAGAAGTGTTGAGGGAGAAAAGATCAGCCAGAGAAACAGGCACAGTGGTGGGTCTAAACCAATGTTTGAGCAGCTGAAACTTTTGAAAGCAGCATTACTAGGTTGCTTGAGCTTCATGGAGTCTTGTGCCTCTTTTGTTCCCTGCCTTCTGTCGTCTCCCTTCCCACCCCCTGTCTGAATGGTTTGGTTCTGAGCAGTGAAATTAGCTCACTAGAATGCCCATCAAAGCCCCAAACACTCCCTCCAATCCCTACGCTATCATAACTGTCCCCATGGCAACACACTCCTCTATGGCTACTGATAGAGGGCTACTTCCCTTAAGCCATACCTGCACTTCCCTTCTCTTTTTCACTCTCTGTCAGAGACGAACAAGAGCAGCAATGAAAGAAGGGAGTTGCAGAGAATGGGGGTAATTCAGTAGGGAAGAGAGAGGAAAGAGAGGGAATGAAAAGTCATGAAAGCAAGAGACTCAGAATAGGATGAGGGAAAGAGAGCCCAGGGGGCTGGCGGGGGGTGATGAGTATAGTGCTCTGTGGAGATAAAACACACCGTAATGAATTCCTTAATTAATAGACATTCACTGTTCACTGTTACAGTGGGATGATTGGTCATTATGAGTATTTAAACATTTTACAGAGCTTCGTGCTGCATTTTATAAGCTCACCATGCTCATATAATCTACTCCCTATAAACTGCAGCCTGCTGAAATGAACACAGCACACACTCAGATCTTCACAATGCTAACCCCGCTGAATTATTTCAGCAAGAGAGATGTATAAGAATGTTGGGAAAGAAGAAAGAAATTAGTACTTAATTAAGGGGCAAAAGAAAGCAACAAAAATGTGTGGAACAAAAAGCCAATTAAAAGCGAGAAAATAGGATAAATGGATAAAAGAAGAAACATGAACAGTAATGAAATGAATGAGCGATGAAAAGGAAAGAAAATATGCAATAACGAAAGAAAGGATAAAAAATAAACTTTTGAAGGAAAAAAAATGCCAGAGGAGTAAAAAAAGGGAGAGAATATGTGGAAATTGGATGAATAACAGAAAAAAAGAGAAAAAAAATATATTCATTAACATTCATAAAATGGGAGTGAGAAAATCTGAGTCAGTGTCAGTAGGAGTTGTGATCAGGAGTGTATCAGTTTGTCAGGAGGAGGAAATCTCTCCCAGCAGCCACAAGACTATACATGAGGAAACACACTCTCTAATGAACACAAACCCTTACTCATCCTCCCCTTCATGCTGAACTGCTCCATACAGTTAACCCTTTGGGGCAGCATGGTGGTGCAGTGGGTAGTTTTCCCACCTCATAGCTTCAAGCTGAACTTGGGTTACTGACTGTGTGGATTTCTTGTGTATTCTCCCCATGTTCCTTCTTGTTCTTCAGTTTCAACCCAACTACCAGGAACTGGCCAGTAAGTGGATTGGCTATGATAAATTACTCGTATATGAGTGTGTGAATGAGTGTGTGTGCATCATGCTTTGACTGGCCTGCCATTCAGGGTGTATTTCCGGCCTCAAGCCCGGTGTTCCCGGATCCACCACAACCCTGACCAGGATAAAGTGTTTACTGAAAATGAGTTAACCCTCGGGGGAAAAATTTTCCATCTAGTTTAACAGTAAGAAAATAATTTTTTTAAATAATTATTTTCCAAGTGACTGTGTGTGTGTGTGTCCTGTTAGACTGATTGTTTAAACAATTAATAACTCTAAATTTGAATGCAGAATGCAGTCTACGCTTCACCTGCATTTGTTGTAAAAAAGGAAAAACCAACATGAAAACCAGAGAGCTGTTCTATGGGAGAAAAACAAGACAATTTCCAATATAGAAGCCATACCACTTCTAAGCACTGATCAGACACATTGGAAAAACAGAGATAAGATGCAAAAATTCTGGCAGCATGTGTAACCTCTAAACAAAAGTGATGAAATGGGGAAAATGATGAGAGAATCAAAAGGAAAAAACATAGAAAGAAAAGATTTGCTCATGATCCAAAACATATGAGCTCATTGCACAAACATGGTGGAGGTAGTGTCATGACTTGGACCTGCATGGCTCTTTCTGGACACTGACCCAAAACACACTGCCAACACAACAAAGTACTTCATCAGGAAGGTTTTAGACTGACAAATCAATTCTTACCCCAGTTAAACAGCATGTCACTTCCTGAAAAAGAAGAGAGAACCCCTTCAAAACACTCAACTAAAAGAATCAGTCGTTACAAGCCTGGCAAAGCATCACAAAAGAAGAAGAATGCCAGAGATTGATGATGTCAGTGCATTGACAGCTTGATGCAGTTATGGCAAGCGATATATGCAAATAAATATTAAGAGTTATTTACTTTCATTTACATTAAGACTATCTTTACTTTTGCTCACCTAACGACTGAATAGTCTATAACCAAAGGTGTCATGTTCTAATTGTTTAGATTTAATCCAGATGTAAATATCAGGATCTGATCTGTTGTCTCATATTCATCTTTTGATCTCAAACCTAGATGTCTTTAGTGTTCAGTGGGGGAAAACCCTGTATTTGCTGTTCCAGTAATTATAGAGGGGACTGTATGCTCTATACTGTATATATTGTATATACACATACACCATAGATTTCTTGTTAAGATTGTAGGTACCTCTGCCGGGTAGTTCCCGCCTGAAAGCAATTTTGGATCATTTAGAGGCTTCCTGCAGTGAAAACTGCCCTTGTCTTCTTATCCTAAGAATGACAACCAATCCACTGGTCAGAGTGTCTGACCTTCTGACTTTTCTTACGATCTGATTTTTAAGTGCAAGCATAACAGTGACATAACTGATCCATTTAATCACACCTGAGAAGGCTTGTACATCCCTAGCCTGCTCTTATGCCACCACCCGAGAGTGGCTCATCTAATCCGCACTCACTCTAAACTCAGCCTGAGTCGCTGAGTCAGCATTCTGTACTGGTATTATATCTGAAGGGTAAACATCTCTCAGTACTAGCAGTGCCTCTTCAAAGGACATGGTTCACTGCTGGGTTCAGCTGTTAAAGCTCAGGCTTTAAGACCTGTCACTGTAAAGCAGTGAGAATCTCTAGGGCCTCTGAGCTCGAGTCAATAATACTTGCTCTAACTGCCGATACTTTAGGAGCATGGAATTTCCTTCAAACTGTTTTCTTCTTCCTGAAGGGGAAGTCATCTATCATGACATATCTAAGTAACCCACTCTCTAAGGGGTTAACTGGCCAAATCTACTACTGTTTAGCAAAAATGTTTTAACCCTTTCAGAGCAAAATACACTCCCTGAAACTTAAGTAGAATTTATTAAGTATTCGACCAGACATTCAGTTAAGGCAGACATACTGCACATGGAACAGACAGTGAAAAAGTATAAATCTTCTACTAGACAAAATGAAGCAGGCAATCAATACATTGTGTGATTGTCACTGATATCCCTTCATTATAATAAGCAGCAAAAGGGCCACATTTTCTTAACTTGCATTATAATTCTGCTAGATGTCACATAAAGCCACTTTAAGGTCAGAGCTGGAGATGGCTCATGAAAAAAAATGCTTTCCATTTATAATTTTTCATTATACAGACACCCTTATTCACAGTGATGTACTGTGATATACTGTACTTTTACTGATCTCATTTATACAGCTGAGTAATTGAATGTTAAGGGCCTTGCTCAAGGGAATAGGTAGTGGAATTTGCACTTAAAACCTTCCGGTTACTTGTCCAACATTTTATTTCTTTTCCTTTTTTATATCTTTTTCCCTTCTTTAAAGCCATAATGCATAATGCCACCTTTTGCACTCAAGTGTATACTCCAAAGAGCTGCATGGTGGCACAGTGTAACACTGTCCATGTGGGTTTCCTCCGGGTTCTCTGTTTCCCCCCCAAACATGGGCCTGAGACCTAATACCCATCACTGTTATCCATCTGCTGCTAATGTAATTTGTATTCATCACAGCACTCTGTATCATGACAGCTAACAATCAGCATTCCGCTAGTTATTACAATGTTGGCTAACATTTCAGCAATTACGCTGTTGGCCATTAGCCTTAGCTAATGTTGTCCCACATTACTTGGTACTTTTGCAAAAGAATCTCTATTTAACTACTCGATGTGTGATTTGCAATCGAGGCAGGCACCTTTTTCTCTTGTGACCTTTCTTGTAATATTATAATAACACTTAATAATTAGAATAACAAGTAAATTTAACAGCTTATACCTTTCTGCTTTAATTAGAGAATTTTTAGATGATTAATTGTCCTTTTACTAGGTAAAGATTTAGTAAAGAATTTCAATATTTTTTTACCTTCCTTTAGCAACACACAATGCTTACTATCTACATTTGAAATTGTCATTATATGCACTCTTGTGACAGGAAAAGCTAGTTGTGTTCAAATATTGATATTTAAAATATTTAGAAATGAATTATCCTAATCCTGGTACACACAGCATGTTGTTTCTCATGTGCTGTGTGGTATCTGGTGTGTGAGAAGCTGGAACATTTCAATATGAAGTGAACTGTAAAGCAGTCTTGTGACTCTCTGTGGGAGGCCCATCTGTGGTAGAAAGCAGCCAGACGGCCAGTGATGGTGTACCCCTGCCTGCTCCATGTCCTGGCACCAGACTGCCCTATTATTCCTTCATTTTGAAACACATGTAATCCTCACTTAGGTGAAACCTCCATAGAAACATCCTCAACCTGGAGATAAATGAAAATATCCCAGACACTGTATGACACAAAATGAACTCTGTAGAGTTAAAAAAAAGTTCATTTTGAAACCAAATCATGTAAGTACATTGCTTGGTGTTACAAGGTGATTGTAGAATCTTATGTTAGCAATTTTAATTCAACTCAATTTTATTTAGTTAGCACTTTTAACAAAGGAAATTGTCTCAAACTTTATATAAAAATTCAGAACAAAGTTTAATATTAAAATTGATATTTATCTCTAATGAGCAAGCCTGTGGCTACAGTGGCAAGGAAAAACTCCCTGAGATGATATGAAGTAGAAATCTTGAGAGGAACCAGACTCGGAAAGGAACCTCATCCTCATCTGTGTGACACTGGAGAGTGTGATTATAAATAATGTCCTTTCTACAACAGTATACTCAAGTGGAATGCAGTAAAGTAATGCAGATGATGATACACATTTACCATTTTTGTAGGTTCAGTGGAATAGTTTATATCCTAATGCTGTTACTGAGACAAGGTTTATCATTTAAACATGAATAAAACTGTAATTTAGGGCAGTCACTATGATTTCCTCTTACTAAAGTTCCCAGGATTCATAATGTGGAACTGACATCTGTGATGGTTGCATGAAAATGAACCCACCTTCTTCAGCTTCCAAGCTTACGCAGTCTGTGGTTTCACATTGGCCGTCACGTATGAATGCTCCAATCACACCAGATTATTTGGGGAAGCGAGCTGAACGTGAAGTGTGCTGAAGCCTTTCCTCCTTATATCGAACCTGTTAGCCTTATTAGTCAACCTTATTGTGTCTTCCAGTTAGTGTCCCGTGTTAACAGTGATCTAATTCCTGTTGCTCGGTAACAGTCACCTTCCCACCTAGCTGCCACTTTTCTATTTTTATACCCTTACCATAGGCTTTTATTCGTCATTATTGAAGGATACTGCTCTGTACACCACGAGGCCAGATTTGACACAATGCTAACAGACATTCAATGATTAATGTGTCCTTGAACACAAACATTTCGTTGTTGAAAACTGGTTGTGGCCTCACATTTTTAAATGATTTTGATAGATATTTTTCAGAGGAGTAAATACCCGAATAAATAATACATTACAACACTGTTGTACTAAACTAAGCAGGAGAGAATGATTAGTTCTTCATTAAGAAGACTTATCTTACTCCTGGTATGTACTAAGAACTACTAATTGACTAATCAGCAAATACAAACCCATAATTGAGGATGTAGTCTTACATTTCTTCTGCAGAACTAATTAATTAATTATGGCGCTTTCGTATTGACTACTGATTAATTACACATCATATCGACATTAATTCCCAATAGCAAAGCCTTAGCATTCTCCTAGGTATCTGCCACCTATTTTACATCCCATCCTATCCCAATAGCTCAGTCTCTAAAATGGAAATGTCTATATGAGTCTGAGCCAAATGCTGTAAATGAGTTATTATAGGTCTCCTCAGAGGAGCACAAAGCTGGTGTTTGTGTGTGTGTGTGTGTGTGTGTTATTTACCCAGTCACGGTCTAAAGATAGAAACGCACAATAACCTACAAAAATACAAGGCTGTAAAGTAGCAATGAGCAAAAAATATTCTCCATTAAAATTATTAATGCTCTCAAAAGTGTTGTAAATAATTGACTTGTAACAAAATACCTATGTTTTAGTAATTAGTAATAAATGGGTAACGGGTAATGAGGACTGACGGAACAGTACTGTGTGTACATGCAGAAATTAACATAAAAAACAAACAATAAATGATGAACTTATTACCTTGTCTAATTTTTTTTGTTGCTTTGCATGTATTTTAACTATATGGATATGAGAATAAACAACATGAAATAGGTATTAGACAGGTAATAGGTGTTAGACAGTATAACATTTATCACTAAAATGTCTTTTTTTTTGCTTAAATATTATTATTTACAACATTTCTGAGAGTATTTTAATAGAGAATATGATTAGCTTATTGCTACATTACAGCCTTGTACTTTTGTAGGTTATTGTTCATTTCTATCTTTAGACCTTGACTGGCTAAATATAAACAACACCTGTGTTCCTCTGAGGAAACCTATAATAACTCATACAGACATGTCCATTTTAGACACTGAGGTACTGAAGTAGTTTAAGGTCTATTAGGTAGATCTTCAGGAGGTGTAGCTATTGAACTTGAATGTCATCATGACCAGGAACTAACCAGTAGTTATCATAAATAGTCATACTTAGCTAGTAGTTCTACAAGGGAAATATAAGACACAGTTATTGGTTAGTTACTGCATTTGGTATATTGAATCTCTACTTTTTTAGTAGTTCATAAGAATAGTCTTATTTGAAGAAGTAATTGTTTGTTCCTTCTTGGTTCCTGTGAGTCAGACAACAGTATTTTAACATGTTAATGAATATTTAGAATGCATGAAGTATGGAAATAATACTAACTACAACCACTACATAGTTTCATGTGTGTATCTATCATTGTTGTAGAGTTGATATGTAGGATGTTCTAATGTGTTCTAATCTGATATGATCTACATTAACATGTTTTAACACTAAAGGAGCAACACATCAAGGTGATAAATTAAAGGTAAAAAATGAAAGGTAATTTTTTTTTCTTTAATTGGTCACCCAGTCATATATTTGAGCCATGTGTGTGTGTTTTGTAATTGCACAGAATCTCAACTCTGTGTCTTCAGATTTAAGTTTGAGTCTTCAGTCCAGTCAAGAGCAAATCATCACATCCAAAAACACTAAGCTGCAAACTGGAAACACTTCAATACAATATACACCCTGTTTCCTGGTAAACTGGCCAACAGTAAAGGCAATATCCAGTGTGTGTTAAGTAAGAGTTATAAATGGTGCTTCCACTATATTTATTTATAGAAAGAAGCAACCTCAGCTCAGATTGTACACTAATTGTCTCCAACTTCCTCCAAGTTCTCTGAAACAAAAACTGAACATAAAGCAAAATCAGCAAATGAATCAAAATTTCTAGAAATTGTTCTTTTAATATTTGATATCGCATTAATCTATTTGTGTTTCTTTTTAGAAATAATGGCTTAAAATAAGCAAATTTAATAAAACAAAACAATTTCAAGCATGACATTTTTGTTTTCCTTTTTCATGCAGCAAAAAAGAATTGAGTGATTTACTGTGTGTGCATTATTATTTATTATTTAATTTGACTTCTTATTAAACATATTGTACAATTGTACATTCTACAAATAATCATTCAATTACTCATTAGTTAATTTGTCGAATTAAACTGCTGTTAAGTTGTAATCAGTATAGTAATTGATATTTATGCATCGTGCGTAAACTGGGATTATAACTAAATTACACTGATTTATTCAATAAGCTCCAAGAATCATGTTAAACATTGCTGTATCACATTATCTGTATAATGCTGCTTCAGTTAGGTCTCTGTGCCTCCCATTATTCATGCTTCCTACCATCACAGACTCACCCACTCAGATGCAGGGTGTTTGTGCTGCTTAGTGTTGGCCAAGGCTATGTAACTGACCACCTGTTGCTCTGCCAAAGGACTTTTTGAGTTTAATTCATCCTAATTAACAGATGCTAATCTCATCCAAGGCAACCCCTGTTGTGGGGATAACGAGCTTGTGATCTAACGAACCCCATGGTTCTTGGCTAACCTACTCCATCACGTTGCAAAAGAGCGTAAAATAGCCAAAGAAAGAGAGGGAATAAAACAGAGCAGTAGACGGGATGGAGCAGCAGGCTTTAAAGGCAGGCAGCATGGGGCACTCATTAGAGTACAGCTCTCCCTAGCCAAACCACAACATAATACACTCCTCTGTCTGACAAACTACTTTAACAATCACACACTTCAGTAGCTCCTGGAATGGCATTCCCTTTGATTGACACATTGCTGTCAGCTTCATCATGCTTGAGATCAATGTGTACTAATGGAGACAGTATTCTATTGTTGTAAAAGTAAAATGTTGTTCTTTAACATAAGCTAAATTTCACAGAATCATTATGTGTCATGGTGATTAAGAGTTTGCTAATGTGTTCTAATCAGGTATGATTTACATTTACAAGAATGCATTTAACGCTAAAGGAACAGCACCTGACAGGTGATGTTATCCAGTAGTATATTTGCCATATTCTTGCTTTGTGTGCACTACAGCTATGTGCATTTTGTAATTGTGTTCTCACCTGCAGAAAGGAGAGGTTGACATACCCTCAAAGACCCGTCAGTGGATCACACAGGTCTCTGACAGGAAGGAAGCAGTATGTGAAACTGGGTCTCCACCTCGCAGCCTCCATGAAAATCAGCACAGGAGTACCACAGAGCTGTGTTCTCTCATCACTCCTGTACTCCCTGAATAACACTGAGTGCACCACAACACAGAGCTCCTTCAAAATCATGAAGTTTGCAGATGACATAATCTCCAACAAAGATAAGACTATCTACAGAAGCAAAGTACAGAACCAATCACGACTGAGCAGTGTCTCAAGTTTGAGTCTTCAGATTCTTAGGGACCACCAGCACCATCACCAACTCACTGAAATGGTTCAACAACACAACAAGCATCTTCAAGACTGGTATTTCTTCAACAGACAGCAAGCTCAATGTATCTCAGAAGGTCCTGAAAAGATTTAACTCAAACTCCATATAAAATGTGTTTACTGGTTTGCAAGACCAGTGGTCCACTCGCCAAGAAAGATTACCAAAGGATGTCTCCACCATCATGACAAAGAGCAGGGCAGTGAAACTTGTTGCTGACACCAACCATCCAAGCCACCACTGTTTTGCCATTGCAGAGGCACTACAGGTCCATCATCTCAACTCCACTTCCACAGATTCTTTCCAGATGTTATCCAGTTACTCAGTGTTATGCCTCTTGTCTCTTGTCCTGTCTCTGTCTAATCCTTTGTGTTTGCTGCACTGTTTGTTTGTTGCACTGTCTGTTTGCATGTACTGCCACCAAACCAGAACCAATTTCTGTGAAATCAAGTCACTGTACAATAAAGAGTTTCTGATTCTGACCACTTCCTGCACTTATCGTTTGCGTCTAATAACTTTGTTATCACCTTTACATAGCTTTGTCTTTAATATTCTTTCAAAATATCAAGAAATTAGTCATAAACCACCAAGATCTTGTCCAGGATAAAGATGTTCCTGATGAGTTGTTTGTGTCCTTGACAAGTCAATTTCCTTGTATACACTAGTGTACCTGGAAAAGAAAACATAAGTCTGATACTGAAATTAGAAATTGAAGCTCCCGTGGTTTTAAAGCTCTTCACTATCACTTGATCACACTGCTGTATAACCTGATAGTCTACTATATATATATATATATCTGCTGTGGAGTGACTGTGTCTCAATGCCTTATAGAAATGTCTCAGAAGCAGATGACCTCTTCCATGGCTGTGGCAGGAGCTGTTATGGGAGCCGTGCTGGCACTCTTCCTCATCATCATCTTCACCATTGTCCTCCTCACTGCCCGCAAGGTTCCTCCACACACACATACTGACAAAGTGTAAGTTTATCTTTTTATATCATTCATATCATCGTTCATCTGACATTAATCTCCAACACCATATACAATAAAGAGATCATGATCACACAACTGGGGTGATGAAAGTAAAGAAAATTCAGGAGCTAACAATTTCCAGCTTCTCTAACTGAGGACCAACTCCTGCCTTAATGCTGTGTCTGGTTAATACTGTAGCATTACTGGCATAACTCTGTGTGTGTGTGTGTGTGTGTGTGTGTGTGTGTGTGTAAGGCTGTTACCATGAGTCAGCAGACTTTCTGCACTCAGATGTGCATTTATGGGGCAGGTGGCGCTGTATGGGCACTTACCTGCTGAATTATTGAAAAGGCTGTGCTTTCTCAGCCATTTACTGACTGTCCTTTGAACCCAGACTGACAGATTACAGCTCACTATTACTGCTAGAGGTACAGCCACTTTCTCTTCAGATAAAGTGCACACGATGAAATGGTTTAGATAAAAGGTTACTTTTACCCCATATCAATTGTTCATAAGTTTACGAAAGAAACACGGTGACTAAAACCTTCTTAGAAAGTGTGTCTCATTAGCTTATGGTTGCCAGCTAGCTAGCACTGACACTGAAGAATATGAAATTTTATAAATATGAAGCAATAATGCTCTCAGAATCCTGCTGTGTTAGCAAATCGTAAACATATATTAGATATTATCAGAAATCATGTCTAGCTAGTTATACAGTCACCCAGTTAGCTAGCAATGACAGTTAAATTAATGTTTGTCAGTTTGTTAGCATTAATTATAAATGATGAAAATGGTTAATATTAATATGAGTATGACTATACTTATGAGTATGACTAGATCCTCAGAAATGATATCAAGTTATCAGATGTTAGCTAGTAGGCTAATGCTAATGCATTATTTTATAAGCTTTACCACCTGGCAGTCACACAGCAAAGGATACTAGAGACTCATAAGCACTTCTAAAATAAACAGCGTGATGGATTGTGGCTGTTATTCCATGGTGAGAGTTTACGAAAGAACTTAAATATAGCACCAAGCTACTATAAACCTGAGGGTCATAATGAAGTAACTTCTGAAAACTGGTGATCTGATTTTAAACTGAAAAGTAGTAAATAGTTAGTTTGGAGAGAAACTCAGTGTAAATGTTCCTTAAACCCCAAATTTGGTCAATCAGCCAGTGGTGTGCTTTCTGTCTAGGCCAAGGTTTTGAAGTTTCTAAAGACCCGTTTTTTAATGAATAAAGATATTTTTGAAAAAGGAGGGGAGAGTTTTTTCCAGTATTTTCAAAACAGAATCTAGTTCTACAAAAAGATCCATATACATGTGTCCATTGAAAAGCTTACAGTCTCTAATAATCACCTTAAAACTTTTCAACTAACATTAAAGAGTGTAATACACCATAATACAAACCAAGCACTCTTTTTCAAATCTTCCTAATCCCTTGACTGTACACAACCTTAAGGTCATCCTGGACAATCAGCTATCGTTCTTCTCTCACATTGCTAAACTGACTGTCATGCAGGTTTCTCCTTTACAACATCAGGAGGATCATTTCTATCCACGACATCCGTGAATGGTTATTCAGTCCGTTGTCATATCAAGACTGGACTGCTGCACTTGCTGCTGGTTATGGCCTCTGTATCTGACTGAGAATGCAGCTGCTCCTCATACTTCTACCTCACCAAGGACCCCTACTCTACCGCATTGCTCTGCTCCATCTACTGGCTTCCTTTAGCTGCCTGAATCAGATTTAAAACACTGATGCTGGAAAGAAAACCTTTCATGGTGCAAAGAATACATGCATCAAGAATCTTCTCTGTCTTGGTATCCAGAAAGTGAAATGAACTATCGCCGGAATTCCCCCAGAATCACTGGTCTTCTTCAAACCAAGACTTTTCAACTAGCCCTTAAATTAGCACTTTGTTAATCTATTTTTTTTTTTAATCCTTTCTGTTGTTTTCTTTTCTTCCTGTCCTAACCCCCAAAAAGGGTTTTAGACTGATGTACCTCTTAGTCCCTAATCTACAGAACTAGCCTGAGGATGTGTTTTTGTTAGAGACTACAAAGTATTTCTGTAAGCTGATCTGGGTATCTGCTAAATGCTGTAAAGTTAAACTTTAGGTCACCCCCCTGACCTGCAGTGACACCAAACTGAGGAGGAAGAAAGTGATTTGGCTTTAAAGTGAAGCATCCTTTTTTCTTTTTCAGAGAATGAAGTGTGCCATATAATGATAAATGGTCAATTCCAACCTATCTTTAGCAACATTAGCATCATTAGCTATTAATTCAAATCCTGAAAAACAAACTTCAAACATCAAACACATCTTGCTTGTTTGGGAATAAATGAAATGATTCTGGCTGAAATGCAAGTTAAGTCACGTTAAATGTCTTCAGTTTAAATAAACGACAAAGTTCAAAATGTTTTTAAAGAGAAAGTACAACTGGGACGAGGAGCAGTAGTTATTTAACCGAGAGAAAAAAAAAGTGATCATTCCATACAGGTCAAGGTCCACTAAGTTCTGATTAATTATTCTGGACAGAATACAGAATTCAGGACAGTTTCTCAGGTGAATGTGGGGATATCATTAAATGCATTACGCTTCACCTGTTTTCCTGTCAAAATGTGGGCCTTCATGCTACAGTGGCTCTCTGTGGCCTCATCCTCGATTAGCTACGCACACTGTAATCGCTTTCATTTGGTCAATAACCTCTAAAGGCCAGAATCCCAGTCAAGCTTACAAGGGTTCAACTGACTATTGTTGTATTACAACACTGAAAGCGGAAGGAAAGCTGTATGTGACCTGAAGAAAGCCTAAAAAATGAATCATCTCCTGAATTTCCATTCACTTTAAACACAGAACATGACTTCTACTATTGTGACATTTTTTAAGGTCAGGAAAATTTGGCCTATTTTAGGATTTTTGAAGGAGGCCTGGCAGTTTTCTTTGGCTCTGACATGCAGTGCTAGCCTCTGTCCTGTGACTGTGAGAGACTATCCAAACTTCAGTCCACAGATGTATTATTTTCCTCAGCCTGGTGGTCTGCTGGTTCCCACGATGTCTGTCAGAAACAATGAGGAATTCTGGTCAATATGCCTTAAAAATCACTTCAGAAATCCTGTCAGGTTAGCTTGTTTTTGCCAGGTAGTTTGAATTAGCAAGAAGATTGCAAACTTTATAAACATGACAGCTTTTTTGTCCATTTTTAAGTGATATTTAGGTTAGAGTTAGCAGTATCTATGAATATGAGGTCTTGAAAAGCACTTAAAGATGAACTTTTGTTGTTCTGCATTAGCAGTAAAGATTCTAAACATTAGTTTATGAAGTATATAAGTCAAAATCCTAAACATTTCTAAGTATGACATTTTATTTAAAACTTCTGTCTAACTAAGTTTTCCAGTTAACTAGGTTTTTCTTATGTTAGCCTGTTAATTAGCAGTCAAGATTTTAAACACTAAACACTAAAATTTTGTTAAGCTGTCTTCCCATCTTTTAAGCAGTGCAGATTATTAATATGATTTATGACACATTCGTATAATTTATTTATATAATATGTGGAGTTAACTTTAATGCTAATGCTAAGTTAATGTTTGTTGAGTAGTTAGTGTTAGAGTGATGATTTATGTTTGTCTTCTCAGAAATTAGCTAGGTTCAAATAATGTAACCCTAAAAAACCTTGAATGCTCTCACTATGCCATAGCTATTATTAATTCCATTCATGGACATAGTGACACGCCATGTTTTTATATATGAGCTTAAACCCTAAAAAGGCTGATCTTTGGAGTATGTGCTTCATAAGCTCTCCATTACAATGCCTTTGTTTAACCAAGGGCATGTAACTTCCCCTGAATTGGACATATTGGTTTTAATTCTGTACAGACCAGCAGGAGCACTGAAAGGTTCTCACTCTGTGCAAAAATATGTAAGCACTCCAACGCAAATATATAATAATAAATAGTTAAAAGTGAACATTTGTGAAATTCCTCAGCATGATGATGATTGATGCTGTTGTCATGAGAGTGAGGTCCCAGAGTAGTTTGGCTTGGTAGATGGTACAGTCAGCTCATCATTCAACATCATTCATCCATCAGCAGTAGCTGCTTTATTCTGATCAGTGAAGCAGTGGATCCAGAATCCTTGGGAACCATGGGAGTGAGGTGGGAATACAGTCTGGACTGGACACCAGTGCCTCACAGGACAAGAGACACACTCATTTACACATTCAATCACATCTTTTCACATTCACATTTACTTTTTTGGAGGTGGAAGGAATCCAGAGAAACCTGAAAACAAAAAACATGTGAAACTCCACATGGAGAGGAACCAGGATCAGGATCGCTTTGGTGACTCAAGAGCTGTGAGACAGCAACTCTGATCCACTCCTTAATAATAATAATAATAACACCTGAAATTAATTCAAGTCTTCACAGCATGCATGTGATGTTAAATTCAGCAGCACTACTTTTCTCATTTCTGCAAAAAATCACCCTATGAATATTTTGAGCTGAAATTGATAGGGCATCAGATTTGTATCTTAAAAGGAGCAGCTGGCCCACTTGAAAAACACGTGAAATAACTCTTCCCTAACATGACAGTTTTCAAAGAGCGTGTTTTTGATGAAACTTCTCCATAGTTCTGTTTGTGTTGGACAGCCTGAGACAGCCTTATCTTCTGTTTTGCTACTGATCCTTGTTCAGCCTCCGCCTGTCTGAGCTTAGGTCGTCTGTGGCAGTAAGCCGCATGCAGATCAGTGTGTTGGGACAGCTGGCACCAGCCTGATAGATGCTACTGCCACTGGGCTACAGACAGCCGGGAGATAAGCAACAGCAGGCCTCTAACACACCTGGGCAGAGAGAAAAAAAAAATCCACACGACTATCCACAGTTAAGGCTAAGGCAGTGCATCCCAACATACAAACGAAGCATAAAACAAAGACAAACTCAGTCATCACTGGTCTAAATATATACAGGAATCTCCATGACTCATGAAAATAGAATTGAAAGCTTTGTGTGCTGTGTTATCATGGTTAATGTTATCAGCTCCAAAGGAGAACCATTAGGGCTAAGGATTTTTGGGAATTAAAAAATGACATGGTTGTAATTTTGGAGTCTAGAAAGATTACGTATAGTGTATAGAAGCTAATTTACATTATACACTCTAGTTAAATGATACATGACTTCTTACACATCTATCTCAGCATTCAAGGTTGATTCTGTCATCAACAGTGTCATGATCATCAGATCAGTAACTAGCCAAGTCGAGTCTCTGCAGTTACTCAGTGCCACTGCCTCATTTAGCTGCACTGCATTCTGGGTCCAGTGTCTGCTCTCACCACTACTATTCTATGCTAGATTCATTAATTATTATGAATACAATCTTAATTAATAGTTTATTAATATGACATTGAATGTTGCTGGAAAATAGTGAGTGAGAAAAGAAAGTCTTACTAAAAGTTTAGCTTGAATTTTTTTCCCCGATAAATACTATTGTAACTGCACCTGTAATACCACTTTACCAGATTAATACACACAAATGTTTCAGTATAAACGTATTTAATATGTTCAGGATGGTGTTCTCCTTTAAAAGCTGGCCAGAATGCACTTTGGGGACCAACTGGAATCAATCACATTTTCGATTGTTTCATTTCATTTGATTTCAGCAAATTACCTTAAGCTTCCTGAAAGCAAAAATACGTCACTGACTGCCTTGCTGTTAGCATTGCTATTTCATGCACAACCAATCACCACATAAAAATTGCACTGAAAGCAGAGATAATCTAATAAGTAACATTAAAATATAAATATAATATAAATATAATATAATATAATAATAATATAAACTAAATATAAATCCATGTGCTGCAATGGTCCTGAGAGTCGAGAAAGATGAATAAAAATGATGTGATAATTAAGAATGATTATTATCAATGTACATTATAAGTATTAACTCGTCTGATTTAACAATTAAATCAGCCTGACTGTGTGATTTTTACAGTCAGCTGCTGACTGGAATTTCCTTAAGGTCATCGACCCATGGACATATTTGATTTAAAATGATTTAATGAGTAGTTTTTTGAAAGTTTTAAACTAGATCTTCATCTACAGTGGTACAGGGGGTGTAGGACCTCACTGTCAGGCTCAGAGTGGGGTTTGCATCAATGTTTGCTGCATTTAAATACATAGCAGATAAGATTTTAAAGGACAAAGACAGAGATGACATCATACACATGATTTCATTCAGGTGATCAGCAAATTGTTTGAGGATAGACAAGGCTAAACTGTTCAAATCTAAACAGTAGAGGTTTAAGAAGCTAGAAGTAATACTTTGTCATAATCTGAGGTTTGTGCCCATGTGTTGTAGCTAAACAGTTATTGGGGTCAGTTGTGTCGTTAGATAGGTCATATGACAGATCATGGGATAAGTCTTGTTTGTTAATATGCAAAGGATTCTGGGCAAATACATTATGTTTTCTGGGAACAACTCTTTCCAAATTCAAAAATCCTACACAACAGTTCCCCAAACTGTTACAAGATGGAAGCACGCAATTCTACAGAATGTTTTTTGTATGCTGTAGTTGTAAATTTCACTTCTCTGGAACTGTTCTAGCATGACAATGCCCCTGTGCACAAAGCCAGCACCATGAAGTCATGATTTGCCAAGGTCGGTGTGGAATAAATCGAGTGGCCTGCATAGATCCTTGACCTCAATCACACTGAACACCACTGGGATGAAATGGAACGCTGATTGCACACCAGTCTCAGTCGACATCAGTACCTGACCTCACTAATGCTCGGGTGGCTGGAAGAGCAAGTCCCAACAAATACACTCCGAAAGCTAGTGGAAAGCCTTCACTGAAGGTTGGAGGTTATTAAAATAGCATAGAGGGGCTAAATCTGGAATGGGATGTTCAACAACACATATGGGTTTGGGGTCCAGGTGTCCACACACTTTTGGCTATCCTAACTGGTGGTATTTTCCGTTCATCATTCATTCCACTGTCACTCCACTGTAACAAGCTGAATTTGTCCTAGGGTCCAGCTGAATAAAACAATATTCAACATGGGCTTTTAAGTTTGATTTTTAACTAGATTTTAGTGAACGATGCTGCGCCACTTTAGGAAAACCTGCTTCTCCAAGTCTGACTGATATGGCTTGGAAAGAAAATTGGAAAAGCAGTAAGATTTCAGTCTGGTCCAGGAAATTTTTGAAAACTGACCTTCAACTGTGTGCATATGCATGTGTACAGAAAGGGAGGGAGAGATGGAAAGAAGGTGCTTCCTCTCCCACTTTGATGTTAGACCCAAAATCGTGGTCCTTGCCCTGTCTTGGTGGATATCCAGACATATCTGCTGAGAGAACTCAGGCCTGTCTGCTCTTCTTCCTGCTCAGGCCATAAACACTCCCAACATCCATCTGTGCACAATGGATCATATCTACTGCCTTAAAGCCTGAATTGCTTTATCTCTCTTAACCTTTCATGGGAAATTCTAATGTGAACTCATACTCATAATGATTGCTAAAAAGCTTCTTAATTTGTAAAGCTCTATTTAGATTTTGGCATGCAGAGAGGACAGGGCACACATTACACAGAGCTAACAGTCCATTACAAATCAATTATACTTGGTTGTGATGGCTTGGGATATAGTATCCATTGAATTTCAAACAAGAATAAAGAGGTTTGTTCTATAGGTCCTCTTTACATAATCAAGAACCCAGAGATCACAGGTCAAAGGGGGTCATGGTCCATTTCTTGTCTCTTCTTCAGCATGGCTGCATGTAACTGATAGATCTGACATTAGAGTATCTCCATATTTGTCCAGCAGCACCTTGGTCCTATCTCCATGTCACTCAGTGAGTGACTCCTTACAGCAATAAAGAATTAAAAGGGCAAATAGAGGCATCTCTGGGTCAGTTAGGCATCCTAGGAATTCAAGGTCAGGATAGTGGTGACCCTCTAGAATTGTGAAGAACGTTGGAACGATAATAAACAGAAAGCTAGTGGAGTTTAACTTACCAATGCTTGAACCCACACCATTGTGAAATCTCTTAAATATTCAAGGGCTGGGTTCAATTCATGTCGCTTAAAGTCAGAGTAGAAAGGAAGCAAAGAGGCAGAGAGCAGCAGTTAGGAGATTAGAGATTAAAATGTTTAAGTAAGAATGAAAGAGAAAAGTATTAACATCAAGCTGAAGTGAAAGATATCTTGATTAGCTTTAAACATTTCATGATGGCAGGATGTATACATGTGCTAAATAAGGAGGCAGTAAACTGCATGAATTGTAGTGTACACGTAAACCAATGCAAAGGAGTCCTGACGAATGGAAATGTAGAAATATGAACCATGAAATGTTGAAATGATCGTTCAGTACTGGTGACAAAGAACTGGGTGTATTGTGTTTGGAAGACAGTATGTGTTTGAATGTGTGTGTTGGAGGCTGTATAAAGATGTATAAATTCAAATCACATCTAAAAGTTTTTAATATGTCACTTGAGGTGTAGAAAAAGCGACTTTGTAAAATGCATCTAATTTTATATGGACCAAACAATGGCATATTTTTATTGGCCAGATCAAGCTGGCCCAGAATTAACTACAAATGCTCCACTGTCAAAGTCTTTCCACAATGTCAGGCCAGATTTCTATTAAAGGATTACTGCTACATGAAACACTGGTGTAACTTGTGAGGTAGTCTTTGCATTATGGTGGTGATGGTTAAAACAAAAGCTGGATCATTATGATGGTATGCTGGCAGTATTGCTGATAAAATGCTAGGAACATCTCCAAATTCCAGCCATAAGTCAACGGGAAAGAGTTAAACAAACAGTAACAAGATGGACTACACTTCACTTCATCATTTTAAAATAAACTGAAAAAAAAAAAAATACTTTGTTTAGAACATTATGATTTTTTTGCCCTGCTGTTCCTAACAGAAGTGGCAGGCTGGCAAAATATTAGCATCGGCACAACAAAATAGCATGAAAATAATAAAATATTAAACCAACAAAATGCAATTCTGATCTACTGATCTGATTTTCTGACTTGAAAATTACTAAACTATGTTGCCAAAAGTTTTGGGTCACCCCTCTAAATCATTGAATTCAGGTGTTGTTTTTCAGGGGTTGGGCTTGACCCCTTAGTTCCAGTGAAACGAACTCTTAATGCTTCAGCATACCAAGACATTTTGGATATTTTCATGCTTCCAACTTTGTGGGAACAGTTTAGGGATGACCCCTTCCTGTTCCAACATGACTGCACGCCAGTGCACAAAGCAAGGTCCATAAAGACATGGATGAGTGAGTTTGATGTGGAGGAACTTGACCTGCACAGAGTCCTGACCTCAACCTGATAGAACACCTTTGGGATGAATTAGAGCGGAGACTGCGAGCCAGACCTTCTCATCCAGCATCAGTACCTGACCACACAAATGCACTTCTAGATGAATGGTCAAAAATTCCAATAAACACACTCCTAAACCTTGTGGAAAGCCTTCCCAGAAGAGTTGAAGCTGTTATAGCTGTAAAGAATGGGCCAACTCCATATTACATTCATGTGCATGTAAAGGCAGACGTCCCAAAACTTTTAGCAACATAGTGTATATTGTGAGTTTCAATGAGCAAATGCAATGATTAGTATGGTATATGCAGCTACATACCTAACACATATAGTATTTTAGCACAGTAGGTAACAAATATCTGTTCTCCAATGACACAAATGTAGAAAATAAAAGAGGACAGTCCCGAAAATAATGTGTATGTATAAATTTTAATTATTTATATATTAATTTACAATTAATATTAAATTAATTGATTTACTTAAGTTTCTGTAAACTCCTAGGAGTTTTGAAGGGTTTGTAATGCTATTTTGTACCATATGTTATATATATATATTTTATGTAAATGGTCGTAATGGTGTACCAGGTGAGCTAGGTTATCTGAGATTTGCTTGATGATTTGCTTGATGAAGGGAAACGATTGTAAAGTGTGTAAAGGGTGTGAGGGTGAGAGAACATGTTAAATACGTTCAAACACATGTCAGGTATTAATTCTTCCTTATTCTAGTAATAGATTAATGAGGAATACTAGATGGGGATGGAAAAGGAAGAACTGAGAAAAAACATTTCAAGACCACCCACCACCCTGCCAAACTTCATTGTTTATCAGGCAAATTTCAAAAATAAAAGTCAGGTCTTTGTGTAATTCTATAAGTTTGGACCAGGTCAATGTCATTGGGTTGAGGTGGGTTTGTAGATGTGTTGTGAACAGGTCATACAAAAAAAAAAACTCAGTGAAACACAGAACATTGTGTTAATCAGACCATCATGTGGAATTAATTGTGTCAGTATAAGTTATTCATTTATTCAGTTTGGGTGCCTCTGAGGTCTGGCACTGACCTTCCTAGTCTTCTATAATTTGACTGGATAACAATCTGTGCTCATTCACAGGGATTTATGGTGTATGGTTGATGCTCCATGGATTTAAAATAATGTGTAATTGTCAATATGGTGAAGGTTTCTGTAAGGAGATGTTTATTTAACACTGATGGAATGAGTCTCCTGTGGCAATGCTTTTTAACAGAGATGTAAAGATGTAACTCTAGGTTTTCACACAGGGGTCAGGGGGATTTTTGGTTTCTCAGTAATATGTAAGTTGTTTTTTTAAATGAACTTTGAGGAAAGGAGGAAATGACTGTTAAAAGATGATATATCATGTGATAACGGAAATGAGAACAAGGAACTAACTTGTCGTTAACCACTGGCATTCAACAATATTAAAAGTAACTATAAAAAGGTAATATGCTTTATATGTCCTTCTGTAAAAAATTTAAACATAGTGATCATTGGTATATTGCTATGTATAAGAAGAGTAAAACAATCACTGATAATCATTCATTATTATACTATTACACCGTGTTTTATACCTTTTGCAGCTCTGAGCTATAAAAATCCCTCAAGTTAGTTCCCATAGACAGTGTATTTCAGTCTAGTTCATAAATTAGTCATTTATACCTGTAAGGCTTAAACGTAACATTAAAGATTTTTGTTGTAATCTTTTTTCTGCTAAAGGATTCTCACCTTGTCTTAGTGTCACCGAAACAGAGCTTCTGCTTTTACAAGTACTGACAGTGACATTTAATCTAATATCAAACTCCTGCTTCAGTGTTCACACAGCTACACACCAGGTGTCTGGACAGATGGGAAATGTTGTTCGACATCAAGTATTGAGAATATTTAACAAATTACATAATTGACTACAAGAATCATGATCACAGGATTTGATTTTGTAAATATTGATGCATTTTACAGCCCAGACATTATGGGATTTGCTGAGTGGAAATTATTCCGTATCAACAGAGTGTAATTACTGATCTAATAAACAAATCTTGAATCAGAGTGTGATTGTTACAGCAGCTAGAAAAGCTATCAGGTCACAAAAAGAATGGATGCACCTTTCTCTTTTCCTTTCTCTTTGTTTCCTGTTTTCTCAGTGAAATAAATCCCTGTTGTTTAGTGTAGTAGCTCAGGAAGCATGACAAAATGTTTCATGGTGCCCATGTGGGATTTAACACACAGACTTGCAGGATTTTTTTGTTAAATCTGTCACCAACTCAGAGTTGTCCTTTGTGAGTGTGAACGTGGGCAGTGAGTGTGTGTCTGCCACCCTGCTGGGGTGAGAGTGAGACATGGATTAAGAGTTAATGCCCCAACACCGGTATGTGAAATCTCTGCAGAGGCGGCTTTGTTTTTAACACAGGAAGGTTCAACCTTAAAACATAATTGCTTCTTGCTTAAATGGACAGTGCTTGCTTTGATGGCCAATGCTGATAGGGAAGTGAAAATTGTTCACTTTTACCCTGGGAACTAAAACAGGGTGGTGTGCATTCTTTTACCCCCGGTTAATCAACTAACATAACACAAGTTTTGGAAAATATTTGCACTGCTTAGTGATAATAGCAGAAGAATTTTGCAAGCTTACCTCACCCTAATCTCTACATTAGGAATTTCCTTGACCTCTATACCATATCGTCTTGTTTATTTTTACAAGGTCTCTAAATATTATTTATTCCCTGCTACAGCATTGATCTGCCTCCGACACACAGGCCACCTCCTCCGTACAGTGAGAGACCCCCTGCTGTCCCCCAGGACCCTCACACAGTTGCTTCTTTCTCCCAGGTGGGTACTTGTTTTTGGCTGCTTAGTGGTGTTTCCTTAAACAGTAAAATGACTGTGACAAATGTGATTTGTTTTTGCGTCTAATGATTATCTATTCTCAGTCCACTTTAGCAGGATTCCTCCCTCAATTACTGTCCTTTATGGACTCCATTTTCTCTTATCTGTCTCATTCTCTCCCCCCTCTGGCACATGCATTATCTCTAGTCTTCCAGTTATGTTAGACAGCACATTTCAGCACACACGTTTGTGGAATGTTCCATAGCTGTGGGAGATGAATCTGAATATGAGCGATTTATTGTCAGCTATGGCTGTTTTTGATAGAGATGACAAGAGAGTACGATGTTGCTTAGAAATTTGCAGGGTCTCTTATCTTCATGATTGTTTTGTAGTGTACGAAAAAAGTAACAGCAGTGAAAAATCTGAAGGCTTTGTTTAAATAAAGTATTATCCAGGCTGACAGAAAACATTCATGATATGAATGACAATGTGCACTTGTCAAAAACGTGTCACTAAACCTGTACTCTTAATATAAATGCTATCACAGAATTGCTGGTGAACTAGTAGACTTATTCATTAAGTCACTTTTTGATTAAGATGAGACACATTCACACAGCAGGAACTTTATATTAGTTTTTTTTCTTTAAAAGGAATTACACAGATCTTCCAGTTTTCACTAACAACTTGTGTGCCTTGTGAAACCTAGTGGCTGTGACTATGCTGGTCAATTACCTGCTGCTTGCTTCAGATTGTGGATGTTTTCCTTTCTTGCTTATGTTGGTTTTGTAGCATTTATCGCTATAGCCTATGATCTTGTAATGGACTGACTGAATACACAGGCGTTTTAGACTGTTCAAGTTGTGGTTTAAGTCTTACTTGATAGGGAAAAGTCAAGCAGTAGGTCACTTAACATGATAGCCATATTAGCTTTAGACTGTGTCATACTAGTATGCTGATGTTCTGCTACAGTCTCACAGGATGGACAGGTGGCAGGTGGACAGAACACCAGGCAGGATGAGACACCGTGAACTCCAGAACCCCACCCACCACCCGCTGTCATACCAGGAGTGGATCTGCCATCAGAACGGAGCCGACCGTGTTTACATCAACCACAGAGAGCATTATGTCTGATGCTGGCAATTCACAAAGCCACAATGTCTACCCCACCGGAAAGCAGTCTTGTGGTATAACCATGGGTTTCAATGGTGTGGTGAAAATGTAAATCCACACAGCACAGACAACAGCAGGAATAACAAAGAAATCTGCAACAGTGTTAGAGATTAAACTGCAACACACCGAGCAACAATGTCTGTTCCTTCCATTTCTATAATACACCAGTTTTCCTGGTTCAGTATAATCATATGGTATCAAACCATGACCTCAATCTGTCAACCATTTACTCAAGAACTTTAAATATAGATATATATAGAAACACAGCATCAGGAAGATTAAATTTAAATACTGCATTCATGATTTAATAATGTGCAAGCAATACAATTTTAAATTTAGGTTTAATTTGCTGGTACTGGAAAAATCCTCTACCACAGGACTCTCAGAGTGGACACACTGTTATTTCCTTCTTGTTATATAATGAGATTAAGTGGCATAGTGACTCTTCACTAACTTGCCATATGGGCTTGTTTGGATCAGATCTAGAACAGGTACAAACATTATGAACTTTATATTATTGCTGAATTTTACATTTTTGGGTTTACATGTATGGTATTGATGGTCTTCAGGTAATCATAAATGTCTTTAAAATAAACATCCAATACACATTCAATCAATAAAACCCAACTCACTATTTTGAAATATTATACCATTATTCTTATTTTCAAAGTTGTTTTTTTTAAACATTTTTCTATCAAAATTGTTTTTTTTAATGCTGTTTAATTGCATCACTCTTCAGGATGATGCCTCAACACCAAGAAGTTTGATCTCGTTGGGAT
Source organism: Hemibagrus wyckioides (assembly GCF_019097595.1). Taxonomy (NCBI): domain Eukaryota; kingdom Metazoa; phylum Chordata; class Actinopteri; order Siluriformes; family Bagridae; genus Hemibagrus; species Hemibagrus wyckioides. The sequence continues at coordinate 12,136,574 of NC_080727.1, forward strand.
AATTATCCTGTTTTCTGTAAAATGTACATTTTTGGAAGATATATTGTTTGTTTTTATTTTATTATGTCTGCTATCTTTTCTATTCTGTAGATGATTAGAATATATATCTTGTACATGACTTGTACATGAAGCATAGACTAGACTTCTCTTCTGTTTTGCTGTTTTTTTTTGTTTTTTTTTTACTTTTTTTTTTATGTATATAACATGTTCAAGTGGCAAAAATCCTAAATCCAAAGCAATCACATTACAGCACACACATACACAAATAAACCATGTGAACACTGGGACAATAAGCTTCAAGATGACGTGTGTTTGGCTACATTATTGTGTACTGTATACCGTTTTTCATGTGCTTGAATTTTTCCCATGCTGTGGAAAAGATCCCTGGAGCATGGTAAAGTCTGAGGACTGATTAGCATGGCTCAGATACGGCTCTAATGAGCTAGGGGTTTGGGAACAAATAGAGACGGACCCTGATTTAACGCATGATGGATGCTGATAGTCATCTAAAGTTGGTTGGGTTCCTCAGTCTGATGACAGAAAATTCCTGCTGGAATGCTGCCATTTCTAAATGTGGGAAGGGACCAGATTGCCATGGGTGTTTACAAATGTCCCATCCTGCAGAAACTCCACACTAGATGAGATGAACTTGTGAGACTTATTAAAGGTATATAAACAGTGTATCTGCTGGGCAGCTTGCATGGCCTGGGCTGTGAAACAGCAGGATTTTAATGAGGTGGCAGGCTCAGGGGACCATTTGACACTATTCTGGCTTCAGTGTAGGGAAAAAAGGCTACTATAACCCAAGCACTCAATGAGAGCATTGTTTGTTTCACTAGCCATTGGTGAATCACCTCCCTGGAATGCATTCAGGACTGATATAAAAATGTGTCGGTACCACCATAAATTATTAAGCTCTGCAAATCCAGAATAGGCCGTCTTGGGCCCATAAAAGTGTTTGTGCTCACCCAAAATCTCTTACTATGCATTGCGTTGTGTTTAACTCATTAGTATATTCATCTCATCAGTGTATACCGGTCAGAGCTGGAAGCACACTGTGACCCGTGTGCAGTTATTGTATTGACAGGGCCCGTATTTTCTTTGTGCTTTGTAAGGCTCCCGTAGTGACTCCCTGTCTTGAAGTTGGACATATCTCAGGTTTTATGTTTTATTTGAATGTTACCACCTTAAAATTCATTACCGGGAACAGAGGTGCTCATTCCATCGTCTATATTTTCACGTGAGAGTTCATGTATTTATTTTGGATGAGTGAAACCTCTCTGGATCCGATGTGGCTCTCTTTTTGTGCAAGAGTCCAGATGAAATGTGGAACATTTAATAAATATTTTTGCAGTAGTATCGTCAGAGGATGATACCTCAGGGAACATTGTGATAAAGTACACCTTCAGCCACTCACTCTTCTTCTCCAGCAGGCCAGAAATGTCTGTCCTGGCCAACAAAAGAGTAAATTACCCTCAACCACCTAGTGATATTTCAGACCCTGGGGAGATTCCTGTTTTATGTCAGTGAGACTGAACAGGTCATGGAATCTTAAGAAACGATGGGAAAGAGAAGAAAAATTCTTGAAAGTGCTTGTAAAACGCAATTTGTCACCATCGATTCATGCAGCTTGGAGACTGTATTGACTGGTGCCTCTTAATGGTGAGCTGCAAAGACCATCCAAAGATTTTACAGCAGTTACCTGGAGGCTGGTTAATTTTATTTAAGTGGAATGATATCAGCCTCTCAGCTTCTCACTTTTCCTGCTGGTCTTTAAAGATATCCCTCTTGTAACATCTTTTCAACTCTTCCACAGCTGAGTTTCAGTGGGGACCCAGAGTGTGGCAGCCATACTGGACACTTGCCACGTTCTACTCGCATTAAGCTGTTAGTCGTTCTGCTCCAGAGCAACCAAATTTACAGCTGTGAGAGTGACTGGGGTACGATGAGGGGATGATCACCACAAGAGAATTATTGGACTGATGAGAAGGGGATAGTGAAGGACTCGTCCTTTGCTTCTGCTCAGAGTTACCCTGTCTCCCTTCCTATCCAGTGCTGATGTAATTGTCTCAGCGCTCCTGAGACAAATCAGAGGGTGGAGGTCTGACAGAGCTCAACACAGGCCTGAACTCAAGACTTATTTTTTATTACAGTACTTTTCTGTTTCTCTGTCTTAAATTAAAATCAAGTTACTACATACAGGTGATGAGCAGCAAGATTAGAAAGCAAACATTATATGTATTGTATGTATTGTATGTTTTCTCCCTTAAAAACTCTCACATTGTAGGTATATGTTTTCTGAGAAAGTGTGGGCTTTGAGTTATTCAGACTTTCAGCCAGCAAAAGGGTTTTTTTACTGGAACAGACACATTTACTTTTGCTGTGAAAGTTTCATTATACAGCCTTATATGGATGGGATTAGTTTTCCTGGGATTAGTTTAACTAATATCTTTTTATCTTAATATCTCCTAAATGATAAAACAATTCAGTTAAAACAAAATGACATGTTTCTGCAGCATGTTTTGGGCATGAATTTGTATGTTTTAAACATGGTCATCATGATGATTTATTTAAAAATCATCACATTATTAGAAGGTACAGTGATCTGCTTATTCATTTATTTATTTATAATAGAATATAAAGCGGCTTTATATCTGTAGTTGTCATTAAGACAGCTCCTTTAATCAAACTTCAGGATTGATTTTATGTTACCACTATAGGTAGTATATATATATATATATATATATATATATATATATATAAATATAAATTTTATGTTTACATGGTTCGAGAATTTGATATGCATACTGTGCAGCTAAATACAGCATATAGCAGCCATCAAAGCTTGTTTCCAATACAGCAGCCATTATCTGCTTGCAAATGACACGTGTTTCCTTCCAGACAAGGCTGAAATTAACAGACAACCACTGAGGTTGTGAAACAATCGTGTCATTTGGTCTGTAAACAGTGGCATGACCATGACCAGGGGCAGAAAATAAAACCACAGTGGAGCATCAGGAAGTGATGAAATTACTCCATGTCCCCAAATAAATTGCATACCTTATGATGTACAACAAATAAATCGTCAAAATATTGTTTCAAACATTTATTATCTACTTCTTCACTCTAATTTTGATTAATTTATAAATGATGCTTCATCAGTGAACATTTGAAGACTTTGGCAGTAAGGAATTATTGTTAAGTCTATAATGAACTTAAAAATTACACTGACCTATTTGCTTCTCCAGAGCTCTTGGTTGCACAATTCCACTTGACTATAAACTGTTGCCTAACGGACATTATTTACATTTATATCATTTACTGTCCGGTGTCACCTAAATGAGGATGAGTTCCCCCTGGTTCCTCTCAAGGTTTCTACCTCATATCATCTCAGGGAGTTTTTTCTTGCCTTTCCGTCGACTCAGGCTTGCTCATTAGGGATAAATGTTAGAGATAAATAATAACCTAACTTTAAACTTTATCATTTTTATTCTATGTTTACTTTCATGCTAATAGTTAAATAACGTGAATAGTTAATAAATAGAAAGTTGTTGCAGTTAATAAATAGAAATTGAAATTAAATGCTTCACACATGGACTGCATGATTCATCAAATAATCTTTTAGCATGAAGGTCCAACATCTCCTTTACTTCTTGGATTTAGAATCAGCTTATCTTCTCCTGTTGTCACGTCATTCTGTTAATAGTTTAAATCAGTCTTACCAAAAGATATCAGAATTTTCTCTGTAATTTAAAGGCTTCTGTACACATGTGAGTCTCCTCTCAGTATTTTAAATCTGGCTAGAATTCACTCTGAAGCCTTCCTTTGATTGGTTAAAAGAATTCCTGCACTTATTTCCCCATACACCAGCTGTACTGCTAGACAATCACCTCATATATGTTCAGCATCTGAATTTTCCTTCTTTTGTTTTAGCTAACAAGTACTGAATGTCTATCTCACCTAAAAATTTAAATGCGTGCCAAATCTTCATCTACTTCCCTTAAATGTATCGAGCAGAATATTCTTGCTAAGAACAGACTAGGAAAGTAGTAAAAAGGTTTATTTCCTCTGTATTTAAACACTTATACTGTATATTACAATTATATTACAGCTACACAGACTGTTCACCTTGGCAAGAAATGTGTTTGGGTGGAGACAGGATTGTTGTGTGTGCTCTGAACACTCTGACTCTGACTCTAGTCAATCAATACGAGAGTATATGAGTGTAAGACTGTTGGTGAGAGATTTAAAGATGATGTTATGGTAAGTGATTTATTATTTTTTTTAAATAATTCACTTCATAAAGATATTATAGCAGTATAAGTTGAAACACTTTTTACTGGAATTAAAATGTTCCGCTCAGATTTTTGTCTCTAATCAGAATTTATGAGTCTCCTCTCTATTTATCATCAATTCTGGACAATGAGGGAGATGTTCTTCAGAGAAGCATAAAAATAGCATACATTATTCTTTATTAGTGGGTGTCTAGACAGTTCAGACTCTGAAATACAAATGTTATAGATGCATCTGGTGTAGTTTGAGTTATAATAAGCGTGGATAAGAGAGAGAGAGAGAGAGAGAGAGAGAGAGAGGGCACATGTATCTTTGTGTGTGTGAATGAGAAATAATAGTGAAATCAGTGAAAAATCAAATGCACACAATCTTTCCCCATTCCTCAAGTATCGTCAGCGAGGATGTTTGCTGTCTGTCTGGCTGCACCTGAACTATTATCGGAATGATGGATGTCTAAGTCACCCAGAATCCTCTCGGTAAATACTGTATCTGCCTCAGTTCATTTAGCAATGTGGTTTAGTACACAGTGTGACTTACTGTCATCTATCAAGGTGGAAAAAAAACACCACAGTGCTTTGTTCACAGAACCTTGGACTGTCAAAGGAAGTTTGAAGGCTGAATCAAAAGTAAAGCTGGAAGTTATGAAAGGAATGAAACCCTCAGGATTACAAGAAAAAATAATTACATAAATAATAACAGAATGATTAGGAATGGGGTTATGTGGTGTGAGTTACTGTTACCACCACAGGAAGCCAAGAACACACATTTATCCAGTGAGTCCTTAAAGAAGCGTATATACAGATATAGATAGATAGATAGATAGATAGAGAGAGAGAGAGAGAGAGAGAGAGAGAGAGCGAGAGAGAGAGAGACTTGAAGTTGAACTTGCATTACCTGTTCCTAGCACTGGGTCTATACTGGGTCTATACTGGGTTGTGGCAAGGAAGATAGGAAAATGTCATGAACACGAACACACACACACAGGCTGCAGTGAGATTAAGACTCTTCTGAGCTTGACCCTGTTTACGTCTGAGGATCTCCGATCTTAAATCCACAGATTTAGGAACAGAGGGAATCGAGGGAGGGGAAGGGGGCGGGGCTGTCCTTTAGTGGCAGCTGAGATAACCAGCACTACACACTATGCGGTGCAGCCCTTCCCTCTCTTTTATCTCTCTGCTCTTCAACCCTCCTCCACCAGTCCTCACCTGCACTGTCCTGTGACTCCTTCAGTCCCATTAAATCCTTAAAGGACACATGGACTCTCTCATTCGCTGCTCTGATTAGATCATTATGCTTGAAAAAGAATTAATCAGCACTTTGAACATGTCTAATTCTCGTGTATGTAAGCTGTAAGTATTAAAATTATCATAATCATTTCAAAATGTTCTTCTCTTCTTTTTGACAGACATTAAAATACAGTATATATTTCCACACAGAGCATGACTATCCATAAAGACATTTATTACTTCAACAAGTTTTAAATCTTAAATGCATATATATGAAAAGAGGTGTAATGTTATCCAGGATAGGAATCATTTTAGGCTCAAGATTAGTTTGACCCCAAAGACAACACACTTTGAAAGGCAATAAAACATCTGACCGAACTAACTACAGAAGCACTATATAACACCTGAACAGTTTCATTTAGTTCTGTTTTATCCTGAGGTTATAAAAGCCAGAACAGATCTTCTGTCATTTTCAACTGAGGGTTTATAAAAAAATGTATTATCTTAAAAGAATGGTTCAATAAAGTTAGGGTAAAAATATTGCATAATAATATTGCTAAAAACATACAGCAGCTCTGACAGTAGCATAGCTGTGAATCACTGGATCCACATAAGCTGATTCAAGAATATTAACGTGCATTGTTGATATAGTAAAGTTTTATTGAACATTTATGGAAATAATCTCAGTGTATCAGTGCTTTGTAGAAGTCATCTAAACCTTTCCAGGACAGGAATGTGTTCTTGACAGAGGGGATTGCTCTTATATAACATTTTTATACAACATGACAAACTGCATTTTTTGTTGTTGTATTAATTTTGAGAGAAAGCTAATAAGAGAGAGACCAACTGCTTATATCTTTTATGACATAAACGATTAGAAGAATTTGTATTGCTGGCATTCAGCAACATTAAATATAACTGAAATTACAGTGTTCAGTCATCAGTAAATAATTGTCAGCATTGTTGTGGTAGAGGAAGAATGAAAACACTCCTGGATATGCTCTTTTAGAGAGAAATACTCCATTTTGTGTGGTAACAGTTCACACCATCCCATTACTGATTGTGTTCTTCCTTATTTTTCTTGAACAGAAGTGTTTTATTACCCACATGATTGATCTTCTTCAATCAGTGTGAATGTGTGTGTTTACATGGGTATAAACGTTTGGATTTGATTGGATTCCTCTTAGTCTGCATGTATTGACAAATAATTGTGTACATAATAATTGCGTGTTTGTATATTCTGCATGTTTGATGTAGTCTGTTATGGGGTAATTAACGTGGAGGAGTATTTTAGACAAAAGTCTGCCCATGCACATCTGTGTGTGTGTGTGTGTGAGGGGTAGTAGGTATGTCCATGTTTATGTGGAAATCTATGTGTCAACATTACAAAGGATGAAACACGGTTTTGTTTTGTTTTCCACTATTTCTGCTTGTTGCAGATGTTTCTGGTCAAGGACGAGAAGCAGCTCTTGTTCGTGCTGACGTACCCCCTGATAGTATTTCCACCCTTTGGCTCTAAAAAGCCACAAACCCCAGAAATGCTGGCACGGTGATCTGACAGGATCTCCTCATGGATAAAATGACACATCTGATCTGCCTAACTCTCCAGGTTCGCTTCCTCCACATATGTGGAAGTCAAAACTCTTTGAACTATTTCCTTTGATTAGATGTTAAACGATTGCCAACCATTTTATTTTTGTAGCTGAGATGTAATATAATCTGCATACTGTAAATTTGAACATCAAGAATAATTAAACCATTAAAAGATGCACATCTCACCTTCTGAGTGATGGTATGTGATGAATCTGCATTATATTTCCTGCTCCTCAGAGGCCATCCTTGTTCTCTGGCAGGTCGGAGTGAATTTTGCTTGGACAGCGTCCAATCTGACAGTACCTGACCAGAATCCTGCATTAGCCTGTTCACCTCTCACACAATGGATCAATAATGATTAAGAGACAAGGGCACTCTTAAAGTTATCCGGAACAAGTCTGCTTCTAGAAACAACTTCATGCAGTGTGCACAGGCATGCTTTGAGGTCGGAAACAAAAACTCTGAAGCAAGATATTTATAAAGTAATGGATAGCGAACAATCCTTCTGTGCCAGTGGGGTAAGGGTTGCTTCTAGTTTACTTTAAAACACAGGAATGACATAATCGCCATCTGTTTCTTGGTACATTCATTAAAACTTGGACATTTCTACAGTCAGACCAACATGTCAGTATTAAATAATTCTTTAATAAAGAGACTTCATAGTCTTGCCATAAAGAAAGCTTACTATCAGTGTAAAACATTTCTAAACAGTTTGGCTCCTTGTGAACCAAAAATGTCATTTAACTGTCATGAAAACAATATTATTGTAAGATTTTTTCCCATTAACCATTCTGAGCCAGCAAGTATTTGATGGCCAATCAGTTGGCTACTGTTTTATCTCCTACGTATACCATAATGCTGTTGATTTCTCAAATCTAATTGGGCATTTCTCTCAGTAGTCCCAGCTACATGACTAATCACAGGTTTATATTAATGTGTATGTCATATTAAGGTATTGTTTCTATAGAAACAGCTAATTCACAGGGATGGCAGACAATCCCTATAATCTAAGACTAAGAAACATGATTTAACAGAAAAAAATGTCTAATCACTGATATAGTAATGTTTTCCCTAAGGAAATGTTTAAGTAAGGAGTCTCCAGTGTGAAAACAGTCAGAGGTAAAAGTGTAAAATTACACTGGAAATTCTTTAATTCATTTTCATGCTTTCCAGTTTCACAGTAATTTTACAAAATATCTTTATTTCTTGCAATCGGTATCTTTCTTATAATGTCAAGTAATGATATGCAAGCACATTTTATAGATTTAACAGCAAATAATTAGGTAAAATCTGTTAAACTGCCAAGGAAATGACATTTGTAATTTGTCATGTGTAATTCAGTGTTTAGTGTGGTAGGAGTAGGACAGATGTAATGGCAGGTCATCTTAATTTTTATGAAAAGCTATGTTTGAGCATTATCCTTTTCGTTTAAACTTACAGTGGGAAAAATAGATAAATAAAAATTACTCCGAATTGTGTTGTTGAAAAATGGTATAGCCTTATAACGCCCTCTAGTGGAGAGAATACAGTATGGCACTGTCCTCAAATTGCCGGAATAACCTTCAACAGCTTTGGACAGGAATAAAAAAAAGAAAAAGGCTTTTTTACTAGTTCTTAGCTTTTTACTCGTCTTTATAAGAGAGTGACATTGTTTTCTGAAATGCTTTGCTCAAAGCAGCTTAAGCAACTAAAAACTCATCCACAAGGTGAGCTCATAGATAGATAGATAGATAGATAGATAGATAGATAGATAGATAGATAGATAGATAGATAGACAGACAGACAGACAGACAGACAGGCAGACAGACAGACAGACAGACAGACTGACTGACTGACTGACAGACAGACAGATAGATAGATAGATAGATAGATAGATAGATAGATAGATAGATAGATAGATAGATAGATAGATAGATAGATAGAAATATAAATAGATAGATAGACAGACAGACAGACAGACAGACAGACAGATAGACAGACAGATAGATAGATAGATAGATAGATAGATAGATAGATAGATAGATAGAAATATAAATAGATAGATAGATAGATAGATAGATAGATAGATAGATAGATAGATAGATAGATAGATAGATAGATAGACAGACACAGACACAGACAGACAGACAGACAGACAGACAGATAGATAGATAGATAGATAGATAGATAGATAGATAGATAGATAGATAGATAGATAGATAGATAGATTTTTTTCTGAAAGGGAAATCTTCTGTTGTGAGTTTCTACAATGAACATTTAAGGATTCCTTAAAAAGAAAAAAAAATAAGAAAGAAGTGTCTAATTTTAAGAAATAAATAAGTGTATTTAAATCTAATGCTAACTTTTTTACATAACACATGATAATTCATCCATTCATTCATGGCTAGTAAGCACTTTATTCTGGTCAAGGTCATGCTGGAACTGGAGGTTATCCCACGAACACTGAAAACCAAGTCCATCACAGGGTACACTTCACAATCTCTCTCTCTCTCTCTCTCTCTCTCTCTCTCTCAGACACACACACACACACACACACACATACCTCCATGTCACCCATGTGTGATAATGTTGCATCAGAAATTAAGCCCAAAGCAATCTAAAAGTCTAAAACCTGCCATTAAAATGGATTTCTTTAATTCCATAGTTAGTTCATTTACACAGGGGTGACTTAGGGATTTCCCACCAAGGCCTTTCTTTTCCAAAGCTACTGATTTATGTTTTTTTTGCACAGTCATAGAGTCCAGCTGCTGAACTATTGTAGTAAAATCCAATACATTCTCAGCACCATAAAGAAAATTGTCATTCCACTTCTTCTGTCATCCTACATCAATAATACCTCCCAGCCATAAAATAAGACTTTATTTCCTTCTTCTCTCCATCCCTCCATTCTTTAGCCTCATTATTTGGTCTTGAGTTTGGGTTTAGGAGCAGGCGCAGGAGTTGGAGCGGGAGGAGGAGGAGTTTTGATTAATGACGTCACAAGATCAACCCTGGGAAACAAAGAGAGGATAAAAGTCCATTAATAGAAGAAGAGTCAAAGCTATAACATCTGCCAAAGCTGGAAAGGGATTTCAGTTTTTGAGTTTTCTGAGATTTCAATTTTTAACTGATAATAAATTTCTAAATTTTCAAAAACTTGTGTTTGCTTTGTCATTATTGTGTAGATTGATGGCAAGAAAGTGCATTTAATCAGTTTATAAATGAAATCTATACTTTCTGTATGTCTTTTGAGGATGTAGAAAAGTGAACTGATATTAAAATGTCAAACTTGATATAGACCAAAAAACAAGCATATATTTAGGAGCTACATCGAAATCATTTGCAGACCAGGGAAAATTGTAAAAATTGTAGGGTATAAATTAAAGTTATTCCAACAAAATAAACAAATTACCCCATATTCTTATAGAATATTATTCAACATAAAAATAGTAACATGTTAATTATCATTCATCTTTAGAACCAAATGAGGAACTTTTATGCAGAAATTAGAATTGTTTTATAATTAAAATGTCAAGATCTTACATCTCCTTCGTTTTTGTCACCAATGATTGGACTGCACTGATAATCCTGTCAATTCGTTCCTGTCAAAATTATTGATAGTTATGTCAGAAATAGTTAAAAAAGACTGAATTATTAATAGACTAATTTCCTCAAAATCTTACCTGCTGAAGTCTGTATGCCAGAGGCAGAGAAAAAGCACAAATCACGCCTGGAGAAAGCAAAGAAAGAAAGAAAAAAAATGATGGATGTAACTCATCAGACAAATGAGGTATTCATTCCTTAAAAACAAAAAAGTGATGTTATTATTAGAGAGGAAACTCTTACCAGCAATCACTAGAGTCAGACCATTGGCTTTTATCCCAACATAGGTCAACAAGTACAGCAGCACAACAAACTATAAAACAAAACAAAACTTATATTTACTTAGTACAGCTAATAACCTATTTAATTTCTCATCTGCTTCTGATCTGGTCTCTACTTATTTATATATATACAACATCTTTGCATCTGATATCTGCTAGAGAACTATTTGAATTAGCAAAAAGCAAGAAATAAAACTACAGCTACTTGTACTGCACTTAGTAGCTGTTTGGATATCTGAACCCACGTCAGAACATTTGTGATAGCCAACCTGTTAGCAAATAAGGATAAGTAAGTTATAAACATGGTATTTCACCTTATTTAGCCGCCATGCCACTGAAACTCTTCTGTGTTTACATATATAGCTATTGTAACTAAATTGTCCAGCTAACAACCTACCTTCCACTTTTCATATCACTATAAACATGGTTGCTAGCAGCAACTAGCAAGTGAAAGTGAATAATGTTGTGTTTTTAAACAGTTAAAATTGTAGTGGGAGAAATTAACATAATAATATGAAAATAGATATTGAAGCAATTTAGACTCTCATCTGATGGATTCATCTTTTGTTTATTTCATCCTAACACACAGATCTTTTGTCAGTTTATGCTAATACTGCTGTCTCTTAGCTTTAACTAGATTATTCTGTTCTATTGTGTAATCCTGGTGTGTCTGTCCTGATTCTTAGCAATGTATTAAGCCTATATCTATCTTAGTTAATTAACTAGAATATCTTAACTAGCTTAGCAACATAGTAAACAACAGTATAAAGTAAAAAAAAAGGATTGGCACTGACTGCTTTGTTATTTATTCATTCATTCATTCATTAATCACATGGGAGATGTGTTTCTGTTTTATGTTTGAAATATTCTATCTACAAAATGTTAATTTTTTTATTCTTCTTAAATAATGTTAATGGTTCATATCTTTTGTATTAGCTTGTACTGTACAACTACGCTTATAGCAGAACTTTTCTTATGCATTCAGACCTTCAGCGAGTCTATAACACTGTCGATGAAGAAGAGTCTCTTCAGCTCGGTCACTAAAGTAGCAATCAGCAGCACAATCTTCTCCACAACACGGACTGTGGTCTCATCTGTCAAAGTGCTGTCCTCATCCAAATAGGACCTTTTTTAGTAATATAGAAGAGGGAGATTATAAGAAGAGATGAGAGAATGAGACCAATGGCACATGCAGTGCTATCATGGTTAACATACACAACGCTCATCGCTAGGATATGAAGAGCTGATATTCATCAGATGTCATCTTCTGATTTTGATGAGCAACTGAAAGATTCTTTGATTTACAGAAGAATTTTCTGCAAGTTTTGTGGAGGCCAATTTCTACATACAAAATGATGCTCATATACACCGATCAGACATAACATAAAGAGCAGTGAGAGGTGAAGTGAATAACACTGATTATCTCCTCATCATGGCACCTGTTAGCGGGTGGGATATATTAGGCAGCAAGTGAACATTTTATGCTCAAAGGTGATGTGTTAGAAGCAGGAAAAATGGACAAGTGTACGGATTTGAGCGAGTTTGACAAAGGGCCAAATTGTGATGGCTAGACGACTGGATCAGAGCATCTCCAAAACTGCAGCTCTTGTGGGGTGTTCCCGGTCTGCAGTGGTCAGTATCTATCAAAAGTATCCTTTAAGTCCTGTAAGTATCCTTTAAGTCCTTTAAGTTTCAAGGTTGGGTCCATGGAGGCCCCACCTTGCAACTTACAGGACTTAAAGAATCTGCTGCTGACATCTTGGTGTCAGATACCACAGCACACCTCCAGGGATCTAGTGGAGTCCATGTCTTGATGGGTCAGGGCTGTTTTGGCAGCAAAAGGGGAAACAACACAATATTAGGCAGGTGGTCATAATGTTATGGCTGATCAGTGTATTCCACATCATTGTTAATTTAACAAATCTAATTAGAAAGCATCTCATTCAAACTTGTGTGTGTTGGGGTGGAGAAGGGGGAGGTATGGTATGGTGGTTGTAGTGTCTCCATTAAAAAACAAAACAACATTTACTTGTATAGTGCTTTTAACAGTAACCATTGTACCAAAGTCTTTGTATAGGAATCTAAAAATTCAGAGTGAAATTTGTATAGTTCAAAATTTAAATTAGTGTTTATACCTAATGAGGAAGCCAGAGGTGGCTATAGTGAGGAAAAACTCCCTGAGACAATATGAGGAAGAAACCTTGAGAGGAGCCAGACCCAAAAGGGATGCCATCCCCATCTAGGTGACACCAATGTGATTGTTTATAATTTCATTTTTATAACTGTACCCTATATAGTCAAGTGCAATTTTTTTTAAAAACAAGTGTAATTTGTCATTATCACTTTTTAACAGCCAGTTTAAAAGTTTGCTGTGTATGGTTTCTCAGTAATATGACCAGCTCCATTTTTAATAAATGCATTTAAGAAAAGTAAGGGATCGATTGTTTATTGATGCTATAATGTAAGTGATACAAGGACATGCTGTTGTTTATATACTTACTGGAAGGGATGAGATCCATCGTTAAGACGGACCAGGTCCATTGTTTTGAAGAGGATACGTACAGGGAGGGTGAAGGCCATGATGCCCAGTCCCAGGTTGGAGAGCAGAGAGATGGCACTGAGCTGAAACAGGCAGGCCAAGCCCACCACCAGCCCTGTGAACACCAGTCCTGTTTTTCCCACATCCCGCCAATACAATAGGTCCACCACTGACAAGAAGAATATAACACGTTCAAAAACATGATCATTAAAGAAAAACATGAATTCCATTATTTATTTCCTAGTCTAGCTGGGCAGTGTTCTGTCAGGTAAGGCTATACAATATATTGTTTGTTAGTGGTTAGTGCAGTATTGCTGTTTAAAATATCAAAACCTTAAATTTGAATAGAAAACCAAACCATAATTGTTTTTGTTGTGTTATCTGAGCATTTTAGCCAACTTAAGAGCTTCCAGTTGTGTTCTTGAGGGTATTTCAATTCAAAAATGGCATTGGCATGATAAAAATGGATGAAATTAGTCTTGCCAGGCATATCATGTATGCAGTATCATGTGGCCCAATATGAAGAAGAAAAACAAAAAAACACAGCTTGTCATATCACTGAGAAACAGCAATGAGTGAAATTCCATTCGAAGAATTACAAAGAGTTACAAAGCTCTGACAGTGGAGACTCCTTCAATAAATATCAATAAATATTAAATAAATAAATAACTGCTTATGTGTAATCTTCACTGTACAAGTCTCTGTGAATGAGCTGTTACTACAGAAATGATAATGTATTAGAACAAAGACATTAGTATAGAAGCTGTGATCTGCAGCCACACAATTGTCAGCTGCTGCTGTTACAGAAAATAATCCACACCTTCTGTCCAATCAGAATCAAACAGTGCTGTGGTATAAATAATGACATTATATATGTTTTGTCCAGTTTTAGCTATTGCTTCTTTGTGGTGCTTCTAAATAATTACAATAAACTTAAATGAACAGTAGATTTCCTATAATCCTTCATGCTTCATAGACCTCATAATAATGGTGTTGGCATGCTTGAAATTTCATCCTGAGACCAGTCAAGATAACTGAATATCCAAAGGTAAAATCTGCTACACTTGAACAGTTCAATTATTATGGTGACTCTGAACAAACAAGCAAACAAACAACTAAATGTAAAAGTTGTCTGCTGGAGCTATACCCTAACTAGTCTTGAGTACAACACTTTTTATTCTCATCCATGCATTTTCCAATAGCCCACATTTTCTTGTATGTGGACAACCATGTAGCCTATGTGTTGCATTAGCCCCAGTGACATGTATAACACATATAACAAGACAGCAACAACAGATCAACAGATGCCTTTCTCATTCATAAGAGTGCAGAGGCAAATAGTACCACAGCTCTGTGTAAAGTACCATTAATATCTCTGCACCTCGCATTGAGCTAACAGATCCAAACAGCTGTTGCTTTTGATTATTCAGCAAACAGGTGCAAACCTGTGCCATGGCAATAACAGGTGGAAAGCCAGGGTGAGAGTTCAAACGCAACCTGCCGGAAACTCAGATATACAATAGAGAATGTGTACAGTAAGTCCCACAGCCGAGCTAACAAACCTCGTAATTCAGGCTAACATGGCTGGTCCAGATTAAATCACTGCAAAGAGTCGTCTGGTGGCACAGCCGAAACAAGCCAAAGAAAGAGTCTCACCTCCTTTACTCAAACATCACATTCAAAAGAAGCACAGTATATGCTAGAGCCCAAGGCCTAGAGATGATCCATCCATCAGTTCCCTTCTGCTTGCCAATATCCTGAAAGGAAGCCCGCTGTGATGAACTGACCCGTCAGCAGTCTTACTGTAGCTCCACTAAACACTGCTGCCAAAGTGCTGCCAAAAGCCCCTTCACCTGCTACTGCTGTTTAATCACAATAGCATCAGATTATCCTCTTTATATTACGTAAGTTCAGTTCCTGTTCCTGAGTCGTGTGGACGTGTCTCACCTTTGCTGGCCATTTCTGCTGTCTTTACGCCAAACCCCCTCTCCTCCCTACACTCCTCAGACCCAACAGGCTTTTTTTGGCCACCACTAGCACTGTCAGCAGTGAAGACCAGACCTAATTATATCCCCCACCATTTGGGCACCCCATCTTTACACACACACACACACAAAACCACTCCCTATTTCACTCCCCAGAGTCTCTTAGAGCTCAAGGACTTCAACATGCGCTTGTCTGTAGAGAGATCTTGAAACTGTACTTCCTCAACCTGCTTTACCCAGCAATATCAATCAGTCTCATCTCATCTAGAGTTCTTGGTAAAAGATTAAATGTCAGCTATTAATATTTAATGAACATTAAAATGGATCTTGTCCTGTACAGTGATGACTTGCTCAACCGAATCACAATTTATTTTCATGATTAGAGACTTCTCAAGTTGACATACTTGAGGAAAGTGAGTCAAGTTCGCAAATCAAGTCCACTTTAAACAAATTGAGTTGACAATTTTAGCCATATAAAATTAACTCCTCGAGATAAGCAGTGTCTTAGGTTAAGATGTGTCTGTGGTCTGAATACTGTTGTATACAATGATGGTATAATGAATATGAAATTAGACTATTTAGAGAATTTATATTATAAAATATCATTAAAAAAATCAATAAATTAACTCTGTTTAAAGAGGCTGTGATTTCCAGAGACTGATGCTGTCTGTGAGGTAAATTGTTATTACATTCCTAATATTTTCAAGCCTTCCCCTTTCTCCCAACTTACTCCATCACCTCTGTAAAAATACACTCATGGAGCACTTTATTAGGAACACCTGTTCAAGCAATTATCTAATAACACAGTTATGTGCAGTGCAATACTCAAAATCATGCCAATACAGACCAGCGGTTTCAGGTACTTTTCACATCAGCCATCAGAATGGGGAAAAATGTATCTCAGTGACTTTGACCGTGACATGATTACTGATGTCACAGGTTCTAGTTTGAGTATTTCTGGGATTTTTCATACACAACAGTCTCTATAGTTTACTCTGTGCCAGAAAATAAAAATGTCAAGTGAGCAGCTCTTATTTGGACAGAAATGCCTTGTTGATAAGAGAGGTCATCAAAGAATGGCCAGACTGGTTTGAGCTGACAGAAAGGCTAACTCAAATTATCACTCTATACAAACAGGGTGATCAAAAATGCATCTCTTAATCTCAAAAAGTAAAGTTACACCTTGAGTCAGGTGAACCATGGCAGAAGACCACGCTGGGATCCACTTCTGTAAGCCAAGAACAGAAATCTGAGGATGCAGTGGGCACAGATTCACCAAAACTGGACTGGTGAGGACAAAAAATGTAGCCTGGTCTGAAGAATATCAAATTTTTGAGGCACACAGATGGTAGGGTCAGAATTGGCAGGGGGTAAACACCATGAATCCATGAACCCAACCTGCCTTGTATGAACAGTCCAGGCTGGTGGAGGTGGTGTAATGGTGTGGGGAATGTTTTCCTGGCATACTTTGGGTGTTAATCACTTGCATGTCTATTTGAGTGTTGTTGTTGACCATTGTTTTCTTCTAATGGCTATATTTAGCATGATAATGAACCTTGTCTCAAAGCAAAAGTCTTCTCAAACTGGTTTCATAAACACAATAATTAAGGCTGTTTTGAGAGCAATTTGAGGCCCTACCTAGATCTGTTACAGTGTTCTTTATTTGTTACCTGCTATTTTCAGCAGTATGCCATGTTCATATCTGATACAAACATATAAATCTAAACAAAATTAAAATGAAAAACCTTATCAAATCAATTTCATGGCAATATAACAAATGTATACAAAAATTGTATAAAGTATATTTGATATTATATGATTATTACAGGTCCATTAGTCAATACAAACTGCACCTTAAACCGTTCAGGGCTCTCTAATGAGGGTGATATTCTATTACGATAGTACAAGCGTTTCAATAATCTTTCAGTGCAGTCAAGCGTTTGCCAACATCAGGCCACTGAGATGAGTCAGATGGATAAAAATAGCCTTGATGTGTCCGGAAATATCATCTTTATATCCGAATAAACCTCAAGCTGGACACAGTGTAGTACATGGCAAACTGTGTTCCTTAAATGACTATTTCTGATACATCATGGATGAAATATTAGTGAGTTCTTTTTCCATTTGTCTATTAGGAAATTGTAAAAACTCTAACCATGGAGCATGTTGTATAATGCAGAAACTGGCTTTGTCTTATGGCCTCTAAAACTGAGACTTTTCTTTAGTGGCTATATGTGTGGTTGTTAAAAGCTAACATCCCTTTTCCATTAAAAGGTCATCATTTGGACTATGAGTTATGTCCACACTGAATTATGTCTGTTCAATTTTAAATAGTTTTTAATCTCTATCCACAATGCATGGCCTGTGGCTTGGCCTCCTGGTCTACAATAATGGAAATAGCTCAAAAGATAGGGAACAAACAGAGAAAGGGAGAATAAAAAGGAACCAGTGACAGTGGCACAGAGATTGTGCATGCGTGTGTAAAACAAGGAGGACGGAGGGGAACAGCATGAAGGGATTGGAGGACAGAAATAGCTCAGCCAATCAGAGACACGACAGGCAAATAACAGGTTCGGGGAGAAGAGAGGGAAGGGAATAGCACTGAGAGACAGAGCAGGACGAAGACAACAGCAGAGCAATTTGTACAGACCGGTTAAGAATGAGGATAGACTCCTGAACACAGCCAGGGATGGGTAGACTATCAAGAAGCAAGATACCTGGATTCTATTATCTGCTGATGTTTGGAATAATAGGATCAGTCATGCTCTGAAGGCCCTCAGCAGCAAGGCTGCACACAACGGCCAAGGCACAGACAGAAGCACAGGGGCGGAGGCTGGGAAAAAGAGCCTGGGGATTTAGACACTGATCAAAGCCAGCATGAGAACATCCAGGAAGGGAAGCGTAGAAATGCCAGCTTTTGTCTGGCAACTGGTAAAGGAGACAGAGAAACGGGTCACCTCTTTTTTTAAAGGGGGGCGTGGGGGAGGCGGGGGTGAGCCAGCTGAAGGCGAGGAGGCTGGAGAGGAGGAGGGGGTCATCCCTAGTCCTTACCTTGAACGTCCTGTGCTGGACAAGTATTTCGAAGAGGGCTGTGCCAACTGGGGCCTCACCTATGCTCTGGGCAGCATGCAGGGCTGGAGGGCCCACATGGAGGACTTCCATAACTGCTACCCCCAGCTGGGTGGAGAGCTCTCTCACTGGGGTTTCTTTGCAGTGTATGATGGCCACGCTGGGAGCACAGTGGCTCAGCACTGCTCACGAAACCTGCTGGAGCACATACTAGGTACAGGTGAGTTAAAAGCTTTCTTCCATCCCATTACATTGTTTCATTTCTATTTGGTAGGGTGGATGAGGTAAGATGTTAAACCTGTTTTATGGCTTTTCATGTCTATAACTTATTGGGAACATCAGCTGTATTTTAGAGCACTTGTTATGTGTGATTACAATAAATTGCATCACTTATAGCAGAGAATTTTGCTGCATATGCTAAGTGACATGGATAAGAAACTAAGAACATTTAAAACCACACCACCAGCACAACTTTACTAATGCAAAATGCAGTTTAGAAACTTTAATTGATTAAGACTCGGTTGATGCTTTTATTCAAAGCAACATACTTGATTTAATTGAGAAAGGATTACGTTGAGTAGTTAAAGGTTAAAGCCCTTGCTGAAAGAACCCAGTGATGCTGGGATTTAAACACTCATCATCTGATCAGAAGGCCAGTGTATTAAACACATCCACAACTATCAGTGTCACTGCGCAGAGCCCACTTCCAATATCAACCTGTGTAATTTACTTAAAGGATGAAACCATGCTGTCATGATTTGAATAGCCCAAGTTTCCATTTCCTGTTCTCACTCATCTATCAGCATATATAAACATATATCAGGTTTCCCATGGATGGCCTTCTGTTATTACTTCAAGACTGTTTATTACTAATATTTCTTTGCTATGAAGATAATTCATATGAGCTTGATTTCTATTATTGCACTAGTAAATGCATTCTGTTTGCATCTTCTAGGTAAGGTCCGTGCAGAGGAAGATGTGGAGCAAGTAACTGAAGGCATAAGGGAAGGCTTCTTCCTAATGGACAAACACCTCCATGCAATGGCCTGTCGTGAAGGTTGGGAGCGTGGTGGCACCACTGTGGTCTCCACTGTGATCACTCCACAGCACATTTATTTTGCAAATTGCGGAGACTCACGAGCAGTTCTGTGTCGTGCCGGGCGAGTGGCCTTTTCAACAGAAGACCACAAGCCATTCAGTCCTGGAGAGAAGGAGCGCATTGAGAATGCTGGAGGCTCAGTCACTCTGCAGCGTGTTAATGGCTCCCTGGCTGTCTCCAGAGCTCTTGGTGACTTCAGCTACAAGTCGGTCGAGTGGCGCCCAGCTACTGAGCAGATGGTCTCCCCAGAGCCTGAGATCTCGGCCGTGGAGCGTTCACCGGCGGACGAGTTCATGGTTCTGGCATGTGACGGTGTTTGGGACACAGTCAGCAATGAGGAGCTCTGTGCGTTCGTGCACAGCCGACTGAGAGTGTGTACAGACCTGCGCGATGTCTGCTCCCAGGTCATTGACCTCTGCCTTTATAAGGTAGGTCTGTACTTATCAAATCACAGTAGAAAGCAAACTGCTGTAAGTTCATCTATTAGACTTCATTTAAACCTATAATTAGTTAACAGTTCCTCTCTCTAAATAATGTATGACTCCCACAAGGCTTCTGTTTCACACTTGAGGACTGCAAGGTGGGATTTTGCTAATGGATGCATTTAGAAACCAGCAACACCGATGCTTCATATTTTGTTGGCATGACTGTATTTAGAGCAGCACAAAAGTCTGAACACCCACACATACTCTTTCACAAGTCTACAGTGTCTTAGTCTGACTTGAGCTGGATGATTATGTAAGAGAAAGGATGACCTACTGGCTACGACAGGCTTTAGAGGAGAGTCACTAAGCTCTATTTTGTGATGACAGTACCACAGATTCAAAGCAAATCTCTAAGCCACAAATGGATGATCTACTTTTAGCCGCAGGGCGAAATTAGGACATTTAACGTAGCACAGAACAGTGTCAGGACGCACGGCCAACAGTAAGCCTCACAAGCACAACCTGCATGTGAGTCACAGCAAAATAAATGATCACAGATGCGGTAGCCTAGGGGCATTATTTTATGATGTAATCATTATGTCAACACTGGCCCATTTATGTCAACATTGGCCCAACAAGCCCACATACTGGCAGAGTTTTCAGACTTTTCCAAAGTCTACATACAAAAAGCAGTTGTATAGAGCTCTTTATTAGGAACAGCTGTTCATCTGTGCATTCATGATGTTATCTGATCAGCCAGTCCTGCACAAGATACAAGGCACGAACTTCACTTTATAAAACATCAAACATCAGAATGAAGAAAATTGTGATCTCTTTGATTGTGGTATAGTTATTGGTACCAGATTGAGAATTTCAGAAACTTCTGATCTTCTGGGACAGTCTACACAGAATGGTGTAAAAAACAAAAAACTTCATGTGTGTGGCAGGTCTGCAGGCTGAAACACCTTGTTGAAGAGAGAGAGGAGAATGACCAGACCTATTGGAAATCTATTGTAACTCAGATTAGCACCATTATGGACACAGACTCCAGACTCCATTTGAAGACTGAATTTTTTTCTAATATTCAACTGTCCAGTTTGGTTGAGTCAGTGTTCCTGACTCCCTCAGACTTCTTGTTCTTGGCTGAGAGGAGTAGAACCTGATGTGACCTTCTGCTATTTTAGCTCATCCACCTCAGGGTTCAATGTTTTTTGTACATGCTGAGATGCTTTTTTGTTCACCAAGGTTGTAAAGAGAGATGTTACTTATTCCTTCCTGCCAGCTCAAACCAATTTGGCTATTTTCCCCAGAACTCTAATCAACAAGGCGTTTTTATCCACATTACTGTTATGTGACAAATTCCCAAGAGATCAGCAGTTTATTAAATTCTCAGTCCAGCCTTTTGGTACCAACATCTCTGCTATGGTCCAAGTCACACTTTTTATCATTCTGATGTTTGATGTGACCATTAAAGGAAGCTCTTGGCCTGTATCCGCATGATTTGTTTTCCATTGCTGCCAGATGTTAGGCTGATTAGATAAATGTCTGAACGTGCAGCTGTATAGGTGTTCATTATAAAGAGAATGGTGAGTGTATGTGGTTTGTATGCATGAAACATGGATTACAATTAGAGGTACAGAATTACAATTCATAACATTACTTTATACTTTACTTTATTATTTTATGGTAACTGTTACATGGATCATACAGTACAGTGGGCAGCATTGGACCATCACAGCTTCAGGTTTCCCAGTTTTAGCCTGAGCTTAAGTTAGTGTGTAAGTGTGGATTTCTTCAGGGTTTTCTTCCACCATTCAAATACATGCCAGTAATGACCGGCTAGGGTAAATTACTCCAGGTGAAAAGCTGAAAATCCTCCAGAGTATAAGTTCTTCTTTGTTGTTGCTCCCTAGGGAAGTCTTGACAATATCAGCGTCATAGTGGTGTGTTTCCCTGGTGCCCCCCAGCTTTCTCCTGAGGCACTGCACCAGGAAGCAGATTTAGAAGACTACTTGGAGTCAAAAGTTGCTGGTGTGTAACAAAGTCTATATAATTGCATTTCAAACTGTTTAGATATTTCACCACTGTTACTCCTTTTCCCCTTTATTAATCGTTAGGATTTTTTAGTGTCTTTTTTTCTTCACAAAGACAGACATATAATTATTTTGTTTTATCTGACAATATCACTAAAATCATCTAAAATAAACTAAAGAAGCTGTAAACTGTAAATCACTGGATTGATCTCTAAGATGTTTAACGCCATATTTCAAGTCAGTCCCCTGCACAAATTCCTCTGTATCCCTGTGCTGTTTTTATTTCACTAGTTATATCAAAAACACGTTTGTCCAATGATATTTCTCAGACAAGATTCCATAGAGAAGTTATAATAATAATAATAATAATAATAATAATAATAATAATGATGATGATGATAATGATAATAATGATAATAATAATAATAATAATAATAATAATAATAATAATAATAATAATAATAATAATAATAATAATAATTAATCCTCTATCACCCCAGATTCAGACTAGATTTGCAATGTAAACATTTCTCCAAGAGTGATGGCAAATCTTGTCCTTATGGCATGATATGAATATAGACATTTCTAACTTGTTTTTGTTCGTGAGAGTAAGAAAAAACTTTTTAATATTCAATAATTAATATGAAAACTTTTGTAAACTACTGGAAACCCAAATCTTTAACTATGCCCCCTTCACAGCCACCCCAAGCAAGTGCTCATTTTTATTAATTAATTACACTTACCTGTTACTCATCATTTCATAATCACCTTTTCACCTTTATAATGGTCACTCAGTTTATATAAGGAAGAAATATTATTAAAATAGATAGATAGATAGATAGATAGATAGATAGATAGATAGATAGATAGATAGATAGATAGATAGATAGATAGATCACATCTCCAATATTATTTAAGAACACTAACCTTTCTCCATGGGTTCTTGTTCTGGACATAGACACAGACAGACAGACAGAGACAGACAGACTGTTTTACAGCATCCACAAGAATCACAGTGCACAAAATAAAAGCAATATTAATAAGTAGAGATATAAATGTTAAATAAACCATACATAAACAAGCATGTGGATTAATGGATGCATGCACAAAATGTTCTGTATACTGCATAAATATTCATCATGAGCTCATGAAACCTTTACAACCTCTTAATATATAACAGTATCAATAAAACATTTTGACTGCCATCTCTGAAAACTAATGAACTGCATAAATTCCTCTGGACAGAAATCTTTGAGGAACTGAGTGGAAGAGGAGACGAGCCTGATCTCTTGTCAGTTCTTACTGTTCTGGCTTCAACAGAGATCCCTGGCCTACCACCAGGGGGTGGCCTTCAGAGCAAGTAAGACACTGCGCTTTTCCTACCCTCTGAGTACAGACAGGCAGAAGATGTTTGCTGTCTGACGTTTCTGCTGTATTTTTGTTTAGAGAAGCTATGAAGTTAACGTAACTCCAAACCACATCAGTTACTCAGTGATGCAGCACAGATGTTTTTTATTTGAGTAGCAAAGAATGCACCAAAGCAGACTTCAGTTAACGTAAATGAGATTTCCTGCTTCAGTGTTTTTAGGTGAAACTGTCAACGATGAAAGCATTTAGTCCAATAAAAATGGAAATTAATCCATGTATAAATAATAAATAATAATGAAATGTCATTTTACACTATCAAGAGAGTTCTAATATTTAAAATGTACTCATGTGGATGAGCTCCTTATAGCATAACGATGATTAAATCCATGATTAATGATGGATGGAGGATGTGATGTCTATAGCAGCATCTGGGAGAATATAATGTTCAAACATGACCTCAAAAGAACACTGGATCAGTCTCTTTAAGCAGGCATGCATCACCAATCTGACTCACCCCCACAGTCTTACCAGCTCACACACACACACACACACACACGTACATACACACACTTTTCACTTTATGCAAAGTGATATCAAACTTTTACAGGTCCATTAAAGCAAAAGAAAAGTGTATAGTCTTTGTAGTCTTGCTTTGTGGGCTTGGACATCTTAATGTACACTTCACTGCTGTCTTTCCCATCTGATTCACTGATTCTTTCACTGCTCAACTAGTCAATATCCACACTTGAAAATGCCTTTCTAGTCTTAGTTACCCCAGTTTTGCATCAGCTGCCACCCAGGCCCTGTTTCTCAGGTTTAACTCAACTTAAAACAAATTATAGTTAGGGCCAGTTCAAGTTATAAATTGTGTTGCTTTACAAAGTAACATGTTGTTTAAAGCATTTCATGCATTTATAGTTTAAGCAACAGTAGTATCACACACACAGAGAGAGAGAGAGAAAGAGAGAGAGAGAGAGAGAGAGAGAGAGAGAGCTTTTTTAATTGTAAAAGCACAACTTACAAAGAATAAATAAAAAAAAACTAATTACTTTCATATTTTCTGTATACATGATGACATTTTGCCTAACTGACATTGAATTTTGCAGACGAAACTGTATCATCTCTGCTTACTATCAGCAAAAGGAGGCTCGTAAAGCCAGATTAGCCCAGGTAATTTCTGTATTTTAACATTTCTATGTCAAGCATGGTTATTATAAAATAATTATATAAATAAATCACATTTATTTATTTCAAGACATTTTTACTAACATTATCTGAAATTATTCTTTTGGCGGAAACTTTATTTCTGCCAGTGAAAAATTCTAAATGAGAAATATATATACTGTATATATATTTATATAGAAATATGTTCATTGAACATAATGTAACAAATAAGAATGATAAATGAAAGAGCAAATATTATATTATTTTACTTCTTGTAATAAGGTAGTAATTTTTGTGTTAAATACTATAATAAGTCCACCATATTAAGAATATACATGTAAATACCATGTGTGGTTTTCTGCTCAGATAAATAATACGGTTTTCATTTTTCTTTTCAGGAACTTGGTTCTGCAGATTCCACTTAGAGTCGTCTACTAAACCCTTACTGCAGACAGACTGCTACCTATACTTCTGTGTCGTCTAAAAGTCCTTCTGAGTAAGAAATGGTTTTATCTGATTGCAGTCAACAACCTTTGCAATTGATTTCTTATCTTGGAGGGTAGGGGATCTCTCAGTAGCTAGAAGGATTATTCCAATCTATTCACTTCTCATGATAATAAATAATGAATGTAATGTATATGTACTTAGGTTTGGGGCATATTTCCAGATTGATTTCCTGTATAATCATAAATACGTATATATTCAATGTAAAAATGGCAACACTCAGGTAATTTGTAAAAATAAATAAATAAATAAAACAAAGACTTTTAAAGAAATATGCTGATGTTCACACGACAAGTTTTTGTAGCATTGAGTCTCACTGAGCTGGTCAGAATGATGATGTGGTGTTCCTGATTAGCCATGTCCTGCATGTGAACGCTGAACAAATATCAGATACAGCCGAATACAGAGAGTTGTGGTGATTTAAAACATACAGACCCACATCACAGACACTCACGAAGATCTTCAAATGTCTTTTCCTGTTATTTGAACTGATGTTTGCATGATCTGTATATTGTGCTGCCTTACTGACCACTTACAATACCAATACCAATTAGATGGACAGCATTAATATTATTAATAGATTTCCTAGTGTCTATTCAACATTCAATAAGTCATTATTGTATAATGTTATGTGAAATGACCTTTGTGCATATTTTACACACCTTGTATATGGACAACGTTTGTGGTAATGTAAAGGTCAAACTCTCAAAAATAAAGGAATAAAACACAAGAGCCGGTTAATAAAATGTGGATTTATTTGTAGCGGCTGTGGTTTTATATAGTATAAGGTATCACCTCAGACTTCATCTGTAAAGGTTAACAATTGAAGCAACTATTTTCTAAACCTTTTAGATGAATCTAGCTATTATCTTGTTTTGAAAGCAGCTGTATTCATGAATTTAGCGACCTCTCTCTAGCCGTTCATGGTGGAGTCAAAACACTTTATACATTATGTTTTTTAACAATGTGCAAGATTGTACCATCTGTAATGATGAGTTTTTTTAAAAAAAAAGCTAAATCCAACCCAATATTTCCAGTGTTTAATAAATATTTTCATCCTTTCAGAGCATAACAATTCCATGCTATATAATTTTAAGTTATAATTTATTAACTTTTTTCAAAAAGAAAATTCATCCTACAGTCCAACAATAACCAAAGCCATTCCCAAGATCATAACAAAGGGTTAGTCACATTAGAGCATCTTTTGGTTTTCAGTCATAAACCAGGACTATTGGGTCAATCACTCAAGTTTGGGTTTACCTCTATTAGAAAAAGATATCGCTTCCCAGCTGAGGAAGTTGGGGTCAGAGTGCAGGGGCAGCTATGATACATAACTCCTGGAGCAGGGAGGGTTAAGGGCCTTGCTCAATTGCCCAACAGTGGAACTTGCTGGGGCTTGAACCCCAACTTTCCGATCATCAACCCAGAGCCACTTGAGCCACCACTGTCTCAAAATTGACTTAACTTTCTGGATTCAAGTAATTTCTGTCTGTATAAAAAGGTAAGTATATGTCAGTGCTACACAGCAAGCTCAGGGTTTCTCAGTTCCAGTCATGAGGACATAAATGTTAAATTTCTCCTAACAGAAAACGTTACCATGTCAACAATTACACATATTATACAAGTCCCAGTGTAAGCTGTTTACTACAGAAATAATAAAGTACTAGAATGGGACATTAATCTAAAGGTGTCAGAGCTGCTGTTATAGAAGATCCAATCAGTTCAAGTTTGAAGAATTCAACAGTTCAACTAAGAGATGTGGGATGTTAGGACCAAATCATCCGCTGTGGAGACCCAGAACAGGGAGCAGTCGAAAAAACAACAACAACATTTACACAGCTGAAGAAGGCCTGCATGAACATAATAAAATCGTGGCATTTAATAGAGGCTGTTGATGAAGATGTAGAAGATGGTACTAATACTGCATCTTAGGTATTCATTATGAGACAAAAGCTCACTGGTTGCTTATAATCTATCATTATTATAAAGTGTAGTTTTGAGGAAGAGGTTTGTAATCGCTAACCATCTAATCTTTGAGCCTCGAGGGGGCACCAACGCGTAACTCCTCAGCTTACACTCCTGAATACGTCATGAGAATACTCTGTGTTTGGTAACATCATCCTGTTGATGCTGTTGTAACAATGGGGCCACCAGAGTTCCTCAGAAAGAATCAACAAACAAGAGAGGGAAGCAGTACACAGGCTACGGAAGAAATACGGCATGCAATATGCCCATGAATCACTTCTCTGCCCTTTCAAGTGTTCATTCTGTAAATACAGGATATTGTACTAGTGGATAAATGGGAAGCTATTTACAACATAGTACACCGTAATGTCTACAGTATCTGCAAGTTTTACATTCCGTCTCTAGATATATACAGCAGCTCTATGTACAGTTTTATCTTAGACGTATAAAGTGTAAGAGTGACACGACGGCGGTTGCACCGCT
Organism: Hemibagrus wyckioides; assembly: GCF_019097595.1. Lineage (NCBI taxonomy): Eukaryota > Metazoa > Chordata > Actinopteri > Siluriformes > Bagridae > Hemibagrus > Hemibagrus wyckioides. The sequence goes on from NC_080727.1 coordinate 12,164,183, forward strand.
CTCGTAAATCAGTCTGTATGAACTGAAGGGTCACTGAAGGAGCTCTCCAGAGTCCCAGTCTGATTGCTCACAGTATAAACCAATCACTTCAGCTGTCCAAAGTGACTCTCGGATGAGCTGATACAATTGCAGTGCTTCAGTCTTTAACATTCCTACTCGGATCAGATGTGAAACTTTGATACGAGTCTTTTTCAAGTGGAGGAAAACTGTTCACGCATAAACCAACATCATGATCACGTAACACTGCCTGGCTCTGTGACGTGTTCGAAATGAACTACTTACCTAATTAGGCAGTGCTTCTAACTTCATCATCTAGACAGTAATATACATCTAAAATTCTGGACATCTGCATATATTAAAAGTCTGGTTTTATAAGCAATCACAATAATATAATATTACTGTCACGCAAAATGTAGTGGATTAGATGTTTTGATTTTTAGTCTTGAACAGGAGCCACATGAGTAATGTAGTTAAGAAGTAATGCATGTCTTTACTATCCATTTATTTCTATAAATCATAGCCAAATATTCACATATCTGTGATTAAGTCTGGAGTTCTCAACAATTTGTAGCCAGGAAACCCTTTAACTATAAAATAAAATCCCCACACCCTCTCAACACACATTAATTTCATGAATATCATTTAAATGTGTACAAGAATATTATTTAATAATTGCAGCTATAAAGCTTTTCGTTTCTAATCTTCCCATAAACAAATGACAGCTCAAGCGCATAACCACATTAATTTAAACACATTAAATTGACATGACCAGTGAAATAACCTAATATTAGAGATCAGTAATAAATATAATGGTTTTGACAACAGTGGTTTATAATTTCCACCACTGTAACTAAATTGAAAAAAAATCACAGCCCCCCTGGCTGTGGTTCATGGACCCTGTCACTTTGTGGACCACTGCTTTAAATCACTGCTTTAAATTTGTGTAATGTAATTTGTAATTATTTTGGAAAAAATCTAAGCTATAGTCCACCTATCCCATTTATATTCAAAGTAGAATGATTATAATTAATATTTCTGGTACAATTCCATTTTGAATTTCTGGACTGGGTTCAAGCAAGTGGAATGGTAGCAAAGTAAATGTAGCTTGTCAACTACCATTCTCATGTTCAGCTATACAGCAAAGTTCCAAAAAGTGTCCTAAAGCGCATCAACAAGTCTGTGTGGCTTCACTTAAGTACTGGATATGGTTTAAGGATATTTAAACCAAGGTTTTCAGGTGAAAAAGATTTGTTAAATAGACTAGCTCCAGTGCAAGACTACAGAACTAAAATTGAAATACCATACATATCTTGGATGATTGGTGTGATGGGAAATTGTCCGTTTCATTTTGTTTTAATAAATAATGCTAAATGCTAATAAACTATAAGTAGCTGGGTTCATTAAACACAATTAACAGGCTAAAATACTGGCTAAATGAAATGGTCTAAATCCAATTTCCGCACTAAAGCACTCCTCTAACATTAAGCAATGCTTTAATTTTCTGCTCATTCAAGAAAATACACCAGACAATGCTAAATGCTATGATCAGCTGTGACTGAATTATCTGTCGACACTCGTCTCTTGAAGGCGGTTATTCATGATGGCGAAGGCTCCCACTCCAACAGAAAAGCCGTTCTGCCGAACATGGCTCTGTCTTGGGTTTCCATGGGCGGTCTCTGAGAGCTGCTTCTGCAGAATGGCCAGAGAAACCTTGTTGGCCATAAAGTCATTGACAGAGATCATTTCTCCTGAGAGTCTGTGCCCTGTGAGATAACCTCCATCTGGGCCCAGGCCAGGATCAGTCTCACTATCGCACACTGTTTCCACTGATGCATTAGTGAAGCGCTGCTTACGAGCAGCCTCATTGGCAGGAGCTGGGTGTACAGCATTGCGCTTCTGTGCCCTCTGCCGGGGGTTTCCGATCATGGGGTGCTGGTTGCGCTGCTGACCGGGGAGGCAGCAACAGCAGCATGCTGAACCTTGCCTTCTGTAGGTGCGTCCTCGGCAGGGACACTGCAACCTGCTGCAGTCCAGCTTAGACAGGATCCAGTTTAGGGTCTGCTTTATGATGATGGAAATGACATTAAAAAGTGAGTAGATGCAGCAGACACCCATGAGGATAAAAAGACAGTTTCCTAGTCGGTAAGCTTCCTGTGCCTTGTAGCTCTCCCTCTGGCTACTCACTAAGTCCCCGAACCCAATGGTGCTGAAGGCCACAAAGCAGAAATAGAGCGAGTCAAAGTAATCCCAGTCTTCCATAGATGAGTACAGTGCAGAGGCGCAGCAGGCAATCACCAGCGCCGCAACCCCCAGGATGAGCATCACGTAGTAGACGGAGGGCTTCCAGCCTTCTAAGCTGTCATCCTCGCTGCGAGCTTCCTCTCCTCCAACGCCAGCACGCCGCAGCTGCCTCTCATGACACCAGCGCATGATGTACGCCAACATGGTGATGATACGCTCCAGGAAGAGGTTGAAAAACAGGATGGTCGCTGCACAACCAATGAGCCCATAGAATATCAAAAAGACTTTCCCCCCTATCGTCACAGGTGTGGTCATGCCGAAACCTGCAAATAAGCAAAGATTCAGCATAATGAATATATATGGCTTATTATATACAATATATAAGTACCAGTGTGTTAATCTGTAGTACTCTCTGCTGCTTATAAGGGGAATTCCAATTGAACTGAACAATATCTCATAAAAGTCTCATATCTGTCATCAGCCAGCCCACTTCATTCTTCCATCAAAATTTTATATGGTTTTTAGTTGCATTTAAGGAAAATGGGTGGAGCAATGTTCATTTCAGGGTGCAAAGAATGTAAAGAGAAGCTTGAAAAGAAAAAAAACAGAGATTATACTAATTGCATACTAATATTGCAAATATTTTTATATTTTTTCTAAGGCATGTTTAGAATGATATAATTACAATGTATGAATGATATATGAAGATGTCTAACTATACCTTAAAATGTCTAACTGATCAGCCATGTCTTTAATGTCACCTTGAAGAAAGACTTGGCCAGTAATAGTGTAAGACTCAGAACAAAACTGACCTATTGTGGAAACTACGGTACCGACAAAGTAGAACGCCCCAGAGAAGTCCCAGCGAGGTCTCAGAGCATCCACACGGATACCCGTGATGAAGGCCTCCTCATAGTGCCTCAGCAAAGCCTGCAGGCTCTCCACACTCAGCCTGTGCTGCCGGGTGAAGTTAGCCAGCTGTTCCTCCCAGCGCTGGTGTGCCCGCAGTTCGGATGGACGCTCCAGGGCAGAGAACACCAGTGCCCCACAGAACAGGTACAGCAGGATGAGCACCGCCAGCAGGCCAAAGCGGGCATTGTCCTCATTCAAGTGCAGTGGGAAGCAACAGCTGCTCCTGACATCCGGTCTCCGAGGCATGACTTAAGTACCAGCAGGAAATGACACGGCCAAACAAGCATACACAGCCTCAAAGCAAGCGTACATATCACACTAGAGGTTTGTCTACATGAATGAATTGATATGGATGGACTCAGAGGAGTCTCTCCAGTCCGTATTTCTCTTCCTCAGTGAGGCAGTAACAGAATATGATCAGTTCCCAAGGCTTCACGAGATGCCGTTCTGTGTGAACATTGTGTGGAACATTAAGCTGCAGACCAAATCCTGATGGCTATCTCCTGCCATGCCAGTGTCCAGTTCTGATGCATTCCACTTTAGCAAAGAGTAAAGGGTTCTTGATGAGCCATCCACCTCCTGCACCATCATTTCTGCAAAAAAAAGAAAAGAAAAGAAAAACAATACTGACTAGAGTCTCCAATGTTCAGACATCATAGGGCACTGAAGAAGGACAGAACTGTTTATGACTATTTTTGCATTTAGAAGAATAATGTAGGATATTATTTTACACTGTTACCCATGATAAAAATCATGCCTTGAACTAAGTGCATATTAAAAATATCTACACATGTTTGAGGATTATAAAGCAGTAGAAAGTGTGAGTAACTTTTACATGTGCATTCAGTAAATATAAATGGATTTTAATTATGAACTATTCCAAGTTGCACCAACGTTTTTAACGGCTAAAGGAAACACACTGCACTTACCTGCTCACCGATTTATTGGAGTATTGTACTGTGAGGATTTACTCAGTATAAATCGTCCCTTGTATTTCAGCTTCCAGGTTTAAAATAAGAAAAATATTTTTTTCCGCTTCAAAATCGGGCTGCATGAGTCGTGACAGCTCTGTAGCTTCTCAGTCAATGGGTCTGAAGTGGACGACAGCGGCACAAGTGCGCTCCAAGGCAGGGTTGCCAGGTAGGTTCGGTGTTTTCAGACTAACACTTGAATAACCTCGAAATGGTTTAGGATAAAATTCATGTTTTTTGTTCCTTCTCATAACAGGAGAAAATAATCAAAAGCAATAATGATTTATGAATGATAATGAATCCATGCCACGTCTAAACGTTTATTTATCCTTATTTATTATTCCGTTTTAATTCTTGCTAAAATCATGGCAAAGTGCCCGATGCTGTCTGTTTCAGACAAAAGACAAAACACTTACATAATCATACATAATCAGCACACACATGAACAAAAAAAAACAATCTGGCAACCTCTCAAGTGAGTGGCTGTGAAAGACACGAGGGTCAGAGTGAGGGGACTTTAGTGCACTTTAGGGTGTTTTTGCTTTATTATTATTATTATTATTATTATTATTATTATAACTATAATTAGCATTAATATTATTATTATAGTCTAAGCAACCTTTGCCCACTATGAAGATCCTTTTGTGTTATGGAAACATTTAAACATTTATTTTTAAGAATGTGCATAAAGGTTTTAGTAAATTCAAAATTCAATATAGTATGTTGTTAATAGAAAATAGAATATACTGTATATCCACAATAAACTTATCTCACAGCACTGGTGTATTCTGTAATTATGAATTATAACTAAAGCATATAATAAAATAATTCATACAGAGTTGTTAAAGGTTGGAAAAAATATCATTTCTGGCACAGAAAAAAGTTTACACTGTTGTTTCTCTATAACATAACAAGTCACATTTTATTCAGTCTTATTAACTTGAAAAGTGAGACAAAATGGGATTGACTGTTATAGTGACTGTAACATGAGCAAGAACAGTAACTATATTGTTTCATAAACAATCCACAACATTAAATGTTAAAGTCCAGCCTAACATTTTTTTTTCTTTATATAATTCACACACCTTCACAGACATGCAGTAACAGTGAGAGTCAGTTCTGTAATCCTATTATTCCAGATTAAACACAAAACAGGAAACTGCCATTGAACATCCCTGAGAACCTCCTTAATGGGATCCTCTGAAATCCTATTTTTCCCTAATTCCAGTCCTGTTCAAGTGTTCTTAAATGGTTAAAGGGTACATTTATGGGAAAAAGAATGGTTATATGGTTTATTTATCTTTAAGAGATTTTATTAATTAGCAGCTAGGTGTCACTAATGAAATGCACAAGACTAGTGACTACTACCTTCACAAAATGTTTGGCAGTTTAGTGTTGTGGAAAAAATCAGTTCAATCAAATCAGTCTGGGAAGGGTTGCACGGCCTTTTCTATCTGCTTACAAATGGAGAGACTTCAAGACAGTTGACTTCCCAGAGGTGGGCATCTCAGCAAATTCAGTCTGAGGTCTAATCGTTAGGTTCTATTTTTATTAGAAATAGGCAAAAACCAAACACAACATATCACAAAATACACTGCATACCAACTGTCAAGCATGTTGCTGGAAGAGTGATCATTTGAGCTTGATTTTCACAGTACCAATAATAAACTCCTTTTTATATCAGAATATTCTTAAGAAAAATCTGTCCAGCAGCTTAAGCAGGGTGGAAATTGGAACATGCAGTAGCACAATAATCCAGCAAAATTATATCTGAATGGCTAAAGAAAAAAAATATCAAGGTGTGAAGTGGTCATGTCAAAGTCCAAACCTCAACCCCATTGAGATGCTGTAGCTAGAAAAGGAATGCATTTATACATCAATGAACAGAAGCAATGTCGGAGGGATAAAATTTCTCCAAAATGATCTCAGAGGTTGATAAACTCCTAGTGAACATATTTACTTCAAGTTATTGTTGATAAAGATGATTTTATATATATTAATGAAATATCCTGGTTTCTGAATGTTGGTTTATTTTTGGTGAAAAAAAAGACTAATATTAAAATGGTCCTCTGTGGACTGTTATTTTCCTTCATGTGCAGTAAGAGTCTTGTAAATTTTTGATTATCCAAATCATTTATCCTATGAATCTTTTAAGGTCCCTTGAAGAGCCCATTGTTTCTGAATGTATTTAAAAAAAAAGATTTTGAGTGAGGTAGACTTGCATTAGATGTTTATCAAGGACTTTTCAATTTCTTTGCAAACCCCATGACTTCACCTCAGTGAGTATTAGATTTTGCTTTGTTGAGCCTCTCTCAGTACACTGACATAAAGACATTGTTTCGCTTGACGTTTCCAGAATGAGAAGAACCCGAACTGGTGGTGAGGGACTGCTGTTGCACGTCTATTGTGGTCAGATAGTAGACGGGGGGGACTGTGTGGCTTTGTTCTCTCTGACCAGTCACACGTTGCCTTTCATCTTGAGCGCCGGCAGCTCATAAGATACTATCCATCATTAGAGAACTGTCCGTTGGCTGTAAGTGCCCAGGTGCAGCTGAGACGCTATATCAAAGAGTTTACTATTCTAAGCTTTTTCTTTCTACCCTGCAGGGCGTACTTATTTTATAACTCCTCACTATCACTGTCAAGCTGCAGACACATTTCCAATCACTGGAAAAGCACTGTGGCTAATCAGCTGCCTGGGCCGAGCGCTCGACACTGCCTTTAAAGTCATCAAGGGATCTGAGATGTGAATCTGCATAATGGGATTCATTGCAGGTGCTGTTTGATGAATACAATGATGAAGCAAAGCTTATTACAGACTCTCCATGATTCTTATTTCTCTCCCTCTTCCTACACCACCTGTTTTTTTTTCCTGTCCTCTTATTTACATCTTATATATGCATTAAATTGGCCAAGAAACAAATTTACACAATTCCCCTGTTGCTATACGGTCCATTTGACCATCATGACTGATGGCTACTTCTTTAGTTTTGCACTGCAGATGAAAGACTATATTAGTTAACAAGCAATCTCACCCAAATGTTTGTGTGTCAGTGTGCTGTTATAGCATAGCAATCAACAGCATGGTGTGATTTGGCTTGACACAGTGTGAGGATGCTGTTACCACCTGAAGCTGATTATTTCACATAAAAGCACATTCTCAAGTGTTTTATTACTCTTCAACTACAGCAACTATTTGCAACATTTAATATTATGGAACTGGAACATCTGCAAAACAAGCTATAATTATCTATATATCGCAAGCGCCTTCCTTAGAGCAGCAACAAACGGACGTTCCCCCACCAGCATTTCATCTCTCTCTAAGCTTATAGGACAAAAATATTGAGGATATGGATTTACTTCTGTTATTAAACTCTGACAATAAAGACTTTCTCCATAAATGGTAATTACGTGTCTTCTTACCGAAAACCTCACAATATCAATGATGATAGATTACATAACATATTTTTATGTCATTAAGCTTAAATCTGATGTCAGGTCCTCCATACAAGTCCCAGGTAATAAGTAGTTACTACAGAAGCTGAGCACATTAATATAACCCTGTGATATGCAGCTGTGTATGGTATAAATTAATACAAATATTTGTAATTAATAGATTAAATAAAATACATTCTGGAAATCTATTCACATTTGCACATGGAAAGAAAGAACACATACTTTATTCAGTTAATTAATGTTTGTGTACATGCAGCAATTACATGATCAGGCCTAAAGAAATTAAATGACATTTCAAGTAGGAATCTTTATGAATACATGATAAAACAAACAAACAAACAAACAAACAAACAAAAAAACATATATAATCATGCAAAAATGTTAGCTTTAAGTGTAAGGCAGGGTGAGGAGGAGAGACAGAGGTCATCTCTGTATTCAGAGGAGAGGTGAAGAGTCTAAAGCCTGCACTCTAGAGGCAAACAGAAGCACGTTCTTCTCCACCTCAGCGTTCAGCTCCCGCTCCGAGGCTCTAGGGTTCCTCCTTACAAAATCCACCACACTCTGGATGCATTCATTCTGTCAAGACATACAGTATGATTAAGACATAGGTTTGCTTTTGTGATAGAGTTGTGGTTAAGGTGCTAGATTACTGATTGGAGTTGTGAGTTTGAATCCCTGGTCCATTAGGCTGCCACTGCTGGGCCCCTAAGCAAGGCCCTTAACCCTCAATTGCTCAGTTGTATAAAAAAATATAATAAATTGTAAGTCGCTCTGGACAATCACCCTGTAAAAATGCTTTTCAGACGTAAAGTTTAAAAAATTTATTTTTTCTAATTTAAAATTCTTTTGGTGGAATTGTGCACACATTTGATAAGTTAAGTGTTATTGTGTTGGAATATATAACAGCCAATTAAATTCCAGTATACAAAGCAAGTTATCAATAGTGGGCCAGACATTTGAGAGAATTTAACATTTGCATATTTATAGTTATAACCTGGATTTCTTCATAAGGGTTAGTGTTAGCACATTGTACCTTTTTTTGTTAACAGGTTTTCTCATTGCTCTGCTTCATCAAATAATGGGGAAAAAATCATACAGAAAGTATTTCATGCACTGATGTACTCATTTTTCCATTCAATTACATTACATGAAATTAATACCAATCTGATACTGAGTGGTCATGTCAAAACTGACCTGAAACTCTGGCGTGTTTTGGTAGAAACAAATCACACTATCATGTCTGTGATGCTCCGTATGGATTATTAGCTCAGTATGGATTATTAGCCAAATACTCAAAGCTGTGCTCCCAATACTGTACAAAAACAGAACTGCTGCATTGGATCCATTAAAACTCACATTATAATGCCAAAAGTTTTGGGACACCCCTCCAAATCATTGAATTCAGGTGTTGTTTTTCAGCGGTTGGGCTTGACCCCTTACTTCCAGTGAAAGGAACTCTTAATGTTTCAGCTTCATACCAAGACATTTTGGACAATTTCATGCTCCCAACTTTGTGGGAACAGTTTGGGGATGACCCCTTCCTCTTCCAACATGACTGCACACCAGTGCACAAAGCAAGGTCCATAAAGACATGGATGAGCGAGTTTGGTGTGGAGGAACTTGACTGACCTGCACAGAGTCCTGATCTCAACCCCACAGAACACCTTTGGGATGAGTTAGAGCGGCGACTGTGAGCCAGGCCTTCTCATCCAACTTCAGTGTCTGACCTCACAAATGTGCTTCTAGTGGAATTATCAAAAATTCTCATAAACACACTCCTAAACCTTGTGGAAAGTCTTCCCAGAAGAAGCTGTTATAGCTGCAAAGGGCGGGTGAACTTCATATTACATTCATGTGCATGTAAAGGCAGACGTCCCAGTTTTGGCCTGTCTCACAGTCTCCATTCTAATTCATCCCAAAGGTGTTCTATTGGGTTGAGGTCAGGACTCAAGTTCCTCCACACCAAACTCACTCATCCATGTCTTTATGGACTTTGCATTGTGCACTGGTGCACAGACATGTTGGAATAGGAAGGGGTCATCCCCAAACTGTTCTCACAAAGTTGGGAGCATAAAAGTGTTCCTTTCACTGGAACTAAGGGGCTGAGCCCAACCCAGCATCCCAAAACCTTTGGCAATATATAAAATATCTGTATAACATTATACTATCCAGAACTCAAACTATCCTACCAAAAACCTAAAGTATCTCTATGGATTTCCTCTCTGGATCACCAAAAACATGTCAGTATGAATGTATGTGTGTGTGTGTGTGTGTGTGTGTTTTGGGCTCTATGTGTATTCCTACATCACATCCAGTGTTCCCTAGACAGATCCGTCTCCACCTCTGACCTTGACCAAGCGCTTAAAGATGAACAGATGAATAAATAAGTGTAAACTGCAATAATAATGTGATCGACGGAAGCACCTCACCCTGTAAGCGTCCACTTTTCCTTGACCTGATAATCTATTAAGGACTTCTCGAGCCACCTGCATGCCAGTGACAGTTGTGAGGAACTGTTTACACTCCACACTGTCAGTGTTCAGCCAGCCAAGCAGAGCTAACTGAATGAAGACACACAATACACACAGATTTACAGTTAGAAAGCCTGTATTATCACAGGCATGGGGCTCTCATTCTGCCAGAGCCACTAACAGCATTACATGAGAATGATTCATATCTGACCTGATGATCTGGAGTAATGTCCATACATCGAGATAATAATGTTTCAATAACAAGCTGAATTATAAGTAATAGGCACAAACATTGATTCTTTTACTGTATATGATAAGGTTTATATAGTCTTAAATGTATCGTATGTTAACCTGCTGGATTAGCTGAGCGTTTGTCATCTCGCTGCTTGTCTTGTTCGACTCCGCCATTTTTCTGCCATTTGATAAGAGACAGATTTGTGATAAAGAAACACGTTTTATTTCCTTACTGCAAAAATGAAACGATTAATTAAATAACGATTTCCTTTTTTTATAAAGTACGTTTTTCACTCACCTCCTACTTCACTTCCTGTTTACACTGACTGACTGACTGACTGCTTTCTCTGGTGCCGAGTTTTAATGGCGGTGTCGGCCATCAGCGCCCCCTACTGGCTCAACTAGTTCACTGCATTGTAACGCGTGTTGAACGCTTATGTCCATTTTCTTTGGACGCTCAGAATTAATGTGGCTCTTACATACCATACAGGATTAAGCTGCTTTTCTTCCAGACATTAAATAATTGTCTTTGCACAGTTCTCCATGGGCGCTGAAAAACAAACAGAGCATCGAAACAGCTGACATGTTTTATATGGTGTAGCAATTTTCTCTTTCAAATATAGGTGTATATTGTACATGATTAATTACTAATCATCCTTCTTTTCCTCTGCCTAATATATTTGACTGCATTTTATTTAATTTGCATTTTTGTATAGCACTTTTCAATTCAATTCAATTCAATTCAATTCAATTCAATTCAATTCAATTCAATTCAATTCAATTCAATTTTATTTGTATAGCGCTTTTAACAAAGAGCATTGTCTCAAAGCAGCTTTACATAAGAAACAACATAAGAAAACAACAAACATATAAACAGACAAACAGTCCTAGATGTTATCCCAAGTGAGCAAACCTGAGGTGACTGAGGCAACTGTGGCAAGGAAAAACTCCCTTAGATGGTATGAGGAACAAACCTTGAGAGGAACCAGACTCAAAAGGGAACCTATCCTCATTTGGGTGACAGCGGAGAGTGTGATTATATTGTGCATTTATGTGTAGTCAATTGTGTGATGCCGATACAGCATGTGTAGAATATTGTGTAAATTAATAAGGAGGTTGTTGTTGTCCACATAAGGTTGATAGCGTTGCTTTGAATACCCCAATCCTCACAAAGCAGAACCCGGCTGGAGCTGTTCCATCTCCGGATGCCACTGGAGCCGGCACAGTCTCTGTATGCCTCTGGATGGGTTCGAAGAAGGGAAACAATGGAACAGCATTAGCATAGCTGCTGTTCATAATATTAGCAGCACTAGATGATAATGTGCATTTAATCAGATGTACTGGAGCACAAGGTTATGGGATGTGTTAAATGTATACCAGGCTAAAGAGATAAGTCTTTAGTCTACGTTTAAACTGGGAGACTGTGTCTGAGCCCCGAACACTGTCAGGAAGACTATTCCAAAGTTTAGGAGCTAAATACAAAAACGCTCTACCCCCTTTTGTGGACTTTGATATTCTGGGAACTACCAGGAGTCTGGAGTTTTGTGATCTTAAAGAGCGTGGTGGACTGTAACATGTTAGAAGACTGGCTAGATACGTGGGAGCTAAACCATTTAGAGCCTTGAACGTAAGTAGTGCTAATTTATAGTCAGTTCTAAGTTTAACAGATAGCCAGTGCAGGGATGATAATATTGGGGTTATATCATCATATTTTCTTGATCTGGTAAGAACTGGCGGCTGCATTCTGGACTAACTGTAGCTTGTTTATTGAAGATGCAGGACAACCACCTAGTAATGCATTACAATAGTCCAGTGTGGAGGTCATGAATGCATGAACTAGTTTTTCTGCATCAGATACAGATAAAATGTTCCTAAGCTTGGCAATATTTCTAAGATGGAAGAAGGCTTTCTAAGATGGAAGAAGGCTCCAATTGTAATATTGGAAATATGATTTTCAAAGGACAAGTTGCTGTCTAATATTACGCCCAGGTCTTTCACTGTCGAGCAAGTAGTAATAGTACATCCTTCTAAATGCAAGCTGAATTGTGAGAGCTTCTGTGTACTGGTTTTTGGACCAATAAGTAATATCTCTGTCATCAGAATTTAGTAATAGAAAATTATTGGTCATCCAATCTTTAATATCTTTAACTCAGTTAGTCTAGACAAATTAGCTTTGTCAGTGTTCAGACCCCCACAGGACCACCACTGAGCAGGGATTATTTGGGTGATGGAGCATTCTCAAGACATCAGTGACACTGCCCTGGTTGTAGCATGTTAGTGTTTGTTAGCACGTTAGCCCCAAACCTCCAGCGTCCTGGGTTCGAATCTGGCTCCCACTCACTGTGTGTGTGTGTGTGTGTGGAGTTTGCATGTTCTCCCGGTGCTTGGTGGGTTTCCTCCCACAGTCTAAAGACATGCTTCTGGGCTGAATGGAGTCTCTAAATTGCCTGTAGTGTGAGTGAATGAGTGTGTGTGTGTGCCCTGCATTGGGTTGGCACTCCGTACAGGGTGTATCCTGCCTTGATGCCTGATGACGCCTGAGAAAGGGTGCAGATAAGTGCGGATAAGCGGTGCAGACAATGAAATGAAAAAAAATAAAACTCTTGACTGGCACAAATAACACTGTTTAGTCTGCAGATAGTTATAAAAGACTTTTTACTCATTATTTCAAATGTGTTTGCTATATGGACTACCACTGTTATGGATATTTAATGTGGTGATATAGTGATAAGACATTCTTCAATCTCCACTCACATTCCAGGCCAATAATATAGGTTGAAAATGACATGTATTGTCTTTTCCACTATGCCCATCTGCCTCACTGGTATGAAATTCTTTAAAAAACACTGTCAGCTTCTTCAGCACCACTGACCACCTTTATGTTCCTTATGCACCTTAATGTAAAAAAAAAGGTTTCAGTTAAAGAAAATGTTAACAAAGTTTAGAAGGAACAAAGTAAATGTTTCACTAATACAAAATGGTTAAACCACACAGGGGGTCTTCTTTGCCTTATCTTTTTCTGTTTCTGTCCACTTCACATTCCTACAGTGCATGTGGAAAGTATTCACAGCACTTCACTTTGTCTACATTTTGTTATGCTACAGCCTTATTCCAAAATGGATTAAATCCATTATTTTCCTCAACATTTTACAAATAGTACCTCATAATGACAACAGGAAAGAAGTTTGTTTGAAATCTTTCCAAATGCATTAAAAATAAAAAAACTATGTCACATGTACATAAGTATTCAAAACCTTTGCCATGACACTCAAAAGGTCCCACAGTTAACAGTGCATGTCAGAGCACAAACCAATCCATGAAGTCCAAGGAATTGTCTGTAGACCTCCGAGACAGGATTGTATCGAGGCACAGATCTGGGGAAGGGTACAGAAAAAGTTGTGCAGCATTGAAGGTCCAACAGGACCACGATGCTAAGCACACAGCCTAGATAACAAAGAAGTGGCTATGGGACAACTCTGTGAATGTCCTTGAGTTGCCCAGCCAGAGACCAGACTTGAACCCGATTGAACATCTCTGGAGAGATCTGAAAATGAATGTGCACTAATGCTTCCCATCCAACCTGATGGAGCTTGAGAGGCCCTACAAAGAAGAATAGGAAAAACTGTCTAAAAATAGCGGTGCCAAGCTTGTACCATCATACTCAAAAAGACCTGAGGCTGTAATTGGTACCAAAGGTGCTTCAACAAAGAATTGAGCTGTGAAAGGCTGTGAATACTTATGTACATGTGATTGATTGATTGATTGATTGATTGATTGATTGATTTATTGATTTATTTATTTATTTATTTATTTATTTATTTATTTATTTATTTTCATTTTTCATTTTTACAAATTTGCAATTCATTTGTTTGTAGAATTTTGAGGAAAATAATGAATTTAATCCATTTTGGAATAAGGTGTAACATAACAAAATGTGGAAAAACTGAAGTGCTGTGAATACTTTCCAGATGCATTGTATAACATCAGATCCTGTGGAAATAATGAAGCTGGCAGCAGGATTTTATACAGGTTTATATGGTGCTGAAAGTTGTGACTCTGAAAGTACCTCTGACTGATTTCGAGAGCTACCTCAGTTGGCGGATGAGCGGCGGAGATCTTTGGACAATTCAGTCACATTCCAGGAGCTTACAGAGACAATGCACCAGCCACCCACTGGCCGATCCCCTGGAATTGACGGACTGCCTGCTGAGTTTTATCAACATTTTTGGAATATATTAGGATAGGACTTATATGAAGTACTTTTGGAAAGTAAGTAAAGTTACTTCCCTCAAGCTGTTGCAGATCGGTCCTGTCCCTGCTTCCCAAGAAAGGGGATTTAGGACTCCTTAAAAACTGGAGACAAGTCTCTTTGCTGGATTCAGATTATCAAAAATACTATTAAATGTTTTAAAGAAGTTTGGGTTTGGGGACCAATTTATTTTATATATTCACTTGCTGTACTCTAAAGCCTTTGTAAATGTTAAAGCTGTTGGTGGATTAAGTGCAGCAGTACCTGTGTTAAGAGGCATTAGACAAGGTTGTCCACTCTCTTGGCAATTATACATTCTCGCTATTGAGCTACTGCTGTGTAGGGTAAGGAGGGACCTCAGTGGAACTCTCATTTCAGGCATAGATACTAGGATTAGAGTGGCTTTAGCAGGTTATGCAGATGACATCACGTTCTTTATTACAGGTTAAAACGATGTAACAGTGTTTTGTTCAAGCTATTAAACAGTTTGAGGAGGTATCATCAACAGCATAGGTGAACTGGGCAAAAGGGGGAAGGGCTTATTATTGGCCAGTGGGAAGGAACAGGACCCCCAAAACTACTAGGTGGATTTCTGTGGAAAAGGGATAGGAGGAAAATTTTAGGTATTTTTTTAAGGGACAAAGAGTTTCAGAAAAAAACTGGGAGGAAATGCTGGAAAAGGTGTCTTCCAATTGTCTAAGTGATCACTTTTACAGCAATTGTCATACAGAGGGAGAGTTCTGATTATAAACAACCTGGCTGCTTCTACCCTGTGGAATAGAACCAGGATGAAGGACAACCTTATTTTGGAGTGGAGAGCTGAATTCATGTAGCAGCACTCTGTCTTCAGGTCCAGCAAGTTGGACATGGCTTGGTGGATATGAGGTGCTGGATGTGTGCTGGATTTTGTATTTGTGTCAGAATACAAAAGTTCAGTGGTTGATGTACAGTAAAGACTTGGCTTGGAATCAAGTCGTAAGAGTGATTGAACAAAAGGCAGTTGATCTCGGATCACCTCCTCTTAGTGAGATTGGGGAGGTTAGATGCAGCTGCTCGGTCATGAAAACTCATTCCATGAAGCTATCTATTTGGAAGTCTGTAGTTATTGACTCTGCAGAAAGCTGGTGACTTCTGCGCACTGTGTACCTCAGCATGCACTGACCCCGCTCTGTGATTTTACGGGGTCTATCACTTAATGACTAAGTTGCTGTTGTTCCTAATTGCTTCCACTTTGTTATAACACCACTAATAGTTGACCGTGGAATATTTAGTAGTGAGGAAATTTCATGAATGAACTTATTGCACAGGTGACAAACTATCATGTTACCACGTTTGAATTCACTGAGCTCCTGAGAGTGACCCATACTTTCTTTGTAGAAGCAGTCTGCATGCCTAGGTGCTTGATTTTATACAACTGTGGCAATGGAAATGATTGAAACACCTGAACTCAATGATTTGGAGGGGTGTCCCAAAACCTCTGGCAATATAGTGTCTATTAGATCCAGCTATAAATCTAGGTCAACAAAGTACATTATATATACAACAGAAACTAGTATCAGCATGCTTATAGTTTAGCTCTTAGTCTGAAGATGTTTATCTGCCACTGCTTTCATGTTTGCCTGTGGAGATTATGAATATTAACTAATAATTAACTAATAACTTTAATTAATAATTAAAGTTAACACATATAATAGAAAATACAGTAGTTTTTTCCACATCATGTATTAGTTATTATTATTATTATTATTATTATTATTATTATTATTATTATTATTATTATTGCCTGCTCTGTGTTTGTTTATTCCACCAAAGTAACTGGTGTGTCTGTGGATTATGAAACTCCCAGAAGCACAGAGGTTATTTTTAATTGACCAAGTCAGGACTGGTGAAATTTGGCATATAATCAACTCAATCTCTTTAAAAAATATGTATGTATGTATGTATGTATGTATTATTATTATTATTATTATTATTATTATTATTATTATTAATATTAATGATGTTGTTGTTCTCGTTATTATTATTACTTTCTTCTTCTTCTTCTTCTTCTTCTTCTTCTTCTTTTTCTTCTTCTTCTTCTTCTTCTTCTTCTTCTTCTTCTTCTTCTTCTTCTTCTTCTTCTTCTTTATCATCATCATCATAAACCTGGTTCCTTTTCCCAAACAAAAAAGCCTCATGAAGAATGTGGCTCTACCCACTTAGCTCATTTGCATGACGGACAAAACCTACCTTTAAACTAATTCTAGGATTTTTGCCGTATGTTCACAAAGCTAATGTCAAACTACAACGGAGAGTTTAACCCTCCATAATTCAATTCAATGTCAAAAATAGATCAACATTTGTAAACAATATGGCCGCCATTAGATAATCATATCTAGCAGAGCAGAGTCTAATGAAACTGTTGTAACTCATGATTGATAGCACTGATTCATACAAATAATGAAAGACAGGAAAAGATTCTGAGGATGTCTCCAAAATGTGGGATGTGACCATACATAGAAGGCTGGGGCTATGTTTCGTTAAAAGCCTTATTCAGGACTAAATGCTGATGTTATCTGTAAAGGCTTGGGTGTGAACATTTATGAGGCAGGGATTCGTTAATATTACAGTTTCTCAGACCCCATAAGTCTGACCAGGATCAAATTTAGTGTACTGCATTGTTGTGCTAATCTGTGAGGTTCTACTAATTCTACTCAAAGTCAAAGTCAAAGAAGCTTTATTGTCACTTCAACCATATATAGCTGATGCAGTACACAGTGAAATGAAATGAAGTTCCTCCTGGACCAGAGGTGCTACACAGAACAAAAACAAAGTACAGGGTGACACATAAGTGCAGAGGATGACGAGACAGTGCAGACAAACAAGGCACCTAACGCAGTTAGAACATTGTTAGACAGTGAGGTATGGTTCTCCGCGCTGTCACGTCTTTCCAAGCCTCTAACCGAGCACAGAAGTCGTTCAGCGCATCTGGAAGGCGTCACTGTCACAGGCAGGTGAAGCTGTCCTGTAGTTGGTGATGGACTAGAGTGTGCTGAGTGTCAACACTGCTCTGGAAGTAGAGGTGGATACTGCTAACCTGGTTAATTCAAAAACATAGCTGTCAGTATGCTCTCAGTATGCACTTCATAGCATTAGCACTTCTATTCAACTTGGTAAGACGTAGCCACTAGGGGGTGCTGGATGCAAAGAGGTGCTTTGCAAGATTGCTGCTTGTGACTACTGTATATTTTTATTTATTTTTAATAGTTGATTTAAAAAAATTAACAATTTGTCAGAAATTACATTTGACATGTAACTATTGAAGATGAAAGGAAAATAAATTACACTGAAGTTTCACAACATGTGACATTGAATCAGGCCATAAATCCTTAATGCATGTATTGTAGCAGAATAAAATGTGTGCATGTGTAACAATAGTGGTACAAAATCAGGCTGGGGATGTGGAGTGTGTAGAGTTAAGGAGAAAATGCTGCAGAAATGATAAACTCATAAAATATTGCTGTTAAACTAATACTTTTATATTAATAATCTTATTTAGATTGGGTTATTTAGGTTACTTATTTAAACTAAAATAAAAATGTTTTAATAGAAATTAAGATAGCTTAATTGGACATTTTGATATGTTTTAAGTCAATCATATATTACTTAAATATTTAACCGTATTGTATCATCCTATACCAGACTAACAGATTTTCTATGGCTATTCATCTTAGAACTCTGTAGTAGCAATGTCGAACACTGACATCGAAAAATATCCAACAATTCTATGACCTTACAAAAACATTCGGAAATGAGAAATGTTGTTAATAAATAAAATACCGGACTATTCAGATCATATATCTGTGTGCTGGAGGATTGGAGAGAGAGCATGGTGCAGTGCAGGGTGGAATCAGTGCTTGAAGGTAGGTGGGTGCTGGTCCATTTTTGGCTTTGTAGGCAAGCTTCAATCTTTTTAATTTGATGTGGTCAGCTACAGGAAGCCAGTTGTAGCAATGGGGTGGTGTTGGTGAACTTGAAAACCAGTCACACAGCTGTATTCTGGATCAGTTGCAGAGGCTGAATGGTGCTCAGAAGCAGACCTCCAGAGTTGCAGTAGTCCAGAGTGGAAATAAAAAGAGACTAAACAAGCACCTGAGTGTCCTGCATGGTTAGAAATGAATGAATTCTTCTGATTTTGTGAAGAGGAAATCTATACGAGCCAGTCAGCTTAGAAACGTGAGAAGAAAAGGACAGTTGATTGTCCATGATTACCCCTGGGTTACATGCATGGACATCACCAGTTTCTGCTTGATTCATTAGATTTGTTCTAAAATAAATACAGTGCCTGTGTTTTTTGTTTTTTTTAATAACTTAAAAACATTACTTTACATCTCTATTGTATGATGTTGTTTTTAAATGAAGTGTACGAGTTAAATGAGGTAGATTGTTGGTAAAAGGTGGAAGTAATATGTTTTGATTATTACAAATAATCAGGTACAAATAATAATTACAGGTTTGACCAGACATGAGGAAAAGAAGAGAGGACAGGAAGCAGCCTTGAGACAACACAAAAAGGGGATGGTTATTTTTCTTTACTTTGCCTTTTCAGTGAATCTATCTGTTAAGTCTAGTCAGAAACCAAAAAGGAAACCCGCCCAATCTGGCAACACAGACTCTAGTGAGTAAAAAACAGCTCTTAACAGGCGGAAACACAATCAGGAATGTTGCCAGATTGGGCATATTCACGCCATATTGGGCTCGTTTTGGTCACTTCTAACCAGGAAAAAATGCATTGAGCGGTTTGCTAAAATTTGGATGCAACTGGTGGTGTTGAGGTTTTAATTAAATAGTTCAGTTTAGCCACTAAGGTTGAGGAGAGTCCTGTCCAAACAGACTTCAATCTTGATTGGCAGGTTGTTGTAATTGTTGTACTTGTTAAGCCAATATCAGAAAGTTATTAACAAAGCTGTAAGTGTTTATCATCATGCCAAAGTGGGGTAAATATAGAAAGTCCTACAGAAAAGAATTTCAACAGACGTTCTCATCAGTTCTGTGAAGATTCTCTGCATTAAGTCCTTATAAAAAGGTAAGCGTGTTTATACACTATTATATGCTATTATTCTGCGATACAATTCTGAAGTCATGTTTGATAATTAAACAAAACGTATACAGGTAGCGTAGTGTGTGTGTATGTGTGTATGCGTGTGTGTGTGTGCATTTGTGTGTGTGTTGCACTAACCCATTTGTTTTGGGTTTTCTGTTTGTTATTGGATTACTTATCACAGTATGCATGTTGGGCTGGTATTGTTTGAAATGGGCAGGGTTTAAACTGTAGTTGGGCTGGTATTGTTTGAAATGGGCAGGGTTTAAGCTGTAGTTGGGCTGGAAATCTTTAGTCCAATCTGCAACACTGCACAGAACTGCATCCTCGTTATTTTAGTCAGGATCATATGCTGCATGTTAGGTTATATTTTCAGGAGCATAAAGCTGATTTTACACCAAAAGCAATTCAGCCTGCAGGACATGGAGGAGCTTCTTAAGAGGAGATCCAGATTGAATGATGACCAATACATTGTTATTATTATTATTGTTATTATTATTATTATTATTATTATTATTATTATTATTATTATTATTATTATTATTATTATTATTATTATTATAACTGCAACATATCCGATGGTGTGTTTTCTTAAGGATACAGCCAGAAATAAACAGTGAATAATGCATACAAGTCTTTACTCTGTAAACATTATTTAGTAACATACAACAGACTTGCCTAAAGCACATGTATGTCGCAAAAAAAAAATGTCGTAAAGCGTTTTGTTTTCCACTTTCTATATAAAATTGTAGGATTTTTATTTTACCATTTTTATTATTAGTTAGTTATTATTTAATTAGATATTAAATATTATTAAATATTCTCTTAATCAAATCAGAGACCCAAGTCCACGTAGGGTCGCGAAACCTGGTTGGAGAACCTGTGCGTGTGCACATGCGTGTGCTTCTATTTCGGATTGCTTATTGGTGTTTAAACTGTCTCCATGGTGATGTCGCGTTGCAGCGGACTATTTTAGATTAAAACACAACATTGAGACTCTGACTGGCAATGGATCAACATCGTCTATCAGCTCTACGGAAAGCGCCTCGAGAAGAAAAAACACGATGGTTTTACGGAGCCTTGTAGTGGCAGTGAAGAACTGGAGTGTGCGCGAGATCACCTGTGCTACGGGGCTGCTCGTTGTGTCTGCAGGGGCAGGTTACTGCGTTTACCGCTACCTGCGGAGAGAAAGTGTCCCTCCTGATCACCCAGCCTCATCAAGGTAGGATGATGTGACTTTAATCTCCAACTGTTTTTATAAGAAATCATGTTGAGTTTACACAGTGTTACAGTCTAATGTTATCTACTTCATTAGAGAGATCCTCTTTTGTCGAGAATTAGCCTAATGCTAGTTACCGTGCTATTTTATTTTTACACTGAAATATTTACATTATTAGTAGTAATAATTACATTATTACTAGTAACAAATGTAACTAAATCATGCTTAGCTTAGTGATTAGCCAGCTCTCGCGCTACGGTCTTTTTGGTACAAATGTGTTTAGCATGTAGCTAATCACAAGATAAAGATTGTATTGAGTAGAGTAAAACTTTAAAATGAGTCAATTTTCCCATGAATACCTGAATAAGTATGATATCATTTAATAGTTAGCTGAATGCTGGTACTCCTGAAAACATGGCTATCAATTTTAAGATCTCAACACAACATAATATTTCTCCTCATTTGACCTGCTAACTAATAAACTCGGTTATTGGTTTTAAATGTACGATAGAAAATGTAAAAAGTCATAATTGTGAGTCACATAAAAAGTCATTTATTACAGAGTCTGTGGATGTGCTGAGAGAGTCACCAGATGTGTGTGTGTGTGTGTTAAGGTCATCGGGCAGGTCAAAGTGCAGCTGCTGCCCACCTAACCTCTCCAGAACACTTCATCTGTCGTTCTGCTGAGCAAAGCTATAATTTATTCACTGGATTTTCCAAGTGACAGAATGTTAGATGTGTTGGTGTGAAACTGCTATGATAAGAAGCACTTGTGATCTTTTTGCTCTACTTTTCACAGCCTCCCCCAGTGGGCAAGACATCTATTAGTTGGCATTCAGTGCCAGCCACTCAAATTGAAGCTTTTCTGCTGCTGTCCCAGGTGCTGAATTCATGTCACAGCCAATTGAAATGTATTAAAATGTTTGTCAGGAACGGGGTTCGAATCCCTCTCAGTGCAAATGAATGAAATTTTTAACTGAGTGAAAACATTTCTGCAAAATGCTGCATACTCTTTGTGAACTATAAGCACAAAAACAGCATGCAGTTCATAAAAGAGTTTATGTAAACACACATTTATGAATAATATATAATGAATTCTGTAAATAGAGACACACAGTACTAAAGGAATCATTGTTTATCAATCAATTTATTTATTTGACATTTTAAACACTAAAGAGCAATCAAAACAAAAAGCAATAGTGAAAAAACACACAACAGAGACTGCGCATATATACATATTATTGCAAACTTTAAACACTAATTAACTTTAATACACATTAAAATAAAGACAAAATATATCAAAAATATTAATTTTTTAATTATCTAAGTCTGTGTGTATGTGGACTGTTTGGACCCTGCTTTGGTTCCATCTTAAAAAACCTACACGTGTCCAACATGGTGAGCTTCAGGCCTCTTGCCTTTCTGCCGTCTTTTCCCCTCCACCTGTTGCTTTGTGGATGCAAGTTCTCGCTGAAAGAAGTCCATAAAATCTTAAAACATCAATCTGGGGTTTGTTAGTCCTTCAGCACGGTAAGCTTTGAAGACCTTTGTGGAACAGTAGAAGTATCTGAAGGGGCCTTGCTGATGAAAAAAGTGGACAGAGGAGCTAGAGAAAAAAAAAGATATAAAATCAAAGAAGAAAATAAGATTAGTAGCACTGTAATTGAAAGAAATGTCTGAATTTATAAGCAGAATTGAAATCTAATTAAAAATAAATAATATATGATTATAAATAATTTACCATCGACTGGTGGCAGTTGCTTGCTGTCAGGAGGTGGTACGGAGAGGGCAGCAGAAGGAACTGATATCAGTTCACCATGGCCAGGGAATGAATTCATAACCCCTTGAACAGTTAATATATTTGCCAATGGAACAGACATTTGTTAGTGGAACATGGCCAGAACACTGACAAAATAAGAAAGGCTTTTTGTTCAGACTTGGAGAGCATTTCATTTCACAATTCAACAGAACTGAACCTAATGTGTAAAAACCTTTTCCTGATCCAGCAGACTGTCCCAGTTCAGCAGCTGAGGATGATGATGGTGGTGGTGGTGGTGGTGGTGTAGCGAGTGATTAACACACAACACATTAACATGTACAGCATATTTTTTTAAGACATTTGACAAAATGAAAATCCATTTGGATCAATTAATGACATGCAGTCAGTACAGAAAAAAATACTTACACTGCAACAGTAGCTTGGAGGGGGAGATGTTCAGCTTTGCACTCTCTCTAACTCATCATCGTCGTCTTCCATTTCTGTTGGTGAAAGACAACAATTAGCAATCTGCGTTTTCACTGTACTTGGATTTCTTAAAATAGACCCGTGTTAATTGGACAGTAGTGTACCTGTAAAACAAGCTAAGCATAAACGGAAGAAAAAATAATTTTTTTGTCCTTGTACCGTTTCTGCACTGACTGTCTTTGCTAAATTTTTTTTATTACTCTACCTGTTTATTTTGACTCAGATTTTTGCCTACTGATCTGGATTTGTTTGCTGTGGATTTAATAAACTACCACTTATGGATTCTACACCTTCTGCCTCTAGGTGTTCATCACAATTAGATGGATAGACACAGTTTTCCACAGATTATTCCACACATTCAGCCAAAGCTTTCATGTCGAAACATGGGTGAAGATTCCATAGAAAGTAATGACATATTTTTGTGTTTTCACTAGTAGGAGTTTAAAATTCAATTCAATTACTTTTTTTTTCTGCAAAAAAAACCCAGAAAAACATCTGGGGTCACCATGGGGTCAGATTTTGGACAAGCCTGACCTCAGTAGATGTGTTATTTAATAAAGTAACAATAATGAGGTATTTCATTTCAAATTGTTTATTTCATTTATTCAGCAAATGAGTTTATGATAAGATTTAATGCTGAAGATGATAGAGTTTTTGTTATTAAGATCGTTATAGATTTCTGACAAAACTACTGGTCAATTAGAGAAGTTATTCTCAGATATTTTAAAGACTTTATGTGAGGAAGAAAATTTTCTGAAGCCTTAGCAATCCTGAGCAGCAGGTAAGTCAAACATTGCCAGTGAGACTGTGTCTGGATGAAGCAGAGCAGTTAAGACTAGAATCTCTGCAAAAGGAGGAGCTTTGTTCTTTATGTAACTTACATTTACATCTTGATCCTCTTAATAGGAAGAAGTTTTCACTCTGTGGTGTTAATTTGTTGTTGTCTTTTTGAAAATTTTCCTCACAGACTTTCTTTCATGAATATAAACCTCAATTAATTCCTATTACTATTCTATATTTAAGGTATAATTAATAACTTAAATATTTTTATTTGGATTTTTTTCTAATCTAACTTTTTAGATTGTAAGATTTATTACATTATAAGATTCGAACACTCTTGAGTGGTAAATAATAAATGTACACAAAAGTTTCTTTTTAAATTTTAATTAAAATGACAATCATAATATGAAATTATTATTGGAGGGTGTGGGGCTTTTATTCATTCCTTTTTCCTGATCTTCTTTTTTATTGTTTTTCTTCTTAATCTTGCTGATGTTTTTGCATGATTGTAAAATATCATCTTCAGGGTTTCCTAAAAGAGAAGTGCAGAAGAAAATGACATCTGTCCACAGCTAGATGTTGCACTTTCACATCAGATCCGGATGGGGCTCGAACTTCTGGCTTGGGGTCTGTATCACAGACGTTATTTCATCTGTTCTGATCACAGGTGGTGTTTCTGTCTATCTAGCAATAGCCTCTTGTGGAAATTTGGGGCAGCAATGTAACGTCTACCTCAGGAACGAAGTTCTTCATTAGTCAGGGAGGCAACATGGGCTGGCAGAGTTTCTGAGAGTTTCTGATATTAAACTGCATCCTCTGCATTCTCTGACAAGCAAGAAAACCATGACCTCATTCATGGTGTTCAGTGCTTCCTAGGAGGACGTGAAGTTCACGGAGCCGAACCCACTAGACCGGCCATTCTCCATCATCACCTTCATGTTTTTGATTTTTCCAAATTGCACAAAGAACAAGCGCGGACCCTCGTAACCCAGGTTCTCATCCATGTTCTTAATGTAGAGATTCAGACCCTGGAGCAGAAGAGGCAGAGTTAGCATTCCTTTTGTGTGTATATGTGTGTGTGTGTGTGTGTGTGTATACATGTGCTTACCTGCTCAGTCTTCTGACTGAGCCCAGTCTGCCTCTCTATACTTTTCTGCGCTTATCCCACATCCAGCTTCTTGTGCGCCTCTGCCTCACGATGATTGCAGGATTTGAAGTGCTCTGTGGTGCTGTAACACAACAACAAACGTTGCTCTTAGAGTCTTTATCTAAACTCTGCTGTTAGAATGACATCTTTGCCAGCAAAATTACACCGGGACTTTGACTGAAACACTCATAAAATCAAACAGAACCCTCTGTTTCAACAGTATATGGAGTTCAATAAATATCAAATGCAATTAGTTAAAGCACAAAAAAACACTTGAACCCTGGCTGGTAAAAACGTACAATTTTACACATGGCTTACACTTGGCACTTGTTTAACAGTTTTTCATTTAGCTGCTTGATGGCCATCTCCGCTGCCTCCGCCTACTCGTCCTGGGTGTCGTCCAGCACAGTGCCATGTGTGTGTCCATCTAGTGAGATAAAATCACTGAAAAGGGAAGGAAAAGAAAAAGGTGTTGGACTACTGATCGGAAGGTTGTGAGTTCAAATCCCAGGTCAACCAATCTGATACTGCTGAGTCCCTGAGCAAGGCCCTTAACCCTCAATTTCTCAGTTGTCTAAAATGAGATAAAATGTTGCTCTGGATAAGGGCATCTGCCAAATGTCAGAAATGTAAATGAAAATATCTGAAACCTGCCTCTTCTCTCCTCAATTCTGGTCAAACCCATTAGTGTCACAATACTAAAAACACATGTCACTAACACCTATTGTAAACATCCATCCATCCATCCATTTTCTAAACCCGCTTTATTCCTAATAAGGGTCACGGGGATCTGCTGGAGCCTATCCCAGCAGACAATGACAGGCAGGGGTACACCCTGGACAGGTCACCAGTCCATCTCAGGGCCACATATAGACAGACAACCACACACACTCACATCTATGAAGATTTTAGAATTACCTAATAACTCCTATTTAGAATTACCAGTCAACCTATTGTACATGTGTACAACTGTCATTGGTCTAGGAGTGTGACTCTCACCTCAGTGTGAGAGGTCCCAGGTTCAGATCCTGGATGAGCCACCAATTTCATGTTACACCCCATCTAGTGTAAAGGTGCAACAAGAAAGAGTTGATGACTCAAGAGAGTGTGGAAAAAAGGCATTAAAGTGGCATTTTAATGAAAACCAAAGGGTTTAGAGTATAATGGGGGAGTGTAGCTTCGGGAGCCAACAAGGCCAAAATAACAAACAAAAACCCACTACTAGATGTGGGTAGTAACGAGTTACATTTACTTGAGTAAGTTTTTTGGGTAACTTGTACTTTTAGAGTATATTTAAAGAATTGTACTTTTACTCTTACTCAAGTACATTTTTAGTGAAAAAACTTTACGTTTACTTCGCTACATTTGGCTGCGTTCCTCCATTACTGTCAAATGTTAATAAATATGAGCTTTTTAAAATAATTAGTTTATATGGCTTGTTCGCAAGTCTCGTGAGATGTTGGAGAGGCTGCTTCGCAAGAGGCTGCAACGGATCTCCCGCTTGCATATATCGCGCGTTCAGCTGGAAGATGAAGCTGAAGCAGAGGAAGACGTGTGTGAGTTAACTGAGGCAGATCAACTATGGCCTCAAGTTCAGTCTGTTTTCACTCCACGATGTCAAAAAGAATAGTTTCATAATGTGCATGCTGTGTTCACCAAAACGAACTGACATTGCAGCGTAGAACAACTCCAGCTCCAACCTGAAAAATCACGGAGCAGTAAGTGTCAAAGTTAGGCCTGTTTGAACCCTATTAATGGTCATTTGGTAACTATGGGCACATTGACCTTATTTTAATACCAGATTTCTCACACTGTCCAAATGTTTTCCCTCATATGCCCTCTCGTGCAAGCAATGACCAATATCTTGTGAACCCTACAAACAACACAGGTTCATAAAGAAACGTTCATTCTAAACATCTGCACAATTTCACACCCATTTTCTACAAAACTACATCAATTGAACAGCATATTGTGACATCTTGCATTTATACACAAATAAGAACATACATACAAAATAAAAACGGGATTGAATTTTATTTTATTCCTAAGAATGCATGTACTTATAAAATGCACATATTATTATTTCATCAGAGGATTCACCAAACAAGCTTAAGTTTTATGCAGAACTAATCAAGTCAAGAAAACGAGGATCAGTCCACAGTAAAATTCTGTAAAACTGATTGTTCAAGAAAGAACATATGACAAAATAAACACTCACATACTGAAGGGGCAAACACACACTCTGCACACACACACACCTTCTCTTTTGTTCTGTTAGCTTGTTGAAATGCAGAGCCTGGCAAGTTTGTGTTGTGAATGTGAAAATAAAGACAGAGTAACTGTTAGAAAAACACCTTGGTGTGTTTGAGATTTTATTGCAAATGACCCATTTAATGTGCCCATTACTGGACTGAGATGTGCCCATCACTGGACTGAACTATTTTACTTCAACCTGTGTTTTATATGAGCAGAACAAAGAGACTTTCAAGGAGAGGTAGATAACTAGTAACTAGCTACTTGAGTAGTTTTTCATTGGATACTTTTTTACTCTTACTCAAGTAACTATTAAGATTGTTACTTTTACTTTTACTTGAGTAAATATTTCCAAAAGTACTTGTACTTTTACTTGAGTACAGATTTTGGATACTCTACCCACCTCTGCCCACTACTGTCCAGGATCTAAATACCCTACTTCACAAAACAAAAATAAATATAAAAGACAAGTTCCTTCCCTAATTCCCTATCCAAAACAATCAATGAAAGGATCCAATAAAGAAAACGGCATAAGTCTCCTTACATCCCCAAAATCCCTTGTAGAACTACATACAGTATTAAGAACAATTTTACAACAGGGCAATCCAGTAGGCCGTACTATAAAGAGTTGAGCTAAGCACATTAGCAAACAGTTGGTTCCTTACCCTCAAACATTCAAACAGACACACACTGTCTTAGCATACACCTAGATAGCTATTAGACAAGGCAGGGCAAATACAGGAAGCCAGCACAGGACAGAGCAAGCACAGCAAATGAGCAAAAGGTTGAAGCAATTGAGCACAAGGCTGAAGGCAGGAAGTGATGAAAGAGTCTTCTTATAAGTTGCATGGAGTCAGCTGACCAGGCAGGGCGTGCCACCAAGTAGACCGGGGAAACCAATTAGGCTTCTTCCTAGACAGAAGACACAAACATCACAAAGAAAACACAGAAGTAATACCAAACATGACATTATAGGGAGGAAACCCACACAAGCACAGGGAGAACATGCAAACTCCGCACAGAATGGCCCCTGCCTGTTTGAACCCAGGATCTTCTTGTTGTGAGGTAACAGTGCTGACCACTAGACCACCGTACTGCCCCCAGTGTAATTTTAAAAACTTTTTTTTAGTATTTTCTTTACTTTAATTTGAGACTTGAGTACATTTTGGATGGATTCCTCTTTTAGTAAAGACTTTGACATTAACTGTAATTTTTAAAGTCTACTTTAAATTATAGTTTTTTAAACTATTTTTTTGAACTATATATATATATATTTTTTTTTTTTTTTAATTCTTTCTGACCACATTCTCCTCAGACTTGACATGTGTCTGCTGTTGAGACATGGTGCCATTATGCAGGTACAGATCTCCCAGTGCTACTGTAAATACACAAAGAACATCAACTGTCAAAATACACTCGTTGTGTGTAGTACCCTATACTACAAATGGGTAGGGTTTCTCTTTGCTACCTTCCATGGTAGATTCTGTTTCATGTTGATGTGACTGCATCATGTAATTCCTGCAGGTCCTTCAGGTGCATGCTGTGAATCTCCTGTTCTACTACATCCAAGTCCGCATTCTACTGGATTCAGATCTGGTGACTGAAGACCAATAAAGAACACTGATCTCATTGCCATGCTCATGAAACAAGTTAGAGACAACTTGTACTTTGTGAGGCTGTGGCATTTAAGCAGCCCAGCAGGCCCAATGTGCCATAAAAACATTTCCCACACCGTTGCACCACCTCCACCAGCCTGGACTGTTTTAAATAGTAGATAATAGAAATAATTTTAAACCTCTCTTTTCTCTCTCTTGAAGTGAACATGATTGCATGTAGCCAGTTTATCTGATTGCATGTTTTGGGGAGCAGGGAGAAAACTGAATAAACCAGAAGAAACTGACACAAACATGAGGAGAAGCTTCACAGACAGTGACCTGAGATTATGATACAGCAGTTACTGAAAATGACTGAAATAGTCTTCCGGTATGCAGTTGAGTGAATGAGGTGCGTCCGGGATCTGCTCCGTAAATTGTATTTTGTTTTCAATAATTTATGAAAATGTTTAGTGATTTAAATGATCTAGGACGACTCCTACAAAAACTTAAAAAAATTTAATGATAGTTGGAGCTTCTCCTCTCATTCAATGGCGAATCACGCAGCTTTGACACCCTTGATGCCGCTTCGTCATTCTTTTCCACCGTGATTAAGACCAAACAGTACAGTGAGATGCCCGCTGCAGATACAGGTAACTAGCCGACTGATTTATGACAGTGTTCCACTCATGTGAACTTATGTGAGTGACCTTTAGTTAAGATAGTTAATAGAATCTTTCCGTGACTGTAAGAACTGTCCTGACTCTCTGCTCTACAAGTACTTACTATACATCGTTTACTTTCTTGATCCTTACACAGTATGTGGTCTTTAATTCTGTTGTTTCCTATCTTCATGCTTTTATAATTGTTATGAAGCTCTCTCTGAACGTTCTACAGAGAGAAGGTTTTTGTTGTGTGCTGATGTTCATATCAATGTATATGGGTGGTCATTTTTCCCTCTCAATCTCAGATATGTCAAAAGTTACTCCATGCATGTTTCCTCTTTCTGAAATTATTTGTTGTTGTAACCAATGACCGCTAGTTCATGTAATGTTAAGTCAGGGGGTTCCTGCATTAATTTTACCAGTTGA
The DNA here is from genome assembly GCF_019097595.1 of Hemibagrus wyckioides. NCBI lineage: Eukaryota > Metazoa > Chordata > Actinopteri > Siluriformes > Bagridae > Hemibagrus > Hemibagrus wyckioides. The sequence continues at coordinate 12,194,124 of NC_080727.1, forward strand.
AATGGGTTTTTTTTTCACTTCCATTAGTTCAGGCTAGAGGTGAATAATGAAGTGTAAAGAGTGTGACCAAATTACTAAATGTAAACACACCACAGAGACAAAGTATGTGTTAGAGATAAAATATCAGTTTCTGGCTCTTAATATAATCACCATAATATCCATACCACACACACTGAACACCAGGGTGGAAAATACATCAGCAATTATACTTTATCACTATACTAAACTATTATTAAGCCGTTCATGTTTTTAGATATTTTCAGTTCCAAAACTTTGTTAAAAAACACCCCTTATTCAGCAACAGTGGGGGTCGGACGTTTGCCTCTCATTTGAAGATGAGATCTGGAGCACGATCTTGTCCCGTATCCATACCTCTTCTATTTGTGCATGACATAGTATCATCCAATTAAAATTTATTCATCGAATTTATTGGACAAAAGTGAGGTTGGCAAAAATTTGGCATGACATTGATCCTATATGTGATCGCTCTCATCAGGCCCCTGCAGACTTAATACATTTATTTTGTTATGTCTATCCATAGCTTCCTTTAGCTATAAATTTTAAATGTTTGCTCCACTGTGACAAAGAATGAGATCGAGCCTTGTCCTTTGGTTGCACTTTATGGACTTCCTCCAAATGGCACAGGTTTGTTGTGCAATGCTCTGTCCGGATGTTCTGCAAACACTTTTGCTTTTTTAACATTATTAGCTAGACGGCGTATTCTTCTGCTATGGAAACAAATTCTCCCTCCATCTTTTGATGACTGGCAGTAAGATGTTATGAGCCTCATTCATTTGAAAAAAAAAAGAAGAGGTACACAATAAATGGCAATACTGGCATATTTTCTGAAACTTGGGACCATTAATTATTTTTTTCTGATTATGTGAATTCTTCTTCTATAGTTAGTCAGTCTAATCATTAGCATGTCCTTATGATTGTGGCTTGATCTTGATCAAAAGTGTATTGAGTACAAGTATGTGCACTGTGTATACTAATTAATAACTGTATATAACTGTGTATTAATTTATATTAATGTTTTGTTTGCTTATATAAAGTATTGTGATTTTATTTATTTATTTATTTATTTATTTATTTATTTTGTTTCTAGACTCTGATTCAAATCATTTTTCAATTCAAAATATAATTATATATTGAGGGGTTTTTTTGGTGTATAACTGAGTGTGGGGGGGAAATGTTGTTTCTTTTCTCCTATATCTTTATCCTTTTATTATTATAAAAGTATAATAAACAGATTAAGCAAAAAATAAATAAAATAAAATAAACAGAAAAAAAAACAGAAAATGATTGAAATAAATAAATGAAAGTTACATATTGTTATTGGAATATCCTTCAGTATATGTTAAACATTCTCCTTACAGAAAGCTTCAGCATTACAGTAGTTCTATAAATTCAGCATTTCTTTACATCACTGCATTTAAACATTACATTACATTACATCACTGCATTTAAAATGTTAAAGGTGAGGCTTAAATGATTGGAGTTTGCCATATACTTTTATTTAACTGTTTTTAGAGAAACAATAATCAGAAAGAGGACATTCTTAAAAAAGAGAGATTTGATTTGAAACCTGAACTGCTATCAGGTCCATGCTGAACACCTTCTGACCAATCCAAATCAAGTATAAATTTTAATGTCAATACTGCACATAATTAATTCAAATAAAAGTCTATCCAGCTGTTATGCAAAAGTCTTTAATGATGTTTCTCTTAAGCGTTTTAATTAAAATCCATATTTTGGTGTAATTTATACACAGGGATTTGTAAATCATGACTTTTGGACACTTTATTATGTCCATTTTATGATGAAACAGCAAAAGACTTTGAAAATTATCTGTCATTTTCTGATCATGTTAAATATAAACACAACTAGACTGAAATATCTACTGGTTTCCTGTCAGGGTTGTGGACTTTTTTCTGGCCACTAGAGGCCCCCACTGCCTTTTGGTTGGTTTCCAGTCTCTGTCATTATGTCTAATAGGTGTCACCTGTGCTTTGTTTAGGTTTGTGTATTTAAGTCACCCTTTTCTCGGCAAATACTTTGCTTAGTGTTGTACCTTGTACCTGTACCTTGATCAAGTCTTGGGCAGCATTGTGCTCTGTTTTCTTTCCTTGTGCTTAAAAGCCTTTGTGCATCTGGTATAGTTCTTTTTTTTGCTTGATTGGCAGGTGCTCTTTAGAATGCCTTATGGATTTATTTTGTGGACTAATTAGAGTTACTTTTTGGGAATATTGAATTTTTGTTCATTTGCTTTGTATGCTTTTGGATTAACCTTGTGGATTTTGGGGATTTATTCTTTGGAACTAGTGTCAAGTCTTTTGAGCTGACTTGTTGGATTTGTTTTGTGGATTATTTGACTTGCATTATCATCTAATAAAAGATAAGTAAACATTTCTCCAGAACTGTGATCTGGTTATCTGCATTTGGGTTCAGCCCTCAAGTTTCCTCACTAGTCCTGCCCTCACTCATTGCCATAACCCACTGTTCCTTCATTGGACCAATTTTGATAGATACTGACTACTGCAGTTTTGGAGATGCTCTGATCCAGTCGTATAGCCATCACAATTTGACCCTTGTCCATACGCTTGCCCATTTTTTCTAACACACCAACTTTGAGGACAAAATGTTCACTTACTGTCTAATATGTCCCACCCACTAACAGGTGCCATAATGGGGAGATAATCAGTGTTATTCACTTCATCTGTCATATTCACATTTTATATATATATATATTAAATTTATTTTTTCGGAGATCTAGTGGAGACTACACCTCCATGGGGCAGGGCTGTTTTGGCAGCAAAAGGAGGACTAACACAATATTAGGCAGGTGGTCATAATGTTATGTGTGTGTCTGTGTATACACACTTTACTGTGCAAAACAATGTGTGAATGTGTGAAAAAAGAAAAAAAGAATGTGGGAAAAAAGCTCAGATATTTAGAGACACCTTTTTTATTTATATATCTATTATATAAGTCAGTATGAGTGAGGGGAATCACGGAGTTCTGCGCATGCGCTTGTCGCGCTGCAACGTCACGTGATCTAGTTTGTGTTTAAACTGTGGAATGTTTAGATTTAAATCCTAAAGTGTTGCGGTTCTGAAGGTCGCAAGATTTGGATTCTCTTTTGGCATTTTTGCTACACCCCTGTTTCGGATTTCTTCTTACACCACTACTGGATTTGACTCCTACACCGACTCTACAGCGCAGCGATGATGAACTTCAGAGGAGGAGCCGAGCCTCAGCACCAGGATGTGGATCCCGAGCCCGGATGGAGCGGACTGTACGACCCCTGGAACGGTGAGATACTGAGTTTCCTCTTTTTCACTTAAGTATAAAGTCTTTTAAACACCGCGTTATTACCAAAAACCGCAATTAGGAATATCGTTTAATATGATTAGATGGTTTTGAGAAATTCTGTTCGGCTAATCTTTATTCGGCTAATTGCTTTACGGACACGATCAGTATGCTAAAGCTAGTGGACAAAGCGGCAGACTCCAGGGACACGAGCAGGGAAGAAGAAAACAGTGTTCATGTTTTCAGATATGTTAACATCAGCTTTTTATAAAAGTCCCAATATTACAAAGTAATTGTTTTTCAGGGTTCATAGTTTTTTTTGATGGCGTGAATAGAATAAGTTAAAATACTTACAATAATATAAACTAGCTTATTATTTTAAGGATTTTTCATTGTCCGTGTTTGTCGAGTTGTTAAAGCGGAGAGAGAAAGGGGCTGTGAGGAAAGGCAGCTAGCTGAACAAAACCAGTCGGTACAAATAAATGGAGCTAGTGTGGCAATGTAGAGTGCAGCTTAGGCAAAAATATCAAGCTGTTTGTTTGAATTCTGTTCAGCAAGGCTTTGTTTATAGCTGTCGTGAATAAAATAGTTAGGAGTAGTGTAATTTACAATAAAGGGTGAATTTTTGACAGGAGACACAATTGGACTCAAAGGGGATGTGAACCACTGGAGTAAGAAACTGCTAAAGTAATACACTGTAATAGAAATGTGTTTTAATCTGCATTTTTTGGGGGAAGATACTTTTGAGCATTGAAATAAGTGCCCAGTGTGACAAACAGTGAAGCTGTGATACTGTAAGAGCCCTGTATAACTCCTATACATGCAGCTAAAATGTAAATACTGAGTTTTTAATGCACTGTTATAGGAAGATTACAGTAATATAACTTGTGTAAATACTTCTTGTTTTGATAGTGAGGCTTTCCTGCTTTACGGAACATACACAGTGCTATTAAAATAAGGGTTTCTGCTTCCTTTTATGAGATGTTATTAGATGTGTTTCATTGTCTGTTCATCTTTGACACAGGGAGACGGAGGGAGACATTTGTGTTTCCGGAAGCTGAGCTCAACTACAACAGAGAGCTCAGCGCTTACGAGGACGACGACAGCCGGCCTGCTCAGGAGAATGAAGCTGGAGATTGTGAACATGAGGTGTTGACAAGGAACCTGTCCCCTGATAGAAGCCCATCCCCACCTATGAGAGGCCTCTCTCCTCTCAGGACCCCATCCCTTGTGAGCAGTCCATCCCCTCCCAGGACCCCATCTCCTGTGAGCAGTCCATCCCCTTTCAGAACCCCATCCCATGTGAGGAGTCTATACCCTCTGAGGACCCCATCCCCTGTGAGCAGTCCATCCCCTTTCAGAACCCCATCCCATGTGAGGAGTCTATACCCTCTGAGGACCCCATCCCCTGTGAGCAGTCCATCCCCTTTCAGGACCCCATCCCATATCAGGAGTCTATACCCTCTCAGGACCCCGTCCCCTGTGAGCAGTCCATCCCCTGCCAGGACCCCATCCCCTGTGAGCAGTCCATCCCCTCCCAGGACCCCATCCCCTGTGAGCAGTCCATCCCCTCCCAGGACCCCATCCCCTGTGAGCAGTCCATCCCCTCCCAGGACCCCATCCCCTGTGAGCAGTCCATCCCCTCCCAGGACCCCATCCCCTGTGAGCAGTCCATCCCCTCCCAGGACCCCATCCCCTGTGAGCCACCCATCCCCTTTCAGGACCACATCCCCTGTGAGCAGTCCATCCTCTCTCAGGACCCCATCCCCTCCCAGGACCCCATCCCCTGTGAGCCACCCATCCCCTCCCAGGACCCCATCCCCTGTGAGCAGTCCATCCCCTCCCAGGACCCCATCCCCTGTGAGCCACCCATCCCCTGTGAGCAGTCCATCCTCTCTCAGGACCCCATCCCCTGTGAGCAGTCCATCCACTCTCAGGACCCCATCCCCTGTTAGGAGTCCATCCCGTCTCAGGATCCCATCCCCTGTGAGGAGTCCATCCCCTTTGAGGAGGCCACCACCTTCAGGGAGTCCACAGCCTTCAACAGTTCCTCTGCCCCAGCCTTTTTTTGATATCGACATCCACAACATTGTGGCTGGTATGTACTATGCCCCTGCCACAATGGTAACTCCTGTACCACGCCAGGGCATAAGGAGGAGGTGGGATGAAGAGGGTGCTAATCAAGACGCCCCTCTGAGTAGACGGCAGCGTGTGGATCCTGATGGGGAGGTGGAGTTCATCAGGACGCCCGTCCTAGTCCCCACTTGGTTAGTTAATATTTTTGTGAACGAAATGTAACATCAAAAAGCTCAGTCTTCACCTCATGTTCATCACCTCATCTTCATGATGTAAGGTATGTATCTGTGGTAAGTATGTGTGGTAAGTATTTCACCCCTAGTTTTTGTTAAATGTATAGGATTTTTAGATTATTATTGTTTGTTTATTTTTTGTGTATTTGTCTAATTTACATTAACAATATAATTATATTAATATAATTTGCATTGTTGTTGATTTATGCATTTCTGTAAATATGTAAATATTACATTTTTAAGATTAAGATGTTTTTTGTTAAGTCATACAAATGTAGTCTACTCCCACCCCCCGAACCCCCAAAACCCCCCTCTCATCCTCTTTTAAACAACCTAAACACCCCCACCCCTAAGTTTAGAGTTTATTAAGATATTTCTACCACAACGAATTGCCAATGATAGGGATGTTTCATTTATTAAACATTAATGTTACATAAGCATTTCATTATTATTAATATTAACATATAATAAATGCTACTAAAATAATACTAAAGTAATCATACTAAAATGTTTTAAAAATAATGCACACATTTCAATCAGGTTCAAGCATTTCGTTGTGGTATAAAATATATTAATATCTGTAATAAGTTTAAAGTTCATTGCTTGAAAATAGTTTTAAATAGTTAATAAATTATTTTTTTTTGTTCAATACTCGTGTCTCCAGTGTCTTTTTTTATAACACATCATAAGCATTTCTCATTTATTTCTCATATAATTACACTGTAGAAATTGGAACCTTGGTGTTCAGAAGTAATTATACTGTTTTCCTCTCACAAGCAAATACTTTCTAGCCAGCAATCTAAACCTGTTAAATCTGTATAACTAATGATCTGGTCTTGTTGTAATGTCAAATAAACTGATAACAAGTGAAACTAAAGATGTGATTTTAATTGTACATGTTCAAGTTAATTCACAAAGGTGATTGCAGCGTGTTGGTCAAGTGATTAGTTCATAGATGAGACTTAGGAACTAATGCACCATGAGGAAGAAACTTCGGAGTTCAAAGCAGCATCAGCTCTAAATATGGAGGAAAAGCTGTCATAGAGATGCTGTGGTCAGATAGACACGAGGGTTTGGATAACAAGTTCACATTTCCTTTCTGCAACATTTAATAATTAACCACAACACTTATTTTTTATAAGATTATGCATTATTTTTATTTTAGATTATGCATTATTAAACACAAACTGGTCCATCTTTGGTAGGTATCTGTTTATATATACATTTTATATATAAATAAATAATATATATATATATATATATAGATAGATAGATAGATAGATAGATAGATAGATAGATAGATAGATAGATATGCAGAATATCACTCATGGGATCAATAAAGTCTATCTATCTATCTATCTACCTACCTACCTACGGTCAATGTGTGAATATACTTTGCCCAAAAAAAGGGAAAAGCAGTACGAATCAGATATATATTTTGTTCACTACTTGTGAAGTGGTGTGGAATAAAAGACAAATAATACAAAACGAAAAAGAATAAAATAAATCAACAATAAAGAATTACAAACCAGCAAGTTCCAGTGATTGTTGTTAACAAGCACAAAAGACAGAATTGCATCATAGTTGTTAAAATTTAACTACAGTTTAACTACAATTTACAATTTAACTACAGTTTTTGAGCTGAGGAAGAAACCACATTATAACATGAACTGAAGTTTATTAACAGGCTTGACATGAACACGATGTTCCTCATAGTGCATACACAAGCACACCCTTCATATCACATGGCACCATGACTCTACTTTCTTTTTGTACATACACGTCCTAGACTATATCAACACATTTGTCTTTAAAAACAGACAATAACAATTTATTACTTTTCCAACTACTTTTCATAGTGTATTAAATTATATTTAATACACTACACTCACTGTACCACTTTCCTTAATAACACAACAGCCAACCAAAAAAAAAGAATGAATAAATAAATAAACCCTTTACAAAAAATCCACAGCATGTTTATCCAGATTCATTGGGGTTTTACAGATTTAATCTCTGGCATACTCTTCTGACACAGAAAGGCTTAATGTTAACAGACTTTTGAGATACTTCTGATACCACTGTTGAATTTTCACTTGCTCTTAACCCTGTTCCTGAAGTGTCACAGACGTTTTGTCTGACGGCGCTTCCACATCCTGCTCAGTATTCGTTCATTTTGTTGCTTGTAACTGATCTACATGCTTTTTGTAGGACTTGCCCTTTCCCAGACCAGTTAAGTAACTGGACCTAATGGTCTTCCACTTCTCTTCCCTGCCCCTGAACTGCTTCACAAGTACCTTCTGCTGTGGATAAAATACTCTCACATGAGCTGAACTTCTTATTTGTGTTTGCTGCTTTTCCTGCATTTGACAAGAGAACTGTGGCTGTATCTGTGATAGCCGCCTTCTAATTTTTCTTTTCAGAAACAATTCAGATGGGACTGAAGTATTTCTTTAACAGAAAAAAATCTGTCAATGCAATGTTGAAGTGTGATGCCTAATTGTTTTTGCTTGTCCAATGACTGCTTAAAGGTATACAAATTGAGGTCCATTATTCGAAACAATTACCTTAGGTAATCTATAGCTGGCGAACATACTACGCATCACCTCAACTGTTGCTTTAACAGTAGTAGTAGTCATTAGCATGATTTCTTTGGCACATAAAAGTCTCTGAGCGTTTTCAAAATGTCAGCTAGTAGTGTTTCAGACGGTCTTTTTGGTGAGAATAAATCTGTGAGGAATGAAATGGTCTTTGCACCTACCATAGCCAGAAAAACTGAGTGTTGTTTGCTTTCTTCGATTCCGCTGGCTTATTGTGCGAAGTGCTCTTCATAGCCTCTACAAAACACAGGCCTGATTCTGTGCTGAACACCGCCATCATCTCTCTCTCTTTTCATCCTGGTGCTTCGTTGCCAAATTGTTGTGACTAGGTGGCCACCTGGAATTTCTGAGCTGAGGACGACACCACGTTCTAACAAACTGAAGTTTATTAACAGACTCTATGAACATGATGCACCTCATAGCGTGTACACAAGCACACACACCTCACCTCACATGCCACCATGGCTCTACTTTTTTTTTATTACATACACATCAAAGATTATGTCAACATATTTATCTTTACATTTGATTTTTATATACTTTTTAAATGATCTATAATATGCTACACATAGCTTAAAATTAAATTGAAAAAAAAGGACATGCAAAGGATAAATTCATAGTTCACTTCTGGCAATAATGTTCTTTATGTGTTGTGCTTAGGGATGGTATGGATGTCCAACAGTAAGTAGATTTACTTTCAAACCAAAAAAATTCATAGGCTGGATTTACTGATGAGCACACCAGAGAGGATGAAGTAAACAATAATCTCTGGTAATGTAGTACTTGTTTGGAATGAAGACTTGTTTATTTTCACCCTATTTGATGCAACATCTACCTGATCATTTGCAGCCTGATGCTTGATGCCCTGGCTGAGACACCCGAGTCTTCAGCAATGTGGAATATCATTATATTATATTAAGATATTGATCCTGATCCACTTGTGGGTTCTTGGGGTTGGGTACTGATTTTTGGTGGATTTAAGTACTTTGACTTGAATTTGGAGTTGACAGCAGAACTGTCCCGCTTGTTCCACTGTTCTTCATAGTCATTATCTGGCCTGGTAGAACTTGGACAGGTTTTATCCAGAATCTGCATTGATTATGTTGATCAATATGTTCTACATATCTTCCCTGTACTGATTTTGAAACATTTTGGATTTGAACTCCAAACACTTGAACTTTATCTTTAACCTGTCTGGCTGCGATGGCCGAGTGGTTAAGGCGTTGCACTCGAAATCCAATGGGGTTTCGCGGGGGCAAGACTTGTATAGTTGACATTCAGTGCCAGCCAATCAAACTGAAGCTTTTCTGCTGCTCTCTCAGGTGCTAAATTCAAGTCACAGCCAATTTAAATTTATTAAAACATTTTTCAGGAACGGGGTTCAAATCCCTCTCAGTACAAATCAATGAAATTTTTTAACTGTGTGAAAAAATTGCTGCATACTCTTTGTGAACTATAAGCACAAAGACAGCATGCAGTTCATTAAACAGTTTATGTAAACACACATTTATGAATAATATATAATGAATTCTGTAAATTGAGACACACAAAGCCAAAGAAATTAGTGTTTATCAATCAATTTATTTATTTGACATTTTAAACACTAAAGAGCAATCAAAACAAAAAGCAATAGTGAAAAAACACACACCAGAGACTGTGCATATATACATATTATTGCAAACTTTAAACACTAATTAACTTAATACAAATTCAAACACAAATTCTATCTGAAAATATATACAAAAGTCTGTGTGTATATGTGGACTGTTTGGACCCTGCTTTAGTTCCATCTTAAAAAACCTACACAGGCTTCTGACATGGTCCAAAGTCAAAGTCAAAGAGGCTTTATTGTTACTTCAACCATATATAGCTGATGCAGTACACAGTGAAATGAAACAACGTTCCTCCTGGACCAGAGGTGCTACACAGAACAAAAACAAAGTACAGGTGACGTGGACAAACATAGAACTAAACTATACTACAAGGTGCATTCTTTAGAAACTAAACATACAACATAAGTGCACAGGATGAAAAGACAGTGCAGACAAACAAGACACATAACACAGACTCTGTGCAAAAGAATAGTGTTTGACAGTGAGTGGAAAGAGATACAAATATTAAAGTGATGTGTACATGTAAACAAGATCAATGTAAAGTGACGTGTGCATGTAAACAAGACAAATTTGTGTGTGTGTGTGTGTACTTGTCCAGCTCAGTTCAGTTCTCTGTTGAGACCAGCTCTCTGTTGTGTGTGTGTGTGAGACTGTGTCTAGCACAGTTCAGTTCTCTGTTGAGAACAGTTCTCAGCTGTGTGCATGCTGTGTGTGTGTGTGTGTGTGTGTGTGTGTGTGTGTGTCCAACTCAGTTCAGTCCTCTGTTGAGATACCTGATTGCCTGGGGGAAGAAGCTGTTCAACAGTCTGGTTGTGTGTACCTCTTTCCGGGTGACAGAAGGGTGAAGAGTGTGTGTGAGGTGTGCGTGGGGTCATCCACAATGCTGTTTGCTTTGCGGATGCAGCGTGTGGAGTAAATGTCCATAATAGAGGGAAGAGAGACTCTGATGATCTTCTCAGCTGATGGTGAGCTTCAGGTCTTTTCTCCTCCACCTGTTGCTTTGTGGGTGCAAGTTTTCTCTGAAAGAACTAAGTTCCCATAAAGTCTTGAAACAGCAATCTGGGGTTTGTTAGTCCTTCAGCATGGTGAGCTTTGAAGACCTTTGTGGAACAGTAGATGTATCTGACGGGGCCTTGCTGATGAAAGAAGTGGACAGAGACGCCATCGTTCCCATAGCGAGACTTTGTCTGAAAGAAAAATAATAATTAAAAAAACATTTTAAAAGCTTGACAATAAACAAAGAAAAACAACTTCATTAATGACACAGATAGGTGAACAGCTCCATGTGATGCCTCAGCTCTATGTGGAACACTGTATGAAGTGGTCTCTGAAGATGAGAGATTTTCTGAAAAATAAAAAATATGGATAAACAATACATTCTAAAATTAGTACAGATTAAGCACAACATAATGAATTCAATAAGTCATGTCCAGTCAAGCGAAATAAATCCTTACCATCTTTGCCGCAGTCCTCAATAATTTGAGAGCACACTGGAGAGCTTTCTACGGTGCGGCGGTCTGCTAAAACAGGGTACCATTCCTCTATTATTTGTATACGAGATTATAAATATTAAACATGATTTTAAATGTTGAACAGTAAAGGTTAGGTGAACATTATAATTAGCTAAAAAAAATCAGACACAAAACACACCTGCAGTTGAAACCGGTCTCTTAGTTTGTGTGGCAGCTGATTGTTCTGGCACAAGAAACATCAGCTCTTTGAGAAGGGGCACACGTTTTCTGAGCAGGCGAGGCTGGTGCTAGGGAAGGAAAAGATACAAAATCAAAGAAGAAAATAAGATTAGTACCACCGTAATTGAGAGAAATGTCTGAATATATAAGCAGAATAAAAATAAAATCATAAATAAATAATATATAATTATTAATAATTCACCATCGGGTGTTGGAGGGCCAAACCAAAGATAACTTGAACTTAATTCTGCTCAATATTAATTTTCTCCCATTCTAAAAAGCAATAAATTATATATTTTGATTAGCTGCTACTGGTAGTCAGAAGAATAAGGATATTCTGTAAATATTTATGTAAATTCATGAATTGTTGTGTAGGTCAAAGAGGAAAATAATCCTACAGAAGTAATAAACAGTTTAAAACAAAAACCTTTTAAAACAAATCATTGCACCACTGTTTCATTTTATTTTTAACTTGTTAATCTTCACAAATACAGAAAAGATGTTTTGCATTATGTTCAAGAGAAGCAACTACTCAACTTCACTCAAATCGCAGTTCTCATCCAGAGCCAGTGAAAAATGGTAAAAGTTGACCACTCTGTTCCTCAGCTGAAGCTCCAGATTTCCCACGATGTCCTCAACCCTTCTCATTACAGTGTGTCGGAAGAGGGGCACGTTCTCAAATGTTCCCTTTTTCTCTGGGCATATCAGGGCAGCAGAGTCCACCATACACTCCTTAATAAACTCTCCGTCAGAAAACGGTTTACTTTTTTTATAGCGATTTTGTGAGATATGACATAACTTGTCTTGACAGCTGCATCTCTGGGTGTGGGAAGTTTTGTAAAAAGGGTTTGCTTGTCGGGTTTGCAGCGTGGCTAGCATAGCCTCCGACTCCTTTGCGCGATCTTCATCAGACAAGTTCTTGTATTTCTCCTCGTGTTTGGTCACGTACAGTAGTGGCGATTCAGATTGTAATCTTTGAACACAGCGACCTGTGTACCACAAACTAAGCACACGGCTTTACCTTCGATTTCTGTAAATAAATATTTTGCAGTCCATGTCTTGTTGAAAATGCGGCATTTGTAATCAACTTTTCTTTTTTTAACAGGAGCTGACATTTTTAGGGGTAGCTTGACCAGCATTAACGTGCCAGCATCACCTATTACTGTTCAGACACGCACGCACGTCCATAGGTAAATAATAAAACTCCAGGCTTTTCAAAATAAAAGCAACACAGTTGTATTGCAGGCACAGCATAAGTACTTGTTCATTTATGTTTATGACTGACTTAACGCAGGCCGGACAGGGACGTCCAAAGGGCCGTAAAATGCCCAGGTCTGCTCTAACTTGTCGTCGTCGAAAGACAAAAATTAGCAATCTGCGTTTCGCTGTACTTGGATTTCTTAAAATATACCCCTGTGTTAATTGAAGCATAGTGTGCATGTAAAACAAGCTATGTTGTTATTCATACTACCAGACACAATGGCAAACAATTCCTTCATACAAGCAAAAAATAAACAACTGACCCGTTGGCTTGGACGGTCTGACTGCATCTGGCTCCAGAGGTAGTGCTGCAGTTTGTACATCCGTGTCCCTGGGACACAAGTTGCCCCATTATAAAGGAAGCATAACGTATTCACCAAAGACTTCTCTTTTGTCAGAGACGTCACCCCCTCTCTGACAGAACACAACAAGACAAGGTCCTCCTTCTTCGGTGCCGACTTGTCCTGCAGAGACGGGTCATCTTTGATCAGCCCGGCCTCCTCGGTTGGCTCCTGAAGGAGATATCCGAGTGGTCCCTTACGAAACCCTTTTTTGTGCATGGTGATCTGTAAGACAGAAAAAGTAGTAACTGTTAGATGTTAGTATGTCTGTTTCAAAACAAAATCTTACAATAGTCACTATAAAATATACTAGGACTTTGTATATTTTATGTTTATGCACCCTAACCACCCAGGGCCAAGCTTAACAATCAGATTTAATTATCAGGTATTTAACAACTGTTCTCAGACCAGTCCTTCACACCTAGTGGTTTATCACCTAGTAGAGTTTCAGACACTCAATGTAACATGAAACATAAAACTGTTTATTTTTTTTTTATTTTTTTTACAGTCATTAAATACATAAAGGCACAAATAACATTATCATTAATAATTAGAGCAAACACTCACAATAAGAGAAAACTAAAGTCATTTAAAAAATACTGTAATAGATATAAACTGATAAACACTATAATAATAATAATAATAATAATAATAATAATAATAATTAAAAAATAATTAAATTTATTATTAAGCAGGTAAACAGACATAAACAAACAATCTCTCTTAGCATCGTGTACATGTTCACGTATCACAATGAACAAACAAGAACAAACACAAAATAAACATTACACAAGTAAAAACACCACCGTTCATTCATTCACCCGACAATAAAGACGATAAAGCACGATAAAGACGTTAAAGAGATAAATAACGAGAGAGAACATACACGGAAGAAAAAATAAATCATAATCGATATGTTTTAACACGAAAAGCATCACACAAAACTCATATTCAAGTCGAGCTCGTGCAGAGTTCAGCGTTTACATTAATCTCTCACGAACAATGTCTGATACGGTGATGCTAGCGTGTTTGCAGAGAAGCTAATATGAGCATTAACTGTAAACAAAAACAAACACACGCTAATGTCATTTTAAAGTCCAGTAACATACCTGTAATCGAGGGGCAGACACCGCTGAATGAACTGGACAGGGGTTGAACAGTGTGCGCACGCGCAGACGGGAGCAAGAACACAGAAGAGCGGCAGCAGAGGGTCAGCGGGCGAAAATATACCGCAGCCGTAGTGGTTTAGCTCTACCATTGAAAATGAATGGAAAACTGTTTAGGGAATGGCCTCGGGTGAGTTTAATGTCAGTGTCACAAGACTAGTCAGTCCATATCCACTAATACCTTTTTCAAGGCAGTGTGCATGGGGATGTTCATGACTATCCACTAATCCCCATAATAATCCAGTTCAGGAGTCAAAAGCTTATTATACAGGCAGCAGTTAGTCCTCACCTCAACCACTGACTTTGGGGACAAATTGACCAAAATTTTGGCTTTTGCTGAGGTAAATATAATGCTGTTCCCCACATCAAGCTCCAAATTGTAGGTCATACAGTGACTCGGAGACACTGACTATGAGGGGCATAGCGGGTTTATCACCTCAATCTCCGTAAAATGTGTAGAGAGGTGGTCCCTGCAGCTTTGGTAGAGGTCATTCCTGAAAAGGAGGAGCTAGGGCCAGGTACAAAGTCTATCCAATACCAAATGCTGCATTTTCTTTTCTTTTATGATCACTCACAAAATAGTCACAAACCAGACTCCTTCTGTGATAATATCTGAAGCAAAAGAATGATTCATGCCCAATATTGTATGCATCAGGTGCAAGACATTACACGCTCAGTTTTCTTGACTGTCATTGAAAATGCTCACAGACACTTTTACATTTCACCTACGTTTAAGCTCCACCACAAACAGCTGAGAAAAGAATTTAGGTTAGAAACACAGATGGCCTGTTGATTGAACGTAATGTTGCAACAGTTTAATTATAGAGAAAACTCCTGTATATATAACCCCTCATCATCTATGTTAAACATGTAAGCACTGTTCAGTTCCTACAGAGAGGTACCAGCTTAATTGTAAATGTTTTATGTACAGTACATGATACATTTTTATACAGTAAACATATTTCCCTTTACATTTCATAGAACTATGATTAATTAAACAAAAAACAGTGTACAAATTCAATCATAGTATTCGGTAATTACTCCAGAAGCCGTGAATGGTCCATTGTTAATGTCAGCAGTTGTACTACTGCTTTGTGAAAGAGTATGTATTCGTATCTTAATGGCACTTGTCACAGGATGGGATATATTAGGCAACAAGTGAACAGTCAGTTCTTGAATTTGATGTGAAGTGAAGCAAGAAAAATAGGCAAGTGTAAGGATCTGAGTGACTTTGACAATGGCCAGACTGTGATGGCTAGATGAGTGAGCCAGAGCATTTCCAAAATCATGGAGTGACCCCAGCATGCAGTAGTTAATACCTACATAAAGTGGTATAAGGAAGGACAACCGGTAAACTAGCAACAGGGTCATGGGCACCCAAGGCTCACTGATAAGCTTGGGAAACGAATGCTAGCCTGTCTGGTCCTATGCCACAGAAGAGCTACTGTAACATAAATTACAAGAAGGATAAAGCTGGCTATGACAGAAAGGTGTCAGAAAGCACAGAGCATCGCGACTTTCTGCATATGAGGCTGCATAACAATAGACAAGTCAGAGTGCTCATGCTGATCCCTAACCACTGATGAATTCGCCTACAAATGGGCATATGAGCATCAGAAATGGACAAAGCAGCAATGGAAAAAGGTGGCCTGCTCGGAGAAATCACGTTTTCTTGTACATCATGTGGATGGCCGGGTGTGAGTACATCGCTTACTAAAGGAAGACATGACACCAGAATAAACTATGGAATGAAGCCAAGCCAGCAGAGGCAGTGTTAAGCTCTGGGCAATGTTCTACTGGGAAATGTGGGGTTCTGGCATTTATGTGGATGTTACTTTTACACATACCACCTACTGTACCTAAACATTGCTGCAGAGCAAGTACACTTGATTGGAATGGTATTTAATGGCATTGGGCTCAGTGAGCAGGCTAATGTGTCCTGGCCCCACCTCACAACCTACAAAACATACAGGATCTGCAGTTAATGTCTTGGTGCCAGATACCACAGCATACTTCAAAGCTCTTGTAGACTCCAAGCGTTGAAAGGTCTGAGCGTTTTTGCATCAATAGGGCCCTACACAGTATTAAGCAAGTGGTTTTAATGTTATGTCTGTACTGTGTACATCATATCATCTGAGACAGTTATTTGTCATCATGCCCAAACTTAGCAATACATAAAACACCACAAATTGCATGGCAAAATACACACATCCAATATGCAACCCTATGTCAATGCTTGTATGCATTATTCTAAGTTGTGGTCCCTTATGCAGAATAACGTGTGAGGTCCTTTGTGACTTCTCATTTGCTTTGGGTACGATCAGTCTTGAAGTGAGTGGGCACCATTCTCCAGTCCTTCAACTGGTCAAAAGTGTTACCTTTTGTTAAGGGAATGCAGCTGATGTCTTGCCCAAACTGAAGTTTAAAAAAATAAATATAAAGTATATTAAAGCTTCCAGATACAGTGCAATGGCAATAAGTACACAAAGATTCTGCAGAAAATGTGACAAAATTTACAATCTACATAATGTTTAAGTTATATCCTATATCTATTATATCTTATGTTTAATACTCAAAATGTGAATAACCTGCAGGATGCTGGTTACTTGCGCTACTCATAAAAGATGACTGGAAATTGTGGATAGTTTCCTGCAGTATCTGTCTTTCTCTTCCCCGAAATTCATATGATATTATAACAAAACATGGGGCCAGATTACTTTGAATATTAATGGACAAAGTTGGCTACCGGTTTTTAACTGAAAAAAAAAAAAAACACACCTTTCCGGCATTATGTTCAGAAATGGCTGCCAGAATCTGTTGTCTGGGCCCATCTGTTTTAATCCCCAGCTCCTGCAGATCTCCATCAGTCAGAGTCAAAAAGGCCTCCATGTCTACCTGTAAATAAAACAATACAGGTAATTTACAGAGAGGAAAAACTGCAAGCATGCAATTGTAGTGTTTGGAAATCGGAAATTGGTTAAAGAGAAAATCAAACTATTAACTATTGTGTTAAATCCATTGCACATCTTTGTGCTTATTCTTAACATTTGATTTTTCTTCCATAAAAGTTATTTTAATAACATGTAAGTACAAGAAAAAGTTGCAGACTTTAGAGATGGCCATGTCTATACCTCCTGTTCTTCAAAGATGGGCTGGTACTTCTTCAGGGAAAGTTTTCTTAGTATACCTGAAAGCTCATCTGTGAAAAAGGAATAAAAGTTCTTTGATCATTGATAAAAGATCATTGACACTGTAGGTTTGGAAACAATTCTCACATATGATTTGTGCACAATTTACTGAGTACAGCTCTAAGGCTACTTTGACAAGACTCTACAGGCTACAGGTGTAACTGCCATCTTCATGTTGCTTCACTGAAGTCCTATGTGGTCTGGGATTTGGTTGGGCCATTTAAGGACATTTAGAAACTTGTTCCAAAGCCACTCCAGGGTTGTCTTGGCTATATTCATGTTGTCGTGCTGAAAGGTTAAACCTTGCCTTAAAATCTGAGGCTGTGTCCACTGTGGAGCAAGTTTTCTTTAAGAACCTCTCTGTATTTCGACTGCATTCATCCTTCCCTTAATTCTGACCCGTCTTTCCCTTCCTGCCACTGAGAAGTACTCCTGCCAACACCTTGCTTCACAATAACAGTGCTATTGCCCAAATGATGAACAGTGCTTATATTCAGCAGCAGTTTTCATTTAGCTATACCAACATAAAGCTCTTACTGATGGAGAACTTCTGAGATGGCTGTACTTCCAGCAAGTACTTCCTTTTCTCAAGCTCTAGACACAACTCTTCAACGTAAAACAGACACCATATTGGCTTTTGTATGTTAGGAACTGGTATAATTGCAATGGGGTGAATGAGTGTACATTCCTACACACCATAAAGTCTGATCATCTTTATTTGCACTGACCTTCATCAGTGATGCTGCCACTGCTGGAGCCACCACTACTTTTAGAACATGGCTGGGAGGAAGCAGAAGACAGGGATTCACCAATTAGACGCTTAGGAGTTGGGGGTGGCGATGGAGTCAGGGTAGGGGATGTACTCTTAGATGTGGAGGAATTCCCAGACTGAGGCCTCTTTTTCAGATCAACCTTCTGTGGGGATTGTAGGCTAGTGTTAGGTTAGACTGATGGAAATGAACAATACTCATAAAACACACTGACTTGGTGCAGTTAATATATAGTAGTTTCTAACAGAGATACACACTCGCTCACTTATTAAGACTATTTGTACAGTCCCCTCTGAAAATACTCAAATGTTTTTTTTTATACTTTGAAGAAAATTTGGCTTTAAGTTCCAAAAAAGTATATAAGGCTATAGACCAGAATTCTCAGATTTCATTTCCAGATATTTACATCTGGATGTGTAAACATCAACCTGTTATTTGAAATTTTTTCCACAATGAAAATACTGGACATGTGACTGGTGTGTCCTGTTACACAGATGTCCTGTGCTGACTGAATGAATGTTACTGATACTGAACAATTGGGAGAGCTGGTACAGTTCACAAAGTCTCAGAATGATTTTGCTCGTTGGTCAGCTCTCCTCATTTCATTGGCTGGTCATTTAAACTCAGTAAAGATGAACGTTTTGCCTAGATTTCTGTATTTATTTCAGTGTGTTCAAAATTTTATCTCTAAAACTTATATTTATTATATCTATTATTTATTATATCTAAGACTTTAAACCAACACATCTCATCTTTTTTGTGGAACAAACAACCAGCCAGAATTCGGAGGGAAATACTTCAAAAACCAAAGGTTGAGGGTGGGCTTGCCCTTCATAATTTCTTATTTTACAACTGGGTGACAAATATACAATCTACACTGTTCTGGTTACAGAGTCATTTCAAGCTCTGTGATTGGGTCCCAGCTTGGGTCAGTATTGAAGAGGGTTCTTGCTCCACGGCCTGACCAGCTGCATTTCTGTGTGGTCCTCTTACTGCCATCTCACGTTTTCCTAAAAGTAATTCCCTTGTCCAGCAATTATTACAAATTTAGTCCCAGAATTTTGATCCATAAGTTTTTTTTGGCTCTAAATCTTTAAATGTTTTTCCACTGTGACAATGAAACAGATCAAGCCTTGTCCTTTGGTTGCACTTTTTGGACTCCGAATGTCGCAGGTTTGTCCGGATGTTCTGCAAACGCTTTTGCTTTTTTAACATTATTAGCTAGACGGCGTATTCTTCTGCTATGGAAACAAATTCTCCCTCCACCTTTTGATGACTGGCAGTAAGATGTTATGAGCTTCATTCATTTGGAAAAAAAATTAGGTACACAATAAATGGCAATACTGGCATATTTTCTGAAACTTGGGGCCATTAATTATTATTTTTTTTGATTATGTGAATTCTTCTTCTATAGTTGGTCAGTCTGTGGCTTGTGGCTTGATCTTGATCAAAAATGTATTGAGTACAAGTATGTGCACTGTGTATACATAATTTATATTAATGTTTTGTTTGCTGATGTAAATGACTGTGATTATATTTAGTTAGTTAGTTAGTTAGTTAGTTAGTTAGTTAGTTAGTTAGTTAGTTAGTTAGTTAGTTAGTCTCTTAACTCAAATTCAGTTTCTTCTGTACATATTTGACATACACTTTTTTGGTTTGTATAACTTTATATATATATAATCAGAAAGAGGACATTCTTTAAAAAAACAGAGATTTGATTTGAAACCTGAACTGTTACCAGGTCCATGCTGAACACCTTCTGACCAATCCAAATCAAGTATAAATTTTAATGTCAATTCTGCACATAATTATCAAATAAAAGTCTATCAAGCTGTTATGCCAAAGTCTGTAATAATGTTTTGCTTAAGCGTTTTAATTAAAATCCATATTTTGGTGTGATTTATTCACAGGGATTTGTCCATTATGACTTTTGGACACTTTATTATGTCCATTTTATGATGAAACAGCAAAAGACTTTGAAAATTATCTGTCATTTTCTGATCATGATAAATATCAACACAAGTAGACTGAAATATACAGTTAAGATATGCAACTAATTGTAACGTGAACAGAGCAAGATATAAACTGATATCTACTGGTTTCCTGTCAGGGTTGTGGACTTTTTTCTGGCCACTAGAGGCCCCCACTGCCTTTTTGTTGGTTTCCAGTCTCTGTCATTATGTCTAATAGGTGTCACCTGTGCTTTGTTTAGGTTTGTGTATTTAGGTCACCCTTTTCTCGGCAAATACTTTGCTTAGTGTTTCCTGTACCTTGATCAAGTCTTGGGCAGCATTGTGCTCTGTTTTCTTTCCTTGTGCTTAAAAGCCTTTGTGCATCTGGTATAGTTCTTTTTTTGCTTAATTGGCAGGTGCTCTTTAGAATGCCTTATGGATTTATTTTGTGGACTAATTAGAATTACTTTTTGGAAATATTGAATTTTTGTTCATTTGCTTTGTATGCTTTTGGATTAACCTTGTGGCTTTTGGGGATTTATTCTTTGGACCTAGTGTCAAGTCTTTTGAGCTGACTTGTTGGATTTGTTTTGTGGATTATTTGACTTGCATTATCATCTAATAAAAGATAAGTAAACATTTCTCCAGAACTGTGATCTGGTTATCTGCATTTGGGTTCAGCCCTCAAGTTTCCTCACTAGTCCTGCCCTCACTCATTGCCATAACCCACTGTTCCTTCATTGGACCAATTTTGATAGATACTGACTACTGCAGTTTTGGAGATGCTCTGATCCAGTCGTATAGCCATCACAATTTGACCCTTGTCCATACGCTTGCCCATTTTTTCTGTGTCTAACACACCAACTTTGAGGACAAAATGTTCACTTACTGTCTAATATGTCCCACCCACTAACAGGTGCCATAATGGGGAGATAATCAGTGTTATTCACTTCATCTGTCATATTCACATTATATATATATATATATATAAATATAAAATTTATTTTTTCGGAGATCTAGTGGAGACTACACCTCCATGGGGCAGGGCTGTTTTGGCAGCAAAAGGAGGACTAACACAATATTAGGCAGGTGGTCATAATGTTGTGTGTGTCTGTGTATACACACTTTACTGTGCAAAACAATGTGTGAATGTGTGAAAAAAGAAAAAAAGAATGTGGGAAAAAAGCTCAGATATTTAGAGACACCTTTTTTATTTATATATCTATTATATAAGTCAGTATGAGTGAGGGGAATCACGGAGTTCTGCGCATGCGCTTGTCGCGCTGCAACGTCACGTGATCTAGTTTGTGTTTAAACTGTGGAATGTTTAGATTTAAATCCTAAAGTGTTGCGGTTCTGAAGGTCGCAAGATTTGGATTCTCTTTTGGCATTTTTGCTACACCCCTGTTTCGGATTTCTTCTTACACCACTACTGGATTTGACTCCTACACCGACTCTACAGCGCAGCGATGATGAACTTCAGAGGAGGAGCCGAGCCTCAGCACCAGGATGTGGATCCCGAGCCCGGATGGAGCGGACTGTACGACCCCTGGAACGGTGAGTTACTGAGTTTCCTCTTTTTCACTTAAGTATAAAGTCTTTTAAACACCGCGTTATTACCAAAAACCGCAATTAGGAATATCGTTTTATATGATTAGATGGTTTTGAGAAATTCTGTTCGGCTAATCTTTATTCGGCTAATTGCTTTACGGACACGATCAGTATGCTAAAGCTAGTGGACAAAGCGGCAGACTCCAGGGACACGAGCAGGGAAGAAGAAAACAGTGTTCATGTTTTCAGATATGTTAACATCAGCTTTTTATAAAAGTCCCAATATTACAAAGTAATTGTTTTTCAGGGTTCATAGTTTTTTTTGATGGCGTGAATAGAATAAGTTAAAATACTTACAATAATATAAACTAGCTTATTATTTTAAGGATTTTTCATTGTCCGTGTTTGTCGAGTTGTTAAAGCGGAGAGAGAAAGGGGCTGTGAGGAAAGGCAGCTAGCTGAACAAAACCAGTCGGTACAAATAAATGGAGCTAGTGTGGCAATGTAGAGTGCAGCTTAGGCAAAAATATCAAGCTGTTTGTTTGAATTCTGTTCAGCAAGGCTTTGTTTATAGCTGTCGTGAATAAAATAGTTAGGAGTAGAGTAATTTACAATAAAGGGTGAATTTTTGACAGGAGACACAATTGGACTCAAAGGGGATGTGAACCACTGGAGTAAGAAACTGCTAAAGTAATACACTGTAATAGAAATGTGTTTTAATCTGCATTTTTTGGGGGAAGATACTTTTGAGCATTGAAATAAGTGCCCAGTGTGACAAACAGTGAAGCTGTGATACTGTAAGAGCCCTGTATAACTCCTATACATGCAGCTAAAATGTAAATACTGAGTTTTTAATGCACTGTTATAGGAAGATTACAGTAATATAACTTGTGTAAATACTTCTTGTTTTGATAGTGAGGCTTTCCTGCTTTACGGAACATACACAGTGCTATTAAAATAAGGGTTTCTGCTTCCTTTTATGAGATGTTATTAGATGTGTTTCATTGTCTGTTCATCTTTGACACAGGGAGACGGAGGGAGACATTTGTGTTTCCGGAAGCTGAGCTCAACTACAACAGAGAGCTCAGCGCTTACGAGGACGACGACAGCCGGCCTGCTCAGGAGAATGAAGCTGGAGATTGTGAACATGAGGTGTTGACAAGGAACCTGTCCCCTGATAGAAGCCCATCCCCACCTATGAGAGGCCTCTCTCCTCTCAGGACCCCATCCCTTGTGAGCAGTCCATCCCCTCCCAGGACCCCATCTCCTGTGAGCAGTCCATCCCCTTTCAGAACCCCATCCCATGTGAGGAGTCTATACCCTCTGAGGACCCCATCCCCTGTGAGCAGTCCATCCCCTTTCAGAACCCCATCCCATGTGAGGAGTCTATACCCTCTGAGGACCCCATCCCCTGTGAGCAGTCCATCCCCTTTCAGGACCCCATCCCATATCAGGAGTCTATACCCTCTCAGGACCCCGTCCCCTGTGAGCAGTCCATCCCCTGCCAGGACCCCATCCCCTGTGAGCAGTCCATCCCCTCCCAGGACCCCATCCCCTGTGAGCAGTCCATCCCCTCCCAGGACCCCATCCCCTGTGAGCAGTCCATCCCCTCCCAGGACCCCATCCCCTGTGAGCAGTCCATCCCCTCCCAGGACCCCATCCCCTGTGAGCAGTCCATCCCCTCCCAGGACCCCATCCCCTGTGAGCCACCCATCCCCTTTCAGGACCACATCCCCTGTGAGCAGTCCATCCTCTCTCAGGACCCCATCCCCTCCCAGGACCCCATCCCCTGTGAGCCACCCATCCCCTCCCAGGACCCCATCCCCTGTGAGCAGTCCATCCCCTCCCAGGACCCCATCCCCTGTGAGCCACCCATCCCCTGTGAGCAGTCCATCCTCTCTCAGGACCCCATCCCCTGTGAGCAGTCCATCCACTCTCAGGACCCCATCCCCTGTTAGGAGTCCATCCCGTCTCAGGATCCCATCCCCTGTGAGGAGTCCATCCCCTTTGAGGAGGCCACCACCTTCAGGGAGTCCACAGCCTTCAACAGTTCCTCTGCCCCAGCCTTTTTTTGATATCGACATCCACAACATTTTGGCTGGTATGTACTATGCCCCTGCCACAATGGTAACTCCTGTACCACGCCAGGGCATAAGGAGGAGGTGGGATGAAGAGGGTGCTAATCAAGATGCCCCTCTGAGTAGACGGCAGCGTGTGGATCCTGATGGGGAGGTGGAGTTCATCAGGACGCCCGTCCTAGTCCCCACTTGGTTAGTTAATATTTTTGTGAACGAAATGTAACATCAAAAAGCTCAGTCTTCACCTCATGTTCATCACCTCATCTTCATGATGTAAGGTATGTATCTGTGGTAAGTATGTGTGGTAAGTATTTCACCCCTAGTTTTTGTTAAATGTATAGGATTTTTAGATTATTATTGTTTGTTTATTTTTTGTGTATTTGTCTAATTTACATTAACAATATAATTATATTAATATAATTTGCATTGTTATTGATTTATGCATTTCTGTAAATATGTAAATATTACATTTTTAAGATTAAGATGTTTTTTGTTAAGTCATACAAATGTAGTCTACTCCCACCCCCCGAACCCCCAAAACCCCCCTCTCATCCTCTTTTAAACCCCCTAAACACCCCCACCCCTAAGTTTAGAGTTTATTAAGATATTTCTACCACAACGAATTGCCAATGATAGGGATGTTTCATTTATTAAACATTAATGTTACATAAGCATTTCATTATTATTAATATTAACATATAATAAATGCTACTAAAATAATACTAAAGTAATCATACTAAAATGTTTTAAAAATAATGCACACATTTCAATCAGGTTCAAGCATTTCGTTGTGGTATAAAATATATTAATATCTGTAATAAGTTTAAAGTTCATTGCTTGAAAATAGTTTTAAATAGTTAATAAATTATTTTTTTTTGTTCAATACTCGTGTCTCCAGTGTCTTTTTTTATAACACATCATAAGCATTTCTCATTTATTTCTCATATAATTACACTGTAGAAATTGGAACCTTGGTGTTCAGAAGTAATTATACTGTTTTCCTCTCACAAGCAAATACTTTCTAGCCAGCAGTCTAAACCTGTTAAATCTGTATAACTAATGATCTGGTCTTGTTGTAATGTCAAATAAACTGATAACAAGTGAAACTAAAGATGTGATTTTAATTGTACATGTTCAAGTTCATTCACAAAGGTGATTGCAGCGTGTTGGTCAAGTGATTAGTTCATAGATGAGACTTAGGAACTAATGCACCATGAGGAAGAAACTTCGGAGTTCAAAGCAGCATCAGCTCTAAATATGGAGGAAAAGCTGTCATAGAGATGCTGTGGTCAGATAGACACGAGGGTTTGGATAACAAGATCACATTTCCTTTCTGCAACATTTAATAATTAACCACAACACTTATTTTTTATAAGATTATGCATTATTTTTATTTTAGATTATGCATTATTAAACACAAACTGGTCCATCTTTGGTAGGTATCTGTTTATATATACATTTTTTATATATATATATATATATATAGATAGATAGATAGATAGATAGATAGATAGATAGATAGATAGATAGATAGATAGATATGCAGAATATCACTCATGGGATCAATAAAGTCTATCTACCTACCTACCTACGGTCAATGTGTGAATATACTTTGCCCAAAAAAAGGGAAAAGCAGTACGAATCAGATATATATTTTGTTCACTACTTGTGAAGTGGTGTGGAATAAAAGACAAATAATACAAAACGAAAAAGAATAAAATAAATCAACAATAAAGAATTACAAACCAGCAAGTTCCAGTGATTGTTGTTAACAAGCACAAAAGACAGAATTGCATCATAGTTGTTAAAATTTAACTACAGTTTAACTACAATTTACAATTTAACTACAGTTTTTGAGCTGAGGAAGAAACCACATTATAACATGAACTGAAGTTTATTAACAGGCTTGACATGAACACGATGTTCCTCATAGTGCATACACAAGCACACCCTTCATATCACATGGCACCATGACTCTACTTTCTTTTTGTACATACACATCCTAGACTATATCAACACATTTGTCTTTAAAAACAGACAATAACAATTTATTACTTTTCCAACTACTTTTCATAGTGTATTAAATTATATTTAATACACTACACTCACTGTACCACTTTCCTTAACACAACAGCCAACCAAAAAAAAAGAATGAATAAATAAATAAACCCTTTACAAAAAATCCACAGCATGTTTATCCAGATTCATTGGGGTTTTACAGATTTAATCTCTGGCATACTCTTCTGACACAGAAAGGCTTAATGTTAACAGACTTTTGAGATACTTCTGATACCACTGTTGAATTTTCACTTGCTCTTAACCCTGTTCCTGAAGTGTCACAGACGTTTTGTCTGACGGCGCTTCCACATCCTGCTCAGTATTCGTTCATTTTGTTGCTTGTAACTGATCTACATGCTTTTTGTAGGACTTGCCCTTTCCCAGACCAGTTAAGTAACTGGACCTAATGGTCTTCCACTTCTCTTCCCTGCCCCTGAACTGCTTCACAAGTACCTTCTGCTGTGGATAAAATACTCTCACATGAGCTGAACTTCTTATTTGTGTTTGCTGCTTTTCCTGCATTTGACAAGAGAACTGTGGCTGTATCTGTGATAGCCGCCTTCTAATTTTTCTTTTCAGAAACAATTCAGATGGGACTGAAGTATTTCTTTAACAGAAAAAAATCTGTCAATGCAATGTTGAAGTGTGATGCCTAATTGTTTTTGCTTGTCCAATGACTGCTTAAAGGTATACAAATTGAGGTCCATTATCCGAAACAATTACCTTAGGTAATCTATAGCTGGCAAACATACTACGCATCACCTCAACTGTTGCTTTAACAGTAGTAGTAGTCATTAGCATGATTTCTTTGGCACATAAAAGTCTCTGAGCGTTTTCAAAATGTCAGCTAGTAGTGTTTCAGACGGTCTTTTTGGTGAGAATAAATCTGTGAGGAATGAAATGGTCTTTGCACCTACCATAGCCAGAAAAACTGAGTGTTGTTTGCTTTCTTCGATTCCGCTGGCTTATTGTGCGAAGTGCTCTTCATAGCCTCTACAAAACACAGGCCTGATTCTGTGCTGAACACCGCCATCATCTCTCTCTCTTTTCATCCTGGTGCTTCGTTGCCAAATTGTTGTGACTAGGTGGCCACCTGGAATTTCTGAGCTGAGGACGACACCACGTTCTAACAAACTGAAGTTTATTAACAGACTCTATGAACATGATGCACCTCATAGCGTGTACACAAGCACACACACCTCACCTCACATGCCACCATGGCTCTCCTTTTTTTTTTATTACATACACATCAAAGATTATGTCAACATATTTATCTTTACATTTGATTTTTATATACTTTTTAAATGATCTATAATATGCTACACATAGCTTAAAATTAAATTGAAAAAAAAAGGACATGCAAAGGATAAATTCATAGTTCACTTCTGGCAATAATGTTCTTTATGTGTTGTGCTTAGGGATGGTATGGATGTCCAACAGTAAGTAGATTTACTTTCAAACCAAAAAAATTCATAGTGTGTGTGAGGTGTGCGTGGGGTCATCCACAATGCTGTTTGCTTTGCGGATGCAGCGTGTGGAGTAAATGTCCATAATAGAGGGAAGAGAGACTCTGATGATCTTCTCAGCTGATGGTGAGCTTCAGGTCTTTTCTCCTCCACCTGTTGCTTTGTGGGTGCAAGTTTTCTCTGAAAGAACTAAGTTCCCATAAAGTCTTGAAACAGCAATCTGGGGTTTGTTAGTCCTTCAGCATGGTGAGCTTTGAAGACCTTTGTGGAACAGTAGATGTATCTGACGGGGCCTTGCTGATGAAAGAAGTGGACAGAGACGCCATCGTTCCCATAGCGAGACTTTGTCTGAAAGAAAAATAATAATTAAAAAAACATTTTAAAAGCTTGACAATAAACAAAGAAAAACAACTTCATTAATGACATAGATAGGTGAACAGCTCCATGTGATGCCTCAGCTCTATGTGGAACACTGTATGAAGTGGTCTCTGAAGATGAGAGATTTTCTGAAAAATAAAAAATATGGATAAACAATACATTCTAAAATTAGTACAGATTAAGCACAACATAATGAATTCAATAAGTCATGTCCAGTCAAGCGAAATAAATCCTTACCATCTTTGCCGCAGTCCTCAATAATTTGAGAGCACACTGGAGAGCTTTCTACGGTGCGGCGGTCTGCTAAAACAGGGTACCATTCCTCTATTATTTGTATACGAGATTATAAATATTAAACATGATTTTAAATGTTGAACAGTAAAGGTTAGGTGAACATTATAATTAGCTAAAAAAAATCAGACACAAAACACACCTGCAGTTGAAACCGGTCTCTTAGTTTGTGTGGCAGCTGATTGTTCTGGCACAAGAAACATCAGCTCTTTGAGAAGGGGCACACGTTTTCTGAGCAGGCGAGGCTGGTGCTAGGGAAGGAAAAGATACAAAATCAAAGAAGAAAATAAGATTAGTACCACCGTAATTGAGAGAAATGTCTGAATATATAAGCAGAATAAAAATAAAATCATAAATAAATAATATATAATTATTAATAATTCACCATTGGGTGTTAGAGGGCCGAACCAAAGATAACTTGAACTTAATTCTGCTCAATATTAATTTTCTCCCATTCTAAAAAGCAATAAATTATATATTTTGATTAGCTGCTACTGGTAGTCAGAAGAATAAGGATATTCTGTAAATATTTATGTAAATTCATGAATTGTTGTGTAGGTCAAAGAGGAAAATAATCCTACAGAAGTAATAATCAGTTTAAAACAAAAACCTTTTAAAACAAATCATTGCACCACTGTTTCATTTTATTTTTAACTTGTTAATCTTCACAAATACAGAAAAGGGTTAGATGTGGTAAAATGGTAAAAGTTGACCACTCTGTTCCTCAGCTGAAGCTCCAGATTTCCCACGATGTCCTCAACCCTTCTCATTACAGTGTGTCGGAAGAGGGGCACGTTCTCAAATGCTCCCTTTTTCTCTGGGCATATCAGGGCAGCAGAGTCCACCATACACTCCTTAATAAACTCTCCGTCAGAAAACGGTTTACTTTTTTTATAGCGATTTTGTGAGATATGACATAACTTGTCTTGACAGCTGCATCTCTGGGTGTGGGAAGTTTTGTAAAAAGGGTTTGCTTGTCGGGTTTGCAGCGTGGCTAGCATAGCCTCCGACTCCTTTGCGCGATCTTCATCAGACAAGTTCTTGTATTTCTCCTCGTGTTTGGTCACGTACAGTAGTGGCGATTCAGATTGTAATCTTTGAACACAGCGACCTGTGTACCACAAACTAAGCACACGGCTTTACCTTCGATTTCTGTAAATAAATATTTTGCAGTCCATGTCTTGTTGAAAATGCGGCATTTGTAATCAACTTTTCTTTTTTTAACAGGAGCTGACATTTTTAGGGGTAGCTTGACCAGCATTAACGTGCCAGCATCACCTATTACTGTTCAGACACGCACGCACGTCCATAGGTAAATAATAAAACTCCAGGCTTTTCAAAATAAAAGCAACACAGTTGTATTGCAGGCACAGCATAAATACTTGTTCATTTATGTTTATGACTGACTTAACGCAGGCCGGACAGGGACGTCCAAAGGGCCGTAAAATGCCCAGGTCTGCTCTAACTTGTCGTCGTCGAAAGACAAAAATTAGCAATCTGCGTTTCGCTGTACTTGGATTTCTTAAAATATACCCCTGTGTTAATTGAAGCATAGTGTGCATGTAAAACAAGCTATGTTGTTATTCATACTACCAGACACAATGGCAAACAATTCCTTCATACAAGCAAAAAATAAACAACTGACCCGTTGGCTTGGACGGTCTGACTGCATCTGGCTCCAGAGGTAGTGCTGCAGTTTGTACATCCGTGTCCCTGGGACACAAGTTGCCCCATTATAAAGGAAGCATAACGTATTCACCAAAGACTTCTCTTTTGTCAGAGACGTCACCCCCTCTCTGACAGACCACAACAAGACAAGGTCCTCCTTCTTCGGTGCCGACTTGTCCTGCAGAGACGGGTCATCTTTGATCAGCCCGGCCTCCTCGGTTGGCTCCTGAAGGAGATATCCGAGTGGTCCCTTACGAAACCCTTTTTTGTGCATGGTGATCTGTAAGACAGAAAAAGTAGTAACTGTTAGATGTTAGTATGTCTGTTTCAAAACAAAATCTTACAATAGTCACTATAAAATATACTAGGACTTTGTATATTTTATGTTTATGCACCCTAACCACCCAGGGCCAAGCTTAACAATCAGATTTAATTATCAGGTATTTAACAACTATTCTCAGACCAGTCCTTCACACCTAGTGGTTTATCACCTAGTAGAGTTTCAGACACTCAATGTAACATGAAACATAAAACTGTTTATTTATTTATTTATTTATTTATTTTTTTACAGTCATTAAATACATAAAGGCACAAATAACATTATCATTAATAATTAGAGCAAACACTCACAATAAGAGAAAACTAAAGTCATTCAAAAAATACTGTAATAGATATAAACTGATAAACACTATAATAATAATAATAATAATAATAATTAAAAAATAATTAAATTCATTATTAAGCAGGTAAACAGACATAAACAAACAATCTCTCTTAGCATCGTGTACATGTTCACGTATCACAATGAACAAACAAGAACAAACACAAAATAAACATTACACAAGTAAAAACACCACCGTTCATTCATTCACCCGACAATAAAGACGATAAAGCACGATAAAGACGTTAAAGAGATAAATAACGAGAGAGAACATACACGGAAGAAAAAATAAATCATAATCGATATGTTTTAACACGAAAAGCATCACACAAAACTCATATTCAAGTCGAGCTCGTGCAGAGTTCAGCGTTTACATTAATCTCTCACGAACAATGTCTGATACGGTGATGCTAGCGTGTTTGCAGAGAAGCTAATATGAGCATTAACTGTAAACAAAAACAAACACACGCTAATGTCATTTTAAAGTCCAGTAACATACCTGTAATCGAGGGGCAGACACCGCTGAATGAACTGGACAGGGGTTGAACAGTGTGCGCACGCGCAGACGGGAGCAAGAACACAGAAGAGCGGCAGCAGAGGGTCAGCGGGCGAAAATATACCGCAGCCGTAGTGGTTTAGCTCCACCATTGAAAATGAATGGAAAACGGTTTAGGGAATGGCCTCGGGTGAGTTTAATGTCAGTGTCACAAGACTAGTCAGTCCATATCCACTAATACCTTTTTCAAGGCAGTGTGCATGGGGATGTTCATGACTATCCACTAATCCCCATAATAATCCAGTTCAGGAGTCAAAAGCTTATTATATAGGCAGCAGTTAGTCCTCACCTCAACCACTGACTTTGGGGACAAATTGACCAAAATTTTGGCTTTTGCTGAGGTAAATATAATGCTGTTCCCCACATCGAGCTCCAAATTGTAGGTCATACAGTGACTCGGAGACACTGACTATGAGGAGCATAGCGGGTTTATCACCTCAATCTCCGTAAAATGTGTAGAGAGGTGGTCCCTGCAGCTTTGGTAGAGGTCATTCCTGAAAAGGAGGAGCTAGGGCCAGGTACAAAGTCTATCCAATACCAAATGCTGCATTTTCTTTTCTTTTATGATCACTCACAAAATAGTCACAAACCAGACTCCTTCTGTGATAATATCTGAAGCAAAAGAATGATTCATGCCCAATATTGTATGCATCAGGTGCAAGACATTACACGCTCAGTTTTCTTGACTGTCATTGAAAATGCTCACAGACACTTTTACATTTCACCTACGTTTAAGCTCCACCACAAACAGCTGAGAAAAGAATTTAGGTTAGAAACACAGATGGCCTGTTGATTGAACGTAATGTTGCAACAGTTTAATTATAGAGAAAACTCCTGTATATATAACCCCTCATCATCTATGTTAAACATGTAAGCACTGTTCAGTTCCTACAGAGAGGTACCAGCTTAATTGTAAATGTTTTATGTACAGTACATGATACATTTTTATACAGTAAACATATTTCCCTTTACATTTCATAGAACTATGATTAATTAAACAAAAAACAGTGTACAAATTCAATCATAGTATTCGGTAATTACTCCAGAAGCCGTGAATGGTCCATTGTTAATGTCAGCAGTTGTACTACTGCTTTGTGAAAGAGTATGTATTCGTATCTTAATGGCACTTGTCACAGGATGGGATATATTAGGCAACAAGTGAACAGTCAGTTCTTGAATTTGATGTGAAGTGAAGCAAGAAAAATAGGCAAGTGTAAGGATCTGAGTGACTTTGACAATGGCCAGACTGTGATGGCTAGATGAGTGAGCCAGAGCATTTCCAAAATCATGGAGTGACCCCAGCATGCAGTAGTTAATACCTACATAAAGTGGTATAAGGAAGGACAACCGGTAAACTAGCAACAGGGTCATGGGCACCCAAGGCTCACTGATAAGCTTGGGAAACGAATGCTAGCCTGTCTGGTCCTATGCCACAGAAGAGCTACTGTAACATAAATTACAAGAAGGATAAAGCTGGCTATGACAGAAAGGTGACAGAAAGCACAGAGCATCGCGACTTTCTGCATATGAGGCTGCATAACAATAGACAAGTCAGAGTGCTCATGCTGATCCCTAACCACTGATGAATTCGCCTACAAATGGGCATATGAGCATCAGAAATGGACAAAGCAGCAATGGACAAAGGTGGCCTGCTCGGAGAAATCACGTTTTCTTGTACATCATGTGGATGGCTGGGTGTGAGTACATCGCTTACTAAAGGAAGACATGACACCAGAATAAACTATGGAATGAAGCCAAGCCAGCAGAGGCAGTGTTAAGCTCTGGGCAATGTTCTACTGGGAAATGTGGGGTTCTGGCATTTATGTGGATGTTACTTTTACACATACCACCTACTGTACCTAAACATTGCTGCAGAGCAAGTACACTTGATTGGAATGGTATTTAATGGCATTGGGCTCAGTGAGCAGGCTAATGTGTCCTGGCCCCACCTCACAACCTACAAAACATACAGGATCTGCAGCTAATGTCTTGGTGCCAGATACCACAGCATACTTCAAAGCTCTTGTAGACTCCAAGCGTTGAAAGGTCTGAGCGTTTTTGCATCAATAGGGCCCTACACAGTATTAAGCAAGTGGTTTTAATGTTATGGCTGATCTGTGTACATCATATCATCTGAGACAGTTATTTGTCATCATGCCCAAACTTAGCAATACATAAAACACCACAAATTGGATGGCAAAATGCACACATCCAATATGCAACCCTATGTCAATGCTTGTATGCATTATTCTAAGTTGTGGTCCCTTATGCAGAATAACGTGTGAGGTCCTTTGTGACTTCTCATTTGCTTTGGGTACGATCAGTCTTGAAGTGAGTGGGCACCATTCTCCAGTCCTTCAACTGGTCAAAAGTGTTACCTTTTGTTAAGGGAATGCAGCTGATGTCTTGCCCAAACTGAAGTTTAAAAAAATAAATATAAAGTATATTAAAGCTTCCAGATACAGTGCAATGGCAATAAGTACACAAAGATTGTGCAGAAAATGTGACAAAATTTACAATCTACATAATGTTTAAGTTATATCTTATATCTATTATATCTTATGTTTAATACTCAAAATGTGAATAACCTGCAGGATGCTGGTTACTTGCTCTACTCATAAAAGATGACTGGAAATTGTGGATAGTTTCCTGCAGTATCTGTCTTTCTCTTCCCCAAAATTCATATGATATTATAACAAAACAGTCTATAAACATGGGGCCAGATTACTTTGAATATTAATGGACAAAGTTGGCTACCAGTTTTTAACTGAAAAAAAAAAAAACACACCTTTCCGGCATTATGTTCAGAAATGGCTGCCAGAATCTGTTGTCTGGGCCCGTCTGTTTTAATCCCCAGCTCCTGCAGATCTCCATCAGTCAGAGTCAAAAAGACCTCCATGTCTACCTGTAAATAAAACAATACAGGTAATTTACAGAGATGAAAAAATGCAAGCATGCAATTGTAGTGTTTGGAAATCGGAAATTGGTTAAAGAGAAAATCAAACTATTAACTATTGTGTTAAATCCATTGCACATCGTTGTGCTTATTCTTAACATTTGATTTTTCTTCCATAAAAGTTATTTTAATAACATGTAAGTACAAGAAAAAGTTGCAGACTTTAGAGATGGCCATGTCTATACCTCCTGTTCTTCAAAGATGGGCTGGTACTTCTTCAGGGAAAATTTTCTTAGTATACCTGAAAGCTCATCTGTGAAAAAGGAATAAAAGTTCTTTGATCATTGATAAAAGATCATTGACACTGTAGGTTTGGAAACAATTCTCACATATGATTTGTGCACAATTTACTGAGTACAGCTTTAAGTCTACTTTGACAAGACTCTACAGGCTACAGGTGTAACTGCCATCTTCATGTTGCTTCACTGAAGTCCTATGTGGTCTGGGATTTGGTTGGGCCATTTAAGGACATTTAGAAACTTGTTCTTACTCCAGGGTTGTCTTGGCTATATTCATGTTGTCGTGCTGAAAGGTTAAACCTTGCCTTAAAATCTGAGGCTGTGTCCACTGTGGAGCAAGTTTTCTTTAAGAACCTCTCTGTATTTCGACTGCATTCATCCTTCCCTTAATTCTGACCCGTCTTCCCCTTCCTGCCACTGAGAAGTACTCCTGCCAACACCTTGCTTCACAATAACAGTGCTATTGCCCAAATGATGAACAGTGCTTATATTCAGCAGCAGTTTTCATTTAGCTATACCAACATAAAGCTCTTACTGATGGAGAACTTCTGAGATGGCTGTACTTCCAGCAAGTACTCCCTTTTCTCAAGCTCTAGACACAACTCTTCAACGTAAAACAGACACCATATTGGCTTTTGTATGTTAGGAACTGGTATAATTGCAATGGGGTGAATGAGTGTACATTCCTACACACCATAAAGTCTGATCATCTTTATTTGCACTGACCTTCATCAGTGATGCTGCCACTGCTGGAGCCACCACTACTTTTAGAACATGGCTGGGAGGAAGCAGAAGACAGGGATTCACCAATTAGACGCTTAGGAGTTGGGGATGGCGATGGAGTCAGGGTAGGGGATGTACTCTTAGATGTGGAGGAATTCCCAGACTGAGGCCTCTTTTTCAGATCAACCTTCTGTGGAGATTGTAGGCTAGTGTTAGGTTAGACTGATGGAAATTAACAATACTCATAAAACACACTGACTTGGTGCAGTTAATATATAGTAGTTTCTAACAGAGATACACACTCGCTCACTTATTAAGACTATTTGTACAGTCCCCTCTGAAAATACTCAAATGTTTTTTTTTATACTTTGAAGAAAATTTGGCTTTAAGTTCCAAAAAAGTATATAAGGCTATAGACCAGAATTCTCAGATTTCATTTCCAGATATTTACATCTAGATGTGTAAACATCAACCTGTTATTTGAAATTTTTTCCACAATGAAAATACTGGACATGTGACTGGTGTGTCCTGTTACACAGATGTCCTGTGCTGACTGAATGAATGTTACTGATACTGAACAATTGGGAGAGCTGGTACAGTTCACAAAGTCTCAGAATGATTTTGCTCACTGGTCAGCTCTCCTCATTTCACTGGCTGGTCATTTAAACTCAGTAAAGATGAACGTTTTGCCTAGATTTCTGTATTTATTTCAGTGTGTTCAAAATTTTATCTCTAAAACTTATATTTATTATATCTATTATTTATTATATCTAAGACTTTAAACCAACACATCTCATCTTTTTTGTGGAACAATCAACCAGCCAGAATTCGGAGGGAAATACTTCAAAAACCAAAGGTTGAGGGTGGGCTTGCCCTTCATAATTTCTTATTTTACAACTGGGTGACAAATATACAATCTACACTGTTCTGGTTACAGAGTCATTTCAAGCTCTGTGATTGGGTCCTAGCTTGGGTCAGTATTGAAGAGGGTTCTTGCTCCACGGCCTGACCAGCTGCATTTCTGTGTGGTCCTCTTACTGCCATCTCACGTTTTCCTAAAAGTAATTCCCTTGTCCAGCAATTATTACAAATTTAGTCCCAGAATTTTGATCCATAACTTTTTTTTGGCTCTAAATCTTTAAATGTTTTTCCACTGTGACAAAGAAACAGATCAAGCCTTGTCCTTTGGTTGCACTTTTTGGACTCCGAATGTCACAGATTTGTCCGGATGTTCTGCAAACACTTTTGCTTTTTTAACATTATTAGCTAGACGGCGTATTCTTCTGCTATGGAAACAAATTCTCCCTCCACCTTTTGATGACTGGCAGTAAGATGTTATGAGCTTCATTCATTTGGAAAAAAAATTAGGTACACAATAAATGGCAATACTGGCATATTTTCTGAAACTTGGGGCCATTAATTATTTTTTTTTTTGATTATGTGAATTCTTCTTCTATAGTTGGTCAGTCTAATCATTAGCATGTCCTTATGATTGTGGCTTGATCTTGATCAAAAATGTATTGAGTACAAGTATGTGCACTGTGTATACATAATTTATATTAATGTTTTGTTTGCTGATGTAAATGACTGTGATTATATTTAGTTAGTTAGTTAGTTAGTTAGTTAGTTAGTTAGTTAGTCTCTTAACTCAAATTCAGTTTCTTCTGTACATATTTGACATACACTTTTTTGGTTTGTATAACTTTATATATATATAATCAGAAAGAGGACATTCTTTAAAAAAACAGAGATTTGATTTGAAACCTGAACTGTTACCAGGTCCATGCTGAACACCTTCTGACCAATCCAAATCAAGTATAAATTTTAATGTCAATTCTGCACATAATTATCAAATAAAAGTCTATCAAGCTGTTATGCCAAAGTCTGTAATAATGTTTTGCTTAAGCGTTTTAATTAAAATCCATATTTTGGTGTGATTTATTCACAGGGATTTGTCCATTATGACTTTTGGACACTTTATTATGTCCATTTTATGATGAAACAGCAAAAGACTTTTTTTATTATTTTTTTATTATTTTATTATATTAAAATTATCTGTCATTTTCTGATCATGATAAATATCAACACAAGTAGACTGAAATATACAGTTAAGATATGCAACTAATTGTAACGTGAACAGAGCAAGATATAAACTGATATCTACTGGTTTCCTGTCAGGGTTGTGGACTTTTTTCTGGCCACTAGAGGCCCCCACTGCCTTTTTGTTGGTTTCCAGTCTCTGTCATTATGTCTAATAGGTGTCACCTGTGCTTTGTTTAGGTTTGTGTATTTAGGTCACCCTTTTCTCGGCAAATACTTTGCTTAGTGTTTCCTGTACCTTGATCAAGTCTTGGGCAGCATTGTGCTCTGTTTTCTTTCCTTGTGCTTAAAAGCCTTTGTGCATCTGGTATAGTTCTTTTTTTGCTTAATTGGCAGGTGCTCTTTAGAATGCCTTATGGATTTATTTTGTGGACTAATTAGAATTACTTTTTGGAAATATTGAATTTTTGTTCATTTGCTTTGTATGCTTTTGGATTAACCTTGTGGATTTTGGGGATTTATTCTTTGGAACTAGTGTCAAGTCTTTTGAGCTGACTTGTTGGATTTGTTTTGTGGATTATTTGACTTGCATTGTCATCTAATAAAAGATAAGTAAACATTTCTCCAGAACTGTGATCTGGTTATCTGCATTTGGGTTCAGCCCTCAAGTTTTCTCACTAGTCCTGCCCTCACTCATTGCCATAACCCACTGTTCCTTCATTGGACCAATTTTGATAGATACTGATTACTGTAGTTTTGGAGATGCTCTGATCCAGTCGTATAGCCATCACAATTTGACCCTTGTCCATACGCTTGCCCATTTTTTCTGTGTGTAACACACCAACTTTGAGGACAAAATGTTCACTTACTGTCTAATATGTCCCACCCACTAACAGGTGCCATAATGGAGAGATAATCAGTGTTATTCACTTCATCTGTTATATTCACATATATATATATATATATAATTTTTTTTTTCGGAGATCTAGTGGAGACTACACCTCCATGGGGCAGGGCTGTTTTCGCAGCAAAAGGAGGACTAACACAATATTAGGCAGGTGGTCATAATGCTGTGTGTGTCTGTGTATACACACTTTACTGTGCAAAACAATGTGTGAAAAAAGAAAAAAAGAATGTGGGAAAAAAAGCTCAGATATTTAGAGACACCTTTTTTATTTATATATCTATTATATAAGTCAGTATGAGTGAGGGGAATCACGGAGTTCTGCGCATGCGCTTGTCGCGCTGCAACGTCACGTGATCTAGTTTGTGTTTAAACTGTGGAATGTTTAGATTTAAATCCTAAAGTGTTGCGGTTCTGAAGGTCGCAAGATTTGGATTCTCTTTTGGCATTTTTGCTACACCCCTGTTTCGGATTTCTTCTTACACCACTACTGGATTTGACTCCTACACCGACTCTACAGCGCAGCGATGATGAACTTCAGAGGAGGAGCCGAGCCTCAGCACCAGGATGTGGATCCCGAGCCCGGATGGAGCGGACTGTACGACCCCTGGAACGGTGAGTTACTGAGTTTCCTCTTTTTCACTTAAGTATAAAGTCTTTTAAACACCGCGTTATTACCAAAAACCGCAATTAGGAATATCGTTTTATATGATTAGATGGTTTTGAGAAATTCTGTTCGGCTAATCTTTATTCGGCTAATTGCTTTACGGACACGATCAGTATGCTAAAGCTAGTGGACAAAGCGGCAGACTCCAGGGACACGAGCAGGGAAGAAGAAAACAGTGTTCATGTTTTCAGATATGTTAACATCAGCTTTTTATAAAAGTCCCAATATTACAAAGTAATTGTTTTTCAGGGTTCATAGTTTTTTTTTTGATGGCGTGAATAGAATAAGTTAAAATACTTACAATAATATAAACTAGCTCATTATTTTAAGGATTTTTCATTGTCCGTGTTTGTCGAGTTGTTAAAGCGGAGAGAGAAAGGGGCTGTGAGGAAAGGCAGCTAGCTGAACAAAACCAGTCGGTACAAATAAATGGAGCTAGTGTGGCAATGTAGAGTGCAGCTTAGGCAAAAATATCAAGCTGTTTGTTTCAATTCTGTTCAGCAAGGCTTTGTTTATAGCTGTCGTGAATAAAATAGTTAGGAGTAGTGTAATTTACAATAAAGGGTGAATTTTTGACAGGAGACACAATTGGACTCAAAGGGGATGTGAACCACTGGAGTAAGAAACTGCTAAAGTAATACACTGTAATAGAAATGTGTTTTAATCTGCATTTTTTGGGGGAAGATACTTTTGAGCATTGAAATAAGTGCCCAGTGTGACAAACAGTGAAGCTGTGATACTGTAAGAGCCCTGTATAACTCCTATACATGCAGCTAAAATGTAAATACTGAGTTTTTAATGCACTGTTATAGGAAGATTACAGTAATATAACTTGTGTAAATACTTCTTGTTTTGATAGTGAGGCTTTCCTGCTTTACGGAACATACACAGTGCTATTAAAATAAGGGTTTCTGCTTCCTTTTATGAGATGTTATTAGATGTGTTTCATTGTCTGTTCATCTTCTTTGACACAGGGAGACGGAGGGAGACATTTGTGTTTCCGGAAGCTGAGCTCAACTACAACAGAGAGCTCAGCGCTTACGAGGACGACGACAGCCGGCCTGCTCAGGAGAATGAAGCTGGAGATTGTGAACATGAGGTGTTGACAAGGAACCTGTCCCCTGATAGAAGCCCATCCCCACCTATGAGAGGCCTCTCTCCTCTCAGGACCCCATCCCTTGTGAGCAGTCCATCCCCTCCCAAGACCCCATCTCCTGTGAGCAGTCCATCCCCTTTCAGAACCCCATCCCATGTGAGGAGTCTATACCCTCTGAGGACCCCATCCCCTGTGAGCAGTCCATCCCCTCCCAGGACCCCATCTCCTGTGAGCAGTCCATCCCCTTTCAGAACCCCATCCCATGTGAGGAGTCTATACCCTCTGAGGACCCCATCCCCTGTGAGCAGTCCATCCCCTTTCAGAACCCCATCCCATGTGAGGAGTCTATACCCTCTGAGGACCCCATCCCCTGTGAGCAGTCCATCCCCTTTCAGGACCCCATCCCATATCAGGAGTCTATACCCTCTCAGGACCCCGTCCCCTGTGAGCACTCCATCCCCTTCCAGGACCCCATCCCCTGTGAGCAGTCCATCCCCTCCCAGGACCCCATCCCCTCCCAGGACCCCATCCCCTGTGAGCAGTCCATCCCCTCCCAGGACCCCATCCCCTCCCAGGACCCCATCCCCTGTGAGCAGTCTATCCCCTCCCAGGACCCCATCCCCTGTGAGCCACCCATCCCCTGTGAGCAGTCCATCCTCTCTCAGGACCCCATCCCCTGTGAGCAGTCCATCCTCTCTCAGGACCCCATCCCCTGTGAGCCACCCATCCCCTCCCAGGACCCCATCCCCTGTGAGCAGTCCATCCCTTCCCAGGACCCCATCCCCTGTGAGCCACCCATCCCCTGTGAGCAGTCCATCCCCTCCTAGGACCCCATCCCCTGTGAGCCACCCATCCCCTGTGAGCAGTCCATCCTCTCTCAGGACCCCATCCCCTGTGAGCAGTCCATCCACTCTCAGGACCCCATCCCCTGTTAGGAGTCCATCCCGTCTCAGGATCCCATCCCCTGTGAGGAGTCCATCCCCTTTGAGGAGGCCACCACCTTCAGGGAGTCCACAGCCTTCAACAGTTCCTCTGCCCCAGCCTTTTTTTGATATCGACATCCACAACATTGTGGCTGGTATGTACTATGCCCCTGCCACAATGGTAACTCCTGTACCACGCCAGGGCATAAGGAGGAGGTGGGATGAAGAGGGTGCTAATCAAGACGCCCCTCTGAGTAGACGGCAGCGTGTGGATCCTGATGGGGAGGTGGAGTTCATCAGGACGCCCGTCCTAGTCCCCACTTGGTTAGTTAATATTTTTGTGAACGAAATGTAACATCAAAAAGCTCAGTCTTCACCTCATGTTCATCACCTCATCTTCATGATGTAAGGTATGTATCTGTGGTAAGTATGTGTGGTAAGTATTTCACCCCTAGTTTTTGTTAAATGTATAGGATTTTTAGATTATTATTGTTTGTTTATTTCTTGTGTATTTGTCTAATTTAACAATATAATTATATTAATATAACTTGCATTGTTGTTGATTTATGCATTTCTGTAAATATGTAAATATTACATTTTTAAGATTAAGATGTTTTTTGTTAAGTCATACAAATGTAGTCTACTCCCACCCCCCGAACCCCCAAAACCCCCCTCTCATCCTCTTTTAAACCCCCTAAACACCCCCACCCCTAAGTTTAGAGTTTATTAAGATATTTCTACCACAACGAATTGCCAATGATAGGGATGTTTCATTTATTAAACATTAATGTTACATAAGCATTTCATTATTATTAATATTAACATATAATAAATGCTACTAAAATAATACTAAAGTAATCATACTAAAATGTTTTAAAAATAATGCACACATTTCAATCAGGTTCAAGCATTTCGTTGTGGTATAAAATATATTAATATCTGTAATAAGTTTAAAGTTCATTGCTTGTAAATAGTTTTAAATAGTTAATAAATTATTTTTTTTTGTTCAATACTCGTGTCTCCAGTGTCTTTTTTTATAACACATCATAAGCATTTCTCATTTATTTCTCATATAATTACACTGTAGAAATTGGAACCTTGGTGTTCAGAAGTAATTATACTGTTTTCCTCTCACAAGCAAATACTTTCTAGCCAGCAATCTAAACCTGTTAAATCTGTATAACTAATGATCTGGTCTTGTTGTAATGTCAAATAAACTGATAACAAGTGAAACTAAAGATGTGATTTTAATTGTACATGTTCAAGTTAATTCACAAAGGTGATTGCAGCGTGTTGGTCAAGTGATTAGTTCATAGATGAGACTTAGGAACTAATGCACCATGAGGAAGAAACTTCTTCGGAGTTCAAAGCAGCATCAGCTCTAAATATGGAGGAAAAGCT
This sequence comes from Hemibagrus wyckioides, assembly GCF_019097595.1. Lineage (NCBI taxonomy): Eukaryota > Metazoa > Chordata > Actinopteri > Siluriformes > Bagridae > Hemibagrus > Hemibagrus wyckioides. The sequence continues at coordinate 12,235,982 of NC_080727.1, forward strand.
GTCATAGAGATGCTGTGGTCAGATAGACACGAGGGTTTGGATAACAAGTTCACATTTCCTTTCTGCAACATTTAATAATTAACCACAACACTTATTTTTTATAAGATTATGCATTATTTTTATTTTAGATTATGCATTATTAAACACAAACTGGTCCATCTTTGGTAGGTATCTGTTTATATATACATTTTTTATATATATATAGGTAGATAGATAGATAGATAGATAGATAGATAGATAGATAGATAGATAGATATGCAGAATATCACTCATGGGATCAATAAAGTCTATCTATCTATCTATCTATCTATCTATCTATCTATCTATCTATCTATCTACCTACCTACCTACCTACCTACCTACCTACCTACCTACCTACGGTTAATGTGTGAATATACTTTGCCCAAAAAAAGGGAAAAGTAGTACGAATCAGAAATATATTTTGTTCACTACTTGTGAAGTGGTGTGGAATAAAAGACAAATAATACAAAACGAAAAAGAATAAAATAAATCAACAATAAAGAATTACAAACCAGCAAGTTCCAGTGATTGTTGTTAACAAGCACAAAAGACAGAATTGCATCATAGTTGTTCAAATTTAACTACAGTTTAACTACAATTTACAATTTAACTACAGTTTCTGAGCTGAGGAAGAAGCCACATTATAACATGAACTGAAGTTTATTAACAGGCTTGACATGAACACGATGTTCCTCATAGTGCATACACAAGCACACCCTTCATATCACATGGCACCATGACTCTACTTTCTTTTTGTACATACACGTCCTAGACTATATCAACACATTTGTCTTTAAAAACAGACAATAACAATTTATTACTTTTCCAACTACTTTTCATAGTGTATTAAATTATATTTAATACACTACACTCACTGTACCACTTTCCTTAACACAACAGCCAACCAAAAAAAAAGAATGAATAAATAAATAAACCCTTTACAAAAAATCCACAGCATGTTTATCCAGATTCATTGGGGTTTTACAGATTTAATCTCTGGCATACTCTTCTGACACAGAAAGGCTTAATGTTAACAGACTTTTGAGATACTTCTGATACCACTGTTGAAGTTTCACTTGCTCTTAACCCTGTTCCTGAAGTGTCACAGACGTTTTGTCTGACGGCGCTTCCACATCCTGCTCAGTATTCGTTCATTTTGTTGCTTGTAACTGATCTTCATGCTTTTTGTAGGGCTTGCCCTTTCCCAGACCAGGTAAGTAACTGCACCTAATGGTCTTCCACTTCTCTTCCCTGCCCCTGAACTGCTTCACAAGTACCTTCTGCTGTGGATAAAATACTCTCACATGAGCTGAACTTATTTGTGTTTGCTGCTTTTCCTGCATTTGACAAGAGAACTGTGGCTGTATCTGTGATAGCCGCCTTCTAATTTTTCTTTTCAGAAACAATTCAGATGGGACTGAAGTATTTCTTTAACAGAAAAAAATCTGTCAATGCAATGTTGAAGTGTGATACCTAATTGTTTTTGCTTGTCCAATGACTGCTTAAAGGTATACAAATTGAGGTCCATTATTCGAAACAATTACCTTAGGTAATCTATAGCTGGCAAACATACTACGCATCACCTCAACTGTTGCTTTAACAGTAGTAGTAGTCATTAGCATGATTTCTTTGGCACATAAAAGTCTCTGAGCATTTTCAAAATGTCAGCTAGTAGTGTTTCAGACGGTCTTTTTGGTGAGAATAAATCTGTGAGGAATGAAATGGTCTTTGCACCTACCATAGCCAGAAAAACTGAGTGTTGTTTGCTTTCTTCGATTCCGCTGGCTTATTGTGCGAAGTGCTCTTCATAGCCTCTACAAAACACAGGCCTGATTCTGTGCTGAACACTGCCATCATCTCTCTCTCTTTAAAGATCGCTTTTCATCCTGGTGCTTCGTTGCCAAATTGTTGTGACTAGGTGGCCACCTGGAATTTCTGAGCTGAGGACGACACCACGTTCTAACTGAAGTTTATTAACAGACTCTATGAACATGATGCACCTCATAGCGTGTACACAAGCACACACACCTCACCTCACATGCCACCATGGCTCTACTTTTTTTATTACATACACATTTGTTTTTTATATACTTTTTAAATGATCTTTAATACGCTACAAAGTGCTTAAAATTAAATTGATAAAAAAAAGGACATTCAAAGGATAAATTCATAGTTCACTTCTGGCAATAATGTTCTTTATGTGTTGTGCTTAGGGATGGTATGGATGTCCAACAGTAAGCAGATTTACTTTCAAACCAAAAAAATTCATAGGCTGGATTTACTGATGAGCACACCAGAGAGGATGAAGTAAACAATAATCTCCGGTAATGTAGTACTTGTTTGGAATGAAGACTTGTTTATTTTCACCCTATTTGATGCAACATCTACCTGATCATTTGCAGCCTGATGCTTGATGCCCTGGCTGAGACACCCGAGTCTTCAGCAATGTGGAATATCATTATATTATATTAAGATATTGATCCTGATCCACTTGTGGGTTCTTGGGGTTGGGTACTGATTTTTGGTGGATTTAAGTACTTTGACTTGAATTTGGAGTTGACAGCAGAACTGTCCCGCTTGTTCCACTGTTCTTCATAGTCATTATCTGGCCTGGTAGAACTTGGACAGGTTTTATCCAGAATCTGCATTGATTATGTTGATCAATATGTTCTACATATCTTCCCTGTACTGATTTTGAAACATTTTGGATTTGAACTCCAAACACTTGAACTTTATCTTTAACCTGTCTGGCTGCGATGGCCGAGTGGTTAAGGCGTTGCACTCGAAATCCAATGGGGTTTCGCGGGGGCAAGACTTGTATAGTTGACATTCAGTGCCAGCCAATCAAACTGAAGCTTTTCTGCTGCTCTCTCAGGTGCTAAATTCAAGTCACAGCCAATTTAAATTTATTAAAACATTTTTCAGGAACGGGGTTCGAATCCCTCTCAGTGCAAATCAATGAAATTTTTTAACTGTGTGAAAAAATTGCTGCATACTCTTTGTGAACTATAAGCACAAAGACAGCATGCAGTTCATTAAACAGTTTATGTAAACACATTTATGAATAATATATAATGAATTCTGTAAATAGAGACACACAAAGCCAAAGAAATTAGTGTTTATCAATCAATTTATTTATCTGACATTTTAAACACTAAAGAGCAATCAAAACAAAAAGCAATAGTGAAAAAACACACACCAGAGACTGTGCATATATACATATTATTGCAAACTTTAAACACTAATTAACTTAATACAAATTCAAACACAAATTCTATCTGAAAATATATACAAAAGTCTGTGTGTATATGTGGACTGTTTGGACCCTGCTTTAGTTCCATCTTAAAAAACCTACACAGGCTTCTGACATGGTCCAAAGTCAAAGTCAAAGAGGCTTTATTGTTACTTCAACCATATATAGCTGATGCAGTACACAGTGAAATGAAACAACGTTCCTCCTGGACCAGAGGTGCTACACAGAACAAAAACAAAGTACAGGTGACGTGGACAAACATAGAACTAAACTATACTACAAGGTGCATTCTTTAGAAACTAAACATACAACATAAGTGCACAGGATGAAAAGACAGTGCAGACAAACAAGACACATAACACAGACTCTGTGCAAAAGAATAGTGTTTGACAGTGAGTGGAAAGAGATACAAATATTAAAGTGATGTGTACATGTAAACAAGATCAATGTAAAGTGACGTGTGCATGTAAACAAGACAAATTTGTGTGTGTGTACTTGTCCAGCTCAGTTCAGTTCTCTGTTCAGACCAGCTCTCTGTTGTGTGTGTGTGAGACTGTGTCTAGCACAGTTCAGTTCTCTGTTAAGAACAGTTCTCAGCTGTGTGCATGCTGTGTGTGTGTGTGTGTGTGTGTCCAACTCAGTTCAGTCCTCTGTTGAGATACCTGATTGCCTGGGGGAAGAAGCTGTTCAACAGTCTGGTTGTGTGTACCTCTTTCCGGGTGACAGAAGGGTGAAGAGTGTGTGTGAGGTGTGCGTGGGGTCATCCACAATGCTGTTTGCTTTGCGGATGCAGCGTGTGGAGTAAATGTCCATAATAGAGGGAAGAGAGACTCCGATGATCTTCTCAGCTGATGGTGAGCTTCAGGTCTTTTCTCCTCCACCTGTTGCTTTGTGGGTGCAAGTTTTCTCTGAAAGAACTAAGTTCCCATAAAGTCTTGAAACAGCAATCTGGGGTTTGTTAGTCCTTCAGCATGGTGAGCTTTGAAGACCTTTGTGGAACAGTAGATGTATCTGACGGGGCCTTGCTGATGAAAGAAGTGGACAGAGATGCCATCGTTCCCATAGCGAGACTTTGTCTGAAAGAAAAATAATAATTAAAAAAACATTTTAAAAGCGTGACAATAAACAAAGAAAAACAACTTCATTTACGACACAGATAGGTGAACAGCTCCATGTGATGCCTCAGCTCTATGTGGAACACTGTATGAAGTGGTCTCTGAAGATGAGAGATTTTCTGAAAAATAAAAAATATGGATAAACAATACATTCTAAAATTAGTACAGATTAAGCACAACATAATGAATTCAATAAGTCATGTCCAGTCAAGCGAAATAAATCCTTACCATCTTTGCCGCAGTCCTCAATAATTTGAGAGCACACTGGAGAGCTTTCTACGGTGCGGCGGTCTGCTAAAACAGGGTACCATTCCTCTATATGCAATTATTTGTATACGAGATTATAAATATTAAACATGATTTTAAATGTTGAACAGTAAAGGTTAGGTGAACATTATAATTAGCTTAAAAAAAATCAGACACAAAACACACCTGCAGTTGAAACCGGTCTCTTAGTTTGTGTGGCAGCTGATTGTTCTGGCACAAGAAACATCAGCTCTTTGAGAAGGGGCACACATGTTTTCTGAGCAGGCAAGGCTGGTGCTAGGGAAGGAAAAGATACAAAATCAAAGAAGAAAATAAGATTAGTACCACCGTAATTGAGAGAAATGTCTGAATATATAAGCAGAATAAAAATAAAATCATAAATAAATAATATATAATTATTAATAATTCACTATCGGGTGTTAGAGGGCCGAACCAAAGATAACTTGAACTTAATTCTGCTCAATATTAATTTTCTCCCATTCTAAAAAGCAATAAATTATATATTTTGATTAGCTGCTACTGGTAGTCAGAAGAATAAGGATATTCTGTAAATATTTATGTAAATTCATGAATTGTTGTGTAGGTCAAAGAGGAAAATAATCCTACAGAAGTAATAAACAGTTTAAAACAAAAACCTTTTAAAACAAATCATTGCACCACTGTTTCATTTTATTTTTAACTTGTTAATCTTCACAAATACAGAAAAGATGTTTTGCATTATGTTCAAGAGAAGCAACTACTCAACTTCACTCAAATCGCAGCTCTCATCCAGAGCCAGTGAAAAATGGTAAAAGTTGACCACTCTGTTCCTCAGCTGAAGCTCCAGATTTCCCACGATGTCCTCAACCCTTCTCATTACAGTGTGTCGGAAGAGGGGCACGTTCTCAAATGTTCCCTTTTTCTCTGGGCATATCAGGGCAGCAGAGTCCACCATACACTCTCCGTCAGAAAACGGTTTACTTTTTTTTATAGCGATTTTGTGAGATATGACATAACTTGTCTTGACAGCTGCATCTCTGGGTGTGGGAAGTTTTGTAAAAAGGGTTTGCTTGTATAAGCATAGTGTGCATGTAAAACAAGCTATGTTGTTATTCATACTACCAGACACAATGGCAAACAATTCCTTCATACAAGCAAAAAATAAACAACTGACCCGTTGGCTTGGACGGTCTGACTGCATCTGGCTCCAGAGGTAGTGCTGCAGTTTGTACATCCGTGTCCCTGGGACACAAGTTGCCCCATTATAAAGGAAGCATAACGTATTCACCAAAGACTTCTCTTTTGTCAGAGACGTCACCCCCTCTCTGATAGACCACAACAAGACAAGGTCCTCCTTCTTCGTTGCCGACTTGTCCTGCAGAGACGGGTCATCTTTGATCAGCCTGGCCTCCTTGGTTGGCTCCTGAAGGAGATATCCGAGTGGTCCCTTACGAAACCCTTTTTTGTGCATGGTGATCTGTAAGACAGAAAAAGTAGTAACTGTTAGATGTTAGTATGTCTGTTTCAAAACAAAATCTTACAATAGTCAATATAAAATATACTAGGACTTTGTATATTTTATGTTTATGCACCCTAACCACCCGGGGCCAAGCTTAACAATCAGATTTAATTATCAGGTATTTAACAACTGTTCTCAGACCAGTCCTTCACACCTAGTGGTTTATCACCTAGTAGAGTTTCAGACACTCAATGTAACATGAAACATAAAACTTTTTTTAATTTTTTTACAGTCATTAAATACATAAAGGCACAAATAACATTATCATTAATAATTAGAGCAAACACTCACAATAAGAGAAAACTAAAGTCATTTAAAAATACTGTAATAGATATAAACTGATAAACACTATAATAATAATAATAATAATAATAATTATAATAATAATTATAATAATAATAATTAAAAAATAATTAAATTTATTATTAAGCAGGTAAACAGACATAAACAAACAATCTCTCTTAGCATCGTGTACATGTTCACGTATCACAATGAACAAACAAGAACAAACACAAAATAACAAACATTACACAAGTAAAAACACCACCGTTCATTCATTCAATTTCATTCAATAAAGACGATAAAGCACGATAAAGACGTTAAAGAGATAAATAACGAGAGAGAACATACACGGAAGAAATAATAAATCATAATCGATATGTTTTAACACGAAAAGCATCACACAAAACTCATATTCAAGTCGAGCTCGTGCAGAGTTCAGCGTTTACATTAATCTCTCACGAACAATGTCTGATACGGTGATGCTAGCGTGTTTGCAGAGAAGCTAATATGAGCATTAACTGTAAACAAAAACAAACACACGCTAATGTCATTTTAAAGTCCAGTAACATACCTGTAATCGAGGGGCAGACACTGCTGAATGAACTGGACAGGGGTTGAACAGTGTGCGCACGCGCAGACGGGAGCAAGAACACAGAAGAGCGGCAGCAGAGGGTCAGCGGGCGAAAATATACCGCAGCCGTAGTGGTTTAGCTCTACCATTGAAAATGAATGGAAAACGGTTTAGGGAATGGCCTCGGGTGAGTTTAATGTCAGTGTCACAAGACTAGTCAGTCCATATCCACTAATACCGTTTTCAAGGCAGTGTGCATGGGGATGTTCATGACTATCCACTAATCCCCATAATAATCCAGTTCAGGAGTCAAAAGCTTATTATACAGGCAGCAGTTAGTCCTCACCTCAACCACTGACTTTGGGGACAAATTGACCAAAATTTTGGCTTTTGCTGAGGTAAATATAATGCTGTTCCCCACATCGAGCTCCAAATTGTAGGTCATACAGTGACTCGGAGACACTGACTATGAGGGGCATAGCGGGTTTATCACCTCAATCTCCGTAAAATGTGTAGAGAGGTGGTCCCTGCAGCTTTGGTAGAGGTCATTCCTGAAAAGGAGGAGCTAGGGCCAGGTACAAAGTCTATCCAATACCAAATGCTGCATTTTCTTTTCTTTTATGATCACTCACAAAATAGTCACAAACCAGACTCCTTCTGTGATAATATCTGAAGCAAAAGAATGATTCATGCCCAATATTGTATGCATCAGGTGCAAGACATTACACGCTCAGTTTTCTTGACTGTCATTGAAAATGCTCACAGACACTTTTACATTTCACCTACGTTTAAGCTCCACCACAAACAGCTGAGAAAAGAATTTAGGTTAGAAACACAGATGGCCTGTTGATTGAACGTAATGTTGCAACAGTTTAATTATAGAGAAAACTCCTGTATATATAACCCCTCATCATCTATGTTAAACATGTAAGCACTGTTCAGTTCCTACAGAGAGGTACCAGCTTAATTGTAAATGTTTTATGTACAGTACATGATACATTTTTATACAGTAAACATATTTCCCTTTACATTTCATAGAACTATGATTAATTAAACAAAAAACAGTGTACAAATTCAATCATAGTATTCGGTAATTACTCCAGAAGCCGTGAATGGTCCATTGTTAATGTCAGCAGTTGTACTACTGCTTTGTGAAAGAGTATGTATTCGTATCTTAATGGCACTTGTCACAGGATGGGATATATTAGGCAACAAGTGAACAGTCAGTTCTTGAATTTGATGTGAAGTGAAGCAAGAAAAATAGGCAAGTGTAAGGATCTGAGTGACTTTGACAATGGCCAGACTGTGATGGCTAGATGAGTGAGCCAGAGCATTTCCAAAATCATGGAGTGACCCCAGCATGCAGTAGTTAATACCTACATAAAGTGGTATAAGGAAGGACAACCGGTAAACTAGCAACAGGGTCATGGGCACCCAAGGCTCACTGATAAGCTTGGGAAACGAAGGTTAGCCTGTCTGGTCCTATGCCACAGAAGAGCTACTGTAACATAAATTACAAGAAGGATAAAGCTGGCTATGACAGAAAGGTGTCAGAAAGCACAGAGCATCGCGACTTTCTGCATATGAGGCTGCATAACAATAGACAAGTCAGAGTGCTCATGCTGATCCCTAATCACTGATGAATTCGCCTACAAATGGGCATATGAGCATCAGAAATGGACAAAGCAGCAATGGACAAAGGTGGCCTGCTCGGAGAAATCACGTTTTCTTGTACATCATGTGGATGGCCGGGTGTGAGTACATCGCTTACTAAAGGAAGACATGACACCAGAATAAACTATGGAATGAAGCCAAGCCAGCAGAGGCAGTGTTAAGCTCTGGGCAATGTTCTACTGGGAAATGTGGGGTTCTGGCATTTATGTGGATGTTACTTTTACACATACCACCTACTGTACCTAAACATTGCTGCAGAGCAAGTACACTTGATTGGAATGGTATTTAATGGCATTGGGCTCAGTGAGCAGGCTAATGTGTCCTGGCCCCACCTCACAACCTACAAAACATACAGGATCTGCAGCTAATGTCTTGGTGCCAGATACCACAGCATACTTCAAAGCTCTTGTAGACTCCAAGCGTTGAAAGGTCTGAGCGTTTTTGCATCAATAGGGCCCTACACAGTATTAAGCAAGTGGTTTTAATGTTATGGCTGATCTGTGTACATCATATCATCTGAGACAGTTATTTGTCATCATGCCCAAACTTAGCAATACACACCCTATGTCAATGCTTGTATGCATTATTCTAAGTTGTGGTCCCTTATGCAGAATAACATGTGAGGTCCTTTGTGACTTCTCATTTGCTTTGGGTACGATCAGTCTTGAAGTGAGTGGGCACCATTCTCCAGTCCTTCAACTGGTCAAAAGTGTTACCTTTTGTTAAGGGAATGCAGCTGATGTCTTGCCCAAACTGAAGTTTAAAAAAATAAATATAAAGTATATTAAAGCTTCCAGATACAGTGCAATGGCAATAAGTACACAAAGATTGTGCAGAAAATGTGACAAAATTTACAATCTACATAATGTTTAAGTTATATCCTATATCTATTATATCTTATGTTTAATACTCAAAATGTGAATAACCTGCAGGATGCTGGTTACTTGCTCTACTCATAAAAGATGACTGGAAATTGTGGATAGTTTCCTGCAGTATCTGTCTTTCTCTTCCCCGAAATTCATATGATATTATAACAAAACAGTCTATAAACATGGGGCCAGATTACTTTGAATATTAATGGACAAAGTTGGCTACCAGTTTTTAACTGAAAAAAAAAAAACACACCTTTCCGGCATTATGTTCAGAAATGGCTGCCAGAATCTGTTGTCTGGGCCCGTCTGTTTTAATCCCCAGCTCCTGCAGATCTCCATCAGTCAGAGTCAAAAAGGCCTCCATGTCTACCTGTAAATAAAACAATACAGGTAATTTACAGAGATGAAAAAATGCAAGCATGCAATTGTAGTGTTTGGAAATCGGAAATTGGTTAAAGAGAAAATCAAACTATTAACTATTGTGTTAAATCCATTGCACATCGTTGTGCTTATTCTTAACATTTGATTTTTCTTCCATAAAAGTTATTTTAATAACATGTAAGTACAAGAAAAAGTTGCAGACTTTAGAGATGGCCATGTCTATACCTCCTGTTCTTCAAAGATGGGCTGGTACTTCTTCAGGGAAAATTTTCTTAGTATACCTGAAAGCTCATCTGTGAAAAAGGAATAAAAGTTCTTTGATCATTGATAAAAGATCATTGACACTGTAGGTTTGGAAACAATTCTCACATATGATTTGTGCACAATTTACTGAGTACAGCTTTAAGTCTACTTTGACAAGACTCTACAGGCTACAGGTGTAACTGCCATCTTCATGTTGCTTCACTGAAGTCCTATGTGGTCTGGGATTTGGTTGGGCCATTTAAGCACATTTAGAAACTTGTTCCAAAGCCACTCCAGGGTTGTCTTGGCTATATTCATGTTGTCGTGCTGAAAGGTTAAACCTTGCCTTAAAATCTGAGGCTGTGTCCACTGTGGAGCAAGTTTTCTTTAAGAACCTCTCTGTATTTCGACTGCATTCATCCTTCCCTTAATTCTGACCCGTCTTCCCCTTCCTGCCACTGAGAAGTACTCCTGCCAACACCTTGCTTCACAATAACAGTGCTATTGCCCAAATGATGAACAGTGCTTATATTCAGCAGCAGTTTTCATTTAGCTATACCAACATAAAGCTCTTACTGATGGAGAACTTCTGAGATGGCTGTACTTCCAGCAAGTACTCCCTTTTCTCAAGCTCTAGACACAACTCTTCAACGTAAAACAGACACCATATTGGCTTTTGTATGTTAGGAACTGGTATAATTGCAATGGGGTGAATGAGTGTACATTCCTACACACCATAAAGTCTGATCATCTTTATTTGCACTGACCTTCATCAGTGATGCTGCCACTGCTGGAGCCACCACTACTTTTAGAACATGGCTGGGAGGAAGCAGAAGACAGGGATTCACCAATTAGACGCTTAGGAGTTGGGGGTGGCGATGGAGTCAGGGTAGGGGATGTACTCTTAGATGTGGAGGAATTCCCAGACTGAGGCCTCTTTTTCAGATCAACCTTCTGTGGAGATTGTAGGCTAGTGTTAGGTTAGACTGATGGAAATGAACAATACTCATAAAACACACTGACTTGGTGCAGTTAATATATAGTAGTTTCTAACAGAGATACACACTCGCTCACTTATTAAGACTATTTGTACAGTCCCCTCTGAAAATACTCAAATGTTTTTTTTTATACTTTGAAGAAAATTTGGCTTTAAGTTCCAAAAAAGTATATAAGGCTATAGACCAGAATTCTCAGATTTCATTTCCAGATATTTACATCTGGATGTGTAAACATCAACCTGTTATTTGAAATTTTTTCCACAATGAAAATACTGGACATGTGACTGGTGTGTCCTGTTACACAGATGTCCTGTGCTGACTGAATGAATGTTACTGATACTGAACAATTGGGAGAGCTGGTACAGTTCACAAAGCCTCAGAATGATTTTGCTCGCTGGTCAGCTCTCCTCATTTCACTGGCTGGTCATTTAAACTCAGTAAAGATGAACGTTTTGCCTAGATTTCTGTATTTATTTCAGTGTGTTCAAAATTTTATCTCTAAAACTTATATTTATTATATCTATTATTTATTATATCTAAGACTTTAAACCAACACATCTCATCTTTTTTGTGGAACAAACAACCAGCCAGAATTCGGAGGGAAATACTTCAAAAACCAAAGGTTGAGGGTGGGCTTGCCCTTCATAATTTCTTATTTTACAACTGGGTGACAAATATACAATCTACACTGTTCTGGTTACAGAGTCATTTCAAGCTCTGTGATTGGGTCCCAGCTTGGGTCAGTATTGAAGAGGGTTCTTGCTCCACGGCCTGACCAGCTGCACTACTGTGTGGTCCTCTTACTGCCATCTCACGTTTTCCTAAAAGTAATTCCCTTGTCCAGCAATTATTACAAATTTAGTCCCAGAATTTTGATCCATAACTTTTTTTTGGCTCTAAATCTTTAAATGTTTTTCCACTGTGACAAAGAAACAGATCAAGCCTTGTCCTTTGGTTGCACTTTTTGGACTCCGAATGTCGCAGGTTTGTCCGGATGTTCTGCAAACGCTTTTGCTTTTTTAACATTATTAGCTAGATGGCGTATTCTTCTGCTATGGAAACAAATTCTCCCTCCACCTTTTGATGACTGGCAGTAAGATGTTATGAGCTTCATTCATTTGGAAAAAAAATTAGGTACACAATAAATGGCAATACTGGCATATTTTCTGAAACTTGGGGCCATTAATTATTATTTTTTTCTGATTATGTGAATTCTTCTTCTATAGTTGGTCAGTCTAATCATTAGCATGTCCTTATGATTGTGGCTTGATCTTGATCAAAAATGTATTGAGTACAAGTATGTGCACTGTGTATACATAATTTATATTAATGTTTTGTTTGCTGATGTAAATGACTGTGATTATATTTAGTTAGTTAGTTAGTTAGTTAGTTAGTTAGTTAGTTAGTTAGTTAGTTAGTTAGTCTCTTAACTCAAATTCAGTTTCTTCTGTACATATTTGACATACACTTTTTTGGTTTGTATAACTTTATATATATATAATCAGAAAGAGGACATTCTTTAAAAAAACAGAGATTTGATTTGAAACCTGAACTGTTACCAGGTCCATGCTGAACACCTTCTGACCAATCCAAATCAAGTATAAATTTTAATGTCAATTCTGCACATAATTATCAAATAAAAGTCTATCAAGCTGTTATGCCAAAGTCTGTAATAATGTTTTGCTTAAGCGTTTTAATTAAAATCCATATTTTGGTGTGATTTATTCACAGGGATTTGTCCATTATGACTTTTGGACACTTTATTATGTCCATTTTATGATGAAACAGCAAAAGACTTTGAAAATTATCTGTCATTTTCTGATCATGATAAATATCAACACAAGTAGACTGAAATATACAGTTAAGATATGCAACTAATTGTAACGTGAACAGAGCAAGATATAAACTGATATCTACTGGTTTCCTGTCAGGGTTGTGGACTTTTTTCTGGCCACTAGAGGCCCCCACTGCCTTTTTGTTGGTTTCCAGTCTCTGTCATTATGTCTAATAGGTGTCACCTGTGCTTTGTTTAGGTTTGTGTATTTAGGTCACCCTTTTCTCGGCAAATACTTTGCTTAGTGTTTCCTGTACCTTGATCAAGTCTTGGGCAGCATTGTGCTCTGTTTTCTTTCCTTGTGCTTAAAAGCCTTTGTGCATCTGGTATAGTTCTTTTTTTGCTTAATTGGCAGGTGCTCTTTAGAATGCCTTATGGATTTATTTTGTGGACTAATTAGAATTACTTTTTGGAAATATTGAATTTTTGTTCATTTGCTTTGTATGCTTTTGGATTAACCTTGTGGCTTTTGGGGATTTATTCTTTGGACCTAGTGTCAAGTCTTTTGAGCTGACTTGTTGGATTTGTTTTGTGGATTATTTGACTTGCATTATCATCTAATAAAAGATAAGTAAACATTTCTCCAGAACTGTGATCTGGTTATCTGCATTTGGGTTCAGCCCTCAAGTTTCCTCACTAGTCCTGCCCTCACTCATTGCCATAACCCACTGTTCCTTCATTGGACCAATTTTGATAGATACTGACTACTGCAGTTTTGGAGATGCTCTGATCCAGTCGTATAGCCATCACAATTTGACCCTTGTCCATACGCTTGCCCATTTTTTCTAACACACCAACTTTGAGGACAAAATGTTCACTTACTGTCTAATATGTCCCACCCACTAACAGGTGCCATAATGGGGAGATAATCAGTGTTATTCACTTCATCTGTCATATTCACATTTTATATATATATATATATAAAATTTATTTTTTCGGAGATCTAGTGGAGACTACACCTCCATGGGGCAGGGCTGTTTTGGCAGCAAAAGGAGGACTAACACAATATTAGGCAGGTGGTCATAATGTTATGTGTGTGTCTGTGTATACACACTTTACTGTGCAAAACAATGTGTGAATGTGTGAAAAAAGAAAAAAAGAATGTGGGAAAAAAGCTCAGATATTTAGAGACACCTTTTTTATTTATATATCTATTATATAAGTCAGTATGAGTGAGGGGAATCACGGAGTTCTGCGCATGCGCTTGTCGCGCTGCAACGTCACGTGATCTAGTTTGTGTTTAAACTGTGGAATGTTTAGATTTAAATCCTAAAGTGTTGCGGTTCTGAAGGTCGCAAGATTTGGATTCTCTTTTGGCATTTTTGCTACACCCCTGTTTCGGATTTCTTCTTACACCACTACTGGATTTGACTCCTACACCGACTCTACAGCGCAGCGATGATGAACTTCAGAGGAGGAGCCGAGCCTCAGCACCAGGATGTGGATCCCGAGCCCGGATGGAGCGGACTGTACGACCCCTGGAACGGTGAGTTACTGAGTTTCCTCTTTTTCACTTAAGTATAAAGTCTTTTAAACACCGCGTTATTACCAAAAACCGCAATTAGGAATATCGTTTTATATGATTAGATGGTTTTGAGAAATTCTGTTCGGCTAATCTTTATTCGGCTAATTGCTTTACGGACACGATCAGTATGCTAAAGCTAGTGGACAAAGCGGCAGACTCCAGGGACACGAGCAGGGAAGAAGAAAACAGTGTTCATGTTTTCAGATATGTTAACATCAGCTTTTTATAAAAGTCCCAATATTACAAAGTAATTGTTTTTCAGGGTTCATAGTTTTTTTTGATGGCGTGAATAGAATAAGTTAAAATACTTACAATAATATAAACTAGCTTATTATTTTAAGGATTTTTCATTGTCCGTGTTTGTCGAGTTGTTAAAGCGGAGAGAGAAAGGGGCTGTGAGGAAAGGCAGCTAGCTGAACAAAACCAGTCGGTACAAATAAATGGAGCTAGTGTGGCAATGTAGAGTGCAGCTTAGGCAAAAATATCAAGCTGTTTGTTTGAATTCTGTTCAGCAAGGCTTTGTTTATAGCTGTCGTGAATAAAATAGTTAGGAGTAGAGTAATTTACAATAAAGGGTGAATTTTTGACAGGAGACACAATTGGACTCAAAGGGGATGTGAACCACTGGAGTAAGAAACTGCTAAAGTAATACACTGTAATAGAAATGTTTTAATCTGCATTTTTTGGGGGAAGATACTTTTGAGCATTGAAATAAGTGCCCAGTGTGACAAACAGTGAAGCTGTGATACTGTAAGAGCCCTGTATAACTCCTATACATGCAGCTAAAATGTAAATACTGAGTTTTTAATGCACTGTTATAGGAAGATTACAGTAATATAACTTGTGTAAATACTTCTTGTTTTGATAGTGAGGCTTTCCTGCTTTACGGAACATACACAGTGCTATTAAAATAAGGGTTTCTGCTTCCTTTTATGAGATGTTATTAGATGTGTTTCATTGTCTGTTCATCTTTGACACAGGGAGACGGAGGGAGACATTTGTGTTTCCGGAAGCTGAGCTCAACTACAACAGAGAGCTCAGCGCTTACGAGGACGACGACAGCCGGCCTGCTCAGGAGAATGAAGCTGGAGATTGTGAACATGAGGTGTTGACAAGGAACCTGTCCCCTGATAGAAGCCCATCCCCACCTATGAGAGGCCTCTCTCCTCTCAGCACCCCATCCCTTGTGAGCAGTCCATCCCCTCCCAGGACCCCATCTCCTGTGAGCAGTCCATCCCCTTTCAGAACCCCATCCCATGTGAGGAGTCTATACCCTCTGAGGACCCCATCCCCTGTGAGCAGTCCATCCCCTTTCAGAACCCCATCCCATGTGAGGAGTCTATACCCTCTGAGGACCCCATCCCCTGTGAGCAGTCCATCCCCTTTCAGGACCCCATCCCATATCAGGAGTCTATACCCTCTCAGGACCCCGTCCCCTGTGAGCAGTCCATCCCCTGCCAGGACCCCATCCCCTCCCAGGACCCCATCCCCTGTGAGCAGTCCATCCCCTCCCAGGACCCCATCCCCTGTGAGCAGTCCATCCCCTCCCAGGACCCCATCCCCTGTGAGCAGTCCATCCCCTCCCAGGACCCCATCCCCTGTGAGCAGTCCATCCCCTCCCAGGACCCCATCCCCTGTGAGCAGTCCATCCCCTCCCAGGACCCCATCCCCTGTGAGCAGTCCATCCCCTCCCAGGACCCCATCCCCTGTGAGCAGTCCATCCCCTCCCAGGACCCCATCCCCTGTGAGCCACCCATCCCCTTTCAGGACCACATCCCCTGTGAGCAGTCCATCCTCTCTCAGGACCCCATCCCCTCCCAGGACCCCATCCCCTGTGAGCCACCCATCCCCTCCCAGGACCCCATCCCCTGTGAGCAGTCCATCCCCTCCCAGGACCCCATCCCCTGTGAGCCACCCATCCCCTGTGAGCAGTCCATCCTCTCTCAGGACCCCATCCCCTGTGAGCAGTCCATCCACTCTCAGGACCCCATCCCCTGTTAGGAGTCCATCCCGTCTCAGGATCCCATCCCCTGTGAGGAGTCCATCCCCTTTGAGGAGGCCACCACCTTCAGGGAGTCCACAGCCTTCAACAGTTCCTCTGCCCCAGCCTTTTTTTGATATCGACATCCACAACATTGTGGCTGGTATGTACTATGCCCCTGCCACAATGGTAACTCCTGTACCACGCCAGGGCATAAGGAGGAGGTGGGATGAAGAGGGTGCTAATCAAGACGCCCCTCTGAGTAGACGGCAGCGTGTGGATCCTGATGGGGAGGTGGAGTTCATCAGGACGCCCGTCCTAGTCCCCACTTGGTTAGTTAATATTTTTGTGAACGAAATGTAACATCAAAAAGCTCAGTCTTCACCTCATGTTCATCACCTCATCTTCATGATGTAAGGTATGTATCTGTGGTAAGTATGTGTGGTAAGTATTTCACCCCTAGTTTTTGTTAAATGTATAGGATTTTTAGATTATTATTGTTTGTTTATTTCTTGTGTATTTGTCTAATTTAACAATATAATTATATTAATATAACTTGCATTGTTGTTGATTTATGCATTTCTGTAAATATGTAAATATTACATTTTTAAGATTAAGATGTTTTTTGTTAAGTCATACAAATGTAGTCTACTCCCACCCCCCGAACCCCCAAAACCCCCCTCTCATCCTCTTTTAAACCCCCTAAACACCCCCACCCCTAAGTTTAGAGTTTATTAAGATATTTCTACCACAACGAATTGCCAATGATAGGGATGTTTCATTTATTAAACATTAATGTTACATAAGCATTTCATTATTATTAATATTAACATATAATAAATGCTACTAAAATAATACTAAAGTAATCATACTAAAATGTTTTAAAAATAATGCACACATTTCAATCAGGTTCAAGCATTTCGTTGTGGTATAAAATATATTAATATCTGTAATAAGTTTAAAGTTCATTGCTTGTAAATAGTTTTAAATAGTTAATAAATTATTATTTTTTGTTCAATACTCGTGTCTCCAGTGTCTTTTTTTATAACACATCATAAGCATTTCTCATTTATTTCTCATATAATTACACTGTAGAAATTGGAACCTTGGTGTTCAGAAGTAATTATACTGTTTTCCTCTCACAAGCAAATACTTTCTAGCCAGCAGTCTAAACCTGTTAAATCTGTATAACTAATGATCTGGTCTTGTTGTAATGTCAAATAAACTGATAACAAGTGAAACTAAAGATGTGATTTTAATTGTACATGTTCAAGTTAATTCACAAAGGTGATTGCAGCGTGTTGGTCAAGTGATTAGTTCATAGATGAGACTTAGGAACTAATGCACCATGAGGAAGAAACTTCGGAGTTCAAAGCAGCATCAGCTCTAAATATGGAGGAAAAGCTGTCATAGAGATGCTGTGGTCAGATAGACACGAGGGTTTGGATAACAAGTTCACATTTCCTTTCTGCAACATTTAATAATTAACCACAACACTTATTTTTTATAAGATTATGCATTATTTTTATTTTAGATTATGCATTATTAAACACAAACTGGTCCATCTTTGGTAGGTATCTGTTTATATATACATTTTTCATATATATATATATATATATATATATATATATATATATATATATATATATATGAAAAATGTATATATAAACAGATTAATTATTATATATATATATAGGTAGATAGATAGATATGCAGAATATCACTCATGGGATCAATAAAGTCTATCTATCTATCTATCTATCTATCTATCTATCTATCTATCTATCTATCTATCTACCTACCTACCTACGGTCAATGTGTGAATATACTTTGCCCAAAAAAAGGGAAAAGCAGTACGAATCAGATATATATTTTGTTCACTACTTGTGAAGTGGTGTGGAATAAAAGACAAATAATACAAAACGAAAAAGAATAAAATAAATCAACAATAAAGAATTACAAACCAGCAAGTTCCAGTGATTGTTGTTAACAAGCACAAAAGACAGAATTGCATCATAGTTGTTAAAATTTAACTACAGTTTAACTACAATTTACAATTTAACTACAGTTTTTGAGCTGAGGAAGAAGCCACATTATAACATGAACTGAAGTTTATTAACAGGCTTGACATGAACACGATGTTCCTCATAGTGCATACACAAGCACACCCTTCATATCACATGGCACCATGACTCTACTTTCTTTTTGTACATACACGTCCTAGACTATATCAACACATTTGTCTTTAAAAACAGACAATAACAATTTATTACTTTTCCAACTACTTTTCATAGTGTATTAAATTATATTTAATACACTACACTCACTGTACCACTTTCCTTAATAACACAACAGCCAACCAAAAAAAAAGAATGAATAAATAAATAAACCCTTTACAAAAAATCCACAGCATGTTTATCCAGATTCATTGGGGTTTTACAGATTTAATCTCTGGCATACTCTTCTGACACAGAAAGGCTTAATGTTAACAGACTTTTGAGATACTTCTGATACCACTGTTGAATTTTCACTTGCTCTTAACCCTGTTCCTGAAGTGTCACAGACGTTTTGTCTGACGGCGCTTCCACATCCTGCTCAGTATTCGTTCATTTTGTTGCTTGTAACTGATCTACATGCTTTTTGTAGGACTTGCCCTTTCCCAGACCAGTTAAGTAACTGGACCTAATGGTCTTCCACTTCTCTTCCCTGCCCCTGAACTGCTTCACAAGTACCTTCTGCTGTGGATAAAATACTCTCACATGAGCTGAACTTCTTATTTGTGTTTGCTGCTTTTCCTGCATTTGACAAGAGAACTGTGGCTGTATCTGTGATAGCCGCCTTCTAATTTTTCTTTTCAGAAACAATTCAGATGGGACTGAAGTATTTCTTTAACAGAAAAAAATCTGTCAATGCAATGTTGAAGTGTGATGCCTAATTGTTTTTGCTTGTCCAATGACTGCTTAAAGGTATACAAATTGAGGTCCATTATCCGAAACAATTACCTTAGGTAATCTATAGCTGGCAAACATACTACGCATCACCTCAACTGTTGCTTTAACAGTAGTAGTAGTCATTAGCATGATTTCTTTGGCACATAAAAGTCTCTGAGCGTTTTCAAAATGTCAGCTAGTAGTGTTTCAGACGGTCTTTTTGGTGAGAATAAATCTGTGAGGAATGAAATGGTCTTTGCACCTACCATAGCCAGAAAAACTGAGTGTTGTTTGCTTTCTTCGATTCCGCTGGCTTATTGTGCGAAGTGCTCTTCATAGCCTCTACAAAACACAGGCCTGATTCTGTGCTGAACACCGCCATCATCTCTCTCTCTTTTCATCCTGGTGCTTCGTTGCCAAATTGTTGTGACTAGGTGGCCACCTGGAATTTCTGAGCTGAGGACGACACCACGTTCTAACAAACTGAAGTTTATTAACAGACTCTATGAACATGATGCACCTCATAGCGTGTACACAAGCACACACACCTCACCTCACATGCCACCATGGCTCTCCTTTTTTTTTATTACATACACATCAAAGATTATGTCAACATATTTATCTTTACATTTGATTTTTATATACTTTTTAAATGATCTATAATATGCTACACATAGCTTAAAATTAAATTGAAAAAAAAGGACATGCAAAGGATAAATTCATAGTTCACTTCTGGCAATAATGTTCTTTATGTGTTGTGCTTAGGGATGGTATGGATGTCCAACAGTAAGTAGATTTACTTTCAAACCAAAAAAATTCATAGGCTGGATTTACTGATGAGCACACCAGAGAGGATGAAGTAAACAATAATCTCTGGTAATGTAGTACTTGTTTGGAATGAAGACTTGTTTATTTTCACCCTATTTGATGCAACATCTACCTGATCATTTGCAGCCTGATGCTTGATGCCCTGGCTGAGACACCCGAGTCTTCAGCAATGTGGAATATCATTATATTATATTAAGATATTGATCCTGATCCACTTGTGGGTTCTTGGGGTTGGGTACTGATTTTTGGTGGATTTAAGTACTTTGACTTGAATTTGGAGTTGACAGCAGAACTGTCCCGCTTGTTCCACTGTTCTTCATAGTCATTATCTGGCCTGGTAGAACTTGGACAGGTTTTATCCAGAATCTGCATTGATTATGTTGATCAATATGTTCTACATATCTTCCCTGTACTGATTTTGAAACATTTTGGATTTGAACTCCAAACACTTGAACTTTATCTTTAACCTGTCTGGCTGCGATGGCCGAGTGGTTAAGGCGTTGCACTCGAAATCCAATGGGGTTTCGCGGGGGCAAGACTTGTATAGTTGACGTTCAGTGCCAGCCAATCAAACTGAAGCTTTTCTGCTGCTCTCTCAGGTGCTAAATTCAAGTCACAGCCAATTTAAATTTATTAAAACATTTGTCAGCAAACTTTAAACACTAATTAACTTTGATACACATTAAAATAAAGACAAAATATACATTATAATAACAATAAAATTATTATTATTATTATTATTATTATTATTATTATTATTATTATTATTATTATTATTTAAAAACCTTCGTTGAATTTATTATTAAGCAGGTAAACAGACATAAACAAACAATCTCTCTTAGCATCGTGTACATGTTCAAGTATCACAATGAACAAACAAGAACAAACACAAAATAACAAACATTACACAAGTAAAAACACCACCGTTCATTCATTCACCCGACAATAAAGACGATAAAGCACGATAAAGACGTTAAAGAGATAAATAACGAGAGAGAACATACACGGAAGAAAAAATAAATCATAATCGATATGTTTTAACACGAAAAGCATCACACAAAACTCATATTCAAGTCGAGCTCGTGCAGAGTTCAGCGTTTACATTAATCTCTCACGAACAATGTCTGATACGGTGATGCTAGCGTGTTTGCAGAGAAGCTAATATGAGCATTAACTGTAAACAAAAACAAACACACGCTAATGTCATTTTAAAGTCCAGTAACATACCTGTAATCGAGGGGCAGACACTGCTGAATGAACTGGACAGGGGTTGAACAGTGTGCGCACGCGCAGACGGGAGCAAGAACACAGAAGAGCGGCAGCAGAGGGTCAGCGGGCGAAAATATACCGCAGCCGTAGTGGTTTAGCTCCACCATTGAAAATGAATGGAAAACGGTTTAGGGGATTTTCACTGGGCAAGACAGCTCGTCCATCTTATTGTCCAGTGATCTCACGTTTCCCATAATGAGAGACGGGAGATACGCTTTATATCTCCTCACTTTCTCTTTGCGCGCTGCAATTTTCCGCTCATCATTTCCTCTTCTCCGATTTCTTTCGCCTCTGCATCCTCTCACTGTCCTCCCTCGTACCCAGACTTAGTGATTTGGGGGCCCTAAGCGATTCCAGGTTTGGGGCCTTTAAACTCAACACACTCTCTTTCTATATATATATTTTTATTGTTTTTATTTTCTTTTCTTTTTTTGTAAATAAACTGCATGTTAAAAATATCTTTAAAGTGGAACTTTTATTTTCCTAATGTAAAATTAAATGCAATAAATTCACAAATAAACTAAATTCACAAACTAACTATTTACAAATAATTACCCATATTTATGATGATATTTTAATATGAATGCTCTGTGTCTGGGGGCCGGGAACATACTCCTCTTCATGAACCATGGAAACGCATTTGAAAAGATGTAATAATAACGTTAAAATTTTAATGGTTATAGACAGACCATACAATATATGATAGAAAATTAATAAGTACTATATGATTTATATAGGCTTCTTGGTATTGGTCGGGGCCCCCTAATTCCCCGGGGCCCTAAGCGGCTGCTTACCTCGCTTATTGGTTAAGTCCGCCCCTGCTAGTACCTCGTCTGGAATGTTTAAAGTCTGATACAAAGTAGGGTCAACAATGCGGGCCGGTTGCAGTGCGATCAGCACATCTCTGGTACAAACCATGAACCATTTGAGCCATGAAATCCAAACAGCATCATATTGGCAATCCCAGGGTCCAACAGAAATGGTTCCCATACTTTGAGAAAAGGTCTGTCTTAGAATTAATTACACATGTAAGGTATTCCAGTGGTAATAGCTCTGTTAACACTTTCCCTGCCGAAAATGTTATGTCATTCAAGTGCCAACTGTTAGCCACAGAAATTACCTTACTGTCCGGCAATCCGAGTAACAATGACAAGAGGGTTTAAATCTAGAGCCAAACTCAAAATCTTTTTCATTTCACAAAGTATATTACACCAGTAATCCTGTATCAAACAGCATGACCATAAACAGTGAGTCAGAGTGGCAATTTTGGTCTTACATTTCAGACAAAAAAGAGAAACAGAACTGTTAAAAGTATGTCCATTTGAATGGTAGTTTTCTGTTTTCTTCCACGACTTGCTGGTTTTATTTGCCATTTTAAAGCATTTGTTATCATTTTAGCTGAGCAGCCTATAATTTTCTGTACTTCTTCATATTTTTTTATTCTTTATAGTTTTCCCCTCTCTAATCAACTTTTTAATCAAAGTACACTGTCCTTCTGAATAATGTCTGGAACAACCCATTTTACTCCAAATTTTAGAGAGAATGCACAGTACAACATTTGCTGCCTTCATCCTTAGATAAGGGACACTAGTTTGACACCATTTTTTCCCCGGAATAATTTACCTCTCTAATTGAACTCCACATTGCTATTATTTTGAACACACCCTTTTCAATTAATGATTCAATTACACAGAATCAGCAGCATGCATGTCATTACTATTGGGTTTGTTGGTTTTCTATTACTCTACTATACCTTCTAGTAAAATATTTGCCATGTAGAAATATAATTTCTACCAAAAACAGTGATTGGTTAGTGATGTTGGACTGCTATTATTTTGAACACAACTGTATGCAGTCTGTGCAAAATCTTTTAAAGATCAGCTAAATTGCTCTTGCACGATTACAGACTGATATCATGTTCTCCTTGTGTTTCAGTGGTTTCCTCCAAGTAGTCCGGTTTCCTCCCCCAGTCCAAAGACATGCATTGTAGCCTGATTGGCATCTCATTCTGCATAGTTTATGAATGGGTTTGTGAATATGAATGTCTCAGTAGCAAGTGATACACTGTAAAACATACTAGTGATGGGAAAATTGTGAGTTCCAATCCCAGGTCCACCAAGCTGCTACCAAGTGGCTCTGGATAAGGGCCAGAAATGTAAATATAAATCTGTCTCTCTGTGAGCATTTTTAGTGTTAGTGTTTGAACCTGTCTTGAGCAAGTGAGAAGATGGGCAATTACACACAACTACATGTAATCAATATCAATGTATATGTTAGTTAGATGCCTTAATTGTACAAGGAATCAGTTGTAATATGTCTAAAATGCTTCTTAAATGTTCCAGTTGATTTGTGTAGGTGTGGATGACATTGCTTTCATTGCTTTGACAGTTTTTTGACTATGACAAGAAGCCATTGTTATAATATGAATAAACAGCTCTCTCTCTCTCTCTCTCTGTCTTTCTCTCTCTGGCCTTAATATAAAACAGTACGACTCACTGCTTTAATAAAACTTTATTTACTTTTTTTCTTTTTTTCAATACTTGAAATGAAATAGCCTTTATTTGTCACATATACATTACTGCACAGTGAAATTCTTTCTTTGCATATCCCATCCTTGGAGGTTGGGGTCAGAGCGCAGGGTCAGCCATGATACAGCGCCCCTGGAGCAGAGAGGGTTAAAGGCCTTGCTCAAGGCCCCCAACAGTGGCAACTTGGTGGTGCTGGGGCTATAGCAGTAACAGCCCTTGACACAGAATTATAAAAACTGCAGCAAAAAACTACTGCAATGGACAGAAACAAGTGCAGAGTCAAATACTTTTAAAACATTATGCAAAAAACCCTGTATTTTACAAATCAAACAAGTACATCTTTTATCAAGTCAAAGTCAAAGGAACTTTATTGCCATTTCAGCCATATATAGCTGATGCAGTACATAGTGAAATGAAACAACATTCCTCCTGGACCAAAGGTGCTACACATAACAAAGACAAAGTACAGGTGACGCAGACAAACAGAGCTAAACTTAGAGATAAAACTAAACTCTATTTAAACTAGACATACAACAGAAGTGCACAGGATGACAAGACAAGTGCAGACAAACAACATGTAGACCGACTCTGTGCAAAAGAATAGTGTTGACAGTGAGTGCAAATAATAAAGTTAACATGTAAACAGGATCAGTATAAACTGTAAAGTGTAATGTAAAGTGACATTTGCATGCAAACAGGACAATTTTTGTGTGTGTGTTTGTCCAGCACAGTATAGTTCTCTGTTGAGAGCAGTTTTCAGTTGTGTGTGTGTGTGTCTGTGTCCAGCACAGTTCAGTTCTCGTTGGGAACACAGTTCTCAGTTTTTGTGCGTGTGTGTGTGTTGTGTGTGTGTGTCTGTGTCCAGCTCAGTTCAGTTCTCTGTTGAGATCAGATCTCGGTTGTGTGTGTGTGTGTGTGCGTGTGTGTCCGTGTGTCCGTGTCCAGCTCAGTTCAGTTCTCTGTTGAGACACCTGATTGCCTGAGGGAAGAAGCTGTTCAACAGTCTGGTTGTGTGGGTCTGAATGCTTCAGTACCTCTTTCTGGAAGGCAGAAGGGTGAAGAGTGTGTGTGAGGGGTGTGTGGGGTCATCCACAATGCTGTTAGCTCTGCGGATGCAGCGTGTGAAGTAAATGTCTGTAATAGAGGGAAGAGAGACTCCGATGATCTTCTCAGCTGTCCTCACTATCCGCTGCAGGGTCTTGTAATCTGAGACGGTGCAGTTCCCAAACCAGGCAGTGATGCAGCTGCTCAGGATGCTCTCGATGGTCCCTCTGTAGAAGGTGGTCAGGATGGGAGGTGGAAGATGAGCCTTCATCAGCCTTCGCAGGAAGTAGAGATGCTGCTGGGATTTCCTGGTGATGGAGCTGATGTTTAGTGAACAGGTGAGGTCCTCCGCCAGGTGAACACCAAGGAATTTGGTGCTCCTGATGATCTCCATGATGGACCCATCACTACTACATCACTACACAACAAGAACACTACTGTAATGGCAGCCCTGAACATTCAGACTATCTTTCCTGCTTTCTGGAAGCAGTGTTTATTCTTCTTTTTCTACAGGCAGTCTGCCTCCTGAAAATTTCGGGGAAAGAGCTAAAAATGTCATAAAGAGTGATGCAGCAGACTTTTATCTAGATTTTATTAACGGTCATCTTGACAACACTGCACAGGGAATCTATGCTTCATTATACCACCAGCATGCACTTGGCCATGTCCTGATCAGTGCATGTGTCCATCTCTGATCCTGCTGCCCCTGACCCTGTATCTGACTGACCTGAGCCTGTGGACGCAGTGATACAGGACTCTGATTAAGAGTCTGGGTTAATACAGAGATAAGAGTAAACACAAAGTGACTTATATTACTTTAAAGGTATACATTTCTTCATGATGAAACTGAACACATGAGCTTAGTGCTGCTAGCGCACTACTCTACTGTTTGAGCAACAGTAACGCTATGCTATGATGCTAATGATGGTATAATGATACACTTCACCAATTCATCATTAAAATACTCTTTAGCATAATAACAGGAGGTTTGACACGATACTACAATAGCCACACATATAAGACAGGTTCAAACACTAACCGTCAGTGACGTCATTTTACTGATTAGCTAGAGATGGGCAGTAGGTTGAGAAGCAGTGGACCAATGGGGACTTTTATCCTGCCCCCTAATCTGCATAAAACTCTACTTGTATTTTTGGAATAAGAAACTAGTATCCTGGAATAAAGAGAAAATTAAATAACAAGCAAAAAATAGCATGCGAGTAAATTACACACAGAAATATAAAAGTATGTTTTTAATTCTGAATTGCAGACACATTTCATAAACCCATTTATTATTCTGTGTTTAGTGTAACATCCCAAACCCGAGACTCCAAATGATACTACAGACGGAACTTTATACATATTTGGTGAGCTCGGACCCAGTAGATATTTTGCCAAAATGGTGTATTGGTATGTTCCAAGTGTTGAGGATGAAGATGACAGGGATAGGTGGAGAGAGGTGATTTGCTGTGGTAACCCCTGAAGGGAAAAGCCAAAAGAAGAAGAAGAAGAAGAAGAAGAGGTGAATTAGTTGCTGAGTTTTCAGCAATGTTCTTGCTGTTGATGGTTCTCCTTTTTCATTCCTCCCTGGGAGGTCAACAACATACCTAATTCGATGTTTTGCTGTCGACTTTTGCAGAAACACGCTGTGTGTGAAGATGGAGCTGTTTCATCTGGATATGTTTCTCACATAATTCTTCTAAAAAGTTGCTCTGTGTGCTCTGTGTGTGTGTGTGTGTGTGTGTGTGTTTACCCTATTACTGTTCCTATTTTAATAAAACTATTTGCTCAGTTGTTCCTTTCATTATTCCTGCCAAAATAAAACGGTTTGTTCTGTTATTTAATTCAGTTGTTCATGTTTTAGTAAAACTCTTGAAAAAACAATGACTGAAGTAGTGTTTTCAGTTCCACAACAGATGATATTCCAGCTGTTTTCATTGTTAACCATTGTATATTTTGATGAGTAACATTTTGGCCATTATTATTTCCTCCATGGTTTTATAGTGTCTTATCCCTGTCAGTGCCCTAATAGCATATTCTACAGATGGATACAGATTTGGTCCCCTTTGTTCCTTTCAGACACAGGGTAGCATTTGGTACTAAGTCCTCATTACCATTATCAGATGACAACATTTATGATTCTGCACTGTAAGATTGTCTGGTATAAATAAATCCTATTTATAATTACAACATAATTTAGCACATGTCTGTGGCAAATATTTGTCAGGTGATGTGTGTGTGGTTTTGATAATATGCTTATATACAGTTATGACTTGACATTCCTTAATCTAACAGTCCTGGATCATCTCATCAGAAATGGGAGCTTCTGTTGGGGCCTTCTAGGAAAAGGGTAAGCAAACACTACCAACATTGTGCCTGAGCGCCCTCTACTGCCTGATCATGGTAACGTTGTATTTTCTCAGGCTTGTGGAACTACCTGATTATACTGTAGTTCGGCTGAATGAAATTAAACTCTATTTGAATATTTTAATTCTGCACACAGGATTTCGTTGGAAGACTGTATGTGTGTATATGAAAATAATCGAAATGAGTTTCAGCTGTGAAAGTTTGAATTTTTAACATGTCTCTGTCATTAATGCATGTTTACCTCAAATCGCATACATTTAATGTTTAAGCTGGGTTCCTTTATCAAAAACTCCCTAATGGTCATTAAAATAGAACCTAAAAATAACCATTAGAGAAAGTTCTGTACAGATTATATTCAGGTTATTTACAACAAAACACACACAAAAAAAAACATCACGTTTTGGGAAGGTTAGTTTTCGATCATTAAAAATAAATCCTAAAAATAACCATTAGAGAAAGTTCTTAGAACGTTATTATTTGGTTCCCAAAAAAACAAACAAACTGGAACCATATGCTAACGTTAGTGGAACGTTCTGTGTTTGCTGGGGGGACACCCTAAAAGTACCAACCCATCACAGGGCACAATCATACACTATGTCCACCCTACAATTCATGTCTTTACCCACAGGAAACCCTTGAAGCATTTAAAATCCACACACAGGGCAGGATTCAAACCCCAGTCAGGAATCGAACACCCAACATGCAAGGCAAGCATGTTCCCATACACTTTTCCCTGTGTCCCCATAGACTTGGAGCATGGGGCAGGCGACACCCTGGTCAGATCACATACACACACTACTTCTACATGTTACAGGATTGGGATGGAAAATAAGCATAGGCAGAACTTGAACCCCAGTCAGGAATCAAACCCCCAACATGCAAGCCAAACATGTTCCAATACACTTTTCGTAATAAAACACACACACACACACAATCAGAAACTTCATTGGTATCATTCCCACCCCACAGATCCAGTGGCCCTGGTTCAACACTGGATTTACATTCTCTTGTCCAGTTTCCTCCAATAACACATTGGCAGGGAGGATTAATGGCTGAAAATTGCCCCAGGGTGTAAATTTGTGTGTTGATGGTACCTTAAGATAAACTGACATCCCATCCAGAGTGTATTCTCTCAAATCTCTCAGTATCTTTTCGGGACAAGCTCTGGATCCACTGCAACCCTACCCAGGACAAAGCACTTATTGAAGATGAGAGTTCCAGGTTCAAGCCTGAGAAACTTTCTCATGTCCATCTCCTTCCACCTCCTAAAACAGTGGATTAGCTCTGCCAAATTGACCCTGTGTGTGAACGAGTGGGGATTTGTGTACATGGTGCTCATTATGACCTCACACCCAGTTTTTACATGGTGGCTTTCTCTAAATGTAATGTGTGGCACATGCACACACCTTACCTTTCTAAAGGCTGAGAACTAGCTAATATTTAAATCTTCCATGAATAAGTGTAAAGCTTATGCCTTTAGTTTGTGTGACTGGCTTCAGAATTTTCTCGCCGATGCTCTGATTATAGCTAGGTATCCTTTCAGGACCCTTGCACATATTTCTCTTGCTGCTTACTGCTACTGGACATTTTCTTTTTAATAACCAAATTTGTACACCTTTCACCCTAATGTTTGCAAACTTTTTTGTATCTGCCCTACCTACTCGCAGTCATTGCTGTGTTTTATAGATAATGCTACTGGGTAACATAGGTTTTTATCTTTTATGGGTCAACAATTTAATCTTTACAGTCTTCACCTCAACCTGATAGAACACCTTTGGGATGTATTAGAGCAGAGACTGTGAGCCAGGCCTTCTTGTCCAACATCAGTGCCTGATCTAACAAATGCAATTCTAGTGGAATGGTCAAAATTTCCCATAAACACTCTCCTAAACCTTGTGGAAAGCCTTCCCAGAAGAGTTGAAGCTGTTATAACTGCAAAGGGTGGAACAACTATATTACATTCATGTGCATGTAAAGGCAGACGTCCCAGTTTTGGCCTGGCTTGCAGTCTCCGCTCTAATTCATCCCAAAGGTGTTCTATCAGGTTGAGGTCAATACTCTGTGCAGGCCACTCAAGTTCATCCACACCAAACTGGACCTTGCTTTGTGCACTAGTGTGCAGTCATGTTGGAACAGGAAGGGGTCATCCCCAAACTGTTCCCACAAAGCTGGGAGCATGAAATTGTCCAAAATGTCTTGGTATGCTGAAGCATTAAGAGTTCCTTTCACTGAAACTAAGGGGCTAAGCCCAACCCCTGAAAAACCACACCTGAATTCAATGATTTAGAGGGGTGTCCCAAAACTTTTGCCATGACTAGTCTATCTATCTATCTATCTATCTATCTATCTATCTATCTATCTATCTATCTATCTATCTATCTATCTATCTATCTATCTATCTATCTATCTATCTATCTATCTTTTTATTTGAGAGGAATCCCTATATATATGTATATATGTATATATGTATATATGTATATATGTATGTGTGTATATATGTATATATGTATATATATATATATATATATATATATATATATATATATATATATATATATATATTTATATATATAAAATTGCCCATCAAGAGATAAGACCCAAATGACCAGTAGGGGGAGCTGATTGACCAGGGGTTTCTATATTCAAACATTCACTTCCTTAAACCTAGCTCCAACGCTTGCTTGAATGCTTGAATCTGATTGGTCAGAAAGTGTGCATCGTTTTCATTGAACAGAACAGAATAAGTCTTCAGATTGTAACATGAACAATAGGATAATATCAGTGAGCTTAAAGAAATACACTATTGTTTCTTCAGTAACATCTCGTGCACATATTTGGCAGGTGTTGCACATAAAATAATTATTAATATAACATATTTTCTTTAAGAGTATCAATCCATTGCAGGGTGCAATCACAATAAATAAATAAATGAATAAACTCTCACGCACCCATTTACACATAAGGATGTGAATCAGGAGGAGGAAACCGCAGTACCTGGAGGAAACCCATGCATCCTCCACACTCATGGCAGAGGCCTGGGAACCCAGAGGTGTGAGGCAAACATGCAAAGCCACTAAATCAAGGTGACCCCTGGGTTGTGTGCACTGTGTGCACTTTGGAACAGTCACAGTGCTTTGTGAAGTTTCTCAGGGCCAAAAGTGTATGCTTTCCTGTGGCTTTGCTGTGTTTTTTGCTTGTGTGTGTGTGTGTGTGTGTCTGTGTGTGTGTGTGTGTGTGTGTGTGTAGGAGAGAGAGAAAGAGAGAGAGAGAGAGAGAGATTGTTTATTGTGGCTACAACACAAGTAAGGACGGGAACTAACTTGCCTCTCGGATGTTCCACAGCATTAAATCTAACTAGAAGATATGTAAGCTCCAGACTGTGCTATTATACAAAAATATCACAACTTACCACCCTCAATGCATTATAGAATAGGGCATAGTCCACTGTGTGTGTGTGTGCGTGTGTGTGTGTGTGCGTGCATGTGTGCGTGTGTGTGTGTGCATGTGTGTGTGAATTGAAGGGGTTTGATAGAATGTAAACTTAGTAAAAGTGTCAGAAAGCTAACATTCATCATGCTTTTTGATAATTAGCTATGAACTGTGTCAAGTAAACAAACCATGAAGACAAGGCACTGCTCTGCTGCTGCTCTGCTCACAGCTATGTGGTTTTAAACAAAACCCAGACTTTACCAAAGTGAAACTGTGGTTCTTGCTGCAAAAGCGGAGCTGAATTTGAGAGGCAGACAGAGAAAGAGAGAGAGAGAGAGAGAGAGAGAGAGAGAGAGACAGAGAGATGAGATGAGAGTTTTTGTGTGTGTGAAAGAGAGAGAGAGAGAGAGAGAGAGAGACAGACAGAGAGAGAAAGATGACATGAGAGATGAGTTTGTGTGTGTGTGTGTGTGTGAAAGAGAGAGAGAGAGAGAGAGAGATGAGATGAGAGATGAGTTTGTGTGTTTGTGTGTGTGCGTGTGTGTTTGTGTGTGAAAGAGAGAGAGAGAGAGAGAGAGAGAGAGAGAGGCACAGTCAGTGCAATAGGAAGTACTGAAGTACTGGACTCTGATGTCAGTTGGCATGAAAGAGTGCTGCAGACATCTCGAGGTATGTGACTGAAGGAATCTGTGGCTGAGCGTGCTGCTAAGCTGCCTCAGATCAACACAGAGACAGAGACAGAGACATTTGATAGATACACAATTAAAAATCCTCCCCATAAACACATCTAGGTGTGACTGTGTGGGGTCTCATGATTGTGTGGGGTCTTTTATGGATTACTGAGGGCTGTTTATGTTAGGTTTGTTAGTTAACTTGTAGAGCTCCTGTTCATTAACGTGTAGTGGTCACACACAGGGGCATCATGCACCTACTTTATTTACACACAAACATCTGACGTTGAGACAGATTTTGAACCATCATCTTTGTATACAGTGAGGGTAAACTGTACATTACCTCTTGTGTACGGGGGTTTGCACTGATAACACTTCAGAAAATAACGTGCAGCCACAAGCCGGTGACCGCACACACACACACACATGCTGATTAATGTAAATGACATAACACTGGCTGCAGTGAAGTGCCGTCTATTGAAGTGTGTTAAGCTTAAACAGAGAAAAATGAACACAGAACTGCTAATATCTACAATATAAAATCAACATGGCTCAACAAGCATGATGCCTCTGGTCACACACTTCCTATACACTCCTGAAGCTTTTCTCATCCACTTTCCACTTGGGATTTGACACTGCACATTTTCATTTTTGATACAACAGCAACTCCAGACTGACTGATCTAAACGGTTGCTGCAAATGTGTATTGTGTTATTGATTTCGGTCAGACCAGAGAGAATGCTGCATGTCGGCTTTAGCAGCCTTGTCCTGCTCTGTTTAATGGATTCAGTTTGTGGAATGTGGAGGCTCTGTGGCTGTTAGCCATTAGCTTTGCAAAGAGGAGTGCATGTCTAATCGTATGAGTTTCTCTCCTCTGAACTGAGGTAACTCTGAAGGCTGCAGGTTCCTGCTCTTGAATCTGGGGTCAGTTGCTTAAGGTGTTGTTGTGTTGACTAACAGCTGGACACATCTTTATGGTTAATCTGCCTACAAGTGCACTACAACACCACTGTCCATCCACTCCTTCACTCATATATTTATTCTTTCACTCCTTTATTCACTCCTACACTCATATATTTATTCTTTCACTCCATTATTCACTCCTATACTCCTATATTTATTCCTTCACTCCATTATTCACTCCTACACTCATATATTTATTCCTTCACTCCATTATTCACTCCTACACTCATATATTTATTCTTTCACTCCATTATTCACTCCTATACTCCTATATTTATTCCTTCACTCCATTATTCACTCCTACACTCATATATTTATTCTTTCACTCCATTATTCACTCCTACACTCATATATTTATTCTTTCACTCCATTATTCACTCCTACACTCATATATTTATTCTTTCACTCCATTATTCACTCCTACACTCATATATTTACTATTTCACTCCTTTATTCACTCCTACACTCATATATTTATTCTTTCACTCCATTATTCACTCCTACACTCATATATTTACTCTTTCACTCCATTATTCACTCCTATACTCCTATATTTATTCCTTCACTCCATTATTCACTCCTACACTCATATATTTACTATTTCACTCCATTATTCACTCCTACACTCATATATTTACTCTTTCACTCCATTATTCACTCCTATACTCCTATATTTATTCCTTCACTCCATTATTCACTCCTACACTCATATATTTATTCTTTCACTCCATTATTCACTCCTACACTCATATATTTATTCTTTCACTCCATTATTCACTCCTACACTCATATATTTACTATTTCACTCCATTATTCACTCCTACACTCATATATTTATTCTTTCACTCCATTATTCACTCCTACACTCATATATTTATTCTTTCACTCCATTATTCACTCCTACACTCATATATTTATTCTTTCACTCCATTATTCACTCCTACACTCATATATTTATTCTTTCACTCCATTATTCACTCCTACACTCATATATTTACTCTTTCACTCCATTATTCACTCCTACACTCATATATTTATTCTTTCACTCCATTATTCACTCCTACACTCATATATTTACTATTTCACTCCATTATTCACTCCTACACTCATATATTTATTCTTTCACTCCATTATTCACTCCTACACTCATATATTTATTCTTTCACTCCATTATTCACTCCTACACTCATATATTTATTCTTTCACTCCATTATTCACTCCTACACTCATATATTTATTCTTTCACTCCATTATTCACTCCTACACTCATATATTTATTCTTTCACTCCATTATTCACTCCTACACTCATATATTTATTCTTTCACTCCATTATTCACTCCTACACTCATATATTTATTCTTTCACTCCATTATTCACTCCTACACTCATATATTTATTCTTTCACTCCATTATTCACTCCTACACTCATATATTTATTCTTTCACTCCATTATTCACTCCTACACTCATATATTTATTCTTTCACTCCATTATTCACTCCTACACTCATATATTTACTCTTTCACTCCATTATTCACTCCTACACTCATATATTTATTCTTTCACTCCATTATTCACTCCTACACTCATATATTTATTCTTTCACTCCATTATTCACTCCTACACTCATATATTTATTCTTTCACTCCATTACTCACTCCTACACTCATATATTTATTCTTTCACTCCATTATTCACTCCTACACTCATATATTTATTCTTTCACTCCATTATTCACTCCTACACTCATATATTTATTCTTTCACTCCTTTATTCACTCCTACACTCATATATTTATTCTTTCACTCCATTATTCACTCCTATACTCCTATATTTATTCCTTCACTCCATTATTCACTCCTACACTCATATATTTACTATTTCACTCCTTTATTCACTCCTACACTCATATATTTATTCTTTCACTCCATTATTCACTCCTACACTCATATATTTACTCTTTCACTCCATTATTCACTCCTATACTCCTATATTTATTCCTTCACTCCATTATTCACTCCTACACTCATATATTTATTCTTTCACTCCATTATTCACTCCTACACTCATATGTTTATTCTTTCACTCCATTATTCACTCCTACACTCATATATTTACTCTTTCACTCCATTATTCACTCCTACACTCATATATTTATTCTTTCACTCCATTATTCACTCCTACACTCATATATTTATTCTTTCACTCCATTATTCACTCCTACACTCATATATTTATTCTTTCACTCCATTATTCACTCCTAAACTCATATATTTATTCTTTCACTCCATTATTCACTCCTACACTCATATATTTATTCTTTCACTCCATTATTCACTCCTACACTCATATATTTACTATTTCACTCCTTTATTCACTCCTACACTCATATATTTATTCTTTCACTCCATTATTCACTCCTACACTCATATATTTACTCTTTCACTCCATTATTCACTCCTACACTCATATATTTATTCTTTCACTCCATTATTCACTCCTACACTCATATATTTATTTCACTCCATTATTCACTCCTACACTCATATATTTACTTCACTCCATTATTCACTCCTACACTCATTCACTCCATTATTCACTCCTACACTCATATATTTATTCTTTCACTCCATTATTCACTCCTACACTCATATATTTATTCTTTCACTCCATTATTCACTCCACACTCCATTATTCACTCCTACACTCAATTCTTTCACTCCATTATTCACTCCTACACTCATATATTTATTCTTTCACTCCATTATTCACTCCTACACTCATATATTTATTCTTTCACTCCATTATTCACTCCTAAACTCATATATTTATTCTTTCACTCCATTATTCACTCCTACACTCATATATTTATTCTTTCACTCCATTATTCACTCCTACACTCATATATTTATTCTTTCACTCCATTATTCACTCCTACACTCATATATTTATTCTTTCACTCCATTATTCACTCCTACACTCATATATTTATTCTTTCACTCCATTATTCACTCCTACACTCATATATTTATTCTTTCACTCCATTATTCACTCCTACACTCATATATTTACTCTTTCACTCCATTATTCACTCCTACACTCATATATTTATTCTTTCACTCCATTATTCACTCCTACACTCATATATTTACTCTTTCACTCCATTATTCACTCCTACACTCATATATTTATTCTTTCACTCCATTATTCACTCCTACACTCATATATTTACTCTTTCACTCCATTATTCACTCCTACACTCATATATTTATTCTTTCACTCCATTATTCACTCCTACACTCATATATTTATTCTTTCACTCCATTATTCACTCCTACACTCATATATTTATTCTTTCACTCCATTATTCACTCCTACACTCATATATTTATTCTTTCACTCCATTATTCACTCCTACACTCATATATTTATTCTTTCACTCCATTATTCACTCCTACACTCATATATTTATTCTTTCACTCCATTATTCACTCCTACACTCATATATTTATTCTTTCACTCCATTATTCACTCCTACACTCATATATTTATTCTTTCACTCCATTATTCACTCCTACACTCATATATTTATTCTTTCACTCCATTATTCACTCCTACACTCATATATTTATTCTTTCACTCCATTATTCACTCCTACACTCATATATTTATTCTTTCACTCCATTATTCACTCCTACACTCATATATTTATTCTTTCACTCCATTATTCACTCCTACACTCATATATTTATTCTTTCACTCCATTATTCACTCCTACACTCATATATTTATTCTTTCACTCCATTATTCACTCCTACACTCATATATTTATTCTTTCACTCCATTATTCACTCCTACACTCATATATTTATTCTTTCACTCCATTATTCACTCCTACACTCATATATTTATTCTTTCACTCCATTATTCACTCCTACACTCATATATTTATTCTTTCACTCCATTATTCACTCCTACACTCATATATTTATTCTTTCACTCCATTATTCACTCCTACACTCATATATTTATTCTTTCACTCCATTATTCACTCCTACACTCATATATTTATTCTTTCACTCCATTATTCACTCCTACACTCATATATTTATTCTTTCACTCCATTATTCACTCCTACACTCATATATTTATTCTTTCACTCCATTATTCACTCCTACACTCATATATTTATTCTTTCACTCCATTATTCACTCCTACACTCATATATTTATTCTTTCACTCCATTATTCACTCCTACACTCATATATTTATTCTTTCACTCCATTATTCACTCCTACACTCATATATTTATTCTTTCACTCCATTATTCACTCCTACACTCATATATTTATTCTTTCACTCCATTATTCACTCCTACACTCATATATTTATTCTTTCACTCCATTATTCACTCCTACACTCATATATTTATTCTTTCACTCCATTATTCACTCCTACACTCATATATTTATTCTTTCACTCCATTATTCACTCCTACACTCATATATTTATTCTTTCACTCCATTATTCACTCCTACACTCATATATTTATTCTTTCACTCCATTATTCACTCCTACACTCATATATTTATTCTTTCACTCCATTATTCACTCCTAAACTCATATATTTATTCTTTCACTCCATTATTCACTCCTACACTCATATATTTATTCTTTCACTCCATTATTCACTCCTACACTCATATATTTACTATTTCACTCCATTATTCACTCCTACACTCATATATTTATTCTTTCACTCCATTATTCACTCCTACACTCATATATTTACTATTTCACTCCATTATTCACTCCTACACTCATATATTTATTCTTTCACTCCATTATTCACTCCTACACTCATATATTTATTCTTTCACTCCATTATTCACTCCTACACTCATATATTTATTCTTTCACTCCATTATTCACTCCTACACTCATATATTTATTCTTTCACTCCATTATTCACTCCTACACTCATATATTTATTCTTTCACTCCATTATTCACTCCTACACTCATATATTTACTCTTTCACTCCATTATTCACTCCTATACTCCTATATTTATTCTTTCACTCCATTATTCACTCCTACACTCATATATTTACTATTTCACTCCATTATTCACTCCTACACTCATATATTTATTCTTTCACTCCATTATTCACTCCTACACTCATATATTTACTATTTCACTCCATTATTCACTCCTACACTCATATATTTATTCTTTCACTCCATTATTCACTCCTACACTCATATATTTATTCTTTCACTCCATTATTCACTCCTAAACTCATATATTTACTCTTTCACTCCATTATTCACTCCTACACTCATATATTTACTCTTTCACTCCATTATTCACTCCTACACTCATATATTTACTCTTTCACTCCATTATTCACTCCTACACTCATATATTTACTCTTTCACTCCATTATTCACTCCTACACTCATATATTTATTCTTTCACTCCATTATTCACTCCTAAACTCATATATTTATTCTTTCACTCCATTATTCACTCCTACACTCATATATTTATTCTTTCACTCCATTATTCACTCCTACACTCATATATTTACTCTTTCACTCCATTATTCACTCCTACACTCATATATTTATTCTTTCACTCCATTATTCACTCCTAAACTCATATATTTATTCTTTCACTCCATTATTCACTCCTACACTCATATATTTATTCTTTCACTCCATTATTCACTCCTACACTCATATATTTATTCTTTCACTCCATTATTCACTCCTACACTCATATATTTATTCTTTCACTCCATTATTCTCCTACACTCATATATTTATTCTTTCACTCCATTATTCACTCCTAAACTCATATATTTATTCTTTCACTCCATTATTCACACCTAAACTCATATATTTATTCTTTCATATATTTATTCATATATTTATTCACTCCATATTACATATTACAATAATTCACTCCTACACTCATATATTTACTCTTTCACTCCCTTATTCACTCCTACACTCATATATTTATTCTTTCACTCCATTATTCACTCCTACACTCATATATTTATTCTTTCACTCCATTATTCACTCCTACACTCATATATTTACTCTTTCACTCCATTATTCACTCCTACACTCATATATTTATTCTTTCACTCCATTATTCACTCCTACACTCATATATTTATTCTTTCACTCCATTATTCACTCCTACACTCATATATTTACTCTTTCACTCCATTATTCACTCCTACACTCATATATTTATTCTTTCACTCCATTATTCACTCCTAAATATTCACTCCTAATATACTCCTAAACTCATATATTTATTCTTTCACTCCATTATTCACTCCTAAACTCATATATTTATTCTTTCACTCCATTATTCACTCCTACACTCATATATTTATTCTTTCACTCCATTATTCACTCCTACACTCATACACTCACATACTTTTTCACTCCATTATTCACTCACTCCTTTATTCACTCATATATTTATTCTTTCACTCCATTATTCACTCCATCACTCGTTTATTTACTCCTTCACTAATGTATTTATTACTTCACTCCTATATTCACTTCTTTATTTATTCCTTTACTCCTTTCACTCCTTTATCTACTCCTGTATTCACTGGAATTTTTTTATTCATTTAAAAAAATAATCTTTCTTTTAAAATATAACCATAAATGAACATTTCCTATAAAAAGAAAAAAAGAATAGTGTGTGTAGAGCAGTGAGATAAAGGACAAAGGAAAGATAATCACTACAGAGTGTTTCATTTTAAATATTTTTATTAATTTTATTGTAAAAAAAAAAAAAAGTAACAAAATGAGATATACTATATATAAAAATATATTATTTTTATTTATTTTTTTCATTCGATGTCTGTAGGTATAATGAAGCTGACATCATCTTCTAGTCAGAAGAATCAGTATATCCTCATCTGATGCCTTTTTTTTCCCACATCATCAGTGAAGTGATGTTTTCCAGAATTCATTCAGAATTGTCTCAGCTAGTCCATGTCCTGAAGTTCTCTGATAAACCACTTGTGGTTCAGGATCTCCTCGAACGTTGGCCGATTTTCAGGGTCGGGTTCCAGGCACCAGCTGATCAGCATGCAGCACTCTGTGTGTGCAGCCAGGAGACAGAGGTCCAGATCAATAAAAAGTCGTCAACAAAAAGAAATCCTGGAAAAAGGCATGTTCAAGCATCAGAGAAAAAGAGCAGAAACCATCAGTAAACACCATTCTCCAGCACATCCGGATCGTGTCTGTATCTACAGTTAATTGACCTATGTAGCTGGTGTAGACCTCGTCCGTGAGCAGGTCGCCACAGCTAAAGTCGATCAGCCTCACCTCTAGCGTAGAGGGATGTTAATGTTCTCCAGATTGATGTCATGGTGAAAAAAGCCGTGATCGCAGCAGTGACGGGCGGCCTCGACCACCTGCTCCATGATCTTCCGAGACTCATCTTCAGACAGCTTACTGTTGTTTAGATAACAGTACTCAATAAGGTCCATGCAGCAGTCGGGTCGCTCCAGCACCAGGATGAAGAACTCGGACATCTCAAACCATTCCAGCAGCTTTACCACGTTCTCACAGTAAGGCTTGGACACCATTACCATTAACGCCACCTCCAGAGGGAGGCTGTGTGTCTTTCCAGGCTAAACACACACACACACACACACGGTTAGCATGGAGGGGATAAGTCTACAGTGTGCTAATCAGAGATGTAGGAGTGGAGAAGGTTTGGACTGACTCCAGACCAGCTCTTCCTCTGATCTTTAATCTGAATGAAAGTAATAAAATGTGACTCTGAGACGTGATTAAGTGCTGCGGTGTTTGTGAGGATGTTAGTAGCAACGAGTAAACACAAACATGGTCTTGGTGTAGATCTGCTCTGTGAGTTTACTTACGAAGGTGATGTACGTCTCGGAGATATCTTTGGCTACACATTTAATGGCCACCTACACATGAACACAACACAGTGAATCAGTTTTACAGCAGCACTTTACTAACAAACACACACACACTCACACACACACAGTAGTTCAGTTCAATAGAAATAAGTGTGAAAGAGCCTCATGTTGTCCTCATGGTGTCTTTTGTGAATGAGATGTGTGTTTGTGGAGAGCATGGCTGTGTGTGAGGAGGATGTGCTGAATGCCAGCATCTGGAGTTTATATTATATTATATATTATATTATATATATCTGAACAGAAAGATTTAATCTGACCAAATCAACCACCAGCGGTGACATATACATCAGCCATTTAGGGAAAATGCAGAGAGAGAGAAATCTATTCCCAGAGTCCACACTCTGCATGTGGATCTCCTCTGATGGCTATGAGGTCACTAGCTACAGGATGCAGCACTGGACACACCTCACTAAGTCATTTAGAGATGCTAACGCTAGTACAGTATGTGTGGACTGTAATCTACTGTGCTGTGAAGGGTGGAACTGGGGCAGAGCTACACTCTGAGAATCTTCCAACTGATGAAGTTTTTTCAGCCACTCGATATCTTTATTTTTCACCTCTTCCAGCAGTGTATCACTGCACAAATAAGCTGCACAAATTTCACAAATATGCCTCACCTTTTTCCTATCTTGAGTGTCCTTATCAGTTCGGAATCGGCGCGTGAAGGACATCGGATGAGTTCTGCAGCTATGGTCTCGCAGTACTGCAGCGCCTGAGCAGAATGTCCAAGGTTCGAAAAGCTCAAAGGCATAAATGAACTTCAGACCCTGAGACAGACAGACAAGCGTTTCTCAGTGCCATGTTTTCTCGACACAATCCAGGAAACAGAGAAGAAAAAGTCACACCTGGAAGCGTTTCTGGCCGAAGCCTGAGGTCAGAGACAGCACATACAAATTACCGTTTACATCCCATTAGTCCATAGTCTTGGTATGATCCTAGCTCCACCTGCACCAGCATTAAGCAGATATATGCTGCATATGTCCAGTTTCTGGAAGCTAAAATGGAAAAACAAACATCAGCATCCATAAACATGTCCATTTTATTAGGAACACACACACAGCTTGTCCTTTCATGCAGTTATCCAATCAGCCAATTGCATTCCTGAAATCTGAAGTCGCCATGGTTACAGTTGCGGACATCATTGAGATTTTTCTCCCTGATGATCCATCAGGGAGAAATTCTCCATTGCTATTACAGAAGATTTCCATAATAGACCAGAAAAAGAAAGATTTCAGTTGCTGGGGTTCATCCAGGAGGAGCAAACATTCCGACGTTTCTCCTGTATAAACCTCATCAGCTTGTCCTTCTGCATAGCAGCCCTGTAACACACACACACACACACACACACACTGTGATCTGCTTCAGAACGTTATTACTGCTGAAACCCTGAGCGTGTGAGAAGAGAAAGAGCATCTCACCTCAACAGAGGACCTGGGAATGCTAAGACCTCTCCAGCAGACCGGTGTTTCGGGTATGCTAAGACCTCTCCTGCAGACCGTTGTTTCTCATTA
Source organism: Hemibagrus wyckioides (assembly GCF_019097595.1). Classification (NCBI taxonomy): domain Eukaryota; kingdom Metazoa; phylum Chordata; class Actinopteri; order Siluriformes; family Bagridae; genus Hemibagrus; species Hemibagrus wyckioides. The sequence continues at coordinate 12,278,023 of NC_080727.1, forward strand.
CACTGTAGGACCACAGAGTTTCCTGGAGTCAAACAGAGGAAGACATGTTGTTGATGACGACTCAAAGAGCTAAAAGTACAGTGAGCCATGGAGCTTTCAGGAGTGTCAGTGTGTCGTACCTGTACTGCATGAAAAATCCCCAGCTTCTTGTTTTTCAGGAAAAGGCACAAAAACCTCAGCACCGTTGTTCATTATGAGCATCGTCCTCGTTTTCACTGAATCTCACTGGATCTCGCTTTCACTCCAAATCTACACAACAACAGCAGAAGGTTAGAGAGTTAGAGCTGTTCCTCTCCTTAAACTCAGACTTATTTCTATAAAGTGTGAGTGTTCGCTTCGCTCTTCTGTCTCACAACTAATAAAAGTGATGAATTGAAGTGATAAACAGAGGAAAGTGCAGTTACACTCCAAACACACAGCATTTTATTCAGCTACACTTCATCATCATCATCATCATCATCATCTCAACGCAGGAGGAACAGAAAGAGCTTTTTACTAACTCTAGGTGACTTTAGGAAGCACTTTTTTTCTAAAACCTATACAGTTTTCTTTAGAAAATCTTTAAAATCTGTTTTAATTTAAACTAAAGCTCCTCTCACCTCAGCCGCCATTTCGATGAATAACAGTCACATGACGATCAAGGACTTCTAGGAACGTTCTACAGTTCGAGAACGTTCTCTAGGACGTCATAGGTGTGTTTAGATCTCATCTCCCACATGTGCCAAAGAATAAAAAAAAAGAAAAGAAAAAAAACACCAAACTACCAAAGTACCTGCTGCTTTAGCAGAGCGTTAGCACTGTAAGCTAACTTGACCACAGCGGCGTGAATAAAGAAACTACACATTTAAGGCATTTTTTTGTAAATGATATATATATATATATAAGCAATAACTCTTCATCCCTAAACGACTCAGAGCTGGATAAAAAATACACCATTCCTTGTCAGTGCTGTCCTTAGACATTTCTTAGGTGTAAGTATAGGTTTCACTTCAGTATCCTTAACTAGTGGTAAATGAAGGCAGCAAGAAATTGTTCACTTAATAAAAAGCATATAGAGAATCGTGTTTTCGCTTCCACTGTGCGACACAGCAACCTCTGGCTCTCTCCAAGTGATTCTATGAAAAGTACTGCACTTTCATTTTTATTTTATACAGCTTTTATTGCCATTTCAACCAAATATATAGCTGAAGCAGTCCATAGTGAAATGAGACAACATTTCTCCAGGACCTTGGTGCTACATAAAACAACATAGCACCATATAGCACCATAAAACAATACAGAGCTAAGGACAGAAAGTAGTTGTTCTCACTACATCAAGCACAAAGTGTGCAGATGACACAACATTCATGCTGCGCATAACATTTAGACCTGTGCACTGTTATACAATATCACACTGTAACACACACACACACACACACTGCACTGTTATACATTATCACACTGTAACACACACACACACACACTGCACTGTTATACATTATCACACTGTAACACACACACACACACACACTGCACTGTTATACAATATCACACTGTAACACACACACACACACACACACTGCACTGTTATACATTATCACACTGTAACACACACACACACACTGCACTGTTATACATTATCACACTGTAACACACACACACACTGCACTGTTATACAATATCACACTGTAACACACACACACACACACACTGCACTGTTATACATTATCACACTGTAACACACACACACACACTGCACTGTTATACATTATCACACTGTAACACACACACACACACACACACACACACACACTGCACTGTTATACAATATCACACTGTAAAACACACACACACACACACTGCACTGTTATACATTATCACACTGTAACACACACTGCACTGTTATACAATATCACATTGTAACACACACTGCACTGTTATACATTATCACACTGTAACACACACTGCACTGTTATACATGATCACACTGTAACACACTGCACTGTTATACATTATCACACTGTAACACACTGCACTGTTATACATTATCACACTGTAACACACACTGCACTGTTATACATGATCACACTGTAACACACTGCACTGTTATACATTATCACACTGTAACACACACTGCACTGTTATACATTATCACACTGTAACACACACTGCACTGTTATACATTATCAGACTGTAACACACACTGCACTGTTATACATTATCACACTGTAACACACACTGCACTGTTATACATGATCACACTGTAACACACTGCACTGTTATACATTATCACACTGTAACACACACTGCACTGTTATACATTATCACACTGTAACACACACTGCACTGTTATACATTATCACACTGTAACACACACTGCACTGTTATACATTATCACACTGTAACACACACACACTGTTATACATTATCACACTGTAACACACTGCACTGTTATACATGATCACACTGTAACACACACTGCACTGTTATACATTATCACACTGTAACACACACTGCACTGTTATACATGATCACACTGTAACACACACTGCACTGTTATACATGATCACACTGTAACACACACTGCACTGTTATACATTATCACACTGTAACACACACTGCACTGTTATACATTATCACACTGTAACACACTGCACTGTTATACATTATCACACTGTAACACACACTGCACTGTTATACATTATCACACTGTAACACACACTGCACTGTTATACATTATCACACTGTAACACACACTGCACTGTTATACATGATCACACTGTAACACACACTGCACTGTTATACATTATCACACTGTAACACACACTGCACTGTTATACATGATCACACTGTAACACACACTGCACTGTTATACATTATCACACTGTAACACACACACACTGTTATACATTATCACACTGTAACACACACTGCACTGTTATACATGATCACACTGTAACACACACTGCACTGTTATACATTATCACACTGTAACACACACACACTGTTATACATGATCACACTGTAACACACACTGCACTGTTATACATTATCACACTGTAACACACTGCACTGTTATACATGATCACACTGTAACACACACTGCACTGTTATACATTATCACACTGTAACACACACTGCACTGTTATACATTATCACACTGTAACACACACTGCACTGTTATACATGATCACACTGTAACACACACTGCACTGTTATACATTATCACACTGTAACACACACTGCACTGTTATACATTATCACACTGTAACACACTGCACTGTTATACATTATCACACTGTAACACACTGCACTGTTATACATTATCACACTGTAACACACTGCACTGTTATACATTATCACACTGTAACACACACTGCACTGTTATACATTATCACACTGTAACACACACTGCACTGTTATACATGATCACACTGTAACACACACTGCACTGTTATACATGATCACAGTGTAACACACACTGCACCGTTATACATGATCACACTGTAACACACACTGCACCGTTATACATGATCACATTGTAACACACACTGCACCGTTATACATTATCACACTGTAACACACACTGCACTGTTATACATTATCACACTGTAACACACACTGCACTGTTATACATTATCACACTGTAACACACACTGCACTGTTATACATTATCACACTGTAACACACACTGCACTGTTATACATTATCACACTGTAACACACACTGCACTGTTATACATGATCACACTGTAACACACACTGCACTGTTATACATGATCACACTGTAACACACACACACTGTTATACATGATCACACTGTAACACACACACACTGTTATACATGATCACACTGTAACACACACTGCACCGTTATACATTATCACACTGTAACACTGCACTGTTATACATTATCACACTGTAACACACACTGCACTGTTATACATTATCACACTGTAACACTGCACTGTTATACATTATCACACTGTAACACACACTGCACTGTTATACATTATCACACTGTAACACACACTGCACCGTTATACATGATCACACTGTAACACACACTGCACTGTTATACATTATCACACTGTAACACACACTGCACTGTTATACATGATCACACTGTAACACACACTGCACTGTTATACATGATCACACTGTAACACACACACACTGTTATACATTATCACACTTTAACACACACTGCACTGTTATACATTATCACACTTTAACACACACTGCACTGTTATACATTATCACACTGTAACACACACACTGCACTGTTATACATTATCACACTGTAACACACACTGCACTGTTATACATGATCACACTGTAACACACACTGCACTGTTATACATGATCACACTGTAACACACACACACTGTTATACATGATCACACTGTAACACACACACACTGTTATACATGATCACACTGTAACACACACTGCACTGTTATACATTATCACACTGTAACACTGCACTGTTATACATTATCACACTGTAACACACACTGCACCGTTATACATGATCACACTGTAACACACACTGCACTGTTATACAAGATCACACTGTAACACACACTGCACCGTTATACATGATCACACTGTAACACACTGCACTGTTATACATTATCACACTGTAACACACACTGCACTGTTATACAAGATCACATTGTAACACACACTGCACTGTTATACATTATCACACTGTAACACACACACTGCACTATTATACATGATCACACTGTAACACACACACTGCACTGTTATACATTATCACACTGTAACACACACTGCACCGTTATACATGATCACATTGTAACACACACTGCACTGTTATACATGATCACACTGTAACACACACACACTGTTATACATTATCACACTGTAACACACACTGCACCGTTATACATGATCACATTGTAACACACACTGCACTGTTATACATGATCACACTGTAACACACACTGCACTGTTATACATTATCACACTGTAACACACACTGCACCGTTATACATGATCACATTGTAACACACACTGCACCGTTATACAAGATCACATTGTAACACACACTGCACTGTTATACATTATCACACTGTAACACACACACACTGTTATACATTATCACACTGTAACACACTGCACTGTTATACATTATCACACTGTAACACACTGCACTGTTATACATTATCACACTGTAACACACACTGCACTGTTATACATTATCACACTGTAACACACTGCACTGTTATACATTATCACACTGTAACACACACTGCACTGTTATACATTATCACACTGTAACACACTGCACTGTTATACATTATCACACTGTAACACACACTGCACTGTTATACATTATCACACTGTAACACACTGCACTGTTATACATTATCACACTGTAACACACTGCACTGTTATACATTATCACACTGTAACACACTGCACTGTTATACATTATCACACTGTAACACACTGCACTGTTATACATTATCACACTGTAACACACACTGCACTGTTATACATTATCACACTGTAACACACACTGCACTGTTATACATTATCACACTAACACACTGCACTGTTATACATTATCACACTGTAACACACACTGCACTGTTATACATTATCACACTGTAACACACTGCACTGTTATACATTATCACTCTGTAACACACTGCACTGTTATACATTATCACACTGTAACACACACTGCACCGTTATACATGATCACATTGTAACACACACTGCACTGTTATACATTATCACACTGTAACACACTGCACTGTTATACATTATCACACTGTAACACACACTGCACTGTTATACATGATCACATTGTAACACACACTGCACTGTTATACATTATCACACTGTAACACACACTGCACCGTTATACATGATCACACTGTAACACACACTGCACTGTTATACATGATCACACTGTATCACACACTGCACTGTTATACATTATCACACTGTAACACACTGCACTGTTATACATTATCACACTGTAACACACACTGCACTGTTATACATTATCACACTGTAACACACACTGCACTGTTATACATTATCACACTGTAACACACTGCCCTGTTATACATTATCACACTGTAACACACACTGCACTGTTATACATTATCACACTGTAACACACACTGCACTGTTATACATTATCACACTGTAACACACACTGCACTGTTATACATGATCACACTGTAACACACACTGCACTGTTATACATGATCACACTGTAACACACACACACTGTTATACATGATCACACTGTAACACACACACACTGTTATACATGATCACACTGTAACACACACTGCACCGTTATACATTATCACACTGTAACACTGCACTGTTATACATTATCACACTGTAACACACACTGCACTGTTATACATTATCACACTGTAACACACACTGCACTGTTATACATTATCACACTGTAACACACACTGCACTGTTATACATTATCACACTGTAACACACACTGCACCGTTATACATGATCACACTGTAACACACACTGCACTGTTATACATTATCACACTGTAACACACACTGCACTGTTATACATGATCACACTGTAACACACACTGCACTGTTATACATGATCACACTGTAACACACACACACTGTTATACATTATCACACTTTAACACACACTGCACTGTTATACATTATCACACTTTAACACACACTGCACTGTTATACATTATCACACTGTAACACACACACTGCACTGTTATACATTATCACACTGTAACACACACTGCACTGTTATACATGATCACACTGTAACACACACTGCACTGTTATACATGATCACACTGTAACACACACACACTGTTATACATGATCACACTGTAACACACACACACTGTTATACATGATCACACTGTAACACACACTGCACTGTTATACATTATCACACTGTAACACTGCACTGTTATACATTATCACACTGTAACACACACTGCACCGTTATACATGATCACACTGTAACACACACTGCACTGTTATACAAGATCACACTGTAACACACACTGCACCGTTATACATGATCACACTGTAACACACTGCACTGTTATACATTATCACACTGTAACACACACTGCACTGTTATACAAGATCACATTGTAACACACACTGCACTGTTATACATTATCACACTGTAACACACACACTGCACTATTATACATGATCACACTTTAACACACACACTGCACTGTTATACATTATCACACTGTAACACACACTGCACCGTTATACATGATCACATTGTAACACACACTGCACTGTTATACATGATCACACTGTAACACACACACACTGTTATACATTATCACACTGTAACACACACTGCACCGTTATACATGATCACATTGTAACACACACTGCACTGTTATACATGATCACACTGTAACACACACTGCACTGTTATACATTATCACACTGTAACACACACTGCACTGTTATACATGATCACACTGTAACACACACTGCACCGTTATACATTATCACACTGTAACACACTGCACTGTTATACATTATCACACTGTAACACACACACACTGTTATACATTATCACACTGTAACACACTGCACTGTTATACATTATCACACTGTAACACACACTGCACTGTTATACATTATCACACTGTAACACACACTGCACTGTTATACATTATCACACTGTAACACACTGCACTGTTATACATTATCACACTGTAACACACACTGCACTGTTATACATTATCACACTGTAACACACTGCACTGTTATACATTATCACACTGTAACACACTGCTCCGTTATACATGATCACACTGTAACACACACTGCACCGTTATACATTATCACACTGTAACACACACTGCACTGTTATACATTATCACACTGTAACACACACTGCACTGTTATACATTATCACACTGTAACACACTGCACTGTTATACATTATCACACTGTAACACACTGCACTGTTATACATTATCACACTGTAACACACACTGCACTGTTATACATTATCACACTGTAACACACACTGCACTGTTATACATTATCACACTAACACACTGCACTGTTATACATTATCACACTGTAACACACACTGCACTGTTATACATTATCACACTGTAACACACTTCACTGTTATACATTATCACACTGTAACACACTGCACTGTTATACATTATCACACTGTAACACACTGCACTGTTATACATTATCACACTGTAACACACACTGCACCATTATACATGATCACATTGTAACACACACTGCACTGTTATACATTATCACACTGTAACACACTGCACTGTTATACATTATCACACTGTAACACACACTGCACTGTTATACATGATCACATTGTAACACACACTGCACTGTTATACATTATCACACTGTAACACACACTGCACCGTTATACATGATCACACTGTAACACACACTGCACTGTTATACATGATCACACTGTATCACACACTGCACTGTTATACATTATCACACTGTAACACACTGCACTGTTATACATTATCACACTGTAACACACACTGCACTGTTATACATTATCACACTGTAACACACACTGCACTGTTATACATTATCACACTGTAACACACTGCCCTGTTATACATTATCACACTGTAACACACACTGCACTGTTATACATTATCACACTGTAACACACTTCACTGTTATACATTATCACACTGTAACACACTGCACTGTTATACATTATCACACTGTAACACACTGCACTGTTATACATTATCACACTGTAACACACACTGCACTGTTATACATGATCACACTGTAACACACACACACTGTTATACATTATCACACTGTAACACACTTCACTGTTATACATTATCACACTGTAACACACTGCACTGTTATACATTATCACACTGTAACACACACTGCACTGTTATACATTATCACACTGTAACACACACTGCACCATTATACATGATCACATTGTAACACACACTGCACTGTTATACATTATCACACTGTAACACACTGCACTGTTATACATTATCACACTGTAACACACACTGCACTGTTATACATGATCACATTGTAACACACACTGCTCCGTTATACATGATCACACTGTAACACACACTGCACCGTTATACATTATCACACTGTAACACACACTGCACTGTTATACATTATCACACTGTAACACACACTGCTCCGTTATACATGATCACATTGTAACACACACTGCACTGTTATACATTATCACACTGTAACACACACTGCTCCGTTATACATTATCACACTGTAACACACAGTAACACACTGTGTGCATTGTCTACTGTGTATACTACACAATAATGTATCATATGTATCATACACTATATTGGCAAAAGTTTTGGGACACCCCTCCAAATCATTGAATTCAGGTGTTCCAATTACTTCCATAGCCACAGGTGCATAAAACCAAGCTAGGCACGCAGACTGCTTTAACAAACAAAGAAAGTATGGGTCACTCTCAGGAGCTCTGTGAATTAAATCGTGGTACCTGGATAGGTTGCCACCTGTGCAATAAGTCCATTCATGAAATTTCCCCACTACTAATATTCCATGGTCAACTATTAGTGGTGTTATAACAAAGTGGAAGCAATTGGGAACAACAACAACTCAGCCACGAAGTGATAGACCACGTAAAATCACAGAGCAGGGTCAGTGCATGCTTAGGTGCACAGTGTGCAGAAGTCACCAACTTTCTGCAGAGTCATTAGCTACAGACCTCCAAACTTCGTGTGGCCTTCAAAGTAGCTCAAGAACAGTGTGTAGAGAGCCTTATGGAATGGGTTTTCATGGCCGAGCAGCTGCATCCAAGCCTTATATCACCAAGTGCAATGCACCTCAACCCGACAGAACACCTTTGGAATGAATTATAGAGGAGAGTCCAAGCCAGACCTTCTCGTCCAACATCAGTGCTTGACCTCACAAATGCACTTTTAGAGGAATGGTCAAAAAGTCCCATAAACACTCTCCTAAACCTTGTGGAAAGTCTTCCCAGAAGAGCTGAAGCTACAAAGGGTGGGAACTCCATATTAAACACTATGGATTAAGAATGGGATGTAATTAAAATTCATGTGTATATAAAGGCAGACGTCCTAAAACTTTTGGTAATATAGTGTATGTCATCATGGTCATTACCATACTGTGTATTTACCACTTATTCTACTGTGTATACTGTACAATAATGTATCATATGTATCATATATCATTAGCATTAGCATTATCCAAAGCATAGATTTACAGAAGTATTTAAATTTGTACAGTTCATACTTTACTGCAATGTCTGGAGCTGCACTGAAGAACTTCATTCACTTCTACACATGTTGATGGTGATGTGACAATAATGTGATTTGATTTGATTTGATTTGAGAGGGACTTTCGATGACTTAAAAGTGGTCAACTAGTCACTGGAACTGAATAGTCTCTTATAACAAGGCACAAAAGCACATTAATATCTTGAAAATAATTAATGGTCCAGTGTCTGGTGTTGCTGCACCAGTCCAGGGTCTGATTCTGGTCTTAGGTTACTGTCTGAGTGGAGTTTCTATGAATTATCTCCTCATGTGTGCTCCTCATGTGTATTCTGGGCTCTCTGGTTTCCTTCTGCCACTAGGTATGCATTGTTGTCTCCCAGCCAGGATGGACTCTTCCAAATGCCATTCCCGCCCTCTAAGTCACTATCCCTTGGATAAGCTCCAGCTCCAGCAAGGAACCTGGCCTGAATAAAGCACTTATGCATGAGGGATGAATGAAATCAATCCTGGCCACCAAAAAAGTTGACCACTCGAATCAAAAGTGAAAGCAAAAAGAAGAAATAAAGCAAAAATCCTATATTGTGCAAGTTTAAAACTTCTCAGTGGCAGCAACCTCAGTTTCATCTCTGCAACAGAACAGACAGGATGTGAAAATGCTTAAGTAGTTTCCCCCCTGAGAGATGGCTTTATTGTTGGTAACAGAGATGAGAGGGACAAATGACATCCAGGTTATATACTGTATACATATACTGTATATTTATGTGTGTAAAATGAAACACTGGACCACAATACAACAACAAAAGTGTGCTTATTACAGTAAATATAAAGATACTGTAATAAACAAAACTTTTGAAAGGAACAGAAAACTAAATTAGGATTTTATCGAAACTAAATAATGCACAGGGGTATATCAAGATCAATGGTCATGACTGATAAGAAATTTCCAGAAATATTGTGAGATCCATGCTGTTTAAGGAAATTTATGAACACCTTCAAATTTGAGAATTCATCAGCGCTGTGGGATAAACACTGAAAAACTTAGCATGCATAATATTAAGTGTTACCTTAATTATCATCAAATATCTCAGCGTACTTAAACCATAATGCACATGGAAAGGGTTTGTACTATTTTATTCTCATGATTTTATGACTACAAATTCAAAGGTGTGCATTAAATGATATATATATAATACAGTGTATTGTATTCCAAATCACCTTCTGGCTGATTCGGTCAAAAGATTTTGTTCTCTTTTTGTCTGTGTACACAGGCAAGAGGGTCAGGTTTCATTCCCTTCTCAAGCTCTTTAACACACACACACACACACACACACACACAGGATTTTCTGCACATGCCACACCACTTTGAAATTCCAAGGAAATCTTAATGTGAAGCAGAGGCGGCGTTTCTTGCCCTGCCTCCTCAGCTCCAGCTGCCGAGCAGAGCCATGTTTTGAGTGACAGTGTGATTGCACCTCTGAGGAATGCATCGTGTGGGGATAGTGCTGTTTTGGCTTGTCTTGTTGAGTTGCTTGTCCAGCACGGCGCTGTCAGCACGAACAGGCAAGAGCAAACAGCAGTCAAAGACAAGGGATGAAGTTGCTGGCCCCCGGGAGCATGCTGGAGCAAAGGACGCTGGAGTACGAGAAGCTGGAGGAGCTTCTGAGACTGACTTCTTGGCTGACTTTGCAGGGAAAAAGCGCTTATGGGTGATCACCGCCCCATCCTACAGCGATAACTACTTACGCATGATGGAGAACCAGATCCAGGAGTCTGAAGGGTTGAACTGTAGATTAGCAGAGAGAGACACTCTCATTGTGACCATTATTCAGAATGCAATGATGGAAGGCAAAATCAAGCATACAACGATGGAGGGACAAGCCACTGAGCAAGCTCTGGATTCAGACATGGTGACAAAACTGCTACATTACTTGGAGCTGGCACACCAGACCTTCTCCATGTTAATCCTGAAGAAGAACCTGAAGGTTGGTGAGAAATTTCCTTACCCAGTGCGCGTGGAAGCTGTTCTGGAAGTTATCGATAACCTTCCTGCACGCAAGCTGGAGAGAGTGGCAAGGAAGGGGTCACTTCAGAGGTGCAAGATTACTAAGAAGAGGTTAGTAGTGAAGCAGAATGGTGGTAAGAAGAGAAGAATCTTCAGCTCTCAGAAACAGGGGAACGTTACATCCATCCTTAATTCACAGCGACAAAATGTGGACAAGAAAGCAGCCATTAGGAGCAAGGTTCAGGATATTCTCAGCGGTCGCTCCAGGTTTGTCATCCGTAAAACCGCAGCGAGTCCTGCAGGCAGCAAGGTAACCTCGACCCCCAAAACTGGGGCAAATGAGGAGGTGAAGCTCGAGCATGACAGTGGAACAGAACACACTGAAGACGCAGGAGAAAAGACAGCGATGAGAGTGGAGAATAAATACAATGATAAAGAGAACGACAAAACAAGTTCAACCACAGAGGTGAAAGGAGAGCAAACGGGTGACCCAGCCAAACAGAAAAGCAAAGGAAAGAAGGATAAGGAAGAGAAGAAGAAGAAGAAGAAGAAGGGCAAAAGAGGAGGGAAGAAGTCGCAACGAGAGGCAAACAGTAAAGAAAAAACAGCTCTCAAAGAGTTTATGGAAAAGCTCAAGGGTCAAAGAAGACTTCTTGTAAGTTTATAGTTGTGTGTGGTTGTTTAAAACCCTTTGACTGTAGGCTTCGTTCACACTGCAAGTGAGGCTCTGATTTACTGCTCAAATATTTTTCAGCATGTTTTTAACAACTAGTCTGAACAAGTCACATCTCTGAACTAACCCACAGGAGCGAATTTTGAAAAAAAAATATGAATAAAGCTCCAGGCGTCCAGAAATAAACAAACAAAATGGAGGCAATGTTAACATATGGTGACCTAAAATACTTTTAGGTTTGAGACTCAAAAAGTTTAACACATCACTGTCCAAATGGCCTGTAAAACATCGACAGGGCAGTCATTCATCTGTCTGCTAAATGAATTCCAGTGGAAAAAATATCAGAAAATTTTGGATTGAGGAGAATATGTAGAACCGGGAAGGAAACATCCCTTACAGAAAAGTCACACAAACTTTATTACACATGAATAAACACATTAAAAATAATATATGAAATTTACACATACGGTTTGTAGAAACTTCACGTTTCTGTTCAGATGTGATTGTTTTTCGCGGGTTCCATATAATTGATGTTGATTTGTTCACATGTAGTGCATGTGTTTTAATTTTCAGATATTTCTTTTTCCCCCATATGATTATTTTACTTTCATATAGGAATTTTCCACTTATAGGACATGTGGTTTCATGGTTCAGGTGTGATATTCTCACACCTCACACCTAATTCATATTCCTATGGGATCGTGTGCAGTTCCAGGGCATAATATTCTGAAATCTTTAAAATATATTTGACAAATTTCTCCCATAAAATATGATCTTCTGTAAGTAATCCACAACAAAGATTGTCATACTGATAGCTCGCTAAGTAGGTAATATATTATTGTGTCTGCTCCACTTAGTGTCCACATGTATGCACATGTGCTTGCACAGTAAAATGTGACGGTATCTATAACCTCCTGTTTATGTTGCAGGTAATTTCTTCCCCCAGTGAGGTCTCGAGTCAGTATATCCAACAGAGAGATGATAACGAGCTGCACAGCTGTGACCTGGTTTTACGGAAAATTACAGTGCTGTCCATCCTGGGCTCAGAGCAAAGCCCTACACTGCGACTACAACACTATCAGCAAGGTAGCAGTGGTCTAATCTCTCTGTGTTCTTTGTATCTGCATGCACTGGACATCCAAATAATGAGCTAAATAATGTGACATTAGCAACTTCTTCAAGGGGCTAATGTTAGCACATTGCTGTGTTTAGATATGTGGTTCAGTAACTTAGCTAATGTGTCTAATTCATGGTGTTGTTAAATCCTGGCTGAATTCTGATCAGCATCACTCTGACTGCAATGTAACTTCAAATCACAGGTTTACGTATATTTGTGCACTTGTTTAATATGTTATCGTTTCTATAGCAACAGCATTCACAGTGATTTGATTGGCTGATGCTCAAACTTAATTCCTAAACAGATTTTGTAGGGAAGACATTGTGTAATTGTTGAGATGGGAAAGTTTTCTGTAAGGAGAAAAAGAAGGAAAGGAAGGAGTCTCCAGTGTCAGTGAGTTGTACCAATTAAACAAAAAGAAAACAACGCTTTCCAGTTTCTCCATAACAAGCTGAGATTGATTCGATCTTACCAACTTCAGTAGAAATGAATGGTCAGAACTGTGTATATATCTGTTATCATGTAAATGATTCCAACTATAATCTAAACTACAGACTTGTCAATATTTAATAACTTTGAGGAAAGATACAGATCTTTGTGAGGCAAGGTCCACCATTAGCACTGACAAGCAATACAGTGTGTTACTTTTAAACAGATGGAGTTCCTCGACTCGCCTTGCTCCCAGACAGCATCAAAAATCCTGACCTGATCAGTCAAATCCGCAAAGAATACGGGCTCCACTGGCAGGAATTCTCCATGGCCGTGACGGACTATGACCTGAGACCTAACGTAAGAGGAATTTCTACTTTTTATCATCACAGGAGTTGTGTTTCCACAGCTATGAGATGTGCACTTGTGATTTCAGCTTGGGAAGGTGTTTCATTCACTGACATCCCCATCAGCTATAATAAATTACATCGACACCTTCCAGTCTCGGAGGGTGGAGAAAGCAGCAGAGAAGGACACTCCCTCGCCCTGTTCTCCGTCGGAGGCTAGTAATCAGGCGGAGAACTCCCTGCTCAGGTAGACACAGGAACTGATGAGTTAATAAGAATGGCATAGAGTATGTCAGATCTGAGATGCTTCACATTTTTGTGTCCTTTACATTTCAGATTTATGTCCAAAAGAAGACTTTTGATCATCTCTGCACCAACTGAGGATGACTATTCCTTTCATCAGCAGATTCAAGCTATTAATGGACAAGAGTGTCATATGGGTGGGGCTCTATTTGAATCAGAATTTCAGAATCTGTATAATAGTTCTAGGACACATCGTCAGCCTTGTGCTCCTCATTTAGTCTAGCTGCTAGTCTTCATTTGCTTCTCTTTTATTAAACTGTAAAAGTACTAAAAAATGTACACAATGTACTTTGCCAGTAAATTACTGTTCATATTAAAATAGTTTAATATATTGGTAGGTATTTATTGCACATTGTACAGTACATTAGTGTATGTTTGCACTAAGATATTGTAAATATGCCAGATATTTTAACAGTAAATTACGGACATTTGCATGTGCCATTACAATGGACTGGAGACCCATCCTCTTGCCTTATACCCAGTGTTCCCAAAATACTCCATCATGTCCTTGACCTGGACAAAGCTCTTGCTGAAATGAATGAATGAAAGAATGAATAAGAATGAGGACAATCAATTTAGCAATAATTAATAATTAGCCAAATAAACAGTTAAAAGGTCAATTAAACTCTCATTTAAGATTGATACATTGGTACTGTGGACACTTACTGGGATCAGCATATAACAGAGCTCTACACAAGGTCTTGAGCATGCTTATAAATGTATAAACTATGAAAAATAAACCAAACCCTTTTGTATTCTTACTCTGCAGGTATCCGTCACTTCGCTTTGCTGAAACTTGTAGGAAAAGGACCAAAGGCTTCAGGGACTGTTGAGCTATTTCCACTGAATGGTATCTTTCATTTAGATATTTACATTTAATAGATTTACCAGGGCTACAACACAACAAAACAACAACAACAACCTGTTTCCCATCCTGCAGGCAAAAGTCAGACTGAAAAAGAAGTGCTGTCTCCAGATGTGGTGAGCAATCTGAGAGACCAGCTGAAGATCACTACGGACTACTTCAGCATGCTGGTGGTGGGGAAGGACGGTGAAGTGAAAGCCTGGTATCCAACATCAATGTGGACTTTGTCTAATATCTATGACTTGGTGGACTCTATGGAACTACGTCAGCAGGAACAGAAGCTTCAGAACACCCTCGGTATTCACTGCCCCGAAGACAGCGGCGGTGCCGGGGAAGGTACTTACCATGGATATACGAGACACACCGAGGACTATCTGTACCATCAATCAGAGGACTGACGGGAAAAGCACATTCGCAGACATCATGAGGAAGTGCTAGGTTCTAAGTGAAATATAAAATGGGAAAATCTATTTGATATTTGTATATACAGTACATATCCATTGCAACACTGAAACGTATTGCTTGCTTCCGACTTATTATAGGCTGAATTATTTGAAACATCACCTATCTCATTATTTCATCTCTAAAACTGTTCTGCCTAAAAACCATGTAGAACTGTTATATGCTGCTATCACAATATAAACTGTATGTGTACCAAACAAATACTGTGTTGGAATTTTTTATTTGGTCTCAGGCATCCAGTTAGATGGCAACACATTTGTTCATGTGGACAAATGTCTAATAGCATAAAGTCTTAATTAAAGAATTAAAAATTTGCTAATGCTACAAACCTTTTTTGACGTACATTATAGAAGCTAGAAATAGTCATTCTCTTACCAGCTTATTTTGTTCCTCTTTATTGTCCTTATTATTTTTTTTATTAATTTTAAGTTAATAAGACCAAGACACAGCTTGTCATGTAACTGGGAAAAAACAGCAATCCATAAACTTCTCTATCCTTGAAAACCTTTCCACATCATGTCCCAACATTACAGAAAGTTACAGATTTATAAAGCACTGATGCTGGAGATTTCTTCTATAAATGTTTAGCTTTAAAATAATAGTATACTGTATACTGTATACTCAGCAGTGACACATTTTGACTGTTCATGTGGCTCATTCACTATACAGTGTCAGAGCTTCTGTTACAGAAAACTCAATCAAGATTTTTTCCTGGGTAATCAGCATTGCAGTGTAACATATTTTAATTATAGGTATTCTTAAATCATTTCTGAGGCATGAGCTGAAATTCCTAGTAAAGAGGACAGCATGATCTTATGTACTGTTTTTCCACCTGGCTGATGGTAACCATTTGCAGCCAAACCAAACGATTAAAAAAAGGTTAGGGTTAGATCATTTAGTGCATTAAAATAGAGATTAAATTAACCTAAATGACATGAATAAAATATTAATGTTGTGTAATACTCTGATCATGCACTATAAGTGCTGAATAAATACAGTGTGTAATAGTGATTTCTCGCTGCTTTTTCTACAGCAGCCACTAGATGGCGCTTGTAATCTCACTGCTCAGTGCTGCTTCTGGATCTTTCTACTGACAGGGTAAAGTGTTTGGTTCAGTGTTTGTACCAATCACTCTGTCTGACTGGACACCATGATGCTATTTACCTGCATTGTCCAGTTTTAAAGTAAATAATATAAACTTATGACCTGAAACAATCCAGAAGTGAGCTTTAATTTCTGGTTGTGACTCATTTTTTAGCAGTTAGCATAACATTAGGGGCCATTTTGTAGTTTATGAGTTCAGTTTCTAAATGTGAGGTCATAGAACGAATGGGAATTTGTAGAAATAAGGCACTGTAACAACTATCCTGGTGCAGAAGTGGTATCGGTGATGGTTTTTAATTGCACTACCCCATTGTGGGTTATTTTGCAATAGCTGAGTTCTGGGGAAAAAAGGCCAAGTCAACACCTTATGTTTGTCATGTTCCTCACACCATTCCTGAACAGTGTTTGCAGTGTAGTGGGGAGCATTAATCCTGCTGGCATTAGGAATATCATTGCCATGAAGAGCTGTACTTAGTCTGCAGCAATAATTATGTAGGTGGTACGTGTCAGAGTAACATGAATACCAGGACACATCACGTACATACCAGACAAAACAGGTCATTTCACTTTGGTCCAATTCTAATGCTCACAGGACTTTGTAGATACTGCAAAGGTTTCCTGTTATCTGCAGGAAGCTGTGATGCACTGTGTGTTCTGACCTTTCTATCATAGCCAGCACTAACTTTTTCAGCAATTTGTGGGTTCAGACTAGATGAGCTAACCTTCACTCCCCACACACATTAATGACCCTTGGGTGCTATTGATCCTGTCTTCAGATTACCGGTTGTCATTTTTTGGTTAGTACTATCCCCTGCATACCAGGAAAACTCCATAAGACATGCAGTTTTGGGGGGAGCTTTGACCCAGTTGTCACAATTTGGCCCTTGTCTTACAAGGTGCACTTATAGTATGCTATGTGTTTGATGGTAGCTATTGAACTCTGTATTATGCACCATTATAAACTCCCCAGTCCTCTTTGGAATTGGTAGCTTATATAGCACCCATCTCTGGAAACCTGCTGTATTCTGATCCTTTAGCAATCCTAGCCACTGGTGCTCTGTCCTTGTCAAGACATACGTACAAACACACACACGCCACACACACCAAGCAATCCAACCAAAACTACCTTGAAGTCAATTGAAGGTTTGGGAAGTCAGAAGGATGCATGTGCCTTCCTGCCAACCTTCATCAGTAGCCAAACCCACCCGGTTTTGGCCTGTTATTTATTTGTCCATCTCAGCAATATTTTGCTCTAATGTTATACCAATGACAGAACCCAGTGGGGTAAATTGAAGCACTAACAAGTCTGCTACAATGAAGAAATAAATAGGTTTATTATATCAAAATACTTTTTTGACAACTAGGTTAAAACAGATAGAGGAAATCAGGGTTAAATCTGATTAAATGGCCATAACCAGACTACCTGCGCATGTCAAATGGAATTAGTCAGCACTTCCTGTTGTGACATGAGGTTGGTATGTATGTATTGGAAAAAATGCAATGCTACACACAACAGAAATAAGCAGTGGTCTACACAAAATCAGTGGGCTATGCACAGATTACAGTGCACATAATATTGTAGAAACACAACGTTCAGAGATTTATAGTGCGATAAAACACTTGGGGACATGCTGTCATAAAAAAGTAGTTGATGATACGGTGTTGTGGTGTGGCCTTGATGTGAAGCAGAGTTATTGCCTGTTAAGTAATGGAGGTGGAAACAGCTTTCATTCGAACAAAGGTAGACAAATCCAAAACATACGCATTCCATGGTGAGGTGAAGAGCAAACAGACTGAATAACACGAGGCAAAGACATGAGCGGATAAAACTGGGTCAAAACACATAAAAAGGCTTGGTGTAGTTAAGGGCACACAGACCAAGCTGAGTGTGTGTGTGAACGTGTGTGTGTGTGTGTGTGAATGTGTGTGTGTGTTTGTGTGTGGCTGATTGAGCACAAACTCGCATTCAAATGATGACCTACACATTAAAATATGTCCTGTAAAATTATTGTAATAAAGCAGGTAATTAATGAGTGTAAAAATTCTTTTTCTGTTTTAAGGACACTGCCCCCAAGTGGCAGAAGCTGCACTTGCACCCCTGACCTCTCTGTTCTAATAAGTAAAAATAATAAAGGTTCTATTCTCATTTGTCAATTAAGCTAGGCTAATTCATACAATCAAAACACAAGAAAAGAAATAAATCCCCCAGTTATAAAATACATACATACAGCAACTACAGCACAGCTTCATTTGTTTTCATGAGGAAGTGAATATGTGGAATTATAATTAGGATCGATATTCATGGTAACCAGGTTTAAGTACAACACCTGAAAATATTATTTAATATTCATACACATTTAATGCTTATTACCCAAGCAGGCAGTGAGACTCATTCAGATTCAATCAAAACTAGAACTCCAGTGAACAAAACCAGGTTTATAACCTGGAATAGAACAAAATTAATGGCAAAAAAAGAGATTATTGTTTAATGAGCTTAATTTCACACTGAAAATAGGAGATTTTTTTGAAGTATATTTATTCAAAGACAATACAAAACCCATTATCATTATAATTCTTCACCAAGGGTAATGCTAGATTCTGAAGCTGAGAAATGAAGCTGAGATTCATTAGTGAACGCTACACATATTTTAGAGACACTTTACAGCACTGATTGTTTAGTTTAATGTTAAATATTGTTCTTCGCTCCATATTGGTGTTCTAATGTCCACGCTGCACCTAATTTAATTAAATATTTACTTCTTCCTTTCTGATACTTATTTCCAGTAGCGGTTGCTGAAGTGACATTTGCTCACATTGCACAATTCTGTACTTTCTTTAGAAGAAGCAGAACTTATTATATACAGCTGTGTTACTTTACCCTTGCCCTAATGTACTCTTGACAGTTTTCATTAGTAAAAACAATATTGTTTAACTGGATTAACTTGACCTGTCCAGGTTGTACCCCTGCCTTTTGCCCTATGTGGGCTGAGATAGGCTCCAGCAGACCCCCGTGACCCTAATTAGGAATAAGCGGGTATAGACAATGGATGGATGGATGGATGGATTAACTTTATTATTTGGACTAGAGCCATACTGAATTATTGGATCTAAAGACATTTTTTTGGAGGATGGGGCAGTAAGCAGTGACTTAGATCGAGGAGATCAACTCTGTGGTATCAGATCCCAAATAAAACAGAAAGATCATCTGGTTTAGGATACTCGTTTAAATTAGAAATACAGAAGGATGTTTTCGTCTCTTGGCTGTTCAACGTGCCAGACTATATGTAGATTTCCTAAATTTACCTGTGAATTTTCTTTGTTTTCAAATCACAGAACATTAATAGATCACGATGATGACTGAGTCATAAACACCTCATAGATTTGGAATTCTGAACATTTAAATCAGCTCCGTTTCCTTTTCCTGCAATCAGAGACATCCATTATACACTGATCAGGCATAACATTATGACCACTGAGAGGTGAGGTGAATAACACTGATTATCTCCTCATCATGGCACCTGTTAGTGGGTGGGATATATTAGGCAGCAAGTGAACATTTTGTCCTCAAAGTTGATGTGTTAGAAGCAGGAAAAATGGGCAAATGCGATGGCTAGACGACTGGATGAGAGCATCCAGAACTGCAGCTCTTGTGGGGTGTTCCCGGCCTGCAGTGGTCAGTGTCTATCAAAAGTGGTCCAAGGAAGGAACAGTGGTGAACCAGGGACAGAGTCATGGGCAGCCAAGGCTCATTGATGCACATGGGGAGTGAAGGCTGGCCCGTGTGATCCGATCCAACAGACGAGCTACTGTTGCTCAAACTGCTGAAGAAGTTAATGCTGGTTCTGATAGAAAGGTGTCAGAATACACAGTGCATCACAGGTCAGAGCTGTTCTGGCAGCAAAAAAGGGACCGACAAAATATTAGGTAGATGGTCATAATTTTATGCCTTATCTGTATTACATGTATTACATCCTTCAAGTGTCTTGCCAATGGAAAAAAGAAATCGTTATGAAGAATGATGTGTTCAGCAAAAAGATTGACCACTCTCCTCTGATGTCAAGCTGATCTCCTGTGGGGAAGCATGAGGAGTAAATTATGTAAACATCTTAAACGACTGTATGTCAAAGTATCATAGTTCTGATCATGTAAGTTACTTTTCTTTTTTTTGACATTTTCCCTGTTCTCTGTAGTCAATAAGAGGATTCTCCTTTAAAAGGAAAGCAGTCTGTGGATCATCCTGCACCACACAAGCTGAATTGCTGCCACTGTTTTTTAGGTAGAATGATACGTGAGTGACAGAGGATTTTAATAAATATCTCTAAAAGGCTCTGAAAAATAAATAGGTACATATTTACATATTTATATGATGCCATGATAAAGTATGTATTTACATTATGTTGGGCTATGTTCATGAAATAAATCTGTAATGTCCTGTGAACACACTATAACTATAATACGCATGTTTGCTGGTGCTGTTTGTTTTGGTATGCTTTACAAAAAGAAAGGCCTGAGCAGCAGTGCAGGTGTTGCAGCGGAAATAAAACCTGTCTACTGTCTGTCTTTGGAAAGAACAGAAGCTCAGTATGGAATACGCAAATGACAGAGATGGAGCAAGTGATAGGCTTTCATGTGAGCTGCAGCGCCTCAGCTGTGAGGGGAAGTCGCAAGCAGCGCTCACTTGTCAGCCGACAAACAGCCTCTCACACAGAAACAGACACACATGCACGCACACACACACACACACACACACAAGCTAGTGAAATCAGTCTGTGAATCTGTGAATCAGGCACAGCAGGAGCCCACTACCATCATGGTAAGTGAAGTGTTCACCTTTTTTCCTGGTTTGTTTAGGAGCAGCTTCTCAGTGCTTCTGTGGACTTGATAAAGCTCAGTGAATTGGACAGCACAGTGGACATCGTATGTGTAGTGCTGACACTGCTTTCTTTTTGTCTGGCACTAAATTATATGACAATTGTATTGATGCCACTTTGCCTAAAGGAAGTATTGTCAAGTTACATGGCATGTGTTTGACAAAATGCATAGAGGGTGTTTTAAACATCTATTTCAGCCAAGTGTCCCTTATGTGACAAGCTGAAACTGGTTTGGAAGTTCTGAGGGGTGTTTTTGCAATATCAAACGGTATTGTGTAAGCCAGCGAAGTTTTTCTGCTTGCTTCATGAACAAGTGTTCCTCTTTGCTTTTAACACTGTCTACTCTCATACAATTTTCCAGCTCTGTTCTCACTGCCAGTGTATATACACTCGTCTGGCTGTGTTCTGACCAACACTAATGTACTGGTTAGTGGTTACTTGCACTGGGTCGATTGTAATCGTAGACCTGTATTAGTATTGCACACTGATTTAGGCAGTTTCTTTAAGCAAGTCCTCATGGGTAAAATGTTAACATGGAAACAGTATCAGGAGACACGGGAATGTCCCTTTCCTTGTTTCCTTAAAAAAATTTTTAGTAGAATGTGTAAAGGTTCAGAGTTTAAGTTGATAGTACATTAAAAAACGTTAAAAATGTTAACGCTTTCAGCTGAACATTAAGTAGTTGAAGTTCTATAATATAGGGGGCTTCATAATTTGAGTGGAAATTATGGTGTATTATATAAAGGCCAAATTCGTTTCCCCTCCAAGTGCTCCTTTTAATAACACCTTCATCTCGTCACACTTTTTCCTTTAACATTATTATAGGATCTGAGAGCGGTTCACGCTGTTTTCTGGGACACCATGTACAAAGATCTAAACTGCTGAATTCTCGACTCAGACGATGTTGACTGAATTTTCTGTAACAGCCTGTCTGACAGGAGTACAGCTACAAATCACAGCGTTTTATTACTGCATTCGTTATTGTTTCCATAGTAACAGATGCACAGGGACTTGATAATGAAGGAGTGAACAAAATATGCGCTGTTATTTGACACGGAAAAACGTAACAGTTTATATGATGACGGTTTTCTGTAAGCCGTTTTTTCTGGAAGGAGTCTCCAGTATCAGCACCTTGTAACAATCAGAGGTAAAGCTCTAACTTTACGTTTTGTGCCACAGTGAAGTCTTATATGGTCTTAAATATTTATTGGGTATTGTATAGTGGCAGTTATAATAATTCAAGTGCAATAAAAAAAACGAATTGACATGCAGCTGCTTTGATCGCATGAAGACCTTATGGGGAGAATAATATTACTGTAAGTCTATTTCTGTCTGTTTCCTCTATCTCTTAAAATTCTAACACAAGCTGCTGTAGCATCTAAAAAGTGAGAATTCACTCTATTTATGTGGGAAACCACTGATACCGGCATGACCAGCAGAACAAGGATCAAACACAAGCAAGACAAGGTCTGGCCTTTACATGAAAAAGGCTGAGGGAAGTGTGTTCATTTTACTATGCTGTGACTCAAACATTTTTGTCCAGGCTACAGGAAGTACATAACCCACTCTCGTTATAGCAACAGTGATAGTGTAATTGATGTTGACTAATTCCTGTTCCTATGTCAAACACCAAACTTCTGTTTTCTAACAGTCCGGTCTGTGGTCAATAGGGCAAGAATGCTTTTCCTGAGCTTATCTGTACTTCCTGGTGTCCCACAGTGCTCATTATCCAAGGGTGCGTCAGTGCACCTGTCCAGCTGCCACTTCAGACCTGATAACCGGGTCTGAGTGCCAACAAAGGAACAAAATGAGGCTGCTGCCAGGACACCATGGAAGAGTGCATTATTGTTAGCACCATAAAGCTTTTCACATACTCCAAAATGTCATGTTATTTGCATGTTAACATTAAAAATGACCAGACAAACTGGTCTAGCCATGAAAACTCTTCGAGACCTGTGACAAACAGAGTGACGTTTTGAACATGCATTAATAACTATGCTACACTTCACACGGCTCTACTGTTCATGACACAGCTGCTGGTTATACCAGTTAAAAGAGCAGGTTCACTCGACTCATCACCAGTGTGGTAAGACTGTGGTGCACTGGCTCAAGCCATGTTCCCAACAACCAATCACTGAGTCACCAATTAGTGACCAATTAGTGATCTTCCACTGAATTAATACTACAATTAATAGTTAGAGACACTGAAGTGTCATCCATAAGAAATGCTGCCATCTGCAAAGCCACCCTCTCTTTTATACTGTGGTGCTTGAAAGTTTTTTTTAACCCTTTAGAATTTTCTTCATTTCTGTATAAATATGCCCTAAAACATCATCAGATTTTCACAAGTTTAAAAATAGACAAAGTCAACCCAATCAAACAAAGGAGACAAAAATATTATTCCTAGTTATTTATTTATTCAGAAAAATGATCCACTGTTATGTATCTGTGGTTGGAAAAAGTATGTGAACCTCTAGGATTATCAGTTCATTTGAAAGTCAAATGAAAGTCCATCTGTTTTCAATTAATGGGATGTCAATCAGGTGTCAGTGAGTGCCCTGTTTTATTTAAAGCCTGATCTTCACAACAGGTGTTTGTGGAAGTGTATCATGGCACGAACAAATGAGATTTATGATGACCTCAGAAAAAGAGCTAAAGGCTGTTGAAGGAGTTTGGACTCCACAATCCACAGTCAGACATATTATGTACAATCCAGCCTCCCCAGGAGTGGTCCACCAACAATGATCACTCCGCGAACAAGGCGTGTAACAGGCCATGAGTTCACAAAGGAACCCAGGGTAACTACTCTCTTATGTTGGCTAATGTTAATGTTAATCAGGAGATGATGGGCACTGATGAACCTTGGTGTGCATGGCAGATTTGCAAGGAGCAAGCCACTACTATACACTACACTAATTTTTGGTTTAAATGCGATGCATAAAGAGATGTGGTAGCTTAGTGGTTAAGGCATTGGACTACTAACCAGTAGGTTGTGAGTTCAAATCCAGCATCCACCAAGCTGCCACTGCTGGGCCCCTGAACAAGGCCCTTAACACTCAGTTGTTAAAAAGATGAAATGCAAGCTGCTCTGGATAAATGACAGAAATGTAAGTGTTCTGTTTGGAGAAAGGAAAACACTGCATTCCAGCATATCCCAACTGTGAAACATGTGGCAGTGTCATGGCTTTGCTGCATTTGGCCCAAGATGAGTTCACATCATTGATGGAACAATGAATTCAGAATTATATCAGCATGTTTTAAAGGGCATCTCAGGTCAGGACATCTGTCCACAGTTAAAGAAGTTAACGTTCAGGTCAAAGTCCTGACCTTAATCTAATAGACGTGTTGTGGACCTGTGGACCTGAAGCAAGCAGTTCATGTAGGGAAGCCCACCAACAGAAGCTGTTCTGTATTGAGGAATAAGCTGAAATTCTTCCAAGCCGTTGTACAGGACTGATCGATAGTGACCGGAAACGTTTACTTGCAGTTATTGCTCTACAAGGGGGTCAAACAGCAGATACTGAAAAGAAAGGTTTAAATACTTTTGCCACTCACATATATGTAATACTATATCACTTTTCTCAGTAAATAAATGATAATATTTTTGTGTCATTTGTTTGATCGGTTTCATTTTGTCTACTTGAGTAAAAATCTGATCATCTTTATGCAGAAATATAGAAAGGTTTCTTGCTGTAGCCCAAGTGGGTCAGCCAGGCTTCTTCATTTATCTACATAATACAGAGGAAATAGTGCTTTTTAAAATCACCTAAAGAAACATTTTTTTTACTTGGTTAAAATCATAACAGATTCTAAATGATAAAAAGTTATTAACTATGTTCCACTTTTTAATCATATATGGAATCTTCAAGCAAATATCTTTCTTCCTGAAGCAATTGAAAAAAACAAAAAACAAAAGACACAGAACAAAGTGACATTTCTTTCTTGTAGACAGGTCATCTGCAAAAACCATCATAGGTTTCAGTTCAGATAACACATTTGTCATTGGTTGAAAACAGTAGAGCTTCCTGCTAGTATAGTTAATGTGTTTAATTTACCCAGTTCCTGTGTGCTCACGGTCAGAGCTGCACAGGAGTCTACAGAAGAGAAGGTAAAATTCTTTTTTTAACAATGGATGCTTTTCTAGTTGTGTAATGAAGGTCATTTTTAAGGTCATTTCTGGCAATGTAAAGGCTTTTGTAACTACAATTATGAACGAGGTCTAGCATAGTGCATATATAAAAGAAAAGGATATATAATACAGATAAGAAAACTCTGATAAGGACAGAGATGAGTAGAGGAATTGTACATCTCATGTTGTATTGAAAACATGCCTCTAATGGACGTTTTTTCCTCCAGTTTTTATTGAACTAGTCTTTTAATTGGTATCATTATTGAAGATGTAAATTTGTGATAAATGCACAATGGCTTTTTGTGTTTCCTACTTCTATTTCTAATTCTCTTACTCTTGGTCTGTGTCCATTTGCAGGACAACAAATCAGATGTGAAAGCCATTCGGGCTCGTTTTCAGACTGCAGGTGTCTCAAGTGAAGGAAGTACTGCTGTTCCTGCTGCTCCTACTCCTGCTGTTGCACGTCCAAAAACCGCTGTCCACCCAACCCTATCAGGGCCCATGGTGCCGTCCAAGAAACCTGCTCTGGAGGCCTGCCTCTCGGGCGGTTCTGCTGCTGCTAACTCCACCACCCCTAAACCCAGCTACTTGAAGAACATAGCCTCCAACAACAGTGCATCAGAGTCGCGGGAGTCTCCAAAGCCTAAATCCATCGCCAGCAGGTTTGAGAATGCGATTGCAAACGAAGATAGCAAACCCCCTTTTGCTAAACCCTTGAAACCCAAACCACCAGACTCCAACCAGAACGGTGAATCCAAGCCAAAGCTACCGTTACAGAAGCCGCTGATAACAGAGGTCAAGAACACGTTCCCCAAGCCACCACCTGTGACAGCCAAACCTTTCAAGACCACCAAAACTGAGAACAATGAAAGCACTGGTATCGCCAGCCATACCCCAGCAAAAATAGCCATGATTCCTAAACCAAAGAGTGCCATCAATGTACTTCGGCAGCAGCCAGAAGACGGCAAGGAGGAGGATCAGCTGGCAAAACCGTTCTCGCGCGCAAATCTTAACAATTCCAGCTTCCGTGCTGCCCAAAATCTCTTCAGCAAGGCAGAAGAAGCAGCAAAGGAAGAGTCGAAATCTGAAAGCTCAAAAGAATTGCAAGCGGGAGGCCCTGTGGTCCCACAAAGTAAACCTGCCTTCAAGACCAAACCCTCTGGATTTAATGCACAAACAGTGAAAGATGATCCTTCAGCCCCAAAAAGAAATCCATTAACTAACATTCTTGCTCTCGGCAGTCCGCCAAGCAAACCTAACAGACCACCCAAAGTCAACCTTGAGAAGTTCAAGAAGGGCGCTGAAACTCCAGGTGAGGGTGAGTGCAAAATTGAGCTGTTCTTGTCATTCGACAGTCTGAGAGATTAAACTAATTGCTAAGAGCTTTTTTTTTTTTTTGCTAGGCATTTTTTATTATCATGCACAGCTAAGTAAGATATATTTCACTTTTCCATTTACACCAGTCCAAGCTACCAGTACCAATACACCCTTAATATAAACCAGTATTGTAAATGAAACAAAATAGCATCAAGCCAGTGGACAGAATAGTTTCTGATATCAACTTCCTCTTTGCCCTTCAAGATGGGAGTGTACATCACATGGTCTAGTGTGACATCCTCTAATGTTCACAACTTCTCATTATGTGATGACCCAGAATGTTCTGTGGTTTAAGATCTATTTACAGGCTCCTAGCTCCATCACCTCGACTTAGACAGCTCTTGTTTTTCATGTACACTTTCACAAGCCCTGCAGTCACAATATATTCAAACCTTATGAATTATTAGGCCATAATTTAGATGATACACAAACTTCAGGTTTATTGCCATCCTAGTTTTAAAGCCTTGTTTAAAAGTAATACTGTTCTCACTGCATAAACATTTAACTTCCTTATTTGTCATTGTATTGTCAGCTGAAGCACAAAAACTGGGAAGCACAAAACGGGAACAAAGTTGAGAGAAAGCTTTCGTCTTTAGTCTGCTTCAGTGTGAATACAACTATAACAGAGCTCAGCTGGTCTGGGGTTGCCAGTTCTAGCTAATTTCACCAATACTGTCAGCAAAGACACTCTACACTCTATTTCTCTTGGGCTGATACCAGACAACGGACACAAGCACTAGTAAATTATTTTCTCCCCGTTCATACCTGGTCATTTTATTCCTCTTTTATCTGGATTGAATCCTGATAAGATTTTACGCGCATGTAAATACACTTGGAGACAAATGAATCTCCGTTCAGACTGACTGAAATCTGATTAGTTGTTTCAATATCTTAATCTAAATCACTTTATTACATCATTGTTCCCTTATTATTTTTTATTTATTTGTTATTTGTTTATGTGTGGGTTTTTTTTGCTTTATGAAGATGCTTGCTGTATGAGTTTAAAGTGCTCATGCATCACTTTTTGGGAGAAGGGCCTTAACCATGCTCAAAGTTTTTGCGAACTCTGTACTGCAAAAATTAGCCATAGTAAATATATCACAATACCAGATATTTACTACATCAATTACTAATTTTTAACCTTCGTTATAATCTCATATTTCAATTCTACCATAAACTGATCTGGATCCAGTTTAATGTTATACTTGATACTATGCCATCAACACAATAGATATAATAATAATACTATAAAACTTGATCATATTCATAGTATGTTATTAATGACTCACCTTGTACAATACAATAGCTTAAAAGTGAACACATATAAAGTGTTTGTTTAGAGACAACTAAGGATATTGCAGTCCCATCTAATCAGCTGACAACACTACTACTAGCGTGCTGAACTCACTAGCAGTGCTAGAAGTTGAAAAAAAGGTCAACAAAATAGATGAGGTCTCAGTATTAAACTGTTTTCTAATTTGTTTGGCCAACATGCTATCTTCCACCAATAAATTAACACACTCACTTTCACCTGTGTGGACACACACATACATAACTTATATTGTTCACTATTTATTGCACTACTTCAACCCTGTTATTATTTCAGTACGCTGCTATGTTTATATTTATGTCTATGCCTATTTCTATTTGCACTACCTCAACTGCTGCTACTCTGTACATCATTTCATTTTTATTCCATTTCATTTTTTTTACATTTCACTACACATGTTCTTTTTTCTTTCGGCGATAAGTGACTTGTTCTTGTGTTGTCTTTTTCTTTTTGTACTTTTTCTTTTTGTACTGTTTTTGCACTGTATTGTCTTTGCACTGTTAGCACCTAGTTGCACACTTTGCACTTTATGTGGCTAGGACATAAACCTTGGTCCTAGCTCTGTGTTGTTTTTTTTTCATATTTTGACTTTTATGTTGTATGTTTATGGAGCACCAGGTCCTGGAAAAACGTTGTTTCATTTCACTATGTATGTGAGCTTCAGTTTATGTTCATATGAAACATCAGACTGAGGAAATAATGTCTTTGAGACTTTAACTGTGGTATGGTTGTTGGTGCCGAAAATTAAAATGAACTGACTGACTGACCAAAATCTGTAGGGATTTCATTAGCTTGCTAACCTTAACCCTTAAATATTACCCTGAGCATTACCTATGGCTGTAGCAGCACTTAGATATAGAGATATATTTACACAAGAAGTCATTTAAGTAAATGTAATTTACTATAGAGTGCACACAGAAAGATCTGGCTAGCTCAATCCAGCTAGCTAGTGGCTTACCTATGCTATGCTTATTTCTAAAGGTTGGAGCTGCGAAATGCTGATATTGCCTGTTTCATTTGAAGCATGTAAAGCTGAAAGATTTTGGATATTTTTTTTTGGCCAGAGATCTATCCAAGGATCATCTTTTGTCACTAACAATCGGCTAACAATTCTAACTGGGGTTAAATGGACTTTTTATTTTTTTTGCAATTTCAGGTATGATATCATGAAGTGGATTAATTCTGAAGTCTACACACTATGATTTAATTGTATTAAATTACAGTGACCTGTATGTGTACTCATGTACCATAACGAAAGTACATGTAGTTTGTTAGTTTCCGTCTCTGTATTTATACTGTATCACATACACACTTATTTAATAATATTATAGTTAATTCTGGTAGCATAATGTCTCATGAAGATTTAATGCATGCGGTTAATATGCCTTAAGTCAAGTCAAGAAGCTTTTCAACCATATATATTGTCATTTCAACCATATATGGCTAATGCAGTAGTGAAATAAAACTACGTTTCTCCATGATCGCACACTCTTTCACACAATTTAGAGATGACCATCTGCCTACAACAAAGGAAATCCCCGAAGCATGGGGAGAACCTACAAACACCATACACAATGCAAAGGTCAAAATGAAACCCCCAACCCCTGAGGGTGAGGCAAACATGCTAACCACTAAACCTCTGTGCCCTGTGCACTTTTATTGAAAAAATAATAATCTGACTGCTCTGACAACTTTAGGAGGTCTTTCATCCAGGTTATGCAAGTGTAAATGCCAACCCAAACCCCCAACGGATGACGAACAAGCTACAAGAATACAAAAGCCTGTAAAATGTTAGCGAGTTTCAAAACAACACAGAAAATCACACCTTTTTTTATGCAGCAACCATCTAATTAATAAAGCAACCACAAACACTGGAAGTGTAATGAAAGCAATAAGAGCTATTGTACTGCTGACACTGTGACCGTTTGTAATCAGCTTTTACTCTGCTCTAATAGAAATATAAGCATTCTAAGTGAGCTTTTTTTTCTTTTCAGGACCTGAAATAAAGAAGGGAGGCTCTCTCGCTCCTCCTCCTCCTCCAGCATCACACCCCAGCAGCCAAGCAGCTCCAACTTTGCCCCCAAGGCCTCCAGGACCCATGTCAGTAACATCCTAACACATGTTTAATTCAGAATATATAGTCTGAAATCAAATTTAAAGTACGCACATACACACACTGCCAGCCTGTAGGTATGTATAAATGAGCCCATTTTTGTTGATCTGTTTGTACATTCCAAAAGCATAGTTTATTTGTACCCTAAACACAATAATCTGGTGTTACATGTGCATTACATGCTGTATATTCAGAACAAAAGCTCTGCATTAACACAATGTTCACATTTACGCTACTTGGAAGACGCCCTTATCCAGAACAACTTACAATTTATCTCATTTTATACAACTGAGCAACTGAGGGCAAGGGCCTTGGGTTAAGGGTGGTGGGAGCTCAAGTGGTTAAGGCTCTGGGCCATTGACTGGGAGATCAGGGTTCAAGCCCCAGCACTGGCAAGCTGCTACTGTTTGGCCCTTGAGCCTCAACCCACCCTGCTCCAGGGGCATTGTATCATGGCTGACCCTGCACTCTAACCCCAACCCACAGGGATGGGATATGCGAAGAATTTCACTGTGCAGTAATTTATATGTGACAAATAAAAGACAACTTAACGACAGCTCGGTGGACCTGGAATTCAAACTCAGAACCATCCAATCAGTAGTCCAACACCTTAACCACTAAGCTACCACATTCCCTGATATAAATAAACATACGCACCAGTGCACTGCGCATGTGCACAGGGTATTTCTGAACCCAAAAACACTTATTTGCAAAGGTTTACATGGCTCATTTTTTTCCTCTGTAGCAGATGGTTTCATACCTACACCATACCTCATGATCTGAACTAAATTTCATTTAGATTGAGCTCAATCGGATCAATTGAGGTGTTTGAGTTTTCAATTCAATTACATTAAAAACTGATTATTTGGCTGCACGTAAACGTACCTAATGCGGAGGTTTATTCATTTTTATTCACTATATAAGGAACAACACTTGGAGGCTTACTGCTATAGAAAACTAATCAACGATTGCATGTTGTGATATGGCCACAACATGAAGCAGAGTCACTCTTACCACCCTGAAGTTGAATAGTTTTCTAGAAAATCATGTCCCGAGTTTTTATTCCTTTCTTTTGCTAATATGTTTCAATTTTATCTTATGCATCTGCCACGCAAGTCACTAGCTAAAGAACCAGCTGTTACTATAAAATTAATATGAGTCAGAATTACTGTTATAGAAAATTCAGAATTTAGAATTTAACAATGCTGTGATAAAAAGAGCATTATTATTATTATTATTATATTTATTCTTTCTAATGCAGAGTCCAGCAAGAGGAGGAGTATGACGATGTGGGTGACCTGAGTGACTCATTTGGTGAGCTAACACAGCTAGCGCAGAACATTTTATAAACTGAAGGCTTTAGTATCAAATTTGAACATAAAAATCTACATTTGAAATATTCTCTAATGATTTGCGGATGATATGTGGGGTTTTTTTACGTTCTTGAAACGGCTTTTGAAACAAAAACACGGAAATGTCTGACATAACACACAATCACTTAGAGTAGTGCTGCTAGCATGAGTCATCTGTTGCTAAGCTCGCATACATAGGGACATACATACAAGGATGTTTTGCATTTTCTTTTTTGGTGTGTACATTTACACATAGATATGATTCCTATTCTATTAACAAAGTGCATATACACATTACATGTACAAATCACTTTAAAAATCTACAGCGTATTTCTAATTTTGTTAGACAATGTGACAGTTTGGCATTGCAGTACCTAATACAGCTATTTTTGTTTCATGAACGAAGACTTTGACCATTTAGTTAAATTCTAAATGGGCGAATCTGAGTTAAGCGAGCATTTAAAAAGAAGTGATTGAATCTGCACGTTTTTGTTTTTGCAGGTAAGGCAGGGCGACAAGACGAGGTAAGAACGGTGATGGTAACTGTATTTCTCTTTGTTAAATTTGACTGTGACGGTTGGTCTTCAATTACTGTCATCTGCACAGGGAAGTGGAAGTGACGGGGAGACGTATGAGGAACTTGATGGATGGTAGGCTTGTTTTTTTTTTTTTTCCCTGACCACATGTAGTTCTGTTTCTGCTGATGAGAAGCAGGTGCTGATTAGCTTAGCATGCCGGTTTCACTGTGCCTATAGCACAAATGTGTCTTGGTATAAGAAGCAGATTTTTTAACCGCAGTACACTCCAAAAAACCTACATCTGTTTCTGTGTTGGTGGTCACTTCAGGTCTGCACCCGAGGTGAAGGAGCAAGAAAAGAAACGGGAAAAGGAAGAGAAAAAGCGAGCGGAGCAAGAAAAGAAAGACCAGAAGGAACGAGAAAAAAAAGAACAAGAGGCCAGAAAGAAATTCAAAGTGAGGCCTGATCGGTCATTAAATGTATAAAAAATAAATAAAATGGCCATCATATGAAATGTTTATGTAATGTTTGCTTTCTGCAGCTGACTGGGCCCCTGAAAGTCATCCATAAAGTGAAAGCGAGAGTAGACTGTAAGGGCGGCAGGAATGACCTTAGCTTTAAACAGGGTGACTCGATTGATATCCTCCGGATTACAGACAACCCCGAGGGCCGATGGCTGGGCAGGACTCAAGACGGATCCTGTGAGTATCGCAAATCACATTTCTTTACTAATATTTCTGTATCTCTTTCTGTTTACAAACTAGATCATCATCTTAGGTGTTCTTCTCATCAGGATTGATAGTGAAACTGAGCAGATCTACACCTTAAAATCAATTATTTTACAGCACTACTGAATTCTCCATATAAATTAGGCACAAAATGTCCATATTAATTAGACACCAAATGTTTTCCATAACAACCTGTTGTTGTTTTTTTGTCTTATTAACATGAGAGGGAACATGAGAGGCTTGTTACTATAAAGCAATAAAAGTAATAACAGGAGACAACTTGTTTAACTGACATGCCATAACATGAAATACAATAGGATATAGTGATGGATACAGTATGTCATGTCAGATAGTGTAATTAATTACAATTTAAATGAATGCTACTGTATTTGTGTAAAACGATATAATCCAGACTTCAGTTTAATGCTGAAGACACTGAAACGTCGTTCTCCATCCAGGCGGCTATGTGAAGACTGAGTCGGTCCAGATCGACTTTGACTCTCTGAAGAATCAGAGCAAGGCTCTGCCTGAGAATGACGGTGACGTGTATGATGATGTGGGCTCTCAGGAGGAAAGCAGTAGGTACCGTATCAACACTCTGTCCAAATTTGTCCATGAACCTAACTGAGCTCCAGGCAAATCATGCAAATGTGTTCATGTAACTGAGTTCATTCATGCAATTATATTTCATTTCAGGAGCATCGCTGGTCCAGGAGGTGAGTCTGAATTGCCTTGTTCACTATCATCCAAAATGCGGTATTTATTCAAATTAGAGTCTCTCAGCCTAGATGGGAATTTTGTGTCCGACATTTACTTCTTTATTTCTACACCTCAGCTACGAAACTAGTGGAATGTATTATAGACACATGTCTCAGCTAAAACCACATCCAGTTCAGTTTTACTAATGTGGTTTAGGACACAGTGGGTTTAATTTATTGTAATCTTCTTTATTTCTACAGCATATCCAAGTAGATACTTTTTTTTATTGATGCAGCACATTAAAGAACATAAGCACAATCACTAATGTTACCATGAAGGTGGATTTGGACAGTTTCGCAGTCAAATCTCAAGCAGTGTACAAGATAGACAAGATAGACTTAATGTTAAACCTAGAATGAATTTCCTGGTTGCGCAGCTGAACTTTTTGACCATATAGTACGCAGAAGGGAAATCAATGAGGTTGGGTTCCTTTCTGAGTCTGGTTTCTTCCTCATATTGTCTCAGGGGTTTTTTTTTTTTCTTTCTTCCCACCATCACCTGTAGCTTGATCATTAGAGATAAACAGAAAAATTGATATCCTGAATTTATTACATTTCTGTAAAGTTGCTTTGTGCTTCATGTCCGTTGTTAAAAGCGATATACAAATAAAATCGAATTGCACTAATGAATCAACCCTGAATTTATTAGATTCAATAAAATGTGAAAAAATACTAGAGAAAATAAAATAAAGAGAAATTGTTGTGAGTATAAGAACAGGGTAGCATGGCTAACACTGCCCTCTGCTGTTCTCAGTCATTCTGCCTCCACCACCAGAGGGACCTGACGATATATACGATGATCTGGAAGATTCCAACCTTAATGTCAGGTGAGTGTATTGTGAGGATGTGTTCATATGTTTAGGACTGTCAAATATCTTTTTAAAAAATGCATACAAATTCCTTTTTAGTATTCTGCTGCTATAGACCCGGACCAATCAGATCTGAGAATTCAGCTGTGATGTGGTATAAATCTAGTGAGGACTTTGAGGCAGTTTATACCAGTACGAGGGCATTTTCATTGCTCTAACAGAATAAAAAATCGACTTATCAGATATTTTCAATCAGCGTAAACAAATGAATGATGAATTCTGGCCGCAAGTCGGATATAAAATGATTCAGGACACTGTCGTCTTTCAGTGTGAAGGTTGAAGACAACACTTTCAAATTTTAGATGCTTATGAACAAGCACTTGATATCAACATTTACTTTGAAGAAAAATAATATTTGTACTTATATACAGTATATTGAATATATTGCCCCTAGTAGGCTAGGTAAAAACAGAAATACTTCTAAAAATTAATGATTACAAAAAAAAATTTGGCCTTTTTTATTTATTTATTTATTCATTTATGTTTTTTTATTCTGGATCTGGGTAATTCATATTTTTTGTTTTAAACATGGCATCTAAATCATTAGAATGTAATTTTTTTATATGTACCTATTATTTACTTGCAATTAGTTTTGACAGCCCTTCACTATATAGAGAGATTACTAGGTGCTGTGTGTGTGTATGTGTGTTTATTGTACATCATAATACATCATAATACATCATCCATGTCATGTCCCTGCGTTGGCAGCCCGGAGCCCAGGTCTCTCATCAAAGCACGCAGCTTCATTCGGATGCTAAAGACCCCCACTGACTGGAGAAAAAGCCCTGTCCACACTAACGTGTAATTTTTCTATTAGTAAGATGGAGCCAGACAATGTTCTTTTATAAAATCATAACCACCCTCGATTATATTTTGCTACTAAAGTGATTACTGTGATGATTCTCAGGGCCTCGAACAACTTCACCAAAAGAAATCAGACTCTAATCTATACAAAAATCCCTCCTCAAATGCCTCTTTTTAACTCTTACTCTTACATCACTTTCTTACTGACCATGAGTTTTCACCCATCTTGTGACTTTTTCTTTTTCCTTTTCTGATCAGAATATTTGCTGTTGATTCAAAAAAAAGAGATCTGTGTGCACTACCAACAATTATCTTCTAAGGTCAAACTATAATCTTATCCAGAAGTATTTGTCTTTAAGGCACTGTTGTGTCCAGCAGTGTACTGACTGAGTCAATATCAGAAGTAAACTGCTTCCTGACTGACAGAGTGGTGGATTATTTTCCTAAAACAGCAGGCTCTGAAGTGTTTTGTTCCTCTTGTACCACACCCCTTGTATTTTTATCAGGTTATAGTTACATTTAACGTCATGGAATGTCATTGAATCAAGTTAGTACATCATGTTATACCCACTATAAACAGTCCTTCCCATACCAGCCTCACTTTTTTCTCTCTTGAAGTTAAGTAGATAAAGAATTCATTTACTGGTTACTGAGAAAATGCAAAGCATAAATTCTTCACTAAATAAAAATCTGTTTTTAATTTGTTCATGTTGAACAGGTCCTTTTGAAGGAGTTGTTACTATAGAATTTCTGACCAATCAGATTAAAGGATTTAATAGCGCTGTGGTATATTATGATTGGCCAGAGAGTTTGCATTTATTTTCTAGAACCTTTTGGATACCTTATTCTTTTCAGAATAACAGCTCATCC
The DNA here is from genome assembly GCF_019097595.1 of Hemibagrus wyckioides. Classification (NCBI taxonomy): domain Eukaryota; kingdom Metazoa; phylum Chordata; class Actinopteri; order Siluriformes; family Bagridae; genus Hemibagrus; species Hemibagrus wyckioides. The sequence goes on from NC_080727.1 coordinate 12,315,346, forward strand.
ACATAATACATCATAATCACTGATGGTGTTTCGTGAGGAGACGTATATCTGTAGCATGTATGGAGATACACAGAGTCTCAGCTGTCAGATTTCCCTGGAAACTTTCTTGGAAGACAGAGAGAAAAGGAGAGGCTGATGAAGGATGGCAAGTGAGAACAGGAACTGTCTTGTCTCTCGAGGTTCCACAACATTAAATATAACTATTAGGGTATATAAAATGGTGCAAGATGTCACTGATTAATAAATTTAACACTGTAAAAGTTTGTTGTGGTGTAAGTGGAATAGCTCACTTCTGACCATACTGATTATATGAAAATAATACACTCTGAGTGCTGTGCATAAAGCTGCGTTCACATATACAGTGACTTTATGTCCACAAGTCACCATTCGCTGTATTATAAAGTCACCAGATGTTCTTGCTACTGGTCGCCATAGTAATAATGTTTACCAGTGGGCAGAATAGCTTTAAAGTCCACTTGAATGAAGCATTTTTGAGAGAGATTTGGTGTATAAAATTCTGCAGTGTATATCTGTATTGTATCATATAAGATGAAGGAGAAGCAGTATGTGCTCTTCGTCATGGATCATGCACACTCTACTGTCTTCACTCCTGCTGATAGTTGCTGCACACTCTATATTTGCATAAAGTTCAACTTTTTGTCACATCATATCATAACATTTACTATCGTCCTTGTCACCGGAAGGAAATAGCTTTGTCTCTGTGAGTCATCGTAGGTGTGAACGTAGTGTTATTGGCATGTGTAAAGTGCACTCAGATGTCTAAAGATGAGTTTTTATTTTCCCTTTGGTGTGGTCTTAAATGTTTATGCTTGTGCATTTTCAGGGTTCCTCCACCTCCACAGTTCAGTCCAGAGAATAACGCAGGTAAAGCTCACACAGTGTAGCTACAGGGTTAAACCACACATGCAGACCACTGAGCAGCACACAGCACATGCACCTGTATAACACTCTGTTCATAAAGCACAATTAACATGCTGTACATGTTGGTCTTAATGCTCAATACAAAGGCACAGAACCACCGATGATTCTCCAGATAGACATTCGTTTGCATATTAGAGCCTGATTGTTCTGATACTGCTGTGTTGTAACTACTGAATGTTATAGTAACAATGAAGTGATACGGACACTAACTTGCATAAAGAATTTGCCAGTACTTCTGCACTAATTTCATGAATTAATGATCTGGTATTTAAGGTAACGGTGGAGGTGCAGCTAAGCGATAATTGCTCCATTGTGCTACCTGACCAGAAGACTCTACATGTCCTTTCTCATGGTCACACAGTCCTGTGCTCAAACACAATATAAATCAATATCTTAATTGAGAGATCATTAGCAAGGGTGTGAATAAGATGTCTTTGTCAAAGGTAAATGGGACGACTATAGAGAGAAATCGTTTGGGGGATGTAGAAGAGACTGATGTGAAGATGTTTGATACTGATCAGGGACAGATGTGTATTTAGGGATCAGACAGGTCGATTAAAGAAATCCAACTTAAGTCATGACGTTTTAAACATGCACATTTTTTTCTGCAATTCATGTGTGAATTTAAAGTGTCATAGTGTTACTATGTTAATGAGATGACAGTTAATTGTTTGTTCACATTTTCTCTTCAGAAAATGATGATGTTTATGATGACGTGGACACACCACAGCCTCCCAGCAGGTATGCGATCACACCAGGACAGGAAACAGTTAATAGCAGGAAACCACGCTAAACAAAACATTTTCACACCTTCACACATGTGCTCCCATATTAATGATTATTTTTCAGCATGCCTCCTTCCAAACCGAAGCCGCCGAAGCCGATAGATGATCCGAAGAAGCAGAAGAAATTTGAAAAAGAGGAAAAGGAATTCAGGAAGAAGTTTAAGGTACTGGGTTCAGTGTGTTGGAAAACACCAGACTGTATTAATAAGCCTAGAAATCACTATGTTGTTTGGTACATGGCACATATTGTTCAGCTTCCCTGTAACACATCAGATCAATTCCATTCAGCAAACCAACCCTATAGTGCCAGTGGCCTGATGTTTCTTCACTTCCTCTCTCATAATTTTAGTTCCTACCTGCAGTTACTGAAGTTCCTGTTTCCTTTTAGGACCTACACTATAAACAGTCATTTCCTCACTTCTATTTTCTCCTCTCTCTTGAAGCTGTATTTACAGAGAAGTTGCAAAGCATACAGAGAAAAGACAAGCAGCCTGACTGGCATCTCTACATTGTCTGTAGTGTGATATTGTGTATGATTGTGACCTGCAATGGGTTGGCATCTCATCCAGGGTGTCCTTCACCTGGTGCCCTGAGTCTCCTATGATAGTCTCCAGGCTCCCCTTGACATAGTAGGATAAGCGGTACAGAAAATGTAAAAATATCAATGAGTGCGTTAAAATAAAGCTCTGTTTTGCAACTGCACTTCTGCTGTTCTAGAAAATGACCTGTGATTTCATGTGATTTTCAGTGATTTCAGAAGGATGTTTAGTAATAAGCTCTGTCGATTTTTGCAGTTTGAAGGTGAGATCCAGGTTCTGTATCAAGTGACGGTAATCGCTAATAAGAAAGGCAGCGGGAAGGATCTGACAGTGCAGGCCGGCGACACCCTGGACGTCATCAGCAATGTGGATAGTGACAAACTCATCTGCAGGAACAAGGATGGAAAATGTGAGTGAGCCAATCTCCACTTCTTAATCACTACATCTGAACTAACGAGTGGATGAAATGAACTAAATCTACCCCCTTCTGTTTTCAGTCGGATACGTCTTACACAGTAACATCCAGACTGAGTGAGTTCTGCTTTCAGACCCTTCTTTATCCAAATAATTTCTTGGTGTCAATGCACAGATATATATAAAAATAAATCTTTCTTCTGCTCCAACAGAGATAATGACATCTATGATGACGTTGGTGATGGTATGTGGCCTGAAAGGTCTTTTTTTCCCACATTGTTTTCATGTTAGACATTATGACAGTATCAGTGAACTAACTATACTAGTTTGCAGATTGTGATTTCTTTATTACACGTTGTGGTCAAAAGTATGTAAACACTTGACCATCCTGGACCTTCTGCAAAAAGCTTGTAGCATTACAGCATCACCTTCACTGGATATAAGAGATCTAACTGTGCAGTCCAAAGTGTAGTCCATGTGCAGATGCCCTTATCCAGAACAACTTACATTTCAGTCATTTACACAACTGAGCATTTAAATCTGAGGGGCCTTGCTCAGAGATCCAGCAGTGGTAGCTTGTTGGTCCTGGGACTTCAACCTGGGAACTCCCAACCTTCCGATCAGTAGTACAAAACCTTAACCACTAAGCTACCGCTTCCCCCAAGTGACCTGCAACCCTGACCTCAGCACATGTGTGTGTTCATGTTTTGAACGATTACGGCACACAGAATGAAGTGAGACGTGATCTTGACACAACTGACTCGTTGCATCACTTTTCATTTCCAGATTGTATCTACGACAACGACAACTGATTGTGAGAGTGCCTGCCTCCTGATGCAGCTGTGGACCTCAGGCCTGTTTTTAATGCCCTGTCAGGACATTTTGACCTGAGTGACCTGCCACTTTCAGCAGTTTAAAGGAACAATGTGGACAAAAGTCAAATGTAAATAATGTCCATTTTCCCAAAAGTAGCCGATCAGCTGTGACGTGACCTGTCATACATCCTGTCAGATGGACTACGTTTGGAATAAAGAGGCAGTGTGTACAATTAATTTTCAACCGAATTTTCTCCTTAAGTTTGTTTTTTTTTATAAACAACTTTAATTGTTGATGGTAAAGTATTTACAGTTACCAAAGAAAACCAGTGTGCCACTCTCAGATTATTTCTCTTTCTCTTCGCTTATATGCCATTGTATAACATGTTATAACATCTTATTTATGTAAGAGACAGTATTTTGTTATTTTTCTCCTCTGTTATCCTCTGTTGTCACTTTGCTCTGTAGTCTAATAAAGAAGATTCCATTACAGGTTACTGCTGCAGTCTGCTTGAAATAAAATCTGTTACCAGATGTTACCATCTGTGCTGGTGATAGGTTTACATCATAAATGTTATTAGGAAATGGGACTTATCCCACACGCTGATCATTAGCTCCATTATTTCTCAACATAGAGAATTGATTTATTATGTATATTTTAGTAAAGTTTAAAGGTATAGTTAGTAAAGTTGAAATGTTTTTGATGACAAACCAAACTCACGTCATTCACAGTGATAAATGCCATTATATTTAGTGCTAAGACACCTAGTAACTCACCAGCTATAGAGTTTGTGTTATTATACAGTGTATTCATTTATATTTCAATTAATGCAAATGTGACAACATGCCGCAAACATAGGATACAAATGTTAATCTGAACTTGAATACGATTTCTTGTGTAAATGCTCCTGAGAACGACTGTTAAGTAACATGTTTCTTTCCAGCTTCATCAATAAGGCCCAATATTAATACACACTTACCCAGTAAGAATTAGACTGGACAGAAGACGACACCATAACAGAGAGTCTAGTTTGTGTAAAGTTACCACAGCAGATCATAGCTAGAAAATTCACTGCACTATTTCCATTGCTACGACATTTGTCATATGTCATCAAGTATGTTCTAATCTACGATGTTTTAACCCGGTGTTTTAGTATTAGGAATTAAAGTGTGAGAACATATCGTAAGTGTAAGTAATTAAGGACAAATGTAAGAACAAACAAGAGCACAGACTGAGAAACACCCAGCATGTGATATTATTACTTTCCGCATCACGTGTAATTATTACTTATTCACCGAGCCATAATCTTTTCGGTTAAACTACACACGCAAACCTTCACCCATATCAAGTTGAGAGTAGTCGCTTACAGCAAGTGAAAGGCTTATGTAAAGAGCTACGTGTAACATTTTAATGACATTTTGAATGTGGGTCAATAATGCAACTGATGCTTGTTTGACATTTGACCTAATAGTACAAAGTGGCACAGCTGAGATCTCTGCTCTGGAGGTTTGATCTTCGGGCTAATGGTTTACGGTTGAGCTGTGGTCCTGTGGTGGAGGTCAGAATCGAGAGAGGTCATCAGCATCCTGCCACTGTGGTATGCCGGCAAGATTTGGGACATTTCTCATTGAATACAGCAAATACTTGCTTAGAAAGAAAATCATTAAGCTTGTACTTTTATTAAATAGGAGGAATCTTTTCATCAATACAATGTTTTTAGCTTTCTAGTATAATTCCGCTGAGGAGGAATATAATTGGTTGGAATGTTCTGATTTTATTAAGGCAGATGTAGACAGTGTTTTACTATTAAAAAAGCTTTAGGTGTGATTTATTTGCCCAGCAGGGGGCTCACACCCTTCTCCTTCCCCCCTCTAAACACTGAGTCATGATACTCAACGCACAGAAACCCAACAGAGTCCTGACCAATCTTATAACAGAATAGCAGCAGTAAAAATATATTAGTTTATACTGATTAAAAATCTTAAAAAGGATAAGTCAATACTGGCGAGAAAGCCAAGCTGGTTCCTTTAATATGGAGAATGTTATGAACCTACAGGAAACATCGGTTTTGTCTGTAAATTTGGGCTGATTTTAGTTACAGTGAGGGGAAAAAAATTATTTGATCCCCTGCTGATTTTGTACGTTTGCCCACTGACAAAGAAATGATCAGTCTGTAATTTTAATGGTAGGTGTATTTGAACAGTGAGAAGCAGAATAACAAAAAAAAAAATCCAGAAAAACACATTTCAGAAAAGATCTACATTGATTTGCATTTTAATGAGTGAAATAAGTATTTGATCCCCTATCAATCAGAAAGATTTCTGGCTCCCAGGTGTCTTTTATACAGGTAAGGAGCTGAGATTACAGTAGGAGCACTCTCGGGGAGTGCTCTTAATCTCAGCTCCTTAACTGTATGAAAGACACCTGTCCACAGAAGGAAGCAACCAATCAAGACCATCGCCAAGCAGCTTGGTGAGAAGGTGACAACAATTGGTGCGATTATTCCCAAATGGAAGAAACACAAAAGGACTGTCAATCTTCCTTGGTCTGGGGCTCCATGCAAGATCTCACCTCATGGAGTTTCAATGATCATGAGAACGGCGAGGAATCAGCCCAGAATTACACTGGAGGATTTTGTCAATGATCTCAAGGCAGCTGGGACCATAGTCATCAATAAAACAATTGGTAACACACTACTCTGTGAAAGACTGAAATCCAGTAGTGCCCGCAAGGTCCCCCTGCTAAAGAAAGCACATGTACAGGCTCATCTGAAGTTTGCCAGTGAACATCTGAATGATTCAGAGGAGAACTGAGTGAAAGTGTTGTGGTCAAATGAGACCAAAATCCAGCTCTTTGGCATCAACTCAACTCACCGTGTTTGGAGGAGGAGGAATGCTGCCTATGACCCCAAGTACACCATCCCCAGGTGACAGGACAACTGCACCGCATCAAAGGGACGATGGACGGAGCCATGTACCGTTAAATCTTGGATGAGAACCTCCTTCCCTCAGCCAGGGCATTGAAAATGGGTCGTGGATGGATATTCCAGCCTGACAATGACCCAAAACACACGGCCAAGGCAACAAAGGAGTGGTTCAAAAAGAAGCACATTAAGGTCCTGTAGTGACCTAGCCAGTCTCCAGAAACTTAATCCCATAGAAAATCTGTGGAGGGAGCTGAAGGGTCAGCCACAACACCTTAATGACTTGGAGAGGATCTGCAAAGAGGAGTGGGCCCAAATTCCTTGAGATGTGAGCAAAGCTGGTGGCCAACTACAAGAAATGTCTGACGTCTGTGATTGCCAACAAGGGTTTGCTACCAAGTACTAAGTCATGTTTTGCAAAGGGGTCAAATACTTATTTCACTCAATAAAATGCAAATCAATGTAGAACTTTTTTGAAATGTGTTTTTCTGGATTTTTTTGTTGTTATTCTGTCTCTCACTGTTCAGATAAACCTACCATTAAAATTACAGACTGATCATTTCTTTGTCAGTGGGCAAATGTACAAAATCAGCAGGGGATCAAATCATTTTTTCCCTCACTGTATGTAAAAAAGACTTAAGGGTTTTTATTCCCACAAACTAAAGGCTGTAAAGCATAGTGCACTTGTGAAGAACGCCCGGTTGAGAAAGTAAAACAAAAGAAGCTTCATGAGCCATGTGAAAAGAACGTTTGTATTTGGTGCTTCGGACAAATCGGCGTGCTATCATAACTCATAAGAAAAGTGTCTTCGTCTCTACACCGAGCACACAGTAGCCATGCACAGTGTGCAGCAAACCATACACGCTTGGTGACAACATACAAAAATAAAATTATTATGTACCAAAAAAGGTTCTCATAAACAATATACACAATATCTGACAGGAGCTGTCCTTTTCCAGAAGAACAATGAAGTGATGTTTCAAACGAAGGTGCTGTAAACAGTCTTTTCTTCAAATTTACACCTCCGTCTGTTACGATATGTACAACACGTCCTGGCCTGGCTCATAACACAGTGAGTGCTGATATCTCTCATGTGTAGATGTTCCTAAATCTTCAGCTCAGGCTACAGAGTCAGCAGTCCATGGCTTTATTTCTACCCCATTTTATTTGTTGTATATTTTTTTTATTGGCTTAAGACTGGAAGCCATAGCTGTGTGTTTGCAAGAGGATGTGACACAGGATGAAAAACTACAAAACAATAACATCTTTTTTTTTTTCTTTTATATAAGTTACCGTATTTTCTGGCCTATAGAGGGCTTTTTTTCCAGGTGCTGAGACTTCTTTGGGAAGCTGAATGAGCTTCATCAACATTTAAAAAATACTGAATAAAATAAAATGCCTGCTATGTGAAAGAAACATGAATAAAATACTATGCAGTGCAGTAAACAATACAGAAAAGCTAAATGTTTAGTAGATTATTCAGAGAAATTTACTCTCCTGGCTTGTTTGATATTTTTATGCAGTACACCAATTGAATACGGTTTCTGTAAACCTAAAATGTTCCATCGACATTAATGCAAATTCTTAGCCAAAACCTCTTAGAGTTTAAGAAAAGTCTAAAAGAAATCTATGACGCCGGAGACTTTTTGCACGGTGCCGTATTTTGTGGGGTTTTCCTTTCCCTCCATTAACAGAAAAAAATCGAGTAGCATTCTTTGGCGCAAATTATATTCCAGAAAATACGGTACTTTCCCAAATCATTATCAGTGTCAGTGATTGTGAGCGAGCAGCCTGGGAAACGCGCGTGCGTGTGTGTGTGTGTGTGTGTGTGTGTGTGAACATTCAAAGCCGGAAATGTACTACAGAAAATCTGCAGGTTTGGACATAATAAAAATTAAAAAAAAAGCCTAGTGCACTTGTGAAGTTCACTCTACAGAAATCAAAGCACTCTGACTCTGTGGAGTTTGCTATCACTTCCTGCTTCAGTCCTGGTTTCACTTTAACCTGGCCATTACAACTAAAAGACAGACGGCAGATTCTCTATGTTAAACTGGTTTCAGTCATTAAGCTGGAATTTCCGCATGCAGTGTAAGAAATCAATCAGAATCTCTTTTGATAGATAGGTTTACTAGAATTCTCACGAAATGTACTACTGTACTACCGCTGCCACTGTAGCCACTTTTTCTACAAAGTTTTTTTTTTTTGGATAATGAATTCTCCCTCCATCATCTCAGTCCAATCATCATCCAAGGAGCATGAACTTCTTCCTTCATCCAGAATATGACGTATGAACCCAGCCTGTCCTCCTGGTTCCTTTCTGCTTCTTCCCTGTTTAGCAGTGACTGGATAAACATCGAGCTTCTCACAGAGAACTCCACGACGATCTGGGTCTGAGACTTCGGCTCTGTGATTCCTAATACTGTTCTTTCTTTGACAACCAGCAGCACGAGCTTGTTAACCTGTGCAGGAGAGGATGAGAAAGTGAGGACAAACATTTGAGACTGTAAACCTCTCTAACTTCTAATCACTATAGAAACTGTGTTCCCAAATCGGATATTTTCATTACAAAGATGATGTTGTTCAGACAATTGCCTGGATAAGTACCGTTGTTCCTAATAAAGTGCTCAGTGAGTGTATATCACAATTATCTGTGTTTTTCATCAGCAGAGGTGAACTAATCACACGTTATTAGTTATCCCAGGCTATTTTAGATCTTACTGCTGTTCTGCTAGACTGGACGTCTGTGCAAGGAGCGTATGTATCATGCTGCTTACTGCAGTGTGTGAGAATCTTCATGTCTTCATGTGTGAACATGGCTGAAAGCATGTCTCCACACTGGCTCCTGTGGAACTCATCACATCACATCGTCGTCTTCTGAGCACACGCGGAGTGGAGGCAAGACACACACACACACACACACACACACTGAAGTAACTCCATCTAGTGTGTGTGTGTGTGTTACAGGGAAGACAGAGGTGCAGCAGGGTGTGTGAGAGCGTTTACAGTCAGTTTGCTGTGCTGGAGGAGATGTTTGTCATTTGGGACTGGGGCTGATCAGAGTGGGAGAGGGAGGGTAGACAAGGGCCACGTTGACGCCCTCTGAGCCGTTCTTAGGGCAGATGATCTCGGTCAGGCCCTCGGGTCGAGGCTGGCTCAGCAACTCTCCTGCAACAAACACACATTACACACCATTTAGTGATGATAACACAATTATAGCTGTGCATTATAATGACAAAATTACTCGCTTTAGTCCTCCTTTGCTGTTATAATACGCTTCAGTATTCTGGGAAGTATTAGATTTTTGAGGATTTACTCATTTAGCTACAAGAGCATTAACAGGAAGTGAGGTTGGAGTGTGTTCAACATGCCAGTTCATCCCAGTAGTGTTCTCCGTGCAGGACAAACTAAGATCTTCAAGTCAAAACATTAGCAAATTGTTCAGCCCTTAATTGTAGCTTGCTTTATGCATGGGGGCAGGTTCATGCTGGAACACGTTCGGGCCTCTTAGTTCCACTGAAGTCACGGGAAATCTTTATGCTGGAGCATACAAAGACATTCTAGACAATTCTGTGCTTGTGCCATTTATGGGACTTAAGGACAGTAAGATCAGGTGTCCCCGAATTATGGCACAGTTATGGTACCTACATAAGGGGCAGGATTACCATCACTGGTTCACTGTGTCTTTATTTGACTTCTTTTTCAAGAGGTTTACAGAAATATAAAAACATAGAATAAAAAGTTTTAAACTAAATTAATATCTATCCTTAATGAGCAAGCCTGAAGCAATGGCGGCAAGGAGAAACTACCTGAGATGATATGAAGAAGAAACCTTTAAAGGACCCAAGCTCAGAAGGAAACTCATCCTCATTTGGATCTTTCTGAATGCAATGCTTAGCCAGCTTGTTTCTGTTATTTGTGTTCACTAGAGGGCAGCAGAGACCTGTGCTAGTGCTGATGGAGGCTCCTACATGATAGAGCTCTGTGGATTACTCAACACTATGGGTATTAATAATACAGTCAATCTAATTTTCTATCATCATCAGTAAAGCCCCAGTCAGCGCCATTATGGCACATATTTTATACCTACAATAACACAGACATATGACAGATTTATTAGGAGACACTATATTTTTACACCACAGGACATAGTCACTGACACTAGAGTTTTCATGTCCTTCCTGTGTTCGAGGATTTCTTCTCACCTCCCAGAAACATGCTGGTAGGTAAACTGACTACACTAAATTATGACTAACTGTGAATGTGTGTCTGTGTTTCTCTGAGCGAGAGAGAGAGAGAGAGAGATAGACTCTTTACAATGGACTATCTTCCCATCATGCTGTATATGAGTCTTGTGTAGTCTTTCTCAGGACATGTTAAGGACATGTTCACAACCCTGAGCAGGAAAACCGAAAATAAACAGTTATGCAGGTTCATTGGTTCTTCTGTAGAACAGACTGCATGAAATCACTATTTTGGTGCAAAGTCTTAGAACTAACAAGAGTGTGAAATTTTATTATGTTAGTATTGAGGAGCTGTTTATTAAGTTCAGCATCCATGCTGTATTCAAGTCATCTCAGAGGGGCTCGGAAATATAACAGCCCTGCTCGAACTACAAAATAAATAAATGAATGAATGAATAAATCAGCAATGCCACCACATTCATCTTATGTTAGGAAAAAGTGAGCCAGATAACAGTGATGTATAGTTTCCTCCATTATCGTTTACTATTCAGCCATGTTAATCTGACATCACTTGCTTAACTCCGGTTTGGTTTGAAGAGACCTACCCGAGTCCCCGAGTAAGTTAATACCTTGTTTTTTTCCTAGTCAGAGGTCAGAAATGTTATGTCCTTTAGCATTTATTTGTAATCGGTATATTTATACTAATTTGATATGAAACAAACAGATTATGTGTATGTTCAAATACTAGAAAAGGTTTAGAATATTTACAAATGCAGGCGGGTCTGAAGAAGGATGAAAATGTGCCTCAAGCTAAGTCTCGTGAACATCCTTGCTGAAGCGTCATGGCAACTCAGGAGCAGATAAACACTGAGATCTAAATCTTCGACTGATTCAGTGAGAGTCTTTGAATCTGGTGATGGTGTGAAACAAAGAGCTCTGTCTGTGCGTGTGTGTGTGTGTTTGTGTACAAATCGAGGCAAACAAAGTCATTAACAACACACTCGGAAACTGCTGGTGCAGCGCACAGCCTTGTCAAGACTAGCTCGGTATTTATTAAAGAAAACAGAGAAACATTTGACACACTGAAGAGGGTGTGACTCACTTTAAATTACAGAAGGGCTTTAAAAAGCTGCAGTAGTGATCCGGCTCTCGGTTACGTCTACTCTGCACGTTTTCCTCCCGATAATCAGTTCAGTGCAGCACTTAAGCCATTAGTTTTATTGATTTTTCAGCTCTCCTGCTAATAGCAGGGTGGAGCAGGCCTGGGTCAAGACATGTGAAGGAACAGAACACAGTTTACACACATGTTATCTGAGCTCAGGTGTCAAGGCCATCATGATGGGGATCAAATATATCTACAAGAATTGTTCAAGGAATGTCAGAGTTTTTTTTTTCCTTTTCACAAAAACTATAACTTCATGGCATTAATTAGTTGAATTAATATTTACGGCAACTGAAAGTCCTCAAAACAATAGAGTAAGAATAAAATAATCAAATGAAAATAAAAAGCAATAAAAAGTAAGAATTAATGCATATATAAATTTGTATTAAAATTGGAGAAACAATAGATGTAACTCGAGGTGTAAACGTAGATTATTCCCAAAAAGGGAGCATGTTTTTTGTCTCAGCCATTATAAAAGAGGTGTGGCCTTTATGTCTCAGCCCTTAGGAAAAAGGTGTGGACATTGTCTCTCAGCCATTATGACAGAGGCGTGGCCTGTGTGTCTCAGCCATTATGACAGAGGCGTGGCCTGTGTGTCTCACCCATTATGACAGAGGCATGGCCTGTGTGTCTCAGCCATTATGACAGAGGCGTGGCCTGTGTGTCTCAGACATTATGACAGAGGCGTGGCCTGTGTGTCTCAGACATTATGACAGAAGCGTGGCCTGTGTGTCTCAGACATTATGACAGAGGCATGACCTGTGTGTCTCAGACATCATGAAAGAGGCATGACCTGTGTGTCTCAGACATCATGAAAGAGGCATGGCTTTTGTGTCTCAGCACTTATGAAAGAGGCGTGGCCTGTGTCTCAGCCCTTAAAAAAGAGGTGTGGCCTTTGTGTCTCAGACATTATGGAAGAGGTGTGGCCTTTGGGTCTCAGCCCTTAAGAAAGAGGTGTGGCCTTTGTGTCTCAGACATTATGGAAGAGGTGTGGCCTTTGGGTCTCAGCCCTTAAGAAAGAGGTGTGGCCTTTGTGTCTCAGACATTATGGAAGAGGTGTGGCCTTTGTGTCTCAGCCCTTAAGAAAGAGGTGTGGCCTTTGTGTCTCAGACATTATGGAAGAGTTGTGGCCTTTATGTCTCATCTTTATGAAAGAGGTGTGGCCTTTGTGTCTCACCATTATGAAAGAGGCGTGGCCTTTGTGTCTATCAGTGCTAACAAAAAAGGGCATGTTCTCAACCTCTCAGTCACAGTTAATAGGCACAGTTATGTCCTCTGTCAGTCTCAGTCGAAAGAGCTGTGGCTTTTGTGTCAGTTACAGTATATATCAGGAAATGTCCTCTGCCTCTCAGTTCAGTGAAAAAGGCGCGGCCTTTTTGTCTGGTAGTCCCAGTGAAAGGGATGTGGCCTCTGTGCTCATTAGTCTAGGCATGACCTCAGCGCTGGTCAGTAGGACTGTCCATCCTCAAGAGACAAAGAGGCACAGCCGTAGTGATTTTCTGTTCAAGTTAAATAGAGGCATCACTGCAGTGCCTGACGGTTCTACTGGAAGTGAGACCTCAGTTCCTATGTCCTAGTGGAGGGGGCAGGGCCTCAGTGCCTTTCAGACTTGAAGTAAAAAGCCTCTTTACCGGTCAATACAAACAAAGGAGACATTGCTTCCGTGTCTATCAGTAGCACAGAATTGGATTAAACAGATGACGGTGTGGCCTCCTGCTCCATAAAACATAAAACAAATTTTAAGCATGAATATACGTCGAAATTCTTGAGCTACATTTGTACCCTCCTACTGAGACATACAGAAAAATGATTAGTGAACTCTTACATAGTGTAAAGTAACAAACTTTCAACACTGAACACAGACAAAAGCCTGCACGATTATTAATGTGCTCTACACTAGCCAAAATAATAATACAAAATGTCAAAAAGTGATAGAGATACAGTGCATATACAGTACTCTTAATTATAAATGCATTTAAGCAAATAAAAAATAATATTCAGATAGTCGGAAAATGCTGGAGTTGGAGATACAGTATATGGACAGTCCAAGTCTGATAACAGTCCGGTTCATCAGTCAGGAGTCCAGTGTGAAAGAAAGTGATAGCTGATAAAATGCAGTGTATGGAGAATTGAGTGGGTTGTGCTAGAGGTGGTGTAATTAGAGTTCATAAATATATACATATATTAACATCTCAGAGCTGAACACTGAATCTGAGTCAGAATGAGTCACATGGAAGTTGGTTGTCCCATGTGAGTGACCTCAGCGCTGCAGCACTCCATCCTGCCTCCCTCTGCTCTCGCCTCAGGAGTCACAGCACAGGAATGTGCCATTCATCCTCTCTTTCTCAATAACGTTTCCAGGTACAACACACGCTCACATTCCTGTGCTGCGGTTCTCTCAGGCCTGTGTGTTCCTCTGCCAGGTTCTCCGGCTCACTCCTCTTTTTTTCCCCTCACACTCGCTCTCAGAGGAGAAGTTTAAGAGCCTTAAAAGGAAACCTGCTGTTTCTCTGCAGTCTGCTGGAAAATGTTTCTTTTCCTGTTCAACAGAGTTTCCTCCCTAAAAAACACAGGCTGGCTGAGCGGTCACTGTCTGTGCACTGGAGAGCAGAGAGAGAGAGAGAGGCAGAGGCAGAGAGACAGACAGAGAGAGAGAGACAGAGAGAGAGAGAGACAGAGAGAGAGATCTCCTATTCTAATGAATGCACTGGACAGTGTCAAATTATTGACCAAGTTACAAGCTTCTGCTTTTACTACAGAAAGTAAAACCATGTCTCCTGACATTCAGTTTCAGCTTTGTTCTGACTTCATCATTCATTCTCCTTTTGTTATTCATATTTAGTGTAGGCTAAAAACTCTTATACAAACTTCTTCACAGAAAGTTCAGCAACTTCAGTATTTTTAAGACAACTTTATGTTTGTTTTAATAAAAATAAGTGACCTTTTGTTCTAGCTCAATATTTACTTTTTTACATTTCATCCTTAAATTCTAGTGTGTAATAGTTTATCTTTCTTTCCTTTCTTTCCTTCCATCTTTTCCTTCCTTTATTTCTTTCTTTCCTTCTTTTACTTCCCTCCATTCTTTCCTTCCATCCTTCCTTCCCTCCCTTCTTTCTTTTTTAGTCATTTCCCTTATTCCTTTTTTCTTTCTCTTTCTTGGTTTCTTTCCTTATTATACATCTCCTACCCATACATCTTGCTTCCTTCCATCCTTTATTCCTTATTCTCCTACAATCCTACAATATATTTGAACATACTGAGGAGCTGAATTTGTGATGTTACAAACTGATCTCATTCACAACACTCTCTAATAATCAGCTTTCTACATAAACACTGAGTCAATTCTCTCCGTCTAGAATGGAAACGGTTTAATGCTGTGCTAATGTCATACAAGACATTTAAGAAGAGTTAGCCTAGCACTTTAATACTCATAATACCTCTCCATTCTCAAACAGTGGAGTCGTGCGCAGTGCAGACTTAGACACATCTGGCTGACTATTATAAGCTGAGACAGGAAGACAGGAAGTTAAGCATACTGGAAGTTAAATTCACCAAATATATGCTGAGTGACAGAGCAGTGGCTCAATGCCAGCATCTGGCCTGTCGCCTGGCCCCGCTCGCTCTTCCTCTTGTCCATATTAATGAGTGCTGGGACAGTGAGAGAGAGACAGAGAGAGAGAGAAAAGAAGAAGAAGAAGAAGAAGAAGCTTTAACTTGTCTCCCGACTGCATTTAATGGTCTGGTGACAGTTTCAATGACACATTGCACTTACTCACAGAGAGGTGGTTAGGATTCGCCCAAACACAGGGTTCAACACTGACACACACCATCGAGGCCACAAAGCATTCTAGGTAAGGCTGTGATATAATCTGGCTTCCAGAAACAACAGACTGACTTGTTCTTCTCCACCATTCCCTCATACGTTCACTGTTATCTCCAGATTTCAGACCAAAACACTACAAGATTAATGCGATGCATGTCCTAACCCAGACAGTCTGAAACTCCTTCCTGCATCCTCCAAAATGACAGCACAAAGAGACACAGATGAATAAAGGAGGACACTGTACAAGAAACACATGTATACACTATACTGCCAAAAATTTTGGGACACCTCTCCAAATCATTGAATTCAGGTGCTGTTTTTCAGGGTTTGGGGCTTGGTCTCTTAGTTCCAGTGAAAGGGAAGTCTTAATGCTTCAGCATACCAAGACATTTTGGACACTTTCATGCTCCCAACTTTGTGGGAACAGTTTGGGGATGACCCCTTCCTGTTCCAGCATGACTGCACACCAGTGCACAAATGGACATGGATGAGTGAGTTTGGTGTGGAGGAACTTGACTGGCCTGCACAGAGTCCTGACCTCAACCTGATAGAACACTTTTAGGATGAATTAGAGTGGAGACTGTGAGCCAGACCTTCTCGTCCAACATCAGTGCCTGACCTTACAAAAGCGCTTCTAGAGGAATGGTCAAAAAGTCCCATAAACACACTCCTAAACCTTGTGGAAAGCCTTCCCAGAAGAACTGAAGTTGTTATAGCTGCAAAGGGCAGAACAACTCCATATTACATTCATGTGCATGTAAAGGCAGATGTCCCAAAACTTTTGGCAATATAAGTGCACATTTTACCTGGGGTTAACAATTAATCCTGGCTCGTCATTCTACATTCCTAAACCCTGGGTTATTTTGCTTATTTGCAAACTCATGCTGTCAATAACAATGACTGGATAAATACAATGCGTGGCCAGTTTTAAATAACAATTTGTCTTGAGCTTTCTCATCAGTGAGAAAATTAGGTGAGACACTTTAGTACTGGGACTGCTGGGGGAAAGGGCAGACACTGTCATCTTTCACAGCTCTGGAATCTTTTTTGTTTTGTTTTTTAGTTTGTTGTGTAGTTGACCAGGTATTCGGTGATCTCCAGCTTCCTCTAATTTTTCAGTCAGTTCCTTAAATACTCGGTTATTTCTGTGCCATCCAGTTTGTCCTGGACAGACTTTTCTGACCATAAATTATGGGTTTTCCATCACCATTTCACTATTTTTTTTAGTGTATCAGCTGAGATAGACCAAAAAAGAAGAACTGGGGGGAAAAATCTATACAAGTTCTTTCTTGTACTTTTCTGTGTAGCAAAAAAAAGGAAATGTTTTTCTGGTATCTAAAGTAAACCTTGAATGAATATATATATATATATATATATATATATATATATATATATATATAAGGATTAATGTAGGTTCTTTATTAAGCTTACAGAATGTTCCTGTTAAAACCTTCACCTTCAGTGATGTTAACTAAAGATGGGGAGATTGTTACAGAAGAATCATTACTTTCAGCCCTAAACTCTAATTAATGAAAAACTTCTCCATGTTTTAAAAATGACAAAGTAGAAATCTCTCATCTGTGTATACAAAAAAAACGACAGAGTATCAGTGTTGGGATATGAGCATTGGTATTAATTGGTAATTTCTGAACAGACATTTAATAAAGTTCATTCCTGTGGTAATGTTCCAGCACTTATTTAAGACCAGGCTTCAGTCATACTGCGAAAGCTCAGTGTGTCATTGAGCTGGAAAACTTTTCAGAAAGCTGTTTGAACCCTGAGAGTCTCCTTAAGAAAACCCCGCTTCCACCTCGTCGTCGCTCTCCACGGCTAATGCACTGCTAATAAAAGGCAGAGTAAACATTTCTGCTGATGGTACATTAAAAGCTTCTGGAGTAGCAGCTCTTCGTTTCTTGTTCCCGTTTCTGTCTACAAGACGACGCTTGCATTAATATGACCTAAAAATAGAGTTCACTGGAAAACATTGTGCAACTGAATTCCAAACACTTCAAGCTTTTACGTCGTCATCGTTGTGATGAATCAATACGTACAAACATTTTACTGCTGACCGTAGAGCAGATAAGCTTGGAATAGAGAGTGGAGTTATGGATAATACGGACAGTTCACGTTCCTTCTCACGCTACACAAAGCTTACACTTACAGTCAGCTACGTGCAGCTGAATTCAGGAGTGAAAGATTGCTGGAATGCGTCACCTCCTGTTTTAAGGAGTTAGAGGATGTGGATCGAGAAAACCATCCAAGACAAACATCCTCCTGAGCTAAAAATGAGCCACAGGATCAGAATGTGTTCCTCAACTTAGGAAAGAAAGATTTAGCGCACATCTGTGCTCTAACCTAGATGTAACCTTGATAGGGGATTAGTTACATTAGCTATAAAAGGATCCGTCGCTCATCCACCAAATCAACGCTTACTTTAAACAAACGATTATAGCTTCATAGTGCATGTGGCATGCTATTAAAGGAAAGGAATCAATGACAGGTTGGTGTGAACGGCAAGGGAGTTATAGTTAGCACCATGAAGGTGATTATTTTTTTATCTTTTTACTGCTGTGGAACATCTGGACAGCTGGTCTCTTCATCCACCATCGGTGTCTGATCTCACTAATGCACTTGTGGCTAAATGAAAACACATCCCCACATCCACATGGCAAATGATGAGTGGATTGGTGACCAACTTTATATTAATGCCCATGAATTTCATGTGGGTGTGACGATCGGGTGTCCACATACTTTTGGCCATCAAGTGTATGACGCATCAACTTCATGTGATACTTTTCATCCTGTTAATGAGGATGTAGTGAAAACACTTTCTAATCTGAAAAAAAAAAGGTTTCTATTGCTGTTAATGTGAAGCGGTTGGATTTTTATCCCACTCAGAGAGAACATTCCTCAGTCATCAACAAAGCCTCTGCTATCATCCAGCAGCAGGAGCACAGCACAAACATCACATATTTCTGCAGATCTGTCTGGGTGGTAAAGCAAACAGTGACCCAGCAGTTAAACAAGCTCCATGACACCAAGTTTAACACCTTTTATTCGTTACATGAGAGGATGTAGTGAGGATAATGAGGTCAGTGAACGGAAGAATGAATAATGCTGTAACACTCAGAAAGTGAAAAAAAAAACCCAAAAAACTAATCTCCAACATGGACATTTTTTAGATTATTAGTAGAACGCTTATTCGACTCAGAGTTCCCGGTTCACCACCCACCTCACACACACACACACACACACACACACACACACAATGTCACAGAAATATTGTAGTTCACACAGTCAACAATAAGCACTAGGGGGAAAATGAAATACTGTATGTGGTCAGATATAAGAAAAAATATTATGCACGTTTTATCTAAAAATATGACATTTCTCAACAAAGCATAATCTCTTTGCTTATATCAAATTTAATCAACATGATTCTTAAGTACTAGATTGAATGATGTAAAGTGAGCGGGATTAATTCGCGCAAGATTAGATTTTCAGAGGCAAGTCTTACTATTATTACTTTGCTCTGGCCTTCTGTGGTTTTTCAAACAGAAGCGATACAATGAGACCTTAAAATGCTACCACACTTTTTTCACACTGGATTGGACACACAGTCCAATATAAGCTAGCTAAAAAAATCAATCATCAATGAAAAATCAATCAAAAATCAACTGAGGGAAAGACGTGATCCTGTAGATATGCAGCCAGTCCGACTGAACAACCGACACGTGAACAGAACTGCACAAATTCGTAGGGCCAAATTGATGAGACAAATCATAATGTATTATTGTCCCCACCAAGTGAGTAAAAGCTTCAAGGATTAGCACACATGGAATATTTTTACATTATACCGGAACTTGAGTTTATGAGAACTTGATTTAAATACATCTAGAGTGTAGAAATCCAAATTAGTGGTAGCTCAAGTGGTTAAGGCTCTGGGTCATTGCTCAGAAGATCTTGGTTCAAGCCCCAGCACTGCCAAGCTGCCACTGTTGGCCATTTAAGAGGTTTGTAACTTTTGGGCCATGTGACTGGTATAAGAATGTAAAAATCAGCATGAAATAAAGTGTGACAAATTCTGATCAAAAAATAAACTTGTCATAAAAACAAGCTAACAGCTCGTTATGGGGAAACAATTGTGGTTAGAGATCGAGGTGGCTGTCATTTTGAAACTGTATAAAAAGCCGGGTTCACAACTGGGTGGATTTAATGATCTGCAGATGTCTCGGCTGTCTCAAAGTCTGGGTTTTTTTGGTATCCTAAACCCCTTGTATTCAGAAGTAAGATTTTTGGTTAGCAAGATTTTCACATACTGAAACCCAACTAGTAGCTAATGTAACAAAATGAATGTTAAGCTAGTTAGCTAGTAAAGCGCATTAATACAGAGAAGGGAAAGAAATATATGATGGTTGTGTACTGACAAAATGTCTGCAGGTCTCTGGCCCAAATTTCAGTGGTTGTTTGGCTGATCAGACATGATAAAATGGCAGACACCAAACAATGATATACATATATTTAGGGCCTTACCTTAGAGTCATAAAATCAACTTTATTATTGAAACTTTCACCACTGTTTCTTCCTTGGACCACTTTTGATAGATAGTGACCACTGCAGACCGGGAACACCCCACAATGGCTGAAGTTTTGGAGATGCTCTGATCCAGTCGTCTAGCCATCACAATTTAGCCCTTGTCAAACTCTCTCCAAATCCTTACACTTGTCCATTTTTCCTGCTTCTAACACATCAACTTTGAGGACAAAATGTTCACTTGCTGCCTAATATATCCCACCCACTAACAGGTGCCATGATGAGGAGATCATCAGTGTGACCGCTCAGTGCTCATAATGTTATGCCTGATTGGTGTACAGCAGTCCAGTTCACCCCCATGGTAAGTAAACTAGCCTTGTACACTGTACATGCCCATTTGGTGCCAGACAAAAGACTATTTTTGCACAAGAGACCCAGTTTTGAGTCCCAGTCCCAGTCGAATCGAAACACAGTGTACATTGTACAGTGTGAACATTAGCTCTGTAATTCCAGTACAAAAGTAAAAGTCAGACAACGAGCACAGTAAAGAGAGGAAATGAAGCAAATAAAAGCTACTTTCCTTTATGGAATGAATAAAAATACAGCAGTAGATACAGTGGAAAAATTGGCAAATTAAATCTTAGCAGAATTTCCAGGTGATATAAGTAAATATATTCAGAGAGTCTGGAGAGTTTCTGGCATTTCAGGAGGCATTTTTCTGCCAGCGTTATTTTC
Source organism: Hemibagrus wyckioides (assembly GCF_019097595.1). Taxonomy (NCBI): domain Eukaryota; kingdom Metazoa; phylum Chordata; class Actinopteri; order Siluriformes; family Bagridae; genus Hemibagrus; species Hemibagrus wyckioides. The sequence continues at coordinate 12,336,199 of NC_080727.1, forward strand.
TGTGCCAGACGCACCTGCAGCTGTAAGATGTCCGCCGTCCTGCTGAGAAAGCAAACACATTTCTACATCTGCGGCTCAGGACACCGAGCTCTGATCACGGTCTGCCAGGCACTTAAGCTGCCTCCTGATTATTAAACCCGGCGTATGACCGAGCATTCCTCTTCCAGCTCTCTAATCCTGTGCATCGGGTAAAAAGCAGAGTCAGAGTCTCGGTGCAGGAGGGAGGAGCAGTGAATGAGCAGCTCTGTTTCTCTGGGTCTGTGCCACAGCTGTTAACATCTGCCACATTAATGAGCACAGTGCACAAGGCTTGCTAGCCATCTGTGCAATCAGGGACGTCAAGTCGCATCAGTCCACACAGAGACGGTCCCTGAATTCACTCTGTGATCACACAGCAGGGTCTTCACTCCTGTCACCGTAACCCTAAAGCCAGCATTCACTAAACACCCTCTACTTAAAATCCTGTAAGCACTGTAATTAGTGATCTAATTGTAGAAAAAAAAAACTCTAAAGGCATGGTAGATTCCAAACAACTACTACTACACCACTGATCATAAGTCTGTACGCCCCTGCTCATGGAATGTCTTCAGGATTTCTTCACTATTTGAAAATAATAAACACTAAGAAATAACATGGAATTATGTGATGCGTTAATTGTTAATTAAGGTGAATTAACCTGAATAAAAATTAAAAACTGTTCAATATTTTATTGTGCATTCAAATTCAAAATTTATCTGTCAGAATCAAAAACGAATGAAAATAGACTAAAAATAGAATTTAACTATACATATTAACATAGAATTAATTCTATGAATATATGAATATAGTACTTTCACACAACACATAAATAAGGCTGAAAAAAAATGCTTATGTTTAGAAATATATTCCTAACAGTATTTCTTTTTTGTTGAAACTTTTCAAACTCTGTTCCTCTTCTCAAGCTTCACCCAGGACCCAGGAGGCTTTTCTTAACTTCCCAAATAGGTCAAGCGCTTGCTGTGTTCTAAATAAAACTAACGCTTTAGCGAAACAGTCAGGCTTTTAAAAGTGAAAACTTCTCATTCGAAGAGATTTTGATTCACATATATACGTACATGTACACACGGTGGTTCGGTTCATTGTGCTGAGACGGTTTTACAGCAGCGTTTTTAAGATTAGTACGTGTCAGAATGGACGAGTTAGCACTAAAACCCTGGCTGATAGATATAACAGACTGTGATAAAGTGTTTGTCTTGTCAGATTATATGATAGAGAGCTTCTAATGACATATGTGGACAAAGAAAATGACTAGGTTCTGCTCACACTGCCAACTGCAGGTGGAAAGACAAAAAAAATCATTCTTGGTGTATTGAGGATATTTTTCGGTCAATTGACATACTAGCTCTTCTAGCTCTGAATATTTTATTATATTCTCACTTGCTCAAATATTTCATTTCACATTTTGCGTTCCATCCTCATATCACTGGCTGCTGCTGAACATGTATTGTGCTTTTTGTCACCAACTAGACCCCTCGAGCAGTTTTACAGCCCAGGATATGACTCTTGTTATGAATCCTTGTGTATAAGTGGAGCGCTTTATATCTCGGAGCTTTCAGCTGTGTGTACTCCTGTGGATAAGAGCGACGGCTAAATGACTGAATGTAAACGCTAGGCAGATTTATGACTGGCAGCCGAGCTGTACAGAAGGTGAAAGGTTGCGACTGGGGCAAACTTGGAAACTCTTAACAAGGGGATAGAGCACTTATAGCAACACAGAGTCAGATATACAGACAGATTTAGCAGTCTGCTCATATGACTCCCAGCACTTTAAAATGAGCACGGCTGTTCTGAGCGCCTCCAGACAATCAGCCTAAGAATCACTCGGTGTGACAAAGTAACTTATCAATTACGCTCTGATTAAGTGGAGCACGGCTTCTTGCAACACACTGCGGGGTTTCATTCCCACTGAAGGTGCGTTTAGCTCTGACATGGTGCACTTCATCTATTCATTCAAGTGTGCAGTGACCTGAAGGGAAATTCTACAAGGAGAAAAGATGTTGAAGTGAGATAGAGCGGCTTCACAGCCAGTTAACTTCCTCAGGATTGTACATGTCCCTTAAAGCCAGCATGGAAAAAAAACAACCTTGTAAGAAAATGAAGATTACTGCCTTAAAATTCCAAACATTCTGGGTTTGAGTTAGCTGGATACTGCAGGTCCATAGTGTGCATTAGGACTGGACTATGTGTTATGTTAGTATAAGCTGAGACACAATAATGTTTCCTTTATATATAATCTATTTAACAGTAGGAAAGTCTCAGGACAGAGTTGCATTTATGTTTTTAAAAATAGAAAATAAAAAGCTGAAAGAGGAACACGCTTATAATTATGAGACACTTTTACACCTCCATTATCAGGCCATATTCACCTCCTCCATCGCTACCTAGTATGCTGCGTCCACTACCTGGGACAAAAACAGACTGTCAGAGTCAGTCACTCTGCTGAGATGCTGATTGGCTGCGATTTACCACCTCTTCAAAACATGTAAACTTCAAGTACCATGAAATGGGCAGTTAAGATCGTGGCTGACCCCTCTCATCCTGGATGCGGTCTTTTCAAGGCACTCCTGTCTTGTGGTCCAACAAGGCAAAAACCTCATCCCATAAAAATAGTGTCTTTCCATCAGCAACTGGCCTCATCAACAATATGCAGGATCTACCATTTTCTCTTATCTGCCTTCCAAAAAAGGTTTGGAAAAACCAAAAGTTGTGTGCACTTAAAGCAATGATGAACCAGTCTGAAGTATCATCGTCAGGAAAAGCACCTTTTTGCTGATGTTAGCAAACTTCTAAGACAGGGTCAACAAGCCAAACGATACACGTTTGTCAACAAAACGACAAATACACTGCTAACCAATGTGGTAGCTTAGTGGTTAAGGTGTTGGAGTTCGAATCCCAGGTCCACCAAGCTGCCACTGCTGGGCCCCATGCAAGGCCCTTAACCCTCAATTGCGCAGTTGTATGAAATGAAATATGAGATAAAAGTCGCTCTGGATAAGGGCATCTGCCTGGTGACTGGACATCATTATGTAACACATGCACATGTTTAGAAGAAGTCTTTATTATTGTCATATATATACACACATTACAGAACAGTGAAATTATTGCTTCACATATCCCAAATTGCATGGGTCAGCCATGATATGCAGTGCCCTGGAGCAGGGAGGGTTAAGGGCCTTGCTCAGGGGCCTAGTAGTGGCAGTTGAGCTACCACTGCGGCCAGGGCTTAGAAAATAAGCCTATAACAATGGTTTAATCGATTAATTTTTTTAATCAGTTGACACCATTCATATGAATTAAAGTCCATGGAATGAGAAGTGTAACGTGACCTCCCCTTTAAGAGGAGTTAAACACTCCAGGATGTGCTCTTACAGGAAAATAATCCACTTTAGAGTGGTATCTTCACCGCACCACCCCACTGCTGCTTATTTAAAGTGTTTTATTCCTCATTAACAAGCTTATGTAAAATTCTAGTCCTTGTGGTCACATGATCAGAGCTCAAAATCTTTCCTGTCCTGTCGCCAAGATCTGAGTAAACACTCGGGAAAGGAAGAGACATATCTCTCATCTGTGTCTGCTTTTCCGTTAGCTAAGACCCAAAATCTCTGATTGCAGACATCACAGAGTCAGGACAGGAAAGCCCTGATTAAATCAAACCAATCTCACGTGGAAGAAGCTCAAGACTTCTAGATAAACAGCAGTGAGGACAAGCTTGCACTGTTTCAAGCTTTGATCTGCAATCCTACTGATCCAGTACAGGTCAAACAAATTAGAGAAACCGCACACATTACCTAATGTGATGACACAACAGGATTGACCTGAGGATTTACTGAGCATCACTGGATTTCATCATCTCCTGCATTTCTTTTTCGTACTGAACAGAATCAATATGAAAGCTGCATTTGTATATGTCCATACACAATAGAAATAAGCAGCTTTGTCATTTTTGAACAAGAATAAAGAGAGATCTCTGCCTTTCATGCACAAGACTCACATTTCAGTCCTGACATTCTGGAGAGTCTTCAGAGTGCATGGTCTCACTTGATGTACAATTGTGCTCAAAATTATTCATACCCCTTGGACAAATCAATACTTTTTCATTTTTTCATTATTATTATTATATAAGCTTTCATTATTCTCAGTGGCCAAGGCCAAGAAGAAAGAATATTTTTGAATATTTGTCATTAAAACCCATTAAATATATATTATATTATACATACATATTTCTTGAAATATCACGTTGTTTTTTCTTTAGTTGCTTGTCACATTTTAAATATATGAAAGTATTATAAAACTCATTCATCACAGAAGACAACTCAAAAATACTATAAATATATCAAGGCTATGAATAATTTTGAGCACAACTGTAAATGTTAGCCTTATCTATTAGTTATAAAAATCTACAAGCTTGGTGACTGCAGTGAAATTTTCTATCCTTCCAGAATCAGGTCAAAATAAAAACAAAAAAGCTGTGTCAGAGGATTTCACAACAAAAATCCCAGAGATGCAAGAGATAAAAATCACATGATCCCATTTCTACACCACAGCCTTACTGAAACAGGAAAAAGGGAACAATTTAAATGTGGCTGAAGATGAAATCTTTTTGTTTTCGATTTTCTTCGTACATTTTCTGTCACATTAAGACTTCAGACCACAACAAAACATGAATAAAATGCTTAAATAATTAAGCTATTCACAATAGAACCAAGCTTTAACTCTAACCTAAAGCCTGGGTGAACACAATCCTACTTTCCCATGTTCCCACAACTTCCTGGCTCTTTATAATCTGATGTTTCACACTGTACATTCCTAAACCCTGGCTAAACCTTCTTATTTGCATATCTGAGGTATCAGCAGTGTGAGAGGATAAATTCAGCATATAACCGCTTTAAATAACAGCTTGTCTCACGCTTTTTACATCACTGAGACAAAAACATCACCACCTAAAACTTTTTTTGGCTGTTTGTTAATATTCAAGCTTATGCTATTGATGACTGGGTCATCCAGTTTGTCCTGAACGGACTTTTCTGACCTGTCTCCTTTTCGCTCCAACTGAAGTGTTTTGTATCACCATTTGACAATTGTTTTATTTGTCTCCTCAAAAGTTTCCACAACACTTTGGTTTTCTGTAGGTGTAGTAGATTAGTGGTTACGGTGTAGGACAACTGCACAGAAGGTTGTGAGTTCGAATCCCAGGTCACCAAGCTGCCACTGCTGGACTCTTGAGAAAGGCTTTTAACCCTCACTTGCTCAGTTGGATAAAAAGAGGTAAAAATGTAAGTCGCTCTGGATACTGGATAAGGGCTTCTGCCAAATGCCAGAAATGTATAAAGCACATAATATGAGACCACAACACTGTTGCCATAACACCACATCATTTCCCACTGTTCACATCTGGCAGCACAGGGTTAACATCACAAAAGCTGTGGCAATCCTGCTCCAGAGCATTCTCGAGTAAAAGTCAACCCCACCTTCTAAATCACTAAAGCGTGAAACACTCCTCTACCTGGGATTAAAGCAGGGATTAGAATGATAATAACCTAGGGGGAAAAACCCTTATATGTTTTATTACAGTAAAGGTTTTTTACCGAATCTTGAACACCAGTGATGACGCCCTTATCTTTTCTTCCTTCCATGTTTTTTTCCCCCTTAAAGACACGCATTTTCTTGTAGTGTGCACATACATATGTAATGATGGTAAAGGTCAGGTTTTTTGTGCACATCCTCCAAAGAAAAGACTCTCACACTAGACTAATCCCTCAGCATTTCAGATGGGACATGTTTACTGCACGGAAGAAGCAGTGACGAAAATAATATGGCTTGAAGTCAGTTGCTCGTATCGCTTTCTCTTTCCAGCTTGATGGTTTGCCAGGAAAGTCAGACATCTCATGAGATCTAATATCATGGAAACACCCAATGAGTTTCCTGTTCCAGTCTCCAGCACTTTCTCTCATACAGTGACGTGACCTCGTTCTAGGAGATGATACTGTATTTCTCTATTTCACAGCACTTGAATGACTACAAGCCTCCGATTGTTAAAGGCAACATCCTGATTGCTGGACAAGAAGTTATATTATAGTTATATTTATACATGAAATATATACATGAAATATATATAATATATTTATTTAAATTAGAAATATGGGGCTATCAGAATCAGTGAGGTAAGATCCAAAATTATACAGTTACACATTGAAGGTTTCATGGGAATATTAAAAATCATACCCCTGGGGTTGCCAGATATTTCTTGAGTATAAGCGTATAAGAGAAGGAATTCTCCTAATAGCATCGAGAGCATCACCTTTACCTTTTTTTTAGTTGAAAAGGAAATAATCATGTGAAAGCTGTTGTTAAAGAAGGAAACATTGCCCTTCAAACTGAAAATGTCCTTTTCCTGTCAATTTTTGGCAACTTTTTACTGACTGAATATAGCACACACTATGTTACAACACACTGGGGTTCGTTCTGCAAAGTAGATATGAACGAATGAATCGCCTTTACACAAGCAACGCTGTGTTAATGAAGCCTTGAGAAAAGCTGGGTGGGTTTGGAAAAAAGTTTACAGTAAAGAAGACTCACTTGATCCATCGGCTTTAGGTCAACTGATCACGAGCTGTTGTAGTTTTCCATAACCATTCTACTGTCAGGTTTAAACTGCTTATTTATTTCATTTACACACAAATCTAATTCACATTCTGAGCAATTGTCTCTTTTATATTAATCATATTTAATTTTATCTTTAAAAGAATATGATCGAAAATACCAGCCATAAAATAAGATAAATCCATTTTGACATTCAGTTAGGACAAAAAGTAATGACACTGTATAAAAGAAAGTAACATTGGTGTGTGTCTATGGTAGGAGACACTGCAGTGGCTGAGCTGCATTACTGCAGGATTTCAGATGCTTAGGAAGTGTTACATACACGAGTATGAAGAAAATCAGTGTCTAAAGTAAACGTGAAAGCAGTCAGGATCTTGGAATCTGCTTTACTTTTTGCCTTTTATAGCAACTTGAACACCTAGGAATCCAACCACCAACACACACACACACAACCCCTAAAAAGAACCTTAAGAACCTCTGCCCAAAAATATCCCAGTGCTTCCTCTGTACTGTTGTGGTTTTGGTGTTTGTTTGGCTTTGCTTTGAGGTGGCAATCAATGTGTTTCCACTGAAGCTGGATAACGATCAAGGAAACGAGAAGAAAAGCTGCACTGGACTGTGGAGCTGCTGCAGTCATGAAGCACTGACATTTCAGCCCTTTTCATTTTCCAGAATTGGCAAGAGGAGTTTTTTTAAACAGCACTATGTGTGACAGAAAATCACACATAGAAAACTAGAGCCCATGTAGTGATTTAAATAAAAATCATTGTTTGATTCTGTTTTAAGTTACTTAGAAGATGCACTGATATGGTGTGGACTCGGTTTCAGCAATTGAGATCAGGATGGTTGGTGGGACTCCAGTCCATTGCAAGGTGATATCACATTTACATTCACACCTAGGGACAATTTAGTGTCATCTATCCATGTACGGGAAGCTTTTGGGAGGTTGATGGAAACCTGAGAACTCAGAAGAAACCTATATGTGCACATAAAGAGTACATTTACATTGCCAAAAGTTTTGGGACATCTGTGACATATGGAGTTGGCCCGCCCTTTGCAGCTATAACAGTTTCAACTCTTCTGGGAAGGCTTTCCAGAATTTTTGACCATTCCACTAGAAGCACATTTGTGAGGTCAGTCACTGATTTTGGATGAGAAGGCCTGGCTCGCAGTCATTGGGTTGCATTGGGTTGCAGTCAGGACTGGTGTACAGTCATGTTGGAACAGGAAGGGGTCATCCCCAAACTGTTCCCACAAAGTTGGGAGCATGAAATTGTCCAAAATGTCTTGGTATGCTGAAACATTAAAAGTTCCTTTCACTGGAAATAGGGGGCCGAGCCCAACTCCTGAAAAACAACACCTGAATTCAATGATTTGGAGGGGTGTCCCAAAACTTTTGGCAATACAGAGTATGTGAGACTTCACTCGGACAGTAACCTAAGCTCCAGGGATGTTGGTGCTGTTATGCTGTTAAGCTAGCAGCCTGCTTTATGCTCCCACACACTGATCTGAAGTCAGTAAACTGCAGATTTTGGTTCTGGATCAGATTTCCACGGTAACAAGATAAAAAAAAAAAAACAACCTTCCTTAAAGCATCACTACAAGTTTCTCCTCTCATATCACTAGATCAATAATCTGATAAATATCACTATCAGAGGGACAGCCACCGAACAGGAACATCTGTATTGCAAATTACAGAATTATCTCTTGCAGCTACACTTGACGTAAACTCTAGATCAATCAAGAAGAGAAGTATAAATCTTACAGCATGGCATTAATAAGACATGATTTTTAGTTTTCTGACATGTGGCTGCAGGGTCTGCCACGCCCTTAATCACAAGTAGCAGACACGCCTAAGGGACATTTCTGAAAACATGTAGAACCTTTTGACTTAATTACTTGGCTCCACATGGCTCCGGGGAAGTAATGTACTAGATTTTGCGGTTGTGTTTTTTCCCAAGGAAATGAATGGTCACAATAACAGAAGAAGTGATAAAGTAAATTATTTAAGCATAAAAACACACAGGTGTGTGTGTGTTAGGGGGTGACATGTCACTTTGGTTTTAAATATGCTTTCTGCACTGGTCCCATTGCCTTATGGGATAGCGCAGTATCTCAGTGGAAGCAGTTGGTCAGTTACTGATTTATGAATACTGAGAATTCGGACTTACATGCAGCTTGGGTCACCGGCTCTGTCTTACCAAGATTATTTATTTATTTTCAATTACAAATTCAAATAGATATCTCTGAGCCCTCATGATATGGAGAGCCCTTTATTTTTCTAAGAACAGGGGATGATGGTGGTGGTGGTGGGGTGGCATTCAGACCCTATGGGCTAGACAAAAAAAAAAAAAAAAAAGACCACACATTAAGTTTTGTTGCTTTTGCGCATTGTAACTAATAAAAATGACTGGTGGATTGTTGCATGTTTGTGCTTACGTAACAAAACCTGCTCTGACTTGACAGCGTGTCCCGTTCACACTCGCACTAATCCCCTTAAATCCACTAACCGGATTACATGAGGGCATGACTCTCAGAAAACATCAGCGCCATCCATAACCAACCTCACACACAGAGCAAGAACTACAGGGACCTTTTCTTTTCTTTTTTTAATACAATGCAGCACAAATTCGTCCAGCTATATTGATAGCACAGAGTTCTGGTTGGTCAGAAGGTGTTGATTTATGTTCTTTAATAGCAGCTCTGTAGGCAAATCACAGGTTTTACTGATCCACACTGGATTCGGGGGTACAATCTACAATACCATGATCTGAGATGTTTTTCCACATTCTGATGTTGGATGTGAACATTAACTGAAACTTTTGATTGTATCTGCTGCTACATAAATTACTATTTCCTATTAAAGTGGCCAATGCTAATAGTTTTTACACCGATCAGGCATAACACTGATTATCTCCTCATCATGGCACCTGTTAGTGGGTGGGATATATTAGGCAGCAAGTGAACATTTTGTCCTCAAAGCTGATGTGTTAGAAGCAGGAAAAATGGGCAAGTGTAAGGATTTGAGCGAGTTTGACAAAGGGCCAAATTGTGATGGCTAGACGACTGGATCAGAGCATCTCCAAAACTGCAGCTCTTTGGGGTGTTCCCGGTCTGCAGTGGTCACTATCTATCAAAAGTGGTCCAAGGAAGGAACAGTGGTGAACCAGCGACAGAATCATGGGCGACCAAGGCTCATTGATGCACGTGGGGAGTGAAGGCTGGCCCGTGTGATCCAATCCAACAGACGAGCTACTGTTGCTCAAACTGCTGAAGAAGTTAATGCTGGTTCTGATAGAAAGGGGTCAGAATACACAGTGCATGACGGGTCAGGGCTGTTTTGGCAGCAAAAAGGGGACCAACATCAATATTAGGCAGGTGGTCATAATGTTATGCCTGATCAGTGTATAACCCAGTGAAAATGTCTACTAATACCTAAAATATACTTAATAGTGGATTGATTCAAGTTCAAACATCTGGATCTAGATCGTGATAAGAAAGCTAAGAATCTGCATTTCCTCTGTGTTTAGTCTGCAAGAACTGACAAGCTCCGAGACAGAATCAACACACACAAGGGCCAAAAAATTTATCCCTTATTATGGTGTAATGGAAAAACTGTACGGCTAAAATCTGTTGCTCGGTCAAATCCAGGAAAGGGTGCACCTATCTGACAAATAAATCAAATCAATACAACAGATTAATTACATAAAAGCATAGTGTGAATATTTGTTAATTTAATTATTTAAATATTCATTCTTGGAGAATGAGTGCTTGTTACTTCATGGGAAACAGAGAGCTCGGGAAACAATATCCTGACTGAATCCCAATAAAACACTTAAAATATGGGGGGTTTTTTTGGGGTTTTTTAGCATTAGCAGGTGGATGAGACAACAGGATGTCTGACACAGAGGTTCTAAATTAGCAGGGATAGCAGCAGGGAAAACCCCAGCTCAGATTGCAAACATAACAGCGCTATAAAACTGGAACTGGAACCCTCACAAGATCTCAGGGATGATGTGGTAAAGAACAAGCTGAGCAGCTCCAGACTGGCACAACAGGAAGTTCTTGAATCCTGATGATGCCAGGCGTCCAGTAAAGCTTCTCTTCAGCCTCTCTTAGACATAGTATGAACATCAGAAAAGAACTAGTGACTTCACATGTCTAGACATTACCCGCTCTGATTCAGAGATTTAAATCTCATATTAAACAGCTAGTAAGCCAGAGAAGGGTGAAAAAGTCGAGTGAACTAACATCAGAGCTGATTTTGATATCGGCAGCATCTTAACACAACAGAGCACTCAGAAACGCTTTATTCTCAAGAATGCACTTTATAGCGATGTGGGCGGAGCTGTCTGGTATGCAAATGACATGGTACTGCATTCTTTTCTAAATGAATAGAACTATTCATTTTTTTTTACGTCCTGTTTTTGCTTTCATGATCCATTTTAGATCATATCCATGAGCGTTTCATCTGACCACATGCTTCAGTAGAAGTGATTAGACTGACCTTTTGTACAAAGCAGTTAGCATGGTCAATATCACCCAATTGCTTATATTTCAATAGGAACCTCTAAATAATGCAGAATATTGCATAACAAATATTCAAGATACTGTATATATTACGTTCCTAGTTTTAAATATTTCCAAATCCTAAAGCCTTCTGCTTTTTCTAAATTGAAATGAAATCACAGATTTTCACTGTGTTCTCAGACTCCACTGTATATTTAAAAAAGACATAGCCTGTGTTTATGTGGGTTTCTTCATCACAACACGGTGGTGGAGGATGATGAAAAGAACATAAAAACAACCACAAAAACAACAACATTTTCAGCAGCCCCAAAACCACAGCAGTGTGCACGTTGCACCCAGTAAACTCTCAACTTGCCGTAAACCGGCCATGGAGCTTTTGTGTACATTTTCCGCTTGAGGTTTTCGATCAGAAACAGAAAGCTTTCCTCTCTGAGCGGAGTCTCTGGAGTATTACACCACATCAAGCTCTCTGTTCGTTTAGAACTGATCTTTGGCCTGTAGCCTTTTAAGGCATTATGGTTTTGTTCCACAGGTTTGAGTGGCGTGCCAAATAGAGCATTCTGTGGATGAGAGCGCAGTGTAAAATGATTGGAACAGCTCTAACCACACACATGAACTAATCCACTGCAGCGGCTTAATGCGGGCAACCAAAGGCTAAGAGTAAGTGAAGGAAATGCGACAGTAGCATGACATGAAGTCTGGGTTTTAACTCACAGTTCCTCTGTATGAGCATGAACCCGGCTGTCATGTGACATGCAATCGTCATTTACATCCAAATGTTATGATAGAGTTTCACATATGCTCATGGAAGAAATCCAAAGCCTACTAAGTTCTCCTTTTCTGCAATTCATATTTGGTTACCATGGTAATCCTGAGCCATACAGCTTCACAGCACACCACTGGCTAATTTCTGTTTCTAGGTAAGGCTAGAGGCTCCTTCTCCTCTTATCCAGTAGCTAAATCTAAATAATTAAGCCAAATTCCATAGAGTAGACTTTAACTTTAGCCCAAATAGAGTTTCCTTTTTCAGCGCCCACCTAAAGGAGTCATATTAATGAGTGATCACAAAGCAAACAATCACTAAAATCCACTCACCTGGAAAGGAATGTGGGTTGGGTGACCCTCGCTTCAGGCACTTGGAACACAGGATATGTACAGAATAATGGAGACCAGGCCATTCCTGCAGAAGAACGTTCAGCTCCTCTACCAGTGGAGTAATCGCCTGCCAAGCTGTCCAGATATTTGGTAAAGATGCATGACTAGAAATGGCAAGCGTATCCGGGTGCAGTCTGTTTCGAGAAGGCCGGTAGTTCACCATGACAGGCACTTTACCCCGGTAGGCAAAGATGTAATCCTTTCCATCGGTGCGTTGCACCACATGGTTGTTGATTTGCACGCTGAACCGTGCAAAAAGTCCAGGAGGGATGAGAAACGGAAAGCTATACTCAATCTGCAACTGTTCCACCGAGAAGAACTGACCAGGAACTGATGAGCCTCCATTCTGCCAGGGTTCAGTGTTGAGCTCCTCACTGCTGACCAGACTGGGGAACTTGTAAACCAAAGGCGCCCCGTTGGGTGGTTTGCTGCGAGGTTTGTTGACACAGTAGCAAACCCCCATCTTTTCAAGCAGCTCCATAATAAGGTGCAAGTCCTGCTGCGTCTGCACGAGAGGTTTGAGGAGCTGCCGGATGACATTGGAAGGCAGCAGGCCGTGCAGCAGAAAGCTTTCCACGTGATGCTGGATTTGTGATGAAGTGACATTCTCCTCTGTGTCACTTTCAGCGTTTAATTTTTCCAGCATGGCAGTAAGGTCCTTCTGAAAGAAGACGTTCAAGACGGCGATGAACCGTGGCAGATTGTGGAAGACAAATTCTTTAAGTGTTACACTGTCTTCAAAGTACAGCAGTTTGCCACTCTCATGTAGGTACGACAGTGCACTTTGCAGACGGTCTTCCGTCAGTCCCGCTTGCAGACCCAGGCGAGCTGAGTCCCACCACGACAGCCACAGGTCCTGCGGCTTGAAATGAAGCTCCTCCAGCATCTGCCACGACTTCGGCAGTACTCTGTGAAGGTTAGGGAAGATATCGCGATGATCTGCGACAGACATGAGTTTCTCCTTTAATCGTTGGATATTTCTCGTTTCCACACAACTGACACAAAAGACCGGGGACAGGATCTGCAGCCGATTGTTCAGCATGTACTGCAGCTGGGCTTTTTTACGTCTCAGGTTCCTGTCTGAGACTCCATAAAACAGTACATGAGGGCTTGAAGCCCTGACATCATAGTCCTGTTCCAAGGCTTTGTCCACCTGCTTAGCGAGTGTCCGCAGACTCTCCGTGTCTCTCTTTTCCTGCAGAGAGATCTGTCTGTGGATATCCAAGCACTTTTCCTCCAATTCTGCCTCAGTACAAAGGTCAATGTGCGTTCCAACAACACACACCACTGCATGGGGCACCTTGGCACTGAGCAGGTGAAGGAAATAGCCTACGCTGGAGTAGAAAGTCTTACATGTATACGACTTCAAATTCACCACCACTATGTACAGAGCTCCTGGCGAGAGGAAAAATGGTTTAATGAGTTCATAATTCTGCTTCCCTGATAAATCATACACGATAAATGTAAGACTGCGGTGAGCATCTGCTACCCAGTTCGTCACATCGATCCCTCTACCGCCAGTTATTGTCTTAGCATCTAACGGTTTACTTATGATGCACTGCCTGAGCTTAGTTTTCCCTGCATTCGTCTGCCCCATCAAAACAAGTTTGAGTCTTGGTTTCACAGCAGTCTGGGCATGGGCAAGCTCCTTTTGATAGGCAGCTATATAAGGGATGCCCTTCATGCACACCTCATACGGAGGCTGTATGAGAGGATTGTCCTTAACTTTCCAAATGTTCACTTTGGCGAGCTTGCCGAAATTGTCTGGCAGGATGGCAATTTGGTTACCCTGTAACACCAGCTCCTCCAGTTTCTCCAGCTCCACTACGGAGTCTGGGAGAAACGTTATTCTATTATTGTCCAACCACAAATTAGCGAGATTAGACAGCCGGCCAAGTTCCTCTGGGAGGAAAGACAACCTATTTCTGCTCAAATACAGCTCCTCCAAACTAGTGATTGCAAGTATAACCTGAGGAAAATCTTCAAAGGAGTTGGATGACAGATTGAGCATTTTCAGTGTCTGCATTTTTCCAAACGACCGCGGCAGCGCTGCAAGGGAATTGTTATCGAGCATCAAACTCTCCAGGTTCTGAAGATCGCAGAAGGTCTCGGGTAAAGAGGAGATGTGGGTGCCGCTGAGCCACAATATTTTCAGAGACTGCAGCATCGTGATATTGCCTGGCAGGCCCTCTAGTTTATTCCCTGAACAATCGAGTTCCTCCAAATCGCTGAGGGCAAGAAGCTCCGGCGGGAAATTTTGGAGCTTGTTATGGTCCACGTCAAGCGTCCTGAGCTTCTTCAGCTGCGTGAAGGACCTGGGGAAATCACGGAGCTCGTTGAAGCTCACGTCAAACTCCTCCAGGGCCTGCAACGTCCCAATTTGGGAGGGCAGGTATTGGATCTTGTTGTGGCTCACGCAGAGCTTTTTCAGCCCCTTTAAATGCTCAATATCCTCCGAGAAATGGCTCAGGCAGTTGTGACTAAGATCCAGCTCAGCCAAGTGACAGAGCTGGAATATAGGAGAGGGCACGGAGGTGAACTTGTTCCTCCGGAGGATGAGGATGCGAAGCTTGATCAGAGTGCAGCCCAAACCCTCGGGAAGCTCTTGAAGGGAATTATTGCCCAGGTTGAGGACTTCAATCTCCTTGATGTCATCGGGTAAGGTGATTTTCTGGTTGTTGCTGGTGCTCAGAGTGAGCTGGCGCAGGTTGCTCCTCAGTTTCCTGGAGCGTAACGCTGCGTCTCGCCATATCCTGGCCGTCCTCAGATTAGTCTCATTCTCAGCCATTGCGTCGCCTTCAAATCGCGTTACAATATTACCCCGGCAGCATGGCGGCCCTTTTGTTCGTCCTTCTCTGAGGTCCAGCACTCCACATGTTCAGAAACACAGCTGTAAAGGTTGCTCCACCTGGGGACAAAAACCGCTCAGTCGCGCCCAGTCTCCTCGGCGGTGTTTCCCACATCCTCTTTATCTGCGCCATCGAAAGAAAAAAAACAGTAAAACGTGATGGTCAAATATATGTGGCGAAACCGGACAGTGTTTCAGTCCGGACGGCTCTCCTGGCAGCGCCAGCGGCTTCCCCGGTACCGCGGCATCAACACGGATCCAAACAGAACGCAAGGCGATTAGAAATAAAAGCACTACAGCGTGTTTGCTCCACTCCCTCCTCACGTCTCCGCCCGCAATCCGCAGGGTTTGGAAACAGGGTTGCCAGATTGTAATTATTACGGATATTGAAAATTAAGGATAATGGTTGGTGAAAGCTGGAATTGTTATTTTAACATACTGAAAACAATTGACTTAAAGTGTGATTCAATTGCAGGATTCTTAACAATCTGTCTACTTCATTTGGAAAAGGAAAAATAAATAAAATAAAAAGCTAGTATTTTATATATGTATGTATTTATTATTATATGTTTTAACTGACTTTTATAGCTTATCTTACGTTTACTGGCGTATTACTTTTAATTGTTTATTGTATTTTAATTATAGTACTCATAGTAGTACTAATTTTATATAGTGCTAATTTTATTTTTTTTAAATTACTAATTTTATATAATATTATTCCTCTTTTATTTATTTCTTTTTTGGTTTTCGAGCTGCATTCTACTAATTATACAATAACAATAATATTTCTTCTAAGCTTCTCTATGACAACTCGAAAACCAAATATATATATACATACATAACACAGTGACACAGTGAGGTGCTTTAACATTGCAATGGAATTAAAGCAAAGCTTCTTAAAGGGTCAGACATACCAATCTGGCAACCGTGCTGGCCAACAGTGAAACAGCAACAAGCGTCACGAGCCTACCTTCCCGGAGTAAAGTGACGTCATCGCTCACCATGCTGGATATTATATTATATTATATTATATTATATTATATTATATTATATTATATTATATTATATTATATTAATGTTAGTATAAATGTTTTTTGTGGTTATTATTCTGCACTATACTTCGCAAAATATAATATAAAGCTACTTAAACCCACAATATTCAGCATTTTTGAAAAGTAGTGTCTAAAGAGGTCAAATAAGCACGATCAAATGATATATGTCTTAAAGCAGCTTTACAGGAATCTGGATGAGGATTTAGAGCTGTAATGAGCGAGGACAAAACCCCCTGATCTGACATGAAGGAAAACCCTTAAGAGGAGCCAGAATGAAAAGTGAGCACATCCTCTTGTGGGAGTCAGCAGATGGTGTGATTATAAATCATTATACAGGTGCTAAAGTGTGATGAGATGATGCTCAATGTGGCCAGATCTGGGATGAGCACAGGAACATCCATTTCAGCAACAACAAGCACTCCACCATCACACACTGAAAATGGAGACAAGAAAACAATTTCTAACACACTTTTTACAGTTCTCACATAACTATAACTGATCATACAATGAGGAACAGATTTCTTTTAGCTCTATTCTCTGTGTAAACTCACCAAACTGTCAGCTTTCTGAAAGGTGAAAGTGACTTTGAAGTTATTCAGTACATCTAGCTCCATCTACTGGCCAATAGTGGACATGATTGAAACGCTAGAGATTGAATAGACAGAGAGGTTTTACATGAACCTGGGCATCAGTTATTATTTTAAAAAAAAGGGTCACTGGCATTAAGAATAAGATTTCCTAGACAGATCTTGTCTCATTGTTTTCTTCCTGGTGTAGATCATGTTTTCTAGCAAATGAATGCACACAGATCAGGCATAACATTATGACCACACGCCTAATATTGTGTTGGTCCCCCTTTTGCTGCCCAGGTCAGCCCCCTGACCTGTTGAGGCATGGACTCCACTACATCCTTGAAGGTGTGCTGTGGTATCTGACACCAGGATGTTAGCAGCAGATCCTTTAAGTCCCGTACGTTGTGAGGTGGAGCCTCCATGGATCAGACTTGTTTGTTCAGCACATCCCACAGATGCTGGTTTAGATTGAGATCTGGGGAATTTGGAGGCCAAGACAACACCTCAAAGTCGTTGTGAGTACAAAATGTTCACATGTCAGTGCTCATAATGTTATGGCTGATCAGTGGATATTCAGCATGTGTCATGATGATGCAGTTTTTCCCCTGAATCTTAAAACTCTTCCCAGTTGGAATACCTTTGGATCCCAAACTACAAGATGATAGTTTAAATAGCTGAGAATAAATGCTGAACTGCATAGTTTTGGGGGGTTTTTTCTTTACACCAAAGCAACAAGCCTAATATAGCTAACATTTAGAAAGTTATAGATACCAGTTCAACATTATATTTAAAAAAAAACAGAGAGATATTTGGCTCAGTAACACCCTTTCAACATACATAATTTTTTAATAAAATCCATCCAAATCCAACATTACAATTCACTGTTAAACAAAAAAAAGGAGGGTGGATTTATTTTCATGCAAATACTGCAACTGCTAATATACAGCTGCAACTACACATTTTAGGCCACATCCCCTACCTGAATAACTCTCTAAGGCGCTTAGGAAGAAATATGTACTTTTTATTTCTGGTCTTTGTCTTTTGCCCAAGTTTATAGTGTATCATTGCGTCATACAGAGTCAGAAACCACTTCAGCAAGTCTGTTTGAGACGCTGAACAACTCCATAAATCACTGAGTCACTGACATACACATTGCTAACCTGGAGGCTATAAGCTTCAGTGACAATAACCTGCTAGCTTCAGTGCAAAATTTAAAAGGCAAAATTCAGACGCAAATTATATCTAAGGTAGAAAGGGAAATTGTACATATTTATTTATTTATTTTCGGCAAAATTATAAAGAACAAAAATAAGACGACGACCTACTAGAAGGATAAACTGGAATGGCACTTTATTGTTATGTAAAAAATAATGCACCTTATGTAACCGAAAATTCAGGACGTTTGCTGCTAAAGAGTAAAAAAAAATGCATTTGGAGATCATCCCAGAATTAATACATCTTTGTGAAATGTGTTTGTGAAAAATGAAGCCACACATCAATGATTTGGTCTGGGTAGTATTATTATTGTTACAAATTGGCATTAGTAAACAAAGGGCACTGCTCAGTCAAATGAAACGATTTAGAAAAAGGTCCCGAAAGCCAGCACAAGGCAGCCCTGATGCTCATCTCCACTCCTGATCACTGATATAAAAAAGGAAGCAAATACGCTGTTGAATTAGCCTCTGCTTTTGGGGTACTGAGGAGGTGGAGCTCCTTCTAACACCGTTGTATTGGACACGTTCTGCAGCTCGCCTTCGTGCAGACGCTCGTTCACCCGCAGCCGACAGCCGTCCTTCAGCATGCGGATGGCAACACGGGCGATGTTGCGTGAGTCGTCGAGGCCGCAATGCGGTCGGCCCTCGTACTGCATGCCGAGATTCTCCAACATGCAGTTCAGCCTCGTCTGGTTTCGAGCCACCTAAAGAGCACAGTATGAGATACTCACTGTCGAAGGTTAACTGTGGAAACTCAGCAACACATATTGTCTCTTAACATTCTGACAACCTGATTAAATTAAGTCCTTTAATCAGGATGCTTCAGATTAAATGAAAATCTCAATTTACAACACTCACAGTCCACTTTATTAGGAATACCTGTATGCCTACATATTCATAGATATCTAATCAGCCAATCACGTGGCAGCAGCACTATACAAAAATATCACACATGTACAAGTCAATAGCTTCATGTTCATCAACCATCAGAATGATGGGAAGTGTGATCTCTGACTTTTACTGTAGCTGATTGCCAGCGATTTTCACACACGACTCAGAATAGTGGAACGTGTAGAGGGAAACGTCAGAAATCGGTTGCATCAGTGCATAGAGGACAGTGGCCACCACCTTCAAGATATTTTGTTTAAAACCTCATACTTTGAAATTTGAAAATATGTTCTTTCATTATCAAAAAATAAATTTTATCAGCCACAATTTTTCTTTTATTCGCCTTCAAAAAAGGGAAGTTTTTGCACCCCACCCTGTAGATAGATAGATAGTTTATTCATCCCAAAGGGAAATTCACAGTAACAGATAACTGCATTAATGTGCATGTGTTAGTACCTGTGTTCCTGTCAATCTGAACGGTGAGTGTATTTACAACTAATTATGACTCGGTTATTCATTCAAAGTTTGTAATTAAACTAAATCTAAATATCAGATAATACCTTGTAATAGTTTCCATAAGACTTCCTTATGTTAATCCAATTTCTAGCAAATGGAGGATATCGAAGTCGACTCAGGCGGCACTGTGTGTAAAGGAATTTACTCATATCCCAAGACCTGTGGAAAGAAATACAAATTAAATAATCTTATAATAAATAAATATATTATAATAAATAATAAACTTCTGCCTGTATGAATTTTCTGATAAGAAATAATGTAAATGTAGATGATCCATTCCAGGCACCCAAAAATATTACCAATATTACCGATATCAAGCGTATGTAAACTGTATGGCTGCTTACAAAGAACTGACCCAAGCCAAGCATTCCATGTCAAGGCTCCTCATAGGAAGTTGTGCCACCAAGCTTGGGCTAAAAATAGAACAGACCAGCAACACCCTCGATCTGTTCACAAAAACACCTGGAAAATCACCTAGCTTTTTAACGCACGCAGAAGGCAATGTTGGTATCGTGAGTTGACTCTTTCAAAACAACTTTTTTTGCTGAATGAAAATAAAAATCATAAAATTTGTAAACTCGCTTCAGTTAGTTTTCCACTGACGCAAACAAGTTTTGAGCGGCTCCCGGACGTACACGCAACCTAGCTGGTGTTCGGTTCGGTTTGTTCGTATATCGAAAATGCTTCGTTTGCTGATGCAAATTTCCTGAAAATTTTAATTCTTAAGGTGAAAATTCGTAAGGGAGGGCATCCGTATGCCGAGGTTCCATAGTTAAAAGACCTGTAGCTTATTTACAAGTAAAATAAAATAAAGAAATAAATAAGGGTTATAGATGTTCCCTTTGTGTTTGACTTTAGAAGTGAAACTTTGTTTTTTGTTCCATTTGACATCATTTTTTAAATTAATTGGTTTCTGAATCGGGGATACACATGGGCGCAATTAAGTAGCACATGATTAAGGTCACATGCTTGGCGCCATGTGTTTTAGTGAATTCCAACTCAGTCACAACTTGAATACACAGAGCACTACTCCCAAATATTCTCAATTGGATTGGAGACCAAGTCAACACCTGAAACTTGTCATTTTTGCTTTGTGGCATGGCGCATAATCCACAGAGGCCATAGCCATCTGGGAATACCATTTCCATGAAAGGGTGTACATGGTCTGCAACAATGCTTAGGTAGGTGGTGCATGTCTAAGTAACCATGAACTTCTTCAGCAGTTTGAGCAACAGTAGCTCGTCTGTTGGATCAGATCACACGGGCCAGCCTTCGCTCCCCATGTGCATCAATGAGCCTTGGCCGCCCATGACCCCGTCTCCGGTTCACCACTGTTCCTTCCTTGGACCACTTTTGATAGATACTGACCACTGCAGACCGGGAACACCCCACAAGAGCTGCAGTTTTGGAGATGCTCTGATCCAGTCGTCTAGCCATCACAATTTGGCCCTTGTCAAACTCACTCAAATCCTTACGCTTGTCCATTTTTCCTGCTTCTATCACATCAACTTTCAGGACAAAATGTTCACTTGCTGCCTAATATATCCCACCCACTAACAGGTGCCATGATGAGGAGATAATCCTGGAGAGATGAGTGTTATTCACTTCACCTGGCCCTTATAATGTTATGCCTGATCAGTGTATAATACTAATACATAAATAAATTCTCGATGACTTGAAAATTATTTGTGACCTAGAAAATGTAAGCATTAGCTTAGTTATGTAATATAAAATGATAGATAGATAGATAGATAGATAGATAGATAGATAGATAGATAGATAGATAGATAGATAGATAGATAGATAGATAGATAGATAGATAGATAGATAGATAGATAGATAGATAGATACGCTTTATTGATCCCGAAGGAAATTCCACAAATTACTAGGATGTGGAAAGCACCAGCATGGTATACTGTTAGTGATCAGTGACATGAATGTGAAATTCCAATAAAGACTGTGTCTTTACCCATCTGTTAGCAGAGTGTATTTGTATTTGGTCCCCAGCTCTTTCTCCTGCAGCCAGGCCACCACTCGGTGAAGAACACAAGGGAACAGATCTGCCTCGTCCACCATTGTCTAGAACCGAAATACAAACAGGTTATGTTATAGAGAAATAAACAGTTTGTTGCCATGTTGTGCAGAGACAGTGCTAGATTTCCACACTCTCATACCTGTGTTATTCCTGTTAGCTCCACACAGAAATCGGAGAGCTGTGGGTTTAACTGGGGTTTCACATACTCCTGAAACGAATCGACCTGCAAAATCAAAAATCAACAAACATTCTGTTAGCGTTTCCCATGGTTTCTGGATGAAAGAAAGATGTAAAAAATAAGACAAGAATCCTGAATAAACAGGAGACCAAAAAAAGTCCTTAGAGAAACAAAAATCTATCATCTACAGTGAGGGAAAAAATGATTTGATCCCCTGCTGATTTTGTACGTTTGCCCACTGACAAAGAAATGATCAGTCTGTAATTTTAATGGTAGGTTTATCTGAACAGTGAGAGACAGAATAACAACAAAAAAATCCAGAAAAACACATTTCAAAAAAGTTCTACATTGATTTGCATTTTATTGAGAGAAATAAGTATTTGACCCCTTTGCAAAACATGACTTAGTACTTGGTGGCAAACCCTTGTTGGCAATCACAGACGTCAGACATTTCTTGTAGTTGGCCACCAGGTTTGCACACATCTCACATCTCAAGGAATTTGGGCCCACTCCTCTTTGCAGATCCTCTCCAAGTCATTAAGGTGTTGTGGCTGACCCTTCAGCTCCCTCCACAGATTTTCTATGGGATTAAGGTCTGGAGACTGGCTAGGTCACTACAGGACCTTAATGTGCTTCTTTTTGAACCACTCCTTTGTTGCCTTGGCTGTGGGTTTTGGGTCATTGTCAGGCTGGAATATCCATCCACGACCCATTTTCAATGCCCTGGCTGAGGGAAGGAGGTTCTCATCCAAGATTTAACGGTACATGGCTCCGTCCATCGTCCCTTTGATGCGGTGCAGTTGTCCTGTCACCTGGGGATGGTGTACTTGGAGTCATAGGCAGCATTCCTCCTCTTCCAAACACGGCGAGTTGAGTTGATGCCAAAGAGCTGGATTTTGGTCTCATTTGACCACAACACTTTCACTCAGTTCTCCTCTGAATCATTCAGATGTTCACTGGCAAACTTCAGATGAGCCTGTACATGTGCTTTCTTTAGCAGGGGGACCTTGTGGGCGCTACTGGATTTCAGTCTTTCACAGAGTAGTGTGTTACCAATTGTTTTCTTGGTGACTATGGTCCCAGCTGCCTTGAGATCATTGACAAAATCCTCCAGTGTCATTCTGGGCTGATTCCTCGCCGTTCTCATGATCATTGAAACTCCATGAGGTGAGATCTTGCATGGAGCCCCAGACCAAGGAAGATTGACAGTCCTTTTGTGTTTCTTCCATTTGGGAATAATCGCACCAATTGTTGTCACCTTCTCACCAAGCTGCTTGGCGATGGTCTTTTAGCTCATTCCAGCCTTGTGCAAGTCTACAGTCTTGTCCCTGACATCCATGGACAGCTCTTTGGTCTTGGCCATGATGGAGAGTTTGGAATCTGATTGGTTGCTTCCTTCTGTGGACAGGTGTCTTTCATACAGTTAAGGAGCTGAGATTAAGAGCACTCCCCGAGAGTGCTCCTACTGTAATCTCAGCTCCTTACCTGTATAAAAGACACCTGGGAGCCAGAAATCTTGCTGATTGATAGGGGATCAAATACTTATTTCACTCATTAAAATGCAAATCAATGTAGAACTTTTTTGAAATGTGTTTTTCTGGATTTTTTTTGTTGTTATTCTGTCTCTCACTGTTCAAATACACCTACCATTAAAATTACAGACTGATCATTTCTTTGTCAGTGGGCAAACGTACAAAATCAGCAGGGGATCAAAATTTTTTTCCCCTCACTGTACATTTATTTATCTATGTATGCAAAAAAGCCAACAATAATTACAGGTTCATGTATTCATAAACAGCACTTCAGATTCAATAATAGTTTAACAAAACTTTTCGACTATTTCCAGATAATGACCCCTCTTAATGGCTCCGCCCTTTGTCCTATAGCATTAAAAATAGAATAGAAAATTGTGATGCGTCTAACTCATACACAGTCCCCCCCCCCCCCTTAAACTCCATTTCAGTGGCTCACAGGAACGCGAGCATCTTCCCTCACCAACTCACAATCTCCAAAGTGTGTGTGTCGATGAGGACCATGGGGAACTCTATGATTTCGTGGACAAAGTGTCGTGGGTTATTCTCTTCACACGTAGCCTCAAAGTCCACCACGCAGATGTAGTCGTAATACGATTCGTCGGAGCCGACCGCCGCAGACTGCTTCAGCTTCTGCTTCTTATAGTAGTTCTTAAGACGCTTCTTCAGGACATCTTTCACACCTCTAACAAAATCACACACAGATACACACACACATATTTAAACACGGTGTGATGTTTTTACTCCAAGAAATAGAACATTCTGTGTTCAGCAGTTACAGGGAAATAATCAAAGTCAATGTATCGTAATGAAACAGAGTTACTGTAAATGATTTCCCAACAACGCCACATCCTGAAGTGTTTTATTCCTTTTAAAGGACCCACTACGGGCTCTTATCTGCCTCCTTGGACATTAATGCACAAACATACGCTGTATCTGCATTACACAATTCCAACTGACTGTATATGACTGTAGAAGGGACATTACTAATAATCACACTCTCCAGTGTCACCCAAATGAGGATGAGGTTCCCTTTTGAGTCTGGTTCCTCTCAAGGTTTCTTCCTCATACCATCTAAGTGAATTTATTCTTGCCACAGTCATCACAGGCTCGCTTACTAAGGATGATTTTGTCTAACATTCATCTGGAACTTTTTCTGTTCTGTAAAGCTGCTTTGAGACAATGTCCATTGTTAAAAGTGCTACACAAATAAAATTGAATTGAATCGAAAGAAAAAAAATGTTTCCATCTGCACTGAATGTATCGTTCGTACTGGTTCACTTTTATTCCCTGTTACACTGCACTTCCAGTTTTATGTTTATTCTCATAGTTTTTCCACCCTTATGTTATTGCACCAAAACACTGCATTGAAAGAAATTCTATCATGTGTAATATAGTGGCTATAAATCAGTCAGTCATGAACTTAATAAGAATAAATTATTTTTCAGTCTGTTTATTGGTGGCCAGAATGAGCTGTTACTGTAAGAGTGATAACGTACTAGAGCACGTGCATTAATATGAACATGTGATGCAGCAATATGAAGATGTACTTAATAACATAGAAACCCAGAAAACACTAATCCTGACCCATGACCTTACCTGGTGTCCAGCTTGAGCTCAGCACATTTAGCTCGTAGCTCATCTCTGTTCATGCGGTTAATTGCACCGTTGGCCAGAGAGATCTCTTTATACACCGGGTCACTGAAGTCTGCACGCGCTGTTTCCTTGCACGAGCCATTTTTCTGTTCAGACTGTAAACAGAAATGAAATATAAATATATATGAAGAGTCTTCAGTCAAAACAGTTTTTGACAGACAGACTCCTGTACAGTTTTAAGTACTAGTTTTGAACAGATTCTCACCTCAGACTGGTCCCCCTGCTCACTCCCACATTCTCTTATATCAGGTTTAAGAAGGACTTTTGTACACTTTTCCTCCATTACTGCTTTACTCCGTCAGCGCGAGGACATGGCTCTGTTTCGCGCCTTATCCTGACAGACAGAGATACAAATGATTTAACAGCCTACAGATAAGTGTTTATAACATAATACAAATTCCACCAAATATCTGTTTTATTGTGACTGACTGTACCGGAATAAAAAAGGGAGAGGAAAAAGACGCCAAATAATCTGACAGAGAACTCACGAGAGTGGATACATTAATAACCGGAAGTGATGTTTTGCCAAACTATAAGAGTCCCTTAACAACTTTTGATATAAAGGAATAATAATAATAATAATAATAATAATAATAATAATAATAATAATAATAAATTATAATTTAATTTAATAATTTTAGTTAGTAGTAGATGTAGTATAAAATCTGAATAGAATTTTGGATATTTTGTATGTTTTCAGTATGTACGAAGTGAATATAAAAAAAAAATATTCGGCACAACCTGCTTTTATTTTATAGATAGATTAAATTATTTGTGACCTAGAAAATGTAAACATTAGCTTAGTTATGTAATATAAAATTAAACATATGGTGATAGATAGATAGATAGATAGATAGATAGATAGATAGATAGATAGATAGATAGATAGATAGATAGATACTTTTCTTAAGGGAATCCGGTACTACCCATAAGATGTTAAAATGAGTTGTCAGAATAAAAGTCCTTAATGGTCATGTTGGAACAGGAAAGGGTCAACCCCAAACTGTTCCCACAAAGTTGGGAGCATGAAATTGTCCAAAATGTCTTGGTATGCTGAAGCATTAAGAGTTCCTTTCACTGGAAGAATTTAATGAGAAGAAGAGGTGTCCATTGCATCCAATCATGCAGAACTTTAATCCCTGCAGATCTGCTGTTCTTTTCTGGCAAAGAAAATATCCTATCATTTTTTTTAACCCTTCAGGGTTGGAAATTAAGGTGTGTTTTAACATGATTGACAGTTTTGTATTAAAATAAATATTTAAAATAATTACAATTAAGTAATTAACAAATTTTAAATAGTCAATTAATACCTAGAGACATTCCAGTGATTTTTGTATTGATAAATCCTCTTTCTTGAAATGATCTACAGACCCACCTCTTCCTGAAATATTTAAATTAGCTCTTAAAAGCAATCAGATGAACTACACTATATTGCCAAAAGTATTCGCTCACCTGCCTTGACTTGCATATGAACTTAAGTGACATCCCATTCCTAATCCATAGTATTCAATATGACGTCGGTCCACCCTTTGCAGCTATAACAGCTTCAACTCTTCTGGGAAGGCTGTCCACAAGGTTTAGGAGTGTGTTTATGGGAATTTTTGACCATTCTTCCAGAAGCGCATTTGTGAGGTCACACACTGATGTTGGACGAGAAGGCCTGGCTCTCAGTCTCCGCTCTAATTCATCCCAAAGGTGTTCTATCGGGTTGAGGTCAGGACTCTGTGCAGGCCAGTCAAGTTCATCCACACCAGACTCTGTCATCCATGTCTTTATGGACCTTGCTTTGTGCACTGGTGCACAGTCATGTTGGAAGAGGAAGGGGCCAGCTCCAAACTGTTCCCACAAAGTTGGGAGCATGGAATTGTCCAAAATGTCTTGGTATGCTGAAGCATTCAGAGTTCCTTTCACTGGAACTAAGGGGCCAAGCCCAGCTCCTGAAAAACAACCCCACACCATAATCCCCCCTCCACCAAACTTTACACTTGGCACAATGCAGTCAGACAAGTACCGTTCTCCTGGCAACCGCCAAACCCAGACTCGTCCATCAGATTGCCAGATGGAGAAGCGCGATTCGTCACTCCAGAGAACGCGTCTCCACTGCTCTAGAGTCCAGTGGCGGCGTGCTTTACACCACTGCATCCGACGCTTTGCATTGCACTTGGTGATGTATGGCTTGGATGCAGCTGCTCGGCCATGGAAACCCATTCCATGAAGCTCTCTGCACACTGTTCTTGAGCTAATCTGAAGGCCACATGAAGTTTGGAGGTCTGTAGCGATTGCCTCTGCAGAAAGTTGGCGACCTCTTCACACTATGCGCCTCAGCATCCGCTGACCCCGCTCCATCAGTTTACGTGGCCTACCACTTCGTGGCTGAGTTGCTGCCGTTCCCAAACACTTCCACGTTCTTATAATACAGCTGACAGTTGACTGTGGAATATTTAGGAGCGAGGAAATTTCACGACTGGATTTGTTGCACAGGTGGCATCCTATCACAGTTCCACGCTGGAATTCACTGAGCTCCTGAGAGCGACCCATTCTTTCACAAATGTTTGTAAAAACAGTCTGCATGCCTAGGTGCTTGATTTTATACACCTGTGGCCATGGAGGTGATTGGAACACCTGATTCTGATTATTTGGATGGGTGAGCGAATACTTTTGGCAATATAGTGTATATTACCTCATTAACACATTTTTTCCCCCGATGGTATTCATAGTCCATGACCTAGTGAACCAGTATCAAGAGGTTTTCATTGATAGAGACTTCAAAGCACCGGATAAGGAAGTCTACCAAATAGCAAAAAAGTAAACTCCAACTGTGTATCAGATTGGTTTAACAGTTTTCATTCCCTATAGAAGGACTTTTCGAGCAATTTAGAAATACAATTCTTTATTCAACAGTGAATGAAGGAATTAAAACACTAAAAAAAGCATTAACAGAACAGAACATCCCAGAACATTTACAAAACTATTTTCCCCCAATGTGTGGTGTGCAAAACTAACACAAACAACAACAACAAAAAGAAAATCTAAAATACACCCCAAAAACAGAACAAAATAAATCCTGATAAAATGTTAACACTGTGATTGATATAAAACACTGCTTCTGGGACCCTTAGTCAAAGTGAACCATTTCCTTGAAAGGGATGATGCTACAGGTTAATGCTTAAAACCATATTTTGCACAGAAAGATGATGGGCATTCTTTTGAATTAAATAACAAATTACACCAAAAAGACCCAAGTTGCTATTTCCATGTCATTATATATAGAAACACACACAATAATACACTGTATAAGAACTCATTAACATCTGTATTCCTGTTCTATTAAGAAGTTCATAACACAAACAAACAAAACATACATATTGATTATTATAACGTTATTATCTTCAGCTTTACATTCTGATGGTTCTGAGCTTTGGCTGAATATAAAAGCAGCTCAGGATTTACAGACATGTGTCAGTGTGAGAAAAATAACCCGTGAATTCCTTTAAAGATTATTCTATCAGTCTTTGCGTGTGTGTGTGCTTTTAATTTACAGATCAGCGCACACATCTTCCTACACATTCTGGTATAAACACATGATTGAACAGTCTGTGGTGTTCATATGCTCGTCAAAGGTAGCAGCAAAATAATCTCAGACGTTGTACGTATTTGCACGTCGCATGCGGTTCAAATGTGGACAGATCGCTAATCCAGATGTTACAGATCAACGGATATAATCACTAGAAATTGTTCCGTGTTCGCTGAAATGAAGTGGATCAGCTGAGACATGTTTGGTGTAGCAAACAACTTCAAGAAGGTTAGAGCTACCAGTTTAGTGTTGTGTAACTGCAGGTTTCTCAAGACACGTCTAAGATACTAATAAGCTTCTAGATAACTGTGTGGCACAGAATCAAAAGACCATGCAGTTGTTTGATGTGGTGTCATGATAAACTGGAGCTTATATGCTGATTATTTGTTCCAGTGCAAAAAAAATAAAAAAAGATGGGAATTTACAACAGACAGAAAACACATCCTCACTGATGTTTGGACAAAATATTTAGTGTATAATTGGACAAAATATTTATATTTATAATATTTAGTCAGTGTAAAAGAGTTTCTGGTGCCATATTTCTTTTTTTTTTTAGCTCCATGCTAGATGTGTGCATCAGTCGACACACACAAGTCAGTAATATGGGCCAAGGTCCTCGTACCCGGCGTAGCTCGGCCACTCGGCGAAAATGCCGCTCGAGCACCTCGGGCTGCCGAATTGGTCAAAGTAAGCGTCCCAGTCACCGTTGTGCTGCTGGCTGTTGCTGATGTTCTTCTTCAGAACAGAGCGGGTGATTTTATAGTTCTGGCCCTGATTGCTGTCCCAGTGTGTGTTCCCATCCACTACGTAAAACACAGCGAACTCGACATGCTCTTGCGGCTCGACCCGGGCTGGTAAATTCACCTCGAATGAGAAGGTGTCCCACTCAGAGCCCAGGTACATGTCGTTGACGTACTGGCAGTCGACGTCAGTGTGGCTCTTCCATGTGTCGAAGGTGATGCGCACTTTTACTGCCTTTTCGTAGGACAGATTTTTGACTTTGATAGTTCCTGCGATGGCCCGGTCCTTTAGCACACAGTGCTCGAGGCAGACCGAGTCTCGCTCTAGCCGCTGGCGAAACTGCAGGTAGTCTGCGCTCGGCTGCTTAAAGTCCAGCACCAGCTTGTCGTCCTCCTCAGAGACATCGAGCGCTGAAGCAAAAAGCTGCTGGATGCTGAGCGGGATGTCGATAGGGTCGTCAAACTCGGAAAAAATCTTCACCACAGCAAGGGCCAGACCTTTGTGGTCGGCGAAGGAGACCTGCTTTTTGGTCTTGCTGCACTTCCGTTCCTGAGACTCGGTCTGCTGGAGAGGAGCATGGAAGCCGAACTGAGCAACCGTGCTTCTGTGCAGACATGGACGCAGGGGCATCTTACACTTCACAGACATTCTGCTCTGGAAGTCATCGCTCGAGAGATACAGCGGCATCGCCAGTTTAACTGGCATGATGGAACTGTCCTAAACCCTGTGCGGAAGAGAAGAGAAAGAGTTGTGAAAATGGTTTTATTTAAAACTGAAAACTGCAAAAATGTTCTTGTTACAATGTGGAGATTCTTTAATATATAATATATTTTTTTTAAAAATACCCTTATTTTAGTATCATACCCCCCCCCCCCCACACACACACACTTTTTGCCTTTTACATACACACTAAACTGCCACAAATCCCAAATACAGTGAAAAATGAGCAAAGAAAGCTAAGAATTTTAACCATCAATGTATTTTGTGTAAATTTGCTGAGCTAAGAAACCCATGTTAATTATCATACATATCAAAAAATGCTCTAATTTTGCACGTTACTGACGAAAATAAAGCAAAGTTATCAGATCAAAATATTTAGGTCTCCTGAATGTGACAGAAATATTCAGTTTAAAAAAATCATACATCTGGGGGAACTTCTTTCCTGATGACTTTGCTTTACATGTGGGACAGCTGTACAAGATATCTGTACCTTCCTGTGGTTTGATTTTGTGCATTAATCCTAAAACCCTTTCTTCTCTAAGAAACCATGGGGCTAAATCAGCTTCAAGTTGAAACACTGAGGTCATGCTAGCAGCTTTCAATCAATGTGTTAACCATTAAATCGGGGAAGTGGTTCAGACGAGTTCAGCACGAAGGCACGGCATGGTATGACTCAAATAAACACAACACTGAAAGAAGGCCAGAGATAAGAACTAGATCAGGGGTGTCCAATCTTATCTGTAAAGGTCCAGCGACTACAGGTTCGTGCTCCGATCGATCGGGAACCACATGCGATTCCACTTTTTTAATCAATTTTTGCTGCTGCAATCTTTTTGCTTCTGACTTTTGACACAACAGGTGGGACGGTCTTAGGGAAAAAAAGGTCTTCACCTTAAATCTCCATTGCTCAACTGATTTGAGAGGGAGGAGCTCTGAAAGTTAGCCACACCCACCCTATTATCTCTGAAGCATCCTCAGGCATGGTGGAGCAAACAGAACCGAGTGCAGCAAGCATACTGCAGCTTCTTATACTGATTTCCTTTTTCTGCAATACCTCTTCATCGTTAAAATATCTCAAACAACCTGACAACTTTGCATGAAACAAAATATATTTTCAAAATCCTCAATATGAAATAAAATGCACTGTAGAAATAAAATGGCCAGGTGAAATTGCTATTTAAGGCTATTTATCAAAAGCACTGTAATGCATGAGTCTAATAATAAGATTCTTCATACTGATCATTTCTACATTAGAATTATTTTCATGTGAAGTTGTCAGATGTTTGAGAATGAGGAAATAACGATGCATGAAAAAAAAAACCTGAGCTAGTGTTCTGCATGGCGCCATCTACAGGCGCGAGCTCTGGAAAACCGCGGAAAAAAAACAACAGAAAATAAATAGAATATAAGGCACCTTGAGCATCGTCACCTAGCTAACGTTAGCTGGTCAAATTGCTACTCAATTAGATGACATGAAGTCATACATATGGCGTATAAATATGAGTGAACGCGTTAACACTCGTATTTTTTCGTAAGCACTCGGATCTGCTCGTTTAACCGCACGTTTATCTTTCAGAGCACCGCCCACTCGAAAATCAGTTGACCAATCGGAATTTTTTAAAGGCGAACACACTCTTTTAAGACCCGCCCCCTGTTTTTAAAAGGGAAAAACCACGCGAGTCGGAGGCAAAGACACGATACACAAAGAGAAAGAGAAGTGTGTGAATCAGAATAAAACATTTAATTGTGTTGATCTTGCATTCCTACATTTTGATAAGTATTTTTGCTTGTGGATTTTATTTAAATAAAGCAAATTTCATCAATGTAAATAAGTTTAGCACAATATGTGCATATTAGAGCAGTTAAACCCAGTGCCTGAGTCTATAAATACTGACGACACTAATTAACGTACTGGTCAACATCACTATGGTTACCTGACTAGCTTGTCGCTAAGCTACTCCCTATTGTCCGCTTTTGTTTATGAAAGTGCGATTTTAGTCCAAAATGGTGCAGAAATGCTTGAAGATCGCTATTGCAGAGCAGTAGATACTGTGTGAAACTGTAAAAGTGCGGTTAAAGTAGCTTTTATGAGCGTTAACAGAAAACAAAGACACGCTTTCACGGAGTTGGCCATGAGGTGCGAAAAGACGTTATTAGAGCCTGTAAATGACCATTTACACTGCCCCCACCATCACAGCATTAAACTGTACTGTTACAGGACACTGACACTGGAGACTCCTTCCATCAGTATTAAATTAACATGTCATTACCGAAAACTTGAACACATCAGCAATTATACGACTTTTTTTTATAGCGTCCGCCATTCACGTCCATGTGAATCGGCTGTTACTATAGCAACCAAGAGGCATTAGCGCGAGTGTGTTAATATAAAGCTGTAATCTGCAGCTGCACCATCATCGGACCTGCTGTTAGAGGAAAT
Organism: Hemibagrus wyckioides; assembly: GCF_019097595.1. Taxonomy (NCBI): domain Eukaryota; kingdom Metazoa; phylum Chordata; class Actinopteri; order Siluriformes; family Bagridae; genus Hemibagrus; species Hemibagrus wyckioides. The sequence continues at coordinate 12,368,489 of NC_080727.1, forward strand.
TCATCAACTCCTCATTCACCCATTCATTAATGTTGCGTTATAAAATACAAAGTTTATAACCTCTAAGCAGTTGAAGCAGTGAAACCCTATGGAGAGGTTACCGTCTCACTAAAGGTCAGAATCGCCATAAGTCTTTGGTCATGGTCATGGGATGTGATTAAAGTCAAGGCAAAAAACTCAAGCTGTTTATACGTTCAAAAGGTCTCTTAATAAAAGTTGCAGTGAAATACACGAATATCTGATTTAATCCTAATAAATTATAAGCGTTCATAAACCATTAGTCTTAAAGTAATCTTAAAGACAGTAAGATAAGAGTTTGAGACAAAAAGCTTAAGCTAGATTTGGGTCAAATACCTGCACAGAGATCTTATAAACATACAAACAAGGTTTACGACAGTTCACGATATTTTAGTAGTAGGTATTTTACGGCAGATCACTTCACAATATTGTCAAAAGTCCTTGCTACGAAGTCCACGATAATGTCCGTTTCTGAAGGGCTCTCTACACATACTTGCTTCATCATAATAATCTACACCATAAACTGTAACACTGACCAAAAACGATCCACTATTGTGATCCTGTGTACAAAACTCAATCAATAGATAGAGAAAATAAGCTTGAAGCTTAGCTCGACTCAAACACCATGTAGTTTGAAATCGGGTCAAAATTTATAGCACCATCTCGCCTACAAAACTAAACTTTTTCATCTCTTTTAGATCAGTCTGAAACACAATCGTTACAATCCTGACAAGTTTTGTAATTAATATAGGTCAATTAAAACCGGAAGTTCGGTGAGTCCTTGTTTCTTTGTAGCTAAATAAAAATATAACTTAAAAGCATTGGTTTTCATCAGGTGCTCACTTTTTATTATATCTTTGATCATTTGTTTGTTTGTTTGGTGCAAGAAAACAAACTAGAGAAAATCCTGCTTACCTCTAGTCTGGCTTACCTTGCTCGGAGCATTTATTATGCAGAATAAAGTGGAGCACCTGAGCGACCATCAAACTAAATTAATGTGTGTTGCGTTATTTGGCAGCGTGGATAAACGAAAGATGTTCCTCTTCCAAAGGCTTTAATAACACGGCCCTGTGCTCGCAGGAACCGGCTTTCACTCTGTGGAGAATGAATCACTCGGTGTTCACGTGGACGCTTCACATAGACCAATCAGATCGCAGGACAGCCGCATGGGAAAAGGGGGGAAGGGAGGGAGGGAGGAATGGGGAGCACATGCGGAGGGTTGGTGATCACGTGACTCACCAACTAACTCGTTCCAAATAGCCTGTTAGCTTTGTTACCTGCTAACAAGCAGCACGTTTATACATGGATCTCGCTTATAATTGTAACACAACAAACCTTTTTCCTTCACTTATTCACATTTCATATTAATGACTTGAAAAAAACAAAACAATTAATAAGTCAATACAACACAAACACAAATAAGACCATTCAATTAAATTCAGTTTTATTTGTATAGCCCCTTTAACAATGAACATTGTCTCAAAGAAGCTTTACAGAACATAAGAAACACAAAAAAACATGTAAAAAGTCCTGGGTGTTAGACAAAATCATCCCGAGTGAGCGAGCCTGAGGCGAGGAAAAACTCACTTAGATGGTATGAGGAAGAAACCTTGAGCGGAACCAGACTCAAAAGGGAAGCCATCCTCATTTGGGTGACAGCGGAGAGTAGCCTTTAAAAAATGGCATATTTTAAAAGGAGGTAAAAGTGTGTGTCTGGGGTAGATGGAAAGCTTCAATGGCTAAGCTGCATTATCACCACACGGCTCTTAAATGGTGCTCTTTCACCGTTTATTGTCATTTCAAAGCATTCAGCTCTCCATGAGCTTTGTTTTTAACGTTTCATTTTTCTCACTAAACGTAAATCAGCCATACAGCGAACGCCTTCATAATGCGGCATGTGATTATTAGCATTTATCAACATACACATGCTAAATAAGTCATCTTGTGGGAATCTGGTGTGGTTTCGCTTATGAAGTCATTTATTAAAGAATTGTAAATTAGGCAAAATTGCTGTATTTTACTCTTAAATGAGTTGTAAACACTGTTTTAAATATCTGACTTAAATAAATACAATTAGCAAAGAAACATAATATGTATAACTAGCATCAATGCTAGCTAGTTATGTGTTTATAGAAATGAATAAATTGCTTCCCGGTCAAGTAAACTTAGCCCATATCACAGAATCTCTGAATGAATGGAAGAAAAAAACTGAGGTAATTTAGTTTTCTTCTACCCACAATCTTTAAGAAATTCAGATAATGCGTCCTTCCGCTGAATGTGTGTCCATGTTTCTCTGTGAAAATGTGCGATGAATTAGATGCTAAGCTGGCAAACATTAACTCTATTTCTGAGAGCAAAATAAAAGAAGCAAACTTCAGGCACAAAACAGGTCCTTCATCACCCACATTTAGATGGGTTGGGGGGATGGGGTTGGTGGTGTTTGTTATTGTGAACATTTTATTTTTGGTCAATGCAAAAAATGCCCATACAAATTGGGCATTATAAATGGACATGTAATGTCATAGGAGGTGAGTGTTAACTACATGTTTTTCTTTTTTACTTTTCTTAATGAATAGCTATTGTCAATCTGATTGACAGTGGACAGAGAAAAGCGGTATTTCACCACCCACAGAGCAGGACACTTATGCCCTGCAGGTTTCCCTGCCCCCCTACGGCAATGGTATAGGATTTAACCCCTAATGAACAAGTCAGAGGTGACAGAGGAGAGGAGAAGCTGAAGCTATGGAGGATGAAACCTTTGGAGAAACCAAGATTCTATATCTGTAACTTTCAGTGGGAAAAAACAGAGAAATTAGGCAGGAAAAATCAATGATATACATATGAGAAAATATTTATTAACACAAACATTTAATTTTAGTCCACATAGAACAACTTGCGCAATAAGAAGCTGTTTGAAGGACAACAGGAACAGACAACTTAGTTCCAGTGAAAGGAACTCTTAATGCTTCAGCGTACCAAGACATTTTGGACACTTTCATGCTCCCAACTTTGTGGGAACAGTTTGGGGATGACCCCTTCCTGTTCCAACATGACTGCACACCAGTGCACAAAGCAAGGTCCATAAAGACATGGATGAGTGAGTTTGGTGTGGAGGAACTTGACTGACCTGCACAGAGTCCTGACCTCAAGCTGATAGAACACCTTTTAGATGAATTAGAGCGGAGACTGCGAGCCAGACCTTCCCAGAAGAGTTGAAGCTGTTATAGCTGCAAAAGGCGGAACAACTCCATATTACATTGATTCCAACTACATAATTCCTGCTCAGTTGCCTCAACTCTAAGTTCAGCGAGTAACATGGCTGCTCAAAGCCTCAACAGCAAAGAAAGTAAGACCCTTGCTTCCCTATGCAGACTATAAAGTTCTTGGTTTTGAGAAGGAGAATATACATTCTTCATCACAGTTACCCAGCTAGCTTTCTGCAAACTTCTGAGGAAGTTGGAATGTAGACGAATATTATAAAAATAATTAAAGCTACATTAAAAAAAACAAAAAAAAAACAACAGGGTGGCAAAAATACTGTAAGTAATTTGCCAGTGAATACTATATGAATATTATTATTATCATTGGATTTCTTATTTATTTATTTATTTATTTATTTATTTATTTATTTTATTTTATTTTTTTTAATCTATTTATATGTAGTTAAATTTAATCTTGTGAACTGACTACAAGACAAGTTCCTGTTAGTCTCTCTTACTTGCTGTTCCTGTCTATTGAAGTGAATAAATCATAAAATGCAGCTTGTTACCAAGAAACCATAGAGCTTAAAGCCCTCTTTCTTGAAGACTTCCCTTTGGCAGAAATCCCGATCATTACAAAGCGCTTACCTTGCAGACGCCTTATCAACAATTCAAAAATCTCAAAAGTCTTTGTTAGGTGACAAAGTTTCTTATATTCTTATTTCTGATTTTGCAGGTCCCCTGTATATGTCTCTGTCAGTGAGCTGTTACTACAGTAATCACATTCTAATTCATATTTTATGTGTCACTACACAACCACAGACAGTATGATATTTAGTAAAATGAGTGCATTAATAGAAACCTATCATTTGAATTACAACCAGAACTACCTGAAGGAAGTATACAAGGTACTTTAATACAGAATAATATGGTAACATGTTACATTTTTTATTCTGTTAAACAACAGGTTTTTAAATCAGTTTATTATTTGTCTTAGATTACATGGATTACATACAGTTCCCTGTATTTGAGGTGTTACTATAAAAACATATTCCATCCATCCATTCATTTTCTGTACTGCTTATCACAAGGAACCAGGGTGCTAAACCCAGGGGACTCTGGGCACAAGGTGGGGGACACCCTGGACGGGTACCCACCCATTGTAAAGCACAATCACACACACACACACACATGCACACACTCATACACCCATTCACAGAACAGCGACATTTTACATATGACAATCAGCCTACAACGCATGTCTTTGGACTGGGAGAGGAACCTGGAGGAAACTCTACAAGCACATCATGAACATGCAAACTTCATACATGCAAGGCGGAGGCAGGAATCAATCCTTTTATATGAAAATAATACGCGCCAACCTGAACAATCCCATTCAAACATTCAACTGTGCTGTGGTATAATGTGAAAATAGTTTATATTAAATTATATATTTATTGACCACTGGATTTGATCATATTGTTTTTGTCACTGTTTTGTAAAAGCAATAGGCTGCATGAGCTGCACAGTAAAAGGTAAGAGGTTTTTACGCCGCTTCATGTCATGTTTAAGCACACCTCTACCCATTATACACCACACATGCTGACTGATTGTCTTTTCCCTTTATATTAGATCTAGCTTTTTTATATACAATACAGGTCTAATTTCTATGTATACATTTTCCCATACACTTATATGCATTTCTTGGTCAGTTTACATTTAGGATATTTCAAATGGGGTCATGTAAGCAAAAAGGAAAAAAAACTAAACTTAGACTGGTAGTATACATTGCCATCAATCTGTATCTAATGATATACTTGAGTACGCAGAACTGAATTGAAAATTTTTGTTAAACTGTAGGCCTGGACCCAGACCTTTAACTTTCTCCAGCTGTACAGAGAGTAGAAATGACCTCTCGGTTTTTGTTTACCGCCTAAAATACCCAGCGTCTGGCCATAGGCATGTGGTATTCAGGGTATAGGTTATGCAGTAGTAGAGTCTGGTTGCACTCGGACCTGACGGACACGAAATGGAAACACACGTGGACCTGTCACCTATAAGAACTTATATATATATTACCGCTGCTTAAAATAGGACTTCTCTATAGGTCTAAAATGTATTTATGCATATAGTGTGAGCTGGATACTCTTCTGTTTGACCTACGATTTCCTGGTTTTGAAAGTGTTTTTGATGAGAGCACATCCTTAATTGAATAAATTAGAGGAAACACAGACTTATCAGTGAGTCGTGGTCTCACACAGCATTTTATAAAGGTCAGGTTTCTTTCAGTCATGAAAGAACAGATATAATATAAATATGAAGATCATGCAGATACTGGACAAGAGCTTCAGTTAATGTTCAAATCGAACATCAGAATGAGGAAAAAGTGTGATCTCTGTGACTTTAACCGTGGCATGGTTGTTGGTGCCAGATGGGTTGGTTCGAGTATATCAGAAACTGTTGATCTGGGATTTTCACACACAATAGTCTGTAGAGTTTACACAGAATGGTGTGAAAAGCAAAAAATGTCCTGTGTGCAGAGGATCTGCAGACTGAAACACCTTACAGTGAAAGAGAACAGAGGAGAATGACCAGACTGATTGGAAAGAATAATCACTCGGAAAATCATCCCAGCACACGCAACACATCAAGCCATGAGGTGGAGCCATTTTCTTTTCCTACGAGATCCCAAGGTTTCTTTAAAAAAAAAAAGTTCAATGTTCGCAACACAAATAACTATAATAAATAATTATAAATATAGCACTAATAATTATGTATATGCTATAACTATATAACTATAACAATAAATCCATGCCTCTGTTTCCCTCCAGAGTTTCTGGGTTCCTCTCATCTCCCAAAAACATATATGCAGAAGACCTGGCTAAGAGAAATTGCCTCAATCTCCCAATGATTCACCCAAGCTGTGTTCCCAGGATAAGCCCTGGATCCATAGTGACCCTGATGAGAATAAGAATTGATGGTGAATGAGTGTGAACACATACTGTGTGTGTCCTGTGATATACAGTGGCTTTCATGAGAATACACCATGTACACCTTGAACATTTCTACATTTTCAAGCGTTACAACCTGGAGCTGAAATGGATAGACAATTAGGATTATAGATTAAATACACTATAATGTTTAAGTAGTAGGAAAAATCAGTACAATTATTAACAATAAATGTTACAGCAGTCCTGTTGCTTTGAAGCCTATGAAGTCCAACATGGCCATCCCATCATGTTCATTCATGTCAGTCATATGGTGACGGTGTGTTGTTCATAGACAGTCTACGACAGGAAGTCCCACCTTGTCTTACACCGCATTAGCACATTTCTATAAGATTACTGAAGAATTTAGGATTGAGACAGAGATTTAGACAATGATTTTCACTTATACATTCCATTACTTGATACCTACATTAGCCTCCAGTGCAAAAAAATGTCAGACACTAAACATACCTGGCATAACATTATGACCACTTGCCTAAAATTGTGTCGCTCCCCCTTTTGCTGCCAAAACAGCCCTGACCCGTCATGCACTGTGTATTCTGACCCCTTTCTATCAGAACCAGCATTAACTTCTTCAGCAATTTGAGCAACAGTAGCTCGTCTGTTGGATCGGATCACACGTGCCAGCCTTCACTCCTCACGTGCATCAATGAGCCTTGGCCGTCCATGACCCTGTCACCGGTTCACCACTGTTCCTTCCTTGGACCACTTTTGATAGATACTGACCACTGTGGACCGGGAACACCCCACAAGAGCTGCAGTTTTGGAGATGCTCTGATCCAGTCATCTAGCCATCACAATTTGGCCCTTGTCAATTTTTCCTGCTTCTAACATCAACTTTGAGGTAAAAATGTTCACTTGCTGTCTAAAATATCCCACCCACTAACAGGTGCCATGATGAGATAATCAGTCTTATTCACTTCACCTCTAACTGCTCATTATGTTATGGCTGATCGGTGTATAGCTTAAGTGAACTTGACATATAGGGAGTATTTGATTTTACGCCTGATTTTACAAACTTTTTCTTTAAAACATGATTGAATTAAAAAAGATTTGGTTCTATGACTCAAGTCATAGAAATCTTTCTTGGTAAATAAAATGACTCTAAAGAAATGATTCAGGCTGATCATTTTTGCATGGAGTGTGTTTTCATCAGCCAACACAAACCCTGATAAATGTCACATCAATACAGCTGTTATGTAATGCTTTGGAGTGTAGTTAAGCAGACAAATTAGGAAGGTGACTGCAACCATTTACCTTGACTCATATCTGAGCAGATGAACAAATATTTAGCAGGGTATTTTAGCTCGGGATATTACTGCATGTTTCATCATCTGCGAGAGCAAACTGCTGCCTGAGACCAGCTGTGCCACACTGGTCAATATTTAGTCAGGGATAGATGGTTTGCTTAATGAAGTTCAAGGAGACAAATGATGTTTTACAAATAGCTTCTAGCCAAAAACAACCAGAGACTTTGAACTATGCCTCTGCGTATGCTCCTATTAATAGTAAGCCTTTGCAGTAAAGTTCTGTCAAAACATACCGAGCTGATGAACTTGGATGACTTTTTGCCAGATAACAATGCATGATTATGTAAGTAAAAAAGTTTTATTATAAGTTCTATAGCTCTAAAATCACTGGTGTGTGTGTGTTTTTAACAACAATTACAAACCATAACTATACTGATTGATAGCCCTGATTCTGCAGAGATATTTACTGATGAGTGAATAAGTCATTTTCTGATAAGATTCCTCATGATAGAAGAACAACAGTATCTGAAATACTCAAACCAGCCCATCAGACACCAACAAACATGCCAGGGTCAAAGTCACTGTGATCACATTTCCCCCATTCTAATGCTTGATGTGAACTTTAACTGAAGCTCTTGACCTGGATCTGCAAGACTCTATGCTGATTGGATATTTTGCATGAATGACCAGTGAGTATACATGCAATATCACCTCCACTAAAATGTAAAATATTTATTATGTTTCTCAAATGTAATACCTTCCTGTGCCCTAATAATAAAGGGTTTTTTTTTATTTGCTTTTCTGTCCATACTTCTGTTGGAAGAATTACAGTGGACCTGTGCTGTAAAGAGCAATAAAGGGATCTTAAATCTCAAACTCCATATAACAAATTTATTGGTGCTGTTCCCACGTTGTTGGCATTCATAAAAAAAGTAGAGCTTCCACATCCTGCTCGATATCAGTTTGACCTCTGGTTTTAGCACGAAAGTGATTGAGATGATCATTTGAGACTGGGACACTTTATTTATTCATTCATTAATCTTTAGTACAGCCTTTGTCCTGGCCTTGCTTGTAGTGGACCTAAAGCCAACCACAGGATCACTGGGCACAATGCAGGGGATCTTTCTGGAGGTGACTCCAAACTATTGCATTTATTTCTATTTATTTAGTTGGCTAATCTAAAGTGATTTACATTTGAAGCTTGAAGGTCTTCCTCCAAGGACATAACAGTGGCTGTTTATCAGAATCAGGATACTCATGGTTGACTATATTACCCATCATCCCCTGTACATCACATGACCCTGCATGTCCCATGTCTCACTTGAGCGCTAACACCTGTTTTGCGTTTCCTCTAATCAGCACTCCTATTTAAAGTTTCTGTGTCAACTGCTTTTGTTGATGTTGTGTATGGTTTGTTGCATTGCCTTTCATAGCCTTGCTGCTAGTCTGGCTGTTTTGCTATTTTGGTTTGTACTTGCATCCATCATCTCGGAGAATCCTAGACAACTTTCTAGTGCTAGCCATTAAGCAAAGCCATTAAGCAAACTGTTTAATTGTACTGAAACACACTTTCAGTTCTAGGTACAGTGAATCATACATGGGTGTAAATGTAACAAGTTTACATTTTTAGGAGATGGAGAGGAGCTCCATGGAGATTTGCTCAGTATTGAATGCTCCTGAGTAACCTTGAGAAATCAACTTTTTTTTTTGAACTATCATTTGGCCAACAGGGGTCACTGTGGAGCAAATTCCCCAGGGTGTCCAAATCCCTTTAGCTGTTTTCATCCTCTGAATTCCCAGTTTAAGCAATCATTAGAAAGAGCTCATAACATAGGTAGGACGTTTACATGCAACCAAATAATCCTTTAGTAATTGGATTAAAAAGCCTCTATGTAAACGTCTCGGTCAATCCGCCGGAGATTGATGAAATTTTGATCCGTTTAAAAGGAGGTAAAATAAATGGGGGGGGGGTGTATGCACATAATGCACCATTCATTCTGTTTACTAAGCAGGATTATTTGAATACATAATCAAATGCACCTACCATATAGGGATAGACTTTTCTGTGGTATATTGGCTGACTGTAACCCATCTGTTACTGCCTACTCTGTTAATCAGTGCAAACATGGCACTATTATACTGTAGATCACTGAGCACTAACATTAGTGTTTGTCATGCTGGTATGCAGTGTGTGCATGCATTACACTTTATTATTGTGTTCTTCCTAGATATTTTTACCTCAGTTGGTATTCTGATGATAAAGTTTGTAGAGCTCTGTCTAAAGTGGGTTGAAATGTGGTGACTGTGATCATTTTCATCCTTGTGAATCTGCTATCATGTGACACTTCCTGTCACACCTCCTCTAGTGCCCATCATTTTAATTCTTATCAAAGCATTATATCCAACAAGATTATTGCCAAAGGTTTTGGGACACCCCTCCAAATTATTGAATTCAGGTGTTGTTTTTCAGGGGTTGGGCTTGGCTCCTTGTGAAAAGTGAAAGGAACTCTTAATGCTTCAGCATACCAAGACATTTTGGACAATTTCATGCTGCCAGCTTTGTGGGAACAGTTTGGGGATGACCCCTTCCTGTTCCAACATGACTGTGCACCAGTGCACAAAGCAAGGTGTGGTTTGATGTGAAGGAACTTGACTGACCTGCACAGAGTCCTGACCTCAACCTGATAGTACACCTTTGGGATGAATTAGAGCGGAGACTGCGAGCCAGGACAAGACTTGGATGTCTGCCTACATGTACATGAATGTAATATGGAGTTGTCCCGCCCTATATATAACAGCTTCAACTCTTCTGGGAAGGCTTTCCACAAGGTTTTGGAGTGTGTTTGTGGGAATTTCTGACCATTCCTCTAGAAGCGCATTTGTGAGGTCAGGCACTGATGTTGAATGAGAAGGTCTGTCTCACAGTCTCCGCTCTAATTCATCCCAAAGATGTTCTATCAGGTTGAGGTCAGGACTCTGTGCAGGCCAGTCAAGTTCCTCTGCATTAAGAGTTCCTTTCCCTGGAACTAAGGGGCCAAGCCCAACCCCTGAAAAACAGTTGTACGACATAGAGTGGTGTCCCAAAACATTTGGCAATATAGTGTTCATGTTTCTTTGAACAAATAACTTTCTACTGATTTGCAGTGATGGTCAGTGCTGCAGACACTTTAAGCAGCTATAGAAACTTTATTTATGGCATGCTTTTAATTATTTATGCTGATTTATGGAAATGACTCTATGACTCCATCTGGTGTTTTATCCACTTTTGAGCATGCATGAACTATTTGTACATGAAAGGAGTTGACTTGGCATCCTCTAATGGACCTACAGCATGACACAGACATTGTTTTTTCCTCTCTCTTTAATTTGTCACCCTTCTGTATTGCTTATTACATGGCGCCAAATGAAATTTGAAACCGGAAGTTGGCCCCGAAATTTGCCGGAAGTTCCCCCCCAGAGCTTGTTGTTTTTGTTGCTAGTAGAGGGATTGTGGTGAAAAATGGCGACGTCTCGTCGCGCTTCCCAGCAGCAACACCAGAACTTATCTTCGCCTCCGCGTATCGCCTCAAATTCTCTCACTCCGCCTGGATCTCCTCCGGGTGCCGGCGTCCCGAACATATCTCCTCCGGCCGGAGGCGAGCAGGACAGTGCCGGAGATGCGGACCCAAGCGCGGCCTCCTCCCCCGCTCCGCTCCGCAGCGCTAGCAGCACTAGCAGCAGCAGCACCAGCACTAGCAGTGCTAGCTCCCCGAGCACCACGGGAGGCTCCAGCCCGGATTCAGCCAGCACGAGCCCAGGCGGCGGCTGCGCGAGTAGCGGCGCTTTTCGGGAGCTGTTCGAGGCCTGCCGAAATGGAGACGTGTCTCGGGTGAAACGGCTGGTGGATTCGGTGAACGTTAACTCTAAGGACATGGCTGGGCGCAAATCCACTCCACTGCACTTCGCTGCAGGTAAATAACGCTACCCGGTGCCTTTATTTATTTATTTTTTTGCTAGCTAGTTCGCTAAAGCTAACCCTAGAGAACTGAATAGCCAGTTGGCTTGCAAGCAAACAGCTGAGATTTAATTAAATGGCCCATTACAAAAACAGCCCTAGTGTACTAACTAGCAACTTTCTCTGGTCCGTTCGCTACGCAAACGGCGTAAGGTCGAGAGATAGTTCGGTTAAACAAAGTTTACAGGTAGTGGTGGACTAAATATATGTTGTTATTTTAACTCTTCGTAATCTTTGTACTAATCCAAGGGGCGTGGCCACATGGAGGCAGCTGCCACCCTTGTGATAAGTTTTGCCACCCCATCAAAAGTTCTACTCTGCAGTTCAATCAGATTTTATGAATTGTTTTGGGTATTTTCACTAAACATTGACAATATTCAGTAGCTATTTAGATAAGTGCCTACTGCTACTCACTCTTCAGCCCTCCCATGTCTAAACCCCCGTCTCTGCATTCAGATGTTTTTGAAAACATTCCGCCATACAGGTTATTTAACAGAAGTAAATGCATTGATAAAATCCATGCACAAGACCTTTACAGAAACACATTTGAAGCCAATACGTCTTTCCCATAGTGCTTCTTGTGATGCTCTGTGCTTACACTTTGTGTTTTCATGCTTAAATGGAAGGCTTAGTCAGGTTTCTTGACACAAACCACTTTGTCCTCGTACCATGTTTTTTAATTTTCTTTTCTTCAAAAAGTGGGGGGTCTTCAACTTTGCATTAGCATCTAATCATCTGTAATCATGATGACCATCTCATACTCAATAAGACATTGTTACACTGAAAAATAAGTCCATTGTAATACTATACATCTCAGTGATTTCACATACCGATATATTGTCTGCGCCGTTGCATGCAGTGTTTGTTTATTTTGTTTGCATAGCTAGAGAATTTGCAGGGATGTTTTTGAAGCGTGAAACGTTAAATTCTATGGTTTTGTCAATTAAAAGTGTGCGATATGACCGACTGATCAAGCAGAAGTTATAGAGGTGGCTGTAGTTTTATTGACTGGTTGGCTATACAATGTAAACATGCATTTCGTAATGTGGAAATACTTTCATCGTCAGTGTGTGATGGTCTTATAGAAAGAGAAATAATCTCATGAATCCTGTGTTTGCTTATACACTATATTGCAAACGTTTTGGGACGCTTGAATTTACATGCACATGAATGTAATATGGAGTTGTCCCGTCCTTTGCAGCTATAACAGCTTCAAGTCTTCTGGGAAGGCTTTCCACAAGGTTTAGGAGTGTTTTTATGGGAATTTTTGACCATTCCTCTAGAAGCGCTTTTGTAAGGTCAGACACAGATGTTGGAGTAGAAGGTCTGGCTAACAGTCTCCACTCTAATTCATCCCAAAGGTGTTCTATCCGGTTGAGGTCAGGACTCTGTGCAGGCCTGTCATTTTTCTCCACACCAAACTCACTCATCCATGTCTTTATGGACCTTGCTTTGTGCATTGGTGTGCAGCCAAACTGTTCCGACAAAGCTGGGAGCATGAAATTGTCCAAAATGTCTTGGTACACTGAAGCATTAAGAGTTCCTTTCACTGGAACTAATGGGACAAGCCCAACCCCTAAATCCAATGAGTTGGAGGGGTGTCCCAAAACTTTTGGCAATGTCATGTATGTCACAGATAAATGAGACAAGTTAATATTTACTTTGTAGATGTTACATGTCTTATTTGTTTATAAGATAACCATGTTAAAGTACATGAGGAGTTTTAGAGACTTACATGGATGAAGGCAATGTTTTTTTTCTTTGTCTTTACTTTTAAGCGCTCTCACATGCAACAGTTTCTCTGCCACTGCTTCATACTTGTGGACACACACAAAGGTCTTGACATCACTGCACCTTGTGTTTATTTTTATTGACCATGATTGCTGCTCTGACCAGCAACTGAACACTTTTTTTTTTAACAGGAAAGCTAACATTTTGGGGGCAGTGGTAGCTCAATGGTTGAGGCTGTGGGCTGTTGATCAGGGTTCAAGCCCCAGCACTCCCAACCTCCACTGTTGGGCAATTGAGCAAGGCCCTTAACCCCTTCCTGCTCTGGATCATAGCTGCCCCTGCACTCTGACCCCAACTTCCTCAGCTGGAATATGCAAAGAAAAGAATTCCACTGTGCTGTAATGTATATGTGGCAATAATAAAGGCTTCTTACCCTCAACTCTTCTTCTAACATTTACTGTGGCTGTGGGCTGTTGCCATGGTAACCCAGTTAGGCACAGGACTAGGTGGCCTCCTGAGAAAGTAACTTCACCATAATCTGGCTTATGTGTAACTAATATGGAGGTGTATGTATTATCTAACTCTCTTGCTTTAAATGCGTGTTGTTTCCTCCAGGCTTTGGGAGGAAGGATGTGGTGGAGCATCTTCTGCAGACGGGAGCAAACGTGCACGCCCGAGACGATGGAGGTCTGATCCCTCTCCACAACGCCTGCTCATTCGGCCACGCCGAGGTGGTGAGCTTGCTGCTGTGCCAAGGAGCCGACCCCAACGCCAGAGACAACTGGAACTACACGCCACTCCACGAGGCTGC